>NW_027362762.1:485506463-486878130 GCF_046119375.1 Phyllobates terribilis | reverse complement strand
ATTGCTTATGTCTCCATGTGCTGAAATCCATAACGTTTTATTTTCCCAGCCATGGAATGAATGAGAGCTTGTTTTTGGGCCCTGAGCTGATCATTTCATTGAAACCATTTTGGGGTACATATGACATTTTGATAGATTTTTGTTAATTTATTATTGTTAAAATTATTTTCTGTGTTTAACATATGGGTAAATATTTTTTTATTTTGATAGATAGGACTTTTTTGGATACGACAATCCCAAATATGATTATTTTTATTTTTTTCATTTTTTATTGTATTAATTTTTAAAGACTGAAAAGGGGGTTGATTTCAACTTTTAAATATATGTATTTTTTATATATTTAAAAAAAATTTTTTGTAATGTTAACTATATTTTTTAATCCCACAGTATGGCAGGAAATAGAGACTGAGCACAGGAGGACTAAGATGACAGTTACTGAGGTCTTCAGCAGGCCCAAGCTGCCATGGCAATCCATCATTTCCCTGTGATGGCGACATTTAAATGACACTGTTAGAGATAGACAGCGGCATTTAAAATAGCTAAAATGCATTCATCAGAGCATGCTCTGATCGCTGTAGTTGTGGGCTGTGTTACAGCTGGCATCTGCTTATTATGAAGCAGGCTCATCTCCTGAGCCGTCTTCATCCTTTCCTAGCGACTTATGAACAAAAGTACATCATAGGTCATGAAAGGGGTTGACCACTACTTTTATATTGATGATCTATACTCAGAATAACCTAAACATCAATATGAAATGCAACACCTGGTACCCCGCTCTGATCAGCTGTGAGTGTTGGCTGCGGCCGAATGTTATCGGTTGCAGAGCAGAACAGCACAGCTCCGTCAACTGTATAGTGGCCACAGTGGGGTACTGCCGTTCCACTCCCATTCATTCGAATAGGCGAATATGCAGTACTTGGCTGCGTCCATTATACAGTTGACAGAGCTGCGTTGTGCAGCTTCGCAACTGATCATATCCGACCACGGCCAACATCAGGAATAGCTGATCGGCCGATCTGATATTGATAACCTATTCTAAGGATAGTTCTACAATATAAAGTAGTGGCAAACCTCTTTAAGGAGTTAAAAAAACAAATGATAACCACAGTGTAATAAATGATAAAAATTTATGCGATAATTACAAATATAGATAAATACAAATACATTACTAAAAATGTATAACTTTTGCATTTTTGCTAGTATGACTGCATCTATTAGACCAGTCTGTGGGACATTGTGTCTTTTTGGGGGTTAAATGAAGTGAAATAAACAAACACTGTGGATATGTAGACCCCCCACCTTGCTGCTGACCTCTTCTCTATCATCCCTCCACATAGTGTAATTTTTTGAGCATCTAAGCATATGTATAAAAGTGAAATGAAATGACTGACTCAGATTTGACATAAATGCTGAGGTAACAGTGAAGCGTTGTCCTCTATTGAAGGACACCACCTTGTCTAGATAAAGCCTTGTAAATGTTCCCCTCGAAAACTTAGTATTCTCTGCACCTTCCCATCATGTATATTTATAGCTGCATTAATAATGTTCTTCAAAAGGACTTATGTTACCAAACCATACATTAAATACACCTTCCTAAAAATAGATATTCCCAAGAGCAACAATCCAAGGAATGAAGATATGCATAAAAAAACTCATAGATTAAAAGCAGACATATTTCATGCAAAACAAATAACAGTATACATTTGGTGTGATTATGAGTAATAGAAATTATATATAGTCATTTGGAATCCTTGTTATGTTTCTGTTCATTGCCCTATTTCAATCTGCCTGAAATTAATCAGCCTTGTTTTGTTTAAATATATCGACATACATTGTCCTGAAAAATCTGAGACAAACAAGATTTCTAGCCACAAGCTAAATGCGGTCAATGCATTTTGCTTATGTGAGGGATGTGTTGTTAGGTAGCTATGTTAATGCATTAATCTTACTGCATGGAAAACCAATGCCAGGTCCTTGCTTCTGGAGAAAGATTATGATGACTGCTTTTTTTCATAAAGGTGAACCAAGTGAATATTTTTGTATGATGAATATAACAAATAAATGCTGTTTTGTTACTGAACGGAACTTACATTCATATGACATATCCAAAATCATAATAATCGCAAGTCATTCGAAAGATAACTTGTGAAGGTGTTGAAATGAAAAGATCGAGTCTATGAAGGAAAGTGAAATACCAACAAATTAGAGATGAGTAAATATTTTGAAATTCAAATTATTCGCCGACTTCACCAAATTTTTCCCAAAATATTTAATTCGCAGGAAATAAATTTTTGCGAATTTCAATACGGAAATCTTGCAATTGCTCGTAAAATACACATGGTGGAGAAGATAGAGAGAGAAAATACCCCAGTGACCATAAGAACTTACTCGTCACAGGCGAGAAAAAAAGGATCTCGCTTACCATAAGAGCTTACACTTTACAGACGAGAGAGAAACACAGAAGACCCCGCTGATTGCAAGAGCTTACACTTTACAGACGAGAGAGAGACAGAAGACCCTGCTGACTACAAAAACTTACACTTTACAGACGAGAGAGAGAGACAGAAGACCCCAATGACTACAAGAACTTACACTTTACAGACGAGAGAGAGAGACAGAAGACCCCAATGACTACAAGAACTTACACTTTACAGACAAGAGAGAGAGACAGAAGACCCCACTGACTACAAGAGCTTACACTTTACAGATGAGAGAGAGAGACAGAAGACCCTGCTGACTACAAGAACTTACACTTTACAGACAAGAGAGAGAGACAGAAGACCCCACTGACTACAAGAACTTACACTTTACAGACGAGAGAGAGAGACAGAAGACCCTGCTGACTACAAGAACTTACACTTTACAGACAAGAGAGAGAGACAGAAGACCCCAATGACTACAAGAACTTACACTTTACAGACGAGAGAGAGAGACAGAAGACCCCACTGACTACAAGAGCTTACACTTTACAGATGAGAGAAAAAGACAGACGACCCCGCTGACCACAAGAACTTACACTTAACAGGCGTGAGAGAGACAGACAGAGGACCCCGCTGAACATAGAAGCTTACATTTTACAGGCAAGAAAGAGAGAGAAGACTCTGCTGGCCATAAGAATTTATGCTCTACAGGAGAGAGAGGACCCAGCAGACCATAAAAGCTTAAACTTTACAGGTAAGAGAGAGATAACTCTGCTGACCATAAGAGCTTACACTCTACAGGAGAGAATTACCCAGTGACTCTGGATATTGAAAATGACTCTGCCGTACAAACTGTGCTCCACTGGGAACCGCTGATCTGTGATGACCCAGGTACTGATCACCACTGTACAAGGTATAAGAATCCGCTAAATGTCATAGCTGGAGTGCATTACGGCATGGTCCGCTCAGCAACACAAAATGACGTTTGTCGGGTCACTGTGGGCAAGGTTTCTTATTTTTGCGAACTACAAATCAAATCTCAAGATGATCAAATTAGCATGAAACCAAGAATTTCAGGAAATTCAACTCAGAACTCGATCTGCAAATTAATCCACTCATCTCTACAGCAAATGATTTTAAAGTTTGAAAAACATCACTTGAATTCAATTTATGCTTTCTTTTTAAAGGGGTTGTTTTAGTGAGTCTTTTAAGAAGAACACATACAGTTATATGAAAAAGTTTGGGCACCCCTATTAATCTTAAGCTTAATGTTTTATAAAAATTGGTGTTTTTGCAACAGCTATTTCAGTTTGATATATGTAATAACTGTTGGACACAGTAATGTTTCTGCCTTGAAATGAGATTTATTGTACTAACAGAAAATGTGCAATCTGCATTCAAACAAAATTTGACAGGTGCATAAGTATGGGCACCCTTATTATTTTCTTGTTTTAAATACTCCTACCTACTTTTACTGACTTACTAAAGCACTTTTTTGGTTTTGTAACCTCATTGAGCTTTGAACTTCATAGCCAGGTGTATGCAATCATGAGAAAAGCTACTTAAAGTGGCCACTTGCAAGTTGTTCTCCTGTTTGAATCTCCTCTGAAGAGTGGCATCATGGGCTCCTCAAAACAACTGTCAAATGATCTGAAAACAAAGATTATTCAACATAGTTGTTCAGGGGAAGGATACAAAAAGCTGTCTCAGAGATTAAACCTGTCAGTTTCCACTGTGAGGAACATAGTAAGGAAATGAAAGAACACAGGGACAGTTCTTGTTAAGGCCAGAAGTGGCAGGCCAAGAAAAACATCAGAAAGGCAGAGAAGAAGAATGGTGAGATCAGTCAAGGACAATCCTCAGACCACCTCCAGAGAGCTGCAGCATCAACTTGCTGCAGATGGTGTCACTTTGCATTGGTCAACTATACAATGCACTTTGCACAAGGAGAAGCTGTATGGGAGAGTGATGCGAAAGAAGCCGTTTCTGCAAGCACGCCACAAACAGAGTCGGCTGAGGTATGCAAAAGCACCTTTGGAGAAGCCAATTTCTTTTTGGAAGAAGGTCCTGTGGACTGATGAAACCAAGATTGAGTTGTTTGGTCATACAAAAAGGCGTTATGCATGGCGTCAAAAAAACACAGCATTCCAAGAAAAACACTTGCTACCCACAGTAAAATTTGGTGGAGGTTCCATCATGCTTTGGGGCTGTGTGGCCAATGCCGGCACCGGGAATCTTGTTAAAGTTGAGGGATGCATGGATTCCACTCAGTATCAGCAGATTCTTGACAATAATGTTCAAGAATCAGTGATAAAGTTGAAGTTACGCAGGGGATGGATCTTTCAGCAAGACAATGATCCAAAACACTGCTCCAAATCTACTCAGGCATTCATGCAGAGGAGCAATTACAATGTTCTGGAATGGCCATCCCAGTCCCCAGACCTGAATATCATTGAACATCTGTGGGATCATTTGAAGAGGACTGTCCATGCTAGGCGACCATCAAACTTAACTGAACTGGAATTGTTTTGTAAAGAGGAATGGTCAAAATACCTTCATCCAGGATCCAGGAACTCATTAAATGCTACAGGAAGCGACTAGAGGCTGTTATTTTTGCAAAAGGAGGATCTACTAAATATTAATGTTACTTTTCTGGTGAGGTGTCCATACTTATGCACCTGTCAAATTTTGTTTGAATGCAGATTGCACATTTTCTGTTAGTACAATAAACCTCATTTCAAGGCAGAAACATTACTGTGTCCAACAGTTATTACATATATCAAACTGAAATAGCTGTTGCAAAAACACTAATTTTTATAAAACAATAAGCTTAAGATTAATAGGGGTGCCCAAACTTTTTCATATAACTGTATATATTGAATATAGATGAGTGGATCTTTTGCAATTCAAAGACTTTGCCGAATATTCCCTCTAAATTTGATTTGCAGCGAACAATACTGAAAAGCTTGTATTTGCTCGGAAAATACACATGGGGGGAGAGGGAACCCTGCTGACCATAAGGGCTGACACTCCGGCAGCAATGCAGAATGATATTAGCCTGCTCTTTTATGCTTCAGCAATGTGGGAAATGGTAGCCGGAAATTTTTTTTTAGATAAGGAGTGAACCGAGAATGCCCAGGTGTTATCCAAGTATCTATGGTGTACTCGTATATTATGTTCGAGTCCCTGTTCTTCATGATTTGCGGCTGTTAGACAGTCTCAACACATTTGAGGATTCCCTAACAAAGAGGCAGTCACTGCATGTGTAGAGGCTGTCTAACAGTCGCAAGTCATGCAGACGCAGGGACTCAAACATACTATAAGAGCACACCGAAGATACTCGGATAACACTTGGACATGTTTGGTTAACCCCTTATCCAAGCACGTTCACTTATCACTAATCAAAATGTATGAATATGCATGAAACTGCAAATTTTGGCTCAAACTCAATCCTCCACGGATTGATCCGCTCATCTCTAATATTGAATCTATTTGTCTTGTAGAACATAATAAAAGATGAGCTAGAGCAGAAAAAGTTAAGAGTATCAGTGGCATCTGCCCTAGTGGACCTGTCCCAGGGAATAAAGAAGTCAGATATGTTATATTCAGCTTACAATCTCATGCAAATTAACTCAAAAATCCCTTTTTGTGATTATTTTTGTATATTTGTATATAATTATGCATGAACTGTCTTTACAAAACAGTACAATGCATAAAGACAATACTGTAAGTTCCAGACTGTGTTCAACAGAAATTTGTTCCTTTTCCATGATGGGTAATAAATGAATACCCGAGGTAGAATTTTATATCTTAAGTAGTAACTCCTTGTGGAGAGTGACATACCAGCTCTGGCATGTCAAGGAAGGAGACTTATTCGCCGTGCAATGCTCCTCTGGGAAATTTAATATGCAAATTGCCTCTTCAGATTAAAAAAGGACTTGAACTCTACAGTGCCACCTATTGGAAGCAGCAATCCTACATGTCACGAATAAGCCGCCTCACCGTGACATGCCAGAGCCGGTATGTCACTCTCCACAAGGAGAAACGTTATACCTTAGACCTCAGTCCAGAGCCACACATCTTGACAAATCAGTTCTCATACTTTGCACTGATGAGGGCCCAGTCATATTGCATGACTTGTTAAAGGGTTGATTGCGACTTGTAGGATTGCTGCTTCCAATAGGTGGCGCTGTAGAGTTCAAGTCCTCTTTTTATCTGAAGAGGCATTTTGCATATATCTTAAGTAGTTAGTATTTTGAACGAATATTTAGAGGCAATAACTAATTTCTGTCCGTCTTGATCACTAAACATTCTTATAAAAGTATAGGATTAAAGAAGACTTCCGCTTTCACAAAACTGCTCATAGACAAGTTAGATATAAAACAATTTGCAAACAGGCTAAGTTAGGTGTAAAAAACATATTGGGCTTTACTTTCTCTTCTTGGGTCCAGCACTGAGTCTATGTCACTGTTATTTGTCTGCAGCGGTGGTGTCACATTAACTGGGCTGCAGCATATCACTGAGAACAGTGGCTTGTCCAGACTACACGAGCAATGCCGCTGAGTTCGGTGATTGGCGGCAGTGCTGTCGGCGTTATATAACAGCTGCATCCAAACAAAAGAGACTGGAGTAATGTTGGAAAGCTGGCAGTGGGCATGGGAAGGGTAAGTAAAGCTCAGTCTGCTTGGTTTTCTTACACCTAAGCCTAAGGGTATGTGCACACGATGCAGAAATGAAGCAGAAAATTTCTGCATCATTTCTGCATCTCCCTGGCAGAAAAAACGCATGCAGATTGTGCATGCGTTTTTCCTGCGGAATACATGCGGATTCACATGCGTTTCCACATGCGTTTCCGCATGTGGACTGACAAGCGCTTTCCAGGCGATTTTAGCATCACCTGGAAAGTACTTGACAACTAGGTCACACTATATAAATCCATGCAACCGGCATGGATTTATATAGTGTGACCCGAGAGAGTGGTAAAAATAAAAAATAAATGTGTACTTTACCCTCCGATGGCCCGCGCTGTCCTGCTCAATCCGTTCTCCCTCGCCGGCAACTTTGAATTGAAAGACCTGCCGACGTCAGCGTCACGTGACCCGTTACATGACTCTGAAGTCAGCGCAGGTCCTTCAACTCACTGCAAAGTGTCGGGAACCAAGCAGGAGCGGTGCGCGGGCCGACAGAAGGTAAGTATACATTTATTTTTTATTTGATTCTTTTTTTACAGCTTTTTTAATGGTACCTGGGTGTGGAGGAGACTCTCCTCTCCTCCACACCCGGGTACCATCCGCACATTAGAACGCGCCAATAGCGCAAGTACAAATGCCTTCTTGCGGAATTGGCGCGTTCTAATGCAAGTCAATGGCAGCGAAAACGCCGCGTTTACGCAAAATTAATCGACATGCTGCGGATTTTTGAGCGCAGCGTTTACACTGCTGAAAGATCCGCATCATGGGCATAGCACATGCGGATTTCAATTGGGGAACATTGCTGCCCTTCTACCATGTGTTTTTAATGCGTTTCCGCGGCGTTTAAAAACTGCAAAAACACCGCGGAAACGCATTAAAAACGCATCGTGTGAACTCAGCCTAAGTGAGTTTGTGGACAACAGTTTGCTGAAAGTAAACAACCCTTCAACTATGTTGACGCTACACAATGAGCAAAAAATATGGCAATTGTGTTGCTTTAGGACTCTTATTACACAAACTTACAGCTATTGCTGTTAAGGGATAACTTAAATCTTACCAATACCAAGCCTTTGCCCAATTAATTAAATGGGAGCAGCAGCAGCTAATATTTTAGTGAGAAAGCATTAAAACAGAGTCTCCAATGGGTGAGCATAATACCTTGAGAGCCTGTCTGTAGCTGCTTGTTCTCTACTTTCTAACATTCTGCAGAAAACATTTATGGGTCTATGAATTTTTTTTTCACCATTTTAATATAATATTCCAGTACAAAAGGATATACAGCTTGCTTTAAAACAGGGCTGTCAGACTCAAACACACAGAGGACTAAAATGAAAAACTTGGACAAAGTCACGGGTCAACCAGTAAACTGTATTATGGGAACCACTTAGTCCTCCCTACAGAATAATGGGCTCCACATAGCTTTCCATCCAGTATAATGGTCCCCACATAGTCCCCCATACAGAATAATGGGCTCCACATAGTCTTCCATACAGTATAATGGCCCCACATAGCTTTCCATAAAGTATAATGGAGTCCACATAGTCCTCCATACAGAATAATGGACTCCACATTGGCTTCCAAACAGTATAATGGTCCCACTTATCTTTCCATACAGTATAATGGGCCCCACATTGTCCTTTATACAGTATAATGGGCTCCACATAGTCTTCCCTACAGTATAATGACCCTACATAGTCCTTCATACAGTATAATGGCCCCACATAGCTTTCCATAAAGTATAATGGGCCCCACATAGTCCTCCATACAGAATAATGGGCTCCACATTGTCTTCCAAACAGTATAAAGGCCCCATATATCTTTCCATACAGAATAATGGGCCCCACAAAGTCCTCTATACAGTATAATGGGCCCCACATAGGGGTGGCGGTTCTGGTGTCGCGGGTCAAATGTTATCACCCTGTGGGCCAGAGTTTAACTCAGAAATTGGAAGAACTATAAAGACTGCTCCCCTGTAGGTCCTGCACTTGGCATAATAGAGTGCATCATTTTTTGACTGGAATGTTCCTTTACATTTTGAGAAAGAAAAACAGATAAATGTAATTTCCTTCAAGTTGTGTGAATATTATCTAATAAATAAAATTAAAACACGTTTGTTTGCAGAGTGCCATTAGATTGTAATGGCCCTCGTGCTGCCATGTTACTACTGAACACAATGAGATCATCAATTTCACAATACGTTAGCATTATTTGTATAGGTGATAAAGCCTAAGGGGACTAACTAAAAATGTCAAAATGTACAAAACATAAAAAATATTAAAGGATAAATATATAAAAGAGATCCAAAAAATAACATTTTAAAATACTTGGTATTGCTGACTAGTACTACTAATAATCAGAAAGGAATAAAATATTAACATCTTTATCCTATACAATAAACACCAAAACAGAAAAAATGAAATGGCAAAAATTATGATTCAAGGGACAACTGGAGATCCTCCACCGGGTTGAAGGGGTGCAGAGACTCGGGGGTAACCACCGCCTTAATGTACACTTTGCCAAGCTTACTGAATGAAGTGGGCGAAGTACCAGGAACAGGGTGTAGGACAGTCTCTCTCCATTTTTTAACATCAGGTAGCACCCTGGAGCACCCCTTGAATCCTCTGGGGTGCTACCCGATATTAACAAATGGAAAGAGACTTATCTATGTCCTTTTCCTGGTACTTCGTCCACTTCCTCTGATGCTCAGGATGGCTCGATGGGAGGAGGCATCCTAGTCACCAAGATGGTGAGACCTGTCTCGTTCCCTCTAGTTGACAGAGGACAGAGGAGGTAGTCTTCTTGAAGAGAAGTTTTGGGATTCAGTCCATTGAGAAGTATCGGCCTCTAACGTCTCTGCAGAAAATCCTTGAGGGCTTGAAGAAGAGGGGGCGTAAAAGGGGGGGTACTGTAACATCCCTGGCGGCGTGTTGGCAGGGCTTACCATCTCCCACCATGCAAGACCGCCAACTTACCTATCAGCCCAGGTTGTACACTATGCTCCTCTACTTGCTGTGTGCATGTCTCTTGTCTGCTGGCTTAGGGCAGCGGCACTGCAACTTCCTGATTCTTAAAGTTACAGTGTGCAGTCCTAATGTGTCCCCAGCCTATTGCTGTGAGTCACGGGATACTTAAACCACCTCCACCCAGTGGGAGGTGCCTGAGCAACACTTTCTTACAGTGTCTTCTGTGCAACTGTGAGTTGCCTGGTCCTGTCCTGTGTCTTTCCTGTTCTGCCACCCTGGGGGCTGAGTACCCAGGCCCATTACCTGTTTCTGTGACTTCTAGTCTATTTCTGCCACCCTGGGGGCTGAATGCCCAGGCTTGTTCCTGTCTGAACTGTGTCCTAGCCCATTACCTGTTTGTCTCTGTCCGATTCTTCACTTTCCTGCAGTGTCTGAACCAGTACCTAACTCCAACTTGTTGTCTCTGTACTTCTGTTTGTGAGTTCTGTGTCCACTCGCTACTTCATAGCAAGTATCTTGTATGTATCTGGTTCTGCTTGTTCCGTTTCCCTGCTTCTGTATCTACCTCCTGTGTTCTAGCTATCTTCCTGTGTTTTCCTGTTCGTCTGTTCCATGTGAACAGAGTCCAGTCCTGTCTGTCCGCTCCTGCGGCTCTGCTCTGCTCTGCCCTGCTCCGCTTCCTATCCGCTCCTGCGGCTCTGCTCTTCCCTGCTCCGCTTCCCGTCCACACCTGCGGCTCTGCCCTGCTCCGCTTCCAGTCTGCACCTGTGGCTCTGCTCCTTTATCCCAGTCTGTACTAGTCCCTATCCAGTTTGTTTACCTACCTGCCAGTACCCGCCTGTCTCTATGCCAGCTGTGACTGCCAATACCCGCCTGTCTGTATACCAGCCAAACCTGCCCGTTCCTGCATTCCCCGGTGTGGGTCAACAGCTGTGTGATCGGGGTCTGACCTGGAGTAGCACCTGGGCCACCTCCCTTATCCCTCCTCGGACCACGGAGTCAATTAAGCCGCCGTGCATCCGTGGTCGGATCTGGCAAGGCCCCTAGTTACGCCCCTCCAGGCACTCCTTGGTTCGTGGCCCAGTGGGACCACAAACCACGCTCACACCAAACAGTCCGGACGTGAGTGTAACAATACGCACCACGTCATAAAGGGGTTAATGTAGGATCTGTACTTTAGAGTACAATCTTGTTTGGATATTTACACCACATGTTCCAGTGTTCAAGGAGAGTATCTTGCTTGGGGAAAGTCCGCATGCGGACCCAAAAGAGAAGATGACATGCTGCAGTCTGGAAAGATGCGCGGTATGTCAGTTCCGCGGGTGCACAGAGACGTATAGTGGACATGGAATTTGTACAAATCCCATCCACTATGCTGTAACAGCTGGCCGCTGCGGGTTTGACACTGCATAAGTCCGCAGTGTCAAACCCGCAGCGGCTCTGGATCGTCTGCACACACCCTTACTCTCAACAAACATCAATGAGCCTTGGACACCTGTATAGAGATAGACAAGAAAGACTAAGTAACTGTATGCAAACGCCACCCTCTTCTGGAACAAACTGAAAATGAAAGTAAACAAAGAATTGTGCTAGCAAGAACTAAATGTTGCTGGCAGATTTTCAGGGAGAGAAACTTTTGTATGCTGGACCTGATCATGTGACCCAGAGAGTTAACTGGGTATTAAAGCCCTGTGTGCCAGTTTGCTGGGGCTTTTGGTTCCAAGAGAGCGCAGGGTGCAATGTGCGCCGCAGGATATGCTGCAGTCAGAGAGTTTTGGTGCCAAACTGCAGAGTGGAGTAGACGTGCTCCAGAGGGACAGAAGAGCCCAGCGCGACAGGCCTCAGCCGAAGGGCTGCACTGCACCAGAGTTGGACATCGCCTGAGAGGCTCCACACTCCTCACAAAAGCGCCTTGAGACCTGCACATGTTGGTCAGAGTCAGGACTAGAGATGAGCGTTGTTCTACTCGAACTGTTCGCCAATCTCAAATTCGAGCTGTTTTGGGCGGTGTTCGAGCCGTTCGGCGAACACGAACAATTTGAGAAAAATTCGGCTGTTCGAGGTTATGTTCGATAACTGTTCGTGCACCAAAATCATAACTGGATTTTTTCTCAGTAATGATGAAAATTAATGTTAATACGCAGTTTGAGTGTACAGCGGGGTGGGGGGAGGGGCAGGGGATGGATCTCTGCAGGAACAATGAAGATCTCCATTTTTTTTTCTCTTTCCCGCATTTACAGTGGGGAGGTGCAATCTGTCAGCCTATCAGCAGCGCACACACGGAGCGAAGTGCTTTTTTTCACACAAGCAAGGGCATGTGTCATTGGCAGTGTATGTCACATGTCCTTGCCCTATAAGACCAAGCTATTTTCCCCGTCGCCACCATTTTCTCACTGCTGCAGCTGCGTGTTAGACGGCACCGCTGTTGCTGTGTGCGCTATACCTTGTTAATTTCAAGCCAATTTTCGCACAAATATACAGATAGCTTGGGAGTAGGGAATAGTTGTGATTGCAGTCCTTTTAAGGACTAGGTTACAGCATTTCCTACGACTTTTATCAGGGAGGTCTGTGCTCTTAAATAGATCGGTTGTGGGAGTAAAGACTAATTGTAATTGCAGTCCTTTTCAGGACTAGGTTACATGAGTTCCTATCAGTTTTTGCCAGGCAGGTCTGTGCCAGTGCTGTGCAAGTTTTTTTCACAGCATTTGGCTGAATCTAGCAAAGCTAATCCTTTTTGGCCTATTGCAGAGTGTGTTAGTCAGTGGAGTAGCCTATCTGTGTTGCAAGATATACCACCTGTGTATAGAATACCAATTTTTTTACTGCACCTAGTGAAGTAAAATCTTTTGGGCATAGCATCATTCTATTAGTCCATCTATACTAACCTCCATCAGGTTGCAAATTAAAACTAATTTTTATCTGCATCTACAGTACCTCTGAAAAAATATTTGGGCTTCTAGCAGTGTGTGGGACTTGTTCTATTAGTCCATCTATACTGACCTCCATCAGGTTGCAAACTGAATATATTTTTTTCTGCATCTACCTCTGAAAAAATATTGGGCTTCTAGCTGTGTGTGGGTCTTGTTCTATTAATCCATCTATACTGACCTCCATCAGGTTGCAAATTGAATATAATTTTTTTCTGCATCTAGCTCTGAAAAAATATTTGGCCTTCTAGTAGTGTGTCGGACTTTCTCTATTAGTCCATCTATACTGACCTCCATCAGGTTGCAAATTAAAACTAATTTTTATCTGCATCTACAGTACCTCTGAAAAAATATTTGGGCTTCTAGCTGTGTGTGGGACTTGTTGTATTAGTCCATCTATACTGACCTCCATCAGGTTGCAAACTGAATATATTTTTTTCTGCATCTACCTCTGAAAAAATATTTGGCCTTCTAGTAGTGTGTCGGACTTTCTCTATTAGTCCATCTATACTGACCTCCATCAGGTTGCAAATTAAAAATAATTTTTATCTGCATCTACAGTACCTCTGAAAAAATATTTGGGCTTCTAGCTGTGTGCGGGACTTGTTGTATTAGTCCATCTATACTGACCTCCATCAGGGTGCAAACTGAATATATTTTTTTCTGCATCTACCTCTGAAAAAATATTTGGCCTTCTAGTAGTGTGTCGGACTTTCTCTATTAGTCCATCTATACTGACCTCCATCAGGTTGCAAATTCAAAATAATTTTTTTCTGCATCTAACCCAGCCAATAGTTTTGGCCTAATACCACAGTTTGGCCACTCAGCTCTGCTCGGTTACCATCCATTGTTTTTTTGTGCAAACAACTCCAGAGTTGTGAATTAGTTAACCACCAAAATGAGTGGAAAAAGGACTGCTGCTGGTGGAAAGGGGAATAGGCGTGTTGGGAAGGGGAAAAAAGGTTGTGTCCGTGGGGTAGGTGTTAAAGCAACAGTAACATCTGCAGAAGAAAGACCATCTTCCAGCCAAACTAAAATGTCTACTTCTTTTAGCGGACAATGTGATAAGATCCCTTTCTTACGGCCACGCCAATCGCTACAAATTCCAGATGAGGCACAAAAACAGCAGGTGCTTCAACGGATATCAAGTGCTCCTTTAAGTGGGCTCTCCTCCACATCAACTTCAACATCACAAATACTCCAGTCCTCAAATGTGTCACCCAAATCGCACTTGCTTCCTCACAGCTCCCAAATCTCCAGCTGCCCGTCTGAGTATGAGGTAGAACAGATGGTTGAGTCTGCAGAGCTGTTTACTCATACTATAGCCTGGGAATCAGAGGTCGACTCCAGCGCTTCTGTGAATCCAGACGAGGAAATGATCTGCACTGATGCCCAGAATCTTTATGAGTCGGATCCAGGACCAGACGCAGAAGGTTCTGACCATAATGTAGACCCTCATTCCCAAACTGTAACTCCTGTTGGTGGAGACAATGAGGAAGACGATGATAAGACTCAAATACCTGATTGGAGCGACAACTTTAGTTTTTTGTCAGGGCAGGAACAGGTTGGCTCTGAGGACGACGGGTGTGATAACGCACAGGGTGATGATGATGAGGTCGGAGATCCCACTTACTGTCAACCCACAGTCAGCCAAGAGATGAGGTCAGCAGAGGAGGTGGAGGAAGATGCTAGTGACGACGAGGTCAGGTTGCGCCTTCCTGGACAGAGACGTAGTACTGGAAGCACGTCAACAGCTGCATCCTCAAACACAACTCTGCCTCTCACCACAAGTCGTGGTGGCTCTTCAGGTCGCATGGGTGCTAAGCCTTGCATAGCCTGAGCATTTTTTTCAGATCGATAAAGATGACCCAACTCGTGTTATCTGTAACATTTGTCAGCAAAAGCTAAGTAGAGGCCAAAAAATACATAGTTTGAGTACTTCATGCATGAACCGGCACATGGACATGAAGCATAAGTTGCAGTGGGAAGCTCAGTGTGCTACAATGCGGCCTAGCCGGCCGGGCCAACCACCGTCTGCCATATCTTGTGCATCCGCGGCCTCTTCATCCTCTGTGACTGGGGGGACAGCAGTCACACCTGTTTTGGGGCGCAGACCTGCCACCTCTTTACCCGCAACAGCCAGCGTGATTGGCAGGTCATCATTTTCTTTGGAGGTGGTAACACCAGCTGGTGTTGAGCGCTGTCCGACATCGATAGCACCACCTTTGGATCAAGGCAACCTAACATGTCCGCCTGCATCTTCCTCACAGACCGGCAGTTTGCCGGGGACACCCTTATCAACCCCGTCTAAGCACAATAGCCAGCCCTCGGTCCCTCAGATGTGGACAAGTAAAAGACCATTTCCTCCTAGCCATGAGAAAGCTAAGAGGTTGAATTTCACCATCTGCAAGCTCTTGGCTACAGAAATGCTGCCTTTCCGCCTGGTGGACACAGAGGATTTTCGAGACCTTATGTCCGTCGCAGTGCCCCAGTACCAGATGCCCAGTCGGCACTACTTCTCAAAGAAAGGTGTGCCTGCGCTCCACCAGCATGTCGCACACAACATCACCGCTTCTTTGAGAAACTCTGTGTGTGACAGGGTGCATTTCACCACAGACACTTGGACGAGTAGGCATGGACAGGGGCGTTACATGTCGCTGACTGGGCACTGGGTAACTATGGTGACAGCAGGACAAGGGGCTGCTGTCCAAGTCTTGCCGTCCCCACGAGTTGTGCGTCAATCCTCTTTATGTCAAAGTTCCTCCACTGCTTCTGCCTCCTCAACCTCCTCTCGGTCTTCCACCTGCACCCAAAGCCTGTCTGGTCATGCCACAAGCTTTCTAACTGCGCAGAAGGGATCCTGCACACCTCCTTACTATGCTGGCAGTAGGGCTCAACGTCATCAGGCGGTTTTTACATTGAAATGTCTGGGAAATGTGAATCACACAGCTGAGGAGTTGTGGTCAGCTCTGGAGAACCAATTTCATGAATGGTTGTCTCCACTGGACCTGAAACCAGGGAAGGCCGTGTGCGACAATGCTGCAAACCTGGGTGCGGCCCTTCGCCGGGGCAATGTCACACACGTGCCTTGTATGGCTCACGTGTTGAACCTGGTTGTCCAGCAATTTTTAGCCCACTATCCCAGACTAGATGGCCTTCTGCAGAGGGCACGGTCGCTGTGTGCTCACTTCCGCCGTTCGCATCCCGCAGCTCAGCGACTTACATCTCTACAGAAGTCGTTGGGCCTGCCACTTCACCGGCTAAAATGCGATGTGCCTACCCGGTGGAATTCAACTCTGCACATGTTGCAGCGACTGTGGCAGCACCGACAAGCCCTGGTGCAATACGTTCTGACGTATAGCCTGGGCCAACGAGATTCAGAGGTGGGGCAAATCACGCTGGAGGAGTGGTCTCAGATCAGGGACCTATGCACCCTTCTGCACAGTTTTGAAATGGCGACGAAGATGTTTAGTGCTGACGATGCCATTATCAGCATGACTATTCCGGTGATTTACATGCTGGAGCACATGTTAAACAGAATTCGGAGTAGGTGGTGGCACAAGAGGAGGTGGAGGAAGTAGAGGAGGAGGAGTTGTATGCGGAAGGGCTAACATCTGCAAGGTCCAGAAGGTCGGCAGCACCAAGGTGGCAGGCATGTGAGGGTGGGGGAGATGGTTTTACCAGGGCGCATGGTAGCAGCCAAACTAGTGAGGAAGGTGCAGGAGCCCAGGAAGAAGTGGAGGACGAACTGATGGAAGACTCATCAGATGAGGGAGACCTTGATCACATTTCTGTTGTGCGAGGTTGGGGGGAGAGGACAGAGGAAGGAAGCATGATTGTTACCTCGCCACCAACACAACAGGGACTTGGTGCTCCTGGATGCGCAACACACATGAGTGCCTTCTTGCTGCACTACCTGCAACATGACCCTCGAATTGTGAGAATTAGAAATAATCCTGACTACTGGGTTGCCACACTGTTAGATCCCCGGTACAAAAGTAAATTTGCAGAAATTATTCCTGCCATAGAAAGGGATGCACGCATGCAGGAGTATCAGCAGAGACTGTTGCAGAATCTTACATGTGCTTTTCCACAAAATACCAGTGGTGCACGTAGTGAATCTCACAGTTCCAACTTGCCAACCGTGGGACCGTCAAGTGTTCAGCACTCAAACCGTAACAGTGTTATGATCTGCTACCAAAGCTAAGGAAAGAGAGGAGATCTGTCCCTACTATAGGACTCAGCTGAATCCCTACGATGTAACAGGGAACCTGATCCTGCGATCAGACCTGCTAAAGTCCTAATCTAGTCTGTACGGAGACCTATAGATGTGGGGAGGGAATCCCTACAAGTACTAAGGACTGGGAGGAATATGGGACACCTCCTAACAGAAATAGTAGCAGACAGACGAACAAACAAAATAGATAGAACATAGAGGTCCGTAGACCAAGCAAACTAACAGAGTTAGATACAGAGCACAGGCTAGCTAGAAAGTAGATATACAATGAAGTCCAGCAAAGCCAGAAGGGCGGAGCAGGACTAAATAGGCCAACAAGGTCATGTGACCAGCAAAGGAAAAAAAACCTAACAGCAATGTTCTAACAGTACCCCCCCTTCTAAGAGGATCCTCCGGATCCCCTAGGACCAGGCTTATCAGGAAATCTCCTGTGAAACGCTCTGATAAGTCTGGACGCGGAAACATCATCTGACCTCACCCAAGAGTTATCCTCGGGTCCGAAACCTTTCCAGGCCACAAGATACTGCAAACTACCTCTATACCGTCTAGAGTCAAGGATGCGAGAAATTTCATATTCCCCGTCCTCCACCACCGGAGGAACAGAGGCAGAGGCGTCACCATCCGACACAACAGCTTTTTTTAACAGAGAGACATGAAAGACCGGATTAATTCTCCAGGAGGTAGGAACCTCTAACCTAACAGCAGATTGGTTGACAACCTGAAGCACCTTAAAGGGCCCTACAAACTTGGGACCCAATTTCTTAGAAGGAATCCTCAACCGCAGATTCCTAGAGGACAACCAAACCATGTCACCAACAGCGAACAAAACCTCCTGTCGTTTCCTATCAAAGTAGTCTTTAGATTTTCTGTTGGCCTCCTGAAGATTACCACGCACATCCGTCCAAACTCTTTCCAAATCACCGGAAAAATTCTCCTCCTCAGGCACGGCAGATCCAAACTTGGAGAACGACCCAAACGACGGATGTCTCCCAGAACAACAAAAAAAAGGCGAACAACCAGCAGAAGAAGATGTATGATTGTTCAGAGCAAATTCGGCAAGTGGCAGAAACTCAGACCACCCCTCTTGATTGTCTGCCACAAAACAACGCAAGAACTGCTCAACATCCTGGTTTTTCCTTTCTGTCTGGCCATTAGATTCAGGATGATATCCGGACGAAAACGACAAATGAATTCCCAACCTGTCACAAAAGGCACGCCAAAAACGAGCCACGAACTGAGGACCCCTATCAGAAACAATGTCAGTAGGAACGCCATGAAGTCTGACAATTTCCTTGACAAAGGCCTTAGCGAGAGTTTTAGCGCAGGGCAGTTTGACGAAGGGAACCAAGTGACACATCTTGCTAAAACGGTCCACGACCACCCAGATGACAGTAAAACCCTCAGAGGGGGGAAGGTCAGTTATAAAGTCCATAGCCAAATGTGTCCAAGGAGCACTGGGGACCTCCAAAGGACAAAGCAACCCCGCAGCAGGAGTATGTGAGGACTTAGATCTAGCACATATAGTACATTGGCGCACCCACTTAATGACTTCCTTCTGCCATCCAGGCCACCAAAAACTGCGACCCACCAGTCTCTTGGTCTCAGAGATTCCGGGATGACCTGCCAACCGAGATTCGTGACACTCAACAAACAAATCTCTCCTAAAGGTCCCAGGCACAAACAACCTCCCATGAGGAGTGTTAGATGGGGCATTCTCCTGAGCTTTAAGAATCTCATCTTCCAAAACGGAGTCTAAAGCAGCTATCACAACACCTTCTTGTAAAATGTTTTCCTCTTTCTCAGCACCGACTATGGGAGAAAAACTGCGAGACAAGGCATCCGCCTTAACATTCTTAGTACCAGGGATGTAAGTAACGGAGAAATTAAACCGCGAGAAAAACAGTGCCCACCTAGCCTGACGGGCATTCAGGCGCTTGGCAGCATCAAGATATATCAGATTTTTATGATCCGTAAGAACCTGAACGGGAAATTCCGCACCTTCCAAGAAGTGGCGCCAGTGTTCAAATGCGAGTTTAATAGCCAATAATTCCCGATTACCAATATCGTAATTCAATTCAGTCTCCGAAAATTTTTTTGAAAAAAAGGCACAGGGATGTAATCCATCCCCGTTATCCTGAGACAACACTGCGCCAACCCCCACAGAGGAAGCATCAACCTCAACCAAAAACGGCCTAGTAACATCAGGCTGCATAAGGATGGGAGCAGAGGTGAACCTCTCCTTGAGATACACAAAAGCTTCAATGGCCTCAGAAGACCACTGAACCGCATCAGCACCTTTCCTGGTGAGATCAGTCAGAGGTTTGACAATACTAGAAAAATTTTTTATGAACTTTCTATAGTAATTGGCGAAACCCAAAAACCTCTGTATCGATTTCAAACCAATAGGCCTAGGCCATTCCTGCACAGCCTGAACCTTAACCGGATCCATCTCAAAACCTTTGCTGGAGATAATGTAGCCCAAAAAACTAATTCTCTGTACAGCGAACTCACATTTCCCCAGCTTAGCAAAAAGCGAATTGTCCATTAATAACTGTAATACCTCACGCACGCTCCGCCAATGAGACTCCAGATCTGGCAAATAAATCAAAATGTCATCCAAATACACAACCACATTTTTACCGATCAAAGGTCTAAGGATGTCATTAATCAGATTCTGAAAAAATGCAGGAGCATTAGTAAGACCAAAAGGCATAACCAGATTCTCAAAATGACCCACAGGAGTGTTAAAAGCAGTCTTCCATTCATCACCCTCCTTCATGCGCAACAGATTGTATGCCCCCTTAAGGTCAATTTTAGAGAACCACTTGGCCCCCAATAACTGGTTAAACAGATCAGGAATCAATGGCAGTGGGTAAGGATTGCGTACCGTAATTTTGTTAATCTCACGAAAATCCAGACAAGGACGTAAACCGCCGTCCTTTTTTTTTACAAAAAAAAATCCAACCGCCACAGGAGACTTAGAGGGCCTAATGTGACCGGCGGCCAAGCTTGTCTGTATGTATTCCTCCAAAGCCTTCCTCTCAGGAATAGTAAGGTTAAATAAACGACTCTTAGGAAGAGTCGCTCCAGGGACAAATTCAATAGAACAATCATAGTCTCTATGGGGAGGCAAAACCTGCGATTCTTTCTCAGAAAAAACTCTCCAAAAATCCTGAATAGGAACAGGCAATTCTCCCCTATCCAAAGCTGCAATACGCCCGTTACAACACTTGTCATAACATTTATGGCTCCAGGATTTAATTTCACTGGTAGACCAATCCAGTACAGGATTGTGAAATTTTAACCAGGGCAAACCCAATATTACTGGAGAAGGCAAGTTATTCAACACTACCAAATCCAATTTCTCATGGTGAACACCATTAATAGTGAGAGGAAATTCACTGACCTTGAGAGTAATATTCTTCAAAGGGGAGCCATCCACAGAAACCACAGCAATGGGGGATGATAAAGGTTCAGGTTTTAAATTGAGTTTTTCCACGAATCCCCCATCAATTACATTCAGTGTAGACCCGCAATCAACAAACACCCGAAATTCCATCAATTTTTTCTGAGCAATCGTGGAAGCAGCTAAAAATACACCCTTGGAATTTAAACAGGCAATACGGGCGTGACTGACCATTTTTTTTTCTTTCTTCATACGAAGCTCACAGCCTTTAATCAAATGACCAGATTTTCCGCAATAGAAACACAAGCCTTTCGAAAAACGACGGTCTTTTTCTTGAGAGCGAGGTGCCACCGATCCAATCTCCATCGGTTCACCACTGTTAATACACACATTATCATAACCAGAAACTGACATAGCAGAGGATTTGCTCTCATTAACCCTAGCACGCAGTCTTCTATCCACCCGTATAGCTAATTGCATAGCCTGTTGCAAATCCTCAGGTGTAGGATAAGCAATTAGCAGGTCTTTAACCCTTTCACTGAGCCCAGCAAGAAATAGACTTTTCAGAGCAGAATCGTTCCACCCTGTTTGAGTGGACCAACGACGAAAATGTGTACAATATTTTTCCACATTACCCGATCCTTGTTTTAAACGTCTCAACTCAGTCTCAGCTGATGCGACACGGTCACGATCATCATATAATAGTCCCAAAGCAGAAAAAAAACTATCCACTGATCTGAAGCATGAATCACTAGGTTGCAAAGAAAAGGCCCACTCCTGAGGCTCTTTGCGCAAAAGTGACATTATGAACCCTACGCGCTGGGATTTATCCCCAGAGGACTTAGGTCTCAAACGAAAATACAATAAGCAAGCATTTTTAAATGAAAAAAATTCTCGGTGTTCACCAAAAAATAAATCCGGCAAACATACCTTAGGCTCCAAGAAATGTGCTCCAGGACAGTTACGCACGTGCTGACGGAGCTCGGCCACCTCCAGAGAGAGTCCCTGCAGGCGATGAGCCAAATCCTGAACCGACACCATGATGGAACAGAAAAATCTTTCCTTAGAGAATTTGCTGGCTGGACTTACTGTTATGATCTGCTACCAAAGCTAAGGAAAGAGAGGAGATCTGTCCCTACTATAGGACTCAGCTGAATCCCTACGATGTAACAGGGAACCTGATCCTGCGATCAGACCTGCTAAAGTCCTAATCTAGTCTGTACGGAGACCTATAGATGTGGGGAGGGAATCCCTACAAGTACTAAGGACTGGGAGGAATATGGGACACCTCCTAACAGAAATAGTAGCAGACAGACGAACAAACAAAATAGATAGAACATAGAGGTCCGTAGACCAAGCAAACTAACAGAGTTAGATACAGAGCACAGGCTAGCTAGAAAGTAGATATACAATGAAGTCCAGCAAAGCCAGAAGGGCGGAGCAGGACTAAATAGGCCAACAAGGTCATGTGACCAGCAAAGGAAAAAAAACCTAACAGCAAGGTTCTAACAAACAGAACCACAGTATCTGCTGGTAACATCAATTTTGCGGAATCATTTCACCACTTTTTTAGCCCATCCTTTGCAAGGCCACAGGAGACAAGAAGTCTGACACATAGTCAACGCCTAGAGACGATGGTACAGGAGTATCTCCAAGTAAACATTGAAGCCACGACTGTGTCACTGGACCCTTGCTCTTTTTGGGCTTCCAATCTGGATAAATGGCCGGAGCTAGCCACTTACGCCTTGGAGATCTTGTCATGCCCCGCAGCCAGCGTTCTGTCTGAACGTGTGTTCAGCGCTGCTGGTGGTGTGCTGACAGATAAGCGCACGCGGCTCTCCACTGATAATGTAGACAGACTCACGTTCATAAAGATGAACAAATCATGGATCCGAAACGACTTTTCTACCCCTGTGTCATCCTGGGGAGAGTAAAAGCTTGATGATTGGTTAAAATCACCCTACCAAACGTTTTAAGCTTTCAAATTACTAATCATGTTTATCTGTATCTTGACTGGAAAATAATTTGGGCTTTGTAGCAGTGTGCAGCACTGATCCTATTAGGCCATCTATAATAAGCTCCACCAGATTTAAAATTAAAAATAATTTTTAGCTGCATCTAGCCCGGAAAATAATTTTGGGGCTTCGAGATGCGCAAGACACATAAGTGCCTTCTTGCTGCACTACCTGCAGCATGACCCTCATATTGTCAGAATTCGAAGTAATCATGACTACTGGGTTGCCACACTCTTAGATCCCCCAAACTTTTCGATCAACCTTTTCATTTTAATAAAGACCAAAAAAATGGTCATTTTTGAAATTATAAGCATTAGCAGGTTGTTAGAAACTGAAATCAAACAGTTTTCAACTCAAAACTTTATTCTAGGTGATGTTACATTTTCACATAGGACCCCTTGTTCGAAAGGAGCTTCTGAACACTCTCGTCCATTGAATTTGTCAGGTTTTGGATGGTTTCTGCTTCAATTGTTTTGCATGAGGACAGAATACCCTCCCAGAGCTGTTGCTTAGATGTGAACTGCCTCCCGCCATCATAGACACTCCTTTTAATGATGCTCCAAAGGTTCTGAATGGGGTAGAGGTCAGGGGAGCATGGGGGTCACACCATAAGTTTGTCCCCTTTTATGCCCATATCAGCCAGAGATGCAGATGTTTTATGTGCAGCATGAGATGGTGCATTATCATGCAGAAAAATGATCTTGCTGTGAAATACACGGTTCTTCTTCTTGAACCATGGCAGGAAGTGCTGTTTGAGAAAATCCATATACATTATGGAGTTCATCTTTAGCGCCTTCAGGGATCCTAAAGGGGCCGACAATCTCTCTCCCCATGATTCCAGCCCAAAACATTACTCCACCTCCTCCTTGTTGGCGCTGTAGCCGTGTTTGCGTGGGGTGTCCATCAACCAGCCATCCTCCACTCTATCCATCTGGACTATCGAGAGCTGCACGGCACTCATCCGTGAACAAAACAGTTTTGAAATCAGTCTTCATGTAATGTTTGGCCCACTGGAGCCGTTTCTGCTTGTGTGAAGTGGATAGAGGAGGTCGACAGGATGGCGTATGCACAGCTGCAAACCTCTGAAGGACCCTGCATCTTGTTGTTCGGGGGACGTTGGAGGCACAAGCAGCTTCAAAAACTTGTCTGCTGCTATGACAAGGCTTTTTTGCCGCTGCTCTTTCAACCTGACGTAATTGCCTGTAGGAAAGAGTCCTCAATTTGCCCTTATCAGCACGAACACGTGTGTACTGTGAATCAGCTACATACTTCTTGATTGCCAAGACACTTCATCCTGATCATCGCACAATGTTGATTGTAGTCATGCCTTGACCTAAACACTCCACAATTTGTTGCTTCTCAGCAGCCGACACATCCTTTTTCTTTCCCATTTTGGCAGAAAATGTAGGCTGCTTAATAATGTGAGAGAGCCTTCTTAAGTAGTCTTGCCTTTCATTGGACACACCTGCCAAACTAATTAGCACAGGTGTCTGCAATTGCTTACAGTGATATAAAGAGCCCTGACACACATCACCATCAATGAGTTTAACTGACAAACAAACAAATTCTTCCCTTATCACTCCTAAACACTTTTTGCATAATAATTTGGAACGCGGTGTACATGTGCTTTTCCACAAAACACCAGCGGTTCACGTAGTGAATCTTACAGTTCTAACTTGCCAACCGTGGTCTGTATGGAATTGTTCAATAAAGGGCCCAAAATTAAGATAACATAGATGGGAGAGGTCTCTATGAATAGGAATTCCTAAGTATTTGATACCCTGTGAGGGCCAGGCAAAAGGAAAGTTGGACTGGATGGAATCCTATATGGATTTGGGGAGGGAGACATCGAGGGCCTCAGACTTCGCTGCATTGATTTTAAAATTTTACCATGTAACAAAGTGATCTATTTCAGCCATAACAGCATGGATGGATATATGTGATTGAGTGATATATACTAGGACATCATCAGCAAATAGAGAGCACTTGTACTCGGTGCCTCCCACCTCAATCCACCTAATATTGGGGTTATGGCGAATTGATGAGAGCAGGTGCTCCGTCACTAGGATGTATAAGAGAGGGGACAGAGGACATCCCTGCCTTGTCCCATTGGTGATTGTGAAAGGTGATAAAAATGTTCTGACGCACCCCCTGGGCCTTGGGACACCCGGAGCCGGACCCTTTTTGGTGGATGCTGGTGGTTGTAGTCTTCGTGGCGGCGACCCGGTTCCGTGGCTCAGGGCGGTCAAACCAGTGGCGGAACTATTTATGTGGTTTTGATGTTTAAATGTCCGACTACGCCACCCGTGGATTGCGGTCAGAGTGAACCGCCGCTACAGGGCAGACCGCTGAGGCTGGTGTTGTGGGTGCAGCAGAGCGTAGCATAACTCCCCACGGGAGGAGTATAGCCTCAGGGCAGTGTATGCGGAGGATGGGGGTGATGGTGCAGGGCAGCAGCAGTAACGACACGGAGTCAGTGATGCAGTCCAGGGCCTTTACTCACAGTTCTTATTATCCAGACCACGTCTGCAGGTAACGGCTGCCCACGTCGTACTGTGCTCACCAGGTGAGGGGCTCAGACAACTCCCAGATAACTTTGGAGCACTTCACAGGACCCCCTTTGTGTGTCCTTTGTCTGGCCTTTCTTACCAACACTTCTGTCCGGCTGCCTCGGGCCTCCTCTTGGTAAACTTGGCGCCAGTTTCCCTGACCCTATGTGGTGCCTTCCTAGTGGGTGTAGCGAGGGGCTGCGCCACATAAAATGTCAGAGCCTCCGGTTTCTAGCTGAGGGTCGTTTCCTGCCTCCACTAGTTCGGGGACCGGTCTCCCCCTTTGGCCTGACCCCTCCACGCAGGTGGATTCGGGCGTGCGGTGGCGACTCGCCCGTCCGCACCCCTGGGATCCCTTCATTCCTCGTTCCTGGAGCCTTCTCCGCTCCTCTTTCTTCCTTCTCCCTCTTCCAGGCCTGGGCCTCTGTTACTAGGCCCGCCTCCGGAGCAGAGCTCATGCAGAGCCCCTGCTCCCTGCCACTTCTGCTCAGACTTCTCTGCACTGAACTAAGATGGTGCCCACCTTTTATACTCCCTTCTCAATGCACCCAGGAACTGCTTCCTCCCTGCTCCTGCACTACAGGGTTCCCCTTCCTCAGTGTTCCCTCCCCCCACTCCAGCCAGGGACAGGGACTGTCGTGCCCATCTCAGGGGCACATTGGTCGCCCTGCCCCACGGCAATGTGGTGTAATGCATGCAGGTGTCGGGTCCTGATCCACACTCCATCCTTACCTGAGAGTGAGATATCACACCTCTGGGTGAGGTGCAATACGTCTGTAGCAACCGAGCCCTCAGGGTGCTACAGTTCCATTTATCTTCAGCCTAGGTGACGTATTGCGATACAGGGCCGTGATTTTGGCTATAAAAGGGTCCCCTAGACCCCTACCCCAAGCTTTTTAAGAGAATCATATATGGCGTGCCAGGAGACTCTATGGAATGCTTTCTCAGCATCCAACGAGAGTATCTAATTACAAATTTTTAACTGCATCTAGCCCAGGAAATACTTTGTGCCTAGTAGCAGTGTCTGCTAGTCAGCGGATTATCCCGGCTGTTAAGCAAGCTACACCACCTGTAGTTTAGACACTTAATTTTTTCAAAGGAAATGCTTCGGGACCATGGGATACTCAGTGAAGAGCATCAGGAGGCACCCCAAGGCATAGGGGCTGGGACTGGCAGTAGGATGCCTTGCGGTGGACAGCCGAGCTCGATCCTTATAAAAGCTTTTTAACTGCAGCAGCTTTAGTGGACGCTACTGGAGCTGGAATTACGCGGCTGCTGGCATGAGACTTGCCCTCTAATAGATCCTTGTAAATGGATTTAAAGTGTATTCATTCAAATTAGAGAGACAATTTAAATTAAAAAGCTTAGAGCTGCCTCCACCACAGGGGGGCTCGCTCGACCCACCAGCGGACAGGCACCAGTATTGGGAGAGGGGGGCTGGCCATCAGGGTTCACCGCGGCTCTGGCACAAACCCGGCGACACGGAGGTGGCACGGGCAGGAGCGGACTGGCCGTGTCGGCTTCTCACTTTTTGGATTTTAGAAGGGCATGACATGCCTATATCTGTGTCTCCCCCTCCTTTTACTCCTCCACCTCTTTTATTTTCGCATGACTATATGTACTTGTCACTTTTCCATGTGTTAGTTGTGTCTTCTGAGCAGTTTGTCAGCTTTTGGACACCTTTGAAGGTGTTTTCTATGTGTTTCTATGTGTTTTTGTTTGCCTGCCATTGGTTTTAACGGTGTTCGAAGGTGTTCGACGAACAGTTCGACGAACAGTTCGGCGAACACACGGGTGTTCGACGAACCGAACCGAACTCGAACACTACGGGGGTGGCTCAACACTAGTCAGGACCTGCGCCCCACATTGAGTAAGTTGCCAGGATCCGACGCCGCCTATCAAGAGCCAAGGTCAGGACTCCCTTCCCCCAAGCATGAGAGGCTACCGTCGTCGGTCAAGCCGAGAAGAACTGAGAGGAGCGCGACAGGATAGACGGGCCTGCAGCAGCGGAGGTACTGCGCAAGTGAACAGAGCCATCACTTACAACTCTCACCTATGGTACAGGGGACAGCTAGGATTAGGATCTCAGGTTGGGTGGGGGCCAGTTGGTGCGTGGGAGGCTAAATGGGATCTGATAGACTTTATCTGGAAGAGACTTGCGGCCTAGTGGGAAGAACCAGTGACCCCCGCTAAGGCCATATAAAGAGAAACAAAACTCACATGGTGTCTCCCACGACTGGGTGCATCACACTGTTGCAATGAACTTGACTGTTATTCACTGAAATATTTCTCATTGCTATTCCAAGTTGCTGTTTATTACCCTTGCTACTAACCCCCTTTGTAGAATAGTTGTTATACATACAGTATAAAGTGTTTATATCAACCCCTGACTGTTCTCGTCTTGTGTCTCTGTGCGTTGCATTCTGGGACCTCCATTACACACCAATGACACTGTCACTGCTTGTCGTTCTTTAAATCAGTTTAGCTATGTAACTCACTAAAAGGACCCAAGATTCCAAAAAACATCACAGAAGACAGCAGTATTTACCAACACCAACACATAATATTAGATGCACTGCAGGATTCAGCAGGTCCACATGATAAAGATGGGGGTAGCATAGTTGCAAGACACTGGTGAAACAACATTTACCATTAATGGAGGTGTTGGTGGCCTAGCACTACAAATGCACTTAGATGAGGCTTTTATAGGGTGCCAGGCAAAGGGGTAAGTATAGTTCAAGGTGTCTGGCTTACAGCCTATTAGTTTCATCCATACTAGTGTTGAGCGAGCACTAAAATGCTCGGGTGCTCGAAGCTCGGGCCGAGCTCACCGTGATACTCGGGTGCTCAACTCGAGCAACAAGCCCAATGTTAGTCTATTGGAGACCCGAGCATTTTTGCGGCTGCACCCCCGGCAGTCTGTAGAAAGCCTAAAAAGTGTCCAAAAAGATAGTGACAGTGCTCAAAAGACATGGGGACAGCATGGGCATCGCCTCAGGAAGCATTTCTGACCCCCAGGTCACTGCTGTCAACAACGTGGTCAGAGATATTAAGCCACTTTTACGGGCTCACAATAAAACGTTCAAAAAGGAAACTGAAACGGTTTTCCTGTGAAATATGTTAAGGAACTTCCTTTCCAGCATAAAGACTTGTGTATAAGGTTAAATAAATAACCAAAAACAAAAATACTCCTCCACACCTTGGGCTATGTTCACAAGTAGCATTTTTTATGCGTTTTTGCACTTTTGTATTGCTTTCAACCGTGACAAATGCATTCACCGGGAAATGTCATTTTAACATTTTACAACCTTATCTGGCCCTGTGTGACACATGCATACAGTGCTGAAAAGACATGGGAACAGCATGGGGAAGACCCATGGAAGCATCTCTGACACCCAGGTCACTGCCTAAAAGCGTGCCCATCAGAAGTGATCCTTGCCGCATCAGAAGATGAAGACTTGCAACTATCCCAGTGCAAGTCCTTGACCCAGGGCAGTGTTCAATTGTACCTCCCCGATTTCTTGCAATGCAAGCGTAAGTGTGCAACCTGCCACCCACCCACCCTAGGCTGCAATACCATACTGCTAGCTTGCAATTGAAATCGGGCCTTTTAGTTTGGAGGAGGCCGAAGCTGGCCACTACCTCATGGTTGCTTCAACAGCGAGGTATCCATACTCAGTCCCCAGCCGCCCGGTGGCCGGGTGTCCACGCTCGGTCCCCAGCCGCCAGGGGACGGCCGAGTGTCCATACTCGGTCCCCAGCCGCCCCGCGGCCGGGTGTCCACACACGGTCCCCAGCTGCCTGGGGGCGGCCGGGTGTCCATAAACGGTCCCCAGCCGCCCCTATTTCTCCTGGGAACTTCCCCCACACTTTTCTTAGCCTGGCCTGCTTTAGGGCAGCAATAAACGAGCCCACCAGAGAACCAGACTCCTCCGGTGGGCCCTGGCTTTTCCATCAGGGGAGTTGAGAGTGCCAAGGTGAGGAGCATGATGATGATAGAAGTTAGCGTCTGCTTTGTTTTCTTGGAATGCAAGCGCATGTATGTAGTAGCAGTGGCTAGGCCTGAGGTGGTCAGCGTTTTGGCGCATATCCTACCTCCTCCGAGGATTTCTGGATGTTTTCCTGCTACTATCCCAGTTCTAAGACTCCCGTTAAAACAAAGCTTCAGGTGATGAATGATGGATGAGGTGGTGGCAAAGGAGAAAGAGCAGGAGGAACAGGGACCATTCACATCAATATCAGGCCAGTCAACCACACATGTCTTGTAAGATATGTTTCTGTACCAAAATGAGTGGTTCGGCTACACAGTTATAGGGCATGCAGTGAGTGCAATGCCTACCAAAAATTTCGAGGCACTCCAATGCCCCTTGGAAGTGACATGGAGGTCAGAGGGCCTTAACTAAACCGTTTTTTCCATTTATAGCAACTGGGTCTCCTGTACACTGTTGGTCTAAGCAGTGAATGGAAGGCTTTCCAAAAATTATGAGGAACTGCAAAGCCCCTTGAAACAGACGTGGATTACAGCATACTAAAAACCTTCTACCCATTATTGGGGAGTGGATTTCCCTTAGTGTTCACCTATGCATTGAGAAGCAAAAGCTGACTAAAATTAGGATTGATTGCAATGCCCGTTGGAAGAATGGTGGAGGTCGCAGAGGAATAAAAAGACAATATCAATGGACCTTGGAAAAGTGGTGGAGGTTGCAGTAGCTTAACAAGACGGCTTTAATGCCACTTGGAAGAATGGTGGGGGTCGCAGTGGAATAAAAAGACAATATCAATGCCCCTTGGAAAAGTGGTGGAGGTCGCAGTAGCTTAAAAAGACGGTTTTAATGCCCCTTGGAAGAGACGTGGAGGTCGCGTAGCTTAACAAAATGGTTTTAATGCCCCTTGTAAGAGACGTGGAGGTCACAGTAGCTTAACAAGACAGTTTTAATGCCCCTTGGAAGAATGGTGGAGGTCACAGTGGAATAAAAAGACAATATCAATGCCCCTTGGAAAAGTGGTGGAGGTCGCAGTAGCTTAACAAGATGGTTTTAATGCCCCTTGGAAGAGACGTGGAGGTCGCAGTAGCTTAACAAGATGGTTTTAATGCCCCTTGGAAGAATGGTGGAGGTCGCAGTAGCTTAACAAGATGGTTTTAATGCCCCTTGGAAGAATGGCGTAGGTGGCAGTGAATAAAAAGACAATATCAATACCCCTTGGAAAAGTGGTGGAGGTTGCAGTAGCTTAACAAGACGGTTTTAATGCCCCTTGGAAGAGACGTGGAGGTCGCAGTAGCTTAACAAGACGGTTTTAATGCCCCTTGGAAGAGACGTGGAGGTCGCAGTAACTTAGCAAGACGGTCTTAATGCCCCTTGGAAGAATGGTTGAGGTCGCAGGAGCTTAACAAGATGGTTTTTATGCCCCTTGGAAGAGACGTGGAGGTCGCAGTAGCTTAACAAGACGGTTTTAATGCCTCTTAGAAGAGAGGTGGAGACCTCAGTAGCTTAACAAGATGGTTTTAATGCCCCTTGGAAGAGACGTGGAAGTCGCAGTAGCTTAACAAGACGGTTTTAATGCCCCTTGGAAGAATGGTGGAGGTAGCAGTGGAGCAAAAAGACAATATCAATGCCCCTTGGAAAAGTGGTGGAGGTCGCAGTAGTGAAAGTGAAAGTTCTCCTTGTAGTGGGGGTCTAAAAGTGTCACCAACCAGTAATGACTGTCGCCCAACATTTTGACAACGCGAGGGTCACGGTTAAGGCAGCGTAACATAAAGTCAGCCATGCGTGCCAGACTGGTAACGGGCAAGACTTCCGTGTCTTCACCAAGATGACGACTGACCATGCTCTCCTCCTCCTCCTCCTCCCCCTGTCCTCAGGCCACCCACGCTGAACCGACTGTATGACAGTTGAACAGGTACTACCGTCTACAGCACATGATACCAGCTACTGTTCTTCCTCCTCCTCCTCTCCCTCATTGTCCCCCAATGCACGTTGGGATGAGATGAGGCTGGGATGTGTGCAATCGCCCATTACGGCTTCTTGATCCATCTCATCATACTCTGGCTGCAATGCCTCCTCTTTAATTCTCTGCAGAGAGCATTGCAAAAGAGAGACAAGTGGGATGCTGACTCATCAACACTCACCATCTTGGTGAACTCCTCAAAGTTTGTCAGGATGGTACATATGTCAGACATCCAGGTCCACTCCCGAGGTCTTTTGTGTGGAGTCTGACGTGAACATCGACGGCCTTGTTGCAGCTGGTACTCCACAACTGCTCTCTTCTGCTCACAAATCCTTTGCAACATGTGGAGGGTAGAGTTCCAACGTGTGGGGACATCACACACCAGTCATTGTGCCGGAAGCTGCAAATGCTGCTGCAACACAGCAAGGGCGGCGGAAGCTGTAGCTGACTTCCGAAAATGATCTGACAGGCGGCGTACTTTGACGAGCAGATCTGGCAACTCGGGGTACAATTTAAGAAACCGCTGAACCACGAGATTAAGTACATGAGCCAGGTATGGTACGTGTGTGATCTCGCCTCGCCTCAGAGCCGCCACCAGGTTACGGCCATTGTCACACACGACCATGCCTGGATGGAGGTTCAGCAGTCTCAGCCACAGATCTGCCTGCTCTTTCACAGCTGTCCACAACTCACAAGCAGTGTGAGGTTTATCACCTAAGCTTATGAGTTTCAGCACAGCCTGTTGCCGCTTGGCTGAGGCAGTACTGCAGTGCTTCCAGCTTGTAACTGATGTGGTGATATCTGAGATGGAGGCTGAACATGAGGAGGAGGAGGATGATGCGCAGGAGCTGTACACTGTGGGGGCAACTCTGACTTACATAGGGCCCGCAATCCTCGGTGTGGAGAGGATGTGTTCCGTCCCAAGGTCCGACTGAGTCCCAGATTCCACTATCTTTACCCAGTGTGCCATCAGGGAGATGTACCGTCCCTGGCCACAAGCACTTGTCCACATGTCCGTTGTCAGGTGGACTCTCCCAGTAACTGCGTTGTTGAGGGCACGGCAGATGTTTTGGGACACTGCTTGTGAAGTGTGGGGATGGCACACCGGGCAAAATAGTGTCGGTTGGGGACCGAGTACCGAGGGACGGCTACCGCCATAAGGTTGCGGAAGAATTCCGTCTCCACCAGCCTAAAAGGCTGCATTTCCAACACAAGCAGTCGTGAAATGTGCAAATTTAGGACTGTGCCCTGTGGGGTGTTGGCTGCGAATTTGCTCTTTCGTTCAAAGCTCTGGGATATGGACAATTGAACGCTGCGGTGGGACGTGGACATGGACGTTGAGGCTGTTTCTTGAGAAACTGCCATAACAAGTGAAGACTGAGAGGAGGGGGCATCTTTGCATGCAGTATGGACAGGGGATTGCCTAGCATGCACAACAGGGGGTTCTATTACATGCACAACAGTGGAAGAAGCAGTGGTAACACCCGCTGACACTGGTCGTGGACCCTGGGGTTTGCCCCACAAAGTCGGGTGCTTTGCTGACATGTGCCTGATCATGCTGGTGGTGGTCAGGCTGGTAGTTTTGTCACCCCTTCTGATGCCGGCATGGCAGGTGGTACAAATTGTCTTTTTGTGGTTATCAGCAGAGTCTTTAAAAAAATTCCAGACTCTGGAAGACCTACCGGTTTTACTGGCAACGTCCCTCGTGTTGGTGTTTTGGGGAACAATTGACCGCCTTCTGTGTGCGGCCACCACTCTGCTTGTTCTTGCCTGTTGGGGTACTCTGCCTCCCTCCCCCTGTGTGCTGCTGGCCTCGCTCTGCGTTTCCTCCTGCCATGTTGGGTCAGTTACTAGATCATCCACCACCTCCTCCTTTTCCACTTGTGCACCACGATCCTCCTCCTCACTTCGTGGCAATTGTGTCTCGTCATCGTCCACCTCTTGTGACAAATTGCCAGCGTCAACTTCCTGTGGCCGTGGCTGTTCAAATATTTGGGCATCGCTACATGGGATCTACTCTTCCACCACTTCAAGCGGAGCGAGGGGCACAAATATGGAAATGGGCCAGTGAACAGCTCTTCAGAGTGTCCAAGTGTGGGATCAGTTGCTGTCTGACGACACTCGGCATGGTGGGAGGAAGGAGCATCAGGGTGAGGAGGAGTATGCAGTTGAGACTAAAACTTGACCGTGTGGAAGACAGACCGGAGGTGGTGGTGCCCAGGTAACTGGAAGTATTATCTGCTATCCAATTAATAATCTGTTCACATTGATCTGTTCACAATACAGGTGTTGTAGTGTGCTTCCTAGGAATTCGGTGAAGAAGAAGTGGGAGCGAGAAGATGTGGCATTTGGTTGTGGCACATTTCCACCTTGGCCATGGCCCCGTCCTCTACACGCACCATTGCCACGCACCTTGCCCATTGTAAATGAAGTAAAATAGCTTACACTCACACTATCAATGGAAAAAGGGTAATAAAAAGGAGATGAGAAGCGTGGAAGAGGAAAACCACAGTTCTATTTCTCTGGCCTACACCAGACTATTTTAAACAGATATATTGGTGTCTGACCAGTCAGGGAGACACTGTTACAGTTTTTCTTTACGGTAAAAAATGCCAAAAGCAGGATAATACAGAGATTTGACCCGTGGAACTGCAAAACCACAGTTCTATTTCTCTGGCCTACACCAGACTCTTTTAAACAGATATATTGGTGTCTGACCAGTCAGGGAGACACTATTACAGTTTTTTTTTATGTCAAAAATGCCAAAAGCAGGATAATACAGAGATTTGACCCGTGGAACTGCAAAACCACAGTTCTATATCTCTGGCCTACACCAGACTTTTTTAAACAGATATATTGGTGTCTGAACAGTCACAGACACACTCAAATTTTTTTTTTTGGGGGGGGATACTAAAAGGTTAATAAGACGCGTATTTGTACAGTCTGACTGAGAAAAAAAAATACAGAATTTGGATGAAAAAAAATGAATTTATTCTCGCCCCTGAGACCGGGGGATAAGTCTAGCTATTTGACCAACAGGAGCACACAGGACTGTAATGCAGCGTTTGCTGGTATAACCACTGCGTCTCCTATACAGCCTGCCTGCCTGCCTGATATCTGGGATGGATATTAGTCCTGAGAAGGACTGTTTGTTTGATTTAGCCGGCTTTAGAGACCCTGCACTACCTATTTCGCACTATATATCACTCCCTAACTCAGCAGCACTCTCCCTACACTGTCTGATCCGGAGTGACTGTGTCCAAGATGGCAGCGCCCGGTATTAAATACTCGAGGTGATGCTGTGCGGCCAGCCAATCACTGTAATGCCCACAAGCAACATGGCTGCGGCATTCCAGTGACTGGCTGGCAATCCCTGCATGTTCATTGGCTCTGTAAAGAGCGCCAAACGTGCAGGGCGGAGACCCAAGCTCCCGCCCGAGTAACCCGGAAATGCTCGGTGCTCGCCCAACATCCCGAGTTGTGAGATGCTCGGGTGAGTACCGAGCAGTGTCGAGCATGCTTGCTCAACATTAGTCCATACTAATTGATCAGGTTGGCTTTTCAGCCCTGCATAAGTGCACCCCACATGGATAGACAGCCCAATTCCCCAAGCCAACACTGAAGGGCCCAGCTGCATCCTGCAAAAGATTAAAAATGTCCAATGATAAAGATGACAAAGATGTATGTAATGAGGTATTGTTCGATATTTTGGCCAAAATACAAAGTTCGCAACCTATGTCAAAGTTCCTCATTGTCTTGCGAGGCCCTACACAAAAATTCAAAGAAACTACCAAACAGGACTCAAAATTCAAAAAGCATCACAGAAAATAGTCAGCCTCATTTACCAACATCAAGACACAATATTACACAATATTAAATGCACTGCAGGAAGAGCGTGACGTGGGTTGCGTGCATGCATATTTGGCCAAAACTTCGCCCAATACATCATGCATTATATACATATTTTTCATATTTTTTATTGTACATTTTTCATATTTTTCAGGGTGCAGCCAGACCCTTTAGTGTTGGCTTGGGGAATTGGGGTGTCTGTACTTTTGCACTGATATAGTGTTTTGCAGCCAGTCTATTTTAAAAGTATGGGCATCACTAATAGGCTTTAAGCTACACATTGTGCCCTACACTTATCTGGAGCTCTATACAAGCCTTATTCATGTTCATTTATAATGCTAGGCAACCACCCCTTCCATGAATGATAGGTTTATGAGTGGTTGTTTCATCAGTATTTTGCATCGGTGCTGCCTTCGCCTTTATCTTGGGGATCTCCTGCATACTGCTGTGTATTTAATATCATGTCTTGGTGTAAATAGGGCTGCCTTTTTTTCTGTGAAATTTAGGTATGTACTAACCACTGCATACTGAGAAGACTCTGGAAAACCTGATAATTTAGAGGTGCTCTGAAACAGTCATCTAGATGTCACAATTTGTTCTTCTTACAGGTGCTCCGATCCTTTCACTTGCCCTTTTTTTTACTGCTAAAAACACATAAATTTCAAAATTGAATGTTCACATGAAGCCCAATATATCTCTCCATTGGGATGAGATACAGTACAGACCAAAAGTTTGGACACACCTTCTCATTTAAAGATTTTTCTGTATTTTCATGGCTATGAAAATTGTACATTCACACTGAAGGCATCAAAACTATGAATTAACACATGTGGAATTATATATTGTACTTAACAAAAAAGTGTGAAACAACTGAAAATATGTCTTATATTCTAGGTTCTTTAAAGTAGCCACCTTTTGCTTTGATGACTGCTTTGCACACGCTTGGCATTCTCTTGATGAGCTTCAAAAGGTAGTTACCGGAAATGGTCTTCCAACAATCTTGAAGGAGTTCACAGAGATGCTTAGCACTTGTTGGCCCTTTTGCCTTCACTCTGCGGTCCAGCTCACCCCAAACCACATCGATTGGCTTCAGGTCTGGTGACTGTGGAGGCCAGGTCATCTGGCGTAGCACCCCATCACTCTCCTTCTTAGCCAAATAGCCCTTACACAGCCTGGTGGTGTGTTTGGGGTCATTGTGCTGTTGAAAAATAAATGATGGTCCAACTAAACGCAAACCGGATGGAATAGCATGCCGCTGCAAGATGCTGTGGTAGCCATGCTGGTTCAGTATGCCTTCAATTTTGAATAAATCCCCAACAGTGTCACCAGCAAAGCACCCCCACACCATCACACCTCCTCCTCCATGCTTCACGGTGGGAACCAGGCATGTAGAGTCCATCCGTTCACCTTTTCTGCGTCGCACAAAGACATGGTAGTTGGAACCAAAGATCTCAAATTTGGACTCATCAGACCAAAGCACAGATTTCCACTGGTCTAATGTCTATTCCTTGTGTTCTTTAGCCCAAACAAGTCTCTTCTGCTTGTTGCCTGTCCTTAGCAGTGGTTTCCTAGCAGCTATTTTACCATGAAGCATTGCTGCACAATGTCTCCTCTTAACAGTTGTTGTAGAGATGTGTCTGCTGCTAGAACTCTGTGTGGCATTGACCTGGTCTCTAATCTGAGCTGCTGTTAACCTGCGATTTCTGAGGCTGGTGACTCGGATAAACTTATCCTCAGTACCAGAGGTGACTCTTGGTCTTCCTTTTCTGGAGCGGTCCTCATGTGAGCCAGTTTCTTTGTAGCGCTTGATGGTTTTTGCAACTGCACTTGGGGATACTTTCAAAGTTTTCCCAATTTTTCGCACTGACTGACCTTCATTTCTTAAAGTAATGATGGCCACTCGTTTTTCTTTACTTAGTTGCTTTTTTCTTGCCATAATACAAATTCTAACAGTATATTCAGTAGGACTATCAGCTGTGTATCCATCAGACTTCTGCACAACACAACCGATGGTCCCAACCCCATTTATAAGGCACGAAATCCCACTTATTAAACCTGACAGGGCACACCTGTGTAGTGAAAATCATTTCCGATGACTACCTCTTGAAGCTCATCATGAGAATGCCAAAAGTGTGCAAAGCAGTCCTCAAAGCAAAAGGTGGCTACTTTGAAGAACCTAGAATATAAGACATATTTTCAGTTGTTTCACACTTTTTTGTTAAGTATATAATTCCACATGTATTAATTCATAGTTTTGATGCCTTCAGTGTGAATGTACAATTTTCATAGTTATGAAAATACAGAAAAATCTTTAAATGAGAAGGTGTGTCCAAACTTTGGTCTGCACTGTATATAATTTAATTGCACTTAATGTTTATCTGTTCCTAAAAATGCATGAAGAAATATTTAAAAGTCAACGATGTGCTTGACCACACATTGTTCATATCTGCCAATTACGTCAGGCCTTAGATAATTTTAGGCTTTTTGCAAAAGAAATCTTACTTGCTCATAGAAATTTCAATCTTGTCTTGAACCTCCGATTCACACCTGTAACCAGAAATCTAGTCTCTCTTCCTCATTTATCAGAAGAAAGATCATAATTAATTTTGGTTCACGTGATTTACACAATATACAACACAACTCCATATCTCTTAGTACAGGCTATTTACAGTAAGTATGTCAGTCTAAAATACACTAACCATCAGCACAATACTCCCAAATCAGCTACCAAAACTTTAGAGAAGACTCCTCGGGATCCCATGCACCATCAACTTACCATTGACTCAATACTCTCAAATCAGCTCCCTAAACCTTACCGACAACTCCTCAGTGTCCCTTACACTTAACGTTAACAGTCTAGAACTCAGAATTTGTTAAAGAAGTTGCTCCTAAACAAAAATTTGCTAGATCATCCATTTAAAAATAGGTGTCTATGCAAACTTGAATTTGCAGACCTATGTTTCTCATTACAAACCCAAAAGATTGTGGAATTGAAAAAAGCAATTAATTTTACCATAAAAAGTCCAGACTCTCGAGACAGTAACAAAAATGCTTAGTTCTTAATGGGGTTAGACAAAAGTAAGTAAGTAAAAGAAATGTCATTATAAGTAAATTCTCAAATATGTTTAATTAGCAAGACAAACTTTTTTTGTCTAGGGAGGAGATGATTATAGTATATCAACATGGCTGCCATCTTGTAACACTGAATGGTATCTGTCCTAAAAAATTAACAGGACAAATGACTGTGAGCATATGCTGTAGGAAGCATCACTGTAATAACCTGGAGAAAGTTTGACAGTACATTATTTTTAGGTCACAGCTAGTGATGAGCGAGCGCTAAAATTCTCGGGTACTCGTTTTTCGAGTCGAGCAAATTGGAATTCTCGAGTGCGCGATCTGAGCAACGAGCCCAATGTAAGTCTATAGGAAACTCAAGTATTTTTCTGGCGGCCCCCCCGGATGTCTGCAAAGGGCCTAAAAATTGCCCAAATTGATGGGAACAGTGCTCAAATGACATGGGAACAGCATGGGGAAGACCCCTGGAAGCATCTCTGACTCACAGGTTACTGCTGTGAACAATGTTATCAGAGTATTATGCCACTTTTACGGACTCACAATAAAACATACAAAAACGAAACCAAAATGGATTTTCCTGAGAAAAATGTTAAGAAATATCCTTTCAAGTGTAATGATTTGTATATAAAGCAAAATAAATAACAAAAACAAAAATGCTCCTCCACACCTTGGTCTATGTTCACACGTAGTGTTTTTGATGCGTTTTTGCACTTTTGCATTGCTTTCAGTGGTGAAAAGTACATTCACCAGTATATGTAATTATTTTACTACTTTATCTGGCCATGTTGTGTGTGAGACATGATCAGACACATCCTGTTTCATTTATGAAGGATGGCCTCTGAAAGTCACAAAGCCTATTTTTATAGGGCCATCAGGAGGCCCTTAATATTCTTCAAGGGCCATAAGTTGGCCCTCACTATTGTTAGAGAGCCATCAGCTGGCTATGTTTTGTTTTTCCCATTATTAAAGAGTGGGTCTTCTATACTGTTATTGCGTATGCAGTGACTGTAAGGGCTGCCAAAAATTTGGATGCACCCCAACACCCATTTGAAGAGACATAGAGGAGGGCTTCAGTAAAAAAAATGTTCCCAATATAAAAGAGTGCTTCTCCAATAGTGGTAGCCCATGCAGTAACTGCAAGGGCTGCCTAAATTTGTGAAATACCCCAATATCAATTTGAAGACACATAGAGGTGGGCCTCAGTAACGATATGTTCCCATTAGAAAGGAACGGTTCTGCTATACAGTTATTGAATATGCAGTGAGTGCAACAGCTGCCTAAATTTGGGAAAAACCCCAATACCAATTTAAAGACACAAAGAAGTGGGCCTCATTAACAACATGTTCCCATTAGAAAGGAGAGAATCTCCCATACTGTTCTTGCGTATGCAGGGAATGCAAGGTCTGCCAAAAATTTGGAGGCACTCCAATGACCCTTGCAAGAGACGTAGAGGAGGGCCTCATGAAAAAATTTTGCCCATTATTAGGAAGTGGGTCTTTCATACTGTTGTTGCCAATGCAGAAAATGCAAGTGCTGCCAAAAATTTGGAGGCACTTCAATGCCCCGTGCAAGAGACGTAGATATGGTCAAATGGTAGATATGGTGGTGATATGGTGGTGAAGGAGGAGGATGAGAAGAAGGAGGAGGACAACAGCAAATAGACAAAATAAGAAAGTGTATATCCATGCCTGGGTGTGATGAGGTGCATGGGACTAGACCTTCCCAAGAAAAGACACTGGATTTGAGTTTATGTTAAGCTGCTATCATTCGGTAGTGTTGAGAAGTCTGGCCCAATCCAGCCCTTGTTCATTTGTATAAGAGTCAGCCTGTCAGCCTGTTTTAATTTCCTCGGCGGCCCTAAAAACCCACTCTGACAAAATTCTAGCAGCAGGGCAGGCCAGGACCTCCAAAGCGTAGAGAGCAAGTTCATGCCACGTGTCCAGCTTGGATACCCAATAATTCTAAGACACAGAGGAATCACGGAGGACATTGGTATGGTCAGCAAAGTACTCCTTCAGCATCTTCCCAAACTTTTCCCTCCTTGTGAGATTACCCGCGCATCAGGGCTTGTGCGATGGTAGGGTCTGAGAAAACTGTCCCAGAACTTTGACAGTGTTCCTCTGCCTTTGCTGGATTGGATTTGCGTCTCTCTCGCCTGTACTCCTTGGTTATCCAACAAACTGTGACCTCTGCCACAGTGTTTTTAGATGGGAATTTTTTTAATAATTCAACAACAAGGGCTTTCTGGTACTAACCCATTTTAGCAGACCTGTCCGCCACGGGAATAAGAGATAGAAAGTTCTCCTTGTAGCATGGGTCTAGAAGTGTCACCAACCAGTAATGACTCTCACCCAAAATTTGAAGAATGCGTGGGTCATAAGAAAGGCAGCGTAACATAAACTCAGCCATATGTGCCAGACTACTCAAAGGCAAGACTTCCGTGTCCTCACCAAGAGGACAACTGACCATACTCTCCTCCTACTCCTCTTCCCTCTCCTCAGGCCATCCACGCTGAACAGACGGTATGACAGTTGTGTGGGTTGTACCGTCTATAGCGCAGGAAACAAGCTCCTGTTCTTTCTCCTCCTCTTCCTCATTGTCACCCAATCCACGTTGGGATGAGATGAGGCTGTCCCTGCCCACAAGCACTTGTCCACATGTCCGTGGTTAGGTGGACCTTCCCAGTAACTGCATGGTTGAGGGCACGGCTAATGTGGTGGGACACATGCTTGTGTAATGCGGGGACGGCACACCGGGAGAAATAGTGGCGGCTAGCGACCAGGTAACACGGGACAGCCGCCATCAGGTTTCGGAAAGCTTCCATCTCCACTAGCCTAAAAGGCAACATTTTGAGCGCAAACATTCATGAAATGTGTGAGTTTAGTAGTTTGGCCTGTGGGACATTGGCTGTGTATTTGCATTTCAAGGACTGAGGTAGGGACAACGAAAGCTGGGCTGGGACAAGGAAGTGAACATGGTTGCTGATGGTGCTAGTTGCGAGTGTGCAGGTGCAGTATGGAAGACTTTTTCGCATGCGCCATGTACAGGGGATTGGCGTGCACGCACAACATCGGAAAAGCAGTGCTGTCACCTGCAGACACTGTTTCTGGACCCTGTCGTTCGGCCCACTTAGTCGGGTGATTTGCTGTCATGTGCCTGATCATGCTGGTGGTGGTCAGGCTGCTAGTTTTGCTACCCCTGCTGATGTTGGCCTGGCAGATGGTGCAAATATCCTTTTTGGGGTTATCTGCAAATTCTTTAAAAAACAACCAGACTCAGGAAGACATGACAGTTGTACTGGCAACTTCCGTCTTGTTGGTGTTCCGGGGAATGGTTGCCCGCCTTGTGTCTGCGGCCACCACACTGCTTGTTCCTGCCTGTTGTGGTGCTCTGCCTCCCTCCCCTCGTGTGCTGCTGTCCTCGTTCTACATGTCACCTTGCCAGGTTGGCTCAGTGACTTCATCATCCACCACCTCATCTTCCACTTCCGCACCCTGGTCCTCCTTCTGACTTTCGGGCAATTGTGTCTCATCATCATCATCCACCTCTTGCGACAGTAATTGCACTTTCCCACTGTTGCCTATGTGTGACTGTGAGCCATGTGATACCTATGAGCGGCCACCGATACTGCCTGTGAGCAGCGCTAATTGCAACAGAAAGTAATTACAAAGACACTTATGGGCCCCAGGGGGATACAATGTGGGGAGAATAATAAGTAGTGGACAACCACTTTAACAAGATCCAATTTTCAGTTACATTAATGGTATAAATTATTGCTTATATTGAAGCACTGTGTTAACTGTTTTTCGTGTTAAAGGGGTACTCTCAAGTCGGAAAGTTATCATCTATCTATTCGCTAGGGGATAACTTAGAGATCACTGGGGGACAAACCGTTCTGAAGAGCTCCATGTGAATGGAGCATTGGTCGATCATGCACAATGCTGCTCAATTAATTCTTAATGGGGCTGACGGATATAGCCAAGCACTGTGCTTAGCTGGCCTTAGGCACTCCCTTAACCCCTTTACCCCCGAGAGTGGTTTGCATGTTAATGACCGGGCCAATTTTTACAATTCTGACACTGTCACTTTATGAGGTAATTATTCTGGAACGCTTCAATGGATTCCCCTGATTCTGAGACTGTTTTTTCGTGACATATTGTACTTCATGATGGTGGTAAAATTTATTCAATATCACTTGCGTTTATTTGTGAAAAAAAATGGAAATTTGGCAAAAATTTTGAAAATTTTGAAATTTTCAAAATTTGAATTTTTATGCCCTTAAATCAGAGAGATTTGTCACACAAAATAGTTAATAAATAATATTTTCCACTTGTCTACTTTACATCATCACAATTTTGGAACCTAATTTTTTTTTTATTAGGGAGCTATAAGGGTTAAAAGTTGACCAGCGATTTCTCATTTTTCCAACAAAATTTACAAAACCATTTTTTTAGGGACCACATCACATTTGAAGGCACTTTGAGGGGCCTTTTATGACAGAAAATACCCAAAAGTAACACCATTTTAAAAGCTGCACCCCTCAAGGTGCTCAAAATCACATTCAAGAACTTTATTAACCCTTTATGTGCTTCACAGGAATTTTTGGAATGTGGAAGAAAAAAATTAACATTTAACTTTTTTCACAAAAATGTTATTTTAGACCCAATTTTTTTTATTTTCGCAGGGGTAACAAGAAAAAATGGACCCCAAAATTTGTTGTGCAATTTCCCCTGAGCAAGCAGATACCCCATATGTGGGGAAAAAACACTGTTTGGGTGCACGGCAGGGTTCGGAAGGGAAGGAGCGCCATTTGACTTTGTGAATGTAAAATTTGCTTGAATAATTAGTGGACGCCATGTTGCGTTTGGAGAGACCCTGATGTGCCTAAACAGTGGAAACCCCCTACAAGTGACACCATTTTGGAAACTAGACCACTCAGGGAACTTATCTAGATGTGTGGTGAGCACCTTGAACCCCCAATTGATCCACAAAAGTTTAGACCATTGAGCCATAAAAATAAAATTTTCGCATTTTTCCCACAAAAATGTTTTTCAGCCCCAAATTTTGCATTTTCATGAGAGTAACAGGAGACATTTCACCATGCAATTTATTGTACAATTTCTCCTGAGTAAGCAGATACCCGATATGTGGGGAAAAACCCCGTTTTGGGCGCACGGCAGGGCTCGGAAGAGAAGGAGCTCCATTTGCTCCATATGACTTTTTGAATGTAAAATTTGCTTGAATAGTTAGCGAATGTGCCTCTGATGTGCCTAAACAGTTGAAAACCCCCACAAGTGACACTATTTTGGAAACTAGACCCCTCAGGGAACTTATCTAGATGTGCGGTGAGCACCCTGAACCCCCAAGTGCTTTACAGAAGTTTATAACATAGAGCTGTGAAAAAAAAAAAAAAAAAACTTTTTCCTCAAAAATGATGTTTTAGCCCCAATTTATTTTCTTTTCACAAGGGTAAGAGGAGAAAATGGACCCCAAAAACTGTTGTGAAATTTCTCCTGAGTACACCAATACCCCATATATGGGGAAAATACAGTGTTTGGGCACACGGCAGAGTTCAGAAGGAAAGGAGCACTGTGTGACTTTCTGAATGCAAAATTGGCTGGAATTGAAAGCAGACACCATGTCACGTTTGGAGAGCCCCTGATGTGCCTAAATAGTGGAAACCTCCCACAAGTGACCCCATTTTGGAAACTACATTTTTATCAAGGGGTATAGTGAACATTTTGAACCCAGAGGTACGACACAGAATTTGATAACATTAGGTCATCATATTGAATAAGTTGTCATTAGTCTTGAGTGCAAGTGCTCGCTACTTGAGTTTGCATAGGGTACACGGGTATACATCATCTATCGCGCGTTATTGAGTGACATGCTCGAGTTCCCGCTCGCATGTTTCATGTTTATTAGACACCCCAAAAAAACATGCGGGGATCGCTCGTGCATGGCAGGCAATCCCTGCAAGTTTTGTTGGCATTAAAGCATATGGGGAGGAGACTAGAGCATGTCACTCGAGCACCCGTGAAACTAGTGCATACCCAAGCACCCGATGCAAACTCAAGTAGCGAGCACTCGCGCTCAACACTAGTCACCATATCATCTTTTTTTTTTTCTTTTGAAAAAAATCCCAACCCTAACCCCAACCCTAGTACAACCCCAACCCTAATCCTAGCCCACCCCTTACCTCAACCCTAATCCCAACCGTAACCCCAACCCTAATACAACCCCAACCCGATCCCTAGCCCAACCCTAACCCTAACCCCAACCCTAGCCCAACCCTAACCCTAGCCCAACCCCAACCCCAAACCTAACCCTAGCACAACACTAACCCTAGAGTTTATTTTTTATGTTGTTGCTCGTGCAGTATAAGTGATTAGATTACTTTATTCTTCGGGTTGGTGCGATTACAGCAATACCAGAATCATATCGGGTTTTTATGATTGACAGCTGTCACACACTAAAAGACGCATTTTTTTGTAGAATCTAGTTTTTGCATCGCCATATTTTGAGAGCTATAATTTTTCCATATTTGGCCAACAGAGTAATGTGACGGCTTGTTTTTTGCGGGATGAGTTGACATTTTTATTGGTACCATTTTCAGACACTTAACATCGCTTTCTATTCTGATTTTTGGGAGGCAGAATAAACAAAAACCAGCAATTCCAGAAGTGTTTATAGGAGGGGGTTTTATGCTGTTCCGCGTGTGGTAAAATTGATAAGGTAGCTTTATTCTTTGGGTCAATACGTTTACAGCGGTACCACATTTATATAGTTTTTTTTATGTTTTGGCACTTTTACACAATAAAAGCTATTTTATAGAAAAAATTTTTTTTTGCATCGCTTTATTCTGAGAGCTATAACTTTTTTATTTTTTAGCTGATGGAGCTGAATGGTGACTTGTTTTTTGCGGGACAAGATGACATTTTCAGCGGTACCATTGTTATTTGTATTCGTCTTTTTGATCGCGTGTTATTCCATTTTTTGTTTGGCGGTATGATGATAAAGCATTGTTTTTTGACTCATTTAGTTTTTTTTTTTTTTTACTGTATTCACTAAAGGGGTTAACTAGTGGGACAGTTTTATAGGTCAGGTCATTCCGGACGCGGAGATACCAGATATGTGTACTTTTATTGTGTTTTTTTTTTTTTGATAATATTTATTCATGGGTACATTATATTTTTATTTTTGGTGGATTATTTTTTTATTTTTTTTTTATATTTTTACAATTTTTTTTTTTTTTCACTTTCTGACACTTTTTTTTCTTTTACACCTTGTCTCACTATGAGACTTTCACTTCTTTTATTCTGATCGTCTGTATAGCACAGGGATGGAGCACCATCCCTGTGTTATACAGGCTGCCAGCGCTGCAGAGGCAGAGGATACTTTGGTCATGCACTGCGCATGACCAAAATATCTTCCTGCTTTCTGGTGAGCCGGATGTTGTCATGACGACATAGGGTCATCATGGCAACATCCGGGAAGCCACGGCAGATAACGCTGGAGGCAGGGAGAGGAGGTGAGTATTGCAATAACCTCCCCTTGCCCCCGCAATGCTGCGATCGACTTCAATCGCAGCATTGAGGGGGTTAATGTGCCGAAAGTGGTGCAGGACTGCTCCCTGCACATAGTACTGGGAGTCAGCTGTGACAATCAGCTGACACCTGGAGGCGATCGCCCCGCACAGCTTGTGTGTGGGCGCGATCACCATGTGACCTAATAGTACGTCATTGGTCCAATCGGCCCAGGTCACCATGACGTACTATTAGGTCACACATCAGAAAGGGGTTAAGAATTAATGGAGCTGCTGTGCACATAATTGACCTCTTCTCCATTCACATGGGGATCTTCAGAGCCTCAGTTATCGGAATCAATGGAGGTTCCAGTGATTGGTAAGTTATCCCCTATCAAGTGGATAGGAGATATCTCTCAAACTTGAGAAAACCCCTTTATTTTTATTTTTACTGGATAAGTAAAAGTATGGATTATTAACAATTTTCCCATTTTTTCCAGCATCTACATTAGAGAACAAAGATGCTGAGAAACCAAGCTCAAGGCCTCTTTTTGGTTACTCTGGAGAAACATCTAAGGAAGGCCAAATTAAAAAACTAATTTCCTCTACCTATTGAGCTTAGCTGTTTTCCCAGCTCTCCAACTAGGAAATGTTCACATAGCGCTTAGTAATTATTGATTACATACAGTACAGACCAAAAGTTTGGACACACCTTCTCATTTAAAGATTTTTCTCTATTTTCTTGACTATGAAAATTGTACATTCACACTGAAGGCATCTAAACTATGAATTAACACATGTGGAATTATATACTTAACAAAAAAGTGTGAAACAACTGAAAATATGTCTTATATTCTAGGTTCTTCAAAGTAGCCACCTTTTGCTTTGATGACTTCTTTGCACACTTTTGGCATTCTCTTGATGAGCTTCAAGAGGTAGTCACCGGAAATGGTCTTCCAACAATCTTGAAGGAGTTCCCAGAGATGCTTAGCACTTGTTGGCCCTTTTGCCTTCACTCTGCGGTCCAGCTCACCCCAAACTATCTCGATTGGGTTCAGGTCAGGTGACTGTGGAGGCCAGGTCATCTGGTGTAGCACCCCATCACTCTCTTTCTTAGTCAAATAGCCATTACACAGCCTAGAGGTGTGTTTGGGGTCATTGTTCTGTTGAAAAATAAATGATGGCCCAACTAAACGCAAACCGGATGGAATAGCATGCCGCTGCGAGATGCTGTGGTAGCCATGCTGGTTCAATATGCCTTCAATTTTGAATAAATCCCCAACAGCGTCACCAGAAAAGCACCCCCACACCATCACACCTCCTCCTCCTTGCTTCACGGTGGGAACCAGGCATGTAGGGTCCATCCTTTCACCTTTTCTGCGTTGCACATAGACACGGTGATTGGAACCAAAGATCCCAAATTTGGACTCATCAGACCAAAACACAGATTTCCACTGGTCTAATGTTCATTCCTTGTGTTCTTTAGCCCAAACAAGTCTCTTCTGCTTGTTGCCTGTCCTTAGCAGTGGTTTCCTAGCAGCTATTTTACCATGAAGGCCTGCTGCACAAAGTCTCCTCTTAACAGTTGTTGAATAGATGTGTCTGCTGCTAGAACTCTGTGTGGTATTGACCTGGTCTCTAATCTGAGCAGTTGTTAACCTGCGATTTCTGAGGCTGGTGACTCGGATAAACTTATCCTCAGAAGCAGAGGTGACTCTTGGTCTTCCTTTCTTGGAGCGGTCCTCATGTGAGCCTGTTTCTTTGTAACGCTTGATGGTTTTTGCAACTGCACTTGGGGACACTTTCAAAGTTTTCCCAATTTTTCGCACTGACTGACCTTCATTTCTTAAAGTAATGATGGCCACTCGTTTTTCTTTACTTAGCTGCTTTTTTCTTGCCATAATACAAATTCTACCAGTCTATTCAGTACGACTATCCGCTGTGTATCCACCAGACTTCAGTCCAACACAACTGATGGTCCCAACCCCATTTATAAGGCAAGAAATCCCACTTATAAAACCTGACAGGGCACACCTGTGAAGTGAAAACCATTTCCGGTGACTACCTCTTGAAGCTCATCAAGAAAATGCCAAGAGTGTGCAAAGAAGTCATCAAAGCAAAAGGTGGCTACTTTGAAGAACCTAGAATATAAGACATATTTTCAGTTGTTTCACACTTTTTTGTTAAGTATATAATTCCACTTGTGTTAATTCATAGTTTTGATGCCTTCAGAGTGAATGTACAATTTTCATGAAAATACAGAAAAATCTTTAAATGAGGTGTGTCCAAACTTTTGGTCTGTACTGTATATGTACATGATTGGAGCAATAATGTTTTTAGCTGTATGTGCCTGTGATGTTAACACTTCAGAAGCCTGGTACAGTTATGGATTCATTTTTCAAGTGCAGTTTAAAAGGTTGTCTTGGCTGCTGTAGAAAAGCTAACTGTGTCTCCAAATAGTTTCTCTTTTGAATAGTTAGTGAATCAAGGTTGACAGAAATTGTTTCATCTAGACCTGACCTTGATTTTGACTTGAACAATCCAATATCAGGTATATAAATAACAAAATAATCCCAGACATCATCAAGAGATTATATTACGGAGAAAACACCCAATAAACATATTTCCTACATAAAAATTGAGTGATGAATCTCCTAGCTTCAATTAAAAATAGTACATTTTTATTATTTTCACAAAATTTTAAAATACAAACTCCAATACGGAGTAGCAAGTAGATAAAGCAAACAAAGGACAATTTGTACTCTAATAAAGTAACAAAAAAACAAAAACGCTGCAGTGGTGCTTTAATCTTGTTACTAATTTTACAGTTATGTAAGAATATGGTCTTTTCTAGGTTTGTAATTAGTGTAAGCATAAATCCATTCTAATCAATTTAATGGTTAGAAAATACAAAAAAAAATAAGTTGAAGCTTAAAAAAAATACATTCTTCTAAAAATGTAAAAACTTCAGTACTATTTAGAATATTGATGTGAAATTGGAAAAGCATCATAGTCTGTGGAATAGCTCTTCTGTCTTAACTTCAGCTTTTGTTAATATATAGTACTTGTCTAACTGGAACTATTACACTGCATTTGTAATTCAAAGTATTCAGACCTAACAATGAAGTCACCTGTTATAATTTTCTCACACCTTGATTTAATGGACAAAATTCAACACTATCTACTGCTCACAAAAGCGGAATGGGCTCAATCTCACACTTAATACTGCTCACCAAATCTATTAGACATGATTGTAGAGCAATTATTATGCACTAATATTTAATGTGAAGACCTCTAATTCTTTTCATTTTAATGTGTTCATGAAAGTGGTGGAATTAATGCCTGGAAGACTTTGAATGGCGATCTGTGACTAGTTTTACCATTTTCAACTCTCCATGTTCTTTGCATTCTTATTCGTTATTTCTTTTTAACTTGAAAGGAACCAAAAAGTCTGAAATGGCATGAAGGAGCAGAAGCCCCATGTGCCAAAACTATAGATAAGTCCATACATTCCATAAGACTATCACAGAGTTATGATCTAATTATGATATCTATATGATATACATATAATGTGTATCGTTATTCTAGTACTTCTAATGTATATGGAAGGATGGTAAACACCTCTGGACTTCTTCCTAGTTAGAAAGTTAAATTCAGATTTTTTATATATATATTTTTATCTTACATACCTCGCTTCCAAGAGGTATGTAGATCGAGCAGATATTCCATGTGTATGACGATTCTAAAGGGATTTCTAGTTCTGACCATTCTTAATATAGGGCATGTAGAGCTAATAAAAGTTGATCATCCAATCATCTTATGTAGTCCTCTGCTCTGAAATGATGCAGGAATTTAAAGAGACAGGTATACAGTTAGGTCCATATATATTTGGACAGAGGCAACATTTTTCTAATTTTGGTTCCAGACATTACAACAATGAATTTTAAACAAAACAATTCAGATGCAGCTGAAGTTCACACTTTCAGCTTTCATTTGAGGGTATCCACATTAAAATTGGATGAAGGGTTTAGGAGTTTCAGCTCCTTAACGTGTGCCACCCTGTTTTTAAAGGGACCAAAAGTAATTGAACAGATTAAATAATTGTAAATAAAATGTTCATTTCTAGTACTTGGTTGAAAACCCTTTGTTAGCAATGACTGCCTGAAGTCTTGAACTCATGGACATCACCAGACGCTGTGTTTCCTCCTTTTTGATGCTCTGAGAGTATTGTTCACTTGGTTGGCTGTTGTGAAGGGGTTTCTCTTCACCATGGAGATTATTCTGCGATCATCCACCACTGTTGTCTTCCGTGTAAACAGTTATGAAGTCTGAATGGGCAACAGAGAAGTAGACATGGTAAAGGTACAAGCTGGGTGTATGAAAGGGGAAAGAATACAGAAAATAAGATCATCTTGCAGCTTACTGGTACCTACCTAAAATACCTTTTTAAGCACTGGGATTTCACTAAAAGCCTGTATTGAATGGGCAGCATATACTCTGTGGGCATACTAGTCCTTTTAGCTACAGGTATGAGCACTATGAGCAGAATGGCCGTGGTAAGCAGGATATGTTTCTAAAATGATCCTTTAAACTTTCATTCACTCTTGAACACTGAAATTGCAACACCAAGAAGGAAAAGTCAGGGAGTTTTGGAAATCACGGTATGGAAGACATGTTAAAGATGTGCAAATGATGAAACATGGAAACACAATGTTCATAACACCAGCTCTTCACTCATCGCAGTAACTGAATGAACCCCATTCTCAAAAGACTTACAGTGCCTACAAGTAGTATTCAACCCCCTGCAGATTTAGCTGGTTTGATAAGATGCAAATAAGTTAGAGCCTTCAAACTGCAAATGAGAGTAGGTTTTATGAACAGAAGCATAAATCTTACCAAAAAGTTATGTTGCTCAGTTGAATTTTATTACATTTTAAACATAAAAGTGTGGGTCAATTATTATGCAACCCCTATGTTTAATATTTTGTGGAATAACCCTTGTTTGCAATTACAGCTAATAATCGTCTTTAATAAGACTTGATCAGGCCGGCACAGGTCTGTGGAGCTATCTTGGCCCACTCCTCCATGCAGATCTTCTCCAAGTTATCTATATTCTTTGGGTGTCTCATGTGGACTTTATTCTTGAGCTCCTTCCACAAGTTTTCAATTGGGTTAAGGTCAGGAGACTGACTAGGCCACTACAACACCTTGACTTTTTCCCTCTTGAACCAGGCCTTGGTTTTCTTGGCTGTGTGCTTTGGGTCGTTGTCTTGTTGGAAGATGAAATTATGACCCATCTTAAGATCCTTGATGGAGGAGCGGAGGTTCTTGGCCAAAATCTCCAGGTAGGCCGTGCTATCCATCTTCCCATGGATGCGGACCAGATGGCCAGGCCCCTTGGCAGAGAAACAGCCCCACAGCATGATGCTGCCACCACCATGCTTGACTGTAGGGATGGTATTCTTGGGGTCGTATGCAGTGCCATCCAGTCTCCAAACGTCACGTGTGTGGTTGGCACCAAAGATCTCGATCTTGGTCTCATCAGACCATAGAACCTTGAACCAGTCTGTCTCAGAGTCCTCCAAGTGATCATGAGCAAACTGTAGACGAGCCTTGACATGACGCTTTGAAAGTAAAGGTACCTTACGGGCTCGTCTGGAACGGAGACCATTGCGGTGGAGTACGTTACTTATGGTATTGACTGAAACCAATGTCCCCACTGCCATGAGATCTTCCCGGAGCTCCTTCCTTGTTGTCCTTCGGTTAGCCTTGACTCTTCGGACAAGCCTGGCCTCGGCACGGGAGGACACTTTCAAAGGCTGTCCTGGCCGTGGAAGGCTAACAGTAGTTCCATAAGCCTTCCACTTACGGATGATGCTCCCAACAGTGGAGACAGGTAGGCCCAACTCCTTGGAAAGGGTTTTGTACCCCTTGCCAGCCTTGTGACCCTCCATGATCTTGTCTCTGATGGCCTTGGAATGCTCCTTTGTCTTTCCCATGTTGACCATGTCTGAGTGCTGTTCACAAGTTTGGGGAGCATCTTAAATAGTCAGAAAAGGCTGGCAAAAGAGATCTTTAATCCACACATGTGAAGCTCATTATTCTTGGTGCCTGAACTACTTCTTAATACTTTAGGGGGACCAAAGAGAATTCTTGTGGTTTGAGGGGTTGAATAATAAATGACACTCTGAATTAACTTTTAACGTTTAAAAAAAAAATATATATATATTTGCTGCAGTGCATTTCCCACTTCCAGGCTGATCTACAGTACAAATGTCACAATGCCAAGTTAATTCCGCATGTGTCAACCAGCTAAATCTGCAGGGGGTTGAATACTACTTGTAGGCACTGTATAAGTCCCATAGGTCAGACCCGCATCAGCCATATATTTAGGGCATATCCTGTAAATATGCCATAAATGTGCAAGATGGGAATACCACACAGGGTGCTACAAACAGTATGGGGGCAAAGCAATTGTTGATATGATCGTTCTACCCTCTTACATTATACATATTGTCATCAGCAAAAACAATTTACATGTGGAGATATGCTGCCAACAACAATGATTTAACGGATGATTATGATTAGCCAATGAATTAGTCCGAATTTAAACATGTATGAAACAAGGTCCGTATACGATCCCGGATGTACGAATTGACTGTAGGCCTTCAAAACCAAACTCGACAGCATTATAGTTATAAATGAGACTGTAAAGTTTGGATCAGTAGACCTGATGACAGTCTAATCTTCACAGGAGTGCCAAGATGGCAGTGATGGAGGCCTTCAGCCATGCACGAAGATGGAGGGGCGATGAGACCACCGTCAGAAATAAAGAGTTGCCGCTGCTGATAGAGTAATATAGCCAACATGCATGAAAAAAGAGCTCAGCTCCTGAGGTCGCTCCATACATGGGCACCTCAGTGCTTACTATACGTCATTTTTCATTAAGTGGTTAAAGAAGAACAGATCAACTCATATAAAATTATTTTAGGATTAATTATATGACTCCTACTCATATTGTGCACATTTCCAGCCAATTGCTTTTAGTCATAGCTAACACGTAACCTCCTTCCGATGCTGTCTTGGTTATAATATGTAGAAATAAAGAGTAAAGGTTAAAATACAGTTATTAAACAACTGTCCCGGCCCCCGGGTATCTCTGGCTCTGTTTGCTTCCCCTGGCTCCTCTGCCCTATGTTGCGCTCTACATTGGGTTTTGCAAGTTGCCCAGTTGGATCAATGACATTATCTTCATAGACATATCTATGACCAATTTAGAGGGAGGACCGCAAATCTCTTACCATCCGCCGACCCCTGTTTTTGATCAGCAAGGGCTGGTGTGACGTCATCTCTGCTTCCTGCTCATCTCTAGCTGGGACCTGTGGATTTTTTTTTTTTTAATCATTCACAGTCAAAGTAGCCAGAACTTTCTCATCCTTACGTAGTTTCACTATACAACATCCGGCTTTTTGGTGTCTTTAAGGCCGTGTTCACACATAGGATAAATACTCTGCTTTTGTTTTCTGCAGGATCCGCACCAAACTACACAATAACAATCTTCTCTGGTTATTGCAATTTTGCTGCATTTTTTATGCCTCTTCCCCCTTATTTGATGGTTTTTTTTAGTGCAGATGTGAAGCCGCATTTTTCAGTGCTTTTTATAGTACAGAAAAGCTTTGATTCTGTACTTAAAAAAAAGTAACTGCAGTTTTTTACGTGTTTTTTTAAGACTCAATGGAAGAAAAAGCACCAAAACTGCACAATTCAGCAGCGTGTTTAGTTGTACTGTACGGGGGGCGCAGTTTTCATGAAATCACATCCACTTTGCTTGGACAGTTAAACACAGCAGAATTTCTGTGCAAAAAAGGCAGCAAAAAAACACAGCATTTACGCTACATGTGAACACGGACTACATGTCTGAGCAAGGTAGATGTGATTTAATGAAGTCTCTGCCCTCTGTGCCTCTAAAGATGCTGCTGAACTCCTATGTGGAGCCTGAAAAAGACGCAAGGAAAAAATTTGCGGTTACATTTTTAAGAGCAGAATCAAAGCTTTTCTGTACTATTAAAAACACGGATTCACTTCTGCACCAAAAACGCATTAAATATGGGGGAACACGCATAAAAGAAACACAGCAAACATGCAATAATCAGAGAAGATTTTTATTGTGTCATGTGATGCGGACACCTGCAGAAAACATGCAGGAAAAAAAGCAATAGAAAAAACGCAGCATTTACGCTACTTGTGAACATGGCCTCAGTGTTACATTTTTATAAAATTTTTATGAGTTTAATAAAGAAAAAATATCAGTCATCCCATTTTTTACATCATTTACTGATTCCCATAAATAATCTGAACGTTGTGTTCTGTGGATCATTACAATTACAGGGAAACCAAATATGTCTGTGTTATTTGCTGATTTGTGATATTTGTTATTTTTTTAAAAAGCAAATTAAAACTGACATTATGGTAATTGCTTTTCATTATTTTTTAGTAATTTTATAGGAAACGTACAGATTTATCTCTATATAGAGGTGTATCTAGGGGGGGCAGGTGGGGCATTTGCCCCGGGCACAGCAGATACGGGGCACCGTCAGGCCACCTGATGTAGTGGTCTGAGGTGTCTCCTCAGTGTCTACATTTTACCGCTACCCGGACTGGGAGTCAAATGTAGTGGTGCAGTGCGCTGGCTCCCAGTGTTCAACTGTGCTCGAGTCTTTCAGACGTGAGTACAATTGAAGCCCTGAGCGTCAGGTCAGGGTGACATCAGCAGCGTGATCAGGTCGTGTGATCATGAGGTGATGTAACTCCCCGGTGCCACAGAGGAACAAACAACATTGGTGGTAAGTGCTCCAGTGGAGTTGAAAACAACAAAGATTTAGTGTAACAGGGGTATGGAAGATTTGAGGACACAGTTTGAGGAGCAAGGAAGGGATGGATGAGGACACAATATGGGGAGACGGAGAAATTTGAGGACACAGAATGAGAAGCAAGGTGGAAGATGGGGGGCATGAGGAAGGAGTATGAGGGGTGATGGATGCAGACACGGTATGATGAGTGGGGGGATGAGTGCGGAAACAGTATGAGGAGCAAGGGGGGGAATGCATGCTGACATGGTATGAGGATCAAGGGGAAGAATGTATGAAGACACAGTATGGGGAGCGACGGTGATAGTATAGGTGCAGCCACAGTAAGGGGAGCGAGGAAGGGCATAGGTTCAGACACAATATGGTGAGATGGGGGATGGGTGCGGACACAGTATGAGGAGCGAGGGGGGAATGTATGTGGACCAGTATGAGGAGTGAGGTGAAGAAAGTATATGGATACAGTATGGGGAGCAAGGGTGATGGGATGGGTGGGGACACAATATGATTAGCAGGGGGATATGAGAGGAGTGTATGAGAAGGGAAGGGGAAATGTGTGAGGAGACTATTGAGGGGAATAGTGTGAGGAAACAGTAAGGGGGGAGAAAAGTGTGAGTGGGCACAGAATAGAGACTGAGTAGTGTGAAAGGGGTAGCATGAGGGGACAGTGCAAGGGCACAGCCAGGAGGGGACAGTATGCCAAGAAGGGGGAATGTGATGAAGGGGTGCAGTATAGAAACTGGGCCCTATAGGGGGAAACAGTGTGAGAGGACAGTGTGAAGAGGGGGCCCTGTATGGAAAGGAGAGTGCAGTGTAGAGGGCATGTACCATAAAAGGGATAGTCTATGGATCATTCTTTCTGCAGGAAATATTGTGTGGTGCAAATATTTTTTCGGGGGCTCGGCGTTGGAGCAGATATTTTTTATTCAGGAGCATTATAATGACACTTCTTTTTTTAAGGGTATCATGTGTGGATGTGCTGCTCAAGACCAGAGAAGATGGAAGTCTGCAGAGACGAGTTGTGGCTGTGAAAAGTCATCATAGCCTCTGGACAAGGTGAGGAAAAGAAAGAGAATGACTCCAATTAGGGACAGCGTCATCTATAAGGTACCTGGATGGATTTTTTTTGTGATCCTGTCCAATTCTCATCAATACTGTGGTTGCTGTATGGTCTGCTGCCTGGTGATGACTGATAGCAACAACTCCCAGTATCTCATTATCATTTTTAAGGACATACTGGAAGTTGTAGGTTCGTGCGATACAAACGTATATGGGTCTGACCTGACATTACAATTGATGTACCATGTACTGATGGAGGCTCTGGTGCTGAGTTCATGTGCTGATGGTGGTCCTAGTGATATAATCATGTACTGATGGTGGTCTTGGTAATATATTCCTGTACTGATGGTGTTTCTTGTGGTGCAATCCTATACTGATGAGGGTTGTAATGCTGTATTTCTGTACTGTTGGTGGTTCTGGTGACGGATTATTGTGCTGTTATTGGTTCTGATCCTGTACACATGTCAAAATCCATAATTTGTAAGATTACATGATATGTGGCTATGTTAATAAAGGGTTGTGCCGTCTGACAAATTGAGGGTTACTATTTTTTTATTTATGTTAGGAGCATTAAAGGGGTTGTCCAAGTTTCTGATGAGTCTGCAGTCATTCTATGAAGCAGATGAAGGACAAGGCTGTGGTCTATGGAGCGCCAAAGAATGGATGGTGAAAAGGAAATAATAAAACCACCTTTATTAGGTCAATAAAACAACACGTGTTTCGGCAGTGGAATACTGCCTTCTTCAGGTCATGAGGTGAAATTACAAGGATGGTATTATATAGCCAACCCACATCTGTTGGTGGGTAACAATCAGGCACTAATATTTTAACCCTATATGATACAAAACAGATTAACATCAGATAAAATAACAGAACAATGCATAGCAGGTGAATGGCACACTCATAAATGGCAAAAGCTAGTGTACCACATTATCCAATGTTAAATTTAATCCCTCAGGAGAAAGAGTACCCAATTTATATATCCAATAGCTCTCCCTATTGATCAAACAATTCAATCTATCATTGACGGTATCCCCAATCTGATCAATAATGATCAATTTTAAAAACGTTGGATCTTTATGATGTTAAATTGAGAAATGTTTAGAAACGCTGTGGAAAGCAAAGCCATTACGAATATTTTGCCTATGCTTGTTGAGCCTGGCATGCATGGTCTGTATAGTGCGGCCTACATATTGCAAGCCGCATGTGCATTGAAGCAAATAGACAACATAAGACGACTGAAAGTTTACACTAGTTTTCTTGCCCCATCCCTGTTCTTAATCCCCAGGTTTCACCCAAAGTGCCCCTTGTTTCTCTATCTTTCTTTTGCAGTCATTCTATGTCACTGCAGTCTTCTGAATTCTCACAGTCCGCACAGCATGCTGTCAGGATTCGCATTTGAGAATACATGTGGTCATGTGCCGACTAGACAGGCGTGGCCTCACTCAAATGATTTGGCTGAGTCCGAAGATGTCTAGTTGGAATGTGGCCAGAATTATACAAATCGCATACTTGTGCTCACATGACCATTCACTCTTGCCACTAGCAAGGGAGAATTCTAAAAGTTTGCAGTGCATGCGCTGTGAGAATTCAGAAGCCTGCAGTCATCTAGATTGACTGCAGAATTTCATCTCAAACCTGGTCAAGCCGTTTAATTATAAAATGAAGCACTGTAGCATGCTAAATCTTCAAGCATGTAATATGCTCACTGTCAGGATTCAGCTCCGCTTGCTGGTTCCAGCAGTCATCACATGGCTATTTGAATCATATGCGATTTGCACACTTACGGTCACGTGACAACTAGCTATTCTTCCTGCTTCTCTCAGTTTTTCACTGAACATTGAGCGAATTAGGAAGAGCAGCTAGTCGGCATGTGACTGCAAGTGTGTAAATAGCATATGTGCTGTAATGCACACGCCGGGACTGACTGGCGTGTGCGTGTTTAGTGGTTCCACTGTGCCATGAACCGGAGAGTGCCTGGAGGTGCGTAACTAAGTATCTGCTCGATACGACCAAGGTCGCACGACGGCATACGACGCCAGTGCACCAGGGAGGAACCGAGCAGAGGGACCAGGGTCTACTCCAGGTCAGACTCCGGACACGGCTGTTGACCCAAACTGGGGAATACAGGAACAGGCAGGCTAGAGCGCAGGTTGGGTAGGGTTCAGTACAGACTGGGAGACGAGTTCAGAACCGCAGATGCGGTAATCAGAATAAAGCGAAACCGCAGGTGCGGTAGACAAGGCTGAGAAAAGCAAAACCGCAGACGCGGTGGACAAAGCTGAGCAGAGCAAAACCACAGACGCGGTAGACAAGGCTGAGCAGAGCGAAACCGCAGACGCGGTAGACAAGGCTGAGCAGAGCGAAACCGCAGACCCGGTAGACAAGGCTGAGCAGAGCAAAACTGCAGACGCGGTAGACAAGGCTGAGCAGAGCGAAACCGCAGACCCGGTGGACAGGGCTGAGCAAAGCAAAACCGCAGATGCGGTGGACAAGGCAGAGCAGAGCGAAACCGCAGACGCGGTGGACAAGGCTGAGCAGAGCGAAACCGCAGACGCGGAGGACAAGGCTGAGCAGAGCGAAACCACAGCCGCGGTGGACAGGGCTGAGCAGAGCGAAACCGCAGACGCGGTGGACAGGGCTGAGCAGAGCGAAACCGCAGACGAGGTGGACAAGGCTGAGCAGAGCGAAACCACAGACGCGGTGGACAAGGCTGAGCAGAGTGAAACCGCAGACGCGATGGACAAGGCTGAGCAGAGCGAAACCGCAGACGCGATGGACAAGGCTGAGCAGAGCGAAACAGCAGACGCGGTGGACAAGGCTGAGCAGAGCGAAACCGCAGACGCGGTGGACAGGGCTGAGATAAATCGCCGAAGAGGTAAACAAAGACAAAGCAAAGGGGACAGAGCTCTGTTCACATGGAACAGACTGGAAAAGAAATGCAAAACCAGATACACACAAGGTACTTGCAAAGAAGTAGCGAAAGGACTCCAACTCACAAACGGATGTACAATGACAACGAGTAGAAGTTAGGTGCAGGTTCAGACTCTACAGAAAAAGGGAGCAAATGGACATAAAGACAAAACAGGTAAGAAGCTAGGAGACAGTTCAGACAAGAACAGTTACTGCAACAAAATGCAGGAACGAGCCTAGGTAAAGCCAAGTGCTGGTTCAGACACTGCAGAAAAAGGGAAAAAATGGACATAAAGACAAAACAGGTAAGAAGCTAGGAGAGAGTTCAGACAAGAACAGTTACTGCAACAAAATGCAGGGACGAGCCTAGGTAAAACCAAGTGCTGGTTCACACACTGCAGAAAAAGGGAACAAACGGACATAAAGACAAAACAGGTAGGAAGCTAGGAGACACTTCAGACAAGAACTGTACTGCAACAAATACAGGAGCGAGTCTGGGTATGCGGCCCCCAGAGGGCGAGACGAACAGGCTAGGAGCGTGTTCAGACAGGCCTGGAAATACAGCCTCAGGAAGGCAGACATACAGCTGGCTAGAGTACACAGACACGACACAGTTCAGACATGGGAACTGATACCGCAAGGCAGGAAACATAGACAGGACCTGGCACATCAGTGACAAGAAGCCAACTGACAGAACAAGATGCTCAGGCATGGATTCTAGGGAGGAGCTGGGTTAAATACCAGGTGACAGACAGCAATAGGCTGAGGACGCATCAGGGGAGTGTCAGCAGCAGCTACAAGAAACAGGAAGTTCAGCAGGCGTCACCCTAAACAGCAAGAGCAAAGCAAAGCAGACAACATGGAAAGAAACCAGAGTGGCAGTCTGGACTGGAGATCAAGTGCGCGCTCTTGCACAGTGGGAGATGGACCACTATGCAAGGACGCCGCCAGGTATGTTACAGTACCCCCCCTTACGCCCCCTCTTCTTCAGGCCTGCCAGAATCTTCCGCAGGGAATTTGAGGGCCAATCCTTCTCCTCAAGGAGATTACTTCTACTGTCCAAAGGAAAAAACAAAACTGGTCTCATCTGGGTAGCTAGGATGCTACCTCCTATCCAGCCATCCTCAGCACCAAACGAAATGGGGGGAGTACCAGGAACAGCACACAAGGAAGTCTCTCTCCACCTATTATCAGGTAGCACCCCAGAGGGTTCTGGAGACAACTGGAAGTCCTCCGCCGGGTTGGAGGGGTGCAGAGACTCGGAGGTAACCTCTGCTTTGGGGTACATCTTGTCAAGCTCACAGGATGAAATGGGCGAGGTATCAGGTACAAGGTGTAGAAAAGTCACTGTCCCTTTGTTATCTGGTGGTACCCCGGAGGATTCAGGAAACAACTGGAGGTCCTCCGCTGGGTCGGAGGAATGCAGAGACTCAGGGATAACCTCTGCTTTGGAGTACAGAAGGTCGAACTCACTGGATGAAGCGGGCGAGGCATCAGGTACCGAGTATAGGAAAGTCTCTGTCCATTCGCTACCAGGTAGCACCCCGAAGGTTTCAGGAGACAACTGGACGCCCTCTGGCTGGTCGGAGGGGTGTAGAGACTCGGGGGTAACCTCTGCTTCAGAGTACACTAGGTCGGACTCACTGGACCAAGCGGGCGAGGTATCAGGTTCAGAGTATAGGAAAGTCTCTGTCCATTCGCTACCAGGTAGCACCCCGAAGGTTTCAGGAGACAACTGGAGGTCCTCTGCCTGGTCGGAGGGGTGTAGAGACTCGGGGGTAACCTCTGCTTCGGTGTACACTAGATCGAACTCACTAGACGAAGCGAGCTAGGTATCAGGTGCAGAGTATAGAAAAGTCTCTGTCCATTCGCTACCAGGTAGCTCCTCGAAGGGTTCAGGAGACAACTGGAGGTCCTTCGCCTGGTCAGAGGGGTGTAGAGACTCGGGGGTAACCTCTGCTTAGGAGTACACTAGGTTGGACTCACTAGACGAAGCGGGCGAGGTATTAGATACCGGGTGCAGGAAGTCCTCCTGTGTGGATTCTGGGTGGGCAGCAGTCTCTTCGGGCAGGAGAACTGGTGTGCTACCCACGCACATTACCCGTCGGGGCTGCTCCGGGATACTGGGAAGTGAAGCTTCAGCAGAGACTTCAAGGTTGGGGTCAGGAGGTCTTTGGGAGGACAGACCCTGGCGTGACGGCTGGCCTCTACGCCTAGCACGTCTGGACTGCCTCTTGAGGCTGGGAGAAGTATTCCGGAGAGCATAGTCATCCTGTGTGGATTCTGGGTGGGCAGTAGTCTCATCGGGCAGGAGGACTAGTGTGCTACCCACACACATTACCCATCGGGGCTGCTCCGGGATATTGGGAAGTGAAGCTTCAGCAGGAGCCTCCGGGTTAGGGTCATCGAAGACCATTAGAAAGGCCACCAGGAAGGCCATTATGTCCAGGACGATAGGATCCTGTGCATCCCATAGGGGGGTGATCCACTTCAAGGCATCACCCGCTAGGTAAGACATCATGAATCCCACCTTAACCTGATCGGTGGGAAAACAAAGAGGGTAGAACTTGAAGTGTAGCATGCATTGCTCCACAAATGCACGACTCAGTCTTGGATCCCCATAGTACCGTGGCAGATCCGTAGGAACGAGTGCAGAAAGTTCCATCTGGACGGGTGCGTAATTCGCCTGGAACTCAGCTTGTAGCAAAAAAAAATAAAAATAAATACATTTCTTCCAGATGCAAGCATTCGCTGAAAAAGATCTCAGAGGGTGAAGGCCGTGGGGCTCAACGGGAACCATGGCCTGAGCATGCTGTAATGCACACGTCCGGACTGACTGGCGTGTGCGTGTTTAGTGGTTCCACTGTGCCATGAACGGAAGAGTGCCTGGAGGGGCGTAACTAAGTATCTGCTCGATCCGACCAAGGTTGCACGACGGCATATGACGCCAGTGCACCAGGGAGGAACCGAGCAGAGGGACCAGGGTCTACTCCAGGTCAGACTCCGGACACGGCTGTTGACCCACACCGGGGAATACAGGAACAGGCAGGCTAGAGCGCAGGCTGGGTAGGGTCCAGTACAGACTGGGAGACGAGTTCAGATCTGCAGATGCGGTAATCAGAATAAAGCGAAACCGTAGGTGCGGTAGACAAGGCTGAGCAGAGCGAAACCACAGACGCGGTGGACAAGGCTGAGCAGAGTGAAACCGCAGACGCGGTGGACAGGGCTGAGATAAATCGCCGAAGAGGTAAACAAAGACAAAGCAAAGGGGACAGAGCTCTGTTCACACGGAACAGACTGGAAAAGAAAGGCAAAACCAGATACACACAAGGTACTTGCAAACAAGTAGCGAAAGGACTCCAACTCACAAACGGAAGTACAATGACAACGAGTAGAAGTTAGGTGCAGGTTCAGACTCTACAGAAAAAGGGAACAAACGGACATAAAGACAAAACAGGTAAGAAGCTAGGAGATAGTTCAGACAAGAACAGTTACTGCAACAAAATGCAGGAACGAGCCTAGGTAAAGCCAAGTGCTGGTTCAGACACTGCAGAAAAAGGGAACAAACGGACATAAAGACAAAACAGGTAGGAAGCTAGGAGACAGTTCAGACTGGAACTGTACTGCAACAAATACAGGAGCGAGTCTGGGTACGCGGCCCCCCCAGGGTGAGACGAACAGGCTAGGAGCGTGTTCAAACAGGGCTGGAAATACAGCCTCAGGAAGGCAGACAGACAGCTGGCTAGAGTACACAGACACGACACAGTTCAGACATGGGAACTGATACCGCAAGGCAGGAAACATAGACGGGACCTGGCACATCAGTGACAAGAAGCCAACTGACAGAACAAGATGCTCAGGCGTGGATTCCAGGGAGGAGCTGGGTTAAATACCAGGTGACAGACAGCAATAGGCTGAGGATGCATCAGGGGAGTGTCAGCAGCAGCTACAAGAAACAGGAAGTTCAGCGGGCGTCACCCTAAACAGCAAGAGCAAAGCAAAGCAGACAACATGTAAAGAAACCAGAGTGGCAGTCTGGACTGGAAATCAAGTGCGCGCTCTTGCACAGTGGGAGATGGACCACTATGCAAGGACGCCGCCAGGTATGTTACATGTGCTTGGAGACATGAAGGTGGTGCCAAACTGAATTCTTGTCCCGGGTGCCAGAGAACCTAGATACGCTTCTGCTCTATGTAATATGCCTGTGGAGTCAGAACCTGCAATACAGATCAAGTATACAAAATTCTCTCAGTGCCATCACCAGTGCCTGTAGCTCAGTTGCTTTAGCACCTGCCTGTAATGTTGAGGGTTGTGGGTTTGTGATCTGGGGAGACTGACAAAAAAAAGAAAAAATTACATTTCTAGTTGTTTTTTATTATTTTTATAAGTTTTATAGGAACAAAAAAATCTGTTTTTTTCTTCACCTCTGTATACAAGTACAAAGAAATAGATTGTTATACATTGGTGTATACAATGTACAAGTATATTCTACTTCTGGGTTCACTGAAAGCCATACATCTCAAGATTACCTAATTCTCCTATTTTTATCATTATGAGCTGTGTCTCCTAGCTAGAGCTGCACCCTAAGAACATCGAGATGTGCGTTTGAGTCACAGGGGAGACCCGATCACAGAAGAAGTATGAATATTATAATTTAATTTCTGTCAGTGCAGAGAGATGTGGCCCCAACCACGAGGAGGAGAAGCTACTGAGTGATGAAGACGTTGGAGAGAGATGAGTAATAGAAGCCGGGAATGAACCCTCAAATTGGGACAGTCCCGCTGAATTCGGGACGGTTGGTAGCTGCTTGATGATGTCTGTAAAGCACTGTGAAAGTGAATAGTTCTATATAAGCAAATGAAATAAATAAAATCTATATAAAGATGATATTGACGGTTAAAAAGTGATCTTTACAGAACAATAGTCAGTTTATTATTAAGTAAAATATTAGGATAAAGGCTATGTTTTTATACAGAGGATAATACTGAAAATAAAATATAATTAAAAATTCAAGCAAAAATATAAAAAAATGATTTAAACACTAGGCCATTCTCTAATGAGACATTAACATTAACTTTAAAAAAAAATATTTCAATAAATTATATATATCTATATATTGGTTGCAACACCCATACTGTTTTATTTATTATAAATTCTTGTTTGTCTTATTTGTTATATATATGTTTTATATATATACAGTATATGTATAATTTTAAGTACAACAAACAAAATGGGAAATAAAATCAAGTTTCATATTAAAAAAAATCCTAAACTTAAGAATTCAAACACTTGTCCTGTCTTAGTGCAATACATTGTATGCTAACTGTTTGTCTATGGTTTCTTGCTTTAGCAACTTCAGTACAGCGAATACAGTAATTACTGTACCTTCTGTGTCAGCCCAAGCCTCTAAGGACAGCAATGATAATTTCCACATCTCTATCTATAACCTAAACATTATAGGACTGAATGTTAAAGGAGGAGAACAAAAGACAGAGGAATTAGATAAGGAAATCCCTTGTAGACTTTGTTAATGATTCATAATCAGCTAATAAGCTCATCTCTGAAAGAATAATGATCCACGGGCCTGTTTGCTCATTTATCACTATGTTTTACAACCAGGGCCGAGAAAGCTAATTAAGTCCCACAATCATTACAAAAGGATTCCTTTTAATATAGGTACAATGAGGCACCAGGGGCATTCCTGCAAGTTTTATCTAGAGACAGTGAATAAGAAGGTTTTACTTAAACTGAATCTGAAATCCCTAGTGTTGAACAATATTGCGTGTGAGTTCTCCTATTTTTCCTCGTAGTATGATACAGGGAAAGCAGCAGAAACATATTATCTCTATTTTGATTTACTAAATGTTCTGCAACAACAACAACAACAACAAAAACAATGAGACAGTGAAACCTCTCCAAAAGGCCATTTCTTTGTACAGACTAATCCCATCTACATCACATTTTCTTCTTTAAGGATTCTTAATGTTCCTCTGTTTTGTGTCTATTAGCCTCATCTTTGAGAAACTAACTCCATAGAACACCATTTTTTTGCTATTTCAGGTGAGCATCTCAAAATGGTTCACTTACAACATGGTTCAAATCATTTACATCATAAATAGTCAAAATAATGTCAGTAAGAAAGAAATGGGGCAAAACTTTCTTCATTATTATTTGAAGAACCAGGACCAGAAGCCATGTCTTGTGAGTGTATGGGTTTGCTTAAAATAGGAAAATTCCCCGACTTTGCCAAAATTTTGCCCCAAATTTTTATTAGCTGTGAATAAATTCACTCAAATTTCAGTGCTGGAAAGGTCTTAGTTGCTCAGAAAATACACGTGGGGAGAGGAAAGAAGAGCACTATAAGTGTTTAAACTCTAGGGGAGGGTGAGAGAATCCCACTAACCATAAGAGCTTACACACTACAGAAGAGAGAAGACCAACTGATCATAGAGCTTACACTCTACAAGAGAGAGATAGAGGACCTTACTGATCATATGATCTTACACTGTACAGAAGAGAGAGACTTACCCAATGACTCTGGAAATGGAAAACAACTCTGCCTTACAAACTGTGCTTCACTGGGAACCGCTGATCCATGATTGCCCAGGTACTGTTCACTCTGTACAAGGTATCATAAACCGCTAGATGTCATAGCTGCAGGGTATTAAGGGTAAGGCCATATGGTCATGCAACAAGAAATTAAGCTGCTCTCTGGTTCTTCAGCAACGTGGGAAATGGAGGAGGGAATTGAAAATCAAAGTGCTCAAATTTGCGTAAAACTGAAAGTTTCAGAAAATTCGACTCAAGATCGATCTGCTGATCTCTACTGCAGAGAAGAGAAGAGCTGATGTCAGGACATTTTTCAAAGACAGATACAGAATCAGGGCAAGATTATTGGGAAGGTGTCAGCCCCCCTTTTTCCATAGGAGTATAAAAAGACTTGAAGGGGTTGTCTGGGCACAACCACAATATATTCATGACTCATCTATGAGATAGGTCATCAACATGACATCGGTGGTGGTAGACACCCAGCACCCCCACTAATCAACTGTTATTTAGTCCAGTGGCTATAGATGTAAACACTTTGGATGGATCTACAAAGCTCAGCTCCAAAGTAAAGTGGCTGCTGATGGGTATTGCAGTCCTATCAAGAGAACTGAGCTGTTGAGCAGTGCGCAGTGGCACTATAATGCATTCAATGGTATTGCACTTTGCAGCTCTTTTCAAAGTGGTTACATCCAGCAGCTGCCAGTGTAAATAACAGTGCGTCAGCCAGGTATTTCTTGTTGATGGCTTATAGGTTATCAACAATTTGTACCCATACAACACCTTTAAAGTAGACCACCAATATTTCTATGTGGCAAAAGGAATGAATATGCAGCTTATACTAAAAATAACTGAGAGTTGGTGATACAATCCTGTGATTTCTCTACTTATAAGAAGGCAACCTTTGGCCAAGTGTGCATGGATTGACTTTTAGTTAAATTTCCTGAAATTCGCAGGTCCCCATAAATTAATAAAAATTGCAACTTAATTTACAAGAAACGTAAAAACAGAAAATAAAATTTCCTGGTGTTTTCTAGCACAAAGCTGAAGATTGTAATAGCCAGATAGCGGACTAATGACATCAGGCAAGGCCACGTGAGCTTACGGATAATGCCTTGCACCTATAACATTACATGGTCTAGCGAAGCCAATCATTGGGCACTATCACAGCCCAATTTTAGGATTTTACAGCCTAGATATATAAGGTCACAGTACACAGTTTAGAACAGATAGAGATAGAGAAAAGCCTAGGCTGATTGTGATATACAACTGCACTGCACTTGAAAATGGGAGTGGTAGTCTCAGTCTGTGATTAATAATCCAAAGATTCAAGCGATAGGGAGATGATGGATCTGAACAGTCAGTGTGACCGAACTGATTGATCTGTGATGTATTGCAGTAACAACACCTTAATAACAGCCTTTTTTAGTTCTTCCCACACTGTAAACAAGAGCAGTTTAATACTCCACTGTCCTAATTTTCCTACTTAAAAAAATTCTTCAACCACAAAAGAAAAAAAAATCTATACATTCCAGAAATTTAAATGCATTTAAATGTTTATCTCACATAGTGTGCATGTTGTAAAAAAATCTTTTTATTTTGCACACTTCCTTTTTATAATAGTTTACTATTAGACCCGTGCAGGCTACCCAAATACAATGGCATATTGCAGGTTATTCTTTTTGGGACGTTACCATACTTGGCTTTTCTTGTCCTGTCCCTTTTCATAAGGGTTCAGGGGTGTTGTTATTTTTTTTTATCTTTCAAAAGAAGGACACATTTTAATTTTTGAACAGTACAATCCATGATGGCATGCTGTTGCCGCAAGTTCCATTCTGGGTATGAACATACATGCAGATAATCGACATAACATTTTACAGTTATGTTGCATTTTTGTCAAAGGTGGAGAATTTAAAAAAAAATAATACAAAAAAAGGTTAAGACTTCGCAATTGTTTTACTAGTACAATTAAACAAGTGTATGTGCAACAATAATGCTGAGTGTTGCTGCAGCTTATTTTTTATACTTGTACCTAACATAATTTTTTAGGGTTACAGAATTTTTGTTAAGTGGGGGGAGGGGGTAAACCAAAAAATATCTACAAAAAAAATCCCCCCCAAAAGTTAACATTTTTGAATAACTGTTTTAGGGCTCGTTCACACTGGCGTATAAATCGGATGAGTGCAATGTGAGAAAATAACGCATTGCACTCTGTCCAATGTTATACAATGACTTAGTGCTCATCTGCGAGTTTTTTCTCAGCTCAGATAAGACTGAAAAGAAAATCACAGCATGCTGCGATTGTCTGTGAGAATCGGATTGCACTTGCTAATGCAAGTCAATGAGTGCGAGAGAAAAATCGCATGACACACAGTCCATGCGTGTGCCGTCCGATTTTTACACACACAATCTCAAAGAAAACCCAATATTTCAGCAGCCAAGTACAGTAAATTCACAGCCCAAGCCATCAGAATAGAATAGATAGATAGATAAATAGATACAGTACAATAGATAGAAATTTTTCAGTGAAATATATAATCAGTAGTTTGTGTGTGTAATTTACTGTACATGGATTTAGCTATTAAATAAATGAAAAAAATGGCATTGGGTCCCCGCTATTTTTAATAACCAGCAAAGGGAAAGCAGACAGCTGGGAGCTGGTCTTATTAGTCTGGGAAAGGGTCAATATCCATGGGGGGACCGTAAAAAATTACCTGAGGTCTCCCCTATTTTTAATAACTATTAAAGGCGAAGCAGACAGCTGCGGGCTGATATTAATAGGCTGGGAAGCTGTTATTGTCCCCTTCCCAGACTATTAAGACCAGCTCAGAGCTGTCTTCTTTCCCTTTGCTGGTTATTAAAAATAAGGGGGACATCACACCATTTTTTTTTTATTTATTCCTAAAAAGCTGCCGAATAAGCTCCGCAGAGGTTATTAAATATCTGACGGCTATCTACCTCTCTCTCTCTCTCTCTCTGCTTCTATCTATCTATATCTCTATATAATATTGCTTTATTACTCAGAGAAGTAGCTTTAAATTACATAAAGGTTACTGTATGTAAAAGATGATATTAAAAACGTTTTGCATACGGATTGCATACACATTTACTACAGATGACATACGGATGCTAGTTGAGAAAATCGTATTGTACTTGCATAATACTCATCCTACTTTTCTGGATCAACATTGCTCCGATTTTTTATATGCTAGTGTGACTCCAGCCTTACTTATACAATTGAACAAGTGCATGTACTAAAGAAACACTTCAGTCTTTTGATGCAAGTTCCTTTCCATACATATACAGTACCTAACAACCAATATATCATTCTTGGTTTGCATTTTTTTAGACAAGGAAAAAAACAGTATTTAAAAAGAAAAAAAAAAGTTTTACTTTTTGCATACTTGTATTAATATTCCAATTTGCCAATCATACAATACACGTCTATACTGTTGTCTTTTGCTGCATTTTCTACCTATGTACTTACCTCATGGCATACATTGTTAAATGGTACTTTTTGGGCAGGGGGAATTAATCTGCTTTAAGTAAAAATCTACAAACAAATTATTACACCAAATTGAGTCCTTTAGCTGTTTTGGCACATCTGATTAAATTGTCCAATAGTTTATGCCACACCAAAATTATGGGCAGGTTGGTGTTGCATTAGCCTTTTTGGCCATCACATTGTACCATACCTAGCATTTCTGGTTGATTACATATTTTTCCAGCATTGACTACATATGCTAAACCTTTTTTGCAAATTGCTTACATTTTGGACACAAGTATAACATTTATATTAATTGAAAAAGTTGCCCGAGCAACAGACATGGTCGTGTGAAAGAAAAATTACCTACACCTTGGCTAAAAATGTAGAAGCCGCTAGTATCATCCGCAGGTCACGCTTGCCCTCTTCGCCTCTGGCAGGTGTATCTGTGGTGAGGAAGAAGAGGGGATAATTGATTATATCTTACATCACTCATCTCAGTCACAGCAGGATGATGTAGCCTCTGACTATAACGCCATCAGCTTTATTCAATGTCCTGCTTAGTCCACCTTCTCCGCCATCATAACACTTAATATTCTATATAGCAAAATGTCAATTCTATCAATGACAGCTGTTTCCATTTGGACTCTTACCCTATATTCACACATTGCATTTTTTCAGCGTCTTTTTATGGTTTTTTTATGCAAATTTTCTGCTGCTTTTTACAGTACCAGCAAAGTCTATAAGATTTCAGAAATCTCATGCACACACTTTGGTTATTGTTTGATCAGTATGTTATGCTTTGCAGAATAGAGCATGTCACTTCTTTCAGCATTTTTTCAGAGTTTTTCACCCACTGTAAGTAATGGGTGGTGAAAAAATGCTGAAAAAACATATATTGTGAACATAGCTATCAGGTTTTGCTGCGTTTTTAGTGAAAAAAGCAAAGTAGAGCAGTATGTGAAACTCATTTATTTTTGCGATTCTACAATCTTGTCTTGGTCACCTGAGATGGCAGTTTGGATAGTACAGTTTAATTAAATTAGTGATGCATATACAATAAACATTGGCAGTGTTACGTGTGAGATTGAACAATACCTATGGCCCATAGAGGTGTGAAATAGAACAATGACTGAGCTGGTCACTAGCAGACCATAGTGTGGAAATAGTGTACTACAAACTCAATGCACTGCCAGAGTCTTAGAAAAACTATTCCTGAACAATTCACCTAGAAACTATTTGGAGACACAGTTAGCTTTTCTATAGCAGCCAAGAGTGTGCAAAGCAGTCATCAAAGCAAAAGGTGGCTACTTTGAAGAACCTAGAATATAAGACATATTTTTAGTTGTTTCACACTTTTTTGTTAACTATATAATTCCACATGTGTTAATTCATAGCTTTGATAACTTCAGTGTGAATGTACAATTTTCAAAGTCATGAAAATACAGAAAAATCTTTAAATGAGAATGACGCGCCCCTGGGCCTGAGTCGCGCAGCGTTGCGCACGCGGGAGCCTACCTGGAGCCGGATCGGATAGGGGTAGTAGTCTCGTGGCGATGACCCGGTCCGTGCCCAGGGAGTCAGACTAAATGGCGGTATATTAGCAGTAGATGTAGGACGACTACGCCACCCGTTGAATGCAGCTATGGAGCTGCCACTGCAGGGCAGACCGCTGAGGCCGGTGGAAGGATGGTGCAGCGTGGATGGTGTAACCCCCAACGGGAGGGGTATGGCCTCAGGGCAGCCGATGTGGATGATGGGGGTAGCAGGAACCACTCAGAGACGATGCGGTGTAGTTCAGGGTCTTTACTGGTGACAAAGATAGACCCTCCCGGAGTACTGGCTAGCGGTCGGGGCCTGGTCAGTCCTTGAGCAGATGGGATCCCCCTTGGCCAGGCGGAGTTGTAGGCCTCCCCAACTAATTGTACTCTTCTGGCTTCCTTGCTAGAGGCGGGTAAAGGTAGCCCACGTCCCTGAGTGTACCGTGTGGTGCTCACCCGTATGGCCGGTGACTTGGGGTCTTCTAGTGGCTTCCGCTCCACGACGGCGGTGCTGGTCCCACGCGTGTGACCATGCCTTCGGGTTTCTTGGCCAGAGGACCTGAAATCCCCTGCCGGTCGGTTTCTGCTGCTGGTCAAGGTTAATCCCCACAGCCTCGGACTCCGGGTCCGGTGGTAACTCTTCAATCAGGGCGAGCTCTTCAGCTGCCAGCCCCTGATTCCTTTTAGCACTGCTCCCACTGAGCTCCTGATCTTTCTTTCCTAAGCTGCTCCTCTTCTTCTCCCTAGCCCTGCCTCAGCCCCAGTTTTATATAGGGGAAGTCCTTCCCCTCCCAGGACCGGGCAGGAGGTGTGGCATGAATAGGATTCCTGACCAAGAGACCTCCCACCTGCTCTCAGACATAACATTGCTATTACTGTGGAGACCAGACCCCTGGGGTGCCACATTCCCCCCTAGTGAAAGTTAGTACTCCGGGACTAAACATACTTTTGTAAACATAACAAGGTGCAAATAATAACATTCTGATAGAGACAACACATAAGGTGGTCACGGCGTGTCCGCAACCGGGTGTAACTTTTGAGGAAAACAAGGGTGTCCATTTCACCAACACAGGGAGACGTAACCAGGTAGGGGTCTGTCCTGCCCCGAGTCCTTAACAGTCTTTCAGTCCGTCCTGGGTTACGCTCCAACTATATGCACAAAGGATTCCCGGTAAATCCACCAAAGACTCCTATAAATAACTAGAAACACATAATTATACACAAGCAACAATAAACAGGTAAACATTAATAAAATAGCTTGAACATTTAGATCCTCCACCGTATGGGCAGCTGGCCTCTAGTGACCCTAGTGGACCTACGGAGCTGGTTGATTGGTCCTGAGCTACAGGGTATAGGAGCTGTCAAGGGTAAACTGGGCAGCCGTCTACGGACTCTTTGGCTCACTAGGGGTATGGCAGGCTCACTATAAGCAGAGGGTTGATTTTCCTGGTCTGCTTGTGTGGGGCCTTCTGCCTCCTGGACCGGCTGTTCTTCCAGTTCTACCTGTGTCTCCGTAGGCACTTGGGATGCTGGTTGGAGGAACGTGAGGACGGGTACCACAACAGCACCATTGACTTGAGTCCAAGACCGAGGGAAGTCTCCGAGCACAGTACTAACCATATCTTCCCTTTCCTCTACGGGTCGAGGGTCTTCTTGTTCCTCTTCAGGGTTCCGTAGCTGTTCGGGACACTTCTTTAGGTGATCCCGGGATACAATGGCTGTGGTTTCCCCTCCGTCTTTACTGATTGTACAGATCTTTGGGTTGTCGTGGCTTGAGGGCAGTACGGTGTACGGGTCCTTCTCCCATTGGTCGTCCAACTTGTGGAGCCGTCTTTTCCTCTTCAATACCTGCTCTCCGGGCACCAGGGGAACAGCGGGAGCATACTGGTTGTAAGTTTTCTCTTGTCTTTCCCTAGCTTGACAGAGACTACGCTCCACGCTCTCCTGTACTTTTCGGTATTGCTGCTGCCTCTCTGTGTCCCAGTTGGCTTCTGGTGAAGTGTCCTCGGGTGTCAGGACTCCCATCTCCAGATCAACAGGAAGCTTACCAGGTCTTGCCCTCATTAGGTAAGCCGGGGTACAGTTGGTGGAACCTACAGGGATGTGGTTGTATAGGTCCACCAGGTCGGGCAGCTTCTCAGGCCACAGACTGCGTTTCTCCATGGGCAATGTTTTCAGGAGATCTATCACCACCTGGTTCATTTTCTCACAAAGTCCATTAGTTTGCGGGTGATAGGGTGTTGTTCTTATCTTCCGGCATCCATACAGGGTGCAGAACTCCTGGAAGACCTCCGCTTCAAAGGCAGGCCCCTGGTCCGTCAGCACCTGCTCCGGGTATCCATGCGGACGGCAGAAGTGCTGCTGGAAGGCTCTAGCTGCTGTGTGAGCCGTTAAGTCCTTGACGGGGACGACAACCAAGAACCGGGAGTAGTGATCCACGATGGTTAACGCGTAGACGTAGCCACTTCTGCTTGGGGTCAGTTTTACATGATCCAAGGCTACCAGTTCCAACGGCTGTCTGGTGATGATGGACCGCAGGGGAGTCTTCTGGCTGGCACGGTCCCTCCTTCTTAAGTTGCATGGGCCACAGTCTCTGCACCACCTCTCGATGGTTCCTCTCATGCCTACCCAATGGAACCGCCCGCGCAGCAGGAACTCCAGCTTCTTCCATCCGAAATGCCCAGCTCCGTCGTGGTATGCCTCCATCACCATAGCTGCGTCTCTTCTTGGCACCACTACTTGCCAGATTAGTTCATGCGTCCGGGAGTTAACCATTCTGCGGCACAGCTTTCCCTTGTAAAGGAACAGTCGACTCTTCTCAGCCCACAGTTGCTTGGCTTCCTCCGGAGCGTCTGGGTCAAGGCGTGCATCTGGCCGAGTCAGCATCTCCTTTACCAGACGGACGGCAGGGTCACTGTCTTGCGTCTCCACCCAGTTGTAATGAGGTAAGGGGTTGAACGTAGCGGTTTGCTTACTTCTTACACGGTGGGAATACTGGATAGTCCCATGACGGTGGAAAGCGGGGAGCTCAACTTCTTCCAGTTCCTCTGAATCTTCCCCTACGTCCGGTAGGTTTGGCATCCTGGACAGGGCGTCTGCGTTGGTATTGGAGCGTCCTGCCCGGTATTTGATTGTAAACTCATAGTTGGACAAGCGGGCCATCCATCTCTGCTCTAGGGCACCGAGTCTTGCAGTGTCCAGGTGTGTCAACGGGTTGTTATCCGTGTACACGGTGAACCGGGAAGAAGCGAGGTAGTGCTTAGACTAGTGGAGCTGCCCAGGGGCTACTCCTCTTCTTCTCCCTAACCCTGCCTCAGCCCCAGTTTTATATAGGGGAAGTCCTTCCCCTCCCAGGACCGGGCAGGAGGTGTGGCATGAATAGGATTCCTGACCAAGAGACCTCCCACCTGCTCTCAGACATAACATTGCTATTACTGTGGAGACCAGACCCCTGGGGTGCCACAAGAAGGTGTGTCCAAACTTTTGGTCTGTACTGTATGTCTTGCATTGGTGACCTGTGTTCATGCTTCTGTGGTGGAAGCAAAGCAGAACTTTGGGATCCTGAAAAACACATAAAAAATGCACCAAAAAATGCAACAAAAACGCACCAAAAAAGAAGGAAAAAAACAAGCAAAATCCCAAACATACCTTCCTGGCAAAAGATCAGGTTTTGCGGCAGAAAAAAATGCTGAAAAAATGCAATGTGTGAATATAGCCTTAGTCCCTTGACTCACAGCACTCCAGACACCAAAGAAGAAACTTCACCAGAATAACTTCTTCAAGTTGATTTATTGGAAGAGATGAACAGTCAGCCTTTGGACTTGTATAGTGCCAGGAATAGATGGATGACACATAACTAGAGATGAGCGTTGTTCTACTCGAACTGTTCGCCAATCTCAAATTCAAGCTGTTTTGGGCGGTGTTCGAGCCGGTCGGCGAACACGAACAATTTGAGAAAAATTCGGCTGTTCGAGGTTATGTTCGATAACTGTTCGTGCACCAAAATCATAACTGGATTTTTTCTCAGTAATGATGAAAATTAATGTTAATACGCAGTTTGAGTGTACAGCGGGGCGGGGGGAGAGGCAGGGGATGGATCTCTGCAGGAACAATGAAGATCTCCATTTTTTTTTCTCTTTCCCGCATTTGCAGTGGGGAGGTGCAATCTGTCAGCCTATCAGCAGCGCACACACGGAGCGAAGTGCTTTTTTTCACACAAGCAAGGGCATGTGTGATTGGCAGTGTATGTCACATGTCCTTGCCCTATAAGACCAAGCCATTTTCCCCGTCGCCACCATTTTCTCACTGCTGCAGCTGCGTGTTAGACGGCACCGCTGTTGCTGTGTGCACTATACCTTGTTAATTTCAAGCCAATTTTCGCACAAATATACAGATAGCTTGGGAGTAGGGAATAGTTGTGATTGCAGTCCTTTTAAGGACTAGGTTACAGCATTTCCTACGACTTTTATCAGGCAGGTCTGTGCTCTTAAATAGATAGATTGTGGGAGTAAAGACTAATTGTAATTGGAGTCCTTTTCAGGACTAGGTTACATCAGTTCCTATCAGTTTTTGCCAGGCAGGTCTGTGCCAGTGCTGTGCAAGTTTTTTTCACAGCATTTGGCTGAATCTAGCAAAGCTAATCCTTTTTGGCCTATTGCAGAGTGTGTTAGTCAGTGGAGTAGCCTATCTGTGTTGCAAGATATACCACCTGTTTATAGAATACCAATTTTTTTACTGCACCTAGTGAAGTAAAATCTTTTGGGCATAGCATCATTCTATTAGTCCATCTATACTGACCTCCATCAGGTTGCAAACTGAATATAATTTTTTTCTGCATCTAGCTCTGAAAAAATATTTGGGCTTCTAGCAGTGTGTGGGACTTGGTCTATTAGTCCATCTATACTGACCTCCATCAGGTTGCAAATTAAAAATAATTTTTTTCTTCATTTAGCTCTGAAAAAATATTTGGGCTTCTAGCAGTGTGTGGGACTTGTTCTATTAGTCCTTCTATACTGACCTCCAGCAGGTTGCAAATTGAATATAATTTTTTTCTGCATCTAGCTCTGAAAAAATATTTGGGCTTCTAGCAGCGTGTGGGACTTGTTCTATTAGTCCATCTATACTGACCTCCATCAGGTTGCAAATTAAAAATAATTTTTTTCTGCATCTAGCTCTGAAAAAATATTTGGGCTTCTAGCAGTGTGTGGGACTTGGTCTATTAGTCCATCTATACTGACCTCCATCAGGTTGCAAATTAAAAATAATTTTTTTCTGCATCTAGCTCTGAAAAAATATTTGGGCTTCTAGCAGTGTGTGGGACTTGGTCTATTAGTCCATCTATACTGACCTCCATCAGGTTGCAAATTGAATAAAAAAATTTTCTGCATCTAGCTCTGAAAAAATATTTGGGCTTCTAGCGGTGTGTGGGACTTGGTCTTTTAGTCCATCTATACTGACCTCCATCAGGTTGCAAATTAAAAATATTTTTTTTCTGCATCTAGCTCTGAAAAAATATTTGTGCTTCTAGCAGTGTGTGGAACTTGGTCTATTAGTCCATCTATACTGACCTCCATCAGGTTGCAAATTAAAAATAATTTTTTTCTTCATTTAGCTCTGAAAAAATATTTGGGCTTCTAGCAGTGTGTGGGACTTGTTCTATTAGTCCTTCTATACTGACGTCCAGCAGGTTGCAAATTGAATATCATTTTTTTCTGCATCTAGCTCTGAAAAAATATTTGGGCTTCTAGCGGTGTGTGGGACTTGGTCTATTAGTCCATCTATACTGACCTCCATCAGGTTGCAAATTAAAAATAATTTTTTTCTGCATCTAGCTCTGAAAAAATATTTGGGCTTCTAGCAGTGTGTGGGACTTGGTCTATTAGTCCATCTATACTGACCTCCATCAGGTTGCAAATTAAAAATAATTTTTTTCTGCATCTAGCTCTGAAAAAATATTTGGGCTTCTAGCAGTGTGTGGGACTTGGTCTATTAGTCTATCTATACTGACCTCCATCAGGTTGCAAATTAAAAATAATTTTTTTCTTCATTTAGCTCTGAAAAAATATTTGGGCTTCTAGCAGTGTGTGGGACTTGTTCTATTAGTCCTTCTATACTGACCTCCAGCAGGTTGCAAATTGAATATAATTTTTTTCTGCATCTAGCTCTGAAAAAATATTTGGGCTTCTAGCGGTGTGTGGGACTTGGTCTATTAGTCCATCTATACTGACCTCCATCAGGTTGCAAATTAAAAATAATTTTTTTCTGCATCTAACCCAGCCAATAGTTTTGGCCTAATACCACAGTTTGGCCACTCAGCTCTGCTCGGTTACCATCCATTGTTTTTTTGTGCAAACAACTCCAGAGTTGTGAATTAGTTAACCACCAAAATGAGTGGAAAAAGGCCTGCTGCTGGTGGAAAGGGGAATAGGCGTGTTGGGAACGGGAAAAAAGGTTGTGTCCGTGGGGTAGGTGCAGAAGAAAGACCATCTTCCAGCCAAACTAAAATGTCTACTTCTTTTAGCGGACAATGTGATAAGATCCCTTTCTTACGGCCACGCCAATCGCTACAAATTCCAGATGAGGCACAAAAACAGCAGGTGCTTCAACGGATATCAAGTGCTCCTTTAAGTGGGCTCTCCTCCACATCAACTTCAACATCACAAATACTCCAGTCCTCAAAGGTGTCACCCAAATCGCACTTGCTTCCTCACAGCTCCCAAATCTCCAGCTGCCCGTCTGAGTATGAGGTAGAACAGATGGTTGAGTCTGCAGAGCTGTTTACTCATACTATAGCCTGGGAATCAGAGGTCGACTCCAGCGCTTCTGTGAATCCAGACGAGGAAATGATCTGCACTGATGCCCAGAATCTTTATGAGTCGGATCCAGGACCAGACGCAGAAGGTTCTGACCATAATGTAGACCCTCATTCCCAAACTGTAACTCCTGTTGGTGGAGACAATGAGGAAGACGATGATAAGACTCAAATACCTGATTGGAGCGACAACTTTAGTTTTTTGTCAGGGCAGGAACAGGTTGGCTCTGAGGACGACGGGTGTGATAACGTACAGGGTGATGATGATGAGGTCGGAGATCCCACTTACTGTCAACCCACAGTCAGCCAAGAGATGAGGTCAGCAGAGGAGGTGGAGGAAGATGCTAGTGACGACGAGGTCAGGTTGCGCCTTCCTGGACAGAGACGTAGTACTGGAAGCACGTCAACAACTGCATCCTCAAACACAACTCTGCCTCTCACCACAAGTCGTGGTGGCTCTTCAGGTCGCATGGGTGCTAAGCCTTGCATAGCCTGGGCATTTTTTCAGATCGATAAAGATGACCCAACTCGTGTTATCTGTAACATTTGTCAGCAAAAGCTAAGTAGAGGCCAAAAAATACATAGTTTGAGTACTTCATGCATGAACCGGCACATGGACATGAAGCATAAGTTGCAGTGGGAAGCTCAGTGTGCTACAATGCGGTCTAGCCGGCCGGGCCAACCACCGTCTGCCATATCTTGTGCATCCGCGGCCTCTTCATCCTCTGTGACTGGGGGGACAGCAGTCACACCTGTTTTGGGGCGCAGACCTGCCACCTCTTTACCCGCAACAGCCAGCGTGATTGGCAGGTCATCATTTTCTTTGGAGGTGGTAACACCAGCTGGTCTTGAGCGCTGTCCGACATCGATAGCACCACCTTTGGATCAAGGCAACCTAACATGTCCGCCTGCATCTTCCTCACAGACCGGCAGTTTGCCGGGGACACCCTTATCAACTCCGTCTAAGCACAATAGCCAGCCCTCGGTCCCTCAGATGTGGACAAGTAAAAGACCATTTCCTCCTAGCCATGAGAAAGCTAAGAGGTTGAATTTCACCATCTGCAAGCTCTTGGCTACAGAAATGCTGCCTTTCCGCCTGGTGGACACAGAGGATTTTCGAGACCTTATGTCCGTCGCAGTGCCCCAGTACCAGATGCCCAGTCGGCACTACTTCTCAAAGAAAGGTGTGCCTGCGCTCCACCAGCATGTCGCACACAACATCACCGCTTCTTTGAGAAACTCTGTGTGTGACAGGGTGCATTTCACCACAGACACTTGGACGAGTAGGCATGGACAGGGGCGTTACATGTCGCTGACTGGGCACTGGGTAACTATGGTGACAGCAGGACAAGGGGCTGCTGTCCAAGTCTTGCCGTCCCCACGAGTTGTGCGTCAATCCTCTTTATGTCATTTTTCCTCCACTGCTTCTGCCTCCTCAACCTCCTCTCGGTCTTCCACCTGCACCCAAAGCCTGTCTGGTCATGCCACAAGCTTTCTAACTGCGCAGAAGGGATCCTGCACACCTCCTTACTATGCTGGCAGTAGGGCTCAACGTCATCAGGCGGTTTTTACATTGAAATGTCTGGGAAATGTGAGTCACACAGCTGAGGAGTTGTGGTCAGCTCTGGAGAACCAATTTCATGAATGGTTGTCTCCACTGGACCTGAAACCAGGGAAGGCCGTGTGCGACAATGCTGCAAACCTGGGTGCGGCCCTTCGCCGGGGCAATGTCACACACGTGCCTTGTATGGCTCACGTGTTGAACCTGGTTGTCCAGCAATTTTTAGCCCACTATCCCAGACTAGATGGCCTTCTGCAGAGGGCACGGTCGCTGTGTGCTCACTTCCGCCGTTCGCATCCCGCAGCTCAGCGACTTACATCTCTACAGAAGTCGTTGGGCCTGCCACTTCACCGGCTAAAATGCGATGTGCCTACCCGGTGGAATTCAACTCTGCACATGTTGCAGCGACTGTGGCAGCACCGACAAGCCCTGGTGCAATACGTTCTGACGTATAGCCTGGGCCAACGAGATTCAGAGGTGGGGCAAATCACACTGGAGGAGTGGTCTCAGATCAGGGACCTATGCACCCTTCTGCACAGTTTTGAAATGGCGACGAAGATGTTTAGTGCTGACGATGCCATTATCAGCATGACTATTCCGGTGATTTACATGCTGGAGCACATGTTAAACAGAATTCGGAGTCAGGTGGTGGCACAAGAGGAGGTGGAGGAAGTAGAGGAGGAGGAGTTGTATGCGGAAGGGCTAACATCTGCAAGGTCCAGACGGTCGGCAGCACCAGGGCGGCAGGCATGTGAGGGTGTGGGAGATGATTTTACCAGGGCGCATGGTAGCAGCCAAACTAGTGAGGAAGGTGCAGGAGCCCAGGAAGAAGTGGAGGACGAACTGATGGAAGACTCATCAGATGAGGGAGACCTTGATCACATTTCTGTTGTGCGAGGTTGGGGGGAGAGGACAGAGGAAGGAAGCATGATTGTTACCTCGCCACCAACACAACAGGGACTTGGTGCTCCTGGATGCGCAACACACATGAGTGCCTTCTTGCTGCACTACCTGCAACATGACCCTCGAATTGTGAGAATTAGAAATAATCCTGACTACTGGGTTGCCACACTGTTAGATCCCCGGTACAAAAGTAAATTTGCAGAAATTATTCCTGCCATAGAAAGGGATGCACGCATGCAGGAGTATCAGCAGAGACTGTTGCAAAATCTTACATGTGCTTTTCCACAAAATACCAGTGGTGCACGTAGTGAATCTCACAGTTCCAACTTGCTAACCGTGGGACCGTCAAGTGTTCAGCACTCAAACCGTAACAGAACCACAGTATCTGCTGGTAACATCAATTTTGCGGAATCATTTCACCACTTTTTTAGCCCATCCTTTGCAAGGCCACAGGAGACAAGAAGTCTGACACATAGTCAACGCCTAGAGACGATGGTACAGGAGTATCTCCAAGTAAACATTGAAGCCACGACTGTGTCACTGGACCCTTGCTCTTTTTGGGCTTCCAATCTGGATAAATGGCCGGAGCTAGCCACTTACGCCTTGGAGATCTTGTCATGCCCCGCAGCCAGCGTTCTGTCTGAACGTGTGTTCAGCGCTGCTGGTGGTGTGCTGACAGATAAGCGGACGCGGCTCTCCACTGATAATGTAGACAGACTCACGTTCATAAAGATGAACAAATCATGGATCCGAAACCACTTTTCTACCCCTGTGTCATCCTGGGGAGAGTAAAAGCTTGATGATTGGTTAAAATCACCCTACCAACCGTTTTAAGCTTTCAAATTACTAATCATGTTTATCTGTATCTTGACTGGAAAATAATTTGGGCTTTGTAGCAGTGTGCAGCACTGATCCTATTAGGCCATCTATAATAAGCTTCACCAGATTTAAAATTAAAAATAATTTTTAGCTGCATCTAGCCCGGAAAATAATTTTGGGGCTCCGAGATGCGCAAGACACATAAGTGCCTTTGTAACATACCTGGCGGCGTCCTTGCATGGTGGTCCATCTCCCACTGTGCAAGAGCGCGCACTTGATCTCCAGTCCAGAATGTCTCTCTGGCTTCCCTCCATGCTGTCTGTTTGTGTCTGTTTCTGCTGCTTAAGGGCGGCGCCCGATCACTTCCTGCTTTTTGTACCTGCTGTGGGTCACACCCCTTGTGCGTCCTCAGCCTATTGCTGTCTGTCACCTGGTATATAGCTCAGCTGCTCCCATCTATCCCTGCCTGAGCATAGTGTTTCATTCAGTGTGTGCCTTCACTCTGAAGATGCCAGGTCCCGTTCTTTGTCTCCTGTCTTGCGGTATCAGTTCCCGTGTCTGAACTGAGTCCTGTCTATGTCTCCTGCCTTGCGGTATCAGTTCCCGTGTCTGAACTGAGTCCTGTCTGTGTACTCTTGCCTGCTGCCTTTCCTGGAGGCTGTATTTCCAGGCCTGTCTGAACACGCTCCTAGCCTGTTCCTCCCGCCTTCTAGGGGCCGATTACCTAGATCCGTTCCTGTATCTTGTCTGTCCTGTCTGAACACGCTCCTTGCCTGTTTGTCCCGCCTCTCTGGGGGCCGATTACCCAGACCTGCTCCTGTATCTTGTCTGTTCTGTCTGAACACGCTCCTTGCCTGTTCGTCCCGCCTCTCTGGGGGCCGTATTCCCAGACCCGCTCCTGTGTCCCGCTCCTGTGTCGGTCTCGTCCGTACACTCAGTTCCAGTCTGTACTCTCTCCTATCTTTCATCTGTCTTTTCTCTATGTCCGTTCCTTTCCTTTTTCTGCAGAGTCTGAACTCGTACCTAACTCCTGCCTGTTGTCTCTGTACTCCCGTTTGTGAGTTTGTGGTCCACTCGCTACTTCACTGCAAGTACCCTGTGGGTGTCTGGCTCTGCCTTTCCCTTCCTGTCTGTTCCGTGTGAACAGAGCCCTGTCCCCCCTACTCAGCCTTGCCTGCTCTGACTCCTTTGCTCACTGCTCCGGCGGTTCTAGCCTGCTCTGACTCCTTTGCTCACCGCTCCGGCGGTTCTAGCCTGCTCTGACTCCTTTGCTCACCGCTCCGGCGGTTCTAGCCTGCTCTGACTCCTTTGCTCACCGCTCCGGCGGTTCTAGTCTGCTCTGACTCCTTTGCTTACCGCTCCGGCGGTTCTAGCCTGCTCTGACTCCTTTGCTCGCTGCTCCGGCAGCCTTGCTCCGCTCTGACCCTTTTGCTCGCTGCTCCGGCAGTCTCGCTCCACTCTTGCTCACCGCTCCAGGCGGCCTCGTCCTGCTTTACTCTTGCTCACTGCTCCAGCAGTCTCGCTCAGCTTTGATCCTTTGTTCACCGCTCCTGGCGGCCTTGTCCTGCTCTACTCTTGCTCACCGCTCCAGGCGGCCTTGTCCTGCCCTGTTCTCGCTCACCTCTCTGGGCGGCCTCACTCTGCTGTGTTTGTCCGCCACATCTGTGGCTCTGTTCCTGAGTCCCAGTGTGTACTGGGTCCTATCCCGCCAGTGTCCCTACCTGCTAGTGCCTCCCTGTCTGCACTCTAGCTGTGCTTGCCTGTACCCCCCTGCCTGCTTACCCGCCTGCCTGCATACCAGTCGTGCCTGCCTATATCCACCAGTCTGTGTGCCAGCCTACCAGTCTGTTCCTGTATTCCCCTGTGTGGGTCAACAGCCGTGTCCGGGGTCTGTCCTGGAGTAGCACCTGGTCCCTTTGCTCGGTTCCTCCTTGGTGCACTGGCGTCGTATGCCGTCGTGCGACCCTGGTCGGATCGGGTGAATACCTAGTTAAGCCCCTCCAGGCATTCACTCTCCGGCACGGTCCAGTGGAATCACTACAATCACACGCACACGCCGCTCAGCCCGGGCGTGTGCATAACAGCATGCTCAGGCCATGGTTCCCGTTGAGCCCCACGGCCTTCGCTCTCTGAGAAGTTTTCCAGCGAATACATGCATTAAAATAAATAAATAAATTTTTTTTTCCTTAGCTGAGTTCCAGGCGAATTACGCACCGTCCAGATGGATCTATCAGCTCTCGTTCCTGCGGATCCGCCACGTTACTATGGGGATCCAAGACAGTGTCGTGCATTTGTGGAGCAATGCATGCTACACTTTAAGGCCTACCCTCTCTATTTTCCTTCCAATTGGGCTAAAGTGGCCTTTATGATTGACTACCTAGCGGGTGATGCCTTGAAATGGGTCACCCCCCTATGGGAAGCATGGGATCCTGTCGTCCTTGACCTGCAGGCCTTCCTGGTGGCCTTTCGTATGGTCTTCGAGGACCCTAACCCTGAAGCCCCTGCTGAAGCTTCACTTCCCAATATCCCGGAGCAGCCCCGACGGGTAATGTGTGTGGGTAGCGCAATAGTCCTCCAGCCCAATGAGACTACTGCCCACCCAGAATCCTCACAGGGTGACTACGCTTTCCGGAATACTTCTCCCAACCTCAAGAGGCAGTCCAGACGTGCTAGACGTAGAGGCAAGCCGTCACGCCAGGGTCTGTCCTCCCTGAGACCTCCTGACCCCAACCTTGAAGTCCCTACTGAAGCTTCATCTCCCTGTATCCTGGAGAAGCCCCAACGGGTAATGTGCGTGGGTAGTGCACCAGTTCTCCTGCCCGAAGAGACTTCTGCCTATCCAGACTCCACACAGGAGAACTTCCTGCACCCGGCATCAGATGCTTCACCCACTTTAACCGGTGTGCATGTCCAAGGATGCTCCAAAGCTGTGGTTACCTCAGAGTCTGTGCACCTCTACTACCTGGTGGAGGACCCCCTGTTGCCTCCTGAATCCTCCGGGATACCACTCGATGACAAATGGAGAGAGACTTCTCTACACCCGGTACTCGATACTTTGTCCGCTTCGTCCTGTGAGCCTGACAATGGGTACCCCAAAGTGGTAGTTACCCCCGAGTCTCTACACCCCTCCGACCAGGCGGAGGACCTCCAGTTGTCTCCTGAACCCTTCGGGGTGCTACCTGGTAGCGAAAGGACAGAGACTCTCCTATACTCTGTACCTGATACCTCGCTCGCTTCGTCCACTGAGTCCAACCTAGTGTACTCCGAAGCAGTGGTTACTCCCGAGTCTCTACACCCCTCCGACCAGGCGGAGGACCTCCAGTTGTCTCCAGAACCCTTCGGGGTGCTACCTGGTAGCGAAAGGACAGAGACTCTCCTATACTCTGTACCTGATACCTCGCTCGCTTCGTCCACTGAGTCCAACCTAGTGTACTCCGAAGCAGTGGTTACTCCCGAGTCTCTACACCCCTCTGACCAGGCGGAGGACCTCCAGTTGTCTCCAGAACCCTTCTGGGTGCCACCTGGTGGTGAATGGACAGAGACTCTCCTATATCCTAGATCTGATACCTCGCTTGCTTCGTCCAGTGAGTCCGACCTAGTGTACTCTGAAGCAGAGGTTACCCGTGAGTCTCTACACCCCTCTGACCAGGCGGAGGACCGCCAGTTGTCTCCAGAACCCTTCGGGGTGCCACCTGGTGGTGAATGGACAGAGACTTTCCTATACTTGGTACCCGATACCTCGCCTGCTTCGTCCAGTGAGTCCGACCTAGTGTACTCTGAAGCAGATGTTTTCTCTGAGCCTCTGCACTCTTCTGACCCGGCGGAGGACCTCCAGTTGTTTCCTGAATCCTCCGGGGTACCACCAGATAACAAAGAGACAGTGACTTTTCCTCATTATGTACCTGATAACCCGTCTATTTCTTCCTGTGAGCTTGACAAGATGTACCTCGAAGCAGAGATTACCCCCAAGTCTCTGTCCCCCTCCAACCCGGTGAAGGACTTCCAGTTGTCTCCTGTACCCTCTGGGGCGCCACCTGAAAATATGTGGAGAGAGACTTCCTTGTGTGCTGTTCCTGGTACTCCACCCGTTTCGTCTGTTGCTGAGGATGGCTGGATAGGAGGTAGCATCCTAGCTAACCAGATGAGATCAGTTTTTCCTGTGTACAGTGGAAGTGATCTCCTTGAAGTGAACGACTGGTCCTCGAATTCCCTGCGGAAGATTCTGGCAGGCCTGAAGAAGAGGGGGCGTAAGGGGGGGGGTACTGTAAGATACCTGGCGGCGTCCTTGCATGGTGGTCCATCTCCCACTGTGCAAGAGCGCGCACTTGATCTCCAGTCCAGAATGTCTCTCTGGCTTCCCTCCATGCTGTCTGTTTGTGTCTGTTTCTGCTGCTTAAGGGCGGCGCCCGATCACTTCCTGCTTTTTGTACCTGCTGTGGGTCACACCCCTTGTGCGTCCTCAGCCTATTGCTGTCTGTCACCTGGTATATAGCTCAGCTGCTCCCATCTATCCCTGCCTGAGCATAGTGTTTCATTCAGTGTGTGCCTTCACTCTGAAGATGCCAGGTCCCGTTCTTTGTCTCCTGTCTTGCGGTATCAGTTCCCGTGTCTGAACTGAGTCCTGTCTGTGTACTCTTGCCTGCTGCCTTTCCTGGAGGCTGTATTTCCAGGCCTGTCTGAACACGCTCCTAGCCTGTTCCTCCCGCCTTCTAGGGGCCGATTACCTAGATCCGTTCCTGTATCTTGTCTGTCCTGTCTGAACACGCTCCTTGCCTGTTTGTCCCGCCTCTCTGGGGGCCGATTACCCAGACCTGCTCCTGTATCTTGTCTGTTCTGTCTGAACACGCTCCTTGCCTGTTCGTCCCGCCTCTCTGGGGGCCGTATTCCCAGACCCGCTCCTGTGTCCCGCTCCTGTGTCGGTCTCGTCCGTACACTCAGTTCCAGTCTGTACTCTCTCCTATCTTTCATCTGTCTTTTCTCTATGTCCGTTCCTTTCCTTTTTCTGCAGAGTCTGAACTCGTACCTAACTCCTGCCTGTTGTCTCTGTACTCCCGTTTGTGAGTTTGTGGTCCACTCGCTACTTCACTGCAAGTACCCTGTGGGTGTCTGGCTCTGCCTTTCCCTTCCTGTCTGTTCCGTGTGAACAGAGCCCTGTCCCCCCTACTCAGCCTTGCCTGCTCTGACTCCTTTGCTCACTGCTCCGGCGGTTCTAGCCTGCTCTGACTCCTTTGCTCACCGCTCCGGCGGTTCTAGCCTGCTCTGACTCCTTTGCTCACCGCTCCGGCGGTTCTAGCCTGCTCTGACTCCTTTGCTCACCGCTCCGGCGGTTCTAGTCTGCTCTGACTCCTTTGCTTACCGCTCCGGCGGTTCTAGCCTGCTCTGACTCCTTTGCTCGCTGCTCCGGCAGCCTTGCTCCGCTCTGACCCTTTTGCTCGCTGCTCCGGCAGTCTCGCTCCACTCTTGCTCACCGCTCCAGGCGGCCTCGTCCTGCTTTACTCTTGCTCACTGCTCCAGCAGTCTCGCTCAGCTTTGATCCTTTGTTCACCGCTCCTGGCGGCCTTGTCCTGCTCTACTCTTGCTCACCGCTCCAGGCGGCCTTGTCCTGCCCTGTTCTCGCTCACCTCTCTGGGCGGCCTCACTCTGCTGTGTTTGTCCGCCACATCTGTGGCTCTGTTCCTGAGTCCCAGTGTGTACTGGGTCCTATCCCGCCAGTGTCCCTACCTGCTAGTGCCTCCCTGTCTGCACTCTAGCTGTGCTTGCCTGTACCCCCCTGCCTGCTTACCCGCCTGCCTGCATACCAGTCGTGCCTGCCTATATCCACCAGTCTGTGTGCCAGCCTACCAGTCTGTTCCTGTATTCCCCTGTGTGGGTCAACAGCCGTGTCCGGGGTCTGTCCTGGAGTAGCACCTGGTCCCTTTGCTCGGTTCCTCCTTGGTGCACTGGCGTCGTATGCCGTCGTGCGACCCTGGTCGGATCGGGTGAATACCTAGTTAAGCACCTCCAGGCATTCACTCTCCGGCACGGTCCAGTGGAATCACTACAATCACACGCACACGCCGCTCAGCCCGGGCGTGTGCATAACAGCCTTCTTGCTGCACTACCTGCAGCATGACCCTCATATTGTCAGAATTCAAAGTAATCATGACTACTGGGTTACCACACTCTTAGATCCCCCAAACTTTTCGATCAACCTTTTCATTTTAATAAAGACCAAAAAAATGGTCATTTTTGAAATTATAAGCATTAGCAGGTTGTTAGAAACTGAAATCAAACAGTTTTCAACTCAAAACTTTATTCTAGGTGATGTTACATTTTCACATAGGACCCCTTGTTCGAAAGGAGCTTCTGAACTCTCTCGTCCATTGAATTTGTCAGGTTTTGGATGGTTTCTGCTTCAATTGTTTTGCATGAGGACAGAATACCCTCCCAGAGCTGTTGCTTAGATGTGAACTGCCTCCCGCCATCATAGACACTCCTTTTAATGATGCTCCAAAGGTTCTGAATGGGGTAGAGGTCAGGGGAGCATGGGGGTCACACCATAAGTTTGTCCCCTTTTATGCCCATATCAGCCAGAGATGCAGATGTTTTATGTGCAGCATGAGATGGTGCATTATCATGCAGAAAAATGATCTTGCTGTGAAATACACGGTTCTTCTTCTTGAACCATGGCAGGAAGTGCTGTTTGAGAAAATCCACATACATTACGGAGTTCATCTTTAGCGCCTTCAGGGATCCTAAAGGGGCCGACAATCTCTCTCCCCATGATTCCAGCCCAAAACATTACTCCACCTCCTCCTTGTTGGCGCTGTAGCCGTGTTTGCGTGGGGTGTCCATCAACCAGCCATCCTCCACTCCATTCATCTGGACCATCGAGCGCTGCACGGCACTCATCCGTGAACAAAACAGTTTTGAAATCAGTCTTCATGTAATGTTTGGCCCACTGGAGCCGTTTCTGCTTGTGTGAAGTGGATAGAGGAGGTCGACAGGATGGCGTATGCACAGCTGCAAACCTCTGAAGGACCCTGCATCTTGTTGTTCGGGGGACGTTGGAGGCACAAGCAGCTTCAAAAACTTGTCTGCTGCTATGACAAGGCTTTTTTGCCGCTGCTCTTTCAACCTGACGTAATTGCCTGTAGGAAAGAGTCCTCAATTTGCCCTTATCAGCACGCACACGTGTGTACTGTGAATCAGCTACATACTTCTTGATTGCCAAGACACTTCATCCTGATCATCGCACAATGTTGATTGTAGTCATGCCTTGACCTAAACACTCCACAATTTGTTGCTTCTCAGCAGCCGACACATCCTTTTTCTTTCCCATTTTGGCAGAAAATGTAGGCTGCTTAATAATGTGAGAGAGCCTTCTTAAGTAGTCTTGCCTTTCATTGGACACACCTGCCAAACTAATTAGCACAGGTGTCTGCAATTGCTTACAGTGATATAAAGAGCCCTGACACACATCACCATCAATGAGTTTAACTGACAAACAAACAAATTCTTCCCTTATCACTCCTAAACACTTTTTGCATAATAATTTGGAACGCGGTGTACATGTGCTTTTCCACAAAACACCAGTGGTTCACGTAGTGAATCTTACAGTTCTAACTTGCCAACCGTGGTCTGTATGGAATTGTTCAATAAAGGGCCCAAAATTAAGATAACATAGATGGGAGAGGTCTCTATGAATAGGAATTCCTAAGTATTTGATACCCTGTGAGGGCCAGGCAAAGGGAAAGTTGGACTGGATGGAATCCTATATGGATTTAGGGAGGGAGACATCGAGGGCCTCAGACTTCGCTGCATTGATTTTAAAATTTTACCATGTAACAAAGTGATCTATTTCAGCCATAACAGCAGGGATGGATATATGTGATTGAGTGATATATACTAGGACATCATCAGCAAATAGAGAGCACTTGTACTCGGTGCCTCCCACCTCAATCCACCTAATATTGGGGTTATGGCGAATTGATGAGAGCAGGTGCTCCGTCACTAGGATGTATAAGAGAGGGGACAGAGGACATCCCTGCCTTGTCCCATTGGTGATTGTGAAAGGTGATGAAAATGTTCTGACGCACCCCCTGGGCCTTGGGACACCCGGAGCCGGACCCTTTTTGGTGGATGCTGGTGGTTGTAGTCTTCGAGGCGGCGATCCGGTTCCGTGGCTCAGGGTGGTCAAACCAGTGGCGGAACTATTTATGTGGTTTTGATGTTTAAATATCCGACTACGCCACCCGTGGATTGCGGTCAGAGTGAACCGCCGCTACAGGGCAGACCGCTAAGGCTGGTGTTGTGGGTGCAGCAGAGCGTAGCATAACTCCCCACGGGAGGAGTATAGCCTCAGGGCAGTGTATGCGGAGGATGGGGGTGATGGTGCAGGGCAGCAGCAGTAATGACACGGAGTCAGTGATGCAGTTCAGGGCCTTTACTCACAGTTCTTATTATCCAGACCACGTCTGCAGGTAACGGCTGCCCACGTCGTACTGTGCTCACCAGGTGAGGGGCTCAGACAACTCCCAGATAACTTTGGAGCGCTTCACAGGACCCCCTTTGTGTGTCCTTTGTCTGGCCTTTCTTACCAACACTTCTGTCCGGCTGCCTCGGGCCTCCTCTTGGTAAACTTGGCGCCAGTTTCCCTGACCCTATGTGGTGCCTTCCTAGCGGGTGGAGCAAGGGGCTGCGCCACATAAAATGTCAGAGCCTCCGGTTTCTAGCTGAGGGTCGTTTCCTGCCTCCACTAGTTCGGGGACCGGTCTCCCCCTTTGGCCTGACCCCTCCACGCAGGTGGATTCGGGCGTGCGGTGGCGACTCGCCCGTCCGCACCCCTGGGATCCCTTCATTCCTCGTTCCTGGAGCCTTCTCCGCTCCTCTTCCTTCCTTCTCCCTCTTGCAGGCCTGGGCCTCTGTTACTAGGCCCGCCTCCGGAGCAGAGCTCATGCAGAGCCCCTGCTCCCTGCCACTTCTGCTCAGACTTCTCTGCACTGAACTAAGATGGTGCCCATCTTTTATACTCCCTTCTCAATGCACCCAGGAACTGCTTCCTCCCTGCTCCTGCACTGCAGGGTTCCCCTTCCTCAGTGTTCCCTCCCCCCACTCCAGCCAGGGACAGGGACTGTCGTGCCCATCTCAGGGGCATATTGGTCGCCCTGCCCCACGGCAATGTGGTGTAATGCATGCAGGTGTCGGGTCCTGATCCACACTCCATCCTTATCTGAGAGTGAGATATCACACCTCTGGGTGAGGTGCAATACGTCTGTAGCAACCGAGCCCTCGGTGCTACAGTTCCATTTATCTTCAGCCTAGGTGACGTATTGTGATACAGGGCCGTGATTTTGGCTATAAAAGGGTCCCCTAGACCCCTACCCCAAGCTTTTTAAGAGAATCATATATGGCGTGCCAGGAGACTCTATGGAATGCTTTCTCAGCATCCAACGAGAGTATCTACTTACAAATTTTTAACTGCATCTAGCCCAGGAAATACTTTGTGCCTAGTAGCAGTGTCTGCTAGTCAGCGGATTATCCCGGCTGTTAAGCAAGCTACACCACCTGTAGTTTGGACACTTAATTTTTTCAAAGGAAATGCTTCGGGACCACGGGATACTCAGTGAAGAGCATCAGGAGGCACCCCAAGGCATAGGGGCTGGGACTGGCACTAGGATGCCTTGCGGTGGACAGCCGAGCTCGATCCTTATAAAAGCTTTTTAACTGCAGCAGCTTTAGTGGACGCTACTGGAGCTGGAATTACGCGGCTGCTGGCATGAGACTTGCCCTCCAATAGATCCTTGTAAATGGATTTAAAGTGTATTCATTCAAATTAGAGGGACAATTTAAATTAAAAAGCTTAGAGCTGCCTCCACCACAGGGGGGCTCTCTCGACCCACCAGCGGACAGGCACCAGTATTGGGAGAGGGGGGCTGGCCGTCAGGGTTCACCGCGGCTCTGGCACAAACCCGGCGACACGGAGGTGGCACGGGCAGGAGCGGACTGGCCATCTCGGCTTCTCACTTTTTGGATTTTAGAAGGGCATGACATGCCTATATCTGTGTCTCCCCCTCCTTTTACTCCTCCACCTCTTTTCTTTTCGCATGACTATATGTACTTGTCACTTTTCCATGTGTTAGTTGTGTCTTCTGAGCAGTTTGTCAGCTTTTGGACACCTTTGAAGGTGTTTTCTATGTGTTTCTATGTGTTTTTGTTTGCCTGCCATTGGTTTTAACGGTGTTCGAAGGTGTTCGACGAACAGTTCGACGAACAGTTCGGCGAACACACGGGTGTTCGACGAACCGAACCGAACTCGAACACTACGGGGGTGGCTCAACACTACACATAACGCCAAGCTGTGCTGCTAGCTCTGCGAGTCATGGTGGTGGGGGCGCTGGCAGTGGTAGTAGAAAGGGCAAATCTCCAGTTAATAATCAGTAGGGGGGCAAGGAGCTCAAGCAATTTCACAAACAGATGCAACATTAAGCTAAATAAGGAATGAGGATGTTCATGATTCCAGATTTGGGAGCCAGGGAGTGGTAATATCATCAGAGAAGGATGGTGTTGGCCTCTACTTTTTACTGCACAGGCGACGTGTGGCTTAAAGATCCACTGGAGAAACATCTTCTCGTTCTGCGGTCAGCTCTGGAGCAGATGATGCTGGCAATTCTGTTGATAGAGAAGGCTCAAAATACCTAAAATATCTGGTCCCAATAGTATCTAGTCATCTGTTTGACAGTTTTTTTTGCACGTTACCACCAGAAGATTATTTGACAGTCTGCAGGCTTGCAAGAGGAAAATAGGCTATGGATGTCCTGGCTTAAATAGTATAGGAACTATGGCTATCCATCAGCACATGAAGCAACATGACCTGCTCATTTGGGAAAAGCAAGACTGCAAGTAATCAAAGCAAACCTCAAGTTGCTCTCTTCCTCCTTCATGACACTTTCATCCTTCTGTTAGCCAGGCCTGAGGTAATATGTGTTTGGTGTTTTCATCACAATCATCGTCATTCACCACAACTGCTTGTTGTACTCAGAGTACGCCCCTTCCATCCCTGATTGTGTTGAGGAAACAGACATACACTTCCAGCCATCTGCTTTTTTGCCAACTAAACTCTGATCTGGTCAAGTTGATGGTGGTGCAGTCACTTCTGTAAAGCCTTATGGAGTCATCTGCCCTTTAAAATATGATGGCGTGCACTCAGGATTGCTAGAAAATAACCACCCACCATTATTTCTCGCAGTAAGCAGTGTCCACTCTGTGTGTTCACGTGCAGGAAAACTTGAAGCTGCATATGTTTGAGCATTTGTACAAGCAGTGTAAAGTGGTCATGGACTTTATTAAACAGCAGCCAAACTCAAGTGTGGGGTACTTTGAGAGGCACCTCTGGCAGCTTATGAGGGTGTCTTTTCATCAACTGAAGCCCTTTAAAGAGTTAAATATTTATCAGTAGGGACAACTGAGGAATCAACAATGTCATCCCACTCATATTCATTCTGAAAAAAAACATTCACCAAAATGCAAGAGAGGATGGAGGAAGAATAGCAACTCAGACATGTTCATCACTGCCCTTTGTCTGTTGGGGACCATCGAGGTCCATGTTAAATGATGCTGGATGTGGAGAAGAGGGAAGTAGAGGTGGAACGGCAGCAGGTGAGTTGGCACAACCAGACTATGAGGCTGATAGTCAAAGTGAACATGATGATGACCCTAGTCATGTTAACTAACCATCTCAGTGAAGTGATGAAAGTGAACCAACAGGGTCTAAGTCATGCTGGTGAGTATGGGAGGCTGTATGCTGGAATACTTGTGGGATGGGAGGCATATTGTTACCATCAAAAAAGCAAAATGGGGGAATTTCTTCCAGCTTCCGAAAGGGAGTCCAAATGTGTTTTACCTAGACAAGCTGTGCTACCTTCTTGGTGAAAAGAATGATATGCCGACAATCATCTAAAGTCTATGTCCTACTTAAATTGTACCTACATTTACTATTTCTACTTGGAATAAAGTCATCACTAAATATTTGCCCAGGGGCTCTATTGACCTTGATCTAGTTATGTAGAGAATAAGTCATCCCATATAAATAAGTAATGCATAATAAATAAACATTTTATTGTCTATCATTTTATACCATTTTAATATATGCACTTCGAAAACACCAGCTAACATTCAGTTTATGGAAAGATTATTTCATTTGATTGATGTAGTGAAGATAGGTCTAATAGGTTTACTTAGTTCACCCAGACATATTGATTATAGACATGAAAATAGTGACTAATGGTTTTATCAAATAATAGGACACCTAAATAAGTGGGCAATATATCACCATTTTATTCCTACTTAAATGCAGCATTGATCATGTTTACAGTGTTATACCATACCATCTGTGCTATAAACTCATTCCTCGAATTCACCAATCTCAACGCACTTCCACACATAATCAAACCCCTTTATACCTTTATTTTAGTATCATTCTGATCAGTGAATTTACTGTGACATTGAGCAAAAAGTGCAAGCATGACAATAATTGAACATGTAATTAGTTAATATGGTAATGGATTGAATGCAAGTAAAATATAGTGCACCTTTTCCTTTTACTCATATAATCAATGGGATGTCTCTTTACAGGGTTAACAAGGAGAGGTAACAAGAGGAAAAGATGTTAGCCTGGTGTTCCACACACATCGTTATGTTGCTGGAATTAGCTCTGATCTATATAATACATTAAATTTTAGTGCTAGCCATTATTCACTCCCGTAATACTGCAGTAACTATATATTCAATAGCTCTAATGATTAACGCTGAGGATAGAAATGTACCTGCTTCCAGATCCATTTATCTCTCTGGGTGAAATCTGCCCAAACAGAGAAAAAAGATCATGCGGAAAAAGGGCCCCTTCCAGCTGTGGCTATTAATTAAAATAAAAAATAAGAACTTTAAGTGGCGTCTTAGACTGGATACCAATTCATGTAATTGAAGTCTTGGTCCTCTAGGGCTTTCTCAGATGTCCCATTTTTTTGCATTTATTAGTGTCTGACCCTCTTTCTGTAGGAACACCTTCACATTTGTTTTCTAGTAATGCAGTCCGGGGGGAGATAGGACATAAGAGGGTATAAATAATCATATTATTTTCTTCTACTTCTGAAGAAGGATGGTCTGCTCAGGACATCTTAAGGTCTTGGTATTGAGAGGAGGAAGCAGATTTCCTGTGGGTTTTATAAGTAGTTATGGATATGGTCAGGATCAATGCATGATGGGATGAGGTTAGATTATATTTAGACCTTATAATATTTGTATGTTTTCTTTAGAGATGCTCGTTTTTACTTAAAATCTCAGAAAATACATACTAAATACAAATACAAGATCAAATCACATACAAGCTAAACTTAACATAAATTTTGCTAATTTTTGTCTTTTTGAAAGCACCAAATTAAAGTAGGGAATATGAAATATGTTTCAGAGCAGACCTCATTTTTTTCAAGTATTTATGTCTGTCAAATGTATACTATTTTAAATAATTCAAGCTACCTAAAAAAAAGAAGTAAAAATAAGTTACTTCCCCAGCTCCTATGCTTACCAGGTCCTCACCAGTTTCCTGGTCTCATCCTCGTCACACCAGAAATGGCAGGAAATTCCTGCTTAGACAATCACTGTCTGCAGTCAGTAGCTGTCTCAGTCAGTGATTGGTTAAATGGGCTATTTGAAGCCATCTCTAGTGTTTCCAGGTTAGGAAGCACATATCATTATGTACTTTTTGCTCTTTGCAGCCATTTGGTAAATTCTAAAAATTTAATTTTTTTTCTCACTAAAGTACACTCTGCACCCTTGACTGCATCTTGACTGAAAAAAAACAGAAATGTAGACATTTTTGCAAATTTATTAAAAAAGAAAAACTGAAATATCACATGGTCATAAGTATTCAGACCCTTAGCTCAGACACTCATATTTAAGTCACATGCTGTCCATTGCCTTGTGATCCTCCTTGAGATGGTTCTACTCCTTCATTGGAGTCCAGGTGTGTTTAATTAAACTGATAGGACTTGATTTGGAAAGGCACACACCTGTCTATATAAGACTTCACAGCTCACAGTGCATGTCAGACCAAATGAGAATCATGAGCTTAAAGGAACTGCCCAAGGAGCTCAGAGACAGAATTGTGGCAAGGCATAGGTCTGGCCAAAGTTACAAAAGAATTTCTGCATTACTCAAGGTTCCTAAGAGCACAGTGGCCTTGATAATCCTTAAATGGAAGAAGTTTGGGACCACCAGATGTCTTCCTAGACCTGGCCGTCCAGCCAACCTGAGCAATCATGGGAGAAGAGCCTTGGTGAGAGAGGAAAAGAAGAGCCCCAAGATCACTGTGGCTAAGCTCCAGAGAGAGATGCAATAGGGAGATTGGAGAAAGTTCCACAAAGTCAGCTATCACTGCAGCCCTCCATCAGTCGGGCCTTTATGGCAGAGTGGCCCGACGGAAACCTCTCCTCGGTGCAAGACATATGAAAGCCCGCATAGAGTTTGCTCAAAAACACATGAAGGACTCCTAGACTATGAGAAACGAAGATAGATCTTTTTTGTGAAAATTCTAAGCGGTATGTGTGGAGAAAACCAGGCACTGCTCATCCCCTGCCCAATACAATCCCAACAGTGAAACATGATGGTGGCAGCATCATGCTATAGGGCTGTTTTTCAGCTGCAGGGACAGAACGACTGGTTGCAATTGAAGGAAATATGAATGCGGCCAAGTACAGAGATATCCTGGATGAAAACCTCTTCCAAAGTGCTCTGGACCTCAGACTTAGCCGAAGATTCACCTACAAACAAGACAATGACCCTAAGCGCACAGCTAAAATAACAAAGGAGTAGCTTCAGAACAACTCTGTGACCATTCTTGACTGATCCAGCCAGAGCCCTGATGTAAACTCAATTGAGCATCTCTGGAGAGACCTGAAAATGGCTGTCAACCAACATTCACCGTCCAACCTGACTCAACTGGAGAGGATCTGCAAGGAAGAATGGCAGAGGATCCCCAAATCCAGGTGTGAAAAACTTGTTTCATCATTCCCAAGAAGACTCATGGCTGTACTAGCTCAAAAGGGTGCTTCTACTCAATACTGAGAAAAGGGTTTGAATACTCATGACCATGTGATATTTCAGTTTTTCTTTTTTAATAAATTTGCAAACATTTCTACATTTCTGTTTTTTTTTTCAGTCAAGATGGGGTGCAGAGTTTACTTTAATGAGAAAAAAAATGAACTTTTTAGAATTTACCAAATGACTGCAATGAAACAAAGAGTCAAAAATGTAAAGGGGTCTGAATACTTTCCGTACCCACTGCACCTGCTAGCTATAGGTTTGGCCAGCATTATTTCACCTTAGTGCATACACTTTTACATTTCTTTAATCTTTTACATATACAATTGCTGAATTATGTACAGGCATCCTATTGATTAAATTATAGATAATTTCTCACGGCATATTGCTAGGATATGCCATCACTTTATGATCTGTGGGGATACATTAGCCAAGAATGCCACTGATCAGGTATAGCTCTGTACCCTGCTCACATTTTTTTACCTATACAGCAGTGTTCACACTATTCATTTCAATAGAGCTGGGTTGCAGTTGAAAACTGTGTTGAACTTGAAACTTCACTAATTATTGACAATCACTTCCCACCTATTTAAATGATCAAATTATATATTATATATTTCTCCCATCATTTACATTCACATGCGCTTATTTAAGCTTTACATATGGGAAATAGTATAAGTCCAGTTTAGCAAATTTTAGGTGGCACAAAAGTGGTTAAATGTATTCATTAGTAAAGACATTATCATATTTCCACTGGGTCTTATTGGTAGATATGTTATTGCTACTTAGAAGGCCTATAAATTCTTCTTTGGAAAACTGCATTTTTTTTTCTAACTACATTTCACCCATTAAATTCTGTGCCACGTACTAAATAAGGATAGGATAGGTTGTGGGCTAAATTTTTTAAATTCCTAGAATTAATGATTTTTTTTTGCTGATATGGTAAAAAAGTGTGGACCCGTTCGATAAATCTCCTTTGCTTTGCTAAATCAGTTTTCCTGATGATAATAATTCACAATTACATAATAGGGTATATGGACAGAGGTTGTATTAAACCAAACGTTCTGTCTTGTAATAACTAGGAATTGTTATTTTGGGGCCAATCTTTAAACTTTATACAAGTATCCATTTTTCTCTACCTTACATTTCTTTCTTAATACTCTCAGACTTATCGGCCATTTAGACAGGCCAATCCAGGTCATTAAATGACCGTTGTAGTAATAGAAAGCTGCGCGGCACTCCTCTGGGGTGGGTGATCAAGTAACATTCCACTCCGAATATAATGAAAGTTATGAACTTGACACTCCAGGGGTTGATGTGAAAAATGATTAACGTCTATTTAATTGCATACAGGCAATACACTGTATATATAGTGACGTTTCGGCCAATCATTTGGCCTTCATCAGAACAGATTGTGACACAGAAGATTCAAACGCTTACAGCACTTAGGGGATAAGCACCTCAGTGGTATGGGCGTCATTATATATACAGTGCATTTCTTTTGTGTATTAAACTTTATACATTTTTTATATTCACCCCTGGAATGTCAAGTTCATAACTTTCATTAAATGATCATCGGTTGGCTATAATCTAGACCAATGGCTATCGTTTATTGCCCTGTTTACACTGGTCGGACAAAGCATTATGGTGGACAGAACTATCACTAATATGATCGTTGTATCTCCATACAGTATCATGTTATTGGTAGCACATCTCCTGTTTACATGGGAAGATGGAAAAGACGGGAATTTTGCTTATTCGTTGGGCAATTGTAGATCTGTTTATACGGGTTGATAATCAGAAACAAGCCTACGAACATTTGCTTACTTATTATTCGCTCATGTAAGTTTGACGCAAGAACACTTCCAATCTTGGCTGCTAATGCTTCCCAGGCAATCTCTTAGGCCACGGTCACACGTTCAGTTTTTGGTCAGTATTTTACCTCACTATTTGTAAGCCAAGACCAGGAGAGGAACAATCAGAGGAAAAGTATAATAGAAACACGTCACCACTTCTGTATTTATCACCCACTCCTGGTTTTCGCTTACAAATACTGATGGAAAAGACAAAGGCTCCAGATGGATATCTGGATATAGCAGAGGTACAGAAATAATAGATCAGTCAAGAAATACATACAAGTAGCAGTGCTTCTTAGCATTTCACTCATTTAATGCTATAATAAAGAAACCAGTTTGGTTCAAATGGCAAAATAATAATAACAACATTGTTTTTGGGCTTAATTTTTCAGTATTCACCGTTTGGTATAAATGGGATGACAATTTTAATCTGCAGATCAGTCTAATTTAGGTAATAACTTATTTTTATATTTTTTGCATTTTACTATTTTTTTTACAAAAAAAATAAATTGGATTACGTCTCTATATTCAAAGACATCACTTTTTCATACTTCCACAATGAAGCTTTGTGAGGGATTGTATTTTGCAGGATAGACTGAACGTTGTATTAGTATTTTCTCATACATTAAACTTTTTAATAACTATTAAGCAATATTTTGGAGAGGCGAGCTGACCAAAATACAGCAGTTCTTTCCCTTCTATTTTTTTTTTATTTGCATTTATTATACAGATTATATAATAAACACACATAATTTGTATCACTGTGTCCGTAATAACCTCAGCTTTAAAAATGCCATGTTATTTGACCCATTTGGTGTACGCCATTTAAAAGAAAAAGAAATACAATGTCAGAGGATTATTTACACATTGAGCTTATCTTTACAGGTCAAATCACAGTAGTTATCTTTATATGTTAATGCAGTTTCCATCACAAAGATATGATGCCATGTATCTTTTTTTCTCAAACAGCAGATCACATTTCTGTGGCACATCCCTGTGCCAAATCTTTCAGGCAGACAAACTCCATTTAGGATGCTCATGCTGTGGAACCCTACATCGCATGCTTGCCCCTGTGGCTCAGTTGACCTCTTTATTAGCAAATTTTTCCATACAGTGTGGAAAACATGATGAAACGAGAGGTTCTACCTCAAATAGTGAAGCAATTCTTTAGTATTCAACTTGAATGGTTAAGAAATGAGCTAAATCTGACCTTCATGATTGCAAAGTTAGCGGTATACATGTATGTTAACCCCTTTACGACCTTGGACTTATAGGTATGTCCAAAGTTACTTCCCCCTGTTTGATGCTGGCTCCAGCGATAAGCCAGTGACGCGCCCCTGGGCCTGCTGTGTCGTGCGGCATCGCGCGCACGGGGGCTTACCCGGAGCCGGATCAGATGGGGGTATTAGTCTCGTGGCGGTGACCCGGTCCGTGCCCAGGGAGTCAAACTGAGCGGCAGTATTTAGCAGTAGATGTTAGAATGTTCGACTACGCCACCCGTGGATTGCGGTCACGGAACCGCCGCTGCACGGCAGTCCGCTGAGGCCGGTGTTGTTTGTGCAGCTGTGAATGAGATGACTCCCCACGGGAGGAGTATGGCCTCAGGGCAGATCTGTTAGAGATGATGATGGGAGTGATGGTGCGGGTGTCCCAGTGCTAAGGGTGCAGGTGTGACGGCAGGAACACAGAGGCGGGAAGTGCAGTTTCAAAAGCTTTACTCACAGTTCTTTATCAGATCCTTGTGCACAGTAGGACCACCCGAGCCGTGCTGCGTCCACCAGGTCAGGGACTCGGCCAACTCCCAGGCGATTCCAGAGCGTGGTTCAGAGCTCCCCTCTCTTCCTTCCTACTGGCCGTCCTCACCAGGGACCCACCTATGTCCGGCTTCCTCGGGCCTTATGGGGCAAAACCTCTCTCCAGCTTTCCTGACCCTATGTGGCGTGCCTTCCTGGTGGATGTGGCGAGGGGTCGTGCCAAAGCTTGACCACGACCTCCGGTTCCTGGCTAAGGATGATTGACCTCCACCAGTTTGGGATCCGGTACCCTTCTCTGCCAACCCTTCACCCGTTTTAGTTCACTCGTGGGATCTCAGGGTTCCTTCTGCTTGCGTCTCTGGGCCTTTCCTTGTGTTCCTCTTCTTCCTTCCCTCTCTTTGCTTCAGGCCTGGCTCTGGAGCTGGGCCCAGACGGAGCCACAGCTCCCCCTCAGCCCTCTCTGGCTGAGCTCCTCTCTCCACTCCTCCAGGCTGAACAGAACCCTGTCTTAAGATGGTGCCCACCTTATATACTCCCTCTGACACCCGAGCCCAGGTGACTAGCACCCAATGGGCTCCTACCTATGCCCAGAGTCCCTCCCCTATCTGCTCCTACACTACTGGCATGTCCCCCCCCCCCCCCCACTCCAGCCAGGGACAGACGCTGTCGTACCTGCACATCTATCTGGTGGGAGTACCGTTGTTCTGTCCCCCGGAAATGGGGTGAGTGTAGTGCATGCAGCTATCTGAGCTCTGTCCCACACTCCATCCTTACCCGGGAGTGGAATACCACACCTCTGGTCTGAGGTGCAATACCCCTGTAGCAGCCGAGTCCTCGGGGTGCTACATTCCCCCCTGGTAAACCACAGCATGTCCTCGGGCTGGAAAAGAGCATAACATTATAAAACATACAAAATTTTTAAAGTACACACTAACATATAAAACATTATAAAAAACATTATCAGAAAATATAACATTACAGGTAACTTCTTATATTATAATCTTAGCAGCATAAACTTTCAATATAAAACTCCTTCATATAAAACGTTCTTGTTCTTCCGGCCACGGTGCAACTTGTGACCGGGTAAAGTGCAACAGTCACTAATAGAAAAAAAACAGTTCCTTATAAAACCAGTAGGGGGCGCCTGAAGAAGCGCAACTATTTACAGGGTATGGCCGCTCTCAGTCCTCGGCCAGTGGGAATAGGAGAACGGCTGCTCACAGTCCTCAGCCTGGTTGGGGATAGGGGCACACAGGAAACAGTTCCTTTAAACAGTTCCACACTAGTCCCAACGGGGACCACACTTCACTTAGCAGCATATCGAATACCCATACGGGTAACTTATCTACAGTACTTTGCTTATGCTACTCCCCTTCAGTAGCGATGTCCTCCCCTTGTCTCCTCCTGAGGGTAGTCTTCAGACCCGTCCGGGTCCTCTTGATCTTCCTCATCCTGTATCTCCTTCTCCGTCAACCGGTGCACGTGAAGGGCGTATGGTCCTCTGGCACACTGGTGCCGGGTGAAGGTGACCTCATCACCTGAGTAAAGGTCACGTCCTCGGTGTCCCTCCGGCAGGTGAGACTCGACATCCCTGCGGGTGACAAAGACGTCGCCGGGGGTTCGGTGATCCCGGATAAAGCCCCAGCCATTCTCCAGCTGAAATTTTATCACAGTCCCGGTGGCGCGGGGACCGTGGGCCGTACGGGGGTTTCGTCGGGCCCGGCGTTTCTGCTCCGCGCTTTGGACCTGCAGCCATTCCTCGCGGATCCGCCTCTCTCGCCGTTCTCTCCCGAAGACCTCTAACTGCTGACGGCAGCACTCCTCACGCCGGGCTGCGTCCGCCCGGGTCTCCTGGGTGAACCCCATTAGGTTTTCACCGGTGGGGTCCCATGCAAATTGGACCTCCTCCAGCGGGAGCGGAACAATTTTGGCGGGTGCCGGAGCCGGGATCAGAGGCTCACACAGAGGCCATTCCTTCCGGAGTCGGGGGTTGACGTACTCCTGTGGCCAAACGAAAGGCAGCCCGTCCGGGCTAGTATGCTGCGCAAACAGATCTTCACCCAGGGGCAGCACTGTGGAAGTTGAGGGCACTGGAGGGGCAGCGGCGCCCGGAGGTACTCGGCCTTGCGTCCAGGCCGCAGGCATCCTGTCTGGGTTCAAGTATGGCACTTTTGGGAAAGAGGGCGCTGGAGGGGCAGCGGCGCCCGGATCCACTAGGCCTCGCGACCAGACCGGTGGCGCTGTGGAGGTAGAGGGCGCTGTGGAGACTGCGGCGCCCGGGGGTACTCGGCCCTGCGACCAGGCCGGGGGCACTTCCTCTTTTGCCGCGCTCAGGGTCAAGGGGCGTGGCGTAACAGAGGGCGCGACCGCGGCTCCTGCCGCTCGAGGCCTAGTCAGGAGCAGCGGCGGTGCAGCAACGGGCGCGGTGAGTGGAACTTCGGGCTCTGCGACGGGGAGCTGGGGCAGGCTTGCGGCTACTGGGCACGGGGTGATGACGTCCCCATTACCTGCTTCCATCTCTGCGGCTCCCTCCGCGGCGTCGTCTCCGGCCTTCGTTCCTCCTGCACCATCCTCAGGGGCAGACATGCTCCACGTTGCGGGTGGCGTCTTCTGCTGGCGGGTTCCAGCCTGCTGGACCATCTCTCTCCTCCACTCGGCCAGCGCTTCTTGCTGTACCCGGGCCATCTTCCGGGCCAAGGTCTCCAGCGCGGTTTGTGCACGCTCCCGATCTCTGGGGAGCTGTGCCAGGATCTCCACCAGGCCTTCTGGGGTGGCAGCCTGCAACAGGTTCCGGACCACAGGGTCGGTGCTGCTAGACTCTTCCTCCATCTCCGGGTGCGATCTGTCCAGACTCCTCCAGGCTGCACCCATCTTCTCTGTTTTGTTCCCTATCCGCCCCCATTGAGGGTGGTCCCGGGGCAACTTGGTGACAGTCAGTTCCAGGGGCAGCCCCCTCACGCTGATGGACATTTCTATCATTGCAATCTCTGCTGGTGAGGGTGGTTTCCGCTTTTGGCGCCATTCCTGGACCTGGCCCACGATGGGAGGTGGCCTCTTACCACCCTCTGGCACGCCCATAATGGAGTCCGCTCTGCCAGGGCGGGAAATCGTCTCAGATGGCGGGAATCGTCTACTTATGGCGGGAAATTCCGTGGATGGCGGGAAAAGGCTGCAGATGGCGGGCAAACGGCGGGAAGCGATCCGAGATGGTGTCCGACGGCGGGGACCTTCTGGAATTGGCGGGAGACTCCTTTTTACGGTAAATGTGAACTTTTCTTCAGGCACGCAGTACCCGTCGGTTGCGGGCACGTAATCCTGCCGACTACGCCAAAGTTGACGCGCCCCTGGGCCTGCTGTGTCGTGCGGCATCGCGCGCACGGGGGCTTACCCGGAGCCGGATCAGATGGGGGTATTAGTCTCGTGGCGGTGACCCGGTCCGTGCCCAGGGAGTCAAACTGAGCGGCAGTATTTAGCAGTAGATGTTAGAATGTTCGACTACGCCATCCGTGGATTGCGGTCACGGAACCGCCGCTGCACGGCAGTCCGCTGAGGCCGGTGTTGTTTGTGCAGCTGAGAATGAGATGACTCCCCACGGGAGGAGTATGGCCTCAGGGCAGATCTGTTAGAGATGATGATGGGAGTGATGGTGCGGGTGTCCCAGTGCTGAGGGTGCAGGTGTGACGGCAGGAACACAGAGGCGGGAAGTGCAGTTTCAAAAGCTTTACTCACAGTTCTTTATCAGATCCTTGTGCACAGTAGGACCACCCGAGCCGTGCTGCGTCCACCAGGTCAGGGACTCGGCCAACTCCCAGGCGATTCCAGAGCGTGGTCCAGAGCTCCCCTCTCTTCCTTCCTACTGGCCGTCCTCACCAGGGACCCACCTATGTCCGGCTTCCTCGGGCCTTATGGGGCAAAACCTCTCTCCGGCTTTCCTGACCTTATGTGGCGTGCCTTCATGGTGGATGTGGCGAGGGGTCGTGCCAAAGCTTGACCACGACCTCCGGTTCCTGGCTAAGGATGATTGACCTCCACCAGTTTGGGATCCGGTACCCTTCTCTGCCAACCCTTCACCCGTTTTAGTTCACTCGTGGGATCTCAGGGTTCCTTCTGCTTGCGTCTCTGGGCCTTTCCTTGTGTTCCTCTTCTTCCTTCCCTCTCTTTGCTTCAGGCCTGGCTCTGGAGCTGGGCCCAGACGGAGCCACAGCTCCCCCTCAGCCCTCTCTGGCTGAGCTCCTCTCTCCACTCCTCCAGGCTGAACAGAACCCTGTCTTAAGATGGTGCCCACCTTATATACTCCCTCTGACACCCGAGCCCAGGTGACTAGCACCCAATGGGCTCCTACCTATGCCCAGAGTCCCTCCCCTATCTGCTCCTACACTACTGGGATGTTCCTCCCCCCCCCCCACTCCAGCCAGGGACAGACGCTGTCGTACCTGCACATCTATCTGGTGGGAGTACCGTTGTTCTGTCCCCCGGAAATGGGGTGAGTGTAGTGCATGCAGCTATCTGAGCTCTGTCCCACACTCCATCCTTACCCGGGAGTGGAATACCACACCTCTGGTCTGAGGTGCAATACCCCTGTAGCAGCCGAGTCCTCGGGGTGCTACACCAGCATCTTTTTCGGCACATGACAGCTGATCTGATCTGGGCCCCTAACAGCCCCGGGTGGAATCGCGATCCAACTCAGACAGCGGCATTTAACATGGCGGTGCCGGAAGTGCCCGCCCATTGGCGCTCCCGTCAAATGATTGTAAGCCGCCGATGGGCGCCGATGGAGACTACTGAAGCCAGTGAAAAGTGAAAAAAAATGTTTTAAAAATATAAAAAAATAAAAAATATATTAAAGTTCAAATCATCCCTCCTTTGCCCCATTCGAAATAAAACAATTAAAAAAAAAAAAAATACACAAATTTGGTATCACCGCATCCAGAATAGCCCGATCTATCTACATAAAAAAAGAATCAATCTGATCGGTAAACGACGTAACAAGAAAAAAAATCAAAATGCCAGAATAAAGTTTTTTTGGTTGCCGCAAACATTGCAATAAAATGCAATAACAGCAATCAAAACATTGTATCTAACCCAATATTGTATCAATAAAAACGTCAGCTCGGTGTGCAAAAAATAAGCCCTCACCCAATTCCAGATCCCGAAAAATGGAGACGCTACTTGTCTTGGAAAATGGTGCCATTCTTTTTTTATTTATAAACTTTGGATTTTTTTTTCACCAACTCATAATGTCCTGCAGAATCATAATGGCAGGTCAGTTTAAACATTTAGTGAATATGGTAAAAAAAAAAAAAACTATTGTGGAATTGCACTTTTTTTGTCATTTCAACGCATTTGGATTTTTTTTCCTGTTTTCCAGTACACGATATGATAAAATTGTCATTCAAAAGTACAACTCGTCCCACAAAAAACAAGCCCTCATATGGCCATATTGATGGAAAAATAAAAAAGTTATGACTCTTTGAAGAAGAGGAGCAAAAAACAAAAAAGGAAAAACCCAAGGTGGTAAAGGGGTTAAAAAGAGTTAAAGGCTATTACCAACTTTTCTATTTGTTACCCTGAGTTAAAGGAGTTACACTAATTAAACATGAGTGCCTTTTGTTTTTGGATTGTTTTTCTCACCTACAGTTGACAGGTTGCAAGAAGAGGAGAATATGTGATATTTGATCCTCTTTTCCCTATATAAGGCTCAATTTTCACTGAGTGCACTTACCCTGACTCAGTTACTGGTTTAACCACACAGTATATGCTTAAGGATAATGCCCTTAAAGATCCCCATATGCCTTTCTCCAAAGTTTCATGTTGTTTTATGTCTTTTGCTTCACTTCCTGTGCCCTGGCACCAGCTATGTTGTCATATTGATCACTTACTCTTCAGATTCCTCTGCTCCCGTCTTACTAAATTTCCCATCATTCATTGTGCTGGGCTGCCAGCCAGCAGTGAGCATAGACCTGTAACTCCGTCTTAACCCCTTCCTCTCCTAATGTCATACAGCTCCAGCACAATATTCTGTACAGTACGCTGCAGCGAATAAAAGTAAAGCATAAAGCACCAGTACACCAACAGTGGCAATAGTGATTGTCCCCAACTCCCCCTCACTGACATGAATGATGGGATGGATCAATAGATGGATGGGTAGAGAGTTTAATGTAAAGAATCTCTGCACTATTAGTATTATGAAGACAACTGCTTAATAGGCAATGTCATATACCAAAGACAACTACTTTAAAGCAGCAACCTGATTAAATTGCTACCAATAACTGAAAATGTAAAAAGCTCCTTTTAGGAAAATGATGGCTGTATCACAGATGAAATAATAAAAATAAGGTTCTTTACAGTTAGAGCATTCAGAGTGTGGAATGCTCTACCACAAGAGTTAAGGCCCCGTCACACTAAGCAATGCAGCAACGATCCCGACAACGATACGACCTGTCAGGGATCGTTGCTGCATCGCTAATACATCGCTGGTGAGCTGTCAAACAGGCAGGCTCACCAACGATCAGGGGTGCAGCGATATCGTGGAAAGAATCGTTCCACGATGTCCTGCTCCCGTTACCAGCCTGCTGCTTAAGCAGGAGCAGGCTGGTAACTATGGTAAACATCGCGTTACTAAGTGCGCGTGTGCCCCTAGTAACCCGCTGTTTACCATGGATACCACTCTGCTACGGTGCGCTGGAGCCTCCGCGCACCGTAGCAGAGTGGTATCTATGGTAAACAGCGGGTTACTAAGTGCGCGTGTGCCCCTAGTAACCCGATATTTACCATGGTTACCAGCCAGATCGTTGGTCCCGCTGGTCACACACAGCGATGTGTGCTGGCCAGCGGGAGGCCAATGGCCAAAAAATGGTCCAGGACACTTTGCAGCGATCAGCGACCTCACAGCAGGGGCCTGATCGTTGCAAAGTGTCACACATAGCGACATCGCTGGTGAGGTCGCTGGTGAGTCACCAAAACCGTGACACAGCAGCGATCTCGCTAGCGATATCGCTTAGTGTTACGGGGCCTTTAGTAATGGCAGACACTATAACAGCTTTTCAAAAAAGTCAGGATGATTTCCTCAGTACACATAACATTGTGGGTTATAGTTAATTTAGTCTCAATGTATAATTGGTGGAGAAAGGTTGAACTTGATGGACCTTTTTTCAACCTATGTAACTATATAACTCTGTAAATACTGTAGAACAAAATATAAATTGCACACTAAGGTGAGAAATAGTAAGTAAATAGCCGTCATCATATAGTAGTGATGAGGGCAAAATAATAGCAGTGTGTTCAAAAACGTGAGTTAAGCACAAAATCTTTATACTAGTTTTTATTTCCATGCATTGGGAACATTGCACACTGTTTTCAAATTCAAAACATGAAGAGAAATGTATATATTTTTTAGCTACTTTACAGAAAGCAAAAAATGAACATTGGGCTGCTCTAAAAAATAGCAGTGTCTGCATTTGTCTTTACAACCTCACAATATGTACTCTTTTTATGGAGGATTTAGCATTCCTGTGAATCACTAACCTAATATTTAGTTGTATACCCACAGTTTTTAAGAACTGCTTCACATCTATGTTGCATAGAGTCAACTAACTTATGGCACCTGTCAACTGTTATTCCAGCCCAGGATGCTTTCACTACATTCCATAATTTTTGGGCATTTATTGGCTTTGCCTCAGAAACCACATTTTTGATGTCACCTCACAAGTGTTCCATCGGATTAAGGTCCGGGGATCGGGCTCCCACTCCATAACCTCAATTTTGTTGGACTGGAACCAAGATTTTGCTCATTTATTGGTGTGTTTAGGGTCGTTGTCTTGTTGAAACACCCATTTCAAGTGCAAATCCTCTTTAGCGTAAGGCAACATGACCTCTTCAAGTATTTTAATATATGCAAACTGATCCATGATACCTGGTATGCAGTAAATAGGTCCGGCACCATAATAAGAGAAACATGCCCATATCATGATGCTTGCATCACCATGCTTCACTGTCTTCAGAGTGTGCTATGGCTTGAATGCAGAGTTTGGGAGTCGTCTGACGAACTGTCTGCAGACATTGGACCCAAAAAGAACAATTTTACTTTCATCAGTCCACAAAAGGTTTCACCATTTCTCTTTAGGCCAGTTCTTTGACAAATTGTATCCTCTTCAGTACATGTCTTTTTTTTAACAATGGGACTTGCGGGGACTTATTGCTAAGAGATTAGCTTCACACAGGCATCTTCTAACTGTCACGGTACTCACAGGTAACTTGAGACTGTCTTTGATCATCCTGGAGCTGATCATTGGCTGAGCCTTTGTCATTCTGGCTATTCCTTGATCCATTTGAATGGTAGTTTTCCATTTTTTTGAACGTCTCTCTGGTTTTGCTTTCCATTTTAAAGCATTTGAGATCATTTTAGCTGAACATCCTATCATTGTCTGCACTTCTTTATATGTTTTACCCTCACCAAGCAACTTTTTAATCAAAGCACACTGTTCTTCTGAACAATGTCTCAAATGATCCATATTTCTCAGGCTTTCAAGGAGAAATGCATGTACAACATGTGCTGGCTTCACCCTTAAATAAGGGCCACCTGATTCACACTTGTTTCTTCACAGACTAATTGACCTCACTAATTGAACTCCACACTGCTATTATTTGAACACACCCCCTTTCAATTAATTATTGAAATACAAAGACTCAAAAGCATGCAGATCATGAAGGCTGAGTCTGTTGGTTTTCTTAGAATCTATTGCACCAACTGGTAAACTGTTTGACATGTGGTAATATCATTTATACCAAAAACAGTAATTAATCTGGTTAGTCATATTGGACTGCTATTATTTTGAACACTACTGTGTATGTTGTAAAAGTTTAGTGTGTGTCCATATTAAGAAAGATCCATAGTAGTTGTCCAATGGATATAGCAAGTAGATTCTTTTAGTCTTTGATGTATGTACTTGCCTGTTATGCAGTTGTCTTTGGTTTATGGCTTTGTCCTTTAAGCAGTTTTCTTTGGTATATGGCATTGCCTTTTAAGCAATTGTCTTTGGTGTTTGGCATTGCTTTTTAAGCAGTTGTTTTTGGTGTATAGCATTGCCTTTTAAGCAGTTGTCTTTGGTGTATGACATTGCCTATTAAGCAGTTGTATTTATTATACTAATATCTAAGAGATTCTTTGTATGCTTTATACTGGTCATTATTAAACTAATATGGGGTGCACAGAACCATAATTTATCTCCAGCAGGAACAGTGTATCAGCACTGCATCTTGATTGGGCGTGGGATTCTTCACTATATTAGTAAGAGATCTGAATGTATTCACATTTTAAAGAGAATACAGCAGGGTGTACATGCATTATACAGGGTATCCAGCAGTGTGTACATGTATATACCTCCGGATGTATACATACAGATGTAGGGGAGAGCTTGGTCTACATGGAGAGCTGGCAGCAATCACAGAAACAGAGTGAGCTCTGCTGAATACAGCCCTGTGGAAAGCCCCACCCATCAGTTTTCAGAGCCCGGAAGTGAGGCAGAATCTGACGTGACATCACAGGAAGCAGGAGATTCTCCGCCAGAGATCATGTGACAGGAAACCGCAGGATTTAACAAAGCAAGGTATTTAGTGAAATGCTCTATGGGAGATAGTTCACATGAAAGGGATATGCAAAGTAGTGGCCAACCCCTTTAATACACAAAGAAAGCATTAATATTGTAGTAGAATACACTCTAAATCCCAGGCTTATGCTGCAACACCTCTTTTATTAATCAGAAAGCAATTGGCACATTGTTTTTTTATGTTTTTCCTCCAGAAAAACAGTGACAATAGGAGCAATTGCTATAACAATGTTACAGAATTGCAATATATCCATAAAAATCAGATGTTACACTATACTGTGTCTGCAATGACATCCAATATTTTTTATGCACCCATAGACTTGAATGGGTCAGTCTCATCTGATTTACGGAAGAAACTAGTGCATGCTGTGATTTTTCTCCCACTCAGACTCTGTCAGTGAAATTAATTGCTCATCTGCTTTTCCCCATTGAATAACATTGCGCCGAAAGAGCGGTCTATTTTTTTCTCCATCAGCACTCGGACCGAAAATACTGTCATATAAATGAGCGCGTTTAGTATTTTAGTGTGACCAAACTTTTGTTGGTTTACTTAATTGTGGCATAGCTCAACTTTACACTTCTTGATGTGTTATTTTTAGATTTTTTAGATTGTTTCTATATATATTATATATATATATAAAACTCTGCTAGTTTGTGAGTTTTGGGTGCAAATATATTTTTACAGTGGTGGCCAAAAGTATTGGCACCCCTGCAATTCTGTCAGATAATACTCAGTTTCTTCCTGAAAATGATTGCAATCAAAAATTCTTTGGTAATATTATCTTCATTTAATTTGTCTTCAATGAAAAAACACAAAAAGAATTGTCCTAAAGCCAAATTGGATACAATTCCACACCAAACCTAAAAAAGGGGGTGGACAAAAGTATTGGCACTGTTTGAAAAATCATGTGATGCTTCTCTAATTCGTGTAATTAACAGCACCTGTAACTTACCTGTGGCACCTAACAGGTGTTGGCAATAACTAAATCACACTTGCAGCCAGTTAACATGGATTAAAGTTGACTCAACCTCTGTCCTGTGTCCTTGTGTGTACCACATTGAGCATGGAGAAAAGAAAGAAGACCAAAGAACTGTCTGAGGACTTGAGAAACCAAATTGTGAGGAAGCATGAGCAATCTCAAGGCTACAAGTCCATCTCCAAAGACCTGGATGTTCCTGTGTCTTCCGTGCGCAGTGTCATCAAGAAGTTTAAAGCCCATGGCACTGTGGCTAACCTCCCTAGATGTGGACGTAAAAGAAAAATTGACGAGAGATTTCAACGCAAGATTGTGCAGATGGTGGATAAAGAACCTCGACTAACATCCAAACAAGTTCAAGCTGCCCTGCAGTCCGAGGGTACAACCGTGTCAACCCGTACTATCCGTCGGCGTCTGAATGAAAAGGGACTGTATGGTAGGATACCCAGGATGACCCCACTTCTTACCCCGAGACATAAAAAAGCCAGGCTGGAGTTTGATAAAACTTACCTGAGAAAGCCTAAAACATTTTGGAAGAATGTTCTCTGGTCTCATGAGACAAAAGTAGAGCTTTTTGGCAAAAAGCATCAACATAGAGTGTACAGGAAAAAAAAGAGGCATTCAAAGAAAAGAACACGGTCCCTACAGTCAAACATGGCGGAGGTTCCCTGATGTTTTGGGGTTGCTTTGCTGCCTCTGGCACTGGACTGCTTGACCGTGTGCATGGCATTATGAAGTCTGAAGACTACCAACAAATTTTGCAGCATAATGTAGGGCCCAGTGTGAGAAAGCTGGGTCTCCCTCAGAGGTCATGGGTCTTCCAGCAGGACATTGACCCAAAACACACTTCCAAAAGCACTATAAAATGGTTTGAGAGAAAGCACTGGAGACTTCTAAGGTGGCCAGCAATGAGTCCAGACCTGAATCCCATAGAACACCTGTGGAGAGATCTCAAAATGGCAGTTTGGAGAAGGCACCCTTCAAATATCAGGGACCTGGAGCAGTTTGCCAAAGAAGAATGGTCTACAATTCCAGCAGAGCATTGTAAGAAACTCATTGATGGTTACCGGAAGCGGTTGTTCGCAGTTATTTTGGCTAAAGGTTGTGCAACCAAGTATTAGGCTGAGGGTGCCAATACTTTTTTCTGGCCCATTTTTGGAGTTTTGTGTGAAATGATCAATGATTTGATTTTTGCTTCATTCTCTTTTGTGTTTTTTCCTTGCAAGCAAATTAAATGAAGATAATAATACCAAAGGATTTGTGATTGCACTCATTTTCAGGAAGAAAATGAGTATTATCTGACAGAATTGCAGGGGTGCCAATACTTTTGGCCACCACTGTAATTGTAATGAAAATAAAATAATTCCTGTTTATCACCACGTTACATGAAGTTTGATCATTAGTGTCAGATGTTGGAAGTCCATTTTAATGTTCGGCGTTCCGGGGGAAGGAGAGAGTCAGAGAGAGAATTTTCCAAATCTGAAGTGAGAGAATTTTCCAGCTCTGAAGATCGGGTCCCCATACATTTCAGGGTGGTTTTGGTAAATGTTCAATTTCGGGTAAAGTTCTGGTACCCAAACTGACCTTTGGACATAAAGTTCAGTCGAGTACCAGTGCCCAAACTTCCACGGGTCTGCTCATCCTTAATTGAAATTGAATACTGAAAAAATTGGAATTTGGTAAATCGAATTATTGGAGAAATATGTAATGAATTTATGAATGCTTGCTCATCTCTTCTCTCAGAACACAGTGACACAAAAACACATGATTTATTTTTCAAAGTGCGTGTTTATTGTTCAAAAGTAATAAAAAAAATAAAACGAAACAATTTTGGTATTGCCATAAACATGCTAACCCACTGATTAAAGCTAATACTGTATTAGCATGGTGGCTCAGTGGTTAGCCTTGTAACACTGGGGTCTTGGGTTCAAATCCCACCAAGGACATCAGCAAGGAGTTTGTATGTCCTCCCCGTGTTTATGTGTTTTTTCCTCCGGGTTCTCCGGTTTCCTCCCATACTCCAAAGACATACCGATAGGGAATGTAGATTGTGAGCCCCAATGGGGATAGTGATGATGATGTCTGCAAACCGCTCTGGAATATGATAGCGCTTTATCAGCAAATAAAAAAATGTTTGTGCAGCACATGCATAGGGTAAAATTAAAGATGCAAAAAAAAACGATGGCTTATTTGCTGCTTTATAAATAGTTTTCGGCAATAAAAAGTTGATATTTTAAGTTACATGTACCCTGAAATGATACAACTTATCCTGATTAAAAACAAGCCCAATTAAAAAAAAAGTGTAAAAAAATGATTTAGCATGAATGCCAAAACTGGCTTCACAGAGATGTTATAAAACATCATTACAAAAATTATTTTTAGCCCAAGAAAGGCATTTCAGTAAAATAAAAATGCCCCTATACAGTATATGGATGGGTGATAGCCTTTCATAATAAATTAGCTTATCATTACCCCATGGCACATTGGCATAGTACTGGTACAGTTTGCCATAAGGTAAGGTGCTATGTAATATATACTGTAAAGTCATGGCTGCATCCTTTACATAATAGTGATATTTTATTTATTTGATGTTTTTGGGCTTTCTACAATATCATTATTTTATTCTGAGTACTTTTTGCATAGCAGTTAAAATGTTATTTATTTATTTATTTATTTATTGCCTCCCAGCGAACTCTGAGGAATTAATTGTCTACAGTCTCTACATTTTGTAACAATGTTATATGCTGATCAATGATTGCGCTGATTATTCAATTACAGGGGCTACTTGCCAAACTCACTCTGCAATTGACCACAATGTCATTCCATTTATTTTTGGCTGCCATTGTTGTCCAGTTACGGTAGGCCAAGAATATTTTCCGGTCTTTGAATCCATGCTGGGAAATCTGGAGACTGAACATCAAGTCATGCATGGAAGCTTAACCCCTTCACTTTCAGTCGGTGACCTGCAGCATACATTATCCACAATATATGATGAGCTTAAAATATACATTTTTTGGAAAGTTAGACGTTATAATAAATTTCCTCTAGAAATCAAACTGTATTTAATTGATTTCTTTGCAATTATGTGATAGAAAGAACTCATTATTTTTTCCCTTCTATACGACTTTATTTTAAATGCGTTGAATTGCAGTTCCTAAATCCAAAGGAAATACAAAGAAATGAATGGAGAATTTTGTAATTTAGCGCAAGTTAAATTAGGAGGGCAGACAATATATGAGGTTGCTCAAGAAGTAGAAGCGGTAAGAGCTGTAGATAGGACAAATATTGAGGAAATATTTGTGGATGAGTTTTCAAGGTGGAAAAAATATTTGTATATTCCATCAGGATGAACGTTTATTTTTTTTATGTAGTCCTTATCAAGAGTAGACAATGTCATCAGTATCATACAGAATTATTACCATAGTACCCAATATCAGGTATCTTCTATTATAATGATATAATGACAGTGAAATTACCCTGAAAATGATCTTTAAACACAACAAAGGTAGTTAAATCAATCTGGACAAAGCATTTTTAGCAGAGGGAGGCAATGTTAGCATAAACTATGATAAAAGTGTCTTGTAAACCTGTATAAAAACTCAGTCAGTATACAAGGACTCAAGAATGAATCAAAAGTGAGGATGAATGAGGGCTCAAGACCCCCATCCTAGTGATCAAGGGGGTTCTCAGCATTTGACCCAATAATCTTAAATCTATCACTTATCCCATGGGAAAAAGTGGGAAAATCCCTTTAATGTCCATGGTTTTGATTGTTTACTACACATTAGTGCTTGATATCACATTTATTATAATCCTCTTATGTCACAGGTAGATACAACTAATGGAGCAAATCAATGAATACATTTATCATTATAGATATCAAGGTGGTGCTCCGAAGAGCTGAGGCATTTGAGTTTAATTATACTTGAAAGAAAATAAAAGAAATAACATGGTTTCACCATCTGAGCTACTTATACGAAGAAAATGATACAAATTTACTGTAAAGATCTCATATGTAAGTGATGGAGGCTTTCATTTTTATGTTTATAAATCTCAGTGTGGTCTCCTAACTACTGCGACTTATTCGGATGCAGTTTTAAAAAGAGTATTGATCTGAGGTCTCTCTTGAAAGCATAATTTTATAAAAGGTCTATTAAAAGAGCATTCCTTCTTACTAAACAAATTCATATAAATATCCCATACAGCCAAGCCCCGCCAGCATATCTAATATATTGTATTTGTAAATAAAATGTATTTATATAAGCATCTCTTATATGTATGCATCTGTCTATTTACAGTGTCTATCTATCTATCTATCTATCTATCTATCGATCGATCGATCTATCGATCTATCTATCTATCTATCTATCTATCTATTATTTATCTATCTATCAATCTATTTATCTAGTTATTTATCTCTTATCTATCTATCATCTACAGTATCTATCTATCTACAGTATCTATCTATCTATCTATCTACAGTACCTATCTATCTATCTACAGTATCTATCTATTATCTATCTATTATCTATCTACAGTACCTATCTATCTACAGTATCTATCTATTATCTATCTATTATCTATCTATCTACAGTACCTATCTATCTATCTACAGTATCTATCTATCTATCTATCTATCCATATATCTATCTATCTATCTATCTATCTGTCTCTCTATCTATCTATCTATCTATTATCTATCTATTATCTATCTATCTACAGTACCTATCTATCTATCTACAGTATCTATCTATCTATCTACAGTACCTATCTATCTATCTACAGTATCTATCTATTATCTATCTATTATCTATCTACAGTACCTATCTATCTATCTACAGTATCTATCTATCTATCTATCTATCTATCTACAGTACCTATCTATCTATCTACAGTATCTATCTATTATCTATCTATTATCTATCTACAGTACCTATCTATCTATCTACAGTATCTATCTATCTATCTATCTATCTATCTATCTATCTATCTATCTACAGTATCTATCTATCTATCTATCTATTGTTTATCATCGATCGTCTTTTACAGCTCTTAACCCATTACCGACCTTGGACATACTGAGTGCTTCTAGGCGATTTTGTGTGCACACAGACTGTGCGCACGCAACCACCGCTAGGTGTCAGCTTATTCTGACAGCTGCCACCCGGCACTCAGTGTCAGGAGCGGTGCCAACACTGCTACTGACACTTTAACCCCTTAAATTCTACGATTGCTGCGATCACAGCATTTAGCGAGCAGGCAGAGGGACAAAAGCCCCTATGCTCTTGGATCGCAGACCTCGCGACGTCATTGCGGGTGTTATGCACACGCCCGGGCTGAGCGGCGTGTGCGTGTGATTGTAGTGGTTCCACTGGACCATGAACCGGAGAGTGCCTGGAGGGGCGTAACTAAGTATCTGGCCGATCCGACCAAGATGGCACGACGGCATACGACGCCAGTGCACCAGGGAGAAACCGGGCAGAGGGACCAGGTGCTACTCCAGGTCAAACTCCGGACACGGGGGTTGACCCACACAGGGATTACTGGAACAGGCTGGTAGGCTGGCACACAGACTGGTGGGTATAGGCAGGCACGACTGGTATGCAGGCAGGCGGGTAAGCAGGCAGGGGGGTACAGGCAAGCACAGCAAGAGTGCAGACAGGGAGGCACTAGCAGGTAGGAACACAGGCGGGATAGGACCCAGTACACACTGGGACTCAGGAATAATACAGGCAGAGGGGTACAGGCAAGCACGGCTAGAGTGCAGACAAGGCTGAGCAGGGAGGACAGGGCTCTGTTCACACGGAACAGACAGGAAGGGAAAGGCAGAGCCAGACACCCACAGGGTACTTGCAGTGAAGTAGCGAGTGGACCACAAACTCACAAACGGGAGTACAGAGACAACAGGCAGGAGTTAGGTACGAGTTCAGACTCTGCAGAAAAAGGAAGGGAACGGACATAGAGGCAAAACAGGTAAAGGATAGGAGAGAGTTCAGACTGGAACTGAGTGTACGGAGGAGACCGACACTGCAGCGGGATACAGGAGCGGGTCTGGGAATACTGCCCCCAGAGAGGCGGGACGAACAGGCAAGGAGCGTGTTCAGACAGGACAGACAAGATACAGGAGCGGGTCTAGGTAATCGGCCCCTAGAAGGCGGGAAGAACAGGCTAGGAGCGTGTTCAGACAGGTCAGACAAGATACAGGAGCGGGTCTAGGAAATCGGCCCCTAGAAGGCGGGAGGAACAGGCTAGGAGCGTGTTCAGACAGGACAGACAAGAGAACACAGAAAGGACTCAGTTCAGACCAGGAAGGGAACTAATACCGCAAAGCAGGAGACATACAGGACTCAGTTCAGACACGGGAGCTGATACCGCAAAGCAGGAGACATACAGGACTCAGTTCAGACACGGGAGCTGATACCGCAAAGCAGAAGACATACAGGACTAAGTTCAGACAGGCCTGGAAATACAGCCTCCAGGAAAGGCAGACAAGGAAACAAAGAACGGGACCTGGCACCTTCAGAGTGCAAGCACACACTGAAGGAAACACTATGCTCAGGCAGGGATAGAAGGGAGCTGCTGAGCTATATACCAAGTGACAGACAGCAATAGGCTGAGGACGCACAAGGGGTGTGACCCACAGCAGGTACAAAAGGCAGGAAGTGATCGGGCGCCGCCCTTAAGCAGCAGAGACAGACACAAACAGACAGCATGGAGGGAAGCCAGAGAGACATTCTGGACAGGAGATCAAGTGCGCCCTCTTGCACAGTGGGAGATGGACCACCATGCAAGGACGCCGCCAGGTATGTTACAGTACCTCCCCCCTTACGCCCCCTCTTCTTCAGGCCTGCCAGAATCTTCCGCAGGGAATTCGAGGACCAGTCGTTCACTGGGTTGGAGGGGGACAGAGACTTAAGGGTAATCTCTGCTTCGAGGTACATCTTGTCAAGCTCACAGGAAGAAATAGACGGGTTATCAGGTACATAATGAGGAAAAGTCACTGTCTCTTTGTTATCTGGTGGTATCCCGGAGGATTCAGGAAACAACTGGAGGTCCTCCGCCGGGTCAAAAGAGTGCAGAGGCTCAGAGAAAACAACTGCTTCAGAGTACACTAGGTCGGACTCACTGGAGGAAGCAGGCGAGGTATCGGGTACCGAGTATAGGAAAGTCTCTGTCCATTCACCACCAGGTGGCACCCCGAAGGGTTCTGGAGACAGCTGGCGGTCCTCCGCCTGGTCAGAGGGGTGTAGAGACTCACGGGCAACCTCTGCTTCAGAGTACACTAGGTCGGACTCACTGGACGAAGCAAGCGAGGTATCAGATCCAGGATATAGGAAAGTCTCTGTCCATTCACCACCAGGTGGCACCCCGAAGGATTCTGAACACAACTGGAGGTTCTCCGCCTGGTCGGAGGGGTGTAGAGACTCAGGAGTAACCTCTGCTTCGGAGTACACTAGGTTGGACTCACTGGACGAAGCGAGCGAGGTATCAGGTACAGAGTATAGGAAAGTCTCTGTCCATTCACCACCAGGTGGCACCCCGAAGGATTCTGAACACAACTAGAGGTCCTCCGCCTGGTCGGAGGGGTGTAGAGACTCAGGAGCAACCTCTGCTTCGGAGTACACTAGGCTGGACTCACTGGACGAAGCGAGCGAGGTATCAGGTACAGAGTATAGGAGAGTCTCTGTCCTTTCGCTACCAGGTAGCACCCCGAAGGGTTCAGGAGACAACTGGAGATCCTCCGCCTGGTCGGAGGGGTGTAGAGACTCGGAGGTAACTACCACTTTGGGGTACCCATTGTCAGGCTCACAGGACGAAGCGGACAAAGTATTGAGTACCGGGTGTAGAGAAGTCTCTCTCCATTTGTCATCGAGTGGTATCCCGGAGGATTCAGGAGGCAACAGGGGATCCTCCGCCAGGTAGTAGAGGTGCACAGACTCAGAGGTAACCACAGCTTTGGAGCATCCTAGGACATGCACACCGGTTAAAGAGAGAGAAGCATCTGATGCCGGGTGCAGGAAGTTCTCCTGTGTGGAGTCTGGATGGGCAGAAGTCTCTTCGGGCAGGAGAACTGGTGCACTACCCACGCACATTACCCATTGGGGTTTCTCCGGGATACAGGGAGATGAAGCTTCAGTAGGGACTTCAAGGTTGGGGTCAGGAGGTCTCAGGGAGGGCAGACCCTGGCGTGACGGCTTGCCTCTAAGTCTAGCACGTCTGGACTGCCTCTTGAGGTTGAGAGAAGTATTCCGGAAAGCGTAGTCACCCTGTGAGGATTCTGGGTGGGCAGTAGTCTCATTGGGCTGGAGGACTATTGCGCTACCCACACACATTACCCATCGGGGCTGCTCCGGGATATTGGGAGGTGAAGCTTCAGCAGGAGCCTCCGGGTTAGGATCATCGAAGACCATTAGAAAGGCCACCAGGAAGGCCATTAGGTCCAGGAGGATCGGATCCTGTGTTTCATATAGGGGGTTGATCCATTCCAAGGCATCACCCGCCAGGTAAGACATAATAAAGGCCACTTTAGCCCAATCGGAAGGAAAATAGAGAGGGTAGGCCTTAAAGTGTAGCATGCATTGCTCCACAAATGCACGACACTGTCTTGGATCCCCATAGTAACGTGGCGGATCCGCAGGAACGAGAGCTGATAGATCCATCTGGACGGTGCTTAATTCGCCTGGAACTCAGCTAAGGGAAAAAAAAAATTTATTTATTTATTTTAATGCATGTATTCGCTGGAAAAACTTCTCAAAGAGCGAAGGCCGTGGGGCTCAACGGGAACCATGGCCTGAGCATGCTGTTATGCACACGCCCGGGCTGAGCGGCGTGTGCGTGTGATTGTAGTGGTTCCACTGGACCATGAACCGGAGAGTGCCTGGAGGGGCGTAACTAAGTATCTGGCCGATCCGACCAAGATGGCACGACGGCATACGACGCCAGTGCACCAGGGAGAAACCGGGCAGAGGGACCAGGTGCTACTCCAGGTCAAACTCCGGACACGGGGGTTGACCCACACAGGGATTACTGGAACAGGCTGGTAGGCTGGCACACAGACTGGTGGGTATAGGCAGGCACGACTGGTATGCAGGCAGGCGGGTAAGCAGGCAGGGGGGTACAGGCAAGCACAGCAAGAGTGCAGACAGGGAGGCACTAGCAGGTAGGAACACAGGCGGGATAGGACCCAGTACACACTGGGACTCAGGAATAATACAGGCAGAGGGGTACAGGCAAGCACGGCTAGAGTGCAGACAAGGCTGAGCAGGGAGGACAGGGCTCTGTTCACACGGAACAGACAGGAAGGGAAAGGCAGAGCCAGACACCCACAGGGTACTTGCAGTGAAGTAGCGAGTGGACCACAAACTCACAAACGGGAGTACAGAGACAACAGGCAGGAGTTAGGTACGAGTTCAGACTCTGCAGAAAAAGGAAGGGAACGGACATAGAGGCAAAACAGGTAAAGGATAGGAGAGAGTTCAGACTGGAACTGAGTGTACGGAGGAGACCGACACTGCAGCGGGATACAGGAGCGGGTCTGGGAATACTGCCCCCAGAGAGGCGGGACGAACAGGCAAGGAGCGTGTTCAGACAGGACAGACAAGATACAGGAGCGGGTCTAGGTAATCGGCCCCTAGAAGGCGGGAAGAACAGGCTAGGAGCGTGTTCAGACAGGTCAGACAAGATACAGGAGCGGGTCTAGGAAATCGGCCCCTAGAAGGCGGGAGGAACAGGCTAGGAGCGTGTTCAGACAGGACAGACAAGAGAACACAGAAAGGACTCAGTTCAGACCAGGAAGGGAACTAATACCGCAAAGCAGGAGACATACAGGACTCAGTTCAGACACGGGAGCTGATACCGCAAAGCAGGAGACATACAGGACTCAGTTCAGACACGGGAGCTGATACCGCAAAGCAGAAGACATACAGGACTAAGTTCAGACAGGCCTGGAAATACAGCCTCCAGGAAAGGCAGACAAGGAAACAAAGAACGGGACCTGGCACCTTCAGAGTGCAAGCACACACTGAAGGAAACACTATGCTCAGGCAGGGATAGAAGGGAGCTGCTGAGCTATATACCAAGTGACAGACAGCAATAGGCTGAGGACGCACAAGGGGTGTGACCCACAGCAGGTACAAAAGGCAGGAAGTGATCGGGCGCCGCCCTTAAGCAGCAGAGACAGACACAAACAGACAGCATGGAGGGAAGCCAGAGAGACATTCTGGACAGGAGATCAAGTGCGCCCTCTTGCACAGTGGGAGATGGACCACCATGCAAGGACGCCGCCAGGTATGTTACAGCGGGGACCGATCGTTGCCATGATGATGTTGTCATGACGACATCCAGGTCACCAGGCACTAGTAAGTTAGTTAGATCATGCACAGTGCATGATTTAGCTAGCTTGTGTCAGTGCAGAACTGACTGTTACAAAGTATAGCAATGATCCTGCTTTGCTATGCTTTGAAACTGCAATCAGACTGCTAAATGTGAAAGTACCACAGTGTGAATAAGTAAAAAACTACAGAAAGTTAAAATGAAAAATTGTAAAAATATTTTTTTTAAAAATCAGAAAATAATAAAATACATATATATATATATATATATATATATATATATATATATATATATACAGTACAGACCAAAAGTTTGGACACACCTTCTCATTTAAAGATTTTTCTGTATTTTCATGACTTTGAAAATTGTACATTCACACTGAAGTCATCAAAACTATGAATTAACACAAGTGGTATTATATACTTAACAAAAAAGTGTGAAACAACTGAAAATATGTCTTATATTCTAGGTTCTTCAAAGTAGCCACCTTTTGCTTTGATGACTGCTTTGCACACTCTTGGCATTCTCTTGATGAGCTTCAAGAGGTAGTCACCGGAAATGGTTTTCACTTCACAGGTGTGTCCTGTCAGGTTTAATAAGTGGGATTTCTTGCCTTATAAATGGGGTTGGGACCATCAGTTGTGTTGTGCAGAAGTCAGGTGGATACACAGCTGATAGTCCTACTGAATAGACTGTTAGCTGCTTTTTTCTTGCCATAATACAAATTCAGAGTAAAGAAAAACGAGTGGCCATCATTATTTTAAGAAATGAAGCTCAGTCAGTCTGAAAAATTGGGCAAACTTTGAAAGTGTCCCCAAGTGCAGTTGGAAAAACCATCAAGCGCTACAAAGAAACTGGCTCACATGAGGACCGCTCCAGGAAAGGAAGACCAAGAGTCACCTCTGCTTCTGAGGATAAGTTTATCCGAGTCACCAGCCTCAGAAATTGCAGGTTAACAGCAGCTCAGATTAGAGAGCAGATCAATGCCACACAGAGTTCTAGCAGCAGACACATCTCTACAACTACTGTTAAGAGGAGACTTTGTTCAGCAGGCCTTCATGGTAAAATAGCTGCTAGGAAACCACTGCTAAGGACAGGCAACAAGCAGAAGAGACTTGTTTGGGCTAAAGAACGCAAGGAATGGACATTAGACCAGTGGAAATCTGTGCTTTGGTCTGATGAGTCCAAATTTGAGATCTTTGGTTCCAACCACCGTGTCTTTGTGCGACGCAGAAAAGGTGAACGGATGGACTCTACATGCCTGGTTCCCACCGTGAAGCATGGAGGAGGAGGTGTGATGGTGTGGGGGTGCTTTGCTGGTGACACTGTTGGGGATTTATTCAAAATTGAAGGCATACTGAGCCAGCATGGCTACCACAGCATCTTGCAGCGGCATGCTATTCCATCCGGTTTGCATTTAGTTGGACCATCATTTATTTTTCAACAGGACAATGACCCCAAACACACCTCCAGGCTGTGTAAGGGCTATTTGACCAAGAAGTAGAGTGATGGGGTGCTACGCCAGATGACCTGGCCTCCACAGTCACCAGACCTGAACCCAATCGAGATGGTTTGGGGTGAGCTGGACCGCAGAGTGAAGGCAAAAGGGCCAACAAGTGCTAAGCATCTCCAGGAACTCCTTCAAGATTGTTGGAAGACCATTTCCGGTGACTACCTCTTGAAGCTCATCAAGAGAATGCCAAGAGTGTGCAAAGCAGTCATCAAAGCGAAAGGTGGCTACTTTGAAGAACCTAGAATATAAGACATATTTTCAGTTGTTTCACACTTTTTTGTTAACTATATAATTCCACATGTGTTAATTCATAGTTTTGATGCTTTCAGTGTGAATGTACAATTTTCATAGTCATGAAAATACAGAAAAATCTTTAAATGAGAAGGTGTGTCCAAACTTTTGGTCTGTACTGTATATATATATATATATATATATATATATATTGTACTGATATATTTTTAATTTTATGTAAAAAAATAAATAAATAAAAATAAGTACACATATTTAGTATCTCCGCGTCCGGAACGACCATCCCCATAAAACTGTAACACTACTTAACCCCTTCAGTGAGCACCATAAAAAAAAATATATATAGCAAAAAACAATGCTTTTTCATCATGCAACCAAGCAAAAGCGGTAATAAAACGCAATAAAAAAGACGAATGTGAATAAAACTGGTATCACTGAAAACGCCATCTTGTTCCGCAAAAAAAAAGCCACCACACAGCTCCATCAGCCAAAAAATAAAAAAGTTATAGCTGTCAGAATAAAGTGATGCAAAAATAATTATTTTTTATATAGATAGTTTTTATTGTGTAAAAGCGCTAAAACATAAAAAATTATATAAATGTGGTATCGCTGAAATCATACTGACCCAAGGAATTACGCTGCCTTATCGATTTTACCACACGCGGAACGGCATAAAAAACAAAACAAAATAACAATTACTGAATTGTTGGGTTCTGTTCATTTTGCCTCCCAAAAATTGGAATAGAAAGCGATCAAAAAATGTCATGTGAAATCTAGTGGCACTTCTCCTTTGAAGGTTATGACAAGGAAGGATAATTGTCTGCAACAGGTATATCAGGTTGCTCAAGAAGTAGAAGAGGTAAGAGCTGTAGATGTGCCTAAAAATGGTACAAATGAAAACATTAACTAGTCCTGCAAAAAACAAGTCCTCACATGACTATGTCGGCAGAAATATGAAAAAATAGTAGCTCTCAAAATATGGAGATACAAAAACTAGTTTTTGCAAAAAAAAAGCGTCTTTTAGTGTGTGACAGTTGTCACAGTAGTCTAATCACTTATACTGCATGAGGAACGGCGTAAAAAATAAATAAAACAAATTCATCACTTGCTGTTAATTTGTTCATTCTGCTTCCCAAAAATCACAGTAAGGGTCTGCTCACATTTATCCTGTGCTCTTTGCTAAGCGCTTACACCGGGGTTTCCATGTAATCTCTGAAATATGTGATTCAGATGGAACTCCCAGGGGAAGATTCCCTATAATGAAACAGATGGAGACACAGTGGATGCCGCTTGACCTGTGATCCGGCGGTGTCCGTATTTTTAGGGATGCATAAAAGTGCCATCGGCCACAGTTTTATGCATTTCTAAAAAGAAGAACACCACTGAACAGAGGCCAGATGGTGTGCAGAGTTAATCTGCTGCCTCATTTATAGTGAATGGATCTGTCGGAAATTTCATCTGAATCACATCATTTGGAGACTTAGATGGAAACCCCGATGTAAGTGCTTAGCGTAGAGCACTGGATAAATGTGATCGAAATGTTATGTAAAATGTTCCCTACAAAAGTTTCAACTCAATTCACAAAAAATGTCCACACTCAGGTCCATCATCTGTTAATGGAACAATAGGGCACGTTACTGGTAATACAAAGGCTCTGGAAAAATGCTGTGGCCCCTCGCTCCCCAGAGAAATCCCGCAAATTCTGTGCTCCCAAATCCAAATACCCCCCTCCCTTCTGAACCCCAGTGTGCCTAATCCACATTTATCATCCACATGTTTGGAATTTCTGTAGCGATGAGAGCAGCTTAATTTACAGGTGCATGTCTCCAGAAGCACAAGCAGGGCACTACCACGTACTGGTCACTACAACGTACTGGTCACTACAACGGCAGTTGGCAATTTTTACTCAGAAAAATGCATTGCTTATTGTATCTGGAAAACACCCATGGAGTCAAAATCACCACCACATCTGTAAATAAATTCCCAAAGGGGCATACTTTCCAAAATGGGGTCACTTGAGGGGGGATTCTGCTCTTCTAGCACTTAGGGGCTTTGTATATGGAGTCTACAAACTTTTCTAGGAAAATCTGTGCTCCAGGAGGCAAATAGCGCTCCATCTCCATGTGGTTAAGAAGTACTGTACAGCCACATATGAGGTATTGCCACATTCAGCAGAAATTGTAGGACAAATTTTGATACCATTTTTACCTACCATGTGAAAAAGTAAAATCTGGGGCTAAAACAAAATTTTGGTGGTAAAAATGTTATTTTTTCTTCACTGCCCAATAGTATAAAATTTTGCCACACACCTGTAGTGTCCATATGAACACTGCACTAGTGTTGAGACACCCCCGTAGTGTTCGAGTTCGGTTCGGTTCATCGAACACCCGTATGTTCGCTAGAGATGAGCGTTGTTCTACTCGAACTGTTCGCCAATCTCAAATTCGAGCTGTTTTGGGCGGTGTTCGAGCCGGTCGGCGAACACGAACAATTTGAGAAAAATTCGGCTGTTCGAGGTTATGTTCGATAACTGTTCGTGCACCAAAATCATAACTGGATTTTTTCTCAGTAATGATGAAAATTAATGTTAATACGCAGTTTGAGTGTACAGCGGGGCGGGGGGAGGTGCAGGGGATGGATCTCTGCAGGAACAATGAAGATCTCCATTTTTTTTTCTCTTTCCCGCATTTGCAGTGGGGAGGTGCAATCTGTCAGCCTATCAGCAGCGCACACACGGAGCGAAGTGCTTTTTTTCACACAAGCAAGGGCATGTGTGATTGGCAGTGTATGTCACATGTCCTTGCCCTATAAGACCAAGCCATTTTCCCCGTCGCCACCATTTTCTCACTGCTGCAGCTGCGTGTTAGACGGCACCGCTGTTGCTGTGTGCGCTATACCTTGTTAATTTCAAGCCAATTTTCGCACAAATATACAGATAGCTTGGGAGTAGGGAATAGTTGTGATTGCAGTCCTTTTAAGGACTAGGTTACAGCATTTCCTACGACTTTTATCAGGCAGGTCTGTGCTCTTAAATAGATAGATTGTGGGAGTAAAGACTAATTGTAATTGGAGTCCTTTTCAGGACTAGGTTACATCAGTTTCTATCAGTTTTTGCCAGGCAGGTCTGTGCCAGTGCTGTGCAAGTTTTTTTCACAGCATTTTGCTGAATCTAGCAAAGCTAATCCTTTTTGGCCTATTGCAGAGTGTGTTAGTCAGTGGAGTAGCCTATCTGTGTTGCAAGATATACCACCTGTGTATAGAATACCAATTTTTTTACTGCACCTAGTGAAGTAAAATCTTTTGGGCATAGCATCATTCTATTAGTCCATCTATACTGACCTCCATCAGGTTGCAAACTGAATATAATTTTTTTCTGCATCTAGCTCTGAAAAAATATTTGGGCTTCTAGCAGTGTGTGGGACTTGGTCTATTAGTCCATCTATACTGACCTCCATCAGGTTGCAAATTAAAAATAATTTTTTTCTTCATTTAGCTCTGAAAAAATATTTGGGCTTCTAGCAGTGTGTGGGACTTGTTCTATTAGTCCTTCTATACTGACCTCCAGCAGGTTGCAAATTGAATATAATTTTTTTCTGCATCTAGCTCTGAAAAAATATTTGGGCTTCTAGCGGTGTGTGGGACTTGGTCTATTAGTCCATCTATACTGACCTCCATCAGGTTGCAAATTAAAAATAATTTTTTTCTGCATCTAGCTCTGAAAAAATATTTGGGCTTCTAGCAGTGTGTGGGACTTGGTCTATTAGTCCATCTATACTGACCTCCATCAGGTTGCAAATTAAAAATAATTTTTTTCTGCATCTAGCTCTGAAAAAATATTTGGGCTTCTAGCGGTGTGTGGGACTTGGTCTATTAGTCCATCTATACTGACCTCCATCAGGTTGCAAATTAAAAATAATTTTTTTCTGCATCTAGCTCTGAAAAAATATTTGGGCTTCTAGCAGTGTGTGGGACTTGGTCTATTAGTCCATCTATACTGACCTCCATCAGGTTGCAAATTAAAAATAATTTTTTTCTTCATTTAGCTCTGAAAAAATATTTGGGCTTCTAGCAGTGTGTGGGACTTGTTCTATTAGTCCTTCTATACTGACGTCCAGCAGGTTGCAAATTGAATATAATTTTTTTCTGCATCTAGCTCTGAAAAAATATTTGGGCTTCTAGCGGTGTGTGGGACTTGTTCTATTAGTCCATCTATACTGGCCTCCATCAGGTTGCAAATTAAAAATAATTTTTTTCTGCATCTAGCTCTGAAAAAATATTTGGGCTTCTAGCAGTGTGTGGGACTTGGTCTATTAGTCCATCTATACTGACCTCCATCAGGTTGCAAATTAAAAATAATTTTTTTCTGCATCTAGCTCTGAAAAAATATTTGGGCTTCTAGCAGTGTGTGGGACTTGGTCTATTAGTCCATCTATACTGACCTCCATCAGGTTGCAAATTAAAAATAATTTTTTTCTTCATTTAGCTCTGAAAAAATATTTGGGCTTCTAGCAGTGTGTGGGACTTGTTCTATTAGTCCTTCTATACTGACCTCCAGCAGGTTGCAAATTGAATATAATTTTTTTCTGCATCTAGCTTTGAAAAAATATTTGGGCTTCTAGCGGTGTGTGGGACTTGGTCTATTAGTCCATCTATACTGACCTCCATCAGGTTGCAAATTAAAAATAATTTTTTTCTGCATCTAGCTCTGAAAAAATATTTGGGCTTCTAGCGGTGTGTGGGACTTGGTCTATTAGTCCATCTATACTGACCTCCATCAGGTTGCAAATTAAAAATAATTTTTTTCTGCATCTAGCTCTGAAAAAATATTTGGGCTTCTAGCGGTGTGTGGGACTTGGTCTATTAGTCCATCTATACTGACCTCCATCAGGTTGCAAATTAAAAATATTTTTTTTCTGCATCTAGCTCTGAAAAAATATTTGGGCTTCTAGCAGTGTGTGGGACTTGGTCTATTAGTCCATCTATACTGACCTCCATCAGGTTGCAAATTGAATAAAAAAAATTTCTGCATCTAGCTCTGAAAAAATATTTGGGCTTCTAGCGGTGTGTGGGACTTGGTCTATTAGTCCATCTATACTGACCTCCATCAGGTTGCAAATTAAAAATATTTTTTTTCTGCATCTAACCCAGCCAATAGTTTTGGCCTAATACCACAGTTTGGTCACTCAGCTCTGCTCGTTTACCATCCATTGTTTTTTTGTGCAAACAACTCCAGAGTTGTGAATTAGTTAACCACCAAAATGAGTGGAAAAAGGCCTGCTGCTGGTGGAAAGGGGAATAGGCGTGTTGGGAAGGGGAAAAAAGGTTGTGTCCGTGGGGTAGGTGCAGAAGAAAGACCATCTTCCAGCCAAACTAAAATGTCTACTTCTTTTAGCGGACAATGTGATAAGATCCCTTTCTTACGGCCACGCCAATCGCTACAAATTCCAGATGAGGCACAAAAACAGCAGGTGCTTCAACGGATATCAAGTGCTCCTTTAAGTGGGCTCTCCTCCACATCAACTTCAACATCACAAATACTCCAGTCCTCAAAGGTGTCACCCAAATCGCACTTGCTTCCTCACAGCTCCCAAATCTCCAGCTGCCCGTCTGAGTATGAGGTAGAACAGATGGTTGAGTCTGCAGAGCTGTTTACTCATACTATAGCCTGGGAATCAGAGGTCGACTCCAGCGCTTCTGTGAATCCAGACGAGGAAATGATCTGCACTGATGCCCAGAATCTTTATGAGTCGGATCCAGGACCAGACGCAGAAGGTTCTGACCATAATGTAGACCCTCATTCCCAAACTGTAACTCCTGTTGGTGGAGACAATGAGGAAGACGATGATAAGACTCAAATACCTGATTGGAGCGACAACTTTAGTTTTTTGTCAGGGCAGGAACAGGTTGGCTCTGAGGACGACGGGTGTGATAACGCACAGGGTGATGATGATGAGGTCGGAGATCCCACTTACTGTCAACCCACAGTCAGCCAAGAGATGAGGTCAGCAGAGGAGGTGGAGGAAGATGCTAGTGACGACGAGGTCAGGTTGCGCCTTCCTGGACAGAGACGTAGTACTGGAAGCACGTCAACAACTGCATCCTCAAACACAACTCTGCCTCTCACCACAAGTCGTGGTGGCTCTTCAGGTCGCATGGGTGCTAAGCCTTGCATAGCCTGGGCATTTTTTCAGATCGATAAAGATGACCCAACTCGTGTTATCTGTAACATTTGTCAGCAAAAGCTAAGTAGAGGCCAAAAAATACATAGTTTGAGTACTTCATGCATGAACCGGCACATGGACATGAAGCATAAGTTGCAGTGGGAAGCTCAGTGTGCTACAATGCGGTCTAGCCGGCCGGGCCAACCACCGTCTGCCATATCTTGTGCATCCGCGGCCTCTTCATCTTCTGTGACTGGGGGGACAGCAGTCACACCTGTTTTGGGGCGCAGACCTGCCACCTCTTTACCCGCAACAGCCAGCGTGATTGGCAGGTCATCATTTTCTTTGGAGGTGGTAACACCAGCTGGTCTTGAGCGCTGTCCGACATCGATAGCACCACCTTTGGATCAAGGCAACCTAACATGTCCGCCTGCATCTTCCTCACAGACCGGCAGTTTGCCGGGGACACCCTTATCAACCCCGTCTAAGCACAATAGCCAGCCCTCGGTCCCTCAGATGTGGACAAGTAAAAGACCATTTCCTCCTAGCCATGAGAAAGCTAAGAGGTTGAATTTCACCATCTGCAAGCTCTTGGCTACAGAAATGCTGCCTTTCCGCCTGGTGGACACAGAGGATTTTCGAGACCTTATGTCCGTCGCAGTGCCCCAGTACCAGATGCCCAGTCGGCACTACTTCTCAAAGAAAGGTGTGCCTGCGCTCCACCAGCATGTCGCACACAACATCACCGCTTCTTTGAGAAACTCTGTGTGTGACAGGGTGCATTTCACCACAGACACTTGGACGAGTAGGCATGGACAGGGGCGTTACATGTCGCTGACTGGGCACTGGGTAACTATGGTGACAGCAGGACAAGGGGCTGCTGTCCAAGTCTTGCCATCCCCACGAGTTGTGCGTCAATCCTCTTTATGTCATTTTTCCTCCACTGCTTCTGCCTCCTCAACCTCCTCTCGGTCTTCCACCTGCACCCAAAGCCTGTCTGGTCATGCCACAAGCTTTCTAACTGCGCAGAAGGGATCCTGCACACCTCCTTACTATGCTGGCAGTAGGGCTCAACGTCATCAGGCGGTTTTTACATTGAAATGTCTGGGAAATGTGAGTCACACAGCTGAGGAGTTGTGGTCAGCTCTGGAGAACCAATTTCATGAATGGTTGTCTCCACTGGACCTGAAACCAGGGAAGGCCGTGTGCGACAATGCTGCAAACCTGGGTGCGGCCCTTCGCCGGGGCAATGTCACACACGTGCCTTGTATGGCTCACGTGTTGAACCTGGTTGTCCAGCAATTTTTAGCCCACTATCCCAGACTAGATGGCCTTCTGCAGAGGGCACGGTCGCTGTGTGCTCACTTCCGCCGTTCGCATCCCGCAGCTCAGCGACTTACATCTCTACAGAAGTCGTTGGGCCTGCCACTTCACCGGCTAAAATGCGATGTGCCAACCCGGTGGAATTCAACTCTGCACATGTTGCAGCGACTGTGGCAGCACCGACAAGCCCTGGTGCAATACGTTCTGACGTATAGCCTGGGCCAACGAGATTCAGAGGTGGGGCAAATCACGCTGGAGGAGTGGTCTCAGATCAGGGACCTATGCACCCTTCTGCACAGTTTTGAAATGGCGACGAAGATGTTTAGTGCTGACGATGCCATTATCAGCATGACTATTCCGGTGATTTACATGCTGGAGCACATGTTAAACAGAATTCGGAGTCAGGTGGTGGCACAAGAGGAGGTGGAGGAAGTAGAGGAGGAGGAGTTGTATGCGGAAGGGCTAACATCTGCAAGGTCCAGACGGTCGGCAGCACCAAGGCGGCAGGCATGTGAGGGTGGGGGAGATGGTTTTACCAGGGCGCATGGTAGCAGCCAAACTAGTGAGGAAGGTGCAGAAGCCCAGGAAGAAGTGGAGGACGAACTGATGGAAGACTCATCAGATGAGGGAGACCTTGATCACATTTATGTTGTGCGAGGTTGGGGGGAGAGGACAGAGGAAGGAAGCATGATTGTTACCTCGCCACCAACACAACAGGGACTTGGTGCTCCTGGATGCGCAACACACATGAGTGCCTTCTTGCTGCACTACCTGCAACATGACCCTCGAATTGTGAGAATTAGAAATAATCCTGACTACTGGGTTGCCACACTGTTAGATCCCCGGTACAAAAGTAAATTTGCAGAAATTATTCCTGCCATAGAAAGGGATGCACGCATGCAGAAGTATCAGCAGAGACTGTTGCAGAATCTTACATGTGCTTTTCCACAAAATACCAGTGGTGCACGTAGTGAATCTCACAGTTCCAACTTGCCAACCGTGGGACCGTCAAGTGTTCAGCACTCAAACCGTAACAGAACCACAGTATCTGCTGGTAACATCAATTTTGCGGAATCATTTCACCACTTTTTTAGCCCATCCTTTGCAAGGCCACAGGAGACAAGAAGTCTGACACATAGTCAACGCCTAGAGACGATGGTACAGGAGTATCTCCAAGTAAACATTGAAGCCACGACTGTGTCACTGGACCCTTGCTCTTTTTGGGCTTCCAATCTGGATAAATGGCCGGAGCTAGCCACTTACGCCTTGGAGATCTTGTCATGCCCCGCAGCCAGCGTTCTGTCTGAACGTGTGTTCAGCGCTGCTGGTGGTGTGCTGACAGATAAGCGCACGCGGCTCTCCACTGATAATGTAGACAGACTCACGTTCATAAAGATGAACAAATCATGGATCCGAAACGACTTTTCTACCCCTGTGTCATCCTGGGGAGAGTAAAAGCTTGATGATTGGTTAAAATCACCCTACCAACCGTTTTAAGCTTTCAAATTACTAATCATGTTTATCTGTATCTTGACTGGAAAATAATTTGGGCTTTGTAGCAGTGTGCAGCACTGATCCTATTAGGCCATCTATAATAAGCTTCACCAGATTTAAAATTAAAAATAATTTTTAGCTGCATCTAGCCCGGAAAATAATTTTGGGGCTCCGAGATGCGCAAGACACATAAGTGCCTTCTTGCTGCACTACCTGCAGCATGACCCTCATATTGTCAGAATTCGAAGTAATCATGACTACTGGGTTGCCACACTCTTAGATCCCCCAAACTTTTCGATCAACCTTTTCATTTTAATAAAGACCAAAAAAATGGTCATTTTTGAAATTATAAGCATTAGCAGGTTGTTAGAAACTGAAATCAAACAGTTTTCAACTCAAAACTTTATTCTAGGTGATGTTACATTTTCACATAGGACCCCTTGTTCGAAAGGAGCTTCTGAACTCTCTCGTCCATTGAATTTGTCAGGTTTTGGATGGTTTCTGCTTCAATTGTTTTGCATGAGGACAGAATACCCTCCCAGAGCTGTTGCTTAGATGTGAACTGCCTCCCGCCATCATAGACACTCCTTTTAATGATGCTCCAAAGGTTCTGAATGGGGTAGAGGTCAGGGGAGCATGGGGGTCACACCATAAGTTTGTCCCCTTTTATGCCCATATCAGCCAGAGATGCAGATGTTTTATGTGCAGCATGAGATGGTGCATTATCATGCAGAAAAATGATCTTGCTGTGAAATACACGGTTCTTCTTCTTGAACCATGGCAGGAAGTGCTGTTTGAGAAAATCCACATACATTATGGAGTTCATCTTTAGCGCCTTCAGGGATCCTAAAGGGGCCGACAATCTCTCTCCCCATGATTCCAGCCCAAAACATTACTCCACCTCCTCCTTGTTGGCGCTGTAGCCGTGTTTGCGTGGGGTGTCCATCAACCAGCCATCCTCCACTCCATTCATCTGGACCATCGAGCGCTGCACGGCACTCATCCGTGAACAAAACAGTTTTGAAATCAGTCTTCATGTAATGTTTGGCCCACTGGAGCCGTTTCTGCTTGTGTGAAGTGGATAGAGGAGGTCGACAGGATGGCGTATGCACAGCTGCAAACCTCTGAAGGACCCTGCATCTTGTTGTTCGGGGGACGTTGGAGGCACAAGCAGCTTCAAAAACTTGTCTGCTGCTATGACAAGGCTTTTTTGCCGCTGCTCTTTCAACCTGACGTAATTGCCTGTAGGAAAGAGTCCTCAATTTGCCCTTATCAGCACGCACACGTGTGTACTGTGAATCAGCTACATACTTCTTGATTGCCAAGACACTTCATCCTGATCATCGCACAATGTTGATTGTAGTCATGCCTTGACCTAAACACTCCACAATTTGTTGCTTCTCAGCAGCCGACACATCCTTTTTCTTTCCCATTTTGGCAGAAAATGTAGGCTGCTTAATAATGTGAGAGAGCGTTCTTAAGTAGTCTTGCCTTTCATTGGACACACCTGCCAAACTAATTAGCACAGGTGTCTGCAATTGCTTACAGTGATATAAAGAGCCCTGACACACATCACCATCAATGAGTTTAACTGACAAACAAACAAATTCTTCCCTTATCACTCCTAAACACTTTTTGCATAATAATTTGGAACGCGGTGTACATGTGCTTTTCCACAAAACACCAGTGGTTCACGTAGTGAATCTTACATTTCTAACTTGCCAACCGTGGTCTGTATGGAATTGTTCAATAAAGGGCCCAAAATTAAGATAACATAGATGGGAGAGGTCTCTATGAATAGGAATTCCTAAGTATTTGATACCCTGTGAGGGCCAGGCAAAGGGAAAGTTGGACTGGATGGAATCCTATATGGATTTAGGGAGGGAGACATCGAGGGCCTCAGATTTCGCTGCATTGATTTTAAAATTTTACCATGTAACAAAGTGATCTATTTCAGCCATAACAGCAGGGATGGATATATGTGATTGAGTGATATATACTAGGACATCATCAGCAAATAGAGAGCACTTGTACTCGGTGCCTCCCACCTCAATCCACCTAATATTGGGGTTATGGCGAATTGATGAGAGCAGGTGCTCCGTCACTAGGATGTATAAGAGAGGGGACAGAGGACATCCCTGCCTTGTCCCATTGGTGATTGTGAAAGGTGATGAAAATGTTCTGACGCACCCCCTGGGCCTTGGGACACCCGGAGCCGGACCCTTTTTGGTGGATGCTGGTGGTTGTAGTCTTCGTGGCGGCGATCCGGTTCCGTGGCTCAGGGCGGTCAAACCAGTGGCGGAACTATTTATGTGGTTTTGATGTTTAAATGTCCGACTACGCCACCCGTGGATTGCGGTCAGAGTGAACCGCCGCTACAGGGCAGACCGCTAAGGCTGGTGTTGTGGGTGCAGCAGAGCGTAGCATAACTCCCCACGGGAGGAGTATAGCCTCAGGGCAGTGTATGCGGAGGATGGGGGTGATGGTGCAGGGCAGCAGCAGTAACGACACGGAGTCAGTGATGCAGTTCAGGGCCTTTACTCACAGTTCTTATTATCCAGACCACGTCTGCAGGTAACGGCTGCCCACGTCGTACTGTGCTCACCAGGTGAGGGGCTCAGACAACTCCCAGATAACTTTGGAGCACTTCACAGGACCCCCTTTGTGTGTCCTTTGTCTGGCCTTTCTTACCAACACTTCTGTCCGGCTGCCTCGGGCCTCCTCTTGGTAAACTTGGCGCCAGTTTCCCTGACCCTATGTGGTGCCTTCCTAGCGGGTGGAGCAAGGGGCTGCGCCACATAAAATGTCAGAGCCTCCGGTTTCTAGCTGAGGGTCGTTTCCTGCCTCCACTAGTTCGGGGACCGGTCTCCCCCTTTGGCCTGACCGATCCACGCAGGTGGATTCGGGCGTGCGGTGGCGACTCGCCCGTCCGCACCCCTGGGATCCCTTCATTCCTCGTTCCTGGAGCCTTCTCCGCTCCTCTTCCTTCCTTCTCCCTCTTGCAGGCCTGGGCCTCTGTTACTAGGCCCGCCTCCGGAGCAGAGCTCATGCAGAGCCCCTGCTCCCTGCCACTTCTGCTCAGACTTCTCTGCACTGAACTAAGATGGTGCCCACCTTTTATACTCCCTTCTCAATGCACCCAGGAACTGCTTCCTCCCTGCTCCTGCACTGCAGGGTTCCCCTTCCTCAGTGTTCCCTCCCCCCACTCCAGCCAGGGACAGGGACTGTCGTGCCCATCTCAGGGGCATATTGGTCGCCCTGCCCCACGGCAATGTGGTGTAATGCATGCAGGTGTCGGGTCCTGATCCACACTCCATCCTTATCTGAGAGTGAGATATCACACCTCTGGGTGAGGTGCAATACGTCTGTAGCAACCGAGCCCTCGGTGCTACAGTTCCATTTATCTTCAGCCTAGGTGACGTATTGTGATACAGGGCCGTGATTTTGGCTATAAAAGGGTCCCCTAGACCCCTACCCCAAGCTTTTTAAGAGAATCATATATGGCGTGCCAGGAGACTCTATGGAATGCTTTCTCAGCATCCAACGAGAGTATCTACTTACAAATTTTTAACTGCATCTAGCCCAGGAAATACTTTGTGCCTAGTAGCAGTGTCTGCTAGTCAGCGGATTATCCCGGCTGTTAAGCAAGCTACACCACCTGTAGTTTGGACACTTAATTTTTTCAAAGGAAATGTTTCGGGACCACGGGATACTTAGTGAAGAGCATCAGGAGGCACCCCAAGGCATAGGGGCTGGGACTGGCACTAGGATACCTTGCGGTGGACAGCCGAGCTCGATCCTTATAAAAGCTTTTTAACTGCAGCAGCTTTAGTGGACGCTACTGGAGCTGGAATTACGCGGCTGCTGGCATGAGACTTGCCCTCCAATAGATCCTTGTAAATGGATTTAAAGTGTATTCATTCAAATTAGAGGGACAATTTAAATTAAAAAGCTTAGAGCTGCCTCCACCACAGGGGGGCTCTCTCGACCCACCAGCGGACAGGCACCAGTATTGGGAGAGGGGGGCTGGCCGTCAGGGTTCACCGCGGCTCTGGCACAAACCCGGCGACACGGAGGTGGCACGGGCAGGAGCGGACTGGCCGTCTCGGCTTCTCACTTTTTGGATTTTAGAAGGGCATGACATGCTTATATCTGTGTCTCCCCCTCCTTTTACTCCTCCACCTCTTTTCTTTTCGCATGACTATATGTACTTGTCACTTTTCCATGTGTTAGTTGTGTCTTCTGAGCAGTTTGTCAGCTTTTGGACACCTTTGAAGGTGTTTTCTATGTGTTTCTATGTGTTTTTGTTTGCCTGCCATTGGTTTTAACGGTGTTCGAAGGTGTTCGACGAACAGTTCGACGAACAGTTCGGCGAACGCACGGGTGTTCGACGAACCGAACCGAACTCGAACACTACGGGGGTGGCTCAACACTAATGTTCGCCGAACTGTTCGTCGAACTGTTCGTCGGACACCTTCGAACACCGTTAAAACCAATGGCAGGCAAACAAAAACACATAGAAACACATTGAAAACACCTTCAAAGGTGTCCAAAAGCTGACAAACTGCTCAGAAGACACAACTAACACATGGAAAAGTGACAAGTACATATAGTCATGCGAAAAGAAAAGAGGTGGAGGAGTAAAAGGAGGGGGAGACACAGATATAGGCATGTCATGCCCTTCTAAAACCAAAAAAGGGCGAAGCCGACACGGCCAGTCCGTTCCTGCCCGTGCGACCTCCATGTCGCCGGGTTTGTGCCAGAGCTGCGGTGGACCCTGACGGCCAAGCCCCCCTCTCCCAATACTGGTGCCTGTCCGCTGGTGGGTTGAGCGAGCCCCCTGCAGTGGAGGCAGGTCTAATCTTTTCAATTTAAATTGGCTCTCTAATTTGAATGAGTACACTTTAAATCCTTTTACAAGGATCTATTGGAGGGCAAGTCTCATGCCAGCAGCCGTGGTAATTCAAGCTCCAGTAACGTCCACTAAAGCTGCTGCAGTTAAAAAGCTTTTATAAGGATCGAGCTTGGCGGTCCACCGCAAGGCGTCCTACCGCCAGTCCCAGCCCCTGTGCCTTGGGGTGCCTCCCCGATGCTCTTCATTGAGTGTCCCGGGGGCCTGAACCATTTCCTTTGAAAAAATTAAGTGTCCAAACTACAGGTGGTGTAGCTTGCTTAACAGCTGGGATAATCCGCTGACTAGCAGACACTGCTACTAGCCACAAAGTATTTCCTGGGCTAGATGCAGTTAAAAATTTGTAATTAGATACTCTCATTGGATGCTGAGAAAGCATTCCATAGAGTCTCCTGGCACGCCATATATTATTCTCTTAAAAAGCTTGGGGTAGGGGTCTAGGGGACCCTTTTATAGCCAAAATCACGGCCCTGTATCGCAATACGTCACCTAGGCTGAAGATAAATGGAACATTTTCATCACCTTTCATAATCACCAATGGGACAAGGCAGGGATGTCCTCTGTCCCCTCTCTTATACATCCTAGTGATGGAGCACCTGCTCTCATCAATTCGCCATAACCCCAATATTAGGTGGATTGAGGTGGGAGGCACCGAGTACAAGTGCTCTGCATTTGCTGATGATGTCCTAGTATATATCACTCAATCACATATATCCATCCCTGCTGTTATGGCTGAAATAGATCACTTTGTTACATGGTAAAATTTTAAAATCAATGCAGCGAAGTCTGAGGCCCTCGATGTCTCCCTCCCTAAATCCATATAGGATTCCATCCAGTCCAACTTTCCCTTTGCCTGGCCCTCACAGGGTATCAAATACTTAGGAATTCCTATTCATAGAGACCTCTCCCATCTATGTTATCTTAATTTTGGGCCCTTTATTGAACAATTCCATACAGACCACGGTTGGCAAGTTAGAACTGTAAGATTCACTACGTGAACCACCGCGTTCCAAATTATTATGCAAAAAGTGTTTAGGAGTGATAAGGGAAGAATTTGTTTGTTTGTCAGTTAAACTCATTGATGGTGATGTGTGTCAGGGCTCTTTATATCACTGTAAGCAATTGCAGACACCTGTGCTAATTAGTTTGGCAGGTGTGTCCAATGAAAGGCAAGACTACTTAAGAAGGCTCTCTCACATTATTAAGCAGCCTACATTTTCTGCCAAAATGGGAAAGAAAAAGGATGTGTCGGCTGCTGAGAAGCAACAAATTGTGGAGTGTTTAGGTCAAGGCATGACTACAATCAACATTGTGCGATGATCAGGATGAAGTGTCTTGGCAATCAAGAAGTATGTAGCTGATTCACAGTACACACGTGTGCGTGCTGATAAGGGCAAATTGAGGACTCTTTCCTACAGGCAATTACGTCAGGTTGAAACAGCAGCGGCAAAAAAGCCTTGTCACAGCAGCAGACAAGTTTTTGAAGCTGCTTGTGCCTCCAACGTCCCCCGAACAACAAGATGCAGGGTCCTTCAGAGGTTTGCAGCTGTGCATATGCCATCCTGTCGACCTCCTCTATCCACTTCACACAAGCAGAAACGGCTCCAGTGGGCCAAACATTACATGAAGACTGATTTCAAAACTGTTTTGTTCACGGATAAGTGCCGTGCAGCGCTCGATGGTCCAGATGAATGGAGTGGAGGATGGCTGGTTGATGGACACCCCACGCAAACACGGCTACAGCGCCAACAAGGAGGAGGTGGAGTAATGTTTTGGGCTGGAATCATGGGGAGAGAGATTGTCGGCCCCTTTAGGATCCCTGAAGGCGCTAAAGATGAACTCCATAATGTATGTGGATTTTCTCAAACAGCACTTCCTGCCATGGTTCAAGAAGAAGAACCGTGTATTTCACAGCAAGATCATTTTTCTGCATGATAATGCACCATCTCATGCTGCACATAAAACATCTGCATCTCTGGCTGATATGGGCATAAAAGGGGACAAACTTATGGTGTGACCCCCATGCTCCCCTGACCTCTACCCCATTCAGAACCTTTGGAGCATCATTAAAAGGAGTGTCTATGATGGCGGGAGGCAGTTCACATCTAAGCAACAGCTCTGGGAGGGTATTCTGTCCTCATGCAAAACAATTGAAGCAGAAACCATCCAAAACCTGACAAATTCAATGGACGAGAGTTCAGAAGCTCCTTTCGAACAAGGGGTCCTATGTGAAAATGTAACATCACCTAGAATAAAGTTTTGAGTTGAAAACTGTTTGATTTCAGTTTCTAACAACCTGCTAATGCTTATAATTTCAAAAATGACCATTTTTTTGGTCTTTATTAAAATGAAAAGGTTGATCGAAAAGTTTGGGGGATCTAAGAGTGTGGCAACCCAGTAGTCATGATTACTTCGAATTCTGACAATATGAGGGTCATGCTGCAGGTAGTGCAGCAAGAAGGCACTTATGTGTCTTGCGCATCTCGGAGCCCCAAAATTATTTTCCGGGCTAGATGCAGCTAAAAATTATTTTTAATTTTAAATCTGGTGAAGCTTATTATAGATGGCCTAATAGGATCAGTGCTGCACACTGCTACAAAGCCCAAATTATTTTCCAGTCAAGATACAGATAAACATGATTAGTAATTTGAAAGCTTAAAACGGTTGGTAGGGTGATTTTAACCAATCATCAAGCTTTTACTCTCCCCAGGATGACACAGGGGTAGAAAAGTCGTTTCGGATCCATGATTTGTTCATCTTTATGAACGTGAGTCTGTCTACATTATCAGTGGAGAGCCACGTGCGCTTATCTGTCAGCACACCACCAGCAGCGCTGAACACACGTTCAGACAGAACGCTGGCTGCGGGGCATGACAAGATCTCCAAGGCGTAAGTGGCTAGCTCCGGCCATTTATCCAGATTGGAAGCCCAAAAAGAGCAAGGGTCCAGTGACACAGTCGTGGCTTCAATGTTTACTTGGAGATACTCCTGTACCATCGTCTCTAGGCGTTGACTATGTGTCAGACTTCTTGTCTCCTGTGGCCTTGCAAAGGATGGGCTAAAAAAGTGGTGAAATGATTCCGCAAAATTGATGTTACCAGCAGATACTGTGGTTCTGTTACGGTTTGAGTGCTGAACACTTGACGGTCCCACGGTTGGCAAGTTGGAACTGTGAGATTCACTACGTGCACCACTGGTATTTTGTGGAAAAGCATATGTAAGATTCTGCAACAGTCTCTGCTGATACTCCTGCATGCGTGCATCCCTTTCTATGGCAGGAATAATTTCTGCAAATTTACTTTTGTACCGGGGATCTAACAGTGTGGCAACCCAGTAGTCAGGATTATTTCTAATTCTCACAATTCGAGGGTCATGTTGCAGGTAGTGCAGCAAGAAGGCACTCATGTGTGTTGCGCATCCAGGAGCACCAAGTCCCTGTTGTGTTGGTGGCGAGGTAGCAATCATGCTTCCTTCCTCTGTCCTCTCCCCCCAACCTCGCACAACAGAAATGTGATCAAGGTCTCCCTCATCTGATGAGTCTTCCATCAGTTCGTCCTCCACTTCTTCCTGGGCTCCTGCACCTTCCTCACTTGTTTGGCTGCTACCATGCGCCCTGGTAAAATCATCTCCCCCACCCTCACATGCCTGCCGCCTTGGTGCTGCCGACCGTCTGGACCTTGCAGATGTTAGCCCTTCCGCATACAACTCCTCCTCCTCTACTTCCTCCACCTCCTCTTGTGCCACCACCTGACTCCGAATTCTGTTTAACATGTGCTCCAGCATGTAAATCACCGGAATAGTCATGCTGATAATGGCATCGTCAGCACTAAACATCTTCGTCGCCATTTCAAAACTGTGCAGAAGGGTGCATAGGTCCCTGATCTGAGACCACTCCTCCAGCGTGATTTGACCCACCTCTGAATCTCGTTGGCCCAGGCTATACGTCAGAACGTATTGCACCAGGGCTTGTCGGTGCTGCCACAGTCGCTGCAACATGTGCAGAGTTGAATTCCACCGGGTAGGCACATCGCATTTTAGCCGGTGAAGTGGCAGGCCCAACGACTTCTGTAGAGATGTAAGTCGCTGAGCTGCGGGATGCGAACGGTGGAAGTGAGCACACAGCGACCGTGCCCTCTGCAGAAGGCCATCTAGTCTGGGATAGTGGGCTAAAAATTGCTGGACAACCAGGTTCAACACGTGAGCCATACAAGGCACGTGTGTGACATTGCCCCGGCGAAGGGCCGCACCCAGGTTTGCAGCATTGTCGCACACGGCCTTCCCTGGTTTCAGGTCCAGTGGAGACAACCATTCATGAAATTGGTTCTCCAGAGCTGACCACAACTCCTCAGCTGTGTGACTCACATTTCCCAGACATTTCAATGTAAAAACCGCCTGATGACGTTGAGCCCTACTGCCAGCATAGTAAGGAGGTGTGCAGGATCCCTTCTGCGCAGTTAGAAAGCTTGTGGCATGACCAGACAGGCTTTGGGTGCAGGTGGAAGACCGAGAGGAGGTTGAGGAGGCAGAAGCAGTGGAGGAAAAATGACATAAAGAGGATTGACGCACAACTCGTGGGGACGGCAAGACTTGGACAGCAGCCCCTTGTCCTGCTGTCACCATAGTTACCCAGTGCCCAGTCAGCGACATGTAACGCCCCTGTCCATGCCTACTCGTCCAAGTGTCTGTGGTGAAATGCACCCTGTCACACACAGAGTTTCTCAAAGAAGCGGTGATGTTGTGTGCGACATGCTGGTGGAGCGCAGGCACACCTTTCTTTGAGAAGTAGTGCCGACTGGGCATCTGGTACTGGGGCACTGCGACGGACATAAGGTCTCGAAAATCCTCTGTGTCCACCAGGCGGAAAGGCAGCATTTCTGTAGCCAAGAGCTTGCAGATGGTGAAATTCAACCTCTTAGCTTTCTCATGGCTAGGAGGAAATGGTCTTTTACTTGTCCACATCTGAGGGACCGAAGGCTGGCTATTGTGCTTAGACGGGGTTGATAAGGGTGTCCCCGGCAAACTGACGGTCTGTGAGGAAGATTCAGGCGGACATTTTAGGTTGCCTTGATCCAAAGGTGGTGCTATCGATGTCGGACAGCGCTCAAGACCAGCTGGTGTTACCACCTCCAAAGAAAATGATGACCTGCCAATCACGCTGGCTGTTGCGGGTAAAGAGGTGGCAGGTCTGCGCCCCAAAACAGGTGTGACTGCTGTCCCCCCAGTCACAGAGGATGAAGAGGCCGCGGATGCACAAGATATGGCAGACGGTGGTTGGCCCGGCCGGCTAGACCGCATTGTAGCACACTGAGCTTCCCACTGCAACTTATGCTTCATGTCCATGTGCCGGTTCATGCATGAAGTACTCAAACTATGTATTTTTTGGCCTCTACTTAGCTTTTGCTGACAAATGTTACAGATAACACGAGTTGGGTCATCTTTATCGATCTGAAAAAATGCCCAGGCTATGCAAGGCTTAGCACCCATGCGACCTGAAGAGCCACCACGACTTGTGGTGAGAGGCAGAGTTGTGTTTGAGGATGCAGTTGTTGACGTGCTTCCAGTACTACGTCTCTGTCCAGGAAGGCGCAACCTGACCTCGTCGTCACTAGCATCTTCCTCCACCTCCTCTGCTGACCTCATCTCTTGGCTGACTGTGGGTTGACAGTAAGTGGGATCTCCGACCTCATCATCATCACCCTGTGCGTTATCACACCCGTCGTCCTCAGAGCCAACCTGTTCCTGCCGTGACAAAAAACTAAAGTTGTCGCTCCAATCAGGTATTTGAGTCTTATCATCGTCTTCCTCATTGTCTCCACCAACAGGAGTTACAGTTTGGGAATGAGGGTCTACATTATGGTCAGAACCTTCTGCGTCTGGTCCTGGATCCGACTCATAAAGATTCTGGGCATCAGTGCAGATCATTTCCTCGTCTGGATTCACAGAAGCGCTGGAGTCGACCTCTGATTCCCAGGCTATAGTATGAGTAAACAGCTCTGCAGACTCAACCATCTGTTCTACCTCATACTCAGACGGGCAGCTGGAGATTTGGGAGCTGTGAGGAAGCAAGTGCGATTTGGGTGACACCTTTGAGGACTGGAGTATTTGTGATGTTGAAGTTGATGTGGAGGAGAGCCCACTTAAAGGAGCACTTGATATCCGTTGAAGCACCTGCTGTTTTTGTGCCTCATCTGGAATTTGTAGAGATTGGCGTGGCCGTAAGAAAGGGATCTTATCACATTGTCCGCTAAAAGAAGTAGACATTTTAGTTTGGCTGGAAGATGGTCTTTCTTCTGCACCTACCCCACGGACACAACCTTTTTTCCCCTTCCCAACACGCCTATTCCCCTTTCCACCAGCAGCAGGCCTTTTTCCACTCATTTTGGTGTTTAACTAATTCACAACTCTGGAGTTGTTTGCACAAAAAAACAATGGATGGTAACCGAGCAGAGCTGAGTGGCCAAACTGTGGTATTAGGCCAAAACTATTGGCTGGGTTAGATGCAGAAAAAAATTATTTTTAATTTGCAACCTGATGGAGGTCAGTATAGATGGACTAATAGACCAAGTCCCACACACCGCTAGAAGCCCAAATATTTTTTCAGAGCTAGATGCAGAAAATTTTTTTATTCAATTTGCAACCTGATGGAGGTCAGTATAGATGGACTAATAGACCAAGTCCCACACACTGCTAGAAGCCCAAATATTTTTTCAGAGCTAGATGCAGAAAAAAATTATTTTTAATTTGCAACCTGATGGAGGTCAGTATAGATGGACTAATAGACCAAGTCCCACACACTGCTAGAAGCCCAAATATTTTTTCAGAGCTAGATGCAGAAAAAAATTATTTTTAATTTGCAACCTGATGGAGGTCAGTATAGATGGACTAATAGACCAAGTCCCACACACTGCTAGAAGCCCAAATATTTTTTCAGAGCTAGATGCAGAAAAAAATTATTTTTAATTTGCAACCTGATGGAGGTCAGTATAGATGGACTAATAGAACAAGTCCCACACGCTGCTAGAAGCCCAAATATTTTTTCAGAGATAAATGAAGAAAAAAATTATTTTTAATTTGCAACCTGATGGAGGTCAGTATAGATGGACTAATAGACCAAGTCCCACACACTGCTAGAAGCCCAAATATTTTTTCAGAGCTAGATGCAGAAAAAAATTATTTTTAATTTGCAACCTGATGGAGGTCAGTATAGATGGACTAATAGAACAAGTCCCACACGCTGCTAGAAGCCCAAATATTTTTTCAGAGATAAATGAAGAAAAAAATTATTTTTAATTTGCAACCTGATGGAGGTCAGTATAGATGGACTAATAGACCAAGTCCCACACACTGCTAGAAGCCCAAATATTTTTTCAGAGCTAGATGCAGAAAAAAATTATTTTTAATTTGCAACCTGATGGAGGTCAGTATAGATGGACTAATAGACCAAGTCCCACACACCGCTAGAAGCCCAAATATTTTTTCAGAGCTAGATGCAGAAAAAAATTATATTCAATTTGCAACCTGCTGGAGGTCAGTATAGAAGGACTAATAGAACAAGTCCCACACACTGCTAGAAGCCCAAATATTTTTTCAGAGCTAAATGAAGAAAAAAATTATTTTTAATTTGCAACCTGATGGAGGTCAGTATAGATGGACTAATAGACCAAGTCCCACACACTGCTAGAAGCCCAAATATTTTTTCAGAGCTAGATGCAGAAAAAAATTATTTTTAATTTGCAACCTGATGGAGGTCAGTATAGATGGACTAATAGACCAAGTCCCACACACCGCTAGAAGCCCAAATATTTTTTCAGAGCTAGATGCAGAAATTTTTTTTATTCAATTTGCAACCTGATGGAGGTCAGTATAGATGGACTAATAGACCAAGTCCCACACACTGCTAGAAGCCCAAATATTTTTTCAGAGCTAGATGCAGAAAAAAATTATTTTTAATTTGCAACCTGATGGAGGTCAGTATAGATGGACTAATAGACCAAGTCCCACACACTGCTAGAAGCCCAAATATTTTTTCAGAGCTAGATGCAGAAAAAAATTATTTTTAATTTGCAACCTGATGGAGGTCAGTATAGATGGACTAATAGAACAAGTCCCACACGCTGCTAGAAGCCCAAATATTTTTTCAGAGATAAATGAAGAAAAAAATTATTTTTAATTTGCAACCTGATGGAGGTCAGTATAGATGGACTAATAGACCAAGTCCCACACACTGCTAGAAGCCCAAATATTTTTTCAGAGCTAGATGCAGAAAAAAAATATTTTTAATTTGCAACCTGATGGAGGTCAGTATAGATGGACTAATAGACCAAGTCCCACACACCGCTAGAAGCCCAAATATTTTTTCAGAGCTAGATGCAGAAAAAAATTATATTCAATTTGCAACCTGCTGGAGGTCAGTATAGAAGGACTAATAGAACAAGTCCCACACACTGCTAGAAGCCCAAATATTTTTTCAGAGCTAAATGAAGAAAAAAATTATTTTTAATTTGCAACCTGATGGAGGTCAGTATAGATGGACTAATAGACCAAGTCCCACACACTGCTAGAAGCCCAAATATTTTTTCAGAGCTAGATGCAGAAAAAAAATATTTTTAATTTGCAACCTGATGGAGGTCAGTATAGATGGACTAATAGACCAAGTCCCACACACCGCTAGAAGCCCAAATATTTTTTCAGAGTTAGATGCAGAAAATTTTTTTATTCAATTTGCAACCTGATGGAGGTCAGTATAGATGGACTAATAGACCAAGTCCCACACACTGCTAGAAGCCCAAATATTTTTTCAGAGCTAGATGCAGAAAAAAATTATTTTTAATTTGCAACCTGATGGAGGTCAGTATAGATGGACTAATAGACCAAGTCCCACACACTGCTAGAAGCCCAAATATTTTTTCAGAGCTAGATGCAGAAAAAAAATATTTTTAATTTGCAACCTGATGGAGGTCAGTATAGATGGACTAATAGAACAAGTCCCACACGCTGCTAGAAGCCCAAATATTTTTTCAGAGATAAATGAAGAAAAAAATTATTTTTAATTTGCAACCTGATGGAGGTCAGTATAGATGGACTAAAAGACCAAGTCCCACACACTGCTAGAAGCCCAAATATTTTTTCAGAGCTAGATGCAGAAAAAAATTATTTTTAATTTGCAACCTGATGGAGGTCAGTATAGATGGACTAATAGACCAAGTCCCACACACCGCTAGAAGCCCAAATATTTTTTCATTGCTAGATGCAGAAAAAAATTATATTCAATTTGCAACCTGCTGGAGGTCAGTATAGAAGGACTAATAGAACAAGTCCCACACACTGCTAGAAGCCCAAATATTTTTTCAGAGCTAAATGAAGAAAAAAATTATTTTTAATTTGCAACCTGATGGAGGTCAGTATAGATGGACTAATAGACCAAGTCCCACACACTGCTAGAAGCCCAAATATTTTTTCAGAGCTAGATGCAGAAAAAAATTATATTCAGTTTGCAACCTGATGGAGGTCAGTATAGATGGACTAATAGAATGATGCTATGCCCAAAAGATTTTACTTCACTAGGTGCAGTAAAAAAATTGGTATTCTATACACAGGTGGTATATCTTGCAACACAGATAGGCTACTCCACTGACTAACACACTCTGCAATAGGCCAAAAAGGATTAGCTTTGCTAGATTCAGCCAAATGCTGTGAAAAAAACTTGCACAGCACTGGCACAGACCTGCCTGGCAAAAACTGATAGTAACTGATGTAACCTAGTCCTGAAAAGGACTCCAATTACAATTAGTCTTTACTCCCACAATCTATCTATTTAAGAGCACAGACCTGCCTGATAAAAGTCGTAGGAAATGCTGTAACCTAGTCCTTAAAAGGACTGCAATCACAACTATTCCCTACTCCCAAGCTATCTGTATATTTGTGCGAAAATTGGCTTGAAATTAACAAGGTATAGCGCACACAGCAACAGCGGTGCCGTCTAACACGCAGCTGCAGCAGTGAGAAAATGGTGGCGACGGGGAAAATGGCTTGGTCTTATAGGGCAAGGACATGTGACATACACTGCCAATCACACATGCCCTTGCTTGTGTGAAAAAAAGCACTTCGCTCCGTGTGTGCGCTGCTGATAGGCTGACAGATTGCACCTCCCCACTGCAAATGCGGGAAAGAGAAAAAAAAATGGAGATCTTCATTGTTCCTGCAGAGATCCATCCCCTGCCCCTCCCCCCGCCCCGCTGTACACTCAAACTGCGTATTAACATTAATTTTCATCATTACTGAGAAACAATCCAGTTATGATTTTGGTGCACGAACAGTTATCGAACATAACCTCGAACAGCCGAATTTTTCTCAAATTGTTCGTGTTCGCCGATCGGCTCGAACACCGCCCAAAACAGCTCGAATTTGAGATTGGCGAACAGTTCGAGTAGAACAACGCTCATCTCTACTAATAACCTGCTAATGCTTATAATTTCAAAAATGACCATTTTTTTGTTCTTTATTATAATGAAAAGGTTGATCAAAGAGTGTGGGGGATCTAAGAGTGTGGCAACCCAGTAGTCAGGATTATTTTGAATTCTGACAATCTGAGGGTCATGTTGCAGGTAGTGCAGCAAGAAGGCACTCATGTGTCTTGCACATCTAGGAGCCCCAAAATTATTTTCCGGGCTAGATGCAGCTAAAAATTATTATTAATTTGAAAGCTGGTGGAGCTTAGTATAGATGGCCTAATGGAATCAATACTACAAACTGCTACAGGGCCCAAATTATTTTCCAGCCAAGATACAGATAAACATGATTAGTAATTTTAAATCTGGTGGAGTTTAGTATAGATGGCCTAATAGAATCAGTACTACAAACTGCTACAAGGCCCAAATTAATTTCCAGCCAAGATACAGATAAACATGATTAGTAATTTTAAATCTGGTGGAGTTTAGTGTAGACGGCCTAATAGAATCAGTACTGCAGACTGCTACAAGGCCCAAATTATTTTCCAGCCAAGATACAGATAAACATGATTAGTAATTTGAAATCTGGTGGAGTTTAGTATAGATGACCTAATAGAATCAGTACTGCACACTGCTACAAGGCCCAAATTATTTTCCAGCCAAGATACAGAGAAACATGATTAGTACTTTGAAAGCTTAAAGCGGTTGGTGAGGTGATTTTAACAAATCATCAAGCTTTTACTCTCCCCAGTATGACACAGGGGTAGAAAAGTCGTTTCGGATCCATGATTTGTTCATCTTTATGAACGTGAGTCTGTCTACATTATCAGTGGAGAGCCGCGTGCGCTTATCTGTCAGCACACCACCAGCAGCACTGAACACACGTTCAGACAGAACGCTGGCTGTGGGGCATGACAAGATCTCCAAGGCGTAAGTGGCGAGCTCCGGCCATTTATCCAGATTGGAAGCCCAAAAAGAGCAAGGGTCCAGTGACACAGTCATGGCTTCAATGTTTACTTGGAGATACTCCTGTACCATCGTCTCTAGGCGTTGACTATGTGTCAGACTTCTTGTCTCCTGTGGCCTTGCAAAGGATGGGCTAAAAAAGTGGTGAAATGATTTCGCAAAATTGATGTTACCAGCAGATACTGTATTTCTGTTACGCTTTGAGTGCTGAACACACGACGGTCCCACGGTTGGCAAGGTGTAACTGTGAGATTCACTACGTGCACCACTGGTGTTTTGTGGAATAGCACATGTAAGATTCTGCAACAGTCTCTGCTGATACTCCTGCATGCGTGCATCTCTTTCTATGGCAGGAATAATTTCTGCAAATTTACTTTTGTACCGGGGATCTAAGAGTGTGGCAACCCAGTAGTCAGGATTATTTCTAATTCTCAAAATTCGAGTGTCATGTTGCAGGTAGTGCAGCAAGAAGGCACTCATGTGTCTTGCGCATCCAGGAGCACCAAGTCCCTATTGTGTTGGTGACGAGGTAACAATCATGCTTCCTTCCTCTGCCCTCTCCCCCCAACCTCGCACAACAGAAATGTGATCAAGGTCTCCCTCATCTGATGAGTCTTCCATCAGTTCGTCCTCCACTTCTTCCTGGGCTCCTGCACCTTCCTCACTAGTTTGACTGCTACCATGCACCCTGATAAAACCATCTCCCCCACCCTCACATGCCTGCCGCCTTGGTGCTGCCGACCGTCTGGACCTTGCAGATGTTATCTCTATCGCATACAACTCCTCCTCCTCTACTTCCTCCACCTCCTCTTGTGCCACCACCTGACTCCGAATTCTGTTTAACATGTGCTCCAGCATGTAAATCACCGGAATAGTCATGCTGATAATGGCATCGTCAGCACTAAACATCTTCGTCGCCATTTCAAAACTGTGCAGAAGGGTGCATAGGTCCCTGATCTGAGACCACTCCTCCAGCGTGATTTGCCCCACCTCTGGATCTCGTTGGCCCAGGCTATACGTCAGAACGTACTGCACCAGGGCTTGTCGGTGCTGCCACAGTCGCTGCAACATGTGCAGAGTTGAATTCCACTGGGTAGGCACATCGCATTTTAGCTGGTGAAGTGGCAGGCCCAACGACTTCTGTAGAGATGTAAGTCGCTGAGCTGCTGGATGCGAACGACGGAAGTGAGCACACAGCGACCGTGCCCTCTGCAGAAGGCCATCTAGTCCGGGATAGTGGGCTAAAAATTGCTGGACAACCAGGTTCAACACGTGAGCCATACAAGGCACGTGTGTGACATTGCCCCGGCGAAGGGCCGCACCCAGGTTTGCAGCATTGTCGCACACGGCCTTCCCTGGTTTCAGGTCCAGTGGAGACAACCATTCATGAAACTCTGTCTCCAGAGCTGACCACAACTCGTCAGCTGTGTGACTCACATTTCCCAGACATTTCAAAGTAAAAACCGACTGATGACGTTGAGCCCTGCTGCCAGCAAAGTAAGGAGGTGTGCAGGATCCCTTCTGTGCAGTTAGAAAGCTTGTGGCATGACCAGACAAGCTTTAGGTGCAGGTGGAGGACCGAGAGGAGGTTGAGGAGGCAGAAGCAGTGGAGGAACTTCGAGATATAGAGGATTGACGCACAACTCTTGGGGACGGCAAGACTTGGACAGCAGCCCCTTGTCCTGCTGTCACCATAGTTACCCAGTGCCCTGTCAGCGACATGTAACGCCCCTGTCCATGCCTACTCGTCCAAGTGTCTGTGGTGAAATGCACCCTGTCACACACAGAGTTTCTCAAAGAAGCGGTGATGTTGTGTGCGACATGCTGGTGGAGCGCAGGCACACCTTTCTTTGAGAAGTAGTGCCGACTGGGCATCTTGTACTGGGGCACTGTGACGGACATAAGGTCTCGAAATCCTCTGTGTCCACCAAACGGAAAGGCAGCATTTTTGTAGCCAAGAGCTTGCAGATTGGTGAAATTCAACCTCTTAGCTTTCTCATGGCTAGGAGGAAATGGTCTTTTACTTGTCCACATCTGAGGGACCAAGGGCTGGTTGTTGTGCTTAGACGGGGTTGAGAAGAGTGTCCCCGGCAAACTGCCGGTCTGTGAGGAAGATGCAGGTGGACAGGTTAGGTTGCCTTGATCCAAAGGTGGTGCTATCGATGTCGGACAGCGCTGAACACCAGCTGGTGTTTCCACCTCCAAAGAAAATGATGACCTGCCAATCACGCTGGCTGTTGCGGGTAAAGAGGTGGCAGGTCTGCGTCCCAAAACAGGTGTGACTGCTGTCCCACCAGTCACAGAGGATGAAGAGGCCGCGGATGCACAAGATGTGGCAGATGGTGGCTGGCCCGGCCGGCTAGGCCGCATTGTAGCACAGTGAGCTTCCCACTGCAACTTATGCTTCATATCCATGTGCCAGTTCATGCATGAAGAACTCAAACTATGTCTTTTTTGGCCTCTACTTAGCTTTTGCTGACAAATGTTACAGATAACAGGAGTTGGGTTATCCTTATCGATCTGAAAAAATGCCCAGGCTATGCAAGGCTTAGCACCCATGCGACCTGAAGAGCCACCACGACTTGTGGTCAGAGGCAGAGTTGTGTTTGAGGACGCAGTTGTTGACGTTCTTCCAGTGCTACGTCTCTGTCCAGGAAGGCGCAATCTGACCTCGTCATCACTAGCATCCTCCTCCACCTCCTCTGCTGACCTCATCTCTTGGCTGACTGTGGGTTGACAGTAAGTGGGATCTCCAACCTCGTTATCATCACCCTGTGTGTTATCACACCCGTCGTCCTCAGAGCCAACCTCTTCCTGCCCTGACAAAAAACTAAAGTTGTCGCTCCAATCAGGTATTTGAGTCTCATCATCGTCTTCCTCATTGTCTCCACCAACAAGAGTTACAGTTTGGGAACGAGGGTCTACATTATGGTCAGAACCTTCTGCGTCTGGTCCTGGATCCGACTCATATAGATTCTGGGCATCAGTGCAGATCATTTCCTCATCTGGATTCACAGAAGCTCTGGAGCTGACCTCTGATTCCCAGGCTATAGTATGAGTAAAAAGCTCTGCAGACTCAACCATCTGTTCTACCCCATACTCAGACGGGCAGCTGGAGACTTGGAAGCTGTGAGGAAGCAAGTGCGATTGGGGTGACACCTCTGAGGACTGGAGTATTTGTGATGTTGAAGTTGAGGTGGAGGAGAGCCCACTTAAAGGAGCACTTGATATCTGTTGAAGCACCTGTTGTTTTTGTGCCTCATCTGGAATTTGTAGCGATTGGCGTGGCCGTAAGAAAGGGATCTTATCACATTGTCCACTAAAAGAAGTAGACATCTTAGTTTGGCTGGAAGATGGTCTTTCTTGTGCAGATGTTACTGTTGCTTTAACACCTACCCCACGGACACAACCTTTTTTTCCCTTCCCAACATGCCTATTCCCCTTTCCACCAGCAGCAGGCCTTTTTCCACTCATTTTGGTGGTTAACTAATTGACAACTCTGGAGTTGTTTTCACAAAATAATAGAGGAATTTGCAACCTGGTGGAGGTTAGTATAGATGGACTAATAGAACAAGTCCCATTCACTGCTACAAGCCGAAGCCAAAATATTTTTTCAGAGCTAGATGCAGATAAAAATTATTTTGAATTTGCAACCTGGTGGAGGTTAGTATAGATGGACTAATAGAACAAGTCCAACACACTGCTACAAGCCCAAGCCCAAATATTTTTTCAGAGCTAGATGCAGATAAAAATTATTTTGAATTTGCAACCTGGTGGAGGTTAGTATAGATGGACTAATAGAACAAGTCCCACACACTGCTACAAGCCGAAGCCAAAATATTTTTTCAGAACTAGATGCAGATAAAAATTATTTTGAATTTGCAACCTGGTGGAGGTTAGTATAGATGGACTAATAGAATTATGCTATGCCCAAAGGTTTTACTTCACTAGGTGCAGTAAAAAAATTTGTATTCTATACACAGGTGGTGTAGCTTGCAACACAGATAGGCTAATCCACTGACTAACACACACTGCAAGAGGCCAAAAAGGATTTGCTTTGCTAGATTTAGCCAAATGCTGTGAAAAAAACTTGCACAGCACTGGCACAGACCTGCCTGGCAAAAAGTGATAGGAACTGGTGTAACATAGCCCTCAAAAGGACTGCAATTACAATTGGTCTTTACTCCCAACCTATCTATTTAAGTGCACAGACCTGCCTGATAAAAGTCGTAGGAAATGATGTAACCTAGTCCTCAAAAGGACTGCAATCACAACTATTCTCTACTCCCAAGCTATCTGTAGATTTGTGCGAAAATTGGCTTGAAATTAACAATGAAAGTATAGCGCACACAGCAACAGCAGTGCCATCTAACACACAGCTGCAGCAGTGAGAAAATGGTGGCGACAGGGAAAATGGCTGGGTCTTATAGGGCGAGGACATGTGACATACACTGCCAATGACACATGCCCTTGCTTGTGTGAAAAAAAGCACTTCGCTCCGTGTGTGCGCTGCTGATAGGCTGACAGACTGCACCTCCCCACTGTAAACGCGGGAAAGAGAAAAAAAAATGGAGATCTTCATTATTTACGCAGAGATCCATCCCCTGCCCCTCCCCCCTCCCCGCTGTACACTCAAACTGCGTATTAACATTAATTTTCAGCATTACTGAGAAAAAGTCCAGTTATGATTTTGGTGCACGAACAGTTATCGAACATAACCTCGAACAGCCGAATTTTTTTCAAATTGTTCGTGTTCGCCGAACGGCTCGAACACCGCCCAAAACAGCTCGAATTTGAGATTGGCGAACAGTTTGAGTCGAACACCGCTCATCTCTAGACTGCACCCCTAGATTAAGGCATTGAGAAGTGTAGTTCATAAAATGGAGTCACTTATGGGGGGTACTGCTGTTATGGCACCTCAGGGGCTCTCCTAGTGGGTCATGGCACCCGGAAACCATAACAGTAAAATCTGCACTATAATATGGCGCGCCTTCTCTTGTAAGCTTTGCACAGTGCCTGAAAAGTATTTCCTCATTACATGTAGGGCATTTGCGTACTCAGAAAAAAATGGACCTCAGTTTGTTGCATAAATTTCTCCTATTAATCCTTAGAAAAATTAAAAACTTGGGGCTAAAAATACATTTTAGTTGTAAAAATGTAGTTTATTCTTTCTTCAATGCCCAATGGTATAAAATTCTACACATGTGGTGTTAATACGATCACTGTACCCCTAGATGAATTCATTGGGGGATGTAATTTGTAAAATTAGCTCACATATGGGGGTTTCTGTTGTTCAGCACCTCAGGGGCTCTGCCAATGTGACATGGCACCCTCAAAACATTCCAGCAAAATCTGAACTCCAATATGGCGCTTCTTCCCTTCTGAGCTTTGCACTGCGCCACAAAAGCAGTTTTCTACCACATATGGTGTATAGGTGTACTCAAGAGAAATTGCACAACCAATTTTGAGGTCAGTTTATGTTCTCCTGCTACCCTTGAAAAAATGAAAAAAATTGGGGCTAAAACAATGTTTTGGGGAAAAATATATATATTTTTTTATTTTCACAGATCAAAGTTGTAAAATTCTGTGAAGCACCTGGGGGTTCAAGTTGCTCATGACATGTCTAGACAAATTCCTTGAGGGGTCTAGTTTCCAAAATGGGGTCACTTGTAGTGGGTTTCCATTGTTTAGGCACATCAGGGTTTCTCCAAATGGGACATGGCGTCCTCTAATGATTCCAGCAAATTTTGAGTTCAAAAGGTCAAATGGTGCTCCTTCTCTTTCGAGCCTTGTCATGCGCCCAAACAGTAGGTTTCCCCCATATGTGGGGTATTGGCATGCTTAGGAGAAATTGCACAACAAATTTTGGGGTCCATTTTTTCCTGTTACTTTTGTAAAAATAAAAAAATGGGATCTAAAGTAAAACATTTTTGAAAAAAAGTTAAATGTAAATTTTTTTCCACATTCTAAAAATTTCTGTGAAGCACCTCAAGGGTTAATAAACTTTTTTAATGTGGTTTTGAGCATCTTGAGGGTGCAGTTTTTAGAATGGTGTCACTTTTGGTTATTTTCTGTCATATAGACCCCTCAAAGTCACTTCAAACGTGATCTGGCCCCTGTAAAAAGTTGTTTTGTAAATTTTGCTCTAAAAATGAGAAATCGTTTATCAACTTTTAACCCTTATAACTTCCTAACAAAAAAAACATTTTGTGTGACATAACTTTCTGATTTAAGGCATAATAATTAAAAGCTTGAAAATTGCTACATTTTTGAAATTTTTGCCAAATTTTCTTTTTTTTCACAAATTAACGCAAGTCATTTCAAAGAAATTTTACCATTTTACCATTTTACCATTAAGTACAATATTATATGAAAAACAGTCTCAGAATCAGTGGGATCGTTTGAAGAATTCCACAGTTATTATTACCTCATAAATTAACAGTGGTCAGAATTGTAAAAGTTTCCCTGGTCATGAAGGTGAAAATAGGCTTGGGGGTGAAGGGGTTAAAAGACACATATTGATTGTACAGAAAAAGTGTCCACATTGCCAGTTTGTGACTTCTGCTGGCACTTACTTGATATAAAATGCCATGGGACATGCTGCAGAAAAATCCACACTTAAATATAGAACAAAGTAAGTGGATATGAGTTTAACAAAGCTCGTCCATATTCTGCAAAACAATTGTGTGTAGTATCATCATGCAATGCCAATTTTGAAATCCACAAGATGTCAATTGTCATTGCGAAAAGTGCATGGATTTGTAGAAGATATCTCCCATTAACTTCAATCAAGATGAAATATCCACAATGAAATTTGAATATAATTTAGTGTTGAAAATTTTGCTGCAGATTACAGTGTTCTACAGCCAAATTGGTTCAGATATGAAAACAGTTGAACTAATTTTGTGCGCTGAAAACTAATATGATGTTTAAATTTGTTGATTGGCTCTAATTTTCATGATTGAGAGGAGGTTGTACAGTAGTTTTTGGACTATATGACGTACCAAACTATAAGACGCATCCCAAATTTTGGGGTGGAAAATAGGAAAAAAAAGATTTTTATAAGATGGGGGTCCGTCTTATAGTTTGAATTTATGGTATCTTACCTTGTGAGCGGTGGCGGTGGAGTAGGGTCATAGGAGGCATGGTCCCTTCCTCAGGAGGCCGGTGGTGGCAGAAGTGGGGCAATGATGTTTGCCCTGGGTGGAAGGAAGTGGTGTCTAGAGATGAGCGTTGTTCTACTCGAACTGTTCGCCAATCTCAAATTCGAGCTGTTTTGGGCGGTGTTCGAGCCGTTCGGCGAACACGAACAATTTGAGAAAAATTCGGCTGTTCGAGGTTATGTTCGATAACTGTTCGTGCACCAAAATCATAACTGGATTTTTTCTCAGTAATGATGAAAATTAATGTTAATACGCAGTTTGAGTGTACAGCGGGGTGGGGGGAGGGGCAGGGGATGGATCTCTGCAGGAACAATGAAGATCTCCATTTTTTTTTTCTCTTTCCCGCATTTACAGTGGGGAGGTGCAATCTGTCAGCCTATCAGCTGCGCACACACGGAGCGAAGTGCTTTTTTTCACACAAGCAAGGGCATGTGTCATTGGCAGTGTATGTCACATGTCCTTGCCCTATAAGACCAAGCCATTTTCCCCGTCGCCACCATTTTCTCACTGCTGCAGCTGCGTGTTAGACGGCACCGCTGTTGCTGTGTGCGCTATACCTTGTTAATTTCAAGCCAATTTTCGCACAAATCTACAGATAGCTTGGGAGTAGGGAATAGTTGTGATTGCAGTCCTTTTAAGGACTAGGTTACAGCATTTCCTACGACTTTTATCAGGCAGGTCTGTGCTCTTAAATAGATAGATTGTGGGAGTAAAGACTAATTGTAATTGGAGTCCTTTTCAGGACTAGGTTACATCAGTTCCTATCAGTTTTTGCCAGGCAGGTCTGTGCCAGTGCTGTGCAAGTTTTTTTCACAGCATTTGGCTGAATCTAGCAAAGCTAATCCTTTTTGGCCTATTGCAGAGTGTGTTAGTCAGTGGAGTAGCCTATCTGTGTTGCAAGATATACCACCTGTGTATAGAATACCAATTTTTTTACTGCACCTAGTGAAGTAAAATCTTTTGGGCATAGCATCATTCTATTAGTCCATCTATACTGACCTCCATCAGGTTGCAAATTGAATACAATTTTTTTCTGCATCTAGCTCTGAAAAAATATTGGGCTTCTAGCTGTGTGTGGGACTTGTTCTATTAATCCATCTATACAGACCTCCATCAGGTTGCAAACTGAATATATTTTTTTCTGCATCTACCTCTGAAAAAATATTGGGCTTCTAGCTGTGTGTGGGACTTGTTGTATTAGTCCATCTATACTGACCTCCATCAGGTTGCAAACTGAATATATATTTTTCTGCATCTACCTCTGAAAAAATATTGGGCTTCTAGCTGTGTGTGGGACTTGTTCTATTAATCCATCTATACAGACCTCCATCAGGTTGCAAACTGAATATAGTTTTTTCTGCATCTACCTCTGAAAAAATATGTGGCCTTCTAGCAGTGTGTGGGACTTTCTCTATTAGTCCATCTATACTGACCTCCATCAGGTTGCAAACTGAATATAATTTTTTTCTGCATCTAGCTCTGAAATAATATTAGGCCTTCTAGCAGTGTGTGGGACTTTCTCTATTAGTCCATCTATACTGACCTCCATCAGGTTGCAAATTAAAAATAATTTTTATCTGCATCTACCTCTGAAAAAATATTTGGGCTTCTAGCTGTGTGTGGGACTTGTTCTATTACTCCATCTATACTGACCTCCATCAGGTTGCAAACTGAATATATTTTTTTCTGCATCTACCTCTGAAAAAATATTGGGCTTCTAGCTGTGTGTGGGACTTGTTGTATTAGTCCATCTATACTGACCTCCATCAGGTTGCAAATTAAAAATAATTTTTATCTGCATCTACAGTACCTCTGAAAAAATATTTGGGCTTCTAGCTGTGTGTGGGACTTGTTCTATTAGTCCATCTATACTGACCTCCATCAGGTTGCAAACTGAATATATATTTTTTCTGCATCTACCTCTGAAAAAATATTGGGCTTGTAGCTGTGTGTGGGGCTTGTTCTATTAATCCATCTATACAGACCTCCATCAGGTTGCAAACTGAATAAAAAATTTTTCTGCATCTACCTCTGAAAAAATATTTGGGCTTCTAGCTGTGTGTGGGACTTGTTCTATTAGTCCATCTATACTGACCTCCATCAGGTTGCAAATTGAATATAATTTTTTTCTGCATCTAACCCAGCCAATAGTTTTGGCCTAATACCACAGTTTGGCCACTCAGCTCTGCTCGGTTCCCATCCATTGTTTTTTTGTGCAAACAACTCCAGAGTTGTGAATTAGTTAACCACCAAAATGAGTGGAAAAAGGCCTGCTGCTGGTGGAAAGGGGAATAGGCGTGTTGGGAAGGGGAAAAAAGGTTGTGTCCGTGGGGTAGGTGTTAAAGCAACAGTAACATCTGCAGAAGAAAGACCATCTTCCAGCCAAACTAAAATGTCTACTTCTTTTAGCGGACAATGTGATAAGATCCCTTTCTTATGGCCACGCCAATCACTACAAATTCCAGATGAGGCACAAAAACAGCAGGTGCTTCAACGGATATCAAGTGCTCCTTTAAGTGGGCTCTCCTCCACATCAACTTCAACATCACAAATACTCCAGTCCTCAAAGGTGTCACCCCAATCGCACTTGCTTCCTCACAGCTCCCAAATCTCCAGCTGCCCGTCTGAGTATGAGGTAGAACAGATGGTTGAGTCTGCAGAGCTGTTTACTCATACTATAGCCTGGGAATCAGAGGTCGACTCCAGCGCTTCTGTGAATCCAGACGAGGAAATGATCTGCACTGATGCCCAGAATCTTTATGAGTCGGATCCAGGACCAGACGCAGAAGGTTCTGACCATAATGTAGACCCTCATTCCCAAACTGTAACTCCTGTTGGTGGAGACAATGAGGAAGACGATCATAAGACTCAAATACCTGATTGGAGCGGCAACTTTATTTTTTTGTCAGGGCAGGAACAGGTTGGCTCTGAGGACGACGGGTGTGATAACGCACAGGGTGATGATGATGAGGTTGGAGATCCCACTTACTGTCAACCCACAGTAAGCCAAGAGATGAGGTCAGCAGAGGAGGTGGAGGAAGATGCTAGTGACGACGAGGTCAGGTTGCGCCTTCCTGGACAGAGACGTAGTACTGGAAGCACGTCAACAACTGCATCCTCAAACACAACTCTGCCTCTCACCACAAGTCGTGGTGGCTCTTCAGGTCGCATGGGTGCTAAGCCTTGCATAGCCTGGGCATTTTTTCAGATCGATAAAGATGACCCAACTCGTGTTATCTGTAACATTTGTCAGCAAAAGCTAAGTAGAGGCCAAAAAATACATAGTTTGAGTACTTTATGCATGAACCGGCACATGGACATGAAGCATAAGTTGCAGTGGGAAGCTCAGTGTGCTACAATGCGGCCTAGCCGGCCGGGCCAACCACCGTCTGCCATATCTTGTGCATCCGCGGCCTCTTCATCCTCTGGGACTGGGGGGACAGCAGTCACACCTGTTTTGGGGCGCAGACCTGCCACCTCTTTACCCGCAACAGCCAGCGTGATTGGCAGGTCATCATTTTCTTTGGAGGTGGTAACACCAGCTGGTGTTGAGCGCTGTCCGACATCGATAGCACCACTTTTGGATCAAGGCAACCTAACATGTCCGCCTGCATCTTCCTCACAGACCGGCAGTTTGCCGGGGACACCCTTATCAACTCCGTCTAAGCACAATAGCCAGCCCTCGGTCCCTCAGATGTGGACAAGTAAAAGACCATTTCCTCCTAGCCATGAGAAAGCTAAGAGGTTGAATTTCACCATCTGCAAGCTCTTGGCTACAGAAATGCTGCCTTTCCGCCTGGTGGACACAGAGGATTTTCGAGACCTTATGTCCGTCGCAGTGCCCCAGTACCAGATGCCCAGTCGGCACTACTTCTCAAAGAAAGGTGTGCCTGCGCTCCACCAGCATGTCGCACACAACATCACCGCTTCTTTGAGAAACTCTGTGTGTGACAGGGTGCATTTCACCACAGACACTTGGACGAGTAGGCATGGACAGGGGCGTTACATGTCACTGAATGGGCACTGGGTAACTATGGTGACAGCAGGACAAGGGGCTGCTGTCCAAGTCTTGCCGTCCCCACGAGTTGTGCGTCAATCCTCTTTATGTCAAAGTTCCTCCACTGCTTCTGCCTCCTCAACCTCCTCTCGGTCTTCCACCTGCACCCAAAGCCTGTCTGGTCATGCCACAAGCTTTCTAACTGCGCAGAAGGGATCCTGCACACCTCCTTACTATGCTGGCAGTAGGGCTCAACGTCATCAGGCGGTTTTTACATTGAAATGTCTGGGAAATGTAAGTCACACAGCTGAGGAGTTGTGGTCAGCTCTGGAGAACCAATTTCATGAATGGTTGTGTCCACTGGACCTGAAACCAGGGAAGGCCGTGTGCGACAATGCTGCAAACCTGGGTGCGGCCCTTCGCCGGGGCAATGTCACACACGTGCCTTGTATGGCTCACGTGTTGAACCTGGTTGTCCAGCAATTTTTAGCCCACTATCCCAGACTAGATGGCCTTCTGCAGAGGGCACGGTCGCTGTGTGCTCACTTCCGCCGTTCGCATCCCGCAGCTCAGCGACTTACATCTCTACAGAAGTCGTTGGGCCTGCCACTTCACCGGCTAAAATGCGATGTGCCTACCCGGTGGAATTCAACTCTGCACATGTTGCAGCGACTGTGGCAGCACCGACAAGCCCTGCTGCAATACGTTCTGACGTATAGCCTGGGCCAACGAGATCCAGAGGTGGGGCAAATCACGCTGGAGGAGTGGTCTCAGATCAGGGACCTATGCACCCTTCTGCACAGTTTTGAAATGGCGACGAAGATGTTTAGTGCTGACGATGCCATTATCAGCATGACTATTCCGGTGATTTACATGCTAGAGCACATGTTAAACAGAATTCGGAGTCAGGTGGTGGCACAAGAGGAGGTGGAGGAAGTAGAGGAGGAGGAGTTGTATGCGGAAGGGCTAACATCTGCAAGGTCCAGACGGTCGGCAGCACCAAGGCGGCAGGCATGTGAGGGTGGGGGAGATGGTTTTACCAGGGTGCATGGTAGCAGCCAAACTAGTGAGGAAGGTGCAGGAGCCCAGGAAGAAGTGGAGGACGAACTGAAGGAAGACTCATCAGATGAGGGAGACCTTGATCACATTTCTGTTGTGCGAGGTTGGGGGGAGAGGACAGAGGAAGGAAGCATGATTGTTACCTCGCCACCAACACAACAGGGACTTGGTGCTCCTGGATGCGCAACACACATGAGTGCCTTCTTGCTGCACTACCTGCAACATGACCCTCGAATTGTGAGAATTAAAATAATCCTGACTACTGGGTTGCCACACTGTTAGATCCCCGGTACAAAAGTAAATTTGCAGAAATTATTCCTGCAATAGAAAGGGATGCACGCATGCAGGAGTATCAGCAGAGACTGTTGCAGAATCTTACATGTGCTTTTCCACAAAATACTAGTGGTGCACGTAGTGAATCTCACAGTTCCAACTTGCCAACCGTGGGACCATCAAGTGTTCAGCACTCAAACCGTAACAGAACCACAGTATCTGCTGGTAACATCAATTTTGCGGAATCATTTCACCACTTTTTTAGCCCATCCTTTGCAAGGCCACAGGAGACAAGAAGTCTGACACATAGTCAACGCCTAGAGACGATGGTACAGGAGTATCTCCAAGTAAACATTGAAGCCATGACTGTGTCACTGGACCCTTGCTCTTTTTGGGCTTCCAATCTGGATAAATGGCCGGAGCTAGCCACTTACGCCTTGGAGATCTTGTCATGCCCCGCAGCCAGCGTTCTGTCTGAACGTGTGTTCAGCGCTGCTGGTGGTGTGCTGACAGATAAGCGCACGCGGCTCTCCACTGATAATGTAGACAGACTCACGTTCATAAAGATGAACAAATCATGGATCCGAAACGACTTTTCTACCCCTGTGTCATCCTGGGGAGAGTAAAAGCTTGATGATTGGTTAAAATCACCCTACCAACCGTTTTAAGCTTTCAAATTACTAATCATGTTTATCTGTATCTTGGCTGGAAAATAATTTGGGCTTTGTAGCAGTGTGCAGCACTGATTCTATTAGGCCATCTATAATAAGCTCCACCAGATTTAAAATTACTAATCATGTTTATCTGTATCTTGACTGGAAAATAATTTAGGCTTTGTAGCAGTGTGCAGCACTGATCCTATTAGGCCATCTATACTAAAGCTTCACCAGATTTAAAATAAATAATAATTTTTAGCTGCATCTCGCCCGGAAAATAATTTTGGGGCTCCGAGATGCGCAAGACACATAAGTGCCTTCTTGCTGCACTACCTGCAGCATGACCCTCATATTGTCAGAATTCAAAGTAATCATGACTACTGGGTTGCCACACTCTTAGATCCCCCAAACTTTTCGATCAACCTTTTCATTTTAATAAAGACCAAAAAAATGGTCATTTTTGAAATTATAAGCATTAGCAGGTTGTTAGAAACTGAAATCAAACAGTTTTCAACTCAAAACTTTATTCTAGGTGATGTTACATTTTCACATAGGACCCCTTGTTCGAAAGGAGCTTCTGAACTCTCTCGTCCATTGAATTTGTCAGGTTTTGGATGGTTTCTGCTTCAATTGTTTTGCATGAGGACAGAATACCCTCCCAGAGCTGTTGCTTAGAGGTGAACTGCCTCCCGCCATCATAGACACTCCTTTTAATGATGCTCCAAAGGTTCTGAATGGGGTAGAGGTCAGGGGAGCATGGGGGTCACACCATAAGTTTGTCCCCTTTTATGCCCATATCAGCCAGAGATGCAGATGTTTTATGTGCAGCATGAGATGGTGCATTATCATGCAAAAAATGATCTTGCTGTGAAATACACGGTTCTTCTTCTTGAACCATGGCAGGAAGTGCTGTTTGAGAAAATCCACATACATTATGGAGTTCATCTTTAGCGCCTTCAGGGATCCTAAAGGGGCCGACAATCTCTCTCCCCATGATTCCAGCCCAAAACATTACTCCACCTCCTCCTTGTTGGCGCTGTAGCCGTGTTTGCGTGGGGTGTCCATCAACCAGCCATCCTCCACTCCATCCATCTGGACCATCGAGCGCTGCACGGCACTCATCCGTGAAAAAAACAGTTTTGAAATCAGTCTTCATGTAATGTTTGGCCTACTGGAGCCGTTTCTGCTTGTGTGAAGTGGATAGAGGAGGTCGACAGGATGGCGTATGCACAGCTGCAAACCTCTGAAGGACCCTGCATCTTGTTGTTCGGGGGACGTTGGAGGCACCAGCAGCTTCAAAAACTTGTCTGCTGCTATGACAAGGCTTTTTTGCCGCTGCTCTTTCAACCTGACGTAATTGCCTGTAGGAAAGAGTCCTCAATTTGCCCTTATCAGCACGCACACGTGTGTACTGTGAATCAGCTACATACTTCTTGATTGCCAAGACACTTCATCCTGATCATCGCACAATGTTGATTGTAGTCATGCCTTGACCTAAACACTCCACAATTTGTTGCTTCTCAGCAGCCGACACATCCTTTTTCTTTCCCATTTTGGCAGAAAATGTAGGCTGCTTAATAATGTGAGACAGCCTTCTTAAGTAGTCTTGCCTTTCATTGGACACACCTGCCAAACTAATTAGCACAGGTGTCTGCAATTGCTTACAGTGATATAAAGAGCCCTGACACACATCACCATGAATGAGTTTAACTGACAAACAAAAAAATTCTTCCCTTATCACTCCTAAACACTTTTTGCATAATAATTTGGAACACAGTGTACATGTGCTTCTCCACAAAACACCAGTGGTTCACGTAGTGAATCTAACAGTTCTAACTTGACAACCGTGGTCTGTATGGAGTTGTTCAATAAAGGGCCCAAAATTAAGATAACATAGATGGGAGAGGTCTCTATGAATAGGAATTCCTAAGTATTTGATACCCTGTGAGGGCCAGGCAAAGGGAAAGTTGGACTGGATGGAATCCTATATGGATTTGGGGAGGGAGACATCGAGGGCCTCAGACTTCGCTGCATTGATTTTAAAATTTGACCATGTAACAAAGTGATCTATTTCAGCCATAACAGCATGGATGGATATATGTGATTGAGTGATATATACTAGGATATCATCAGCAAATAGAGAGCACTTGTACTTGGTGCCTCCCACCTCAATCCACCTAATATTGGGGTTATGGCGAATTGATGAGAGCAGGTGCTCCGTCACTAGGATGTATAAGAGAGGGGACAGAGAACATCCCTGCTTTGTCCCATTGGTGATTGTGAAAGGTGATGAAAATGTTCTGACGCGCCCCCTGGGCCTTGGGACACCCGGAGCCGGACCCTTTTTTGTGGATGCTGGTGGTTGTAGTCTCCGTGGCGGCGACCCGGTTCCGTGGCTCAGGGCGGTCAAACCAGTGGCGGAACTATTTATGTGGTTTTGATGTTTAAATGTCCGACTACGCCACCCGTGGATTGCGGTCAGAGTGAACCGCCGCTCCAGGGCAGACCGTTGAGGCTGGTGTTGTGGGTGCAGCAGAGCGTAGCATAACTCCCCACGGGAGGAGTATAGCCTCAGGGCAGTGTATGCGGAGGATGGGGGTGATGGTGCAGGGCAGCAGCAGTAACGACACGGAGTCAGTGATGCAGTCCAGGGCCTTTACTCACAGTTCTTATTATCCAGACCACGTCTGCAGGTAACGGCTGCCCACGTCGTACTGTGCTCACCAGGTGAGGGGCTCAGACAACTCCCAGATAACTTTGGAGCGCTTCACAGGACCCCCTTTGTGTGTCCTTTGTCTGGCCTTTCTTACCAACCCTTCTGTCCGGCTGCCTCGGGCCTCGTCTTGGTAAACTTGGCGCCAGTTTCCCTGACCCTATGTGGTGCCTTCCTAGCGGGTGTAGCGAGGGGCTGCGCCACATAAAATGTCACAGCCTCCGGTTTCTAGCTGAGGGTCGTTTCCTGCCTCCACTAGTTTCGGGGACCGGTCTCCCCCTTTGGCCTGACCCCTCCACGCAGGTGGATTCATGCGTGCGGTGGCGACTCGCCCGTCCGCACCCCTGGGATCCCTTCATTCCTCGTTCCTGGAGCCTTCTCCGCTCCTCTTCCTTCCTTCTCCCTCTTCCAGGCCTGGGCCTCTGTTACTAGGCCCGCCTCCGGAGCAGAGCTCATGCAGAGCCCCTGCTCCCTGCCACTTCTGCTCAGACTTCTCTGCACTGAACTAAGATGGTGCCCACCTTTTATACTCCCTTCTCAATGCACCCAGGAACTGCTTCCTCCCTGCTCCTGCACTACAGGGTTCCCTTTCCTCAGTGTTCCCTCCCCCCACTCCAGCCAGGGAGAGGGACTGTCGTGCCCATCTCAGGGGCATATTGGTCGCCCTGCCCCACGGCAATGTGGTGTAATGCATGCAGGTGTCGGGTCCTGATCCACACTACATCCTTACCTGAGAGTGAGATATCACACCTCTGGGTGAGGTGCAATACCTCTGTAGCAACCGAGCCCTCAGGGTGCTACAGTTCCATTTATCTTCAGCCTAGGTGACGTATTGCGATACAGGGCCGTGATTTTGGCTATAAAAGGGTCCCCTAGACCCCTACCCCAAGCTTTTTAAGAGAATCATATATGGCGTGCCAGGAGACTCTATGGAATGCTTTCTCAGCATCCAACGAGAGTATCTAATTACAAATTTTTAACTGCATCTAGCCCAGGAAATACTTTGTGCCTAGTAGCAGTGTCTGCTAGTCAGCGGATTATCCCGGCTGTTAAGCAAGCTACACCACCTGTAGTTTGGACACTTAATTTTTTCAAAGGAAATGCTTCGGGACCACGGGATACTCAGTGAAGAGCATCAGGAGGCACCCCAAGGCATAGGGGCTGGGACTGGCAGTAGGATGCCTTGCGGTGGACAGCCGAGCTCGATCCTTATAAAAGCTTTTTAACTGCAGCAGCTTTAGTGGACGCTACTGGAGCTGGAATTACGCGGCTGCTGGCATGAGACTTGCCCTCCAATAGATCCTTGTAAATGGATTTAAAGTGTATTTATTCAAATTAGAGAGACAATTTAAATTAAAAAGCTTAGAGCTGCCTCCACCACAGGGCGGCTCGCTCGACCCACCAGCGGACAGGCACCAGTATTGGGAGAGGGGGGCTGGCCGTCAGGGTTCACCGCGGCTCTGGCACAAACCCGGCGACGCGGAGGTGGCACGGGCAGGAGCGGACTGAACGTGTCGGCTTCTCACTTTTTGGATTTTAGAAGGGCATGACATGCCTATATCTGTGTCTCCCCCTCCTTTTACTCCTCCACCTCTTTTCTTTTCGCATGACTATATGTACTTGTCACTTTTCCATGTGTTAGTTGCATCTTCTGAGCAGTTTGTCAGCTTTTGGGCACCTTTGAAGGTGTTTTCTATGTGTTTCTATGTGTTTTTGTTTGCCTGCCATTGGTTTTAACGGTGTTCGAAGGTGTTCGACGAACAGTTCGACGAACAGTTCGGCGAACACACGGGTGTTCGACGAACCGAACCGAACTCGAACACTACGGGGGTGGCTCAACACTAGTGGTGTCCCAGTGGCAAGATACTGCAGGCCTAGTGTCGGCGGTGAGGTAGAGTGGAGCGCATTGCTTTCCCGGTGGTGAGACAGAGCAAAGTGCATTGCTTTCCCGGCGGTGGGCTATAGTATGATGGCCGCCTCAAGCGACGCATGCGCAGATTGAGATCTCAGCTCAGCCGTGGGCTTCAGGGAAATAGCCGCTTCAGGCGGCACATGCACAGATTAAGATCACGGATGGGCTGACATCCCAACTTGCACATGCGCCGCCGGAGGCAGCCCACAGATTCAGAAAAATGGCAGCTGGGAAAGCAATGCCATGAGTGCACTCTGCTCTGCTCACCACTGACACCAGACTTGCAGCATCGCCACACTTCTGACTCCGACCGCTTCCTGAGGAAGGGATCCTGCCTCCTGTAATCCTGCTCCACCACCGCCACAACCTTCCCGGTAAGCCTGCATTCAAACTATTTTCCTCCCAAATTTGAGGGGGGAGTGCGTCTTTTAGTCCAAAAAATACGGTAATTACTTATGACACCTTTCATGCAGGTTTTTCACCATCATTGTTGCATTGTTAATAGCTAGTCTATTACATCTTACATTTAGTCTATTGAGCTTTCAGTATTCTAACATTTGAGGGTGACCAATCAAAAAACGCCAACTCAGGTCTGATGATTTAATCCTTCATTACAGTTTCATCACCTACCTTTATAAATGCTCTCTGTGTAAGGTATACATTTTTAGGATTTCTAAGCTTAGTTTCTTAATAGTGTTGAGCGAGTATGTTCTGTTAACGCTTTCGCCGAGTATGCTCGGGCCGAGCTCCGAGTACTTACAGCTGCTCGGTGATAAGGTTAAATCGCTCCTGTGTACATGATTTGCAATTGTTTGACAGTTTTATTACATGTGAGGAATGTCTATTTCTTACACATTCCTCACATGTAATAAAGCTGTCAAACAGTTGCAAATCATGCACACGGGAGCGATTTAACCTTATCACCGAGCAGCTGTAAATACTCGGAGCTCGGCCCGAGCATACTCGGACAGAACATTTCTTAGCATATTGACAGGTTTCTATATGTTTTTTCTGATGTGCCTCGTTCTTGCAAAGAGGAGAGTTTTTGCTAAATATGCGGAGAAGTCATTTTTGCGTCACAAAGGTGAAACTTGACAACCATGATAAGGAAAGCCTACAAGCTGTATTTTGGTTGCAGAATAGGAGATCGTGACAAGAGTTGGGCTCCACAAATATGCTGCAATAGATGTCCATCACATGTTACCCAGTGGTTGCATGGGAAGAGGCAATTTATGCCTTTTGCAGTCAAATGATCTGGAGAGAGCCAACTCATCACACTAACAATTGCTATTTCTGCATGGTGCCCCCCATTAGGAAAGGATCTTCAAGGAAGAAGTGGACTTTACAGTTATCCAGACATTCCATCTGCAATACTTCCAGTACCATATACAGAAGTACCGCCGGTTTCAAAAGCATCTGAAACATTTTCAGTTAATTCAAATGAGGAAGAAGAGGACGCTTTGTGTCATAAGGCATCGTCCAGACTTTCTATCAGCAACCTCAACTAGACCACACCTTATAGCTAGTGTTGAGCATTCCGATACTGTAATATCGGGTATCGGCCGATATTCGCGGTATCGGAATTCCGATACTTAATTCCGATACTTTTACAATATCGGATACCGGAATCGGAAGTTCCCATAATGCCTGCGCTCTGTAGTGTCTGTGAAGGATGACAAGTTGGATGGCAGCGCGATCCAGCCTGTCATCAGAATGCCATCCCAGCGGGGGAGAATTCTCCTGATTGTTTAAAAGCCGGCGGGCGGTATAAAGCCGCCGGCTTTTAAACAATCACACAGCCCCATACTGCTTCCCCGCAGCCTCCCACCCCGATCCTCCGCTCCCCTCGCCACCTCCCATCCCGATGGTAAGTTAGGACCGGGCGGGGAGCGCAGCTCCAAGGAGCGGGGAGTGAAGGACCCGGGCGGGGAAGCCGGCAGTGAAAAGACTTCACCGCCGGCTTTCCCGTTCTGTGCTGCGCTTTCCCGCCGGTTATTTCAAATGAACAGCTGAGGTATCAGGTGATGCCGATCAGCTGTTCATTTGAAGTCGCCGCGTTGCCCTCAGAGGGTTCATGTGAGTTCATGCTTGACTGCATGAACTCACATGAACTTTCCCACAGCCGCACAGGTCAGCCTCACCTCCCAGACCCGTCATGATTAGTGTGTGTGCGGGGTGTGTGTGCGGGGTGTGTGCGCGATGTTTGTGCGGGTGTGCGCGGTGTCTGTGCGATGTGTGCGGGGTGTGTGTGCGGGGTGTCTGTGTGATGTGTGCGGGTGTGTGCGGTGTGTGTGCGGGTGTGTGCGTGCAGGCAGACATAGGCCGATGTGACACTACTGCTCCCATCGGCCTATGTCTGTCCCCCATCCACTCCTGCCAGCAGGATCAGCTCGATGGGAGCAGTAGTTCCCATCAGACTGATCCTGCTATTTAAATTGCCCTACTGTGTCCCCAATAAATGTTAGATACATGTCATTGGTGGCCAGTGGTTACCTAAAAGAAATTAGTTCATACATTACCTGTCCCTGCCGATCGCCACCTAAAATAAAGTAAAAAATAAAAAACTACACCTATACTCACCAAGACACCTAATTCCCCGAAGCCATCGATCTCCTGTAATAAAATATAAAATAATAAACCACAACCTTATCCTTACCCCTCCGTAGTAGTCCACGAGTGTCCCACGAAGATCTCCAGTTCAGAGCAGCCACATAGAATGTGACCGCTCTGAACCGCTGCCGCCGCTAGAATGACAGCATAAGCGGGTTCACCGGAGTTCAGGCAGCGCTGCTCCGGTTAGCTGCTTTACGGCCCTGCTGTATAGTGAGAAATTCCCACGGTACAGCAGTGCCGTAAAGGAGGTCTCCGGAGCTGCGCTGCCTGAATGCACTCCGGTGACCTCAGTCAGTGGCTCCCGCTGCCGGGAGCGGACGTGTTCCCGGCAGTGTGAGCTTACAGCAGCCATGCACAGCTGTCACCATCTCCAGATGTGACAGCTGTGCATGGGAGATCAGCGCAGGAACGTGGACAGGTAACTATTATTTTTAGTAAACTAAGAATTAAATAAAATTGTGTGTTTTATTTCAAATAAATTATTTTTTTCTGGGTGTAGTGTGTTTTTTCTTTTTAACACTTTGTAGGTTAGTAATGGGGGTGTCTTATAGACGCCCATCATTACTAACCTGGGCTTCATGGCAGCTGGCGCTGACATGAACCCCACCACTATTACCCCCTGCCACCGCACCAGGGCAGCGTGGAAGAGCGAGGCTAAGTGCCAGAGTTGGCGCATCCTATGGATACGCCATTTCTGGGGCGGCTGACGACTGGTGTTTCTAGCCTGGGAGGGGGCCAATATTCATGGCACCCTTCCTGGGCTATTAATATCAGCCCCCAGCTGTCTGCCTAGCCTTTGCTAGCTATTAAAATAGGGGGGACCCCACGTCATTTTTTTGGGGGGGTCCCCCATTTTAATAGCTAGTAAAGGCTAGGTATTCAGCTGGGGGCTGATATTAGTAGCCTGGGAAGCTCCGTGGGTTTTACCCCCTTCCCAGGCTTCAAACATCTGCCCCAGCCGTCTGCTTAACCTCCGCTAGAGACTAAAATTATGGGGGATCCCACGCCATTTTTTTTTTAAATAAATCCATTATTTTAACACTAAATGACATTTGAGGAGTTAATAAAGATGCAGTCCCTAAATTATTATTTATTTTTTAATTAATTTTTCCCAAAACTTTTGACGTGGGCTTCGCCATATTTTTGTATGCCAGCCAGGTACAGCATCCAGCTTCTATGAACGCGCCATTTTCCGGGGCGGCTGCGGACTGCAATTTTCAGCGGGGGGCAGAAAGCTTGGGCCTCCCTGCGCTGCAGATTCCATCCCCCAGCTGCCTAGTTGTACCTGGCTGGACACAAAAATAGGGAGAAGCTCCACGTTTTTTTTTTTTTAATTATTTCATGAAATTCATGGAATAATTAAGAAAAAAAGGGCTTCCCTATATTGTTGTGTCCAACCAGGTACAAATAGGCAGCTGGTGGTTGGGGGCAGCCCGTTCCTGCCTGCTGTACCTGGCTGGACCCAAATATAGTGCAAAGCCCCACGTCAATTTTTTTTTAATTATTTCAGGAAATTCATGAAATAATTAAAAAAAAATTATGTGGGGCTTCGCCCTATATTTGTGTCCAGTCAGGTACAGCAGGCAGGAACGGGCTGCCCCCAACCACCAGCTGCCTATTTGTACCTAGCCGGACACAACAATATAGGGAAGCCCTTTTTTTCTTAATTATTCCATGAATTTCATGAAATAATTAAAAAAAAAAATACGTGGGGCTTCGCCCTATTTTTGTGTCCAGCCAGGTACAACAAGGCAGCTGGGGGCTGGAATCCGCAGCGCAGGGAGGCCCAAGCTTTCTGGGCCCCACCCGCTGCAAATTGCAGTCCGCAGCCGCCCCGGAAAATGGCGCGTTCATAGAAGCGCCATCTTCTGGCGCTGTACCCAACTCATCCAGGGCCCTGGTGCAGTGGCTCACTGGGTAATAAAGGGGTTAAGGCCAGCTTGGCATTATCAGCTGGCCCTAAGCCCGAAATTCATGGGGTCACGCCAATATTAGACATGACCACCATGAATTTCTAGTAAAGTATTTAAAAAAAACACAAACACCCAGAAAAAAGTCCTTTAATTGAAATAAAGACACAATTCTTTATTGTTCTAAATTAAACCATACTTACAGTCACGCCCATTCCAGCTGAAGCCAACGATCTCCTGCAATAAAAGTAAAATAATAAAGCAACCTCATCCTTACCTTTCCATGGTTCCCAGGACAGCTTCAGCTCTGCTACATCGAGATGACAGGCTGGACCGCAGCAGAACGCTGCCATCCAGCCTGTCATCCCGCAGACACTGAGAAGCGCAGGCATGCTTGCGCTCCTCAGTGTCTCGCTGTGACGGAATCCAGATGAGCGGAGGTCATGTCCAATGAACTCAGCTCACCTCATGCACGTCACTGACAGCGTGGGAAAATTCTCCTGCACTCAGCGCTTCAGCGTGAGAATTTTCCCACGCTGTCAGTGACGTGCATGAGGTGCGCCGAGTTCATTGGACATGACCTCACCTCATGCACGTCACTGACAAGGTGGGAAAATTCTCACGCTGAAGCGCTGAGTGCAGGAGAATTCTCCCACGCTGTCAGTGACGTACATGAGGTGAGCCGAGTTCATTGTCGGCTCATCTGGATGCCGTCACAGCCAGACACTGAGGAGTGGAAGTATGCCTGCGCTTCTCAGTGTCTGCGGGATGACAGGCTGGATGGCAGCGTTCTGCTGCGGTCCAGCCTGTCATCTCGATGTAGCAGAGCTGGAGCCGTCGTGGGAGCCATGGAAAGGTAAGGATGAGGTTGGTTTATTATTTTTCTTTTATTGCAGGAGATCGTTGGCTTCAGCTGGAATGGGCGTGATGGTAAGTATGGTTTAATTTAGAACAATAAAGAATTGTGTGTTTATTTCAATTAAAGGACTTTTTTCTGGGTGTTTGTGTTTTTTTTAAATACTTTACTAGAAATTCATGGTGGTCATGTCTAATATTGGCGTGACCCCATGAATTTCGGGCTTAGGGCCAGCTGATAATGCCAAGCTGGCCTTAACCCCTTTATTACCCAGTGAGCCACCGCACCAGGGCCCTGGATGAGTTGGGTACAGCGCCAGAAGATGGCGCTTCTATGAACGCGCCATTTTCCGGGGCGGCTGCGGACTGCAATTTGCAGCGGGTGGGGCCCAGATAGCTTGGGCCTCCCTGCGCTGCAGATTCCAGCCCCCAGCTGCTTAGTGTTCTGGGTGTTTGTGTTTTTTTGTAACTTTGACTATGGGGTTAGTAATGGGGGTGTCTTATAGACGCCTCTCCATTACTAACCTGGGCTTGATGTCAGCTGGCATTATAAGCTGACATCAACCCCAACCCTATTACCCTACTGCCACCACTACAGGGCAGTGGGAAGAATGAGGCTAAGTGCCAGAATTGGCGCATCCTATGGATGCGCCATTTCTGGGGCAGCTGACGGCTGTTGTTTCTAGCCTGGGAGGGGGCCAATATTCATGGCACCCTTCCTGGGCTATTAATATCAGCCCCCAGCTGTCTGCCTAGCCTTTGCTAGCTATTAAAATAGGGGGACCCCACGTCATTTTTTTGGGGGTCCCCCATTTTAATAGCTAGTAAAGGCTAGGTATTCAGCTGGGGGCTGATATTAAAGCCTGGGAAGCTCCGTGGGTATTACCCCCTTCCCAGGCTTCAAACATCTGCCCCAGCCGTCTGCTTAACCTCCGCTAGAGAATAAAATTACGGGGAACCCCACGCCAATTTTTTTTTTAATAAATCCTTTATTTTAACACTAAATATCAAGTACAGTAATCAACACTATCACTGTACTTCTTATATATGTGACTGACATGTTTCTTTCTATCTAATCTATGTGTGATGCTCTATTCTTTCTGTTATAAATTGTCAGGTACCGATGCTGAATTGCCGGCCGGCTTTTTTAAAGAGACGGTGCATGAAAACACTAATATTTTTTTTAATAAATCCTTTACACTAAATGACAAGTACAGTAACCAACACTGTCACTGTACTTCTTATATATGTGACTGACATGTTTCTATCTATCTAATCTATGTGTGATACTCTATTCTTTCTGTTCTAAATTGTCGGGTACCGGTGTATGCCGCTGCTGAATTGTCCTTTAATTGAAATAAAGACACAATTCTTTATTGTTCTAAATTAAACCATACTTACTATCACGCCCATTCCAGCTGAAGCCAACAATCTCCTGCAATAAAAGTAAAATAATAAAGCAACATCATACTTACCTTTCCATGGTTCCCACGACAGCTTCAGCTCTGCTACATCGAGATGACAGGCTGGACCGCAGCAGAACGCTGCCATCCAGCTTGCCATGCGGCAGACGCTGAGAAGCGCAGGCATGCTTGCGCTCCTCAGTGTCTGGCTGTGACGGCATCCAGATGAGCCGAGTTCATGTCCAATGAACTCAGCTCACCTCATGCACGTCACTGACAGCGTGGGAAAATTCTCCTGCGCATGCGGTGAGTGAAGGAGAATTTTCCCACGCTGTCAGTGACGTGCATGAGGTGAGCTCATGTCCAATGAACTCGGCTCACCTCATGCACGTCACTGACAGCGTGGGAAAATTCTCGGCGCTCAGCGCTTGAGCAGGAGAATTCTCCCACGCTGGGATCGCATTGAGATGACAGGCTGGATCACAGCTGAGCGCTGCCATCCAGCATACCATCATTCATAGACACTGCATGCGCAGGAGAATTTTCCCACGCTGTCAGTGATGTGCATGAGATGAGCTGAGTTCATTGGACATGAGCTCACCTCATGCACGTCACTGACACCGTGGGAAAATTCTCCTGCGCTCACCGCATGCGCAGGAGAATTTTCCAACGCTCTCAGTGACGTGCATGAGGTGAGCTGAGTTCATTGGACATGAACTCGGCTCATCTAGATGCCGTCACAGCAAGCATGCCTACGCTTCTCAGTGTCTGCCGCATGGCAAGCTGGATGGCAGAGTTCTGCTGCGGTCCAGCCTGTCATGTGAATGTAGCAGAGCTGAAGCTGTCGTGGGAATCATGGAAAGGTAAGTATGATGTTGCTTTATTATTTTACTTTTATTGCAGGAGATCGTTGGCTTCAGCTGGAATGGGCGTGATGGTAAGTATGGTTTAATTTAGAACAATAAAGAATTGTGTTTTTATTTCAATTAAAGGACTTTATTGTGGGTGTTTTTGTTTTTTTGTAACTTTGACTATGGGGTTAGTAATGGGGGTGTCTTATAGACGCCTCTCCATTACTAACCTGGGCTTGATGTCAGCTGGCATTATAAGCTGACATCAACCCCAACCCTATTACCCCACTGCCACCGCTACAGGGCAGTGGGAAGAGCGAGGCTAAGTGCCAGAATTGGCGCATCCTATGGATGCGCCATTTCTGGGGCGGCTGACGGCTGGTGTTTCTAGCCTGGGAGGGGGCCAATATTCATGGCACTCTTCCTGGGCTATTAATATCAGCCCCCAGCTGTCTGCCTAGCCTTTGCTAGCTATTAAAATAGGGGGGACCCCACATCATTTTTTTGGGGGTCCCCATTTTAATAGCTAGTAAAGGCTAGGTATTCAGCTGGGGGCTGATATTAGTAGCCTGGGAAGCTCCGTGGGTATTACCCCCTTCCCAGGCTTCAAACATCTGCCCCGGCCGTCTGCTTAACCTCCGCTAGAGAATAAAATTACGGGGAACCCCACGCCAATTTTTTTTTAAATAAATCCTTTATTTTAACACTAAATGACAAGTACAGTAATCAACACTATCACTGTACTTCTTATACATGTGACTGACATGTTTCTATCTATCTAATCTATGTGTGATGCTCTATTCTTTCTGTTATAAATTGTCAGGTACCGATGCTGAATTGCCGGCCGGCTTTTTTAAAGAGACGGTGCATGAAAACACTAATATTTTTTTTAATAAATCCTTTAACACTAAATGACAAGTACAGTAACCAACACTGTCACTGTACTTCTTATATATGTGACTGACATGTTTCTATCTATCTAATCTATGTGTGATACTCTATTCTTTCTGTTCTAAATTGTCGGGTACCGGTGTATGCCGCTGCTGAATTGCCGGACGGCTTTTTTAAAGAGAGTGTCTTCTGAGCAGCTTGTCAGCTTTTGGACACCTTTGAAGGTGTTTTCTATGTGTTTCTATGTGTTTTTGTTTGCCTGCCATTGGTTTTAACGGTGTTCGACGGTGTTCGATGGTGTTCGACGAACAGTTCCTCGAACATCCCGGTGTTCGACGAACCGAACCGAACCGAACACTACGGGGATGGCTCAACACTAATGAAGAGTTGGTGGAAAATCTCCTCAAAACATAAGAATCTTGGTGGTAACATGTCTTTAAAGATTCATTTCTTACATTCGCACCTTGACTTTTTTCAGCCAAACTGCAGAGCAGTGAACGACGAGCATTATGAGAGATTTCTCCAAGATATTTGTAACGGGTCTGGGAGGCGGAACCTCTGAGCTACTATACAAGGGGGCTGTCCTTGTAAGGGAGCGGGTGGCGACCAGGGAAGACGGGCTGGAAGTCTCAGCAGGTGAACGGGACAGTCTCTGAGTGAACGGGACAGTCTCTGAGTGAACGGGCTGGAGGTCACAGCAAGTGACCGGGGCAGTCTCTAGGTATAGGGTTGGTACGACCTGTGGCGGCTGAAGATAGACGTGAGCTCCCAGGTGAGCAGGCGAGAGTCTCTGGATGAACGGGTGGTCACAGCATGTGACGGCGGAGCCTCCAGGAAGACCAGCGGACAGGCGACAGATGAGCGCTCCCAGGTGAGCGGGCAGAAGTCTCTGGACAGGCGGGTGGTCACAGCACGTGACGGCAGAGCCTCCGGGTAGGCAAGCAGACTGGTAGCAGATGAGCGCTCCCAGGTGAGCGGGCAGGAGTCACTGGACAGGCAGGTGGTCACAGCACGTGACGGCGGAGCCTCCAGGTAGGCTAGCAGGCAGGTAGCAGATGTGCGCTCCCAGGTGAGCGGGCAAGCTGGTCCATAGACAGACTGACAGGAGTTGGAAGGCAGACCGTCGGACCACAGGCAAGCAGGCAGGTAGCTGATGTGCGCTCCCAGGTGAGCGGGCAGGCTGGTCCTTAGACAGACTGACAGGATTAGTAAGGCAGACCGTCGGACCTCAGACTAGCAGGCAGGTAGCAAGTAATCAGGCAGGAATCTGGCAGGTAACTGGCAGGTAACTGGCAACGGGACCTGAGGGCTGAAGCACAGGTGAGACACAGGTGCAAACAACATTGCTCGGGCACCTCCATTTTGGAGGAGGTGCCTTATATATGGTAAAGTCCTCCGGCCATTGGCCGGGGACTCCTTAGGACGGCGCGCGCGGCCCCTTTAAGAGGGAGGGAGAGCGCGCGCGCGCGCCCTAAGCACAGTGGCCGGGAAGGAGCGCGCGCTGCCAGCAGAGCGGGAGAGGGACGCCGGGCACGGAGCAGAGCGGTGAGGGGAACAGCGTCCCTGCCTAGCAGAGGGCAGGGACGCCGGCACTACAATATTGCAGCTATGGAGAAAAAATATCAAGGCAAATGGAATCCATCAATGCTTTCAGATTACTGTTGAACAATTGTAAGATGATCTGATGCTTGAATAAAAGAAACAAGCAAAACAGAGTTGTCACTCTATGAGGACAAAATGTTGTAGTGCAATTCCTGTAACTGTTTATAATGGCCAAAATAAACAGTTATTTGAATTGTCGCTAAGTGTCCTCTAAATAAATATCAGAAAATTGGCATAAAAAATATTCAGCATCTTTATATTTGCAAAAAAAATAATGTTACAAAGTACTGAAACTTTTATGCATTAATTATATGTAGCAGTAAAAGGAAAAATCTTTGATATCATAGAAACAAGGGCCAACTAAACATTTTCATTGTCAGATTTGAATTCAGGAGGTCAAAATTATTAACAAATGGTCCATTTCATAACTGAACCTGACAACTTTTGAAAACATGTAGAACAGTTATCTGATACTTTTCTCTGAGACCCACCATTTTTGGATGAGGTGGGAAATCTCCCCTTCCGCTTTCTATTCCATCTCTTGGTGGCTGACAGCTACTGAACACTCTAATTGCTTTGCTGTTAATATTTTTTTCCTAATTCAGGTTGTTAACTCATTTCCGTCATGTGCTGGGATGAAGAATTTTTTTTTGTCAGTCTAAAAGAAAACAAGAAAAAAACGCCAGCTTGTTTTATGTCAATTTGCTTCTTGCTGTAATATCCTTACAAATCAGCAAACCTCTGCGATAGCTACACATTCCCTGAAAGAAACGTTTTCTCTGGCAGACTTATTGTCATTTCCTTGTCAAACAACTTCCTTACGTACACTATATTTTCTAGTATCATTCTTGTCCATTGTCTATGATCCATATGCTACCAAGGAGTACATTGACTTAATTAATTTTAGATTTAAAGCAACAGAAAGGCTCTTTATTAAAACAGCAAGCCAGGAAAAAAATGGTGCCATAATTAAAATGTCAGCGTGGGGATCCCTTGCTGAAAGTATGATTAGTAGGTGTTTCACTTAAGAGCAAGCAGGTCGGCTTCAAATTTGAGATATAAATTTAAGGAACTCACACACTCATCATCTGCCTCTATTATTAGCATTTTTATTTGCTATGTACCTTCGCAAAGACTGTCGGATGTAATTGGAAGCAGTGTTTTGAGAAATACAATCCACTGAAATGTTTTAGTTTTTACATTTGGCTTCGCTTTACCTTGTATTCCTGATTATAAAGACAATTGAAACACATTAAAAGCATTTAGCGATGCACCTCCGAGTAAGTTATGACTGACACACAACTGGCAAGATAATTTCTAAAATCAGGAATCATAATGTAAATCAATCCCAATTAATACAACAACGCAGTGTTGTCACCTCCATATACTGTGTGATGGAGAATGACAACAGTAACACTTTATTTTTTACAGCCTATTAGCTAGGAGTCATGTCACTTATTGCAGCGCACAGCTTTTATTCTAGTATGGCATAACGTAGCCCCTACATGGCCACACTGAAGACACGAATACATAGTGGGGATATTGTTTCCTACATTTACAAATGTATATAAGTACTTTTTTGATTTCTGTATGTTTTTATTTAATGTCTGCATTTTTATTCATGTTTTGTCATTATTTTGGCTTTGTTGACATTGGCAAAATCTCATACAAATACAGATAGTCATAGACTATGTTACCTATTTGAAGAACGGTTGTAGAATATATTAGCTTACAAATAGCTGCATTGACTAATATATGGCCTATGTTCTGGAGGACATGACATAAACTTGAATGAGGTATAATAGGAAGAGTTATTTAGAAATTTAAGACTGTATCTATGTTTAATAATGGTTGTAAAAGCTTTAAAAGCATTATTTATAGGTATTGTCCACATTTGACCATCCCTTTCTTGCGTAACTCAACTCTCAAGGTCATCTTCTAGTAGGAAACCAATACAAAGAGTGGCTCTTCCTTTTGAGGTCCCAACTCTTTGTTGCATTACACAGATGGCCCACATACAGTATCTTCATAACAGGGTTTTCCGGTCTTAAGCCAAAAGTCTGCAGTCACTCTATGTGCTGTCAGGATTCTCCGCTGCCGGTTCCAAGAGCAGCAGGAGCGTGACCGCAAGTATATGATTTGCATACATGCAGTCACGTGCCAACTAGACTTTTTATCTTGTAAACAATGGTGCAGCGGTCTCAGGGAGCGCCTAAGGCATACTGGACAATTTAATAGATGATAACCGACCTTTATTCTTCCTCCAATACCACGGCCACAACACGTTTCGATGGTCTAAGTCTTTATCTGGCCTTGTTCAATGTAATTGTATTCAGCGAGGCCAAATAAAGTCTAGTTGGAATATGGCTAGGAGTTACATGATCACCTGTCTCTTGGTGACGGCACTGGAGAATCCTCACAGCTCACAGTGAACGCGATGTGAAAATTTACAAGTCTGCAGTCATGTAGAGTGACTGCAGATTTATAGCCTAAGACTGGATAATCCCTTTAAGTACTATTTCACACTTAATTTTGCTGCAGAATCCCTTTTCAATGATATCAGTAGATCGTATCCTTGTTGTAAAACTATTACTAGAAAGAATTGTCCAAACTAGGGTTTCAAAAGCAGTGACATAGTAAAACGGGTGGCCTATTCTTAAAGAGTATTGAGACTAAGGCAGGCAATGCTTAAAAATATCAAGTTAAGCATTACTTATCTGTTGAAGCCCCTACCACGCCAGAGTCACCTCTAAACTGATTCCAATCGATCTATGTGCACAGAGCAGTAGGGGTGACAATGTGCCTACGATTTATGACCTGACCACCAATTATTGGGCTGGGCAGAGAGGCCAAAATAGACAGCATGAAACCACTGAGCCTAGTGATTGGCAACATTCGTCACATGTTGTAGATGTGTTGTCACTGATGCTGCCCTGTGTACCAAGACCAACAGGAAGCAGAAGAGATGTGGACTGAAGTTCCATGGACAGGTAAGCAATGCATGCCATGTCATTTTCAAGCATTTTCTGCATGTTCCCCAACTTTCAGTGAAAACCGACAGCCCCTGTGAGACAAAAAAAAACTTTTCTTTTTTTTATATATTTATACCTTAATGATTTTGGTGATAAAAGTTTGACAATTTTTCACATCTGCAAAGGAAAAAAAAAACATCAAATATTTTATTTGGGAATTTTTTAGAACAGTTAAACAATATTTCCTATCCCCACACCTTTTTAAGGTTAAATGCCAGCAAAATTGCTTTAAAATCCAAACACTCCTTATACCACTGTAGTGCATTCAAAAATTGTGTGTCTAACCCCCTCAGCTGTCTAATCACTCTCACAGCATAAGTCTCTCATGTAAACTGAGGCTGTAAGATGATCTTCCGTCACTTTTACTGCAGGAGTCTTAAACGGCAATGAGGGGAGGATCTTTTTTGGTTTCCTGAGACTGTATCTGAACTTCTACAGAAAGTGTCACTTAAATGAGAAGTATACTGCAAGCTGGCACTTTCCCCTTATAAGATATTATCATGCTTTATAACTTCACATGCGCTACTCTTTTGCAAATAATATATATATGTAGCACCCTGAGAATTCGGCTGCTACAGGGGTATTGCACCTCAACCCAGAGGTGTGATATTCCACTCCCGGGTAAGGATGGAGTGTGGGACTGAGCTAGTAGGCTGCATGCACTACACACATCCCATTTCCGGGGAACAGACCGATGGTACTCCCACTAGAGAAATGTGCAGGTACGACAGTGTCTGTTCCTGGCTGGAGTGGGAGGGGGGTGGAACATCCCAGTAGTGTAGGGGCAGATAGGGGGAGCAGCCTGGGTAAAGTTAGGAGCTCATTGGGTGCTGGTCACCTGAGCTCACACATAGAGGGAGTATTTAAGGTGGGAACCATCTTAGATCAGGGTCAGTCAGTCAGTCAGTTGTCAGTCTGTGAGACGTCAGTCTGTCAGAGTGTAACCTGAGAAGCAGAGCAGAGGAGAAGAGAGAGAGACCCAGAGGCGCAGAGGGGACCCCAAGAGCCCATAAGAGAGCTAATAGGGTGAAGGGTCGGCAACAGGGTACCGGATCCCAAGCTGGCAGAGGCTACAGCACACCTTAGCCAGGAACCGGAGGTCGTGGGCAGGATCTGCCACGACCACCCACTAAATCCACCCGGAAGGCAGACCAAGAATAGGGTCAGGGAGCCCAGAGGAGGCTTGACCAACAAGAGGCCCGAGGGAGCCGGACTTAGGTGGATCCCTGGTGGGAACGGCCAGAAGAAGGGAGAGACAGAAAGGAGCTCAGGACCACACTCCGGAGTTGCCTGGGAGTTGACCGAGTCCAGGACCTGGTGGACGCAGCACGGCTTGGGTGGTCACTGCTGTACACAGTGACCCGAGCAACACCAGTAAGTAAAACCCTGGAACTGCATTTTATGCCTCTGAGTCTCCTTGCTGCACCTTCACAACCACCATCCTCCACGGCTGACCCCCTGAGGCTATACCCCTCCCGTTGGGGGTTATACTACCTAAGCTGCACTCACATCATCAGCCTCAGTGGACTCTGCTGCAGCGGCGGCCGTATTGACCGCAAATCAACGGGTGGCGTAGTCGACACAAAAGAACATCTAATAACATCTGTAGGACTGCCACACACTGAGTTTGACACCCTGGGCACGGACCGGGTCACAGCCACTCGGAGACTACAACCCCCATCTGATCCGGCTCCGGGTATCCCTAACAGCACTGGCCCAGGGGGCGCGTCAACTTTGGCGTAGTCGGCAGGATAACGTGCCCGCAACAACCGGGTACTGCGTGCCTGAAGAAAAGTTCATCGTTACCTTAAAAAGAAGTCTCCCGCCGGTTCCGGAGGGTCCCCGCCAACGGACCCCATCACAGGTCGTTTCCCGCCGGTTGTCCGCCATTTGCAGCTTTTTCCCGCCATCCATGGAGTTTCCCGCCACTGGGAGACGATTCCCGCCATTTCCAAAGATTTCCCGCCTTGGAAGAGCGGACGCCATTATGGGCGTGCCAGAGGGTGGCAAGAGGCCACCTCCCATCGTGGGCCAGGTCGAAGAATGGCGCCAAAAGCGGAAACCGCGCCCACCAACAGAGACTGTGATGCTGGAAGTGTCCATCAGCGTAAGAGAACTGCCCCTGGAACTGAAGTTGCCCCGGGACCACCCTCAATGTGGGCGGAGACAGAAGAAGAGAACAAAGATGGGTGTCGCCTGGAGCAGTCTGGAGAGAGCGCACCCGGAGACAAGAAGTCTGGAGAGGAGTCCAGAGAAAGCCTACCCGGAGATGGAGGGAGAGTCAGGCAGCACCGACCCAGTGGTCAGGAGCCTGTTGCAGGTCACCACTCCAGAAGGCCTGCTGGAGATCCTAGCACAGCTCCCCCGAGACCGGGAGTGTGCACAGACCGCGCTGGAGGGCCTCGCACGGAGGATGGCCCGGGTACAGCGAGAGACGTTGGCGGAGTGGAGCCGAGAGATGGCCCAGCAGACCGAAATCCGTCAGCGGAGCACGCCACCCGAGACGAGGAGACAAACCGCCTCTGAGGATGGCGCAGGAGGAATGAAGGCAGGAGACGGCGCCGAGAAGGGAGCTGAACGGACGGAGGCAGGTAAAGGGGACGTCTCTACCCCGAGCCGGAAAACCGCGTGCCTGCCCCAGCTCCCCGTCTCAGAGCCCGAAATTCCCCCTGCCGTGCCCGTCGTTGCATCGTCACCGCCGCCGACTAGGCCTCAACCGGAAACCGCGGCCGCGACCCCTGTGACGTCACACGCCTCGACCTCGAGTGTGGCCAAGCAGGAAATACCACCGGCCTGGTCGCAAGGCCTAGTACACCCGGGCGCCGCCATTCCAACAGCGCCCCCTACCTCCGCGGAGCTACCGGCCTGGCCGCAGGGCCGAGTAACCACGGGCGCCGCCGTTCTTACGGTGCCCTTTGCCTTTAGGGTGCCCCAAGCCTGGTCGCAAGGCCTGGTCAACCCGGGCGCCACTACCATCAACGCGCCCTCAACATCTAGAGTGCCGCACCTGGGTGAAAATCTATTTGCCCAGCATACGTGCCCGGATGGGCAGCCCTTTATATGGCCACCGGAGTTTCACCATCCCCGACTCCGGAAAGAGAGACCCCTAGACAAGCCCCTGATTCCGGCTCCGAAGCCTGTAAAGAGGACCTCGCCCCCGCTGGAGGAGGCACAGTTCGAGAGGGACCCCACCGGAGAAGACCTCATGGGGTTCACTCAGGAGACTCGGGCGGCCGCAGCAGAGCGTGCAGAGTGCTGCTGGCAGCAGCTCGAGGTCTTCGAGAGGGAGCGGAGAGAGAGGCGGGTCCGGGAACAGCAAGCGCAGATAAGGAGCGCGGAGCAGAAGAGCCGGACCAGGAGGAATCCCCGTGCAGCACATGGTCCCCCTTCCACCGGGACTGTGATAAAATTCAACATGCAGCATGGGTGGGGCTTCATTAGAGACCATCATACCCCCGGCGACGTCTTTGTCACCCGCAGAGACGTAGAAAGCCATCTGCCGGAGGGACACAGAGGTCGTGACCTGTATGTAGGGGACGAGGTCACCTTCACCCGGCACAAGTGTGCCAAAGGACCCTACGCCCTCCATGTGCATCGCCTGACGGAGGAGGAGCTGCGGTGTGAGGAGGAGCAAGAGGACCCGGACGGGTCTGAAGAATCTAAAGAAGGAGCAGGAGGACGCCGTCGTTGAAGTACGGTAGAGAGAGACTGTACATAGTTACCCGTCAGGGTATAAGAACTGTTCTAGTTAAAATATAGTCCCCGTTGGGACCAGCAGATTGAACTGAAACCCGTGTGTCCCTATTCCCACTGACCGAGGACTGAGAGCGGTCATTCCTTTCCTAATACCTGGCCGAGGACTGAGAGCGGCCATATTCCCCTTGTATATAGTTGCGCTTCCTAAAGCGCCCCCTACCGGTTTTATAGGAAACTGTTGTTTTCTTAAAGAGACTGTCGCACTTTACCCGGTCACAAGTTGCACCGTGACCGGAGGAACCAGAAAAAGTTTTATGCAGATATATATATGATGTTTTATATGTTTGATATGTTTATGTTTATGAAAAATAATTGTATGTTTTGGATGTTTTTTATCTTACAGCCCGAGGACGTGCTGTGATTTACCAGGGGGGAATGTAGCACCCTGAGGATTCGGCTGCTACAGGGGTATTGCACCTCAACCCAGAGGTGTGATATTCCACTCCCGGGTAAGGATGGAGTGTGGAACTGAGCTAGTAGGCTGCATGCACTACACACATCCCATTTCCGGGGAACAGACCGATGGTACTCCCACTAGAGAAATGTGCAGGTACGACAGTGTCTGTTCCTGGCTGGAGTGGGAGGGGGGTGGAACATCCCAGTAGTGTAGGGGCAGATAGGGGGAGCAGCCTGGGTAAAGTTAGGAGCTCATTGGGTGCTGGTCACCTGAGCTCACACATAGAGGGAGTATTTAAGGTGGGAACCATCTTAGATCAGGGTCAGTCAGTCAGTCAGTTGTCAGTCTGTGAGACGTCAGTCTGTCAGAGTGTAACCTGAGAAGCAGAGCAGAGGAGAAGAGAGAGAGACCCAGAGGCGCAGAGGGGACCCCAAGAGCCCATAAGAGAGCTAATAGGGTGAAGGGTCGGCAACAGGGTACCGGATCCCAAGCTGGCAGAGGCTACAGCACACCTTAGCCAGGAACCGGAGGTCGTGGGCAGGATCTGCCACGACCACCCACTAAATCCACCCGGAAGGCAGACCAAGAATAGGGTCAGGGAGCCCAGAGGAGGCTTGACCAACAAGAGGCCCGAGGGAGCCGGACTTAGGTGGATCCCTGGTGGGAACGGCCAGAAGAAGGGAGAGACAGAAAGGAGCTCAGGACCACACTCCGGAGTTGCCTGGGAGTTGACCGAGTCCAGGACCTGGTGGACGCAGCACGGCTTGGGTGGTCACTGCTGTACACAGTGACCCGAGCAACACCAGTAAGTAAAACCCTGGAACTGCATTTTATGCCTCTGAGTCTCCTTGCTGCACCTTCACAACCACCATCCTCCACGGCTGACCCCCTGAGGCTATACCCCTCCCGTTGGGGGTTATACTACCTAAGCTGCACTCACATCATCAGCCTCAGTGGACTCTGCTGCAGCGGCGGCCGTATTGACCGCAAATCAACGGGTGGCGTAGTCGACACAAAAGAACATCTAATAACATCTGTAGGACTGCCACACACTGAGTTTGACACCCTGGGCACGGACCGGGTCACAGCCACTCGGAGACTACAACCCCCATCTGATCCGGCTCCGGGTATCCCTAACAGCACTGGCCCAGGGGGCGCGTCATATACAAAGTATGCTTTTAAGTAGGCAGATACTTTGGGTGCTAGAGTAAAATAACAGTCTATTATTAGGCTCAGTTTCCAAACTAAAAATGTATATATTTCAATATTGTTATTAAATACAGTGATATTAAAAGTTAAAAATATCAACAAAAATGTTAAACAAAAAATTGTGCATTATTTATTATGCTTGGCTTATATAGCGTCATCATATTCAAAATACAATCAACAGCACTTTACAGACATTATCGACACTGTCCCCATTGGGGCTCACAATCTAGATTCCCTATCAGTATGTTTTTGGGGTGTGGGAAAAAACCCATGCAAACACAGGGAAAACATACTGTACAAACCCCTTGCAGATGTTGTTGTTGATGGGATTTGAACCCAGGACCCCAATGTTGCACATCAACAGTGCTAACCACTGAGCCACCGTGCTGCCCGGGAAGAAAACAATGTGTCACTTTTTGATTACATATTCCCTTTAATAGAGAGAAAGATCAGTATTGGGAGCGGGGGGTGAATTTATCTAAACGGTTGATTGATATGCCAGTCTTAAACCAAAAGCCTGCTGAATTAAAGGGGTTGTCCACTACTTATTATAACCTCCCCCATGTATCTCCCCGGAGCCCATAAGTGTTTTTGCAAATACCTTCTGATGCAGTAACTGTCTGTGAGCGGCGCTATCGGTGGCCGCTCACAGGCATCACGTGACCCCCGGCTGCAGCCGGTGCTGACATCCGCTGACTTCACAACAAGTCCAGGTTGGAGCCGAGGGTCCCTCTTCCGTTTTCCACGATGGCTGCTGGGTTGTGGGCGGGGTTATCCCCGCGTGTCACACCCGGCGTCCATCGTGTGCTCTCCCCATTCATCGGGAAAGCGCGCGGTGGATGCTAGGCGTGACGTGCGGGGAAACCCCACCCACAACCCAGCAGCCACCGTTGAGTCACACCTCACTTGTCGTGACGTCAGCGCGGGGTCACATGATGCCTGTGAGTGGCCAGCGACAGCGCCGCTCACAGGCAGAACCTGCAACAGAAGGCATTTACAAATATACTTATGGACCCCGGGGGGATACATTGGGGGCATAATAAAAAGTTGTGGCTAACTTCTTTAAGGTAAGCACATCTATTGAGAGGCACATGCTTGTTAATAAATTTGACACATTTTTGGGTTGTCTGTGTGCCATAAAAGAAATGTACATGTCTTACATTTCAGCTACAATTTTCTAGCACACACTATAGTTAATTTGTTGAACAGCAGTTCCCCTTATCCCTTTTTGTTATATCTGCCCGTAAAATGAAAAAACAAAAAAAGTTTCTTTTTTTTCTGTAAATGCCCAATTGTGACAAATTGTGCAACTTTTTAATTCCAGGCAACTGGCATAGAGGTGATAAATTCCATTTTCTTGTATACATTTTTGTGTACATTTTCCACTGCAAATTTACTTTGATGAACAGTAATTCCATTAAATAAAATAATAACAATATAATCACTTTTAGAAAAGATTCTATTACAGTGTCTTTTCTCCAAAGCATTTTACTGCACATAATCTGCAGCATATGACTGATAAGCAGAGATGATTTGGCAATGGAAATGACTGGTATCGTTAATATTAGCATCTCTGTCATCATGAGACCAATTTGCTGCATTGTTAACTGCTCAGATTTTCTAACTAAAGAAAAATAAAGCACAAAAAAATTAATGGACGACACAGATAGTCTTTTGGTTCAATGCCTTGTTCAAGGACTCGTGGACAAGAATGTTGTGTTTTTCTCAGTGAAATTAATGGGGATTTGGGGCCTGGAAATGAGAGCTTAGGTGCTTGTGGAGGTCACTAACTGACAATGGAATCAGAGCTTAAGAAAACCTCTAGGGTTTTTTCTCAATGCAAACTAACAAGACGTTGTGATCATTTCGTAGAGAATGGCCTTGTATCAAGCTGGATTTAAATGCAGATTATAAAGTGAACTGCATACCCCCTCTAGTATTATCGTAGAAGAGAGAAAAGAGAAAAATAGAAAAAAAAAAAAAACAGAAATACACAGAACAGAAATGGGCTTGGAAAGTAGTCTCCATTGAGGCAGTAGGAGCTGTCAATCAAAGGCGTTGACAGGCTGCAGAGATTGACAGACAAGCCCTCTCTCCTGACTTCAGCTATCAGGGGGAATGAGAGAAAGTGTCTACAAGAACACGCTAAATTGCCAAAGTCATTACGAGTCGCCAATTACCAAAGAAAAGATAACAAGGTGTAGTTTAGAAGAAGAAGGGGGAAGGAAGAAAGAATAAGAAAAGGAAGGATAAAATCGATGCTGTCTTGGAGAAATTCAATGGATCGAGTGTTTCAGAAGTTTAGGAAAACAAAATGAACCATTTAGGGAATACACAATGAAGTTCTGTCAGCAGGCAATGCATGCTCATATCAGATAAACATTTTCTTTGCTGAAGCTTGCTGCTAAACAGGTACAAAGTATATATAACAGCACAGCGTCGGGCACTTAGATATACCCATATTTGCCATATTCGCTCATATACATTCACATACAATAAAGATAATAATAATCATCATTTCCACCATGTACTCAGAATTATACTAAATAATTGACCATTTAAAGAGATGCAATCAGGTGAGGTCATTTTAATGTTATTACTATTAAAAAGACTGATTAAAAAACCACTATTAAAAATAGTGATATTATCCCCAAACAATGACCATATAGTGGTAGATAACAGTCCTGCTAACCTTTTAATGAAGCACTCCCATTAAATGTTTTATTCATTTAATGTGTGTGTATGTGCATGTAATGTAGTGTGGGTATATTAATATACTCACCTACCGCTGCTCTCTGCGGGATCCAGCGCCGTTCTTCTGCTCTTAGTGCTGTCACCACAAATGAGACCTACCGGCTCACTCTATGCTCTATGCATGAGCCGGAAGTCACTGTTACAATGAAAGCCTATAGAGCATCGTTCTGACACTCCATAGGCTTACATTGTAAAAGTCACTTCTGGGTCACACAGAGCCCAATGTGATCCGGACAGCCTGCAGAGAAGTGACGTCATTCAGAAAAGGAGAAGAATGGTGCTGGACGCTGGATAAAGTATAGACTCACACTACATTACAAGCACATGCACACATTCAATAAATAAGGAACTTTAATGGGAGTGCTTCCTTAAGAGATTATCGCACAACTATATAGAATATAGTGACTTACAGGTGACATTCTTTCTGATTGGGTTTGTTCACTTTTCTTGCCATTTGCCATCTACCCTAGACCGCCATAACTTCTTCCAGCCATGACTTGGGCCAGCACAAGGGCAGGTTGCGATGTCTTTGTGCTACCTGCAGCAGAGTGGTGATGTCTTGTAAACTGCAGACATACAGCAGGCTGCGGCCTACAAAATGTAGAGTGATGGGGCAGGTAGCCTGTAGGTCCTTGTTTTTCCATGGCATTCAATAGTATTGGTATCATATTGACGCTGACACAGTTCAATGTGGATGTCACCAGAAAGGTTATGGTGCTAGAGCCCTGGATTATTGATGGCAGCGACACTGAAGAGGCGTCCATCTCAGCTTACATTTACATCAGTGGAGTACAGCAAGACAATGTTGGAGTATGTAACAGCTGTTTTAAGCAGTTTAAGCTGCTTTAATAAGTTGTTTATCTCAGTGTAGTTCCTTTTACGACCCCTCAGTGTTCATATACTGTATGTCAGATATCTCATGGAATCCACCATTTTGTTGATAATGAAGATTAAAGGGATATTCCTACCTCCAAGATCCTATCCCAATATATACACCGCGTGCAGAATTATTAGGCAAAGGCGTATTTTGATCACTTTGATACTTTTTATACATGTTGTCCTACTCCAAGCTGCATAGGCTTGAGAACCAAGTACCAATTAAGTAAATCTCTGTAATGAGGAGGGGTGTTGACTAATGAAATCAACACCCTATATAAGGTGCGCTTAATTATTAGGCAACTTCCTTTCCTTTGGCAAAATGGGTCAGGAGAGGGATTTGACGGGCTCTGAAAAGTCCAAAATTGTGAGATGTCTTGCAGAGGGATGCAGCAGTCTGGAAATTTCCAAACGTTTGAAGCGTGATCACCGAACAATCAAGCGTTTCATGGCAAATAGACAACAGGGTCGCAAGAAGCGTGTTGGCCAAAAAAGGAGCAAAATAACTGCCCATGAATTGAGGAAAATCAAGCGTGAAGCTGCCAAGATGCCATTTGCCACCAGTTTTGCCATATTTCAGTTCAGAGCTGCAGCGTTACTGGAGTATCAAAAAGCACAAGGTGTGCGATACTCAGGGACATGGCCAAGGTAAGGAAGGCTGAAAAACTACCACCTTTGAATAAGAAGCATAAGATAAAACATCAAGAATGGGACAAGAAATATCTTAAGACTGATTTTTCAAAGGTTTTATGCACTGATGAAATGAGAGTGACTCTTGATGGCCCAGATGGATGGGCCAGAGGCTGGATCAGTAAAGGGAAGAGAGCTCTACTCCAACTCAGACGCCAGCAAGGTGGAGGTGGGGTACTGGTATGGGCTAGTATCATCAAAGATGAACTTGTGGGACCTTTTCGGGTTGAGGATGGAATGAAGCTCAACTCCCAGACCTACTGCCAGTTTCTGGAAGACAACTTCTTCAAGCAGTGATACAGGAAGAAGTCGGTATCGTTCAGGAAAAAAAATATGATTTTCATGCAGGACAATGCTCCATCAGATGCATCCAACTACTCCACAGCGTGGCTGGCCAGAAAAGGTCTAAAAGAAGAAAAAATAATGACATGGCCCCCTTGTTCACCTGATCTGAACCCCATAGAGAACCTGTGGTCCATCATAAAATGTGAGATCTACAGGGAGGGAAAACAGTACACCTCTCGGAACAGTGTCTGGGAGGCTGTGGTGGCTGCTGCACGTAATGTTGATTGAAAACAGATCAACCAACTGACAGAATCTATGGATGGAAGGATGTTGAGTGTCATCGTAAAGAAAGGTGGCTATATTGATCACTAATTTTTTTGTTTTTTGTTTTTGCATGTCAGAAATGTTTATTTATAAATTTTGTGCACTGATATTGGTTTACCTGGTGAAAATAAACAAGTGAGAAGGGATTATATTTGGTTTTTATTAAGTTGCCTAATAATTCTGCACAGTAATAGTTACCTGCACAAACAGATATCCTCCTAAGATAGCCAAATCTAAAAAAAAAACCACTCAAACTTCCAAAAATATTAAGCTTGGATATTTATGAGTCTTTTGGGTTGATTGAGAACATAGTTGTTGATCAATGATAAAAATAATCCTCTAAAATACAACTTGCCTAATAATTCTGCACATAGTGTAGTAGGTGTAATAATAACAATATTAGCAAATACCTCCAATTAGAAATGTAGTATAGTTCTTCTGATTTGCTATGTCAATTACCCCATGTGCAGGGCATTGCAGTAGCTTAGGTATCCATGGTTATGACCACTAACAGCTAATTAACTGTCATTATATAAGTGGTCATAACCATGGACACCTAAGCTACTGCAGTGCTGTGCACATGGGGTAAGCGACATTGTGAATCAGAAGAACTATGCTACGTTTCTATTTGGAGGTATTTGCTAATATTATTATTATTACACCTGCTACATATTGGGATAGGATCTTGGAGATGGGAATACCCCTTTAATGATTGCTTTATGACACATGTAATACATTTTCTGAGTGCTGATGATTCTGCTGACAGATGAAGTCTGCAACAAATTACCCTCCCACAATTCTGACCCATGCGGATGTGTATTCTGCCTAGTCCTAGTTGCTCTGCAAAAACTCAATGATGAGAAGAAAATCAGGCCGACTATGCAAATGGTACTTGACTCAAACTCTGTTAGAGTTTGATCCAAGTGTCACCTAAGTGTGATCCCATTCTCTCAGAGAGAATCTTATCACATGAGAAGTTGGAGAACGTAATTTCTCCATCTTCTTCATTATCTTAGTTTGCAGATGTCGGACTTCACTCGGATGACATCCGAGTTCAGTCCAATGTTTTACACACACCCATAGACTTGTATGAGTGCGCATTGTCCGATTATCGGATGCACTTGCAGCATGCTGTTATTTTTTTTTTATGCCAAATTGTCATGTAAAAAATAGCGCTGGTCGGCACTGCCCTTTGTATATCATTGGGCCAAGTGCTATCTGATAAAACATCAGATAGCACTCGGTCGTGTAATACGCTCGTGTGAGCAAGCCCTTCCTCTAAATCTAAACTTTGAATCAGGGTAATTGATTAATATGGCCACGTTCACACGTTCAGTATTTGGTCCGTATATTCCAGCAGTATTTTTAAGCCAAAATCAGAAGTGGAATAATCAGAGGAAAAGTATAGTAAAACACTTGGCCTAATGGCCCCTTCACACGTGTGCATAAAAACACATCCATGTGGGACATTCAATTTTGACCTGCATTGTGCTTCTTTTTCCAACATCCGTGTGTACATTTTTTTAATCCATGTGTCATCCATGTGCTATCCGTGTGTATGTGTGCGTAATCCATGTGTCGTCCATGTGACACGTACCGGAATAGAATGCAGAATAAAAATTGCTGATTTTTAAGTGATGTGCAAAGATAATAGAGAGATAGATATATACTAGATAGATAGATAATAGATAGATAATAGATGGATAGATAGATAGATAGATAGATATGGATAGATAGATAGGAGATAGATAGATAGATAGATAGATAGATAGATAGATAGATAGATTGTAGTGCTTTCTATTAAGCCACATAAATAATTAAATAAAAAAAATGACATGGGGTCCCCCCTATTTTTTTTTACAGTGGAGCATCACAGGAGATAATCAAAATCTGCGCTTCACCTCGGCTCTTCCCGATTCCCCTGGTGCATTGGCAATCGGGGCAATGGTTTTTGGGGATGATGTCAGCTGTGAAGTATCCACAAACACAGCTGACATCAAGCCCTGGTGCTAGTAATGAAGAGATGTCTATCATACACCCACATTACTAACCCAGTAATCAAAAAAAAACCACACACACAAAAGTACTTTAATAAAATATAGACTCCCCCAAACTTTCCCTTGTTCACCACTTTATTCAAAATGGAAAAAATCCCACGCATGTCCGCCATAGTCCACAGAATCCGATGTAGTCCAGTGATTCCAATGAACAAAGTCTATGGAGCCTTGTTCTGACGCTTCATAGTCTTTGCCTACAGCCACTTTCAGGTACTGCTGTGCAGCGTGAGACCAGGCGACTCTGAACAGTTCTGTCTATATTGTGTATTTGATGTCTGTATTGTGTATTTGATGTCAGTATTGTGTATTTGTCAGCATTGTGTATTTGTTTTGTGTATTGTGTATTTGAAGTATGTATTTTTTTTTATTTCTGTATTGTGTATCTGTTGTGTGTATTTGTGTGGATGAGTGATGCTGAAAGCAATGTATTTTTCCATCAGGGACCTCTCAGGCGGACAGGTTTCAACTGATTTACCAAACTAGGCATACTGCCCAGTACCAGCATCGGCAGCAGGACGTTGCACGATGAGGTGGTTTGTATTGACAATATACAACTCTGATTGTGGCTCCTTCATGGGAGGTCTATGCAATATAATAGAGATAAAAAGACACAGAGGAATAATTGAAATTGTGCACACCCAGATATTTGAGAAAGTACCAAATTGTATTATACATAATTAACAAAGAAAAGCAACTCAAACAAAAACTGCGTTTGCCCACACCACATGACAGGAAGCAATTTGCAATCAATACAGCTGCTACCTATCACCTCATTCAAACGCCATGCCTATAAATATTTAGGTAACAGCATAGACTGATCATCCCTGATGAAGTTGCCCTCAGCAGTGACACTTGTTGGGTTTTGCCCACTGCAGGTATATTGCTTTGGTTCATCTGGTAAGACACGACCGCTCTATAATACCTATGACTGTCTTGACTTAGTGTCAAATTGTGAGGAGCTTTATCTAAGGGTTCATGGATGCTTAACGTTCTTGCCATCTATATTTTGTAATATGTTTTGTGACTGTTCCAACCAGTCACAGCATGAATGACTTTTTTATCATAGTGGAGTGCACTGACGAGGGCCAATAGCCTGAAACACCGGGTCTGCAAATTGAGATTCTTATTTGGCTATTATCCTAAGTCATATTGCAAGACTCATTAAAGGATTGATTGTGACTAATAGGATGGCTGTGTAGGGGCCTGAGGGTGATGAAGACGTCGAGCTGAAGATGGGGTTAATAATTGTTATATGTGTTTATGTTTATTTGTGTGATAAAAGAGTGTCTTGCTGTGAAATCATTATGGCCGATTATTTTATGCCGGTTCTCCTATAGGCTTTGCCTAAGGCCTTCCCTGGGATGGGAGAGGTCTGTCCAGAGGGGAACTATACAATAGACAGGGATTCAGCTGCACTACACTGCTTAGACATCAGAAGGTTAGGACAAGGGTTACATCATTAGCTGGGAGGAGTTACAGCATTACAGCAGTTTCATAGAAAATCATTTCCTGGTTACAGACAGTCTACGAGAGGCCTGAGCCAGGCCACTTCATTCCTGGGTTCAAGACCCGAGTGCACAGAACCGGGGTAGGCTCTATTCCCATACACAGAGAGATGGAGTGTGGAGGATGACTGAGCAGGTAGGAAAACAGACTCCAACAGCAGTGTCAGCAGTGAAGAAGTGTTTACTAGTGCAAGTTATCTGAACAGAATGAGGACACATTTGAGACAGAATTTGGACGCTGGTAATGTCCTTGGCTCATGGCCTGTGAGAAGTGCTCAGTGCGAGGCCTCGGTTTCTCTAGAGAGGAGTCTCTCAGTCGGGTCACAGAAGATGTGGAAGATGTTGAGTCTCAGGAAGGGACGAGAACAGAGATTGGAAAGGCACATTCCCAAGGGGGCTTCACTAACCAAAGAACTTGTCTTGATCTGTATACTACAGCCGTGTATGGAAGAATTGCACAATAAAAGTGCGTCTGTTAACCTGGATATACGATCTCCTGTCTTGCTTGCAGTCGGTGTCGGTTCTGTTCCAAGGGACAGCGTAACAGTGAGTACAGCAAATCCACCATTGCAGCACACACTACAGTCTCAGTCCTTAATAGTAGGGGGGGCATTGGGCGAAGAAAAGATAGTTCCGTCACACAGCGTGATGATAGTGGCCCTGGGTGCTCCCCTCTACAAATAACACTGCGAGCAGGGTATTAGGCCCTGGAAAGAAAAGAAACAGAAGAAAATGAAGAAAACAAAGAAAGTGGGGAAACTAAAGAAGAAGAAAGATAAAAATGCCAGAATGGTGGATGGCGGGAAGTTAAAGAAAGGAACAAGTGCATTGCAGGTGAAGGAAAAGATGAAAAACACCAGAATGGTAGATGGCGACACCAGAATGGTGGATGGCGAGGAGTTAAGTGACAAAAGTGCAGAATTTAGTACCTTAACCGCTTCGCAACGGCCCACTGTAGATAAACGTCGGTGCTTGCTGGGCTCTGTGCAGCGCCGACGTTTAAAAACGGTGGGTGGTCTTGCAGCGCTCAGGACCCCCAGTGTCCTGCAAGCACTGCGTTTGCGGTGCAGAGCGATAGCTCTGACAGGGGACATCATCGGGACCTGATTGGATCAGGTCCCAATGATGTTAACCCTTTGCTATGTTCTATATGCCGCGATCTATAGTGATCGCGGCATATAGAAGATAGACAGAGGAGAGGGGGTCGTCTTACTTACCTCTCCGAAGACCCCTGATACCTTCCAGGACCTGACGTTGCTATGGCAGCTGGAGGTCACATGACCGCCTCCAGCTCTGCCATATATGGTGTCCTGCCTGGCTCAGCCTGCAGCTGAAGCCTGGCAGGAGACTCTGACTGTGAAACAGTCAGCGAAGATCTCATGTAATGTAATACATGTCTATTACATTACATGAGATCAGTGATCAGAAAAATAAAAATTAATGTCCCATACAGGGACTAAGTAAAAATGTAAAAAAAAGTTAAAAAAAATGTTTTTAAACTGTTAAAAAAAAATCACAAAATAAATAAAAATAAATAAATAAAATATTAAACCAATAAATCCGTATATTTATGCAAAAACAAAAAAAGTACACATATTTGGTATCTCCGCGTCCGAAACAACCCGATCTATAAAACTGTCACACTAAGTAACTCCTTCTGTGCACACCGTAATAAAAATTAATAAAAAACGGAGCAAAAAAAAAATGCTTTTTCATCATATCGCCAAACAAAAAGTGGAAAAAAATGCGATCAAAAAGCAAAATGGAAATAAAAATGGTACCGCTGAAAACGTAATCTTGTTCTGCAAAAAAAACGTCACCATACAGCTTCATCAGCCGAAAAATAAAAAAGTTATAGCGCTCAGAATAAAGCAATACAAAAAAATTTTTTTTTCTATAAAATTGTTTTATTGTGTAAAAGCGCCAAAACATAAAAAAATATACAGTAAGTGTAGTATCACTGTAAACATACTGACTCGAAGAATAACGCTGCCTGATGATTTTTACCACACGCAGAACGGTATAAAAAAAACCCTCAAAAAACAATTCCTGAATTGTTGGTTTTTGTTAATTTTACCTCCCAAAAAACGGAATAGAAAGCGATCAAAAAATGTCACGTACCCAAAAATGGTACTAATAAAAATGTAAACTCGTCCCGCAAAAAACAAGCCATCACATGACTCTGTCTGCCGAAATATGGAAAAATTATAGCTCTCAAAATATGGCAATGCAAATACTAGATTTTGCAAAAAAAAAGCGTCTTTTAGTGTGTGACAGCTGTCAGTCATAAAAACCCGATATAAATCTGGTATCTCTGTAATTGCACCGACCCGAAGAATAAAGTAATCTCATCACTTATACCACACGGGGAATGGCGTAAAAAATAAATAAAACCAATTCTTCACCTGCTACTGACTTGTTTATTATGTCTCCCAAAGATCGCAGTAAGGCTCTGCTCACATTTATCCTGCGCTCTGCGCTAAGCGCTTACACCAGAGTTTCCGTGTAAATCTCTGATATATGTGATTCAGCCTAAACCCATGACGGAAGATTCCCTGTAATGAGGCAGATACAGGCACTGTGGATGCCGTCTGACCTGTGATCCCACGGTGTCATTTGTTTTAGGCGTGCATAAAAGTGCAGTTGGCCACAGTTTTGTGCACTTCTGATAAAAAGGACACCGCTAAACAGAGTCCAGACGGAGTCCAGAGTAACTCTGCTGCCTCATTACAGTGAATGGATCCCGCAGGGGTTTCATCTGAATTACATCACTTGGAAATTTAGATGGAAACCCCGATGTAAGTGCTCAGCCTAGAGCTCCGGATAAATGTTATGTAAAATGTTCCCAATAAAAGCTTCAACTCAGTCCTCAAAAAAAGCTAGTCCCCACTCAGGTCCGTCATCTGTTAAAAATATAAGGGACTTCCAAGTTACTGGTAGCAGAAAGGCTCTGGAAAAGCGAAATGGCCCTTGCCCCCCAAAAGAAATTCAGAAAATTTTGTGCTCCCAAATCCAAATGCCTACTCTACAATAATTTGTTCTCCAATTGTCAAAGAGCGCTCCGTCCCCCCCAGATCTCGCCGTATGGCTGAGCGGTACGATACAGCCACATATGGGGTATTGAAACTTTTAGAAGAAATTGTGTGACACATTTCGGCACCATTTTTACCCATTGCCCTTTGTGAAAATGTAAAATCTGAGGGTAAAACATTTTTTGTGGTAAAAATATAATTATATTTTTTTCACTGCCCAATGGTATAAATTAAAAAATTAAAAAATACTCACTACTTCCCTAGATGGATTCCTTGAGAGGTGTAGTTTACAAAATGGCGTCACTTGTGGGGGTTTCTGCTGTTTCGGCATGTCAGCGACTCTTCAAATGTGACATGGTGTCTGCAACCTATCCCAGCCAACATAGCGCTCCTTTCTCTTCCGAACCCTGCCGTACACCAAAGCAGTGGTTTTCCCCCACATATGGGGTATCGGCGTGTTCAGGAGAAATTGCACAACAAATTTCATGGTGCAATTTATCCTGTTACCCTTATGATAATGCAAAATTAGGGAATGAAAAACATTTTTTGTGGGAAAAATGTGAAAATTTTATTTTTACAGCTCATTATTATAAACTTCTGTGAAGCACCTTGGGGTTCAAGGTGCTCACCACACATCTAGATAAGTTCCCTCAGGGGTCTAGTTTCCAAAATGGTGGCACTTGTGGGGGGTTTCCACTGTTTAGGCACATTAGGGGCTCCCCAAATGCAACATGGCGTCCGCTAATTATTCAAACAAATTTTACATTCAAAAAGTCAAATGGCGCTCCTTCCCTTTCAAACTCTGCCGTGCGCCCAAACAGTGGTTTGCCTCCACATATGGGGTATCGGCGTGTTCAGGAGAAATTGCACAACAAATTTCTTGGTGCAATTTATCCTATTACCCTTATGATAATGCAAAATTAAGGGATGAAAAACGTTTTTGTGGGAAAAATGTGAAAATTTTATTTTTACAGCTCAATATTATAAACTTCTGTGAAACACCTTGGGGTTCAAAGTGTTCACCACACATCTAGATAAGATCCATAAGAGGTCTAGTTTCCAAAATGGTGTCACTTCTGGGGGGTTTCCACTGTTTAGGAACATCAGGGGCTCTCCAAACGAAACATGGCGTCTGCTAATTACATTACAAATTTTACATTCAAAAAGTCTAATGACGCTCCTTCCCTTCTGAACCCTGCAGTGCCCCCAAACAGTAGTTTTCCCTCACATATGGGGTATCAGCGCGCTCAAGAGAAATTGCACAAAAAAATTTGGGGTCCATTTTTTCCTGTTACCCCTGTGAAAATAAAAAAAATTGGGTCTAAAGTAAAATTTTTGTGAAAAAAGTTAAATGTTTATTTTTTTCTTCCACATTCCAAAAATTCCAGTGAAGCACCTGAAGGGTTAATAAAGTTCTTGAAAGTGGTTTTGAGCACCTTGAGGGGTGCAGTTTTTAGAATGGTGTCACTTTTGGGTATTTTCTGTCATAAAGACCCCTCAAAGTGACTTCAAATATGATGTGGTCCCTAAAAAAATGTTTTTGTAAATTTTGTTGGAAAAATGAGAAATCGCTGGTCAACTTTTAACCCTTATAGCTCCCTAACAAAAAAAAATTTGGGTTCCAAAATTGTGCTGATGTAATGTAGACATGTGAGAAATGTTATTTATTAACTATTTTGTGTGACATATCTCTCTGATTTAAGGGCATGAAAATTCAAATTTTGAAAATTGCAAAATTTTCTAAATTTTTGCCAAATTTCTGATTTTTTCACAAATAAACGCAAGTGATATCGAAGAAATTTTACCACTATCATGAAGTACAATATGTCACGAAAAAACAATCTCAGAATCAGGAGGATCCGTTGAAGCGTTCCAGAGTAATTGCTTCATAAAGTGACAGTGGTCAGAATTGAAAAAATTGGCCCGGTCACGAAGGCAAAAACAGGCTCTGGTGCGAAGTGGTTAAAGAAGAATCGTGACATAATTGCCAGAATGGTGGATGGCAGTGAGTTTCCCAAAATGGCAGACAGCAGCATGGTTCCCAAGATGGCGGCGACCGCATGTCCAGGTAGGAGAAGAAGTTCAGCCCATGGTGGGCGTGGTAAGAGACCAAGAGCGTGAAAATGGCGAGTACGGCAAACCAGAAGACCATCCCTCACAGGGTGTTCCAGAACCAAAGTGCAGCTGAGGAGAGGTGGAGCTGTACGGAAGAAAGGGAGTACCAGGAGGAGAGAGGCCTCACCTGGTAAGAGTCGACGAGTTCAGTGGGTGCGGCAAGGGGCGGAGTTGAGAAGAGTGACTGCGGAGATGTCGTCCGCGTCACTGGTGCATCCGCTGGAAGGGTGGAGTTTGTTGAGCGGGAGACTCACAGGAAGTGACTTGCCGGCACCATTCTGCCTTCAGCACAGCACACGAGAAGACCTGGGTCCGGAGCTGCTGCTACTGCTACAGAGAAAAATAAGCCGCACCGTGTGCGATATCAAGGGAGCGGAGGACATGGACTGCACCTCGGCTGAGGAGACCACTCGCTGGGAATGGGAAGCAGCATTCTAGCGGGCACAACGTCAGCAGTGGTGACACCCACCTCCGTCTATCCAGCCAGAGCGCCAGTCTTCCGACACCCCAAAGCCATCTCGGACCAAGGAGACGGGCACGGAACAGGAGAGTTACACTCCGGCCTCAACTAGACCCCATGAGGCTGGAGCTTCAGCACCTGCAGCACCCCCAGTGGCCGTCTCTAGCGTTTATATGAATAATGCCAACAATGTGGTGATGGCCGGGACAGACGTTCAGGGAGTGGACAAGGGGAGACAGCAATACCCCAATGCCACATGAAGGTGGGATTGACCTCCATGTCCCAACACCTGCGTCCAGTTGATGCAAAAGGATTACTTCCGGAAGCTGAAGAAGTCAGTTTTTTTATTTTTTGTTCTCCTGAAGGCGTCCCATGTGGCCGAGTTTGAGGCCAGCCTGAGTCATAAGGCTCTACTGTTACTGTCTGGGACAGTGTTCCTGTTTCCCCTGAGTGGCCATTGCCACTTGCAGCATTATACCACCGGGCGGCCTGTTGCCTTGCTGCCCAGGACACTGTGTTCTGCACATGGACAGTGGACACTACTGTCGGGCTATACCAAGTTAGCCGACTATGTTTTAAGAGACCGGGACGTCGTTCACAGAAGAAGAAAAGTGGGGTTCGGAAAAAGTTGAAAATGTTTTTATTAGTATATATATATATATATATGTAGAATGATCGGGGACGACCACTTCTGAAGTGGGGGCATGTAGGGAGCTGAGGGTGATGAAGACGTCGAGTTGAAGAAGGGGTTAATAATTGTTTTATGTGTTTATGTTTATTTGTGTTATAAAAGTGTGTCTTGCTGTGAAATCACTATGGCCGATTATTGTATGCCTGTTCTCTTATAGGCTTTGCCTAAGGCCGTCCTTGGGATGCAGGAGGTCTGCCCAGAGGGGAACTATACAATAGACAGGGATTCAGCTGCACTACACTGCTTAGACATCAGAAGGTTAGGACAAGGGTTACATCATTAGCTGGGAGGAGTTACCGCATTAGAGCAGTTTTATAGAAAATCATTTCCTGGTTACAGACAGTCTACGAGAGGCCTGAGCCAGGCCACTTCATTCCTGGGTTCAAGACCCGAGTGCACAGAACTGGGGTAGGTTCTATTCCCATACACAGAGAGACGGAGTGTAGAGCATGACTGAGCAGATAGGAAAGCAGACTCCAACAGCAGTATCAGCAGTGAAGAAGTGTTTACTAGTGCAAGTTATCTGAACAGAATGAGGACACATTTGAAACAGAATTTGGACGCTGGTAATGTCCTTGGCTCATGGCCTGTGAGAGGTGCTCAGTGCGAGGCCTCGGTTTCTCTACAGAGGAGTCTCTCAGTCGGGTCCCGGAAGATGTGGAAGATGTTGAGTCTCAGGAAGGGACGAGAACAGACATTGGAAAGGCGCATTCCCAAGGGGGTTTCACTAACCAAACAACTTGTCTTGATCGGTATACTGCAGCCGTGTATGGAAGAATTGCACAATAAAAGTGAGTCTGTAAACCTGGATCAATGATCTCCTGTCTTGCTTGCGGACGGTGTCAGTCCTGGTCTAAGTGACAGTGTAACAGTGAGTACAGCAAATCCTCCATTGCAGCACACACTCCGGTCTCAGTTCTTAATAGTACAGGGGGCATTGGGCGAAGAAAAGATAGTTCCAGCACACAGCGTGATTGTAGTGGCCCTGGGTGTTCCCCTCTACAGCTGCTTCTGATAGGCGGCGCTATAGAGTTCAAGCCCTCTTTCTCTCTGAAGAGGCAATTTGCATATTAAATTTCCCAGAGGAGCATTGCATGGTGAATAAGCCTCCTTACCTTGGCATGCCAGAGCCAGCATGTCACTCTCCAGAAGGAGAAACGTTACCCCTTAGAATTCAATCCAGAGCCTCTCAGCTGGCCAAATCAGTTCTCATACTTCGCACTGATGAGAGCCAATAGCCCGAAACACCATGTCTACAAATTGAGATTCTGATTTGGCTTTTATCCGAAGTCAAATTGCAAGACTCGTTAAAGGGTCAATTGTGACTTGTAAGATGGCTGCTTCCAATAGGTGGTGCTATAGAGTTCAAGTCCTCTTTCTCTCTAATGAGGCAATTTGCATATTAATTTCCCAGAGGAGCATTGCACAGCAGATAAGCCTCCTTACCTTGGCATGCCAGAGCCAGTATGTCACTCTCCACAAGGAGAAACGTTACCCCTTAGCATTCAATCCAGAGCCTCTCAGCTGGCCAAATAAGTTCTCATACTTTGCACTGATGAGAGGCAATAGCCTGAAACACCGCATCTGCAAATTGAGATTCTGATTGAGCTATTATCCTAAGTCATATTGCAAGACTCGTTAAAGGGTCGATTGTGACTTGTAGGATGAGTGTTTCCAATAGGTGGTGCTATAAAGTCCAAGTCCTCTTTCTCTCCGAAGAGGCAATTTGCATATTAAATTTCCCAGAAGAGCATTGCACAGTGAATAAGCCTCCTTACCTTGGCATGCCAGAGCCGGTATGTCACGCTCTACAAGGAGAAATGTTACCCCGTACCACTCAGTCCAGAGCCTCTCACCTAGCCAAATCAGTTCTCATATTTTGCACTGAAGAGGGCCAATAGCCCGAAACACCGTGTCTACAAATTGAGATTCTGATTTGGCTTTTATCCTAAGTCAAATTGCAAGATTCTTTAAAGGGTCGATTGTGACTTGCAAGATGGCTGCTTCCAATAGGTGGCGCTATAGAGTTCAAGCCCTCTTTCTCTCTAAAGAGGCAATTTGCATATTACATTTCCCAGAGGAGCATTGCACAGAGAATAAGCCTCCTTACCTTGGCATGCCAGAGCCGGTATGTCACTCTCTTCAAGGAGAAACGTTATCCCTTACCACTCAGTCCAGAGCCTCTCACCTAGCCAAATTAGTTCTCATACTTTGCACTGCAAAGTGTCTGCAAATTGAGATTCTGATTTGGCTTGTATCCTAAGTCATATTCCAAGACTTGTTGAAGGGTTGATTGTGACTTGTAGGATGGCTGCTTCCAATAGGTGGCGCTATAGAGTTCAAGTCCTCTTTCTCTCTGAAGAGGAAATTTGCATTTTTTATCATTTTAATTACGAACAAATCATCATAATATATACCTGCTGAAGAGATTATAATGCTGGGCTATTGTATCCAACCTTTGTCTATTTTTAAATGTTTTTAATCTTTTTGTTTGAGTTGCTTTTCTTTATTAATTATGTTTCAGAAAATTTGTTACTTTTTCAAATATCTGGGTGTGCACAATTTCAATTATTCCCCTGTGTCTTTTTCTCTCTATTATATTGCATAGATCTCCCTTGCAGGGCATATGTAGCAACCCTCCTTATAGTTTGGCTGTGCCCAATAGTTCTCTTCCTTTGCATGTCCTTCACGGGAGCCACATCACTGCACAGAAGAAAGTCCTGGCAATCTACTTCTGTATTATGCCAAGAAAATTTGATGGAGAGTACAACTAAAGGCATTCAATATAGTGCTGGAAGATGCACCCCTAGGTCAGAAAGCACTAAACAAGCTACTGGGGAAGAGCCGATGGTTGACCAGAGTATAATGAGTACTCATGATGGGTCAGGATCAAAGCCCCAAGGACATCTTGGTGCTGATATCACTTGGTTGAAAGGGAAAATCAAAAGCTGCAGAGATATCATAAAGTTTGGAACTTGGAATGTACGAACCATGAACCAAGGCAAACTCAGTATTGTCAAACTGGAAATGGACAGAACAGGACTCGAACTAAAATGGACTCATTCCAGACATTTCCAGTGAAACGAACACTGGGTCTACTATTCTGGCAATGATAACCAAAGAAGAAATGCCTTTATTCTCAACCGAAGATTGGCCTGCACTGTCCTGGAGTACAATGCAGTCAAGATAGAGTTATCTAAATATGATTACATTCATGTTACAGTTATACAAGTCTACTCACCAGCAACAGATACTGAGGAGGAGGAAGTTTAACTATTCTACCATCAAGTTAAAAAAGAAATAGGCAAACCATCAAAACAATGGAATCTTGTCGAAAACATGGAATCGTTATTGGAATCTTTGGACTTGGTGAATGAAACGAGGCTAGAGGAAGATTCATTGACTTTTATATGACAAATCAACTGTCCATCATGAACACCTTCCTCCAAAATCACAAACGAACACTCTACACATGGACATCACTGAATGGGGCCTATAAGAATCAGATTGGCTACATATTTGCTTGTCAAAGATGGAGGTCGCCAATCATTACTGCGTAAACAAGCCCAGAAGCTGACTGCGGAACTGATAAACTTTTGACAGCAAAGATTAGAGTCAAGCTGCGCAAATGGACTAGACAACGGGTCTTTTCCAACTTCTATTTGACCAACATATCTGTTTTTTGGAAAGGTCTGCACAACCAATTTATATCACTAGACATGGATGAAAGAAAGCCTGAGGAATTATAGACACATATAAAGACTATTATTACTGAAGAAGCCAGAAAGGCAACAAACAAGAGGCAGAAGAGAACCCCGCAGCCATGGTTAACAGGAGAGACCCTAAAGATCATCAAAGAAAGACAAATGGCAAAAGTAAAAGGTAACAAGCAGGACACAGGCAACATCAGTAAAAGATTAAAAAAAGCCATTTAAGCAGACAAAGAACTTTGTTACCAAAGGTTATGTACAGAGATAGAATGGGAAAGTCAGAAGGGCAAGGCCAGGAAAACATACCAAAAGATCAAAGAGATGAAAGTTTCAACCAAGAGTAGGAATGTTGAAAGATGCCAATGAGAACAAACAAATTGAGCCAGAACAGATCAAGGAAAAATGGAAAGAATACAGGGAACACCTCTACAAGAACCACTCAATGATAAGGGAAGAAACTGAGACTGGAAATGATAGCGAACTGAAAATCTTGAAAGATGAAGTCCTTGCTGTGAAAAAGCTTCTGTATAAAAACAAAGCACCTGGATGTAACAATATTACAATAGAGCTAATAAAGTCTTGTGAAGCAGCAGTTGATATCATAACATGCCTGTCTTAATAGATGTGAACCACTGGTAAATGGCCCAAGGACTGGACAAGATTGGTGTTTATTCCTATTCCGAAGAAGGGAGATGCTACCGACTGTGGAAACTATCAGACTATTGAATTCATACCTCATGCCAGCAAAATACTACTGAAGATCCTACAAAGATGGCTACAGCCTTACATTAACAAGGAGATTCCGGATGAACAAGCAGAATTCAGAAAAGGCAGAGGAACAAGAGACATAATTGCTATCATTAGTTGGATAATGGAAAAGGCCAAAAAATACAACAAGGAGATCTATTTTTTCTCCATCGATAACAGCAAAGCCTTCGACTGTGTTGATCACCAAAAAGTTTGGAATACCATGAAGGATATAGGTGTGCCGAACCATCTAATCAACCTCATTAGGAATCTTTACATCGACTAAGAAGCAACAGTCCGAAAGGAACATGACAACACGGCATGGTTCAAAGTAGAGAAAGGTGTCAGATAAGACTACATCCTGTCACTATTTCTCTTCAATGTATATGCAGAAGCTATTTTCAGGAAGGCTGGACTTGCCGAAAAAGAAGAAGGAATCAAATTGCTGGCCAAATCATCAACAATCTTAAATAAGCAAATGCTACAACTTTTACAGCAACAGGCATAGACAGAATGAAAGACTTATTAAGGAATTTCAAGATGGAGAGCTCAAACATGGGACTCCTACTCAATACAAAGAAGACAAAGATATGGAATACTGCCAGGTACGACCGGGACACATTTGAGATGGACGGCGACGAACTGGAAGTTGTAAAAGACTTCAACCTATTAGAATCAATGATCACTCAAGATGCAGCGATGACACCTGTAGTCAATAGGAGAATAGCTATCAGCAAATCAACAATGAAATCACAGGACAAGGTCTTCAAATCGAGGAACATTTCAAAATTGATGAAGACACGGCTCATACATAGTCTGTTCTTTTCTGTAGTAACATATGAATCTGAAACCAGGACGATAAAGAAACAAGAAAGAAGAAGAATTAACACTTATGGTGCTGGGGAAGGATGCTATCAATAACATGGATGGATAGGAGAACAAACAAATTAATTTTGGAACAACTCAAGCCAGACATGTCACTCGAAGCAAGGATCACCAAGCTATGACTTGCCTACTTTGGACACATCATGAGAAGAGAGCAATCAGTGGAGGACATCATGGTCAGAAGAATAGAAGGAATAAGGTGAAGAGGAAGACCAGCAACCCAATGACTTGATACTATCAAGGTAACAGCAAAGAAGACCCTGATGGATCTTCCTATAGAGCATTCACCCATCAAGTCACTATGGCTTGAGATCGAACTGAAGGCTGTTAAATAATAATATTTAACATTTATTTTAATTATTTACTCTGCTTTCTTAAGACATATTTTCCACATATTTGCAAATAGAAACATAGCCACAAGGGTGATGGACTTTTAGTATTTGATAAAAGATGCCATATATTACAGCTATGCTCACACAGCAAATAAATTATATATTAATGTCCGATTGATAAAGGCAAGATTGGATTTATTATGGAAAATAGCAAAAGAACAACTTTTGGAGTGACCACACATGCTGTGGCATCAACAACTGAAAGCATAGTGAAAAAAATGGCACACATGGTATATACATTCAAATTCGACTGGCATATTATATCATTGCATAACAGCATACCTGTAATAATATATTCTTTCTTATTGACTTCAAACAAGTCCTCCTGCTGTTGTATTGTGTTTGTGCATCGTATATATATGTATCAAGGCATTGGGACAGAAAAGCTCTAAAGGTATAAATGTATATGTATTGATTATATATACTTTGTGCATGCTTCTTATGGGCATGCTTCCTTTGGCCCTTAGTATGAGTGTAATTATCCGCGGGGAAAGGTTGAGTCCACTACCAAATAATTAAATCTATGCTTGTCCTTTCTGACCTCTGCTAGCCAACCTGCAATATCTAGTGATACACTGGATTAAATAAACAAAAATCAATCATCTAATTCATTAGACGACTTGTTTCTTGGTCATGGTAGAATTCAGTGATTTACTGAGGATTTGACTTTCTTTGTATTAGTCCTAAATCTTTAGTTCTGCTTTTTTACAATTCTTGTTTAATATATGATATATGCTATCTATATATGCAGAGATGGGATTCTGCCAGTACTCACATGTTTAGCCAAACTGGTTGTTAAAAACACTGCGGGTTCACGGAACCAACAAGAAGCAGTGCCCAAATCGTGTTCCCTCATCTAGAGTCAGATACAGTCATGGCTGAAAGTGTTGGCACCCTTGAAATTGTTTTAGAAAATGAAGTACTGTATTTCTCCCAGAAAATTATTGCAATTACACATGTTTTGTTATACACATGTTTATTTTCTTTGTTTATTTCCTTTGTGTGCATTGGAACAACACAAAAAAACTGATAAAAAGGGCAAATTTGGCATCATTTTACACAAAACCCCAAAAATAGGGCCGGACAAAATTGTTCAAAACAGAATCAATTGCTCCTAACAGTTCCTAGTATAGCTTTGCCTGTGTAGAAACTCATTTGGGAAAATAGGTTATACACTAAAAATTGCATCTGACCCTGCCGGTTCCTGTACAAACTAGATATCCTGACTCCACAGTCCCTAGTGGTACCTGCGGGTGCAGAGATAGACCTAACCATAGACTAGGAGATGGCAACTCTGCCCTAAACTGCTTAAAAGGCAGAGGAGTTGATTCATGAACCAGAGGGCAGAGAAGAGTATGAATTATCTACAATAGAAGTGTACTGAACAAAGGAAAGATCCCAGAGTGTGTAAAGTAAATAATGAAATACAAAGCAAAGAATAAAGCACATACTGTTAACAAATGTACTGCCTACTTCCTAATGATAAACAGAAGATAGGTGCAAAGTATAGCAAAGAAACTGCAAAGTGAAAACCCTTAACTGGACTCTCACAGACTGGCTCCAAACACAGAATGTCAGAACATTCAAATTAATCTATCACCAGCAGGAAACGCCAGCAGGAGGACAGAATATAAAGCTGCAACCAAAAGGTGATAGGCCTGTGTTAAGCTAAGCAGACTGTTGCCAGAAAATCAGAACCCAAACACCCACAGAAAAGGTGAGTCTCCTGTGGCTCAGCAGAAAGAGAAGCCGACCACAGAACACAAACTCAAGGAATTGAATCCAGGAGCATGACAATGTTTTATACATCACATGGGATACACTGAGTATCTCCTGTATACATAAGGGGATGGCAGCCCTGTCACCAAACTATCACTGGCTGCCATTAGATAAGATCAAGAGCAATATGATGATACTCTGGCATAATAGGAAGTATAGTTTCTATTAGGGAAACCATATTGAAGGAGCAGAAGGGATCAAAATGGCGGGCTAACCAAACAATACATTAACTAAACAGGCATACACAAAAACCTCTAGATTATTTTTTTTTATAATAGTCTATTCTATATAAAAATATGAGAGCTGTAAATAGCATATTAGTATTTTTTAAATAACACAAGTGAATGGCATTTAGTTCAAGTTCTTTAATATCCATTAAAAAATGATTTTTATCATTTCATTATAGTTTAATATTTCTTTCAAAAATACTACATTTTAGGCAAACATTTGAACATGTCAATTTTCAATTAAAATCCTTGTGGTTTGAAATAGGACAAGTAACATCAGCTTGCAGAAAGGATACAGAGCCTTTCATTTTGGTTACTGTTACTTACATTTTTATGAGTGAGGAATGAACATGCAAATAGGTGTGGTCTGCATACTGTTTTGGGTATATGTTTATTAGATTCTCTTCATAATATTACAATAAATTTGTTTTGATATATACAATATTTCACAATCTCACTTTTAATCTTTTCTTTCAGCGTTCAAATTTAACAATACAGATAAACGACAGTGTAAACATGTAAGGATAAATTATCTGAATCCTTTATGCATTAAGAAATTAATGTACAACATATAAAGAAAAAAATCCCACACACCATTGTTATAAAGGGGCCAGTGAATTTTGCAGCTTTTTTTTTTTGTTCCACTAATACCAACTAATTTGCAGCTTTTTATGAAGCACTAATTACAAATATTCATCCGATCATAAAGCTGTAATCACTTGAGATGGGAAATTAGAGAAGCTCTTGTGCAGATTGCCATTGCCATAAAAAAGGGATAGTTTAACCCTGTGTGTCTATAATGGCCAATCCTGGCATGAAATAAACAGCTTATACCCTTACAAGTTTTATATCCTCCCTGGCTGGTGACAACAGAACGACTGCCAGATGATCCATCTTGTGTATTATGCGTTCTACTGAAAAAAAAAAAAAAGGAAAATCAAGGGTTCTTTCTCTTGTCCATGGATGGTTTGATAATATTGTAGCCATTCTTTTATATAGAAAAGTCATCTTTTAAACTCACTTTGATATAAAACAAACACGTTTTAATGATAATGTTAGTATTAAAAAAATAATAATATATATAGATAGGTCAAGATTGTTTAACACTGGCATCATTACATCTATCCATAATGAAGGTCACTAAAAAAAGGACATTAAGTCTAAAAAATATTACTGAAAAAAATGGCCAGAACTACTAATAATTGGTGACAATACCAATATACTGCAGGATTTAGAAAGGCACCAGTAATAAAAGATAGCTAACATCCATGAGGGAGGCAGTTGCTTACTATTATAAATTCCCATGGATAAAGCTTTTACTAGGTTAAGTGGACTATCGAGTCATCCGTAACTGTGCCCCACAAGAGCAGACACCCTATATCCTCCACCAACATAACAAAGCCTGGCTGCATCCTGGAAAGATGAAAAATACATGAGGTATTAGTTCATATTTTGACAGAAATACACAAGTTCGCAACCTACATCAAGAGTCCTCACTGTCTTGTGAGTCACTAAGCTAAAATAAAAAGAAATTCACTGAAAAAAAAGGACATGAAGTCCAAGAAATGTTATAGGAAAAAGGCCCCACATACCAATACCTGGTGGGAGAAATTAGGCTGTCAGTTCTTGTGGGTGCACTTATATAGTGCAGGTCAGCCCATCTAATCTACATTATGTGTCTGTGTCATGCAGTATATTGGTATTGTGACCCGGTATTGCTAAGTATGGCCCATTTCTTTCGATTATGTTTTTTAATTTATAATGGAGCCAGGACAGTTGTGACAAATTCAATTAACTTACAATAATGTTCATCAGTTATATACAGTATTTCTTTATTGTTTATGCCAAATTTTTGCACTACAGATGGTTATTCTTGCCTTCAAAAATATGGCAGACATTGCACGCAATTGTTACTTGCTCACACTGCCAATAAGATTTCCACTTTTTAAAAGACTCAATGACAGAAGTGACATCTATTTCAATCCAACATGATCCGTTATGGTCTATTCATGATCCATTATGATGCAATTGACATTCCTTATGTAGCACCCTGAGGGCTCGGCTGCTACAGGGGTATTGCACCTCACTCCAGAGGTGTGGTATTCCACTCCCGGGTAAGGATGGAGTGTGGGACTGAGCTCAGTAGGCTGCATGCACTACATACATCCCATTTCCGGGGGACAGAACTACGGTACTCCCACCAAGTATATGTGCAGGTACGACAGCGTCTGTCCCTGGCTGGAGTGGGAGGGGGGTGGAACATCCCAGTAGTGTAGGGGCAGATAGGGGGAGTACTCTGGGTAAAGCTAGGAGCTCATTGGGTGCTAGTCACCTGGGCTCACACATAGAGGGAGTATAAAGGTGGGCACCATCTTAGAACAGGGGGAGTCTTTTAGCCTGAGGAGCAGAGCAGAGGAGCTCAGCCAGGAGGGCTGACAGGGAGCTGTGGCTCCGGCTGGGCCCAGCTCCAGAGCCAAGCCTGCAGAAGAGAGAGGAGTAAGAAGGACCCAGAGAAGCAGAGTCAGAAGGAACCCTAAGAACCCAGAATCAGACCAAAAAGGGTGAAGGGTTGGCGGACACGGGTACCGGAACCCGAACTGGTGGAGGCCACTTATCCTCAGCCAGGAACCGGAGGTCGTGGTCAAGATTTGCCACGACCCTCACCAAATCCACCAGAAAGGCACACCAAGCATAAGGTCAGGGAACCCAGAGGAGGTTTGACCACTAAGAGACCCGAGGGAGCCGGCCAAAGGTGGATCCCTGGTGGGAATGGCCAGAGACAGAGAAGGAGAAGGGAACTCAGGACCACGCTCCAGAACTGCCTGGGGGTTAGCCGAGTCCAGGACCTGGTGGACGCAGCACGGCTCGGGTGGTCACTCAAGGCCAGAGTGACTGAGAGAACACTTGTGAGTAAAACCCCTGAAACTGCATCTCCTGACTCTGACTCTCCTTTCTACAACATAACTACACCCATCATCCACACCTGCTGCCCTGAGGCCATACCCCTCCCGTTGGGGGTTATACCATCACTGCTGCACATATACCACCGGCCTCAGCGGACTGCTCTGCAGCGGCGGCTTCAAAGCCGCACTCAACGGGTGGCGTAGTCGACACATATTCTAACATCTACTGCCATAGACTGCCGCTTAGTTTGACACCCTGGGCACGGACCGGGTCACCGCCACAAGGACTACTACCCCTATCCAGATCCGGCTCCGGGTAATCCCTTGAACATGGCCCAGGGGGCGCGTCAACTTTGGCGTAGTCGGCAGGATTCCGTGCTCGCAACCACCGGGTACTGCGTGCCTGAAGAAAAGTTCACATTTACCTCAAAAAGAAGTCTCCCGCCAATTCCGGAGGGTCCCCGCCATCGGACGCCATCACGGGTCGTTTCCCGCCGGTTGCCCGCCATCTGCAGCTTTTTCCCGCCATCCACCGAGTTTCCCGCCACTGGGAGGCGATTCCCGCCATCTTGGACAGTTTCCCGCCCTGGCAGAGCGGACGCCATTATGGGCGTGCCAGAGGGTGGTAAGAGACGACCTCCCATCGTGGGCCAGGACCAAGAATGGCGCCAAAAACGAAGACCGCCCCCACCAGCAGAGGCTGCGATGCTAGAGATGTCCATCAGCGTGGGGGGTCTGCCCCTGGAACTGACAATCACCAAGTTGCCCCAGGACCGCCCTGAGTGTGGGCGGATACAGAACAAAAGAGCGAAGATGGGTGCAGCCTGGAGGAGTCTGGAGGAGCCGTACCCGGAGATGGAGGGAGAGGCAGGCAGCACCGACCCTGTGGTCAGGAGCCTGATGCAAGCAACCACCCCACAAGACCTGGTGGAGATCCTGGCACAGCTCCCCCGAGACCGGGAGCGTGCACAGACCACGCTGGAGGGCCTCGCACGGAGGATGGCCCAGGTGCAGCGAGAAACGCTGACGGAGTGGAGCAGGGAGATGGCCCAGCAGGCTGGAACCCGCCAGCGGAGCACACCACCCGCAACGAGGAGCACGCCTGCCCCTGAAGAGGATGCAGAAGGGACGGAGGCCGGAGACGACGCCGCAGAGGGAGCTGAAGAGACGGAGGCAAGTAAAGGGGACGTCACTACCCCAAGCCCAGCCACCGTAAGCCTACCCCCGCTCCCCGTCGCAGAGCCCGAAATCCCACCGATCGTGCCCGTTGCCGCACCGCTACCGCTCCAGACTAGGCCCCAAGCAGGAGCCGCGACCACGCCCCCTGTGACGTCACGCGCCTCAGCCCTGAGCGCGGCCAAGCAGGAGACGCCACTGGCCTGGTCGCAGGGCCGAGTACCCCCGGGCGCCGCCGTCTTCACAGTGCCCTTTACCTTCAGGGTACCCCAAGCCTGGTTCCAAGGCCTAGTGATCCCGGGCGCCGCTGCCACCACCGCGCCCTCAACTTCCACTGTGCCGCACCAGGGTGAAGACTTGTTTGCCCAGCACACTTGCCCGGATGGGCAGCCCTTTGTGTGGCCACCGGAGTACCACCATCCCCGATTCCGGAAAGAAAGACCCCTGGATGAGCCCCTAATCCCGGCTCCGGCGCCCGTCAAGATGACCCCGCTCTCGTTAGAGGAGGCGCAGTTTGAGTGGTACCCCACTGGAGGAGACCTCATCGGGTTCACTCAAGAGACCCGCGCGGCTGCAGCGGAGCGTGCAGAGTGCTGCCGCCAGCAGTTGGAAGTCTTTGAGTGAGAACGGAGAGAGAGACGGGTCCGCGAGGAGCGGCTGCAAGTGAAGAGTGCAGAGCAGAAGAGCCGGACCCGTAGGAACCCCCGTGCAGCCCATGGTCCCCGTGCCACCGGGACTGTAATCAAATTCCAACTGCAGCACGGTTGGGGCTTCATCAGAGATCATCACACCCCCGGCGACGTCTTCGTAACCAGAAGAGATGTCGAGTCCCACCTACCGGAGGGACACAGAGGTCGTGACCTTTACCTGGGTGATGAGGTCACCTTTACCCGGCACCAATGTGCCAAAGGACCCTATGCCCTTCATGTACACCGACTGACAGAGGAAGAGCTGAGGTGTCAGGAGGAGCAAGAGGACCCGGACGGGTCTGAAGGGTACATGGAGGAAGGAGCAGGAGGACGCCGCTACTAAAGTACGGTAAATGGAACTGTAAAATAGTTACCCGTTAGGGTACAGGAACTGTTACCATTATAGTCCCCGTTGGGACCAGCAAATTAAACTGTTACCCGTATGTCCCTTAATCCCACTGGCCGAGGACTGAGAGCGGTCATTCTTTCCTAATCCCACTGGCCGAGGACTGAGAGCGGCCACCTCCCCTTGTATATAGTTGCGCTTTCTAAGGCGCCCCCTACTGGTTTTATAAGGAACTGTGTTTTTTCCAGAAGAGACTGTTGCACTTTACCCGGTCACAAGTTGCACCGTGGCCGGAGGAACAAGAATGTTTATAATGAAAAGTTTTATATGAAGAGTTTTATGCTGCTGATGATATATATGGTGTTTTATATGTTTATGATGTTTTGAAAAAAAATTGTATGTTTTTGGATATTTTATTCTTTTACAGCCCGAGGACGTGCTGTGATTTACCAGGGGGGAATGTAGCACCCTGAGGGCTCGGCTGCTACAGGGGTATTGCACCTCACTCCAGAGGTGTGGTATTCCACTCCCGGGTAAGGATGGAGTGTGGGACTGAGCTCAGTAGGCTGCATGCACTACATACATCCCATTTCCGGGGGACAGAACTACGGTACTCCCACCAAGTATATGTGCAGGTACGACAGCGTCTGTCCCTGGCTGGAGTGGGAGGGGGGTGGAACATCCCAGTAGTGTAGGGGCAGATAGGGGGAGTACTCTGGGTAAAGCTAGGAGCTCATTGGGTGCTAGTCACCTGGGCTCACACATAGAGGGAGTATAAAGGTGGGCACCATCTTAGAACAGGGGGAGTCTTTTAGCCTGAGGAGCAGAGCAGAGGAGCTCAGCCAGGAGGGCTGACAGGGAGCTGTGGCTCCGGCTGGGCCCAGCTCCAGAGCCAAGCCTGCAGAAGAGAGAGGAGTAAGAAGGACCCAGAGAAGCAGAGTCAGAAGGAACCCTAAGAACCCAGAATCAGACCAAAAAGGGTGAAGGGTTGGCGGACACGGGTACCGGAACCCGAACTGGTGGAGGCCACTTATCATCAGCCAGGAACCGGAGGTCGTGGTCAAGATTTGCCACGACCCTCACCAAATCCACCAGAAAGGCACACCAAGCATAGGGTCAGGGAACCCAGAGGAGGTTTGACCACTAAGAGACCCGAGGGAGCCGGCCAAAGGTGGATCCCTGGTGGGAATGGCCAGAGACAGAGAGGGAGAAGGGAGCTCAGGACCACGCTCCAGAACTGCCTGGGGGTTAGCCGAGTCCAGGACCTGGTGGACGCAGCACGGCTCGGGTGGTCACTCAAGGCCAGAGTGACTGAGAGAACACTTGTGAGTAAAGCCCCTGAAACTGCATCTCCTGACTCTGACTATCCGTTCTACAAAATAACTACACCCATCATCCACACCTGCTGCCCTGAGGCCATACCCCTCCCGTTGGGGGTTATACCATCACTGCTGCACATATACCACCGGCCTCAGCGGACTGCTCTGCAGCGGCGGCTTCAAAGCCGCACTCAACGGGTGGCGTAGTCGACACATATTCTAACATCTACTGCCATAGACTGCCGCTTAGTTTGACACCCTGGGCACGGACCGGGTCACCGCCACAAGGACTACTACCCCTATCCAGATCCGGCTCCGGGTAATCCCTTGAACATGGCCCAGGGGGCGCGTCAACTTTGGCGGAGTCGGCAGGATTCCGTGCCCGCAACCACCGGGTACTGCGTGCCTGAAGAAAAGTTCACATTTACCTCAAAAAGAAGTCTCCCGCCAATTCCGGAGGGTCCCCGCCATCGGACGCCATCACGGGTCGTTTCCCACCGGTTGCCTGCCATCTGCAGCTTTTTCCCGCCATCCACCGAGTTTCCCGCCACTGGGAGGCGATTCCCGCCATCTTGGACAGTTTCCCGCCCTGGCAGAGCGGACGCCATTATGGGCGTGCCAGAGGGTGGTAAGAGACGACCTCCCATCGTGGGCCAGGACCAAGAAAGGCGCCAAAAACGAAGACCGCCCCCACCAGCAGAGGCTGCGATGCTAGAGATGTCCATCAGCGTGGGGGGTCTGCCCCTGGAACTGACAATCACCAAGTTGCCCCAGGACCGCCCTGAGTGTGGGCGGATACAGAACAAAAGAGCGAAGATGGGTGCAGCCTGGAGGAGTCTGGAGGAGCCGTACCCGGAGATGGAGGGAGAGGCAGGCAGCACCGACCCTGTGGTCAGGAGCCTGATGCAAGCAACCACCCCACAAGACCTGGTGGAGATCCTGGCACAGCTCCCCCGAGACCGGGAGCGTTCACGGACCGCGCTGGAGGGCCTCGCACGGAGGATGGCCCAGGTGCAGCGAGAAACGCTGACGGAGTGGAGCAGGGAGATGGCCCAGCAGGCTGGAACCCGCCAGCGGAGCACACCACCCGCAACGAGGAGCACGCCTGCCCCTGAAGAGGATGCAGAAGGGACGGAGGCCGGAGACGACGCCGCAGAGGGAGCTGAAGAGACGGAGGCAAGTAAAGGGGACGTGACTACCCCAAGCCCAGCCACCGTAAGCCTACCCCCGCTCCCCGTCGCAGAGCCCGAAATCCCACCGATCGTGCCCGTTGCCGCACAGCTACCGCTCCAGACTAGGCCCCAAGCAGGAGCCGCGACCACGCCCCCTGTGACGTCACGCGCCTCAGCCCTGAGCGCGGCCAAGCAGGAGACGCCACCGGCCTGGTCGCAGGGCCGAGTACCCCCGGGCGCCGCCGTCTTCACAGTGCCCTTTACCTTCAGGGTACCCCAAGCCTGGTTCCAAGGCCTAGTGATCCCGGGCGCCGCTGCCACCACCGCGCCCTCAACTTCCACTGTGCCGCACCTGGGTGAAGACTTGTTTGCCCAGCACACTTGCCCGGATGGGCAGCCCTTTGTGTGGCCACCGGAGTACCACCATCCCCGACTCCGGAAATAAAGACCCCTGGATGAGCCCCTAATCCTGGCTCCGGCGCCCGTCAAGATGACCCCGCTCTCGTTAGAGGAGGCGCAGTTTGAGTGGGACCCCACTGGAGGAGACCTCATCGGGTTCACTCAAGAGACCCGCGCGGCTGCAGCGGAGCGTGCAGAGTGCTGCCGCCAGCAGTTGGAAGTCTTTGAGCGAGAACGGAGAGAGAGACGGGTCCGCGAGGAGCGGCTGCAAGTGAAGAGTGCAGAGCAGAAGAGCCGGACCCGTAGGAACCCCCGTGCAGCCCATGGTCCCCGTGCCACCGGGACTGTAATCAAATTCCAACTGCAGCACGGTTGGGGCTTCATCAGAGATCATCACACCCCCGGCGACGTCTTCGTGACCAGAAGAGATGTCGAGTCCCACCTACCGGAGGGACACAGAGGTCGTGACCTTTACCTGGGTGATGAGGTCACCTTTACCCGGCACCAATGTGCCAAAGGACACTATGCCCTTCATGTACACCGACTGACAGAGGAAGAGCTGAGGTGTCAGGAGGAGCAAGAGGACCCGGACGGGTCTGAAGGGTACATGGAGGAAGGAGCAGGAGGACGCCGCTACTAAAGTACGGTAAATGGAACTGTAAAATAGTTACCCGTTAGGGTACAGGAACTGTTACCATTATAGTCCCCGTTGGGACCAGCAAATTAAACTGTTACCCGTATGTCCCTTAATCCCACTGGCCGAGGACTGAGAGCGGTCATTCTTTCCTAATCCCACTGGCCGAGGACTGAGAGCGGCCACCTCCCCTTGTATATAGTTGCGCTTTCTAAGGCGCCCCCTACTGGTTTTATAAGGAACTGTGTTTTTTCCAGAAGAGACTGTTGCACTTTACCCGGTCACAAGTTGCACCGTGGCCGGAGGAACAAGAATGTTTATAATGAAAAGTTTTATATGAAGAGTTTTATGCTGCTGATGATATATATGGTGTTTTATATGTTTATGATGTTTTGAAAAAAAATTGTATGTTTTTGGATATTTTATTCTTTTACAGCCCGAGGACGTGCTGTGATTTACCAGGGGGGAATGTAGCACCCTGAGGGCTCGGCTGCTACAGGGGTATTGCACCTCACTCCAGAGGTGTGGTATTCCACTCCCGGGTAAGGATGGAGTGTGGGACTGAGCTCAGTAGGCTGCATGCACTACATACATCCCATTTCCGGGGGACAGAACTACGGTACTCCCACCAAGTATATGTGCAGGTACGACAGCGTCTGTCCCTGGCTGGAGTGGGAGGGGGGTGGAACATCCCAGTAGTGTAGGGGCAGATAGGGGGAGTACTCTGGGTAAAGCTAGGAGCTCATTGGGTGCTAGTCACCTGGGCTCACACATAGAGGGAGTATAAAGGTGGGCACCATCTTAGAACAGGGGGAGTCTTTTAGCCTGAGGAGCAGAGCAGAGGAGCTCAGCCAGGAGGGCTGACAGGGAGCTGTGGCTCCGGCTGGGCCCAGCTCCAGAGCCAAGCCTGCAGAAGAGAGAGGAGTAAGAAGGACCCAGAGAAGCAGAGTCAGAAGGAACCCTAAGAACCCAGAATCAGACCAAAAAGGGTGAAGGGTTGGCGGACACGGGTACCGGAACCCGAACTGGTGGAGGCCACTTATCCTCAGCCAGGAACCGGAGGTCGTGGTCAAGATTTGCCACGACCCTCACCAAATCCACCAGAAAGGCACACCAAGCATAGGGTCAGGGAACCCAGAGGAGGTTTGACCACTAAGAGACCCGAGGGAGCCGGCCAAAGGTGGATCCCTGGTGGGAATGGCCAGAGACAGAGAGGGAGAAGGGAGCTCAGGACCACGCTCCAGAACTGCCTGGGGGTTAGCCGAGTCCAGGACCTGGTGGACGCAGCACGGCTCGGGTGGTCACTCAAGGCCAGAGTGACTGAGAGAACACTTGTGAGTAAAGCCCCTGAAACTGCATCTCCTGACTCTGACTCTCCGTTCTACAAAATAACTACACCCATCATCCACACCTGCTGCCCTGAGGCCATACCCCTCCCGTTGGGGGTTATACCATCACTGCTGCACATATACCACCGGCCTCAGCGGACTGCTCTGCAGCGGCGGCTTCAAAGCCGCACTCAACGGGTGGCGTAGTCGACACATATTCTAACATCTACTGCCATAGACTGCCGCTTAGTTTGACACCCTGGGCACGGACCGGGTCACCGCCACAAGGACTACTACCCCTATCCAGATCCGGCTCCGGGTAATCCCTTGAACATGGCCCAGGGGGCGCGTCACTTACAATTTATTGCAATTTGTTAGTATGCATTTTACCTCCTTTGCCTTATAATGGTTCTGTAAGTTTGTTTTTACAGCATGAAAAAACAGTCTTACCTATTCTCATCAAAGCGATGAAAGAAATAAGTAACAGTGAATGGATCCTAAATTACTGATTCTGACAGCAAGTTACTCTTCTTAAGAATATATTTTTTGCAGCAGCTATTGGCACAAAAAATAATGCAAACTAAATGTGATACTTATTGGACCTTTCAATTGCCTGAATTGGAATATTGAGGGGCATAGACCTTGTTTCTCATACTGCATGTATTCAGGGCCGTATTTGGAGTTTCTGCTGCCCTAGGCACTGTCAGTGGTCGCCCCCCTCCGGTCACGCCCACCCTCACCCCCAGTCACGTCCCCCCCACGTCGTGCCCCCGTCGCATCCAATATCTTCCCCCCCGTCGCGGCCGTTTCCCCAAGTTTCATGTAGCTTCTCCCCCCCATTCCATGTAGCACATATAAAAGGTTTGTAGGGGTAAATTCCTGCAGACAAACTGCCTTGAAATAAGTACCAAAAATAATAATAATGCTCCCATCCCCATTCCCATATGCAATGCTGCAGTGTCTGCTGCAGCCCAGGTCTGTGTGTGGGGGCCCATAAGAAATCACTAGGTTTCTATCTTCAGAATAGTTCCTAGCAGCTGATATGTAGGAGGGTCAAGGACATCTAATTATGGTAGCAGCAGGCAGTAATTGCATTCAGGTAATGCAAGTGTTAAGTATGCTCACATGTCTAGTAGGAATCCAGCAGCAATTTGTTGACAAAAAGTTTTTAAAAAACTGATCCATTAGGTAGCCATCAGTTTTTCTTTCATTTGTGAAGGATTTGATTTTTGCTTATTGGATCAGTTACAAATGGAAGAAAACGGATAGATAATTAATGGATCCATTGTCCATAGACTTCAATGATAAAAAAAACGGATCCAGCAGAGATCAGTTTTTTGAAAACAGATTAAAAAGTTGTGTCTGGACATGTGAACATGACCTAAGGCAGAGTGTAGTTGTAGACAATATACAAGTGAAATGGAACAAGAACAAACACCTCTGCAATTTACACATTTCAGACCTTAAAACTGGTATATGTATAAAACTGGGGTCTATAGGCAATTTATCCAGTAGATCCAATGAAGTTCATATGGCATGTATGTATTCTAAACGATATGTATATTATTAAAGAATCAAATTTGTGGAAAGGAACCATTAAATTATTCTGAATTAAGCTAATTTTATCACAAAGTGACCCTGCCTTGTATCTTTATGAACAGGCAAACAGTGGATACCAGTTTAAAAGATGTCTTTGATCTATGGACATTTTCAGCCCACAAACAACCATTATGGTTAGTAACCTCGGTAGACACAATGACCTCTGCCAATGAATAAAATAATCACATCAACATTAATATGGTATGACATTAAAAGATCAAAATTGTGAAGTAAACATAAAGTGCTCTGCTCACTTGTTCTCTGTTAAACCTTTCTAAAATAATTGTGGATCAACATATGAAATTGGTTGACTCTATTATTGAACAATTTGCTGATTGTTCCAGTATTTTTGTAGAGCTGAGTTGCAGCTAGTAACATTACTAGAATCTTATGGATCCCTGTGCAAAATGTAGAATTGCCTTCCCCAGAACCACCACTAGCAGCATGTTGCTTATATGTGTGGACCCTAGTACATTTTCTAATTAATACTTGTAAATAAGTCATACAGTTACAAATAATGTACAGTATGCGATCATTATACCATTACTAAACTAAACCTGCTTTACCAAGACTAATATTACCAATAATATCACTATACAATGACAAAATAATGATGCCATAACAAGGCCATATATCACCCACCACATAGAGTCTGAATATAACCACCATCTTGTTACGGAACAAAACCGGCTATACTAAGACTAATATTGGAAATTAATACCATATACTAGGAATAAATAATACCGCCACACAATGACCATGTACTGTATTACCAGCACATATAGTTTTGACTCAGTAATACCACCATACTGATTATTAACAAAAGTCACTATAATTTATAACTATTATACTTATATAGTGACCATATAGTATAGTTACATAGTTAGTAAAGCCGAATAAAGACTTGCGTCCATCAAGTTCGACCTGTTAGTTCTGTAATTGCTAAAGTTGATCCAGAGGAGGGCAAAAACCCCAAATGATTTAGCCAATCTTCACCTGAGGAAAAATTCCCTCCCGACTCTGAAACCAGCAGTCAGAATAAATCCCTGTATCAACCTACTATTTTATTCTATTTTTAAGTATATGCAGAAATCTGCCTGGTATCTAGAAAAGCATCCAGTCCCCGCTTGAACTGGTTTAGTGAATCCGACATTACCATCTCCTCACTCAGTGAATTCCATATTCTCACTGCTCTTACCGTAAAGAACCCCTTCCTATGCTGGTGCTGAAACCTTTTCTCTTCCAGTCTTAGTGAGTGCCCTCTTGTTACTGTAATATCCCTCCTTTTGAACAAATCCCGGGCAAGGTCTCTATACTGTCCCCTAACATATTTGTACACATTTATTATGTCCCCCCTCAACCTTCTCTTTTCCAGGCTGAATAGTCCTAGTTTTGCCAACCTCTCTGGGTATTGCAGTCCCTCCATTCCCCTTATTAATTTTGTTGCCCTCCTTTGTACCTTTTCAAGCTCATTTATATCCTTTCTATATATTGGGGCCCATAACTGAGCACAGTATTCCAAGTGTGGTCTGACCAGTGCTTTGTACAATGGAAGAACAATGTTCTCATCCTTTGCAGCTATACCTCTTCTGATACATCCCATTACCCTGTTTGCCCTTACAGCAGCGGCCTGACTTTGGGCACTCCAATTTAGTTTGCTATCAATCAAGATGCCCAAGTCCTTCTCCATCTCTGAATTCCCCAATGGTTTCCCATTCAGTGAGTACTGGTGACTTCCATTTTTCCTTCCCATATGTATGACCTTACATTTCTCCTCGTTAAACCTCATTTGCCATTTAATGCTCCACCTACCCAGCTTATCCAAATCCCTCTGTAGGTCTTCACTATCCTCTTTTGTATTAATTGTTTTATATAACTTTGTGTCATCTGCAAATATTGATATTTTACTATTTATCCCGTTGACTATGTCGTTAATAAAGATATTAAATAACATTGGGCCTAGTACAGACCCCTGTGGTACCCCACTAGTGACGCTTACCCAATCTGAGTATATTCCATTTATAACCACCCTCTGCCTTCTATCCTTTAGCCAGTTAGCTACCCACTTGCAGACATTTTCCCCCAGCCCCATCATTCTCATTTTGTATACCAACCTATTATGTGGCACGCTATCAAACGCTTTTGAGAAGTCGAGATACACGACATCCACTGGTTCCCCCTGATCTACTCGAGAGTAGTGTTGAGCCACCCCCGTAGTGTTCGGGTTCGGTTCGGTTCGTCGAACACCGGGATGTTCGAGGAACTGTTCGTCGAACTGTTCGTCGAACACCGTCGAACACCGTTAAAACCAATGGCAGGCAAACAAAAACACATAGAAACACATAGAAAACACCTGCAAAGGTGTCCAAAAGCTGACAAACTGCTCAGAAGACACTCTGTTTAAAAAAGCCGGCCGGCAAATTCAGCAGCGGCATACACCGGTACCCGACAATTTAGACAAGAAGGAATAGAGCATCACACATAGATTAGATAGATAGAAACATGTCAGTCACACATATAAGAAGCACAGTGACAGTGTTGGTTACTGCACTTGTCATTTAGTGTAAAGGATTTATTAAAAAAAATATTAGTGTTTTCATGCACCGTCTCTTTAAAAAAGCCGGCCGGCAATTCAGCATCTGTACCCGACAATTTAGAACAGAAAGAATAGAGCTTCACAAATAGATTAGATAGATAGAAACATGTCAGTCACATATATAATAAGTACAGTGATAGTGTTGCTTACTGTACTTGTCATTTAGTGTAAAGGATTTATTTAAAAAAATAATAGTGTTTTCATGCACTGTCTCTTTAAAAAAGCCGGCCGGCAATTCAGCAGCGGTACCCGACAATTTAGAACAGAAAGATAGAGCATCACACATAGATTAGATAGATAGAAACATGTCAGTCACATATATATGAAGTACAGTGATAGTGTTGGTTACTGTACTTGTCATTTAGTATTAAAATAAAGGATTTATTATTAAAAAAATTGGCGTGGGGTTCCCCTTAATATTAGGCTCTAGCGGAGGTTAAGCAGACGGCTGGGGCAGATGTTTGAAGCCTGGGAAGGGGGTAATACCCACGGAGCTTCCCAAGCTACTAATATCAGCCCCCAGCTGAATACATAGCCTTTACTAGCTATTAAAATGGGGGACCCCCCCAAAAAAATGACGTGGGGTCCCCCCTAATTTAATAGCTAGCAAAGGCTAGGCAGACAGCTGGGGGCTGATATTAATAGCCCAGGAAGGGAGCCATGAATATTGGCCCCCTCCCAGGCTAGAAACACCAGCCGTCAGCCGCCCCAGAAATGGCGCATTCATAGGATGCGCCAATTCTGGCACTTAGCCTCGCTCTTCCACGCTGCCCTGTAGCGGTGGCAGGGGGTAATAGGGTTGGGGTTGATGTCAGCTTATAATGCCAGCTGACATCAAGCCCAGGTTAGTAATGGAGAGGCGTCTATAAGACACCCCCATTACTAACCCCATAGTCAAAGTTAAAAAAAACACAAACACCCAGAATAAAGTCCTTTAATTGAAATAAAGACACAATCCTTTATTGTTCTAAATTAAACCATACTTACCATCACGCCCATTCCAGCTGAAGCCAACGATCTCCTGCAATAAAAGAAAAATAATAAAGCAACCTCATCCTTACCTTTCCATGGTTCCCACGACAGCTTCAGCTCTGCTACATCGAGATGACAGGCTGGACCGCAGCAGAACGCCGCCATCCAGCCTGTCATCCCGCAGACACTGAGAAGCGCAGGCTTGCTTGCGCTGCTCAGCGTCTCTCTGTGACGACATCCAGATGAGCCGAGTTCATGTCCAATGAACTCGGCTCACCTCATGCACGTCACTGACAGCGTGGGAAAATTCTCACGCTGAAGCGCTGATTGCGGGAGAATTTTCCCACGCTGTCAGTGACGTGCAGGAGGTGAGCTGAGTTCATTGGACATGAGCTCACCTCATGCACATCACTGACAGCGTGGGAGAATTCTCCTGCACTCAGCACTTCAGCGTGAGAATTTTCCCACGCTGTCAGTGACGTGCATGAGGTGAGCCGAGTTCATTGGACATGACCTCGGCTCATCTGGATGCCGTCACAGCGAGACAGTGAGGAGCGCAAGCATGCCTGCGCTTCTCAGTGTCTGCGGGATGACAGACTGGATGGCAGCGTTCTGCTGCGGTCCAGCCAGTCATCTCGATGTAGCAGAGCTGAAGCTGTCGTGGGAACCATGGAAAGGTAAGGATGAGGTTGGTTTATTATTTTTCTTTTATTGCAGGAGATCGTTGGCTTCAGCTGGAATGGGTGTGATGGTAAGTATGGTTTAATTTAGAACAATAAAGAATTGTGTCTTTATTTCAATTAAAGGACTTTATTCTGGTTGTTGTGTTTTTTTTAAATACTTTACTAGAAATTCATGGCGGTCATGTCTAATACTGGCGTGACCCCATGAATTTTGGGCTTGGGGCCAGCTGATAATACCAAGCTGGCCCTAACCCCTTTATTACCCAGTGAGCCACCGCACCAGGGCCCTGGATGAGTTGGGTACAGCGCCAGAAGATGGCGCTTCTATGAACGCGCCATTTTCCGGGGTGGCTGCGGACTTCAATTTGTAGCGGGGGGGGGCCCAGAAAGCTTGGGCCTCCCTGCGCTGCAGATTCCAGCCCCCAGCTGCCTAGTTGTACCTGGCTGGACACAAAAATAGGGCGAAGTCCCACGTACTTTTTTTTTAATTATTTCATGAAATTCATGAAATAATTAAGAAAAAAAGGCCTTCCCTATATTGTTGTGTCCGGCCAGGTACAAATAGGCAGCTGGTGGTTGGGGGCAGCCCGTTCCTGCCTGCTGTACCTGGCTGGACACAAATATAGTGCGAAGCCCCACTTCAATTTTTTTTAATTATTTCATGAAATTCATGAAATAATTAAGAAAAAAAGGGCTTCCCTATATTGTTGTGTCCGGCCAGGTACAAATAGGCAGCTGGTGGATGGGGGCAGCCCGTTCCTGCCTGCTGTACCTGGCTGGACACAAATATAGTGCGAAGCCCCACGTCAATTTTTTTTAATTATTTCAGGAAATTCATGAAATAATTAAAAAAAAATTGACGTGGGGCTTCGCACTATATTTGTGTCCAGCCAGGTACAGCAGGCAGGAACGGGCTGCCCCCAACCACCAGCTGCCTATTTGTACCTGGCCGGACACAACAATATAGGGAAGCCCTTTTTTTCTTAATTATTTCATGAAATAATTTAAAGAAAATTGACGTGGGGCTTCGCCCTGTTTTTGTGTCCAGCCAGGTACAACTAGGCAGCTGGGGGCTGGAATCCGCAGCGCAGGGAGGCCCAAGCTTTCTGGGCCACCCCCGCTGCAAATTGCAGTCCGCAGCCACCCCGAAAAATGGCGCGTTCATAGAAGCGCCATCTTCTGGCGCTGTACCCAACTCATCCAGGGCCCTGATGCGGTGGCTCACTGGGTAATAAAGGGGTTAGCTTGGCATTATCAGCTGGCCCTAAGCCCGAAATTCATGGGCTCACGCCAATATTAGACATGACCACCATGAATTTCTAGTAAAGTATTTAAAAAAAACACAACACCCAGAAAAAAGTCCTTTAATTGAAATAAACACACAATTCTTTATTGTTCTAAATTAAACCATACTTACCATCACGCCCATTCCAGCTGAAGCCAACGATCTCCTGAAATAAAAGAAAAATAATAAAGCAACATCATCCTTACCTTTCCATGGTTCCCATGACAGCTTCAGCTCTGCTACATCGAGATGACAGGCTGGACCGCAGCAGAACGCTGCCATCCAGCCTGTCATCCCGCAGACACTGAGAAGCGCAGGCTTGCTTGCGCTCCACAGTGTCTCTCTGTGAGGGCATCCAGATGAGCCGAGTTAATGTCCAATGAACTCGGCTCACCTCATGCACGTCACTGACAGCGTGGGAAAATTCTCCTGCACTCAGCGCTTCAGCGTGGGAGAATTCTCACACTGAAGCGCTGAGTGCAGGAGAATTCTCCCACGCTGTCAGTGACGTGCAGGAGGTGAGCTGAGTTCATTGGACATGAGCTCACCTTATGCACGTCACTGACAGCGTGGGAGAATTCTCCTGCACTAACCGCTTCAGCGTGAGAATTTTCCCACGCTGTCAGTGACGTGCATGAGGTGAGCCGAGTTCATTGGACATGAACTCGGCTCATCTGGATGTCGTCACAGAGAGACGCTGAGCAGCGCAAGCAAGCCTGCGCTTCTCAGTGTCTGCGGGATGAGAGGCTGGATGGCAGCGTTGTGCTGCGGTCCAGCCTGTCATCTCGATGTAGCAGAGCTGAAGCTGTCGTGGGAACCATGGAAAGGTAAGGATGAGGTTGCTTTATTATTTTTCTTTTATTGCAGGAGATCATTGGCTTCAGCTGGAATGGGCGTGACGGTAAGTATGGTTTAATTTAGAACAATAAAGGATTGTGTCTTTATTTCAATTAAAGGACTTTATTCTGGGTGTTTGTGTTTTTTTTAACTTTGACTATGGGGTTAGTAATGGGGGTGTCTTATAGACGCCTCTCCATTACTAACCTGGGCTTGATGTCAGCTGGCATTATAAGCTGACATCAACCCCAACCCTATTACCCCCTGCCACCGCACCAGGGCAGCGTGGAAGAGCGAGGCTAAGTGCCAGAATTGGCGCATCCTATGAATGCGCCATTTCTGGGGCGGCTGACGGCTGGTGTTTCTAGCCTGGGAGGGGGCCAATATTCATGGCTCCCTTCCTGGGCTATTAATATCAGCCCCCAGCTGTCTGCCTAGCCTTTGCTAGCTATTAAATTAGGGGGGACCCCACGTCATTTTTTTTGGGGGGTCCCCCATTTTAATAGCTAGTAAAGGCTATGTATTCAGCTGGGGGCTGATATTAGTAGCCTGGGAAGCTCCGTGGGTATTACCCCCTTCCCAGGCTTCAAACATCTGCCCCAGCCGTCTGCTTAACCTCCGCTAGAGCCTAAAATTAAGGGGAGCCCCACGCCAATTTTTTTAATAATAAATCCTTTATTTTAATACTAAATGACAAGTACAGTAACCAACACTATCACTGTACTTCATATATATGTGACTGACATGTTTCTATCTATCTAATCTATGTGTGAAGCTCTATTCTGTCTGTTATAAATTGTCGGGTACCGCTGCTGAATTGCCGGCCGGCTTTTTTAAAGAGACAGTGCATGAAAACACTATTATTTTTTTTGATAAATCCTTTACGCTAAATGACAAGTACAGTAAGCAACACTGTCACTGTACTTCGTATATATGTGGCTGACATGTTTCTATCTATCTAATCTATGTGTGAAGCTCTATTCTGTCTGTTATAAATTGTCGGGTACCGCTGCTGAATTGCCGGCCGGCTTTTTTAAAGAGACGGTGCATGAAAACACTAATATTTTTTTTGATAATTCCTTTACGCTAAATGACAAGTACAGTAAGCAGCACTTTCACTGTACTTCGTATATATGTGGCTGACATGTTTATATCTATCTAATCTATGTGTGAAGCTCTATTCTTTCGGTTCTAAATTGTCGGGTACAGGTGTATGCCGCTGCTGAATTGCCGGCTTTTCATGTTTCACTGTTGGCACTGTTCCCATCGATTTGGGCAATCACTGTAATGCCACAACCACCATGGCTGTGGCATTACAGTGAGTGGCAGACAATCCCTGCATGATTGGTGCTCTAAATAGCGCCAGACATGCAGGACACGCTTTTGGTGCACGAACAGTTATCGAACATAACCTCGAACAGCCGAATTTTTTGCAAATCGTTCGGGTTCGTCGAACAACTCGAACACCGCCCAAAACAGCTCGAATTTGAGATTGGCGAACAGTTCTAGTCGAACACCGCTCATCTCTACTCGAGAGCTAACCTCCTCGTAGAAGTCAATCAGGTTTGTTTGGCAGGAGCGATTCCTCATGAATCCATGTTGGTTCGGGGTTAATAGATTATTAGCATCAAGATGCTCCATGATTGCCTCATTAATAAAGCCTTCAAAAATTTTGCCCACAACGGACGTCAGACTCACCGGCCGATAGTTTCCGGTGTTACTTTTTGCTCCCTTTTTGAATATTGGCACTACATTCGCCTGTCGCCAATCAAGTGGTACAGACCCAGTCTCAACAGAGTCCTTAAATATAAGATATAACGGTCTGTCTATCACATTACTTAGTTCCCTTAGTACCCGTGGGTGTATGCCATCAGGTCCTGGTGATTTGTTTATTTTAATGTTACTGAGGCGTTTCTGTACCCCAGCTTGGGTTAGATTTGTCATACTTAGTGGAGGATTAAGTTTGTCACTTCTCATTTCGCCTGTTAGTTCTTTTTCCTTTGTGAAAGTTGACGAAAAAAATGTATTTAATAGATTAGCTTTATCCTCATCTTTCTCTATGATTTTGCCTTCATCACTTTTTATCGGTCCAATATTATTAGATTTAATCCTTTTACTATTTATATACGTAAAGAACAGTTTGGGATTTGATCTACTTTCCCTAGCAATACGTCTCTCTGTTTCCTCCTTTGCTATTTTCATTTGTTTTTTGCAGGTTCTCGTTTTTTCCTTGTAACACATTAGTAATAGATACCAGTTATACTCAGGTGCTCTGCAGACCATATATGTGTATATAGTACAGATAGATCCACTGACTCACCAGTGAGGTCTCCAATAAAAAACACTAATTTTCACTTTTCTTTTTCATCCAGCGCAGACCGCTATGACTCCTTTCAGCGATGACTCATCTCTGCAGAATTTAGCATGGCTGATCTATCCATGACTGATCATTTCTAGTGCATCTCCATATCTCCATAGAGCTGTAATGCCCCTGTGATGTGCTAACAATAAATGTAGCTTGCTTTTATTCCTCCTAAATCAATAGAATGATAAAAAATAACATACATTAACGTAGTGATGTCTCTCATTAAGCCCCCCCACCTCCACACATGATAAATGTCCCCCTCTACCATGCATATGACCCCTTTTGTGACTGCTGTACAACAGTAAAATTACCTCACAGTACATGGAAGATTATTATTATTATTTATTTATATAGCACCATTGATTCCATGGCGCGGTACATGAGAAGGGGTTACATACAAAATACAGATATCACTTAAAGTAAACAAGCTAACAATGATAGACTGGTACAGAAAGAAGAGGACCCTGCCCTTGTGGGCTTACATTCTATAGGATGATGGGGAAGGAGACAGAATGTGGGGGGCTGCAGCAACACTATTGCTGGTGAGGGGGCAGCTTCGGTGGTGGTGAGGAGACAGCGGGGTCATGGCAGGCTGTAAGGTTTCTTGAAGAGGTGGGTTTTCACGTTTCGTCTGAAGGATCTGAATGTGGAAGATAATCGGACGTGTTGGGGCACAGAATTCCAGAGAATGGGGGATGTTCGAGAGAAGTCTTGGAGGCAATTGGGTGAGGAACAAATAAGTGTTGAAGAGAGAAGGAGGTCTTGGGAGGACCGGAGATTATGTGAGGGAAAATATTGTGAGATTAGTTCAGTGCATAGATACAGAGGAGACAGGTTATGGATGGCTTTGTAGGTAAGTATTAGTAGTTTGAACTGGATATGCTGGGTAATTGGAGCCAGTGAAGAAATTTGCAGAGGGGAGAAGAGGAGGAGTAGTGAGGACAGAGATGAGTTAGTTGAGCAGCAGAGTTAAGAATGGACTGGAGAGGAGCGAGAGTGTTAGCAGAGAGGCTACAGAGGAGAATGTTGCAGTAGTCGAGGTGGGAGATGATGAGGGCATTCACAAGCATTTTACTAGATTGAGGGTTGAGGAAAAGACGGATTCTGAAAATATTTTTGAGTTGAAGGTGACAGAAGGTGGAAAGAGCTTGGATGTTCGGTTTGAAGGACAGGGCAGAGTTGAAGGTTACTCCGAGGCAGTGGACGTCCGGTACAGGTGAAAGCGCAATGCCGTTTATTGTGATAGATAGATCAGGTAGGGAAGATGCGTGAGATGGAGGAAAGACGATGATTTAAGATTTGTCCACATTGAGCTTGAGGAAGCGAGAGAAGAAGGAGGATATGGCTGATAGACACTCTGGGATTCTGGACAGCTGAGAGGTAATGTCTGGGCCAGAAAGGTAGATCTGAGTGTCATCAGCGTATAGGTGATACTGGAAGCCCTGGAACTTTATGATATTTTCTAGGCCAAGGGAATAGATGGAGAAGAGTAGGGGTCCTAAGACAGAGCCTTGAGGGTCTCCAACAGAGAGAGGGTGGGATGAGGAGGTAGCGTGGGAGTGGGAGATGCTAAATGTGTGGTTAGAAAGAGGAGATGAGGAGATCCAGGATAGGGAAAGTTCTTTGATGCCAAAGGAAGAGAGGATATGTTATAGGAGGCAGTGGTCAACTGTGTCAAAGGCAGAGGACAGGTCTAGAAGGAGAAGTATAGAGAATTGTCTGTTAGCTTTGGCTGTAAGTAGATCATTAGTAATTTTGATCAGGGCAGTTTCAGTGGAATGATGGGAACAGAAACCAGATTGTAGGCTGTCGAAGAGCGAGTTAGATGAGAGGTGAGAGGAAAGTTCAATCTGAAAATGCTGCTCAAGGAGTTTGGAAGCAAACGGGAGCAGCAATATGAGGCGATATCTTGATGTAGCGGTCGGGTCAAGGGATGGCTTTTTGAGGATAGGTGTGATTGTGGCATGTTTGAAAGCATAAGGGAAGGTACCAGAAGTTAGTGATAGGTTGAAGAGATGGGTAAGAGATGGGATGAGTGTGGGCGTGATGTTGAGAAGGAGGTTGGATGGGATGAAGTCAATTGCACAAGTGGTGAGATGTGATTTGGAGAGGAGACGAGTAAGCTCTCCCTTAGTGATGTTGGAGAAGGAGGTTATGGAGAAAGGGCAATGGTCTGGAATATAAAGGGGTTGTGGAGGTTGAATAATGAAGACTTGCCTTGTTTTGTTGATCTTATTTTTGAAGTGTGTGGCAAAATCCTCAGCAGAGATGAAGGAGGTCAGAGGGGCAGTGGTGGGCTTAGGAGGGAATTAAAAGTGTTAAATAACTGTTTGGGATTATAGTATAAGGAAGATATGAGGGTTGTAAAGTAAGCCTATTTAGCAGAGGTGAGGGCTGATTTGAAAGCAAGCGTTGCTTGTTTGAATACAGTCAAGTCATCTTGCGAATGTGTTTTATTCCAATGCCACTCCGCGACCCTGGACAGTTGATGAAGCTTTTTAGTGAGGTTGTTGTCCCAGGGTTGTCTATTGATTTGTCGCACTCTTTCATGAACGAAAGTGGCGACCACATCAATAGCTGATGCAAGAGTGGCATTGTAGAAAGCAGTGGCGCTGTCTGTGTCGTGGAGTGAAGATATGGATGCCAGTGGTAGAATAGAGTCAGAGAGTGTGTGAGTGTCTAGATGTGTAAGGTTTCTGCGGGGGTGTGCAAGTTGCTGGACATGGGTGATAGTTGAGGAGGACAGGGATGGGAAAGTGAGTAGATGATGGTCAGATAGGGGGAGAAGGGAGGTTGTGAAGTTAGATAGAGAGCAGAGATGGGTGAAAATAAGGTCTAGTGTGTTTCCATCTGTGTGGATAGCTGAGTAAGTCCAAAAGATGAAGTAAGTTACAGGAGTTTGGAGGCTGCTGACTGGTGGGTATCAGTGAGGATATTGAAGTCACCCATGATAATGGTGGGAATGTCAGCAGAGAGAAAGTGAAGAAGCCAGGTGGAGAACTGGTCAATAAAGGCAAAGGCCAGGCATAGAGGTTGATATATGATGGCCACTTGGAGGTTGGAGGGAGAGTAGATGCGAACAGAGTGGACTTCAAAAAAAGGGAGGATAAAGGTGGGCTTGGGTTAAAGGGGTAGTTGGCAGAAAGGAGAAAACCCACTCCTCTGCCATGTATCTTGCCAGGGTGAGGGGTGTGGGTGAAGTCAGGCCACCCTAACACAGCGCAGAAGGGGAGGCAGTGTCGATGGGTGTCAGCCATGTTTCAGTGAGGCCCAAGAAAGAGAAATTGCGAAAGGTAAAGAGGGCATAAATCACATGGAGCTTATTGCAGACAGAACGGGCATTCCTGAGTGATCCAGAGAAAGGGAGCAGAGGGGCGGGCATCAGGGGGACGGGTTTTACATGGTAGAGAGTGCGATAATTCATATTAGGTTGAAAGCGATAGGAGGCATTATGGGTAGTTAATGGGAGGTATCAGCTGTGGGGGGCCAGGGTTGGGAGATATGTCACCAGCAGTGAGGAGAAGCAGAGAGAGGGAGAGTAGGTGAGAGAAGGAGAGTGGCCGGCTTGTTTTATGTTTTAGTAGGAGAGATCTGAGGTTGAGGAGCAGGTCTGCAGATGAGATCAGGTGGGTAGGTAAGAGGGAGAGAGAGATGATTATTTGGGCGCTGAGATTTGGGGATAGCAAAGGAGAGAGAGGATTAGTGGAGCAAAAACTGTAAGAGCATATGTAAGTAACTGTATGTAACTGTAAGAGCATGATGAAAGAGTAAGGGTAGGTTCAAAGAAAAACTAGGTGCATGGAATAAGCAGTGCTTACTGTTCCCTTCTGGTCTCTTCTGGTTTATTCCTGGTATATTACTGCAACACACTTATTACAGCCACACTTGATAAAAAGCACAGCGATGTCACAGGACATGGATGATAAACACAGCAATGCCACAGTACAGTACAGAGATAATTAACACAGTGATGTCACAGTCCCCAGATAAACATGGCAATGTCACAGTACATGAATGTTAAACATCATAATGTCACAATACAGGGATAATAAACTGAACAATTTCACAGTACAGAAACAATAACCACAGTGATGTCACCGTATAGGGATAATAAACACAGCAATGTTACACTGCAGAAATAATGAACACAGTGATGTCACAGTACATGAATAATGCTGTGACATGCACAAGTAGTGCTGTTGCTTCAGAAGCATCCAGCAACTGTTACAAATAACACAAGCACAGGAGACAGGGAGTGTTGTGCTTCAGAAGCATCCAGCAACTAGAGGGGTTAAAACAGCCACAGGACACAGGGAGTGTTTTAGCAGAGCCCCAGGGGGATTGTAGGGAACTTGTTATTGTAGTCTAGCTGAAGCTGAAGAGAAAGGTGGTGTGTTATCTGGATCTGACAGAAGGCAACTGAACAGGATTCAGATCAGGAGAGAAACTAAACACAGGTCATATAAACTACCTGAACTAACAGTGCAGATTATTATTGGGCAGAAAGATAAGGAGTGGAAGGAATTGTGTCACAGGGATCATCTCTCTCATCAAACCCTCCCCCTCCATCTCCATGCAGGATAAAGAATGCTGTGTACTATTGTGTCCTTGTGAAGGAAAAGCCTGTGGTTGTGTATGCATAGAAGTGTGCTGATAAGAGATGTAATCTATGCTGAATTGTGCTACTGAAGAGACTGTAATACTGTGCCTTGTGAAGAAACTACTGTATTGTTACTGGAGCTGGTTGCTCAAGAAACTCAGACTGTACTGTAATGAAGATTGTTGCTGTAATATCCCTGAATTGCACTGGCCGTGCTTCAGATTAAATTCCACTGTTAAACTGTTGAAAAAGACTCTTGTCAGATGTGTCTGGTCAGCCATTGAATTTATCGTGTGCCTGAGAGAAGCTGTAGCTGTAGCGCCGGCGTCCCTGCCCTCTGCTAGGCAGGGACGCTGTTCCCCTCACCCCTCTGCTCCGAGCCCGGCGTCCTCCTCCCGCTCTGCTGGCAGCGCGCGCTCCTTCCCGGCCACTGTGCTTAGGGCGCGCGCGCGCTCCCTCCCTCTTAAAGGGGCCGCGCGCGCCGTCCTAAGGAGTCCCCGGCCAATGGCCGGAGGACTTCACCATATATAAGGCACCTCCTCCAAAATGGAGGTGCCCGAGCAATGTTGTTGCACTGTTCACTACTCTGCTTCAGCCCTCAGGTCCCGTTGCCAGTTACCTGCCAGATTCCTGCCAGTTTGCTGTCTGATTCCTGCCTGATATTCTGCTTACCTGCCTGCTAGCCTGAGGTCCGACGGTCTGCCTACTGACTCCTGTCAGTCTGTCTAAGGACCAGCTTGCCCGCTCACTTGGGAGCGCTCCTCTGCTACCTGCCTGCTAGCCTGAGGTCCGACGGTCTGCCCTCCAACTCCTGTCAGTCTGTCTATGGACCAGCTTGCCCGCTCACCTGGGAGTGCACACCTGTTACCTGCCTGCTAGCCTACCTGGAGGCTCCGCCGTCACGTGCTGTGACCACCTGCCATTCCAGAGACTCTCGCTTGCTCACCTGGGAGCACACATCAACCATCTGCCTGCTAGCCTACCTGGAGGCTCTGCCATCACAGGTCGTACCTACCCTTTACCCAGAGACTGCCCCGGTCACTTGCCGTGACCTCCTGCCCGTTCATCCAGAGACTGCCCCGGTCACCTGCTGTGACTGCCTGCCCGTCTTCCCTGGTCGCCACCCGCTCCCTTACAAGGACCGCCCCCTTGTATAGTAGCTCAGAGGTTCCGCCTCCCAGACCCGTTACAGTTTGCTCGGGCCATGGAACCCGGTGGCACCCAAGCTCCCTCACTCTCGGACCTGTGTCATGAACTGTCCCGTCAGAGGTCCCAACAGGAGTCCATCCTGGGTCACCTGCGGAATGTCAATACTCGCCTGGACACTCTGACTGTTCCACCAACAACCACCGCCAGAGCCATGACTCGCAATCCGGCAGCTCCGCTGCCCACCAATACTATGGTATCCTACCCCGGACCCCGGCTTTCCGCACCTCCTCGCTTCGGAGGCGACTCCGCTCAGGCTCGGGGCTTTATAAATCAGTGCACCCTGCACTTTGAACTCCTGTCCCACCAGTTTAACTCCGACCGGGCCAAAATTGCCTTCATCATGTCCCATCTCACCGGGGAGGTCCTGGCCTGGCTAAATCCTCTATGGGAGAGAGGAGACCCCCTGGTGTCCGACTTGCCTGCCTTTCTCACGGCTTTCCGGAAAGTCTTCGACGAACCTGGACGGAAGACCTCATCCGCATCATCTCTGCTATGCCTCCGTCAGGGAAGTCTCACTGTGGGCCAATATGCCATACGGTTCCGTACCCTTGCCTCGGAGCTGGCCTGGGATAACGACGCTCTGGTATCTGTCTTCTGGGAGGGTCTGTCCGGCCGTATTAAAGATGAACTTGCCGGTCGAGACATTCCTACCACTCTCGATGACCTAATAACTCTTGCCACCCGGATTGACCTACGGTTCCAGGAGCGTGCCAAAGAAGTCACCCGTGAGAGGAGGTTTCCACGTCTAGTTCCTACTTTTCAGAAATCCGTCACTCCCTCCGTTTCTCCCCAGGTACACTCTCCTGAGCCTATGCAGGTCGACCAGACCAAGATGGTCAAAACCCGTCAGGACTTACGCCGTGCCGAGGGGAGCTGCTTCTACTGTGGCAGTAAGGAGCACCGGATCCGTACCTGCCCGGAGAGGTCGGGAAACGCCTGTGTCTAGGTTCGCTCAGAGAGGTCGACCTAGACAAGAATAAATCCTCTCCATCTCTGCTGCTGTCAGTCTCAATTATCTGCGGGGAGAATCGTTATTTCGAACTAGCCCAACTTGACTCTGGAGCGGCCGGGAATCTTATTTCACAGGCCCTGGTAGAAAAATACCGCATTCCCACCAAACCTCTGGCTATACCATTATCTGTCGCTGCTGTGGATGGGGGCCTCTTACCACGTCCCATCCAACTCATCACCGAATCCGTAACTCTGCAGGTGGGAATGCTGCATTCTGAGAGCATCTCTTTTCATGTTCTGCCTGGACTCTCTCACGCCCTCTTACTAGGTCTACCTTGGCTCCAGAGACATGCACCCGTGCTTGACTGGCAGACCGGAGAAGTCCTTCGCTGGGGACAGGACTGTCATAAGACTTCTTTGGTTCCTGTTCATCCCGCCCGTCCTTCTCCTACCCCAACTAATCTACCTGGACTTCCGATTCCCTATTGGTCATTTGCTGATGTCTTTAATAAAAAGGAGGCAGAGACATTACCCCCTCATAGACCATACGACTGTCCTATCGACCTGTTACCCGGTACTACGCCTCCCCGTGGGCGTATTTACCCATTGTCCGCTGCTGAGACCCGGTCGATGTCCGAATATATTGAGGAGAATTGGCCAGGGGATTCATCCGGAAATCTACCTCCCCGGCGGGAGCAGGCTTCTTTTTCGTAAAAAAGAAGGACGGCTCTCTCCGTCCCTGTATAGACTATAGAGGCCTTAACCAGATCACGGTGAAGAATAAGTACCCCCTTCCGCTCATTCCAGAATTATTTGATCGTCTGAGGGGGGCTAGAATCTTCACCAAACTGGACCTCCGTGGGGCGTACAACCTGGTCCGTATCCGTCAAGGGGATGAATGGAAGACTGCATTCAACACCCGGGACGGCCACTATGAATATCTGGTAATGCCCTTTGGTCTCTGTAACGCTCCTGCCGTCTTTCAAGAGTTGGTCAATGACATCTTCCGGGACCTTCTCTACTCCTGCGTAGTGGTGTACCTGGACGACATCTTGGTCTTCTCTCCGGATCTCCAGACTCACCGGAGAGACGTTCGTCAGGTCCTGCTCAGGCTCAGGCAGAATCACCTCTTCGCTAAATATGAGAAGTGCCTCTTTGAGCAGACCTCGCTTCCGTTTTTGGGCTACATTATTTCTCAGACCGGCCTTCGAATGGATCCAGAGAAACTGTCTGCCATCGAGAAATGGCCCCGACCGGAGGGGTTGAAGGCCATTCAGCGGTTCCTGCGCTTCGCCAACTACTACCGCCTCTTCATTCCGCACTTCTCTTCCCGGACTGCCCCAATTTCCGCGCTCACCCGTAAGGGCACTAATCCCAGAGAGTGGCCTCCCGAAGCAGAGGAGGCCTTTCTTTCCTTAAAACAGGCCTTCTCTTCCGCCCCGGTGCTGCATCGCCCAGATGGCAACAAGCAGTTTTTCCTGGAGGTTGACGCCTCCTCCTCTGGAGCCGAAACGGTACTTACCCAAAAATCATCTTCCGGGAGAATGGTAACTTGTGGCTTCTTCTCCAAACTCTTCTCCTCTTCTGAGCGCAACTATTCCATAGGAGATCGAGAGTTATTGGCCATCAAGCTGGCATTGGAGGAGTGGCGTTACCTGCTCGAAGGGGCTCTTCACCCGGTAATAATTTACACTGACCACAAGAACTTGGCTTACCTCCAGCATGCCCAGAGACTTAACCCGCGCCAAGCTCGGTGGTCCTTGTTTTTTGCTCGCTTTGATTTTATTCTTCATTTTCGCCCAGCTGACAAAAACATCAAGGCGGACGCCTTGTCCTGATCCTTTCTGGTGTCTGATCTCGAGGAGGAACCGAAACACATCATCGATCCCGCCAGAGTAATGCAGGTGGCTCCCGTGAGTCTAAATCGTCTCCCTCCCGGTAAAACGTTCGTATCAGTACCTGATCGGGAGAAGATCCTACACTGGGGTCACTCGTCTAAACTAGCTGGCCACGCCGGTCAGAAAAAGACCCTCCAGCTTATTACCAAGCACTACTGGTGGCCTACCCTGCACAAGGACGTAATAGACTTTGTTTCTGCCTGTGTGTCCTGCGCCCGCAACAAGGTTCCGAGACATCTGCCAGCCGGTCGCCTCCTTCCGCTCCCAGTACCTGCTGCCCCCTGGCAGCATATAGCAATGGACTTTATAACTGATCTTCCCGTCTCTGCCGGTTGTACGGTCATTTGGGTGGTCGCTGACCGCTTTTCCAAGATGGCTCATTTCGTTCCCCTGCCTGGCCTCCCGTCTGCACCCGAGCTGGCTAAAGACTTTATCCGCCACATCTTCCGTCTTCATGGCCTGCCCCTCCACATCGTGTCGGATCGTGGGGTACAGTTCACTTCACGCTTCTGGAGAGCCACTTGTAAACTGCTAGACGTCACCCTGGACTTCTCCTCCGCTTACCACCCACAGTCTAATGGTCAAGTGGAGTGGATCAATCAGAACCTGACCAGTTACCTCCGGCACTTCGTTAATGCCCACCATTCAGACTGGGTGGATCTCCTGCCATGGGCCGAATTTTCTTACAACAATCACGAGAGCGAATCTTCCTCCAAATCCCCGATTTTTGTTGTCTTCGGTCAGCATCCTCGGATCCCATTTCCCGTCTCCACCTCGGTGGACAATCCGGCTGCGGAATCTCTTGTTAACAAATTTTCCTCCATATGGGAGAGTACCTGATCCGCACTCCTTCTGTCATCCGAGCGTATGAAAAGACATGCTGACAAAAAACGTCTGGATCCTCCTCAATTCCATCCAGGGGATAAGATCTGGCTCTCGTCCAATTATGTCCGGCTCAAGATTCCTTCCTATAAGTTAGGGCCTCGGTTCATCGGTCCTCTGGAGGTCATCAGTCAGATCAACTCGGTGGCCTATAAATTGAAACTCCCGGCCAACTTGCGGATCCCTAACTCCTTCCATGTATCTCTCCTCAAACCTGTGGTACTTAACTATTTTTCCAAGTCTACAGGTACGCCTCCTGCTCCGGTTTCCGCTGAAAACGAATTTGAGGTAGAGAACATTCTGGCCACCAAAAGGGTAAGAGGGAAGACCTTTTTTCTAGTAGATTGGAAGGGGTTTGGTCCTGAAGAGAGAACGTGGGAGCCCCGGGAGAACATCCATGCCCCTCATCCTAGCTAAATTTCTCTCTGGCCTAAAAAAGGGGGGGCCTAAAGGGGGGGTACTGTAGCGTCGGCGTCCCTGCCCTCTGCTAGGCAGGGACGCTGTTCCCCTCACCCCTCTGCTCCGAGCCCGGCGTCCTCCTCCCGCTCTGCTGGCAGCGCGCGCTCCTTCCCGGCCACTGTGCTTAGGGCGCGCGCGCGCTCCCTCCCTCTTAAAGGGGCCGCGCGCGCCGTCCTAAGGAGTCCCCGGCCAATGGCCGGAGGACTTCACCATATATAAGGCACCTCCTCCAAAATGGAGGTGCCGGAGCAATGTTGTTGCACTGTTCACTACTCTGCTTCAGCCCTCAGGTCCCGTTGCCAGTTACCTGCTAGATTCCTGCCAGTTTGCTGTCTGATTCCTGCCTGATATTCTGCTTACCTGCCTGCTAGCCTGAGGTCCGACGGTCTGCCTACCGACTCCTGTCAGTCTGTCTAAGGACCAGCTTGCCCGCTCACCTGGGAGCGCTCCTCTGCTACCTGCCTGCTAGCCTGAGGTCCGACGGTCTGCCCTCCAACTCCTGTCAGTCTGTCTATGGACCAGCTTGCCCGCTCACCTGGGAGCGCACACCTGTTACCTGCCTGCTAGCCTACCTGGAGGCTCCGTCGTCACGTGCTGTGACCACCTGCCATTCCAGAGACTCTCGCTTGCTCACCTGGGAGCACACATCAACCATCTGCCTGCTAGCCTACCTGGAGGCCCTGCCATCACAGGTCGTATCTACCCTTTACCCAGAGACTGCCCCGGTCACTTGCCGTGACCTCCTGCCCGTTCATCCAGAGACTGCCCCGGTCACCTGCTGTGACTGCCTGCCCGTCTTCCCTGGTCGCCACCCGCTCCCTTACAAGGACCGCCCCCTTGTATAGTAGCTCAGAGGTTCCGCCTCCCAGACCCGTTACAGCAGCACATGGTCTATGGTCACCCTGAGTAACGGTTCCCCCAGGATTTCAAAGAATTCATGAAACCTGTCTCGCCCTATCTGAACCTAGCGGCGTGCGTGTAAGAATGCACTTAGTGATGCCATAGTGCAGAGATAATACACAGTGATGTCACAGTAAAGGAATAATGCACTTAGTTATGCCATAGTACAGCGATAATACACAGTGACGTCAAGTGCAGAGATAATTAACACAGCGATGTCACAGTATAGGAGTAATAAACATAGTGATATCATAGCACAGAGGTAACACACTCAGCAATGTCACAGGGATAATAAATACAATGATATCCCATTACAGGAGTAATAAACGCTGTGATGTCACAGCAGAACAGGAATAATGACTCAGTGATGTCACAGTACGAGAATAATACACATAAAGTGCCGAGATATTATACACAGTGATGTCACAGTACTGAGTAAATATATACAGTGACAACAAAGTACCAAGATAATACCCATAGTGGTGCCACTGTGCGAACATAGTATGCACAAATGATGACACAGTACAGAGATAATAAACATAGTTATTTTACAGTACAGAGATAATAAACACAGCAATCTCACAAGACATGTACACAGAGATGGTTACAGTACAGGGATAATACACCGGCGCACCACGTGGCAGAGCGACCTGGTGGCCCACAACACCCATTTTGCAAGGCAAAGCCCCCATTGCTGCGATAACACCACTATGGAAACAATGACCAGTACACAACACCAATACTAAATGAATAGTTCTAAAAAAAAATCAATAAGTAAAAACACCTGGGCCAAATGGGAGAAGTGCTGGTATAATAACCACAGCAATGTCACAGTACTAGGGTAATACACACAGTGATATCACAGTACCAAGATAATGCACAGAGTGATGCCACAGTACAGGAGTAATAATCACAGCAATGCCACAGTCAGGGATAGAGATGAGCGTTGTTCTACTCGAACTGTTCGCCAATCTCAAATTCGAGCTGTTTTGGGCGGTGTTCGAGCCGGTCGGCGAACACGAACAATTTGAGAAAAATTCGGCTGTTCGAGGTTATGTTCGATAACTGTTCGTGCACCAAAATCATAACTGGATTTTTTCTCAGTAATGATGAAAATTAATGTTAATACGCAGTTTGAGTGTACAGCGGGGCGGGGGGAGGGGCAGGGGATGGATCTCTGCAGGAACAATGAAGATCTCCATTTTTTTTTCTCTTTCCCGCATTTGCAGTGGGGAGGTGCAATCTGTCAGCCTATCAGCAGCGCACACACGGAGCGAAGTGCTTTTTTTCACACAAGCAAGGGCATGTGTGATTGGCAGTGTATGTCACATGTCCTTGCCCTATAAGACCAAGCCATTTTCCCGTCGCCACCATTTTCTCACTGCTGCAGCTGCGTGTTAGACGGCACCGCTGTTGCTGTGTGCGCTATACCTTGTTAATTTCAAGCCAATTTTCGCACAAATATACAGATAGCTTGGGAGTAGGGAATAGTTGTGATTGCAGTCCTTTTAAGGACTAGGTTACAGCATTTCCTACGACTTTTATCAGGCAGGTCTGTGCTCTTAAATAGATAGATTGTGGGAGTAAAGACTAATTGTAATTGGAGTCCTTTTCAGGACTAGGTTACATCAGTTCCTATCAGTTTTTGCCAGGCAGGTCTGTGCCAGTGCTGTGCAAGTTTTTTTCACAGCATTTGGCTGAATCTAGCAAAGCTAATCCTTTTTGGCCTATTGCAGAGTGTGTTAGTCAGTGGAGTAGCCTATCTGTGTTGCAAGATATACCACCTGTGTATAGAATACCAATTTTTTTACTGCACCTAGTGAAGTAAAATCTTTTGGGCATAGCATCATTCTATTAGTCCATCTATACTGACCTCCATCAGGTTGCAAACTGAATATAATTTTTTTCTGCATCTAGCTCTGAAAAAATATTTGGGCTTCTAGCAGTGTGTGGGACTTGGTCTATTAGTCCATCTATACTGACCTCCATCAGGTTGCAAATTAAAAATATTTTTTTTCTTCATTTAGCTCTGAAAAAATATTTGGGCTTCTAGCAGTGTGTGGGACTTGTTCTATTAGTCCTTCTATACTGACCTCCAGCAGGTTGCAAATTGAATATAATTTTTTTCTGCATCTAGCTCTGAAAAAATATTTGGGCTTCTAGCGGTGTGTGGGACTTGGTCTATTAGTCCATCTATACTGACCTCCATCAGGTTGCAAATTAAAAATAATTTTTTTCTGCATCTAGCTCTGAAAAAATATTTGGGCTTCTAGCAGTGTGTGGGACTTGGTCTATTAGTCCATCTATACTGACCTCCATCAGGTTGCAAATTAAAAATAATTTTTTTCTTCATTTATCTCTGAAAAAATATTTGGGCTTCTAGCAGCGTGTGGGACTTGTTCTATTAGTCCATCTATACTGACCTCCATCAGGTTGCAAATTAAAAATAATTTTTTTCTGCATCTAGCTCTGAAAAAATATTTGGGCTTCTAGCAGTGTGTGGGACTTGGTCTATTAGTCCATCTATACTGACCTCCATCAGGTTGCAAATTAAAAATAATTTTTTTCTGCATCTAGTTCTGAAAAAATATTTGGGCTTCTAGCAGTGTGTGGGACTTGGTCTATTAGTCCATCTATACTGACCTCCATCAGGTTGCAAATTGAATAAAAAAATTTCCTGCATCTAGCTCTGAAAAAATATTTGGGCTTCTAGCGGTGTGTGGGACTTGGTCTATTAGTCCATCTATACTGACCTCCATCAGGTTGCAAATTAAAAATAATTTTTTTCTGCATCTAGCTCTGAAAAAATATTTGGGCTTCTAGCAGTGTGTGGGACTTGGTCTATTAGTCCATCTATACTGACCTCCTTCAGGTTGCAAATTAAAAATAATTTTTTTCTTCATTTAGCTCTGAAAAAATATTTGGGCTTCTAGCAGTGTGTGGGACTTGTTCTATTAGTCCTTCTATACTGACGTCCAGCAGGTTGCAAATTGAATATAATTTTTTTCTGCATCTAGCTCTGAAAAAATATTTGGGCTTCTAGCGGTGTGTGGGACTTGGTCTATTAGTCCATCTATACTGACCTCCATCAGGTTGCAAATTAAAAATAATTTTTTTCTGCATCTAGCTCTGAAAAAATATTTGGGCTTCTAGCAGTGTGTGGGACTTGGTCTATTAGTCCATCTATACTGACCTCCATCAGGTTGCAAATTAAAAATAATTTTTTTCTGCATCTAGCTCTGAAAAAATATTTGGGCTTCTAGCAGTGTGTGGGACTTGGTCTATTAGTCCATCTATACTGACCTCCATCAGGTTGCAAATTAAAAATAATTTTTTTCTTCATTTAGCTCTGAAAAAATATTTGGGCTTCTAGCAGTGTGTGGGACTTGTTCTATTAGTCCATCTATACTGACCTCCAGCAGGTTGCAAATTGAATATAATTTTTTTCTGCATCTAGCTCTGAAAAAATATTTGGGCTTCTAGCGGTGTGTGGGACTTGGTCTATTAGTCCATCTATACTGACCTCCATCAGGTTGCAAATTAAAAATAATTTTTTTCTGCATCTAGCTCTGAAAAAATATTTGGGCTTCTAGCGGTGTGTGGGACTTGGTCTATTAGTCCATCTATACTGACCTCCATCAGGTTGCAAATTAAAAATAATTTTTTTCTGCATCTAGCTCTGAAAAAATATTTGGGCTTCTAGCAGTGTGTGGGACTTGGTCTATTAGTCCATCTATACTGACCTCCTTCAGGTTGCAAATTAAAAATAATTTTTTTCTTCATTTAGCTCTGAAAAAATATTTGGGCTTCTAGCAGTGTGTGGGACTTGTTCTATTAGTCCTTCTATACTGACGTCCAGCAGGTTGCAAATTGAATATAATTTTTTTCTGCATCTAGCTCTGAAAAAATATTTGGGCTTCTAGCGGTGTGTGGGACTTGGTCTATTAGTCCATCTATACTGACCTCCATCAGGTTGCAAATTAAAAATAATTTTTTTCTGCATCTAGCTCTGAAAAAATATTTGGGCTTCTAGCAGTGTGTGGGACTTGGTCTATTAGTCCATCTATACTGACCTCCATCAGGTTGCAAATTAAAAATAATTTTTTTCTGCATCTAGCTCTGAAAAAATATTTGGGCTTCTAGCAGTGTGTGGGACTTGGTCTATTAGTCCATCTATACTGACCTCCATCAGGTTGCAAATTAAAAATAATTTTTTTCTTCATTTAGCTCTGAAAAAATATTTGGGCTTCTAGCAGTGTGTGGGACTTGTTCTATTAGTCCATCTATACTGACCTCCAGCAGGTTGCAAATTGAATATAATTTTTTTCTGCATCTAGCTCTGAAAAAATATTTGGGCTTCTAGCGGTGTGTGGGACTTGGTCTATTAGTCCATCTATACTGACCTCCATCAGGTTGCAAATTAAAAGTAATTTTTTTCTTCATTTATCTCTGAAAAAATATTTGGGCTTCTAGCAGCGTGTGGGACTTGTTCTATTAGTCCATCTATACTGACCTCCATCAGGTTGCAAATTAAAAATAATTTTTTTCTGCATCTAGCTCTGAAAAAATATTTGGGCTTCTAGCAGTGTGTGGGACTTGGTCTATTAGTCCATCTATACTGACCTCCATCAGGTTGCAAATTAAAAATAATTTTTTTCTGCATCTAGCTCTGAAAAAATATTTGGGCTTCTAGCAGTGTGTGGGACTTGGTCTATTAGTCCATCTATACTGACCTCCATCAGGTTGCAAATTGAATAAAAAAATTTTCTGCATCTAGTTCTGAAAAAATATTTGGGCTTCTAGCGGTGTGTGGGACTTGGTCTATTAGTCCATCTATACTGACCTCCATCAGGTTGCAAATTAAAAATAATTTTTTTCTGCATCTAGCTCTGAAAAAATATTTGGGCTTCTAGCAGTGTGTGGGACTTGGTCTATTAGTCCATCTATACTGACCTCCTTCAGGTTGCAAATTAAAAATAATTTTTTTCTTCATTTAGCTCTGAAAAAATATTTGGGCTTCTAGCAGTGTGTGGGACTTGTTCTATTAGTCCTTCTATACTGACGTCCAGCAGGTTGCAAATTGAATATAATTTTTTTCTGCATCTAGCTCTGAAAAAATATTTGGGCTTCTAGCGGTGTGTGGGACTTGGTCTATTAGTCCATCTATACTGACCTCCATCAGGTTGCAAATTAAAAATAATTTTTTTCTGCATCTAGCTCTGAAAAAATATTTGGGCTTCTAGCAGTGTGTGGGACTTGGTCTATTAGTCCATCTATACTGACCTCCATCAGGTTGCAAATTAAAAATAATTTTTTTCTGCATCTAGCTCTGAAAAAATATTTGGGCTTCTAGCAGTGTGTGGGACTTGGTCTATTAGTCCATCTATACTGACCTCCATCAGGTTGCAAATTAAAAATAATTTTTTTCTTCATTTAGCTCTGAAAAAATATTTGGGCTTCTAGCAGTGTGTGGGACTTGTTCTATTAGTCCATCTATACTGACCTCCAGCAGTTTGCAAATTGAATATAATTTTTTTCTGCATCTAGCTCTGAAAAAATATTTGGGCTTCTAGCGGTGTGTGGGACTTGGTCTATTAGTCCATCTATACTGACCTCCATCAGGTTGCAAATTAAAAATAATTTTTTTCTGCATCTAGCTCTGAAAAAATATTTGGGCTTCTAGCGGTGTGTGGGACTTGGTCTATTAGTCCATCTATACTGACCTCCATCAGGTTGCAAATTAAAAATAATTTTTTTCTGCATCTAGCTCTGAAAAAATATTTGGGCTTCTAGCAGTGTGTGGGACTTGGTCTATTAGTCCATCTATACTGACCTCCTTCAGGTTGCAAATTAAAAATAATTTTTTTCTTCATTTAGCTCTGAAAAAATATTTGGGCTTCTAGCAGTGTGTGGGACTTGTTCTATTAGTCCTTCTATACTGACGTCCAGCAGGTTGCAAATTGAATATAATTTTTTTCTGCATCTAGCTCTGAAAAAATATTTGGGCTTCTAGCGGTGTGTGGGACTTGGTCTATTAGTCCATCTATACTGACCTCCATCAGGTTGCAAATTAAAAATAATTTTTTTCTGCATCTAGCTCTGAAAAAATATTTGGGCTTCTAGCAGTGTGTGGGACTTGGTCTATTAGTCCATCTATACTGACCTCCAGCAGGTTGCAAATTAAAAATAATTTTTTTCTGCATCTAGCTCTGAAAAAATATTTGGGCTTCTAGCAGTGTGTGGGACTTGGTCTATTAGTCCATCTATACTGACCTCCATCAGGTTGCAAATTAAAAATAATTTTTTTCTTCATTTAGCTCTGAAAAAATATTTGGGCTTCTAGCAGTGTGTGGGACTTGTTCTATTAGTCCATCTATACTGACCTCCAGCAGGTTGCAAATTGAATATAATTTTTTTCTGCATCTAGCTCTGAAAAAATATTTGGGCTTCTAGCGGTGTGTGGGACTTGGTCTATTAGTCCATCTATACTGACCTCCATCAGGTTGCAAATTAAAAATAATTTTTTTCTGCATCTAGCTCTGAAAAAATATTTGGGCTTCTAGCGGTGTGTGGGACTTGGTCTATTAGTCCATCTATACTGACCTCCATCAGGTTGCAAATTAAAAATAATTTTTTTCTGCATCTAGCTCTGAAAAAATATTTGGGCTTCTAGCAGTGTGTGGGACTTGGTCTATTAGTCCATCTATACTGACCTCCATCAGGTTGCAAATTGAATAAAAAAATTTTCTGCATCTAGCTCTGAAAAAATATTTGGGCTTCTAGCGGTGTGTGGGACTTGGTCTATTAGTCCATCTATACTGACCTCCATCAGGTTGCAAATTAAAAATAATTTTTTTCTGCATCTAACCCAGCCAATAGTTTTGGCCTAATACCACAGTTTGGCCACTCAGCTCTGCTCGGTTACCATCCATTGTTTTTTTGTGCAAACAACTCCAGAGTTGTGAATTAGTTAACCACCAAAATGAGTGGAAAAAGGCCTGCTGCTGGTGGAAAGGGGAATAGGCGTGTTGGGAAGGGGTAAAAAGGTTGTGTCCGTGGGGTAGGTGCAGAAGAAAGACCATCTTCCAGCCAAACTAAAATGTCTACTTCTTTTAGCGGACAATGTGATAAGATCCCTTTCTTACGGCCACGCCAATCGCTACAAATTCCAGATGAGGCACAAAAACAGCAGGTGATTCAACGGATATCAAGTGCTCCTTTAAGTGGGCTCTCCTCCACATCAACTTCAACATCACAAATACTCCAGTCCTCAAAGGTGTCACCCAAATCGCACTTGCTTCCTCACAGCTCCCAAATCTCCAGCTGCCAGTCTGAGTATGAGGTAGAACAGATGGTTGAGTCTGCAGAGCTGTTTACTCATACTATAGCCTGGGAATCAGAGGTCGACTCCAGCGCTTCTGTGAATCCAGACGAGGAAATGATCTGCACTGATGCCCAGAATCTTTATGAGTCGGATCCAGGACCAGACGCAGAAGGTTCTGACCATAATGTAGACCCTCATTCCCAAAACTGTAACTCCTGTTGGTGGAGACAATGAGGAAGACGATGATAAGACTCAAATACCTGATTGGAGCGACAACTTTAGTTTTTTGTCAGGGCAGGAACAGGTTGGCTCTGAGGACGACGGGTGTGATAACGCACAGGGTGATGATGATGAGGTCGGAGATCCCACTTACTGTCAACCCACAGTCAGCCAAGAGATGAGGTCAGCAGAGGAGGTGGAGGAAGATGCTAGTGACGACGAGGTCAGGTTGCGCCTTCCTGGACAGAGACGTAGTACTGGAAGCACGTCAACAACTGCATCCTCAAACACAACTCTGCCTCTCACCACAAGTCGTGGTGGCTCTTCAGGTCGCATGGGTGCTAAGCCTTGCATAGCCTGGGCATTTTTTCAGATCGATAAAGATGACCCAACTCGTGTTATCTGTAACATTTGTCAGCAAAAGCTAAGTAGAGGCCAAAAAATACATAGTTTGAGTACTTCATGCATGAACCGGCACATGGACATGAAGCATAAGTTGCAGTGGGAAGCTCAGTGTGCTACAATGCGGTCTAGCCGGCCGGGCCAACCACCGTCTGCCATATCTTGTGCATCCGCGGCCTCTTCATCCTCTGTGACTGGGGGGACAGCAGTCACACCTGTTTTGGGGCGCAGACCTGCCACCTCTTTACCCGCAACAGCCAGCGTGATTGGCAGGTCATCATTTTCTTTGGAGGTGGTAACACCAGCTGGTCTTGAGCGCTGTCCGACATCGATAGCACCACCTTTGGATCAAGGCAACCTAACATGTCCGCCTGCATCTTCCTCACAGACCGGCAGTTTGCCGGGGACACCCTTATCAACCCCGTCTAAGCACAATAGCCAGCCCTCGGTCCCTCAGATGTGGACAAGTAAAAGACCATTTCCTCCTAGCCATGAGAAAGCTAAGAGGTTGAATTTCACCATCTGCAAGCTCTTGGCTACAGAAATGCTGCCTTTCCGCCTGGTGGACACAGAGGATTTTCGAGACCTTATGTCCGTCGCAGTGCCCCAGTACCAGATGCCCAGTCGGCACTACTTCTCAAAGAAAGGTGTGCCTGCGCTCCACCAGCATGTCGCACACAACATCACCGCTTCTTTGAGAAACTCTGTGTGTGACAGGGTGCATTTCACCACAGACACTTGGACGAGTAGGCATGGACAGGGGCGTTACATGTCGCTGACTGGGCACTGGGTAACTATGGTGACAGCAGGACAAGGGGCTGCTGTCCAAGTCTTGCCGTCCCCACGAGTTGTGCGTCAATCCTCTTTATGTCATTTTTCCTCCACTGCTTCTGCCTCCTCAACCTCCTCTCGGTCTTCCACCTGCACCCAAAGCCTGTCTGGTCATGCCACAAGCTTTCTAACTGCGCAGAAGGGATCCTGCACACCTCCTTACTATGCTGGCAGTAGGGCTCAACGTCATCAGGCGGTTTTTACATTGAAATGTCTGGGAAATGTGAGTCACACAGCTGAGGAGTTGTGGTCAGCTCTGGAGAACCAATTTCATGAATGGTTGTCTCCACTGGACCTGAAACCAGGGAAGGCCGTGTGCGACAATGCTGCAAACCTGGGTGCGGCCCTTCGCCGGGGCAATGTCACACACGTGCCTTGTATGGCTCACGTGTTGAACCTGGTTGTCCAGCAATTTTTAGCCCACTATCCCAGACTAGATGGCCTTCTGCAGAGGGCACGGTCGCTGTGTGCTCACTTCCGCCGTTCGCATCCCGCAGCTCAGCGACTTACATCTCTACAGAAGTCGTTGGGCCTGCCACTTCACCGGCTAAAATGCGATGTGCCTACCCGGTGGAATTCAACTCTGCACATGTTGCAGCGACTGTGGCAGCACCGACAAGCCCTGGTGCAATACGTTCTGACGTATAGCCTGGGCCAACGAGATTCAGAGGTGGGGCAAATCACGCTGGAGGAGTGGTCTCAGATCAGGGACCTATGCACCCTTCTGCACAGTTTGAAATGGCGACGAAGATGTTTAGTGCTGACGATGCCATTATCAGCATGACTATTCCGGTGATTTACATGCTGGAGCACATGTTAAACAGAATTCGGAGTCAGGTGGTGGCACAAGAGGAGGTGGAGGAAGTAGAGGAGGAGGAGTTGTATGCGGAAGGGCTAACATCTGCAAGGTCCAGACGGTCGGCAGCACCAGGGCGGCAGGCATGTGAGGGTGGGGGAGATGATTTTACCAGGGCGCATGGTAGCAGCCAAACTAGTGAGGAAGGTGCAGGAGCCCAGGAAGAAGTGGAGGACGAACTGATGGAAGACTCATCAGATGAGGGAGACCTTGATCACATTTCTGTTGTGCGAGGTTGGGGGGAGAGGACAGAGGAAGGAAGCATGATTGTTACCTCGCCACCAACACAACAGGGACTTGGTGCTCCTGGATGCGCAACACACATGAGTGCCTTCTCGCTGCACTACCTGCAACATGACCCTCGAATTGTGAGAATTAGAAATAATCCTGACTACTGGGTTGCCACACTGTTAGATCCCCGGTACAAAAGTAAATTTGCAGAAATTATTCCTGCCATAGAAAGGGATGCACGCATGCAGGAGTATCAGCAGAGACTGTTGCAGAATCTTACATGTGCTTTTCCACAAAATACCAGTGGTGCACGTAGTGAATCTCACAGTTCCAACTTGCCAACCGTGGTCTGTATGGAATTGTTCAATAAAGGGCCCAAAATTAAGATAACATAGATGGGAGAGGTCTCTATGAATAGGAATTCCTAAGTATTTGATACCCTGTGAGGGCCAGGCAAAGGGAAAGTTGGACTGGATGGAATCCTATATGGATTTAGGGAGGGAGACATCGAGGGCCTCAGACTTCGCTGCATTGATTTTAAAATTTTACCATGTAACAAAGTGATCTATTTCAGCCATAACAGCAGGGATGGATATATGTGATTGAGTGATATATACTAGGACATCATCAGCAAATAGAGAGCACTTGTACTCGGTGCCTCCCACCTCAATCCACCTAATATTGGGGTTATGGCGAATTGATGAGAGCAGGTGCTCCGTCACTAGGATGTATAAGAGAGGGGACAGAGGACATCCCTGCCTTGTCCCATTGGTGATTGTGAAAGGTGATGAAAATGTTCTGACGCACCCCCTGGGCCTTGGGACACCCGGAGCCGGACCCTTTTTGGTGGATGCTGGTGGTTGTAGTCTTCGTGGCGGCGATCCGGTTCCGTGGCTCAGGGCGGTCAAACCAGTGGCGGAACTATTTATGTGGTTTTGATGTTTAAATGTCCGACTACGCCACCCGTGGATTGCGGTCAGAGTGAACCGCCGCTACAGGGCAGACCGCTAAGGCTGGTGTTGTGGGTGCAGCAGAGCGTAGCATAACTCCCCACGGGAGGAGTATAGCCTCAGGGCAGTGTATGCGGAGGATGGGGGTGATGGTGCAGGGCAGCAGCAGTAACGACACGGAGTCAGTGATGCAGTTCAGGGCCTTTACTCACAGTTCTTATTATCCAGACCACGTCTGCAGGTAACGGCTGCCCACGTCGTACTGTGCTCACCAGGTGAGGGGCTCAGACAACTCCCAGATAACTTTGGAGCGCTTCACAGGACCCCCTTTGTGTGTCCTTTGTCTGGCCTTTCTTACCAACACTTCTGTCCAGCTGCCTCGGGCCTCCTCTTGGTAAACTTGGCGCCAGTTTCCCTGACCCTATGTGGTGCCTTCCTAGCGGGTGGAGCAAGGGGCTGCGCCACATAAAATGTCAGAGCCTCCGGTTTCTAGCTGAGGGTCGTTTCCTGCCTCCACTAGTTCGGGGACCGGTCTCCCCCTTTGGCCTGACCCCTCCACGCAGGTGGATTCGGGCGTGCGGTGGCGACTCGCCCGTCCGCACCCCTGGGATCCCTTCATTCCTCGTTCCTGGAGCCTTCTCCGCTCCTCTTCCTTCCTTCTCCCTCTTGCATGCCTGGGCCTCTGTTACTAGGCCCGCCTCCGGAGTAGAGCTCATGCAGAGCCCCTGCTCCCTGCCACTTCTGCTCAGACTTCTCTGCACTGAACTAAGATGGTGCCCACCTTTTATACTCCCTTCTCAATGCACCCAGGAACTGCTTCCTCCCTGCTCCTGCACTGCAGGGTTCCCCTTCCTCAGTGTTCCCTCCCCCCACTCCAGCCAGGGACAGGGACTGTCATGCCCATCTCAGGGGCATATTGGTCGCCCTGCCCCACGGCAATGTGGTGTAATGCATGCAGGTGTCGGGTCCTGATCCACACTCCATCCTTATCTGAGAGTGAGATATCACACCTCTGGGTGAGGTGCAATACGTCTGTAGCAACCGAGCCCTCGGTGCTACAGTTCCATTTATCTTCAGCCTAGGTGACGTATTGTGATACAGGGCCGTGATTTTGGCTATAAAAGGGTCCCCTAGACCCCTACCCCAAGCTTTTTAAGAGAATCATATATGGCGTGCCAGGAGACTCTATGGAATGCTTTCTCAGCATCCAACGAGAGTATCTACTTACAAATTTTTAACTGCATCTAGCCCAGGAAATACTTTGTGCCTAGTAGCAGTGTCTGCTAGTCAGCGGATTATCCCGGCTGTTAAGCAAGCTACACCACCTGTAGTTTGGACACTTAATTTTTTCAAAGGAAATGCTTCGGGACCACGGGATACTTAGTGAAGAGCATCAGGAGGCACCCCAAGGCATAGGGGCTGGGACTGGCACTAGGATGCCTTGCGGTGGACAGCCGAGCTCGATCCTTATAAAAGCGTTTTAACTGCAGCAGCTTTAGTGGACGCTACTGGAGCTGGAATTACGCGGCTGCTGGCATGAGACTTGCCCTCCAATAGATCCTTGTAAATGGATTTAAAGTGTATTCATTCAAATTAGAGGGACAATTTAAATTAAAAAGCTTAGAGCTGCCTCCACCACAGGGGGGCTCTCTCGACCCACCAGCGGACAGGCACCAGTATTGGGAGAGGGGGGCTGGCCGTCAGGGTTCACCGCGGCTCTGGCACAAACCCGGCGACACGGAGGTGGCACGGGCAGGAGCGGACTGGCCGTCTCGGCTTCTCACTTTTTGGATTTTAGAAGGGCATGACATGCCTATATCTGTGTCTCCCCCTCCTTTTACTCCTCCACCTCTTTTCTTTTCGCATGACTATATGTACTTGTCACTTTTCCATGTGTTAGTTGTGTCTTCTGAGCAGTTTGTCAGCTTTTGGACACCTTTGAAGGTGTTTTCTATGTGTTTCTATGTGTTTTTGTTTGCCTGCCATTGGTTTTAACGGTGTTCGAAGGTGTTCGACGAACAGTTCGACGAACAGTTCGGCGAACACACGGGTGTTCGACGAACCGAACCGAACTCGAACACTACGGGGGTGGCTCAACACTAGTCAGGGATAATACACACAACAATGTTAAAGTACAGGGATAATAAATACAGTGATTTCACAGGTCAGTGGTAACACAAATAGCAATGTCATGGTACCAAAGTATTACGAGTGATGTTACAATACGGGGACAGTAAGCACAGTGATATCCCATTAGAGGGGTAATAAATAGAGATGAGATGATTGAGCTTGAGGATTGAGTTCAAGACGAATTTCATGAAATTTGCATTTTGACATAAAATCTAACTTTCAGATTGAATTTGTGGTTTTGCAAAAAAAAAAAAATCTCCCACACAACGGATCAAAGAGAGTGCTAATGTAATTTTGTGTTGCCATGTGGGCCTCCCCATAATGCCCTGCAGCTATGACATCTAGCGGATTGCCTTACACAGTGGTGATCAGTACCTGTGTCATCACAGATCAGCGGTTCCCAGTGAAGCATAGTTTGTATAGCAGAGTCATTTTCCATCTACAGAGTCACCGGGTAATACTCTCCTGTAGAGTGTAAGCTCTTATGGTCAGTAGGGTTCTTTCTTTCTCTGCAGTTCTATGAAACCCTATAGATAACACAGTGATATCTATCTGTGTACAGATAATATACCTGTATATTACCTGCAGTTGAGGATTCTATAGGGTTTCTTTATTTTTAAACGGACATCTAAGCCTTCTAATGAACCAAGTTCACAACTAAAAGGTAAGAAAGTGGGCAAAAATACAAAGTAATGAACTTAACCATTTGTGAACTGTTGAGCTCATGGGATACAGTTTTACATTTTAACTTATGATGACATGATTGTGTGGCACCCCAGGGGTCTGGTTTCCACAGTAACAGCAATGTTATGTCTGAGAGCAGGTGGGAGGTCTCTTGGTCAGGGATCCTATGCATGCCACACCTCCTGCCCAGTCCTGGGAGGGGAAGAACTTCCCCTATATAAACCTAGGGCTGAGGCAGGGTTAGGAGTAGAGAAGAAGTAGAGACAGAGAAGCAGATATAGGAAAAGAACATCAGGAGCTCTGTGGGAGCAGTGCTACAAGGAGTCAGGGGCTGGCAGCTGCAGAGCTCGCCCTGACTGAGAAGTTATCACCGGACCCGGAGTCCGAGGCTGTGGGGACTAACTCCTATCCAGCAGCAGAAACCGACTGGCAGGGGATTGCAGGTCCTCTGGCCCAGAAACCCGAAGGCACGGTCACACGCGTGGGACCAGCACCGCCGTCGTGGAGCGGAAGCTACTAGAAGGCCCCGAGTCACCGGCCATACGGGTGAGCACCACACGGTACACTCAGGGACGTGGGCTACTTATACCCGCCTCTAGCAAGGTAGCCGGAAGAGTATCGTTAGTTTGGGAGGCCTACAACTCCGCCTGGCCAGGGGAGATCCCATCTGCTCAAGGACTGACCAGGCCCCAATCGCTAGCCAGTACTCCGGGAGGGTCTATCTTTGTTACCAGTAAAGACCCTGAACTACACCGTACCGTCTCCGAGTGGTTCCTGCTACCCCCATCATCCACGTCGGCTGCCCTGAGGCCATACCCCTCCCGTTGGGGGTTATACTATCACGCTGCACAATCCTACCACCGGCCTCAGTGGTCTGCCCTGCAGCAGCAGCTCCTTAGCTGTACTCAACGGGTGGCGTAGTCGTCCAACATCTACCGCTAATACAGCGCCACTTAGTCTGACTCCCTGGGCACGGACCGGATCACCGCCACGAGACTACAACCCTAAAGAGATCCGGCTCCGGGTAAGCTCCCGCGTGCGCAACGCAGCGCGACACAGGCCCAGGGGCGCGTCAACTTTTGGCGTAGTCGGCAGGATTTCGTGCCCGCAACCACCGGGTACTGCGTGCCTGAAAAAGACTGTTCAAACTTACCTGTGGTGAAGATTCCCGCCATCCGGCGCCATCTTCCGCTTCCTTCCCGCCATCGGTGGAGTTTTCCCGCCATCCGGCGCCATCTTCGGCCTTCTTCCCGCCATACGTGGAGTTTTCCCGCCATTGGACGCCATCTTGAGGACGCCGCGCGGGAAGAAGAGGGGCGTGGACTCCGAAAGCGCGCGAGAACTGAAGCCCCGCCTCACGTCCGGACGTTGCGTAAGGTCCTGGAAGGAGCCCAGCAGACGCCGACGTCACAGGAGCGCGACGGAAGGTCCTCAACCCTGACGATCCACTGCGGAGCCGCGGCCTACGGAAGAGGATCATCGCAAGGTAGGCCACGGTCCACTAGGGGGGAGAAGGATGTCGGATACGGAGGAGAGCTTCACCGCTTCAACCCCCGCCAGCGCCACCGCTGTTGCGGTCATGCCTTTCACCATGCCCTATATCCCGGGGGCAGCCTGGCTACCCCAGTACTCAGGGGAGTCACATACCCTGCATGACTTTAGAGAAAAGCTGGATAGCCTCTTCCAGGTGTACCCCCTCACAGAGGAGCAAAAAGTGAGCATCCTGGTGGCCCAATTAACCGGGACAGCCCAAAGGGAGGTAAAGTCCTGGCCACCTGGGGGGAGGACTGTCGCAGGGATACTAACCCGGCTGAGGGACACCTTTGATACCCGCACCTCAGCCGAGATCAAGCTTAGATTCTACGGGTGCAAACAGCGGGCACATGAGAGTACAAGGGACTATGCCCTGAACCTACAAGAGGCCCTGAGAGCCATTAAGCAGACCGACCCTGACGGCGTGGGAGACGAGGACAGGCTGTTGACTGAACAATTTATAGAGGGTTTATATTGCAATGCCCACCGAACCCAGTTGCGGGCAATGGCCTTACAGGACCCTCATCTGGGATTTGCACAGTTCAAGGACAGAGCCATCCGGGTGCTTCGAGAACCGGCACCAGGTGGCGTTGTGACCCCCAGACGCCCCACTACCACTTACCACCAGGAGGCGGCGCCCTTGTCGGCAGGGCCTGTGGGAGCTGGTGCGCAGGCTTTGAACAATGACCCGGCTCCAGACCTGCACCATCAGGTCCAAGAGCTAGCTAAAAGCGTTGCTGCGCTAACCCGAACTGTGCAGTCTTTACAGGTTTCCACTCCAGGGAAGATCCAGCTGGCATCCGGACCGGAGGACATCCCATGGCGTCGACCAAGGAGGACCCCACCGGCCAGAGGAAGACCCAGCGACCGATACAACGAGGACGGACGACCCATCTGCCGCAGCTGCAATCAACCCGGACATATGGCAAGGTACTGTCCTTTAAACTGGCACAACCTGGGGTAGAGGGCCAACCCCCAGGAAAAAGATCACCAGGCCCATCGAACTGGCGCGACAAATATGTGGGAGGACGTCCAGTCTTACCCGTGGTACTGGATGGCATTCCTATGAGTGCCCTACTGGACACCGGGTCACAGGTCACCACCATCCCGTACGTGCTCTTCAAGCAGTACTGGAATGACTCGGATATCACCCGCTACCCTGACGACGACTTGAGTATCATCGCCAGCAATGGTCAGCCCGTGCCACAGATTGGATTTAAAGAGGTGACCATTAAAATTGGTAGAGTCGAACTGGCAGCACAGGGACTGATCATTGTAGACATTGACAAACACGAGAGTCACCCAAAGATAACTCTAGGAACTAATGTAATTGAAAATTGTCTTGCAGAGGTGATTTTCCTTTTACAGCAGGTTGCCAAGAACGCCAGCTCCGGCCAGCAGCGAGTGCTCCAGAAAGAGATCCGGGCACTGATGCGACGGCAACAGCTAGAACTCTCCGGTGGTGAGATTGGTAGCGTGCGAATGTGTGACCCTTTCCCTATTGCCATGCCCCCGAAGAGTGAAATGATGATTTGGTGCCGGGCAGCTATTGGTCTGAGAGGTAGAGATTACCAGGCAATGGTAGAACCAGTTTACTCAGACAGTAGGCCCACCATTTTGACAGCACGGGGGGTGGTCAATGTACGCCATGGGAGGGTGCCCGTTCGCATAATAAATATCGGGAAGAGGGAAGTGTACCTGCCCCGGTATGCCACGCTAGCCAAATTGTATACCATCAATCAAGATTCCATACAGTCCGTAGAACCCTTGCCTCCATCTTCCCCGGAGGAAGGTAACGGCTCTCAGAAAACAATGGAGGACTGGTGTCAGCAACTACATTTGGGTACTGACTCCACTCCCTCACACCAGAAACAGGGAGTCTATCGGGTTGTTCAAGAGTACGAGAGAGTGTTTAGTAAACACCCGTTAGACTTCGGGCGAGTCAAGGGGGTAGAACACCACATCCCCACGGGAGACCATCCTCCCATAAAAGAGAGGTATCGACCCGTACCCCCTGCACACTACCAACACGCCAAGGGGATGCTTAGAGACATGAAGGAGGCTGGGGTGATCAGGGATAGCTGTAGCCCCTGGGCAGCTCCACTAGTCTTAGTCAAAAAGAAAGACAACACCATGAGGATGTGTGTAGATTACCGGAAAATCAACCGTATCACACACAAGGATGCGTACCCCTTACCAAGGATAGAGGAGTCTTTGGCTGCTTTAAGATCTGCTAACTTCTTCTCTACCTTGGATCTCACTAGTGGGTACTGGCAGGTTCCTGTAGCAGAGGCGGACCGGGAGAAGACCGCATTCACCACCCCGATGGGACTTAGCGAGTTTACCTGCATGCCGTTCGGACTCTGCAACGCACCAGGAACCTTCCAACGATTAATGGAGTGCTGTCTGGGCCACAGAAACTTCGAGACGGTCCTGCTGTACCTGGACGATGTCATCGTATATTCCAAGACGTATGAGGACCACCTGAAACACCTGGCGGAAGTGTTCGAAGCTCTGGCAAGCTACGGCCTAAAGGTGAAACCCTCCAAGTGTCACCTCCTGAAACCAAAGGTGCAGTACCTGGGACACGTGGTGAGCGCTGATGGAGTGGCTCCCGACCCTGATAAGATCACCGCAATTAAGGAATGGCCAAGTCCCTCCAGTGTAAAGGAAGTGCGGCAGTTCCTCGGGTTGGTAGGCTATTACCGCAGATTCATCCCCGGTTTCACCAAAAAGGCAGCTCCTATGCAGGACCTCCTGATAGGCCAGTCCCGGAAGGCCAAGAACCAGAAGCCACCCTTCAGATGGGAGAAGTTAGAAGAAGAGTCCTTCCGCCAGCTGAAGATGGCCCTCACGGGGGATGAAATCCTGGCGTACCCTGATTACAGCCAGCCCTTCATCCTCTACACCGACGCAAGTAACATCGGGCTAGGAGCCGTGCTGTCCCAGATCCAGCAGGGGAAAGAACGAGTAATCGCTTACGCCAGCCGAAAACTGCGATCCACCGAGAGAAACCCTGAGAATTACAGCTCATTTAAGCTAGAGTTCCTGGCAGTGGTGTGGGCAGTCACCGAACGCTTTAAGCACTACTTCGCTTCCTCCCGGTTCACCGTGTACACGGATAACAACCCGTTGACACACCTGGACACAGCAAGACTCGGTGCCCTAGAGCAGAGATGGATGGCCCATCTGTCCAACTACGAGTTCACAATCAAATACCGGGCAGGACGCTCCAATACCAACGCGGACGCCCTGTCCAGGATGCCAAACCTACCGGACGTAGGAGAAGATCCAGAGGGACTGGAAGAAGTCGAATTCCCCGCGTTCCACCGTCATGGGACTATCCAGTATTCCCACCGGGTAAGGAGTAAGCAAGCTGCTACGTTTAATCCCTTGCCTCACTACAACTGGGCGGAAACGCAAGACAGTGACCCTGCCGTCCGACTGGTGAAGGAGATGCTGACTCGGCCAGAGGCTCCCCTTGACCCAGACGCTCCGGAGGAAGCCAAGCAACTGTGGGCTGAGAAGAGTCGACTGTTCCTTTATAAGGGGAAGTTGTGCCACCGAATGGTTAACTCCCGGACGCATGAACTAATCTGGCAAGTAGTGGTGCCACGAAGAGACGCAGCCGTGGTGATGGAGGCATACCACGACGGGGCTGGACACTTCGGATGGAAGAAGCTGGAGTTCCTGCTGCGCGGGCGGTTCCACTGGGTAGGCATGAGGGGAACCATCGAGAGGTGGTGCAGAGACTGTGGCCCGTGCAACCTAAGAAGGAAGGACCGTGCCAGCCAGAAGACTCCCCTGCAGTCCATCGTCACCCGGCAGCCGTTGGAACTGGTAGCCTTGGATCATGTAAAACTGACCCCAAGCAGAAGTGGCTACGTCTACGCACTAACCATCGTGGATCATTACTCCCGGTTCTTGGTTGTCGTCCCCGTCAAGGACTTAACAGCTCGAACAGCAGCTAGAGCCTTCCAGCAGCATTTCTGCCGTCCACACGGGTACCCAGACCAAGTGTTGACAGACCAGGGACCTGCCTTTGAAGCGGAGGTCTTCCAAGAATTCTGCACTCTGTATGGCTGCCGGAAGATAAGGACGACACCCTATCATCCGCAAACTAATGGACTTTGTGAGAAAATGAACCAGGTGGTGATAGATCTTCTGAAAACATTGCCCCTGGAAGAACGCAGTCTGTGGCCTGAGAGGCTGCCCGACCTAGTGGACCTATACAACCACATCCCGGTAGGTTCCACCAACTGTACCCCGGCTTACCTGATGAGGGCAAGACCTGGTAAGCTACCTGTTGACCTGGAGATGGGAGTCCTGACACCCGAGGACACTTCACCAGAAGCAGACTGGGACACAGAGAGGCAGCAGCAGTACCGGAAAGTACAGGAGAGCGTGGAGCGAAGTCTCTGTCAAGCTAGGGAAAGACAAGAGAAAACTTACAACCAGTATGCTCCCGCTGTTCCCCTGGTACCCGGAGAGCAGGTCTTGAAGAGGAAAAGGCGGCTCCACAAGTTGGACGACCAGTGGGAGAAGGACCCGTACATCGTACATCTCAAGAATCAGGACTTTTCTCACCTTTGACTCGGCAAAAACTCTTACTGTCGCTCTTATTCATTCTCGTCTTGACTATTGCAACGCTCTACTAATCGGGCTCCCTCTTACTAAACTCTCCCCTCTCCAATCCGTCCTGAACGCAGCAGCCAGGATCATATTCCTCGCCAACCGCTACTCAGATGCCTCTTCCCTGTGCCAGTCATTGCATTGGTTGCCCATCCAATATAGAGTTCGTTTTAAACTTATCACGCTTACCCACAAAGCGCTCCATGCTTCAGTACCCCCCTACATCTCCTCTCTTGTCTCAGTCTACCACCCTACACGTGCCCTCCGTTCTGCAAATGACTTGAAACTAAAATTCTCCATAATCCGAACTTCCCACTCCCGTCTCCAAGATTTCTCGCGTGCTGCGCCAATTCTCTGGAATGCACTACCCAGGACAGTTCGATTAATTCCCAATACCCACAGTTTCAAGCGAACCCTAAAAACACATTTCTTTAGACTGGCGTATCACCTAAACACACTCTGTCCATCCCAGCTTTCCCCCATATTAAAATCTTCTTCAACTTCGGGTTCAAACCAACCATGCACATAAAAGCCTCTGTCAGGACTGCACACATACTGGCTGGCGACCAGTCCATGTATTATTATTTATCCTATTCAGTATATCAAGGCTGCATTATACAATATATGTACTTTTTACCTTTTGTGTCTCCCCCACTTCCTCATAGACTGTAAGCTCGCGAGCAGGGCCCTCACTCCGTTCGATATGACATATGCTTATTCTGTATTGTCTGTATAAGTCCCCCTAAAATTTGTAAAGTGCTGCGGAATATGTTGGCGCTATAAAAATAAACTATTATTATTATTATTATCGTACTGCCCTCAAGCCACGACAACCCAAAGGTCTGTACCATCAGTAAAGACGGAGGGGAAACCACAACCATTGTATCCCGGGATCACCTGAAGAAGTGTCCCGAACAGCTACGGAACCCTGAAGAGGAACAAGAAGACCCTCGACCCGTAGAGGAAAGGGAAGATATGGTTAGTACTGTGCTCGGAGACTTCCCTCGGTCTTGGACTCAAGTCAATGGCGCAGTTGTGGTACCCGTACTCACCTTCCTCCAACCAGCATCCCAAGCACCTACGGAGCAACAGGTAGAGCTGGAAGAACAGCCGGCCCAGGAGGCAGAAGATCCCACACCAGCAGACCAGGAGGATCAACCCTCTGCTTATAGTGAACCTGCCATGCCTATAGTGAGCCAAAGGGCCCGTGGACAGCTGCCCAGTTTACCCTTGACAGTTCCTACACCCTGTAGTTCGGGGCTAGACAGTCAGCTCCGTAGGTCCACTAGGGCCACGAGAGGCCAGTTACCCGCACGTTGGAGGATTTGAAGTGTATAAGTTGTTTTATTTATGGTTACCTGTTTTTCTTGTTGCTTGTGTATAATTATGTGTTTCTAGTTATTTTTAGGAGTCCTTGGTGGATTTACCGGGAATCCTTGTACAATTGGTTGGAGCGTAACCTAGGAATGGACTAAAGACTGTTAAGGACTCGGGGCAGGACAGACCCCTACCTGGTTACGTCTCCCTGTTTTGGTGAAATGGACACCTTGCTTTTCTTCAAAAACTGCACCCGGTTGCGGACACGCCGTGACCATCCTTATGTGTTTTTCTTATTGTATTATTATTGTTTATACCTTGTTATGTTTTTCTAAAAATATGTTTAGTCCCGGAGTACTAAATTTCACTAGGGGGGAATGTGGCACCCCAGGGGTCTGGTTTCCACAGTAACAGCAATGTTATGTCTGAGAGCAGGTGGGAGGTCTCTTGGTCAGGGATCCTATGCATGCCACACCTCCTGCCCAGTCCTGGGAGGGGAAGAACTTCCCCTATATAAACCTAGGGCTGAGGCAGGGTTAGGAGTAGAGAAGAAGTAGAGACAGAGAAGCAGATATAGGAAAAGAACATCAGGAGCTCTGTGGGAGCAGTGCTACAAGGAGTCAGGGGCTGGCAGCTGCAGAGCTCGCCCTGACTGAGAAGTTATCACCGGACCCGGAGTCCGAGGCTGTGGGGACTAACTCCTATCCAGCAGCAGAAACCGACCGGCAGGGGATTGCAGGTCCTCTGGCCCAGAAACCCGAAGGCACGGTCACACACGTGGGACCAGCACCGCCGTCGTGGAGCGGAAGCTACTAGAAGGCCCCGAGTCACCGGCCATACGGGTGAGCACCACACGGTACACTCAGGGACGTGGGCTACTTATACCCGCCTCTAGCAAGGTAGCCGGAAGAGTATCGTTAGTTTGGGAGGCCTACAACTCCGCCTGGCCAGGGGAGATCCCATCTGCTCAAGGACTGACCAGGCCCCAATCGCTAGCCAGTACTCCGGGAGGGTCTATCTTTGTTACCAGTAAAGACCCTGAACTACACCGTACCGTCTCCGAGTGGTTCCTGCTACCCCCATCATCCACGTCGGCTGCCCTGAGGCCATACCCCTCCCGTTGGGGGTTATACTATCACGCTGCACAATCCTACCACCGGCCTCAGCGGTCTGCCCTGCAGCAGCAGCTCCTTAGCTGTACTCAACGGGTGGCGTAGTCGTCCAACATCTACCGCTAATACAGCGCCACTTAGTCTGACTCCCTGGGCACGGACCGGATCACCGCCACGAGACTACAACCCTAAAGAGATCCGGCTCCGGGTAAGCTCCCGCGTGCGCAACGCAGCGCGACACAGGCCCAGGGGCGCGTCAATTGTATTTGGGGTCCACTTATATCTTCTCGAGGGTTGAATTTACACACAGGTAGCGGAGGCTTGTGTAAGCAGTTTTGGGAAAGGGACAATTGGTAGATCGAAGCTTATAAACAAATATACTCAACAGTGTGTGTTTTTATGTTAATTAGATACAGTGTTGTGATAATGAATTAGGAAACCTAGGAGCAAAAGATACATGCAAAAAGTAACAAAGTTTAATCTTTATTCTCAGATAACCTCAAAAATAGCAGCAAAACACAGACACATGGAAACACTTAAAACTTCACTTTAAGTGCTATGTACAAAGGCCCTTATGAAAAAGGTTAAAAATGGCCACGCACAAGCTAAGGAATAAATGCCATGTACAACATGGATGGTATATTAAATAACTATACAGAACCCAAAGTGGCAAAATACAGTCTATGTCTAGTGATGAGCGAGCATACTCGCAAGTACTGGGTACTCACCCAAGCATCTCAGTACTCGAGATGCTCAGAGCTCGTCGAGTACTTGCGAGATGCTTGGGCAGATGCTTTAGAGAGCCAATGAACATGCAGGGATTGCCTGCCACTCACTGTAATGCCGCAGCCATGTTGGTTGTGGCATGACAGTGATTGGCTGGCTGCACAGCATCATCAGGTCTATATCAGACCTGGCGCCGCTGTGAAATTCGGCAGTCTTCTCCGCAATCAGGCAGTGTAGGGAGAGGTGCTGCTGAGCTAGGGAGAGATTTGTTTGTGTATTAGGTAGTGTAAGGAGAAAAAAAGTACATTACACATATCCATCTCAGCAAACAGTCCTTCTGAGGACTAATCCATCTGCATAGCTATCAGGCAGTCAGTGTATTTAGGCAGGCAGGCAGTGTATATAGCAGACTGTAGTGCATATAGCACAAGAGGCTCCATTCCAGTCCTGCCTTCTGTTGCTGTTAGATATTTCTAGACAAAAGCCCAGGTCTCAGGGGCCAGGAATAATTTTTTTGGGATCTTAATCCTCATTATTTGCTTAAAAAGCAATCCAGAGAACACCGTTTTTCTGCGCCATTTGCTTATTGGCACTGCAGAATACAGCCAGGCCCTTTCCATATTACAGTGCTAAAAATCCAGCTATTTAAAACTGTGGTTTGTCTGTCACACAAATCACATATAATTGCGCTGAAAATACTGCCATTTTTGGCCTCCATTCAAATTTTTTTTCAGTGTGTCAGCAAAGTTTTTGACACCGGTTTGCTGTTAAAAATAGTTACCTACAGGCCAGGTTTTTAAAACTGTGGTTTATCCGTCACACCGATCACATTCACATATAATTGCGCTGAAAATACTGCCATTCTTGGCCTCCATTCAAATTTTTTTTTAGTGTGTCAGCAAAGTTTTTGACACCGGTTTTCTGTTAAAAATAGTTACCTACAGGCCAGGTATTTAAAACTGTCACTTGTCTGTCACACGGATCACATTCACATATAATTGCGCTGAAAATACTGCCATTTTTGGCCTCCATTCAAATTTTTTTTCAGTGTGTCAGCAAAGTTTTTGACACCGGTTTGCTGTTCAAAATAGTTACCTATAGGCCAGGAATTTAAAACTGTGGTTTCTCCATCACACGGATTACATATAACTTCGCTCCAAATTCAGCCATTTGTAGTGAGCATGGAAGATATTATCCTCCATTCAAAATGGGCAAGATGAGTGGCAAGGGACGGAGAACTGGACGTGATGGTGATGGTGATGGTGCATGCAGAGGCCGAGGCCAAGGCTGTGGGTAAGCTGAAATTGTGCCACAACAAACACCCACATCTTCTCGCCCGACCTTACTGTCCCAATTCCTAGGGGACCACAGCACACCACTATTGAACCCAGAGCAGCGTCAAAAGGTTGTTGGTTGGATAGCAGATAATGCTTCCAGTCATTTAGCCGCCACCACCACCACCACCACTCTGTCTTCCACACGGTCAAGTCTCAGTAGCCGTGAGTCTGGACCGCATATTCCTCACCTTGAACCTTCTTCCTCCCACCATGCTGAGTGCCTGGAGACAACTGATCCCACACTTGGACTCTCTGAAGAGCTGTTCACTTTTCCATTTAGAGATTTGGGCCTCTCGCCCGGTCCACTTGAAGCGGGTCAAGAGGAGATCGCATGTAGCGATGCCCAAATATTTGAGCAGTCACGGTCACACGAAGGCGATGGTGGGAAAGTGTCACAAGAGGTGAACGATGATGAGACACAATTGCCAGAAGGTCAGGAGCAGGACCAGGGTGCAGAAGTGGAAGACGAGGTGGTGGATGATATAGTAACTGACCCAACCTGGCAGGAGGACATGCAGAGCAAGGACAGCAGCACACAGGGGGAGGGAGGCAGAGCACCCCAACAGGCAGGAAGAAGCAGTGTTGTGGCAGCAGACAGAAGACGGGCAACCGCTCCCCGTAACACCAACATGAAGGAAGTTGCCAGTACAACTGTTAGGTCTTCCCGAGTCCGGTTGTTTTTTAAAGACTCTGCTGATAACCCCAAAAAGGCCATTTGCACCACCTGCCAGGCCATCATCAGCAGGGGTGGCAAAACTAGCAGCCTGACCACCACCCGCATGATCAGGCACATGGCAGCAAATCACCTGACTTTGTGGGCCGAACCCCAGGGTCCAGGAACAGTGTCTGCGGTTGGCACCATTGCTTCTTCCTCTATTGTGCATGCAAGCCAATCCCCTCTCCATGGTGCATGCAAAGATGCCTCCTGCCCTGCACCTGTCGTTGCACACTCTCAAGTAGCAGCATCAGGAAGCACGTGCACGTCCTTGTCCCAGCGCAGCATTGAGTTGTCCATACCCCAGTCCTTGGAATGCAAACGTAAATACGCAGCCAACATCCCACAGGCCACACTACTAAATTCCCACATTTCACGACTGCTTGCGCTCGAAATGTTGCCTTTTAGGCTCGTGGAGACGGAAGCATTCCACAACCTGATGGCGGCGGCTGTCCCTCGGTACTCGGTCCCCTGCCGCCACTATTTCTCCCGGTGTGCCGTCCCTGCATTACACAAACACGTGTCCCAAAACATTAACCGTGCCCTCAACAACGCAGTTACTTTGAGGACTTCACCAAGATGGTGAGCGGCGATGACATCATAATTAGTGTCACCATCCCGCTTCTCTGTCTTCTGAAATGCTCTCGGCTCACAATCAAAGAGGATGCATTGCAGGCAGAGCACGATGAGATGGAGCAAGGAAGCATACAGGGTGATTACACACAGCCCAGCCTCATCCCAACGTGGATTGGGTGACGATGAGGAAGATGAGGAGGAGGAAGAACAGGAGCTAGTTTCATGCTCTATAGACGGTACTACCTGCACAGCTGTCATATCGTCTGTTCAGCATGGATGGCCAGAGGATAGAGAGGAGGAGGAGGAGAGCGTGGTCAGTCATCCTCTTTGTGAGGACACGGAAGACTTGCCTGTTAGCAGTCTGGCACGCATGGCTGAGTTTATGTTACGCTGCCTTTCCCATGACCCTCTTGTTCTCAAAATTTTGAATGACAGTCATTACTGGTAGGTGACACTTCTAGTCCCATGCTACAAGGAGAACTTTATATCTCTTATTCCTGATGCGGATAGGTCTACAAAATGGGGCTGTACCAGAAGGCCCTTGTTGTGGAACTATTAAAAAAATTCCCATCTGAAAACGCTGGCGGCAGAGGTCACAGTTCATTGGACAACCAAGGAGTACTGGCGAGAGAGACACAACTTCAATCCAGCAGAGACAGGGGAACATTGTCAAAGTTCTGGGAGAATTTTCTTGGCCCCTCCCATCGCACAGGCCCTGAGGTGCGGGGTACTCTCACAAGAAGTGCAAAGTTTGGGAAGATGCTGAAGGAGTACCTTGCCGACCATACCAACGTTCTCTGTGATTCCTCTGTGTCTTATAATTATTGGGTATCCAAGCTGGATATGTGGAATGAACTGGCTCTCTATGCCTTGGAGGTCCTAGCCTGCCCTGCCGCCAGCGTTTTATCAGAGCGGGATTTTAGTGCCGCTGCTGGAATTATAACTGATAAGCACATCCGCCTGTCAACTGAAAATGCTGACTGGCTGACTCTTATAAAAATGAACAAGGGCTGGATTGGGCCAGACTTCTCAACTCCACCAAATGATAGCAGCGTAACATAAACTCAAATCCAGTGTCTTTTATTGGGAGGTGTATTCCCATGCACCTCTTCACACCCACACATGGGTATACGCTTCCTGATGTGGGTATTTGCTCTTGTTCTCCTCCTTCTCCTCATCCTCATCCTCCACCATATTACCAGGGTGACCGTGGTCCGTGATGCAACACCCACATAATTTTTTTAAAGGGTGTTTAAGATGCCCGTAAAAAAAATGTTTTATACAGTATGTTCATGTATACCCCCCAGGGGTAAATGTTTGTCAGACCATACACTTAGTGCATGGGCATTACAAGTATAGGAGACCGGCTCCTTTCTAATGGGAACAATTTTTTATGAGGCCCTCCTCCACTTCTCTTCCAAGGGGCATTGGAGTGCCTCCCAATTTTTGACAGCCCTTGCATTCACTGCATAGGCAAACACAATGGGAGACCCACTTCCTAATAATGGGATCATTTTTTTTTCAGGAGGTCCTCCTTTATGTCTCTTCCAAGGGGCATTTGAGTGCCTCCAAATTTTTGGCAACCCTTGCATTCACTGCATAGGCAAACACAATGGGAGACCCTCATCCTAATAATGGGAACATTGTTTTCAGGAGGCCCACTTACCTACACGTCTCTTCCAAGGGGCATTGGAGTGCCTCCCAATTTTTGGCACCCCTTGCATTCACTGCATAGGCAAACACAATGGGATGCCCTCTTCCTAATAATAGGAACATTATTTTCAGGAGGCCCTCTGACTTCCACGTCTCTTCCAAGGGGCATTGGAGTGCCTCCAAATTTTTGGCAACCCTAGCATTCACTGCATAGGCAAACATAATGGGAGACCCACTTCCTAATAATGGGAACATTGTTTTCAGGAGGCCCTCTGACCTACAAGTCTCTTCCAAGGGGTATTGGGGTGTGTCTAAATTTTGGGCAGCCCTGCCCTCACTGCATACGCAATAACAGCAAAGGAGACCCATTCTTTAGTTATGGGAACAATAAAACATAGCCGGCTGATGGCTCTCTAAGAATAGTGAGGGTCTCCTGCTGGCCCTTTCAGAATAGTAAAGGCCACCTGATGGCCCTATAAAAATAGGCTTTGTGACTTTCAGAGTCCCTCCTTCATAAATGAAACACGATATGTCTGATGATATCGCACACACCACATGGCCAGATAAGGTTGTAAAATGTTAAAATGACATTTCCTGGTGAATGCATTTGTCAAGGTTGAAAGCAATGAAAAAGTGCAAAAAAGCTACGTGTGAACATAGCCCAAGGTGTAGAGGAGCATTTTTGTTTTTGGTTATTTATTTTGCTTTATGTACAAGTCATTACCCTGGGAAGGATGTTCCTTAACATATTTCCCAGGAAAATCCATTTTGGCTTCGTTTTTGTATGTTTTATTGTGAGTCCGTAAAAGTGGCGTAATACCTCTGACAACGTTGTTGACCGAAGTGACCTGGGAGTCAGAAATGCTTTCAGGGGTCTTCCCCATGCTGTTCCTATGTCATTTGAGCACTGTTCCCATCAATTTGGGCAACTTTTAGGGCCTCTGCAGACAGCCGGGGGTAGCCGCCTGAAAAATGCTTGAGTTTCCCATAGACTTACATTGGGCTCATTGCTCGGGTCGAGCACCCGAGTATTCCAATGTGCTCAACCCGAGCATCGAGCACCCGAGCATTTTAGTGCTCGCCCATCACTATCTATGTCATGAAATACAAGTCTGAAAAAAATACAGTATGAGATCATTACTATGAATTGTCCAAAGTAAGAATAAGTAGAAAGTCCCTCATACATCTCTTCATCAATGCAGCTTCATTACTTTTGGTGATAATGAGAAGAGGACATCCTCACCTCTCTCAGGATCAGCTCACATTTTCAGTGATTATTATAAGTGACTCGCCCCCTGGGCCGTGGGGTACCCGGAACCGCGCTTCTGTACGATGCTGGAGGTAGTAGTGGCAACCCGAACCCGTGGCTCAGGGTGGTCAGACCAAATTGTGGTGGCAGTCTATTTATAGATTTGTGAATGTCCGACTACGCCACCCGTGGAATGCGGTCAGGGATAACCGCCGCTGCTAGGCAGACCGCTGAGGCTGGTGTTGGTGTGCAGCACAGGGGTAGGATAACTCCCCACGGGAAGAGTGTAGCCTCAGGGCAGTGTAGGTGGATGCTGGGGGTGATAGTGGAGGCCACAATAGTAAGAGCTCAGAGTCCGCTTCAAACAGTCCAGGTCTTTATTGTAGGAATTATTAATGACCCAACAGTAGTACCGGTTAGGAATGGGCCTGGGTGTCTGAGAGCATTCGGGCGAGCCCCACTGGTCAGGGTGAGTGTGTAGGCCTACCGTTCTCTCTATGCTCTTTCTGACTATCCCCCTCTTCGTGGTGTAATAGCCCACGTCCCTGAGCTGGCCGTGTACTTCTCGCCTGTATGGCTTGCGACTCGGTACTTGCGTACCTTTTGCTTTCTCCTCGCTGTACTGGTCCCTCTGTGTGGCGGAGCCTCCAAGCTTCTTAGCCCAAGGGACCTGAAATCCCTCGCGGGTTGGTTCTCTGCTGCTGGGCTTATAACCCTGGCAGCCTCGCACCCCAATGTCCGGTTAGATTGGTTCTCTGCCAGGACTGGCTCTCGTCGCCTCTGTCCCTGGCTTGCAGTTTCTCCTCTGCCTCATGGACTCCTCAGCTGCTGCTGACCTGTCCCTTCCTCTGAGAACCCTTCTGGTCACTTCAGAAGTGGGTTCTGGTCTCTCTAACCCTGCCCCAGTTCCAGCTTTTATAGGGCAGCCAGCTCCCCCTACTCGCCTGGAACAGGAGGTGCTGCATGCTAATGGTCCCTAACCAGGGAACCTCCCTCCTGCTCTCAGACACAGATTATTGTTTGTGGCATCCAGGCCTGGGGTGACACATAAGGATTTACTATAGAAAGCTTTTTTATAACAATTATTTAGTTTTACTTTTTAACATATTCTTAATTTTTTTTCTTGAAATTTTCACATCCTTTTACTGGTTTAGTGTTTTTTTTCTACAGTCCCTCTTAAATAGTAATTGTTTTACCACAAAACATTATTTTTCTGCAAAATCCATGTTTAAAAAAACCATCGGTAACAAACTTTAGAATTAATGCAAGCAACACTTGTTTTCTAACATTCTGGCCCAATACATCATCACCGTTTCTTCTCTAGCTTCCTGCCATGTTCTCCACCAGTGAGGTGGCCATTAATAAATCACGTCCTCCAACACGTCAGATTGTATCTGTGTCTGTCATGCAATCTTCTTATTTTGCAGATGGGATTTGATACTGCTTAGGACATGCATATTATTAAACAGAGTAGATTGTGAGTTTCCTATCGGCCTTGGATCTTAGAAGGTTCAGACGAATGATGAAATGAAACACTTGAGTAGAGATTTGTCATCCCTAGCATTAAAGTCCTTGTACAGTTACAGATCAAGGTTTTTTTTCCAGAACATATAGGGGTTCTTCTGCTAAATTACATGTTAGAGTTAATAAGAAAATAATAATATGTATATATAATGTACAATTTTTACAGCTCGAAGATATATAACAAAATTGATTTCTTGGTATTAATATTAACATTTTATGTTATGAAAAGGGATAGATTGAAAAAGAGACAGATAGATAGATAGATAGATAGATAGATAGATAGATAGATTAATGTATATAGATAGATAGATACATACATACATACATATACACTGTGTTCCAAATTAATATGCAAATAATATTTTCTCAGATTTTCCCAAATTGCCTATATGAATTGCAGTCATTGTAATTTTCCAGTCAAATAACTATTAGAGTACAATTGAAAGGTTTTTGTACAAACTGCCTATGATAACAGTATATTTAAAAAAAAATAAAAAACTCAAAATGCATGTTCCAAATTATTATGCACAGCTGAGTTTTCAACCTATTCATTTTAATAAAGAACAAAAAAATGGTCATTTTTGAAATTATAAGCATTAGCAGGTTATTACAAACTGAAATCAAACAGTTTTCAACTCAAAACTTTATTCTAGGTGATGTTACATTTGCACATAGGACCCCTTGTTCGAAAGGAGCTTCTGAACTCTCCCATCCATTGAATTTGTCAGGTTTTGAATGGTTTCTGCTTTAATTGTTTTGCATGAGGACAGAATACCCTCCCAGAGCTGTTGCTTAGATGTGAACTGCCTCCCGCCATGAGACGGGGCATTATCATGCATGAAATGATCTCGATGGTCCAGATGGATGGAGTGGAGGATGGCTGGTTGATGGACACCCCATGCAAACACGGCTACGGCGCTAACAAGGAGGAGATGGAGTAATGTTTTGGGCTGGAATCATGGGGAGAGAGATTGTCGGCCCTTTTAGGATCCCTGATGGGGTAAAGATGAACTCCATAATGTATGTTGAGTTTCTCAAACAGCACTTCCTTCCATGGTTCAAGAAGAAGAACCGTGCATTCCGCAGCAAGATCATTTTCATGCATGATAATGCCCCATCTCATGCTGCACATAACACATCTGCATCTCTGGCTGCTATGGGCATAAAAGGGGACAAACTTATGGTGTGGCACCCATGCTCCCCTGACCTCAACCCCATTGAGAACCTCTGGAGCATCATCAAAAGGAGTGTCTATGATGGCAGGAGGCAGTTCACATCTAAGCAACAGCTCTGGGAGGGTATTCTGTCCTCATGCAAAACAATTAAAGCAGAAACCATCCAAAACCTGACAAATTCAATGGACGAGAGAGTTCAGAAGCTCCTTTCGAACAAGGGGTCCTATGTGCAAATGTAACATCACCTAGAATAAAGTTGTGAGTTGAAAACTGTTTGATTTCAGTTTGTAATAACCTGCTAATGCTTATAATTTCAAAAATGACCATTTTTTTGTTCTTTATTAAAATGAAAAGGTTGAAAACTCTGCTGTGCATAATAATTTGGAACATGCATTTTGAGTGCAGTTTGAGTTTTTTATTTTTTTGAAAAAATATACTTTTATCATAGGCAGTTTGTACAAAAACCTTTCAATTGTACTCTAATAGTTATTTGACTGGAAAATTACAATGACTGCAATTCATATAGGTAATTTGGGAAAATCTGAGAAAATATTATTTGCATAATAATTTGGAACACAGTGTATAGATATTAGATAGATAGATAGATAGATAGATAGATAGATAGATAGATAGATAGATAGATAGATAGATAGATAAAAAAGACAGCAGCACAAACTTAAGAAGATTTTGGGTGAAATACTTCCTGAGTAATGCGGTTGTCCAATGCAAAATATATTAATGGAAAAAATCAGGCAGCACTCCAGTTCAAGGAAAAATTGTGGACTTTAATCCAGCACCAAGTGGTGCAATGTTTCAACCTCACATCACAGTCTTTGTTAAGCAAGTCCACAATTTTTCCTTGATCTGGAGTGCTGCCTGATTTTTTCCATTTAGATAGATAGATAGATAGATAGATAGATAGATAGATAGAAATGATTTAAAAGGCGCTGTACCCAACTCATCCAGGACCCTGGTGCGGTGGCTCACTGGGTAATAAAGGGGTCAGGGCCAGCTTGGTATTATCAGCTGGCCCTAAGCCCGAAAGTCATGGGGTCACGCCAATATTAGACATGACCGCCATGAATTTCTAGTAAAGTATTTAAAAAAAAACACAACACCCAGAATAAAGTCCTTTAATTGAAATAAAGACCCATTCCTTTAATGTTCTAAATTAAACCCTACTTACCGTATTGCCCATTCCAGCTGAAGCCAATGATCTCCTGCAATAAAAATAAAATAATAAACCTACCTCATCCTTACCTTTCCATGGTTTCCAGGACAGCTTCAGCTCTGCTACATTGACATGACAGGCTGGATCGCAGCAGAACGCTGCCATCCACCTTGCCATGCCGCAGACACTGAGAAGCTCCTCAGTGTCTGGCTGTGACGGCATCCAATGAACTCAGCTCACCTCATTCACATCACTGACAGTGTGGGAGAATTCTCCTGCGCTCAGCGCTTGAGCAGGTGAATTCTCCCACGCTGGGATGGCATTGAGATGACAGGCTGGATCGCAGCTGAGCGCTGCCATCCAGCTTGTCATCCTTCAGAGACACTGCAGAGCGCAAGCATGCCTGCGCTTTGCAGTGTCAATGAAGAATGGCATGCTGGATGGCAGTGTTCAGCTGCGATCCAGCCTGTCATCTCAATGCCATCCCAGCGTGGGAGAATTCTCCTGCGCTCAGCGCTTGAGCAGGAGAATTCTCCCATGCTTGAATGGCATTCTGATGACAGGCTGGATCGCAGCTGAGCGCTGCCGTCCAGCTTGTCATCCTTCAGAGACACTGTAGAGAGCAAGCATGCCTGGGTGAGTACCGAGCAGTGGCGAGCATGCTCGCTCAACACTAGTGTTCATACTTTATAAATTACAGTTCTGATCAATACATATAATAAATAGATAAGTGAAAGAAAAAAAATCATAATTCAGCGAATAAAGTGCGATTCTCACAAATACAGTACAGTGTTCAGTAAAGTGTGCTGAGCATTGTTTGACCGTTTCACTGTTTCATTTCTATATAATTACCTGATGTAACCATATCTTACTATGTCTTTCTCTTAGCGCCTTTATGTTTAATTTACTAACTTTATCTTATGTCTGGCATTCCCTTAAGAATTATGGCATACACTGACTATATTGTGGCGCCTAGGCATGCTCTAGAGTGCTGGCAATCCCTATGCACATATGGCACTTGAGACTTTTAGCATTCAGATGAGCATTCGCAGACATGTGCTTTAATCCTGAGGCTTCACACTCTTCCAAGCTATGTGTAGCTGCTGTATTATGTTGAGACATGCGAAGTAGATCTTGCAGAATGTCCATTTTAGCACAATGCACGAGTGTAAGCGATACCATATCCACACTGACATCATAGTTCTGTCCATGATGACATCAGTCTCCTTCCCAGCCCTATCCTGATATCATGTCATACAGTATAAATGATATGCGCTGCCACCCAGTTACATCATGTGATATTATAACCAAGCAACGCAATATCACATGCTAATTACAATATTGCACTAGTTTCCATTTAAAGAAGCACTAACATCAAAGTTTTTATTCTCTTAATATATTCCAATCATCATATTATATATCACTGTGTACTTACAATTGTTCATTTTGCCTTTCTACCCAGCTAATTCTTCTGTTTTCCATAAGGTCTATGACATCACATGATTCAAAACTGACTAACTGAATCCTTCTAAGCTCTATGTAGAAACAGGAAGTAAATTTTCCCTGCATGAGTCATGAGTCACTGCAAAAGTCTAAGGCAGGGGGGCGGAGTAGCTGGGTCAAGAGGTGAAGAGGGAAATGATAAATGGAGGGAGAAGAGACTTCCTGTTTCTACATAGACTAGAAAAAGAGAAGAATTAACTGGATAGAATGGCAGAATGAGCAATTGTATATACACGGTGTTATATAATATGATGATTGCATTATATAAAGAGGATAAAATCTTTGATGGGAGGAGTGTTTTTTTAGCCCCTTTCTGATGTCGGGCGTAATAATATGTGGCGCCCTGCTTCGCATTGGTGCCACAGATCCCAGAGGGGTGCATAGATGGACTTCTCCACAAGAAGCCCTCATAGCATTCACACATCTCCACCCTACCACCTCAGACCACCAGAGGGAGCCCGGATAGGGATATATATACACTCCCTGACAGAAGTTATGTCGCTTATCCATGTTATGTAAATAAAAGCTTATAACCTGATGTTAAATTCATCCATTGGTTTTATAAATTACTCTTTTGAAAGCTGAAACCCTCCCAAATTTGGTTTAGGTTAAGAAAATAAATTGGCATCAATGCTGAAATATTGATCATTTAATGAACACAGAATGGTCTGATTTTTGCAAGACAAAAGTTTTGTCGCCTGTTCATATAATGCACCCAATCCTAGTTTACATCCTCACCAGTGCTCAGTAAATGATCGGTTAATTAGTGGGTGTGTATAAAAAGAATCCCAGAACCCCAGACCTTCACTTGAACTGCAATTTGAGCTCTGACTACATGCCAAAAATCCACTCTGCGACCAAAGCCTTGATTATCAAGAGGCTGAAGACCAGATCCACTGCAGAGGTGTCTGGCACCTTTAATGTGTTCCAGGGTCAAGTACAAAGAATTAAAAAAAGATTTGAAGAGACTGGAGATGTGTTTGACAAGCCCAGGTCAGGCAGACCCCGCAAGTCAACTGCTCAGGAGGAACGTTTTTTGGTTAGAAAATCCAAAGCAAGCCCCTCTTCCACTGCAGGAGAGCTCCAACAGGCCTGACCTCAAGTCCCTGTGTCAACTAGAACAGTTTGCAGGATTCTGTCTCGAAATGGCCTCCATGGTCGAATCAGTGCCCAGAAGCCAGCACTAAACAAAAGGCAAATAAAAAAACATGTGGCATTTGCAAAGTCCCACAGCCTGCTAAACAGATGGACACTGGAAAAGTGGCAGAAGGTGAATTTCTCTGATGAATCTTCAGTAGAATTACACCACAGCCGCCGCAAATACTGGAAGAGACCTACTGGAGCTCGTATGGATCCAAAATACAGCCAGAAAACAGTTAAATTTGGTGGTGGAAAGATCATGGTCTGGGGTTACATTCAGTATGGGGGTGTACAAAACATTTTCAAGGTGAAAGGCAATATCAATAGCCTAAAATATCAAGAAGTCTTAGCTACCTCTTTCATTACAAATCATAAAAGGGGTCAAATTCTGCAGCAGGATGGTGCTCTATCTCATACATACATCTCTACAACAAAGTTCCTCCAGGCAAAAAAGATCAAGGTGCTCAAAGACTGGCCAGCCCAGTCACCACACATGAACATCATTGAGCATGTTTGGGGTAGGATGAAAAAGGAAGCTTGGAAGACAAAACCAAAGAATCTAGATGAACTCTGGAAGGCATCTAAGACTGCATTCTTTGCTATTCCTGATGACTTCATTAATAAATTGCATGAATCATTGTTGAACCTCATGGATGCAGTCCTTCAAGCTCATGGAAGTCACTCAAAATATTAAATATGACTCTAATAGCACCACAACTTCATTCACCAGTGGTATGCAACATATATTTGTATTTTAAGATAATTATTTGAATATCACATTACTTTCTGTGGGCGACAAAACTTTTGTCTTCCAAAAATCTGACCATTCTGTGTTCATTAAATGATCAATATTTCAGCATTGATGCCAATTTATTTTCTTAACCTAAACCAAATTTGGGAGGGTTTCAGCTTTCAAAAGAGTAATTTACAAAATCAATGGATGAATTTAACGTCAGGTTATAAGCTTTTATTTACATAACATGTATAAGCAACATAACTTCTGTCAGGGAGTGTGCTGGGGGTGGAGTTAGGCAGTCAGTCTGTGAGAAGATGAGCCTGCTGCAGCCAGAGAGGTTGTCAGGTCAGTCCAGACTCAGAGAGCTCGAGTTAGTGAGCCTAGGGCGTGCCGACGCCAAAAGAGCGGTGAAGAGTAGCGAGGCCTACTGCCCGTGTGAAGCCTAGTGAGGGCCCCGAGTGTGGCCGAAGGCGAGTGGGAGGAGAGTAACATAGGGGGCAGAGGAGCTTTACCCGCTCACCCCAAGAACATATACCGGACACCGGGTCCGCGTCTGCAGGGATTCCTTACACCCAGCAGAAACAATCGGAACCCCTGGTGAACTATATGTCCCAGGAACACCAAAAGCTGATTACGTACCAGGGTCGAAAGTCACGGAGGCCCCAGAGACCAGGGAGTGTGAACTCCAACAGAAGGCCCTACCACCTGGTCAGCAGGTGTAAGACAGAGACCAAGTTAGGCCTAGCTCCAGGCAGGTCAGAAACTTATCAAGGAAAGGCAAGGAACAGGAGGCCCCACACCCGCTCACTGGGGAGAGTCCTTATATGCACCCTTCACCCTAAAGTGCCCTGGATCGTACCTGAAACACCACCAGTAAAGGCACTGAAGTGAACTGTCGTGTATGTGTGTGCCTATTCTTCCTCTGACCCGGCTGGGTCCCCTCTGTCCTGCATCCCCTACACCCTACACTGCCCTGAGGCACCGCTCCACCTGTGGGGAGCCGCTCCAACTAAGCTGCCTAAACACCAGCCTCAGAGGACTGCCGCAGCGCTGGTGATCCTCACCAGACTCCACAGGTGGCGTCACAAACATTTCCCTATCCCAATAATCTTTCCCCCTTCTTTTAAGAGTGACCCCAGGGTATGGGCCCGGTAGCCGACCACCACGACATCCCCCAGAACTAGACAACAAGGCCCGGGCGCCGAGTCGTCCCCATCCCCTGGGCGCGTCATCTCTTCTTGGCGTCACGAACAGGATTCCGTGCCCGCTGCAACGACGGAGTGTTGTGACCGTTGCCACCGGGTACTGTGTGCCTTTAATCAGTACTGCGTATTTAACTGTGGCGAAGATCGCCGCCATTGTTGTGCCGCCGAGCGGGAAGAAGGGCGTAACCGTGGGAAACTGAGAGGCGTACCTGCTGAATGGGCGCAAAGCCCCGGACACGCCCCATGCCTCGACGTCAAACCAGGAGGCTCTGACGTAGGACGCAAGCGACGCAAGGTCCTGAAGGAAGACCATCACCTGCGGAGCTGAGGCCTACCGGAAGAAAAGAAAAGAAGGTAGGCCACGGTTCGCTAGGGGGGCACCAGAATGTCCGAAGAACAGCACAACGCCGGAGTACTGGCTGACGGCCCTGATGATCAACCCGCGTTCGGCGCCGAGTAGGCCGGAGCAGCCGCTCCACCAGCAGGGCTTGTAACCCCTGTCATACCCATGGCCCTACCGTACATCCCTGGAGCGAAGTGGCTCCCCCAGTACAGCGGCAAACCAGATACCCTGTCTGGATTCAAAAGGAAAATATGCGGTATACTGGACATGTACTCTATGACAGGCAAGCAAAGAGCCGCTGTTGTATTGGGACAATTGACTGGTGCTGCGGAGCGAGAAGTAGAAACCTGGTCGGCCGCAGACCAGGAGTCAGTGTCCGCAATCTTTAAAAAGTTACAGACTGTCATTGAGAATCGTACTGAGACAGACCTCCGGATGAGGTTCTACAACTGCTCTCAGCAACCGGAGGACAGTGTTCGGGACTATACCTGGCGTTTACAAGGGGCCCTGCGAGCTCTGAAACAGGTTAGTCCAACAAGCATGAAGGAACAGCTTATCCGGGGACTGAGGTCCCAAGAGGAGAGCAGGACTGTACGTTGGTGGTCCTTGGATCATCCAGATGCCACCTTTGACACCCTTAAGGACATGGCTATAAAAGGACTGCAGGCCCTGGAAACAACTGCTATCCAATGTTACCAGGGTGGGGCCACCCCAGTGCCCCCAGCGTCCACCTTTTCCCCGGTGGCTGCTGAAGCCAACGTGCAAGCAACGTCCCCTAGTGAGCTGGACAGCCTGCGCTCTGAAGTGCGTCAGTTGAGCAAAACCCTGACCACTGTACTGAGTGCCCTGCAGCTGCGGACGGAGCCCAAGGAGGAAGGAAGGATCCTGCTAGCCGACAGCCCTGAGGATGTCCACTGGATGAGAAGGAGGAGGAGGACAACGCCACCCCCTGGGAGAACCAGCGACCAACGCCGCCCGCCGAAGGACCCTGTCTGCCACCGCTGCCACAAAACAGGTCATGCCGTCCGGACCTGTCCTTTAAGCAAGCAAATCCTGGGGCCGAGGGCCAACACCCAGGAGTAGACCCCTCAGGCCCATCAAACTGGTACCGCAGGTTCGTGGGAGGAAGACCTTTCCTGTCCATCGTGCTGGATGGCATCGCGACACCTGCTCTGCTGGACACAGGATCTCAGGTAACCATCATGCCTGATGTCCTCTACAAAAGGTTCTGGTCCATAGACGAACTTCACCCACCAGATCCAAATCTTTCCGTGTATGCCTCAAGCGGCCTCCCCCTTAACCTAGTCGGGGTTAAGGATGTGGCAGTAAAGGTGGGAAGGGTGGAACTGAAGGACCAGGGACTAATTGTAGTAGAGACTAATCCTGATGATACAGACTTGTATATTGTACTTGGCACAAATATTGTTAGTAACTGTTTGGGAGAAGTGTTGTTCTTCCTCCAACAGATAGCTGACACTGCCAGACCAGGGCAGAGAAGGGCGCTCCAGAAAGCGATCCAAGCCCTTATGTACCAGCAACAGGTAAAGCTAACAGGCGGTGAAATTGGTAATGTACGGGTGACAGACCCGGTACCCATTGTGATTCCCCCGATGAGTGAAATGCTGATTTGGTGTAGAGCAGCAATAGGTCTCAAAGGACGGAGCTACCAGGCGGTAGTAGAGCCCCTTAGCTCAGAGCATAGACCTACACTCTTAACTGCCAGAGGAGTAGTGGATGTACGCAATGGGAGGGTGCCCTTCCATCTTCTGAACTATGGGGAGGACGAGGTTAGATTACCACGCTATGCCACTGTTGCCAAATTGTACACAGTAAATAACAACTACATACACACGGCGGAGTCTTTAACCTCACCAGACGAAGTGGAGGATAATGACCCGGTAACCCAGGTGGAGGATTGGTGTCAACAGCTCCATGTTGGGACAGACACCACTCCTGTCCATCAGAAACAGGGGGTACACTGGGTGGTTCAGGAATTCGCGCAGGTATTCAGTAAGCACCCACTTGATTTTGGGAGGATTAAGGTGGTTCAACACCATATCCCCACAGGTGACCATCCACCCATCAAAGAACGTTACAGGCCTATACCACCAGCACACTACCAGAAGGCGAAGGAGATGTTGCACGACATGAAGAAGGCAGGGGTAGTAAGGGATAGTTGTAGTCCCTGGGCAGCTCCCCTAGTTCTAGTCAGGAAAAAGGACGGAAGCATGAGAATGTGTGTAGATTACAGACAAGTAAATCGCATTACACATAAAGATGCATACCCTTTTCCACGTATAGAGGAATCCCTGGCTGCCTTAAAGTCTGCAAATTACTTCTCGACCCTTGACCTCACTAGTGGGTACTGGCAAGTAGCTGTTGCTGAGGAGAATCGGGAGAAGACGGCCTTCACTACCCCGATGGGACTCTGCGAGTTCAACAGTATGCCGTTTGGACTCTGCAACGCCCGCGGAACGTTCCAGAGATTGATGGAGTGCTGCCTGGGACACCGCAACTTCGAGACTGTACTACTATACCTGGACGACGTGATAGTGTACTCCAAAACATATGAGGACCACTTGAAGCACCTGGCGGAGGTATTTGAGTCGCTGTCCCGGTATGGGATGAAGCTGAAGCCCTCAAAGTGCCACCTGCTCAAGTGAAAGGTACAGTACCTGGGGCACATCGTCAGTCCAGAGGGAGTAGCACCAGACCCGGAGAAGGTCACTGCCATCCAGAAATGGCCAGAGCCAAAGAGCCTCAAGGAGGTACGTCAGTTCCTGGGACTAGTCGGGTATTACCGGAGGTTTGTGAAGGACTATACCAAGAAAGCGACGCCTCTGCAAGACCTCCAGGTAGGACAGTCCACCAGAGGCAGAAATCCCCTGTTCCAGTGGGGTAAGGAGCAAGCTGAATCCTTTAAGGTGATGAAGGAGATCCTGACCGGCGAAGAGATCCTAGCCTACCCTGATTACAGCTAAACGTTCCTGCTGTACAATGATGCCAGCAATGAAGGATTAGGAGCTGTACTGAGTCAGAAGCAGGATGGCCGAGAGAAGGTGATCGCCTATTCAAGCAGGAAGCTCCGCCCGACCGAGAGGAACCCAGAGAACTATAGCAGCTTCAAGTTGGAGGTCCTGGCCCTGGTCTGGGCCATCACTGAACAGTTCAAGCACTACCTAGCCTCCAGTAAGTTCACTGCCTTCACTGATAACAACCCCTTGACTCATCTAGAAACAGCCAAGTTAGGAGCCATGGAGCAACGATGGATGGCTCGGCTGTCAAACTACCAATTCACAATTAAGTACCGGGCGGGCCGCAAGAACACCAACGCCGATACCCTGTCCAGGATGCCTCACCAGTCGGACACTGAAGAAGAAGTGGATGACCTGTAGGAGATTGAACTACCTGCCTTTCAACGGAATGGAATGGTCCACAAGCAACGAGCCTCCAGGAGGCATCGCGGTAAGACGTTAAACCCCCTGCCTCACCACAGCTGGAAGGAGACCCAGGATAGCGACCCGGTTGTCTGCCGTATCAAGGAGCTGATAACCCAAGAAGGTTCCTCCCTGGAGAAGGACGCGTCTCTACAAGCCAAGCAGCTGTGGAATGAGAAGAGCCGGCTGTTCATCTATAGAGAGAAGCTGTGCCAGAGGTACGTCAACCCCAAAACCCATGAGATGGTATGGCAGATAGTGGTGCCCAAGACAGACATCCAGATGGTGTTGGAAGCCTACCACGATCAGGCGGGGCACTTTGGCTGGAAGAAGCTAGAAACACTGCTGAAGTGTCGACCCTGTAGCCTCAGAAGAAAAGACTATAGTAGCCAGAAGGCACCCCTGCAAACCATCAAGATGACTCGTCCCTTGGAGATCGTGGCCCTGGATCATGTCAAGGTGTCACCCAGCAGGTCAGGATATTCCTATGCCCTGACCATGGTGGATCACTACTCCCGGTTCCTGGTGGTCGCCCCCGTCAAGGATCTGATGGCAGAGACAGCAGCGAGGACGTTTCAGGCGTACTTCTGCAGGCCCCATGGATACCCGGAGCAGGTGCTGACGGATCAAGGCCCAGCCTTTATAGCCGAACTGTTCAAGGAGTTCTGCCATCTGTACGAGTGTAAAAAGATCCGGACTACACTGTACCACCCCCAAACCAACGGTCTCTGTGAAAAGATGAATAACATCGTCATCGACCTGCTGAAGACCTTACCACTAGAGGAGAGAAATCAGTGGCCAGACCTACTACCTGACCTGGTAGATCTGTACAACCACATACCTGTGAGTTCCACCAATTGTGCTCCAGCATATCTCATGCGAGCAAAACCCAGGAAGTTGCCCATGGACCTGGAGCTTGGTGTAGTAGAACCAGAAGCAGATATGTCCACTGAGGACCGGGACACAACCAGACAGGAGCAGTACAGAAGAGTACAGGCCTGTGTCGAAGACAGTCTCACTCGGGTAAGGGACAAGCAGGAAGCCCACTACAATAAAGTTGCACCCGCAGAACTCTTCACACCAGGAGAAGTGGTGTTAAAGAGGAAAAGGAGAAACCACAAACTTGATGACCAGTGGGAGAGAGAACCCTAAACTATGTTAAATTCAAGATTTGATAACAAGAAGACCTGTTTGATTAGCAAAGACGGAGAAATAACGACTGCAACGGTATCTAGAGACCTTCTGAAGTTGTGTCCAGACCTGCTAAAGCCCCAAGAAGAAGTGCCTCTCACCGTACAGGAGGAGCCTTAAGAAGCAGTACTCCATACTGACTTAGGAGATTTCCCGGCAGATTGGCCTCAACTAGGAGGAGCAGTAATAATACCTCTGATCCACTTCTTTCAACAGCCAGAAGACCCTCCACAGCAAGTAGAATCTGTAAGTGCTTCAGAAGAGCCTGCTGAAGAAGAATCCCCGGAAGAAGGATCCCTGGTTGGAGCAGAGCAAGAAGGCCCAACCAATGGTATACTTGTCAGTCCCGTAGAGAGGTTAAGGCAACCCTGCAGTCCCCCAACACTTAGAACTGACAGAATGGGAGGTAGTGCAAACACTAGTGCCTCACGCATCCCAGTACCACGTAGGTCGACATGTAGCACATGAGGTCAGACCCCTGTCAGATACAGAGAATAGAGAAGGAAACTCTGACAGTGTAAATAGTTGCCCATTGGGGTATGTTATTCTTGTGTATTTTCATGTATGAATTTCTTAACTTGTGCTTTGCCTTAATAATGGACAATTTAAGTGATATGGACACTTCCTTTGTTATCTCTAGTTACCCGTAGGGGTACATAAAGAACTTTGTGGCTGAGGACTGTGTGCAGCCCAAAAACTGTTTGCTGTAAATAATTGCACTCCCTGGAGTGCCCCTTTAGGTGACCTCAGAGCAAAAACCTGTCTAGCGTGGCAGAAGTGGAGGTCCAACTCAGGATCGCCATGCCCTGCAGCCATCCCAGGGCCTACGTTGAGGGTTTGCTTTGGACAGGTCCCCCAAGCTACCTTGTACTTTACCCGTGAGATGGACACCCTGTCAGGGGACCTCACTGGAACAGACTTAAATTCTGAGGTTGCTTATTGTGTGTATGTATATATTTATTATTTATATTGTTTTATTATGCAACGTTCAAGCAAAGTGCCTCCCATAAAGGGAAGAGTTATTGTTGTTACCTGTTATAAAAATTACTTCAGTCCGGGAGTACTGAGCTTTGCTAGGGGGGAATGTGGCACCCTGCTGTGCATTGGTGCCACAGATCCCAGAGGGGTGCATAGATGGACTTCTCCACAAGAGGCCCTCATAGCATTCACACATCTCCACCCTACCACCTCAGACCACCAGAGGGAGCCCGGATAGGGATATATATACTGGAGGGTGAAGTTAGGCAGTCTGTGAGAAGATGAGCCTGCTGCAGCCAGAGAGGTTGTCAGGTCAGTCCAGACTCAGAGATCTCGAGTTAGTGAGCCTAGGGCGTGCCGACGCCAAAAGAGCGGTGAAGAGTAGCGTGGCCTACTGCCCGTGTGAAGCCTAGTGAGGGCCCCGAGTGTGGCCGAAGGCGAGTGGAAGGAGAGTAACATAGGGGGCAGAGGAGCTTTACCCGCTCACACCAAGAGCATATACCGGACACCGGGTCCGCGTCTGCAGGGATTCCTTACACCCAGCAGAAACAAACGGAACCCCTGGCGAACCATATTTCCCAGGAACACCAAAAGCTGATTACGTACCAGGGTCGGGAGTCACGGAGGCTCCAGAGACCAGGGAGTGTGAACTCCAACAGAAGGCCCTACCAGCTGGTCAGCAGGTGCAAGACAGAGACCAAGTTAGGCCTAGCTCCAGGCAGGTCAGAAACTTATCAAGGAAAGGCAAGGAACAGGAGGCCCCACACCCGCTCACTGGGGAGAGTCCTGATATGCACCCTTCACCCTAAAGTGCCCTGGATCGTGCCTGAAACACCACCAGTAAAGGTACTGAAGTGAACTGTCGTGTGTGTGTGCCTATTCTTCCTCTGACCCGGCTGGGTCCCCTCTGTCCTGCATCCCCTACACCCTACACTGCCCTGAGGCCCCGCTCCACCTGTGGGGAGCCGCACCAACTAAGCTGCCTAAACACCGGCCTCAGAGGACTGCCGCAGCGCTGGTGATCCTCACCCGACACCACAGGTGGCGTCATGAACATTTCCCTATCCCAATAACCTTTCCCCCTTCTTTTAAGACTGACCCCGGGGTACGGGCCCGGGAGCCAACCACCGCGACATCACACAGAACTAGGCAGCAAGGCCAGGGGGCCGAGTCATCCCCATCCCCTGGGTGCATCAAATACGTATTTGTGCCCTGGGCCTATTAGACCACATTCGTATTATTATGCCTTGGCGATCGTGCCCGCACAGAGGCTGTGCTGGAGCGATCGCCGCCGGAATTGAGCTGATTCTCACAGCTAACACCCGGTACTATGTGCCAAGAGTGGTGCCGCACCGCTCTCGGCACATTAACCCCCGAATGCTGCAATCGAAGTTGATCACAGCATTTCTGGGGCAAGTATCAGTAATGGCGCCCCACGCTGTGTATGCCGGGTCCGGATAGTTGACATGGTGACCCGATGTCGTCATGATGACATCCGGGTCACCAGGCATCAGCATGTTAGATAGATCGTGCTCAGTGCAAAATCTGTCTAATTTGTATGTGCAGGGCTGACAGCCTGAACAGCATAGGGGATGATGCTGCATCCCTTTGCTGTGCAATTGATCAGCCTGCAAAAAATGAAAGTCCCATAGTGCGACAAAGTGTAAAAGTTAAAAAAAAGTGTCAGAAAGTGAAAAAAAAAAATTGTAAAAATATAGAAAAAAAAAATGAAAAAATAATCCAAAAAAATAAAAATAAACTGTACCCATTAATAAATATTATTAAGAAAAAAAAAAAAATAGAAGTATACATATTTGGTATTGCCGCGTCTGTAATGACCTGACCTATAAAACTGTCCCACTAGTTAACCATTTTAGTGAACACGGTAAAAAAAATAAATAAAAAACTATGCTTTATCATCATACTGCCAAACAAAAAATGGAATAAAACGTGTTCAAAAAGGCGAATGTAAATAAAAATGGTACCACTGAAAATGTAATCTTGTCCCGCAAAAAACAAGCTGCCATACAGCTCCATCAGCCAAAAAATAAAAAAGTTATATCTCTCAGAATAAAGGGATGCAAAAAAAATATTTTTTCTATAAAATAGTTTTTATTGTGTAAAAGCTCCAAAACATAAAAAACAGATATAAATGTACTATCGCTGTAAATGTACAGAATAAAGCTGCCTTATCAATTTTACCACACACGAAACGACATAAAAAGAAAAAAACAATTCCTGAATTGTTGGTTTTTGTTTATTCTGCCTCCCAAAAATCGGAATAGAAAGCGATCAAAAAATGTCATGTGCCTGAAAATGGTACCAAGAAAAAGGTCAACTTGTCCCGCAAAAAATAAGTCCTTGCCATGACTCTGTCGGCAGAAATATGAAAAAATTATAGCTCTAAAAATATGGCGATGCAAAAACTAGTCTTTGCAAAAAAAGGGTTTTTAGAGTGTGACAGCTGTCAATCATAAAAACCCGATATACAGTGGGTATGGAAAGTATTCAGACCCCTTTAAATTTGTTACTCTTTGTTTCATTGCAGTCATTTGGTAAATTCTAAAAAGTTCATTTTTTTCTCATTAAAGTACACTCTGCACCCCATGTTGACTGAAAAAAAATAGAAATGTAGAAATTTTTGCAAATTTATTATAAAAGAAAAAGTGAGATATGACATGGTCATAAGTATTCAGACGATTGGCTCAGTATTGAGTAGAAGCACCCTTTTGAGCTAGTACAGCCATGACTCTTCTTTGGAATTATGCAACAAGTTTTTCACACCTGAATTTGGGGATCCTCTGCCATTCTTCCTTGCAGATCTTCTCCAGTTTTGTCAGGATGGATGGTGAACTTTGGTAGACAGCCATTTTCAGGTCTCTCCAGAGATGCTCAATTGGGTTTAAGTCAGGGCTCTGGCTGGGCCAGTCAAGAATAGTAACATAGTTGTTCTGAAGCCACTCCTTTGTTATTTTAGCTGTGTGCTTAGGGTCATTGTCTTGTTGGAAGGTAAACCTTTGGCCAAGTCTGAGGTCCAGAGCACTCTGGAAGAGGTTTTCATCCAGTATAGCTCTGTACTTGGCCGCATTCATGTTTCCTTCAATTGCAACCAGTCGTCCTGTCCCTGCAGCTGAAAAACACCCCCATAGCATGAAGTTTCACTGTTGGGATTGTATTGGGCAGGTGATGAGCAGTGCCTGGTTTTCTCCACACATACCGCTTAGAATTATCACCAAAAAGTTCTATCTTCATCTCATCAGACCAGAGAATCTTATTTTTCATAGTCTGGGAGTCCTTCATGTGTTTTTGAGCAAACTCTATGCAGGCTTTCATATGTCTTGCACTGAGGAGAGACTTCTGTCAGGCCACTCTGCCATAAAGGCCCGACAGGTGAAGGGCTGCAGTGATATTTGACTTTGTGGAACTTTCTCCCATCTCCCTACTGCATCCCTGGAGCTCAGCCACAGTGATCTTGGGGTTCTTGTTTACCTCTCTCACCAAGGCTCTTCTCCCACGATTGCTCAGTTTGGCTGGACGGCCAGGTCTAGGAAGACTTCTGGTGGTCCCAAACTTCTTCCATTTAAGTATTATAGAGGCCAATGTGCTCTTAGGAACCTTGAGTAATTCAGAAATTCTATTGTAACCTTGGCCAGATCTGTGCCTTGCCACAATTCTGTCTCTGAACTCCTTGGGCAGTTCCTTTGAGCTCATGATTCTCATGTTGTCTGACATGCACTGTGTGCTGTGAGGTCTTACATAGACAGGTGTGTGCCTTTCCAAATCAAGTCCTATCAGTTTAATTAAACACAGCTGGACTCCAAAGAAGGAATAGAACCATCTCAAGGAGGATCACAAGGATATTTACCAAATGGCTGCAATGAAACAAGGAGTGAAAAATTTAAAGGGGTCTGAATACTTTCCGTACCCACTGTAAATCTGGTATTGCTGTAATTGCTCCGAACGGAATAATAATGTCATCTAAACACTTATACCGCACGAGGAGCGGTGTAAAAAATAAACGCTAGGGTTAGGGTTGTGCTAGGGTTAGGGTTGTACTAGGGTTAGGGTGAGGGTTGTGCTAGGGTTAGAGTTAAGGTTGTGCTAGGGTTAGGGTTGTGCAAGGGTTAGGGTTGTGCTAAGGTTAGGGTTGTGCTAGAGTTAGGGTTACGTTTAGGGTTGTATTAGGGTTGGGGTTAGAGCTGTGTTTGGGTTGTGTTGGGGTTGGGATTTTTTCAAAAGTAAGGAAAAAAAATGATGACAATATGGCGATTAGTGTTGAGCGCAAGTGCTCGCTACTTGAGTTTTCATCAGTTGCTCGGGTATGCACCAAGTATCGCGGGTGCTTGAGTTACATGCTCGAATCCCCACCCTGCATGTTTCACGGTTGTTAGAGACCCAAAAAAAAAACATGTGGGGATTGCCTGCCATGCACGGGCAATCCCCCCATGTTTTTTTGGGAAACATGCCGGGCGGCGACTCAAGCATGTCACTCGAGCATCCACGATACTTGGTGCATACCCGAGTACTTGATGCAAACTCAAGTAGCGAGCACTTGCACTCAAGACTAATGACAATGACAACTTATTCAATATGATGACCTAATGTTATCAAATTCTGGGTCGTACCTCTGGGTTCAAAATGTTAACTATACCCCTTCATAAAATCCTTGAGGGGTCTAGTTTCCAAAATGGGATCAAAATTTCCCAACGTATGAGGTATCGGCATACTCAGGAGAAATTGCACAACAAATTGCATGGTGCAATTTCTCCTGTTACCCTTATGAAAATGTAAAATTGGGGGCTGAAAAACATTTTTGTGGGAAAAATGTGAATTTTTTTTTTTACGGCTGAATGTTATAAACTTCTGTGAAGCACCTGGGGGACAAGGTGCTCACTACACATCTAGACAAGTTCCCTGAGGGGTTTAGTTTCAAAAATTGGGTCTCTTGTGGGGGGTTTCCACTGTTTAGGTACATCAGGGGCTCCCAAAAATGCAACATGGCGTCCGCTAATTATTCAAGCAAATTTTACATTCAAAAAGTCAAATGGCACTCCTTCCCTTCCAAACCATGCTGTGTGCCCATACAGTGGTTTTCCCCCAGATATGGGGTATTGGCATTCTCAGGAGAAATTGAACAACAAATTTTGGGGTCCATTTTTTCCTCTTACCATTGCGAAATTAAAAAAATTTGGGTCTAAGGTAACATTTTTGTGAAAAAAGTTAAATGTTCAATTTTTTCTTCCACATTCCAAAAATTCCTGTGAAACACGTGAAGGGTTAATAAACTTTTTGAATGTGGTTTTTCTGTCATAAAGGCCCCTCAAAGTCACTTCAAATGTGATGTGTTCCCTAAAAAAATGGTTTTGTAAATTTTGTTTCAACCCTTATAACTCCCTAATCCAAATAAAATGTTGGTTCCAAAATTGTGCTGTTGTAAAGTAGACATATAGGAAATGTTATTTAATAACTATTTTGTGTTACATATCTCTCTATTTAAGGGCATGAATATTCAAATTTTGAAAATCATATTTCCGATTTTTTCACAAATAAACGCAAGTCATATCGAAGAAATTTTACCACTATCATGAAGTACAATATGTCACGAAAAAACAGATCAGTGGGATCCGTTGAAGCGTTCCAGAGTTATTACTGGATAAAGTGACAGTGGTCAGAATTGTAAAAATTGGCTTGGTTATTAACGTGCAAACCACCTTCAGGGATAAAGGGGTTAAAGTTACATGAGATTTGAAATTGACTTGTCAAGAGATAGGTGATATTTTGTCTAGAAATGGATCTATTTACATTTTTGGTCCATTTTCAGACCGTTCTTGTCTGCAGACCTCATAGCAGCTGCGTGTCTTGTTACAGTGATAACTTTCTCCTTTTCATACCACTGAGTTTGTTTGCAATATGAATAATATACAATATTATTTTGATACATGGCAGAGAATGTCTTCTTTTCCTTTTTCAACAAGCATAACCTCCCCTAAGAAATGGAAACAAGACATCATATTTCTTTTCTTCGGGGATTTCTTCTGTTCTTAGTTTAGAAAAAAATTGTGTTAAAAAAAGAAAAATCTGCATCATTCCAAAAATATTCAAAAATCATTTTAAGTATTTTGTACTTAATACATTCCCTGAGAGAAATGGGCAACTATTTATTTACCTGAATCAAGTAGATCCGCCAAATTAACAACTCTGTTTCTACGAATTGTATATTGCTTGGATGAATTGGGCAGGGGAAAGGTGAATTTATACAGAAACTTGGCCTCTTGGGGGTCAGGATTCTCTTTCAGTTGTTAATCCCTACAGATTTTTCTCTCCACAAGGCATTGAGATGACGGAAAAAGCCATCAGTTTTGATTTAGTCTCTGAGGACGAGGACATGTCCCCAGTACAGTTCTACACTGGAAGAGGTGGGTGAGCAGGTTAAGAGCGTTTCCTTTGTCTAGTTTCCATTAAACTTCAATCAGAGCTACAGAAAGAAATTCCTTTAGGCTTTAACACATCCAGGTATTGGGCCCGGCTGACTTTAATAAAAGTCATAACTGATCTCTCGCTAGGAGGTCCCTTGTGGAATGAGCTCAGCAAAAATTCAAGAAACTCCTTTGAGAAGCAAAACAAAAGCCCGTCTTAAACATCACATTATCCTAATAATCCCATTGCTACTGAAGCCATTCAATTATTTTAAAGGTCTTAATTTGCAAACTGTGGTATTTCAAAGTTTTGTTCAATGTTATTGAAGGATGGGGAAAGGGCTATGTGTAAATGAATGTCATATTATCTACAGTATACTTGTGTGGCTCTTGTTAATTGCTTGGTAAACTCTTTTACTTAATGCTTAATTTGTACCTGTCTTAAACAACATCTGTAATATCTGCATTTATGAGAGTAGGGGACATTAGAAATTGAAGCCGTGCAAGAAATGTGCAACATGAGAGTATGTCTGGCTACGGCAAGGACTTCTACATGAAAGTTTGTCTTTTATTCAATTTCTCCATCGTTACGAAACTATGATAGTCTAAGTTGTAGTAAGTGAATGCCAAGGGTGAAAAGAAGTCATAAACTTGCAAAATATGAAAAGTACCAGAGCACCTTCTGAGGATGCAAATGAGTACCTTCCATTCAGTCCCTCAAACACATAAAGAACCACTGATGAACCCTATGCTAAAGGGATCAATGGAGTAAATGTCACACTGATATAGTTGATCAACTCAAAGCCAATATCATAGCCCTAAAGAATAAAGACAATTGAATTTTTGATTTCTAGACCCAGAAACAAGTTGTAGAGGGAGAAGTGTATATACCAAGTAGCACAGTAAATTTGGAGATCAAAGCTTAAAGTTTTTTTAATATTGAAGCTAGTGGCGAATAAGGCAGAAGAGGACCCCTATGCAAGAACAGTATATGAGCTCTTTGAAATCCAAAAACTCATTATAATGTAAAATTCCACCTGCTTTGGAGGTGATGGTAGGTCCCCTTACCTCCTGGGCCTTTGTGCGGCTGCACAGTTTGCCCCAATGATATTTCTAACGCTGATTGAATCACTTAGTAATCTATAGGTTGAGAGGTTGTTCTTTAATAGAGAAATGGGTATTAACCTGTGCATTATCAGTACAAGAGCCTTTTAGATGATTTCATCTGTCAAATACTCATGGACTGAACTGCTGGACACAATTTTGGACTCTAAATAGCTCCCAAAAGTGTCAACTCAAGTGAGTGTTTCCCCAGATCACTCACAAAAACCTCTTCCTATTTTGGGTAAAGGAGTCAAGGCTAAGTTGAGCATTGAGGTACAAGGTGAGGTATAACAGAGGGATAGGTACCTATCAGACAAAATTGTCACAGATAGTAAAGTAGTTTATAAAGAAGCCTATCCTTGTGGTTGTACTCCTTTCATTTGGTTTTAGGAATGGTCACCATCATCACCTCCAGGATTATTCTAAAAATTCTTGTTATGATTTTTTTTGGAACACCCAGTTAGAAACATGAGTCCTAGTTTATATATTAGCCTACTGTTTCAACCACTGTGTATCTTACTAACCTGCTGAGAAATACAAAATGCAATATTATTGTTTACCGCTGAATGGCAGCAATCTTTAGAATACACAACAGACATTCTGAATGTTAACCGCCATGTTCTTCAAACACCGAACATCTCCAAATATAACAGGGGACTTGCTTCTCTCCATGCAATAACGTGTTACAGATATCACACAGCCATACAAGACTGTGTAAAAAAAAAGGCAGCCTGTAGAAGGCAATCAGTGACTGAACACTAAGTGTGTGCCATCAGCAACCCATTTGTATTGTGTTGTGCAGAGCTTAATTGCAAGTCAAGTGCCATTTCTAAAGAATAGAGTGGAGCCAGCCATTTGAGTGAATTGAACCTCAGCTGAGAGAGGAACATCATACAATACGCACACTGAAGGCCATGGCAGATGCTTTCAGAAAGACACTACACTTATTATGAATGGGCAAAGGGCACTTACTGAGCTCACAATAATCACACATTCCTCCATTTGTAGAATTACTGGTAAGTAGATTTAACTCTTTCGTAGTAGAGAAGGAGGCTCTACAGGAATGTATTTCATTTTCTTACAGAGAAGAAAAATAAGAACAGAAAGTAAACCTACAAGATACAAAAAAGCCAAAGATCACTCAATTGGCTACAACAGGTGATGTGAGAATAAATAGTCACAAAAGATACTTTGTCATGTCTACCTTTGGATATTCAGCAACCAGACTGAATAACTACCATTGTATAATGTTTTAACTAAACCTAAGGCAATATTTTATTTTGGAGCAGCAATATGCACAGAGCACAGAGGGATACGTTTGCAATTTGTAAATTAACAAAGTATTAGGCTATGTTCACACATGTTGGGTTTTTCAGCGTTTTTTGCTGCAGAGTTTTATGCAAATTTTCAGCTGCATTTTGCAGTACCAGCAACGTCTATGAGAAACCAGAATTCTCTGTTCACACATCATGGTTTTTTTGTTGTTGCGTATTTTGTGCCTTGGTTAGGTTTTTGGAAAATAGAGTATGCCACTTCTTTCAGCATTTTCTCAGCGTTTTTTCACCCATAGGAAGTAATGGGTGGTTAAAAAAACGCTGAAAAAGCGCATAAAAAACGCACCAAAATTTGCATCCGTGTTTTTTTCAGTGAAAAAAAAGCGCACAAAAAAAGCACAAAGAACGCATCAAAAACTTGTTTTTGACGCAGCTGATTTCCTGCCAGAGATTAGGTTTTGCTGCAGATTTGTGACGTAAATGAAACTAAACATGTGTGAACAGAGCCTTACTGTCTTTTTTCAATTGTGTGTCCAGTTAAGCCATCTCTGAGTGACTATATGCAGCGTTCCTACCTTGTTACCTATAATGTGCTAGACCAAATTCACACATCAGGTTTTTTATATACAAAAACAGACCAATTTTCATGAGTGTGCTGAATCAAATCTTCATCAGTGTTTGGTCCATGGGTTTATTTTTAGTATCTGTGTGTCATCAGTTTTTCTAGCAAGCAGAAAAAAAAGTGATGGAGATTTGCTAAACTTCTTGCAAACAGTTAGTGAAAAACACACAAATATAACTCACATGACATCCATGTATTGTCCATTATTTTTACTGACTCATTTATGTGAATGGCCAGTTTGGTCTGCAACTCGAAATAAACTAGAAGATATTTCCATTTTTTTTAAACAGATTATTGGTCATAATAGCCCCATATAATACGATGTGCCGATGAAAAGGGATGATGACACAAGTTGGACAAAATCTAACGTGTGAATGGGGCCTTAGATTATGGTTTAGATATAGTTCATGAACGAATTGTAGTCCTACATAATAGTATGTGGAGCCATTTTTATGCCAATATTATGTCTTGTGATTAGTGATGAGTGAGCGTGTTCTGTTAAGCCTTTTGGCGAGCATGCTTGGGTGCTCGCCGAGTATCTTCAGCGTGCTCGGGTGTTATGTTTGAGTCACTCCGTGCGAATGATTTGCGACTGTCTGACAGCTTTAATACATGTGAGGAATGCCTAAGAAACAGGCATTCCTTGCATGTATTAAAGCTGTCAAACAGTCGCAAATCATGCTCACGGAGTGACTCAAACATAACACCCGAGCACGCTGAAGATACTCGGAAAACACCCGAGCATGCTCATAAATCTCGAGTAACATCCATTCTCGCTCATCACTACTTGTGATCACTAATTGGGCATAGAGGTCATGTGATGGAAATTTGTGAAAAAAATGGAAATGCCACCAAAGCATTAGCACCAAATGGTTGGAGGAAAGAAGAAGTAAAAAAAAGCAGTAAAATTTGGATAACCCCTTTAGTCAATAAATGGATCACTTTGCTGTAGATGCAGCTTTATTAATTCTTTCTTCCTTCAATTCAAAAGTGTGTGCAGGTTTTGCTCAAAATGTAAAACTATTTTGACGTTTACAGGAAAGAGAAAATTATATTTTCCAGTTCGCACAATTAAAATGTTTCAAAGTTATCCTTTTTTTTTGCTACAACTCATTGATCATGCAGCAGTAGGCGTACATTTACACTGCACAATTATTGGGAACACTTGATTCTTAATAATCGAGCAGTGTAAACAGGCTGCGAAACACCCAAAGAACTAGCAAAACGCTCAAGGGTCAAACGATCTTTAAGCAGGCTTAACGACCGGGCTTAAAAATACTGAATGTCTGCACGTGACATTAGGCTACGTTCCCACTATGGGTTTTTGGTGAGTTTTTTACTCTGCTTATTTTCTAAAAAATGCAAGTAACTTATTTTATTAATAGTTGCAGAAATAGTGCAGAAAATCTGCAACATTAAAAACCCTCCGAAAGCTTATTGCGGGAACGTAGCCTTACACTTGGAGAAGAAAGCTAGAATGACCTCTATGTATTAATAACCTTCCTATAGATTCCATAATGGATCATAAAATAAAAGTCATAGAACCTCAGCAGTTGCTTGGGACCAAGTTCCAAAAAATTGAATATTACAGACTTACTGCATGCTTAATATATTAAGATTTTGAACAACCCCTTTAAGTTACTTGATAAAAAACCTCTTTTATCACTATAGTAGGAATGACTTACGGATAATGAAGGTTGAAAATTTAAAAATGTAAATAAAAAAAATATATAATTGAATATGGTGATCTGAATATATTTGCATATTAATGAGGCTTCTGAAGATGCTTCTGTGTTAAATATCGAATTGGCTTAATCTGCAGCACCTTGTGTAAATATCTCGCACACGTTTGCCGTCAGGCTATTTGCAATGATTTACAGGTTTCAGTGTTTGAAAAAGCCTGGATGGTAAACATTGAAAATGTTACAAAAAGACATCCATCATGTTTTTTGAACCTCAGCATATTACATCTGTCCTGCTTGGAAGTGCAAGTTTAAATAAAGCAGAGGGTTAGTAACACTTTCACACTTCTGCTTCCCACACAGCAAATGATCCATCTCCTCTCAAACTGCTCGAGATAAGAAAAACATGCTTTCCAAAATTCAAGGGGCTTAAATTGATTACCTTATAATGAATACCTACAGTTCACAGCAATGCTGCTTGCCCTGAAAACAGGATCAAATTCTGTGTGAGGTGCCTGAGTGAATATTTATCAAAGCAGCCTGGAAGAAGCGGTGTCCTTAATAATCTCACTCTGACAGGGGAGAAAAACTAAGACCGATCCTGTGGAGTGATCAGTGAATTTACTTATCTTAATTCACTCGGTTTGGTTTAAGTCAACGTTTCACAGCGGTAATTAATAGGAACGTTGTGTGTGCTCGGACAAGCAAGCACTTTATGACTTTGGTGTGAGGTCAATACAAAATGGCTTAACAGAACTGCATTTGATTTAAAGCTACAAGTTGGATCTTTCAATTGACTGCTATTAAAATATTCATTAGATAGATACGAGATAGATGATAGATCATAGATCGATAGATAGATCATAGATAGATAGATAAATCATAGATAGATAGATAGATCATAGATAGATAGATATTTTCCATTTTATAATCCAAGAGTCTTGTATACCTTATTTACACCATGTGCTTGAAATCCAGTAGGTAGATAAATAGATGAATAGAGACAAACGGATAGATAGATTTAATTGAAGAAACACTCCCATTAAAATTTTTATGCACTAAACCTGTGTGAATGAACATGTAGTGCAGTGCAGATAGTATTGGTTCATGGCATATTAAGGCCACATTCACCTGTTGAGTATTTGGTGAGATAGACCGCAGTAAATGACTGCCGAACAGTAATGGTTTACCGATTGGTTTACCATTACATGGACCGACAGGTTTAATGCCGCCGGTTGATCCATGTAAACGTACCCCTATACATAATAAATATGTACATCCAGTAACTAGCCACTGACGTCTTGTCTGATTACAGCCTTTTTCTTCTTCATCTTGTCAAACCTACATCGGTCACTGCAGAGTTTGCCACACTGATCACTGTACCCCTGAAAATAAAAAAGGTTACATATATATACACATATGTTTCCTGAATAAGAAATCCCCCCACACTGCGCCACTGAATACAGATGTGCACCCACCATTAATATATATTTAGCTATTATGAAATCCACCATTTCAAATGTAAATTGATAATTCACCACTGTGCACCCCGATAAACTATAATTAGCCACTTTTCCAGTGCCCAATAAACATATAAATTAATTAGCTCCTGTACTCTTTCCCCCAATTTATTACCAGTCACTCTCCTGCATCCTCAATGCCCCACCACTGTGCACCTCCCACTCCCCCCAATTCATTATAATTACATGCCATTCCATTTCATAATATTTACGCGCCCCCCAATTTATTATGTCATGTCCTCTCTCCCACCCCCACCCTCAATTCATTACAATATAATTTTTTCTCTCCCACCCTCATTTCATTAAAAAAAAAAATGCTTAGCTCTCCATACGATCTCCTGCAGCTCCACTTCCTTTTCTAATCGGCGCTTACATGCTGACGTGATGATGTAATTTTGCCAGAGCCGGCAACAGCTAGTTCACGTCATAGAGAAGGTGACGAGAGTTTCCATGTACCTTTGCTGCTATTCTTTATTGCTGGCAGTGGAGGTTCAGGAAAGCTCCCTGACCAGGGATTAGTGCCGCTAATGTTGGTGTGCAAAATATTATAATGACGGCAATCTGACCATGGGCCCCCTTGGTGCCTTGGGCCCAAGGCGGTAGATCTGATTTTAATCAGCCTATGTATAGGTGTATTAATATACTCCTAAATCACCGTCTTCACCAATTTTCAGCACCACTCCGGTCCTCTTCTGAATCATGTGATGACGATTCCAAGTTACCAGTTCACATTTGGTTTTAGTGTGACTTTCTCTGACACTCCATAGACCTACAATTGTAAAAGCAATTTAACGCTCACACATAGCATGAGTAATTCAGCAAGTTGGAATAGAAGTCCTGTGAGTAAGAAGAGGACCAAAGCAGCATTTGACACTTGAGAAGACAGCGATAAGTGAATATACGAGGGTCAGTCAATAAGTAATGCCTCCTATTTTTTTTCTCCTTTTAATTGGCAAGAAATTCAAATGCAATTACATAGGTTGAAAACCACAACATTAACAATTAATTTGTCACTTTTCAATATAATCTTCATCCATTCCCACAGTCTTGGTCCACCGTTTAACAAGGGCATGTATTCCAGCATGGTAAAAAGCATTCTTGGGACCCACCGTGCACAAACTTTTCTGTATCCCAGTTGTCCAATAATTTTCATCACACTGCCTTTACTGAGGCAGATAATGCCACACAATTCATCTGCAGTCACCCGGCGGTCACCACGAATGATGTCATCGACTCGCTGAATGTTGCTTGGAGTCACTGCGGTTACTGGCCTGCCACTCCGCATTTTGTCAGCCAACGGTGATGGCCCTTCAGCTGTGTTACAGCAACGAACACATCGTCTAACAGTACTGACATCCACTGTTGCATCACCGTACACATTTTTCAGTCTCTCATGAATTCGAATAGGCGTTTCACCTTCTGCATGCAAGGATTCAATCACAGAACGTTGTCTAATACGAACATCAATGTCAGCCATTTTTCAAACTGATACAGTCCTGCCACCTGTTGGTGCAGGAAGTTGCAATTGCTGTGGATTGGAGAAGAAGGTTTGAGGAATTGTGACAAATTCGAATATTTAACATAGCTACCTTATTTAAGAAGAAAAAAATAGGAGGCATTACTTATTGACTGACCCTCGTATTAATGCACTATACAACACTATAGAAATATTCACACAAGTTTTGCCATAAAACTTTTAATGGGAGAGGTTTTTTAATTATATATAGGGTCCAATTCTTCAAGCATTTACAACAGAATTCTGGAATTACAAACTTTGAAGAGTGGCAAAATTTTAGTGCAACTCAGGCCTGCGCTAAAGTTTTGTGATTTTCGATGTTCTCATGGCATTTTTGCCCAGCTCCAACAAAATGGGCAGAGCTAGGGCAGGGTGGGGTGTTGCTACCACCGCTTGTCAAATTCATGACAAGTGGTTGCATTCGCTTCACCACAAATCTTACTCCAGCATGGACTTGAAGTAAGATTTGTGGTAAGTCACATGCAAGTCTTCAGTTGTTCCTGATTCATTAAGAGGCATACATCTCAATGAGAGCCTTGCACTCCAGCCCACCCCCTGATCAAGACCGTCGTGTAGATCGTCGGTCTTGGTGAATTGGGGCTATATTGTCCGCATACTCTTGACCATGATGAAAACTGAAAAGTCAAATAGAGTAGCCCTAAATCACCAAAAGGTAAAAATATAATGTAACTTTATTAGAAAAAATACCATAAAACACATAAGTTAACAAATGATGAGCGAATGTGCTCTCCACTGCTCGGTACTTGCCCGAGCATCACGGTGCTCGACAAGCTCAGCGAGTATTTCTGGGTTGCTCGGGCAGGAACTCGGGTCCCCGTCCTGCATGTTTGGCGCTCTTTAGAGAGCCAATTAACATGGGCGGGGACCTGAGTTCTCGCCCGAGCAACCCGACGCCAAGGATTGTGGACCCTGGGTCAATCAGGGTTGCTCACACATTCTACAGCTCCTGCACCTCCTCCTCCTCTTCAGCCTCCATCTCCGAAATGACCACATCACTCTGGAAGCTGGAAGCACTGCAGAACTGCCTCGGCCAAGTGGCAACAGGCTGTGCTGAAGCTAATATGCTTAGGTGACAAACCGCACACCGCTGAACAGTGGACAGCTCTGAAAGAACAGGCAGATCTGTGGTTGACATCATTGACTCTACAGCCAGGCATGGTCGTGTGTGACAATGGCCGGAGCCTGGTGGCAGCTCTGAAGCGAGGTGAGCTCACACACGTAATATGCCTGGCTCATGTGCTTAACCTCGTGGTTCAGTGGTTTTCAAAAACTACCCAGATCTGCCGTATCTGCTTGCTAAAGAACGCCACATGTGTGCCCATTTTAGAAAGTCAGCTACAGCTTCTGCTGCCCTTGTCTTGCTTCAGCAGCGATCACAGATTTCAGCTTACCGACTGATGTGTGATGTCCCCACGGGTTGGAACTCTACATTGCAGATGTTGGGAAGGATTTGTGAGCAGAAGAGGGCAGTTGTTGACTAGCAGCATCAACAAGGCCATCAGTATTCAGGACAGACACCAAACATAAGACCTCAGGAGTGGGCATGGATGTTAGACATATGTACCATCCTCCAAAATTTTGAGGACTCCACCAAGATGGTGAGCGGCGATGACGCCATAATTAGCATCACCATCCCGCTTCTCTGTCTTCTGAAACACTCTTTGCTTACAATTAAAGAGGATGCATTGCAGGCAGAGCATGATGAGATGCAACAAGGAACCAAAAAGAGTGATTACACACAGCCCAGCCTCATCTCATCCCAACATGGATTGGGTGACAATGAGGAAGAGGAGGAGGAGGAGGAAGAATAGGAGCTAGTTTCCTGTGCTATAGACAGTACTACTTGCAAAACTGTCAAACAGTCTGTTCAGTGTGGATGGGCTGAAGACAGGGGGGAGGAGGAGGAGGAGAAGAGCATGGTCAGTTGTCCTCTTGGTGCGGACACGGAAGTCTTGCCTGTTAGCAGTCTGGCACACATGGCTGAGTTTATCTTACACTGCCTTTCCCGTGACCCTCGCATTATCCAAATTTTGGGTAACAGTCATTACTAGTGTTGAGCCACCTCCGTAGTGTTCGAGTTCGGTTCGGTTCGTCGAACACCCGTGTGTTCGCCGAACTGTTCGTCGAACTGTTCGTCGAACACCTTCGAACACCGTTAAAACCAATGGCAGGCAAGCAAAAACACATAGAAACACATAGAAAACACCTTCAAAGGTGTCCAAAAGCTGACAAACTGCTCAGAAGACATAACTAACACATGGAAAAGTGACAAGTACATATAGTCATGCGAAAATAAAAGAGGTGGAGGAGTAAAAGGAGGGGGAGACACAGATATAGGCATGTCATGCCCTTCTAAATTCCAAAAAGTGAGAAGCCGACACGGCCATTCCGTTCCTGCCCGTGCCACCTCCGTGTCGCCGGGTTTGTGCCAGAGCCGCGGTGGACCCTGACGGCCAGCCCCCCTCTCCTAATACTGGTGCCTGTCCGCTGGTGGGTCGAGCCCCCCGCGTTGGGGGGGGGGAGTAACATCTGCAGAAGAAAGACCATCTTCCAGCCAAACTAACATGTCGACTTCTTTTCGTGGACAATGTGATACGATCCCTTTGTTACGGACACGCCCATCGCTACAAATTCCAGATGAGGCACAAAAACAGCAGGTGCTTCAGCGGATATCAAGTGCTCCTTCAAGTGGGCTCTCCTCCACCTCAACTTCAACATCACAAATACTCCAGTCCTCAGAGGTGTCACCCCAATCGCACTTGCTTCCTCACAGCTCCCAAGTCTCCAGCTGCCCGTCTGAGTATGGGGTAACACAGACGGTTGAGTCTGCACAGCTGTTTACTCATACTATAGCCTGGGAAACGGAGGTCTGCTCCAGAGCTTCTGTTAATCCAGACGAGGAAATGATCTGCACTGATGCCCAGAATCTTTATAAGTCGGATCCAGGACCAGATGAAGAAGGTTCTGAGCATAATGTAGACCCTCGTTTCCAAACTGTAACTCCTGTTGGTGGAGACAATGATGAAGACGATGATGAGACTCAAATACCTGATTGGAGCGACAACTTGACTTTTCGGTCAGGGCAGGAAGAGGTTGGCTTTGAGGACGACGGGTGTGATAACACACAGGGTGATGATGACAAGGTTGGAGATCCCACTTACTATCAACCCACAGTCAGCCAGTCGATGAGGTCACCCGGGCCTTTGCCTGGCCTTTGGGATGTCGCGGTGGTCGGCTCCCTGGCCCGTACCCTGGGGTCACTCTTTAAAAGGGTGGATAATTGTTAATTTTATAAGAGTTTGTGACACCACCTGTGGTATCTGGTGAGAAGCACCAGCGCTGCAGCAGTCCACTGAGGCCCGTGATAAGGCAGCTCGATGGTATAGCTCCCCACAGGTGGAGCTAGGTCTCAGGGCAGCGTATGCAGGGGGAATGCAGGACAGGTGAGACCCAGCTGGGTCAGAGCAAGAACGGAAACGGACACGGTAGTCACTTCAGTACCTTTTACTGGAGGAAATTCAGGCACATCCTGGAGCACTGTAGGGTGAAGGGTGCATATCAGGATCCTCCCCAATGAGCGGGTGTAGGGCCTCCTGTTTCTTGCCTCTGCGCAGTAAGTTTCTGACCTGCCTGGAGCTAGGCCTAACTTTGTCTCTGTCCTGCGCTGGCTGACCTTGTGGTAGGGCCTTCTCTTGAAGTTCACGCTCCCAGTATGCGGGGCCTAAGCGTCTCCTGGCTCTGTTACGTATCAGCACCTTAGCGATCCTGGGACTTGTAGTTCTCCAGGGATTCCGGTTATGCCTTACTGGGTCATAGAGATCCCGGTAAGCTCGGATCCGGTGTCCGGTAAATGCTTCGGGGAGAGCTGGTTAAGCTCCTCTGCCCCTTATGTACTAACTCGCCACTCGCCTTCGGCCTACTCGGGCCCTCAATAGGCTATACACACTAACGGCAGCTTGCCGCGCTTCACCGATCTTATGACGCCGGCACACCTTAAGCTCTATCTGGGCTCCCTGAATCTAGCTAGCAGGAGCCTCGTGCTCCACTGCTGAACTATTAACTGAGTTCTCTAGACTAGACTGAGCTCCACTGCAGACTGACCTCTCTTAGGCTTCTCTACTGCAGGAACTCTTCAGAGGAACTGAACTGCCTAGCTCCACCTTCCCTATTTATATCCCTAACGGGCTCCCTCTGCTGGTCTGAGGTGGAAGGTGGAGATGTGTGAATGTTTATGAGGGCCTCTTGTGGAGGATTCCATCAATACACTCTTCTAGGATCTGTGATACCAAGCGCAGCGGGGCGTCACAGATGCTATTGACGACGAGGTTAGGTTGCGCCTTCCTGGACAGAGACGGAGTACTGGAAGCACGTCAACAACTGCATCCTCAACCACAAGTCGTAGTGGCTCTTCAGGTCGCATGGGCTCTAAGCCTTGCATAGCCTGGGCATTTATTCAGATCGATAAGGATGACCCAACTCGTGTTATCTGTAATATTTGTCACCAAAAGCTAAGTATAGGCCAAAAAATCCATAGTTTGAGTACTTCATGCATGTACCGTCACATGGATATGAAGCATAAGTTGCAGTGGGAAGCTCACTGTGCTACAATGCGGCCTAGCAGGCTGGGCCAACCACCGTCTGCCCCATCTTGTGCATCCGCGGCCTCTTCATCCTCTGTGACTGGGGGGACAGCAGTCACACATGTTTTTGGATGCAGACCTGCCACCTCTTTACCTGCAACAGCCAGTGTGATTGGCAGGTCATCAGTTCATTGGGAAGTGGAAACACCTGCTGGTGTTGAGAGCTCTCTGACATCGAGAGCACCACCTTTGGATCAAGGCAACCTAACATGTCCGCCTGCATCTTCCTCACAGACCGGCAGTTTGCCAGGGACACCCTACTCAACCCCGTCAAAGCACAACAGCCAGCCCTCGGTCCCTCAGATGTGGACAAGTAAAAGACCATTTCCTCCTAGCCATGAGAAAGCTAAGAGGTTGAATTTCACCATCTGCAAGCTGTTGGCTACAGAAATGCTGCCTTTCCGCCTGGAGGACACAGTGGATTTTTGAGACCTTATGTCCGTCGCAGTGCCCCAGTACCAGATGCCCAGTCGGCACTACTTCTCAAAGAAAGGTGTGCCTGCGCTCCACCAGCATGTCGCACACAACATCACCGCTTCTTTGAGAAACTCTGTGTGTGACAGGGTGCATTTCACCACAGACACTTGGACGAGTAGGCATGGACAGGGGCGTTACATGTCGCTGACAGGGCACTGGGTAACTATGGTGACAGCAGGACAAGGGGCTGCTGTCCAAGTCTTGCAGTCCCCGCGAGTTGTACGTCAATCCTCTTTATCTAGAAGTTCCTCCACTGCTTCTGCCTCCTCAACCTCCTCTCGGTCCTCCACCTGCACCCAAAGCCTGTCTGGTAATGCCACCTGCTTTCTAACTGCGCACCTCCTTACTATGCTGGCAGCAGGGCTCAACAGCATCAGTGTTTACTTTGAAATGTCTGGGAAATGTGAGTCACACAGCTGAGGACTTGTGGTCAGCTCTGGAGACCCAGTTTCATGAATGGTTGTCTCCACTGGACCTGCAACCAGGGAAGGCCGTGTGCGACAATGCTGCAAACCTGGGTGCGGCCCTTCGCCGGGGCAATGTTACACACGTGCCTTGTATGGCTCACGTGTTGAACCTGGTTGTCCATAAATTTTTAGCCCACTATCCCTGACTAGATGGCCTTCTGCAGAGGGCACAGTCACTGTGTGCTCACTTCCGCCGTTCGCATCCCGCAGCTCAACGACTTACATCTCTACAGAAGTCGTTGGGCCTGCCAGTTCACCGGCTGAAATGCGATGTGCCGATGTAGCACCCTGAGGATTCGGCTGCTACAGGGGTATTACACCTCAAGCAAGAGGTGTGGTATTCCACTCCCGGGTAAGGATGGAGTGTGGAACTGAGCTCAGTAGGCTGCATACACTACACACATCCCATTTCCGGGGGACAGATCGACGGTACTCCCACCAGTTTATGTGCAGGTACGATAGTGTCTGTCCCTGGCTGGAGTGGGAGGGGGTTGGAACATCCCAGTAGTGTAGAGGCAGATAGGGGGAGCAGTCTGGGTAATGCTAGGAGCTCATTGGGTGCTGGTCACCTGAGCTCACACATAGAGGGAGTATATAAGGTGGGAACCATCTTAGATCAGGGTCAGACAGGCAGACAGCTACTAGTCAGTCTGTTGTAGAGGGTCAAGCAGTCCTGAAAGAAGAGAGAGAGGAGTCAGAAGGACCCAGAGGGGAAGAAGAGGGAACCCCAAGAGCCCAAATACAAGCAACAGGGTGAAGGGTTGGCACAAGGGTACCGGATCCCAAGCTGGTGGAGGGCACTAATCCTCAGCCAGAGACCGGAGGTTGTGGGCAGGATCTGCCACGACCCCCCACTAAATCCACCAGGAAGGCAGACCAAGTATAGGGTCAGGGAACCCAGAGGAGGTGTACCCACCAAGAGACCCGAGGGAGCCGGACATAGGTGGATCCCTGGTGGGGAAGGCCAGAGAAAAGGAACGTCAGAAAGGGAGCTCAGGATCACGCTCCAGAATTACCTGGGGGTTGGCCGAGTCCAGGACCTGGTGGACGCAGCACGGCTCGGGCGGTCACTCAAGGCTGGAGTGACCAGAACAACAGCAGTAAGTAAAAACCCTGAACTGCACAGCCCGACTCTGAGTCTTAATACCATCCTCACTGCACCACCACAACCACCACCCTCTACAACTGACCCCCTGAGGCTATACCCCTCCCGTTGGGGGTTATACTACCAGAAGCTGCACACACACCACCAGCCTCAGCGGACCCTGCTGCAGCGGCGGCCGTATTGACCGCAAATCAACGGGTGGCGTAGTCGACACTAAAGAACATCCAGCAACATCTGTAGGACTGCCACACACTGAGCTTGACACCCTGGGCACGGACCGGGTCACCGCCACTCGGAGACTACAACCCCCATCTGATCCGGCTCCGGGTATCCCCCAAACAACACTGGCCCAGGGGGCGCGTTAACTTTGGCGTAGTCGGCAGGATCTCGTGCCCGCAACAACCGGGTACTGCGTGCCTGAAGAAAAGTTCACCGTTACCTCAAAAAGAAGTCTCCCGCCGGTTCCGGAGGGTCCCCGCCAACGGACCCCATCACAGGTCGTTTCCCGCCGGTTGTCCGCCATTTGCAGCTTTTTCCCGCCATCCATGGAGTTTCCCGCCACTGGGAGACGATTCCCGCCATTTCCAAAGATTTCCCGCCTTGGAAGAGCGGACGCCATTATGGGCGTGCCAGAGGGTGGCAAAAGGCCACCTCCCATCGTGGGCCAGGTCGAAGAATGGCGCCAAAAGCGGAAACCGCGCCCACCAACAGAGACTGTGATGCTGGAAGTGTCCATCAGCGTGAGAGAACTGCCCCTGGAACTGACAATCACAAAGTTGCCCCGGGACCACCTTCAATGTGGGCGGAGACAGAACAAAAGAACGAAGATGGGTGCAGCCTGGAGGAGTCTGGAGAGAGCGCACCCGGAGACAAGAAGTCTGGAGAGGACTCCGGAGAAGTCGTACCCGGAGATGGAGGGAGAGGCAGGCAGCACCGACCCAGTGGTCAGGAGCCTGTTGCAAGCAACAACCCCACTAGGCTTAGTGGAGATCCTAGCACAGCTCCCCCGAGACCGGGAGTGTGCACAGACCGCGCTGGAGGGCCTCGCACGGAGGATGGCCCAGGTGCAGCAAGACACGCTGACGGAGTGGAGCCGTGAGATGGCCCAGCAGACCGGAACCCGTCAGCGGAGCACGCCACCCGAGACGAGGAGACAGACAACCTCTGAGGATGGTGCAGGAGGAGTGAAGGCCGGAGACGGCGCCAAGAAGGGAGCTGAACGGACGGAGGCAGGTAAAGGGGACGTCACTACCCCGAGCCGAGAAACCGTGTACCTGTCCCAGCTCCCCGTCGCAGAGCCCGAAATTCCCCCTGCCGTGCCCGTCGCTGCATCGTCACCGTGCCAGACTAGGCCTCAAGCAGAAGCCGCGGCCGCGACCCCTGTGACGTCACACGCCTCGACCCTGAGCGCGACCAAACAGGAAATACCATCGGACTGGTCGCAAGGTCTAGTACCTCCGGGCGCCGCAATTCCAACAGCGCCCCCTACCTCCGCGGAGCCACCGGCCTGGTCGCAGGGCCGAGTACCCCCGGGCGCCGCCGTCTTCACGGTGCCCTTTACGTTCAGGGTACCCCAGGCCTGGTCGCAAGGCCTAGTCAATCCGGGCGCCGCTTCCACCACCGCGCCCTCAACATCTCGAGTGCCGCACCTGGGCGAAGATCTATTTGCCCAGCACACGTGCCCGGATGGGCAGCCCTTTGTATGGCCCCAGGAGTACTACCAACTGGAACTCCAAAGAGCAAGGCCCCTGTGCGAGCCCCTGATTCCGGCTCCGAAGCCCGTCAGGAGAACCCCGCTCCCGCTAGAAGAAGCACAATTCGAGTGGGACCCCACCGGAGGAGACCTCATGGGGTTCACTCAAGAAACGCGGGCAGCTGCAGCAGAGCGAATGGAGTGCTGCCGCCAGCAGTTGGCAGCCTTCGAGCAAGAGCGGAAAGAGAGGCGGATCCGTGAGCAGCGGCTGCAGGAACAGAGCGCAGGGCAGAAGAGCCGGACCAGGAGGAACCCCCGTGCAGCTCATGGTCCCCGTACCACCGGGACTGTGATTAAATTCAACCTGCAGCATGGGTGGGGCTTCATAAAAGACCATCATACCCCCGGCGACGTCTTTGTAACCAGAAGAGACGTGGAGTCCCATCTGCCGGAGGGACACAGAGGTCGTGACCTGTACGTAGGGGACGAGGTCACGTTCACCCGGCACAAATGTGCCAAAGGACCCTACGCCCTCCATGTACATCGCCTGACGGAGGAGGAGCTGCGGTGTGAGGAGAAGCAAGAGGACCCGGACGGGTCTGAAGATAAAGAAGGAGCAGGAGGACGCCGTCGTTAAAGTACGGTAAAGAGACTGTAAATAGTTACCCGTCTGGGTACAGTGAACTGTTGCTGCTTTAAATATGTCCCCGTTGGGACAAGTGTAAACTGTTAACCTGTGTGTCCCTTAATCCAACTGACCGAGGACTGAGAGCGGTCATTCCTTCCTTATACCTGGCCGAGGACTGAGAGCGGCCACTTTCCCCTTGTAAATAGTTGCGCTTTCTAAGGCGCCCCCTACCGGTTTTATAGGAAACTGTTGTTTTTCTTGAAGAGACTGTCGCACTTTACCCGGTCAAAAGTCGCACCGTGGCCGGAGGAACAAGAATGTCATTTATAAAAAGTTTTATGCTGATAGTATATATGATGTTTTATATGTTTATGTTTTATGAAAAAAAATTGTATGTTTATGGATGTTTATTCTTTTACAGCCCGAGGACGTGCTGTGATTTACCGGGGGGGAATGTAGCACCCTGAGGATTCGGCTGCTACAGGGGTATTACACCTCAAGCAAGAGGTGTGGTATTCCACTCCCGGGTAAGGATGGAGTGTGGAACTGAGCTCAGTAGGCTGCATACACTACACACATCCCATTTCCGGGGGACAGATCGACGGTACTCCCACCAGTTTATGTGCAGGTACGATAGTGTCTGTCCCTGGCTGGAGTGGGAGGGGGTTGGAACATCCCAGTAGTGTAGGGGCAGATAGGGGGAGCAGTCTGGGTAATGCTAGGAGCTCATTGGGTGCTGGTCACCTGAGCTCACACATAGAGGGAGTATATAAGGTGGGAACCATCTTAGATCAGGGTCAGACAGGCAGACAGCTTCTAGTCAGTCTGTTGTAGAGGGTCAAGCAGTCCTGAAAGAAGAGAGAGAGGAGTCAGAAGGACCCAGAGGGGAAGAAGAGGGAACTCCAAGAGCCCAAATACAAGCAACAGGGTGAAGGGTTGGCACAAGGGTACCGGATCCCAAGCTGGTGGAGGGCACTAATCCTCAGCCAGAGACCGGAGGTTGTGGGCAGGATCTGCCACGACCCCCCACTAAATCCACCAGGAAGGCAGACCAAGTATAGGGTCAGGGAACCCAGAGGAGGTGTACCCACCAAGAGACCCGAGGGAGCCGGACATAGGTGGATCCCTGGTGGGGAAGGCCAGAGAAAAGGAACGTCAGAAAGGGAGCTCAGGATCACGCTCCAGAATTACCTGGGGGTTGGCCGAGTCCAGGACCTGGTGGACGCAGCACGGCTCGGGCGGTCACTCAAGGCCGGAGTGACCAGAACAACAGCAGTAAGTAAAAACCCTGAACTGCACAGCCCGACTCTGAGTCTTAATACCATCCTCACTGCACCACCACAACCACCACCCTCTACAACTGACCCCCTGAGGCTATACCCCTCCCGTTGGGGGTTATACTACCAGAAGCTGCACACACACCACCAGCCTCAGCGGACCCTGCTGCAGCGGCGGCCGTATTGACCGCAAATCAACGGGTGGCGTAGTCGACACTAAAGAACATCCAGCAACATCTGTAGGACTGCCACACACTGAGCTTGACACCCTGGGCACGGACCGGGTCACCGCCACTCGGAGACTACAACCCCCATCTGATCCGGCTCCGGGTATCCCCCAAACAACACTGGCCCAGGGGGCGCGTTACCGACACGGTGGAATTCAACTCTGCACATGTTGCAGCGACTGTGGCAGCACCGACAAGCCCTGGTGCAATAGTTTCTGACGTATAGCCTGGGCCAACGAGATCCAGAGGTGGGGCAAATCACACAGCAGGAGTGGTCTCAGATCAGGGACCTATGAAGTTGACGCGCCCCCTGGGCCGTGGGGTACCCGGAGCCGGGCCGGTAGGCGCTGGGGGTTGTAGTCACTGTGGCGGTGACCCGGTCCGTGACCCAGGGCGGTCAATCCAACGGTAATTTGTATATATGGATTTTATAATGTCCGACTACGCCACCTGTGGAGTGAGGCCAAAGGGGCCGCCGCTGCGGAACAGTCCTCGGAAGCTGGTGGTTTTGCTGCAATGGTATTATTACTCACCACAGGAAGAGTGTAGCTTCAGGGCAGTGTGGGTGGATGATGGTGGTTGTAGTGCAGGGAGTCAGTAATGAACACAGAGTCCGTGTGATGCAGTCCCAAGAACTTTACTCACAGTTGTTGCAGTCCAGATTACAGGTACCAGAGCTATCTCACCCGTTGTGCTGTGCGTACTCAGTGAGGGGCTCAGTCCACCCCCAGATAGCTCCGGAGTACTTAGCAGGACCCCCTTCTGTGTGTCCTTTCTCTGGCCTTCTCCCTGCACCTCACACCCAGTGACACTTCTATCCGGTATCCTCGGGCCTTGGCGGGCGACTTGTGTTCCGTCCCCTGGGTCCTTTGTGGCTACCTTCTTAGTGAGACTGGTGTGGACTTTTGCCTGCAGTACATGAAATGCTGCAGCCTCCGGTTTCTAGTTGAGCCTTGCTGTTTCTCCTCTAGTTGAGGGACCAGTTCCCCTTATCTGGCCTGACCCCTCTACCTCCTGGTAGCAGCGGGAGTACAGGTGGCCTTCTGCACGGCCCGTAGCCCTAGGGTCCCTTCGGTTCCTGGAGCCTTCCTGCTCCCACTCCTCTCTTCTCTCCTTCAGTCCTGGGCCTCCCAGGCTAGGCCCGCCTCCGGAGCAGAGCTCATGCCGAGCCTCTGCTCCTGTCACTTTTCCTCCTCTGACTGGCTTGCTCTTTCTAAGATGGCTTCCTATTTATACTCTCCCTGTCATGTGCTCCCCTAAGCTGCTCCCCTAAGCACCCACTACATAGGATCCTCCCACCAGCTAGGGACCTGGGACTGTGCTCTCCCTTAGGAGCAATCTCGCCCTAACCCCACTGCGGGTATGTGTTGGATGCAGGTGTTAGGGTCCCGAGCCATACGCCTTCCTTACCTGAGGGTGAGATACCACACCTCTGGGTGAGATGCAGTAACTCTGTGGTGACTGCACCCTCAGGGGCGCCACACACCTTTCTGCACAGTTTTGAAATGGCGACGAAGATGTTTAGTGCTGACGACGATGCCATTATCAGCATAACTATTCCGGTGATTTACATGCTGGAGCACACATTAAACAGAATTCAGAGTCAGGTGGTCGGACAAGAGGAGGTGGAGGAAGTAGAGGAGGAGTCGTATGCGGAAGGGATAACATCTCCAAGGTCCAGACGGTTGGCAGCACCAAGGAGGCAGGCATGGGAGGGTGGGGGAGAGGGATTAAACAGGGCGCATGGTAGCAGCCAAACTGTTGAGGAAGGTGCAGGAGCCGAGGAAGAAGTGGAGGATGAACTGGCGATGGGCATGGAAGACTCATCAGATGAGGGAGACCTTGATCACATTTCTGTTGTGCGAGGTTGGGGGGAGAGGGCAGAGGAAAGAAGCATGATTCTTACCTCGCTACCAACACAACAAGGACTTGGTCCTCCTGGATGCGCAAGACACATGAGTGCCTTCTTGCTGCACTACCTGCAACATGACCCTCAGATTGCAGAATTCGAAGTAATCTCGACTACTGGGTTGCCACACTCTTAGATCACCGGTACAAAAGTAAATTTGCCGAAATAATTCCTGCCATAAAAAGGGATTGACGCATGCAGGAGTATCTGCAGACGCTGTTGCAGAATCTTACATGTGCTTTTCCACAAAACACCAGTGGTGCACGAAGTGAATCTCACAGTTCTAACTTGCCAACCGCGGGACTGTCGAGTCTTCATCACTCAAACCGTAACAGTAACACAGTATCTGCTGGTAACAGCAATTTTGTGAAATCGTTTCACCACTTTTTTAGACCATCCTTTGCAAGGCCACTGGAGACAAGAAGTCTGACACATAGTCAATGCCTAGAGAGGATGGTGCAGGAGTATCTCCAAGTGAACATCGAAGCCATGACTGTGTCACTGGACCCTTGCTCATTTTGGTATTCCAATCTGGAAAAATGGCCGGAGCTCGCCACTCACGCCTTGGAGATCTTGTCATGCCCTGCAGCCAGTGTTCTCTCTGAACGTGTGTTCAGCACTGCTGATGGTGTGCTGACAGATAAGCGCACGCGGCTTTCCACTGAGAATGTAGACAGACTCACGTTCATAAAGATGAACAAATCATGGATTCGCAAGGAATTTTCTAATCCTGTGTTATCCTTGGGAGGCTAAAAGCTTGAGGATTTGGTAATATCACCTCACCAACCGTTTTAAGCAACTGTGGGGCAATTGATGCCACTTAACCCTAGAACGCATGACCATAAAAATCTACACTTTCATATACCTGGGGCCTTTTAGGCCCGTGTGCAAATAACATTGAATAACTCAAACTCAAATGACAAACAACTATATACATGAAGAATACCTAGAGTTTCAAAATTCTAACTAAAGTAATCTTGCAGAAAATAGAAAACAATTAACAGGGCGGGACTGCGAGGCCCCAGGTATGCGTTCTAGGGTTAAGTGGTGTCTGTGCCACAATTTTGGGAAAAAATGGAAACTCTTTTTGGAGTCCCCTTGCTGTGTCTTACGTGACGTTGGCATCGTCAATGCCAGGTGGGTTGGGTCGCTCCCCCCCCCCCCTTTTAACTGTAAGAAAATACATACACTATGGCTTGGGGTAACACAGATGATTGAGTCTGAAGAGCTGTTTACTCAGAGGTCTGCTCCAAATCTTCAGTGTCTGCTAGTCAGCGTAGAATTTTTAACTGCATCTAGCCTAGGCAATACTTTGGGCGTAGTAGCCCAGCTGCGAAGCAAGCTGCACCGCCTGTGTATCTAATAAGAATTTTTAAATACATCTAGCCTAGGCAGACTGTGGGGACCCCCAACCAAACCCAGACGCTCAGCCCCCCTACCGCCCCCCTTTCCTTGACAATACAATAATGTAACTCTTACAACTGGATGGGTGAGGTTCGGTCACAGCTTTATTAACTCTTTATACTCATTCCATTAGAAAGACATTTTATTTCTAAAATAATTCAGCTTGTTGCAGCAGGCCCTGGGTCTCCACTCCGGCAACTTGGCCAACAAGTGTAACTCTCCAACATGTCCTTTCTATTTCCAGGCCACGGAGGATCCTGCGTACTCGTATGCAGGACTCTGACCCCCACCCATCACTCTTAACGCTTGTTCCACTCCGTCCTGGAGTCCTGACAGGAATATGTCCAGTCCAATATCCATTAAGTGAACACCGTCGGGCCGTATGAGGCCTGCTTTATCTCCTTCCAGTTGTCGGTGTCGTACCACTACACCGCCTCTGTCTCTTCTAAATTTTGCCATCCGAATATTTATTACCCGCCTTGTCCGTTCGATGGCCGTGATGTCTCGCGCACCTTGCCATACCGCTATCGGCACAATCTCTGACCATACTATAGCTAGTTTTGTGAAAAATTCTCTGACGCGCTCAGTGTCTAGTTTCATTATTGCCATTAGTTATGCGCTCTTGTGATGACCTAGGTTGTTTCCCCCGGCCTGTATAACTAAGATGACCAGACATCTTGCCTCTCTCCCTACCTTGATTACCTCCATTAGTACCTGTGGCCATAGCAGGCCTCTAATACCTCTCCAGTTGAAATATGTGTTATGAAACTCTAATTTCCTCCCGCCTGGGCGGACTTTTGCCCTTTAATCTGCCCAATATATATACGAGTGGCCTATCACCCACACTGTTGGCTTAGCGTCACCTGTAAAAGAAACAAACCACGTTAGGATAACAAGTCCGGTCTTATGTATCTTGCCAAACAGGTGGATCACCATCTCTCTATCCTCTGAACTTCCGTTTCTGACAGTCCTGCTCTTGCTGCTTCTGTGGCCGCGCCTATGCGGAATGAGTGCGTCCCGTAATCTTTGGGGTGGTTCCCTGCCGATGTTATGCATTTATTAAATATAGCTTGGAACTGGTATCTTGATAATGGCGTCCCATCAATGTGTGATAGGAACAAATTACTTTGTGATCTGATGGTTAGATATGGTTTTACTATTGTTACCCGACTCAGTGTACCGTTTGTGGGTTGTAGAAGTACCCAAGTGCCCCTGCCCGCTGGAACCATTTTCGATTTGTGTATGCGTAGACGTATTGCATTATTGCCTATGACTACGTCCTGGTGTAATAAGCCTCCACTGGTGCTAATTTTGGATTGAGGGACTAATTCGCTTATGCATAGCGCCCCGAAGAAGGCGATCACAAATGCAGTAGACAGTAGTGTTGCTTCAAATTGTGAGTGTCATGTTAATGGTGTTAGGGATATGATGTGAGAAATCAGTTTTAGTGACACGGGACGGGACGTCTACACTCCTGACTTGGCTGACCATTTTTCCACCCTTTTATGGATTGTCTAATGATAAATCTTTGTCACATCTCCCCAATTCAGTAGTTGGAAGTGAAATGCTACTCCGGTCAGACACCGCTGCGCTGACGCCCCTGATATGCCCCTCATCATTAGCTGGTGGAGAAATTCTATGGTGACTTGTGATCTGGCTTGTTCACATTGGTCAACCCGTCTGCCTGCTACTAGTCGTGTCCACTCTTCCCATGCCTTACCGTATGCTTGCCACGTCGACGGGGCAACTGACGCTCCGATTAATGGCATCAACTATTCGCCACTAGATCCCATAGGGAAGGTGGGCAACTGTTGTCCCGATGGGTGGGCATTGTGGAAGAGCTCTGTGAAAATCTGCCAATTGAATTGTTATAAAGCATTAGCAGCAGCTTTAGACCCCTCAGCATAGTGGCTAGCGCGGACCCATACATTGTGTTTTAGGCACAGGAATGCTAGCCTGGGTAGTAGGCCTAGCACTGGGAGAGACGATGATGCCATCTTATTAATGCAGTGTGCTAAGCTGGTGTTTTTTGTTATGAAGCGTATATTTTTGTAAGCCAGGAGCGCGCCCCATATTTCTATTGCTACCACTATTGGGAAGAAAAATTATTTTCAGGGCTAGATGCAGCGAAAAATTATTATTAATTGAAAAGCTGGTGGAGCTTGGTATAGATGGCCTAATACAATGAGATCCACACACTGCTAGAAGGCCAAATATTTTTTCAGAGGTAGATGCAGACAAAAAATTATTTTGAATTTGCAACCTGATGGAGGTCAGTATAGATGGACTAATAGAACAAGTCCCACACACTGCTAGAAGGCCAAACATTTTTTCAGAGCTAGATGCAGAAAAATATTATATTCAATTTGCAACCTGATGGAGGTCAGTATAGATGGACTAATAGAACAAGTCCCACACACAGCTAGAAGGCCAAATATTTTTTCAGAGGTAGATGCAGAAAAAAATTATATTCAGTTTGCAACCTTATGGAGGTCAGTATAGATGGACTAATAGAACAAGTCCCACACACAGCTAGAAGCCCAAATATTTTTTCAGAGGTAGATGCAGAAAAAAATTATATTCAGTTTGCAACCTGATGGAGGTCAGTATAGATGGACTAATAGAACAAGTCCCACACACTGCTAGAAGGCCAAATATTTTTTCAGAGGTAGATGCAGACAAAAAATTATTTTGAATTTGCAACCTGATGGAGGTCAGTATAGATGGACTAATAGAACAAGTCCCACACACTGCTAGAAGGCCAAACATTTTTTCAGAGCTAGATGCAGAAAAAAATTATATTCAATTTGCAACCTGATGGAGGTCAGTATAGATGGACTAATAGAACAAGTCCCACACACAGCTAGAAGGCCAAATATTTTTTGAGAGGTAGATGCAGAAAAAAATTATATTCCGTTTGCAACCTTATGGAGGTCAGTATAGATGGACTAATAGAACAAGTCCCACACACAGCTAGAAGCCCAAATATTTTTTCAGAGGTAGATGCAGAAAAAAATATATTCAGTTTGCAACCTGATGGAGGTCTGTATAGATGGATTAATACAACAAGTCCCACACACAGCTAGAAGCCCAATATTTTTTCAGAGGTAGATGCAGAAAAAAATATATTCAGTTTGCAACCTGATGGAGGTCTGTATAGATGGATTAATAGAACAAGTCCCACACACAGCTAGAAGCCCAATATTTTTTCAGAGGTAGATGCAGAAAAAAATATATTCAGTTTGCAACCTGATGGAGGTCTGTATAGATGGATTAATAGAACAAGTCCCACACACAGCTAGAAGCCCAATATTTTTTCAGAGGTAGATGCAGAAAAAAATATATTCAGTTTGCAACCTGATGGAGGTCAGTATAGATGGACTAATACAACAAGTCCCACACACAGCTAGAAGCCCAATATTTTTTCAGAGGTAGATGCAGAAAAAAATATATTCAGTTTGCAACCTGATGGAGGTCTGTATAGATGGATTAATAGAACAAGTCCCACACACAGCTAGAAGCCCAATATTTTTTCAGAGGTAGATGCAGAAAAAAATATATCCAGTTTGCAACCTGATGGAGGTCTGTATAGATGGATTAATAGAACAAGTCCCACACACAGCTAGAAGCCCAATATTTTTTCAGAGCTAGATGCAGAAAAAAATTATATTCAATTTGCAACCTGATGGAGGTCAGTATAGATGGACTAATAGAATGATGCTATGCCCAAAAGATTTTACTTCACTAGGTGCAGTAAAAAAATTGGTATTCTATACACAGGTGGTATATCTTGCAACACAGATAGGCTACTCCACTGACTAACACACTCTGCAATAGGCCAAAAAGGATTAGCTTTGCTAGATTCAGCCAAATGCTGTGAAAAAAACTTGCACAGCACTGGCACAGACCTGCCTGGCAAAAACTGATAGGAACTGATGTAACCTAGTCCTGAAAAGGACTCCAATTACAATTAGTCTTTACTCCCACAATCTATCTATTTAAGAGCACAGACCTGCCTGATAAAAGTCGTTGGAAATGCTGTAACCTAGTCCTTAAAAGGACTGCAATCACAACTATTCCCTACTCCCAAGCTATCTGTAGATTTGTGTGAAAATTGGCTTGAAATTAACAAGGTATAGCGCACACAGCAACAGCGGTGCCGTCTAACACGCAGCTGCAGCAGTGAGAAAATGGTGGTGACGGGGAAAATGGCTTGGTCTTATAGGGCAAGGACATGTGACATACACTGCCAATGACACATGCCCTTGCTTGTGTGAAAAAAAGCACTTTGCTCCGTGTGTGCGCTGCTGATAGGCTGACAGATTGCACCACCCCACTGCAAATGCGGGAAAGAGAAAAAAAAATGGAGATCTTCATTGTTCCTGCAGAGATCCATCCCATGCCCCTCCCCCCACCCCGCTGTACACTCAAACTGCGTATTAACATTAATTTTCATCATTACTGAGAAAAAATCCAGTTATGATTTTGGTGCACGAACAGTTATCGAACATAACCTCGAACAGCCGAATTTTTCTCAAATTGTTCGTGTTCGCCGAACGGCTCGAACACCGCCCAAAACAGCTCGAATTTGAGATTGGCGAACAGTTCGAGTAGAACAACGCTCATCTCTAGTCATTACTGGTTGGTGAGGCTTCTAGACCCACGATACAGGGAGAACTTTCTGAGTCTTATTCCCTTGCAGGACAGGCCTAATAAAATTGTGCAGTATGAAAATGCCCTTGTTGAGGAATTATTAAAAAAATTCCCACCTAAAAACGCTTGCCGCAGAGGTCACAGTACGTTCGACAACCAAGGAATACAGGCGAGAGAGACACAAATGCAATCCAGCAGAGGCAAGGGAACACAGTCAAACTTCTGGGACAGTTTTCTCAGACTCTTCCATCGCACAGGCCCTGAGGCGCGAAATACTCTCACAAAAAGGAAACGTTTCGGAAGATGGTGAGGGAGTACCTTGCCGACCGTACCAACATCCTCCAGGATTCCTCTGTGCCTTTTAATTATTGGGTATCCAAGCTGGACATGTGACATGAGCTGGCTCTCTGCGCCTTGGAGGTCCTGGCCTGCCCTGCTGCTAGAGTTTTGTCAGAGTGGGTTTTTAGTTCCGCTGGTGGATTATAACCAATAGGCGTATCCGCCAGTCAACTGAAAATGACAGGCTGACTCTTATAAAAATGAACAAGGGCTGGATTGATCCAGACTTCTCAACACCTCCGAATGATATCAGTGTAACATAAACTCACATACAGTGTCTTTGTTTGGAAGGTCTAACTCTATTCCCATGCACCTCTATCTGCTCACCCAGACATGTGTATATGCTTCCTGATTTTGACTATTTGCTCTTGTCCTCCTCCTTCTCCTCATCCTCATCCTCCACCACCATATCACCACCATATCACCATATTTACATCTCTTGCAAGGGAAATTGCAGTTCCTCCAAATTTTTTTCAGCCGTTGCATTCGCTGCACAGGCAATCAGTATGGGAGACCCACTTCCTAATAATGGGAACATTGTTTTCAGGAGGCCCTACCGACCTCTACATCTCTTGCAAGGCACATTGGAGTTCCTCCAAATTTTTTGAAGCAGTTGCATTCTCTGCATAGGCAAACAGTATGGGAGACCCACTTCTTAATAATGGGAACATTGTTTTCAGGAGGCCCTCTGATCTCTATGTCTCTTGCAAGGGACATTGAAGTTTCTCCAAATTTTTGGCAGAAGTTGCATTCACTGCATAGGCAAACAGTATAGGAGACCCACTCCTTTTTAATGGGAACATGTTACTGTGGCCCTATGTGTGATTAAATTGTTAGTGGGGTTTTCCTAAATTTTGGCAGCTGTTGAACTCACTACATATCCTATAACTGTATAGCAGACCCTCTCCTTTCTAATGGGAACATGTCATTACTGTGGCCTAGCTCTATATGTGTTTAAATTGTTAGTGGGGTTTTTCCTAAATTTTGGCATCCTTTGGACTCACTGCATACCTAATAACTGTACAGCAGACCTTCTCCTTTCTAATGGGAACATGTCGTTACTGTGACCCAGCTCTATGTATCTTTAAATTGTTAATGGGGTTTTTCCCAAATTTTGGCAGCTGTTGGACTCACTGCATACCCTATAACTGTATAGCAAACCATCTCATTTCTAATGTGAACATGTCGTTATTGTGGTTAGCTCTATGTGTATTTAAATTGTTAGTGTGGTTTTTCCTAAATTTTGTCAGCCGTTGGACTCACTGCATACCCTATAACTGTATAGCAGATGCTGTCCTTTCTAATGGGAATATGTCGTTACTGTGGCCCACCTCTATATGTCTTTAAATTGCTAGTAGGGTTTTTCCTAAATTTTGGCAGCCGTTGGACTCACTGCATACCCTATAACTGTATAGCAGACCCTCTTCTTTCTAATGGGAACATGTCATTACTGTGGCCCAGCTCTATGTGTGTTTAAATTGTTATTGGGGATTTTCCCACATTTTGGCAGCCCTTGCAGTCACTGCATGGGCATTACCACTGTAGGAGACCCACTCCTTTATAATGGGAACATTTTTTTTACTGAGACCCTCCCCTATCTCTCTTCAAAGGGGTATTGGAGTGCCTCCAAATTTTGGGCATCCCTTGCAGTCACTGCATACGCAATGACAGTATAGAATCATAGAATCATAGAATGGTAGAGTTGGAAGGGACCTCCTGGGTCATCTGGTCCAACCCCCTGCTCAAAGCAGGATTCACTAAATCATCTCAGACAGATGTCTGTCCAGCCTCTGTTTGAAGACGTCCATTGAAGGGGAACTCACCACCTCTCGTGGCAGCCTGTTCCACTCATTAATCACCCTAACTGTCAAAAAGTTTTTTCTAATATCTAATCTGTGTCTCCTCCCATTTAGTTTCATCCCATTGCTTCTAGTCTTTCCTTGTGCAAATGAGAATAAAGATGATCCTTCTACAATGTGACAGCCCTTGACATATTTGTAGACAGCTATTAAGTCTCCTCTCAGTCTTCTTTTTTGCAAGCTAAACATTCCCAAATCCTGCAACCGTTCCTCATAGGACATGGTTTGCAGACCAGTCACCATTCTGGTCGCTCTTCTCTGAACTTGCTCCAGTTTGTCTATGTCTTTTTTAAAATGTGGTGCCCAAAACTGTACACAGTATTCCAGATGAGGTCTGACCAAAGAGGAGTAAAGACCGATAATGACTTCACGTGATCTAGACTGTATGCTTCTGTTAATACATCCCAGAATTGTATTTGCCTTTTTTGCTGCTGCATCACACTGTTGACTCATGTTCAGTCTATGATCTATTAGTATACCTAAGTCTTTTTCATATGTACTGTTGCTTAGCTCTATTCCTCCCATTCTGTATATGCTTTTTTCATTTTTATTGCCCAGATGTAGTACTTTGCATTTTTCCCTGTTAAAAACCATTCTGTTGGTTGCTGCCCACTGCTCCAGTTTATTTAGGTCTTTTTGAATCCTCTCTCTCTCTTCTCTAGTATTAGCTATCCCTCCTAGCTTTGTGTCATCAGCAAATTTAATCAGTTTACCCTCAATTCCTTCATCTAAATCATTGATAAAGATGTTGAACAATACAGGTCCCAGGACGGAGCCCTGTGGTACCCCACTTGAGACATTCATCCAGCTGGATGTGAAGCCATTTACAACCACCCTTTGAGTCCGATCACTAAGCCAGTTATGAATCCACCTAACAGTTGCCTGGTCCATTGCATACTTGGTCATTTTTTCAATAAGGATGGTGTGAGATACTTTGTCAAATGCTTTGCTGAAGTCAAGATATACTATATCTACAGCATTTCCCTGATCCACCCAGTCAGTGATTCTGTCATAGAAGGAAATTAAGTTAGTCTGACATGACTTGTTAGTTACAAACCCATGTTAATCACTTCATTCTTATCCAGGTACTTACATACATGTTGTTTAATAATTTGTTCAAAGATCTTTCCTGGTATAGAAGTCAGACTCACCGGCCTATAGTGCCCTGGGTCCACCTTCTTCCCCTTTTTGAAGATAAGAACAACATTTGCTCTTCTCCAGTCTTCTGGGACTTCTCCTGTTCTCCAAGAACTTTCAAAGATTATGGAGAGTGGTTCTAAAATTTCTTCTACGATCTCCTTCAGTACTCTGGACTGTAATTCATCTGGACCTGGAGACTTGAACTCATTTATGTTAGCTAAATATTCCTTCACAATCTTTCTGTTTACAGATAACTTGGATTCTTCTATTCCTTTAAAAGGACAGTGAAGATCAGTTGATGTTACATTTTCTTTCTGAGAGAAAACAGATGCAAAATAGGAATTAAAAAGTTTGGCCTTCTCAACATCCTCTTACCATTTCTCCATTTTCATCCTGTAAAAATCCTATAGCATCTTTGACTTTTCTTTTACTTTTGACATACCCCCAAAATCCTTTTTTATTGCTTTAGACATCTCTTGCAAGCCTTAATTCATTGTCATCTTTAGCTAACCTGATACGTGCCCTGCAGGATCTGCAGACTGCATTATAATCTTCTTTAGATATGCCTCCCTCTTTCCATTTAATAAACATTTCTTTCTTTCTTTTTAGCATGTGTTTAAGTACTGTGTTCATCCATCCTGGTTTCCTTAAATGCTTTCCATTCTTCCTACTTTTCGGGATTGTTAATGATTGTGCTTTGAGAATCTCATTTTTAAAAATTTCCCATCCTTCCTGGACATTTTTGTCCTTAAGGACATCCAGCCATTGGATCCCTCCTATTCTCTTTCTGAGTCTCTTAAAATCTGCCTTTCTAAAATCTAACCTTGAAGTTTGAGTCTTCACATGTCTTCCTCCTCTAGTTATCCAAAATTCTATAATAGCATGATCGCTGCCTCCTAGGGTCCCAGCCACCTTTACCTCCTCAACCATTTCCTCCCTGTTTATAAGGATTAGATCCAAAGTAGCAGATCCCCTTGTTTTCTCCCCTACCTTTTGGAAGATAAAGTTGTCAGCAAGAGAGGATAAGAATTCGCTTGACCTGTTAGTTTTACTTGAGAGAGATTCCCAACAAATGTCTGGATAGTTGAAATCTCCCATGACCACTATGTCATATTTTTTTGAGAACTTGGTCATTTGGTACATAAAGAGTTCATCCATATCTTCAGCTTGCCCAGGTGGTCTGTAGTAAATGCCTACAATGGTGTCCTTTCCGTTGTTCTCTCCTTGTATTCTTACCCAAACAGTTTACACAGAACTCCCAGTCTCTGAAGCTTCAATCTCTGTGCAGATATATGCTTTTCTAACATACAATGCGACACCTCCTCCTCGTTTATCAAGTCTGTTCCTTGCAAATAAGTTGTATCCTTTTAGCCTTGTATTCCAATCATGTGTATCGTCCCACCAAGTTTCAGTGATTCCAATGACATCATATTTCTTTTCCTGTGTTAGTAGTTCCAATTCTCCTTGTTTGTTGCCCATGCTTTGTGCATTTGTATAAAAACATTTTAGTTTGTGATTGGTTTCTCTTCTTCCCATATTTTTATTATTTAAATTGTTTTGTCTTTGTTCTTCCTTTCCACTTCCAGTAGCAGAGATCTCAATAGTATTTGTCAGCTGTATGGCTTTTTCTGGCCTTTTGCTTCCCTTCCCACATTGTTCTAGTTTAAAGCTCTCCTGATGAGTGTAGCAAGGCGACTTCCAAATACATGTTTTCCAGTCTTCGTAAGGTGCACCCCATCTCTAGCAAGTAGTCCATCATATAGGTAATTCATTCCGTGATCCAGAAATCCAAATCCTTGTTGACGGCACCATCGACGTAGCCAGTTGTTCACCTGTAGAATCTTATTCCACCTCATTATTCCATGGCCATCCACTGGGAGGATGGATGAGAAGACCACCTGCGCTCCCAATTCTTTCACTTTCTTGCCTAAGTCTTCAAAGTCACTGCAGATGGTTTCCAGGTCCTTTCTTGCGGTGTCATTTGTCCCTACATGTATTAGCAGGAATGGGTAGTGATCTGTAGGTCTGAAGAGTCTTGATATCCTGTCAGACACATCTTTAATTTTTGCTCCTGGAAGACAGCACATTTCTCTTGAGGTTATGTCTGGTCTGCAGATAGCGGTCTCTGTTCCTCTTAACAGGGAATCCCCCATGACCACCACTCTCCGTTTTTTCTTCACAACATTCTTCTTTCTCCATCCAGGAGGATTCTGAGGGCTTACAAGGTTATTCATTGCTGGCAAAGTCTTATCTTGCTGTATTTCTTCATGGTTCTCCTGCGAGAGAGCCTGGTACTGGTTCCTGAGCAGTATAGGTGCTGACTGCCTCTCTATCCTCCTGCTTCTCTGGGTCTCATACTTCCATTCCTCTGCTTCCTCAGGTGCAGTTCGAATTTCTTCTCTTTCTGTTAAGTAATGGGAACAACAAAGCATAGCTGACTGTTGGCCCTTTAAGAATAGTTAGGGCCTCCTGATGGCCCTATAAAAATAGTGTTTGTGACTTTCAGAGTCCTTCATGAATGAAACAGGATGTGTCTGATCATGTCTCACACATTACATGGCCAAATAAGGTAGTAAAATGTTAAAATGAATTTCTCACCGTTGAAAGCTATGCAAAAGTCCAAAAACGCATCAAAAACGCTATGTGTGAACATAGTCCACGGTGTGGAGGAGAATTTTTGTCTTTGTACATTTATTTTGCCTTATATACAAGTCATTACCCTGGAAAGGATGTTCCTTAACCTATTTCCCAGGAAAATCTATTTTGGTTTAGTTTTTGTATGCTTCATTGTGAGTCTGTAAAAGTGGCGTAATACTTCTGACAACATTGTTGACAGCCGTGACCTGGGAGTCAGAAATGCTTCAAGGGGTCTCCCCCATGTTCCCATGTAATTTGAGCACTGTTCCCATCAATTTGGGCAATTTTTAGGCTGTTTCAGACCGCCGGGGGGGGGGGGGCTCCCGGAAAGATGTTCGAGTTTCCCATAGACTTACATTTGGCTCGTTACTCGGACCGAGCACCCGAGCATTCCAATTTACTTGACCCAAGCAATGAGTACCCGAGCATTTTAGTGCTTGCTCGTCACTAATGTTAACCATATAGAACTATCAAGGTTTATATTTTGTGACAAAGTAACTGGAGATATATGCGAGGGGAGATATGTTTCACTGCGGCTACTAGCTTCAGTGAACTAAACCTACAAATTTCCTCCAGCATGTTATGTGCTGAGGGTTAAACAACCATTTTCAAAGGGAGTGTTTTTTTGTGAATGACATTGACAAGGGCGGAGGTCATTCACCATATCTTCACCTCAGGGTGTGGCTGGGCAAGTTAAATGCTCAGTCACTGTTTTTTTTCTCTGGTGTGGTCTGGAGAAGGAAGTCTTCAGACTGTGTGTGTGTAGAAGCCAGAGCGCTCCACAGAAGGACTTTTGTTTGGTGAAGCTTCACTCTGCTACCAAGAGTGGGAGAAACCCTTCTCACCTATGGATGATACTGTATCTTTTTTGTTTTTCATTTTCCCGGAGAGGAGAGGACGTGTTTATTTTGTGTAATCCTGCTGAGGTTTATGCCATATCCCAATGAACCTGCATGAAGTTAAACAGATTCCAGGAACACATGTAACAGCCACAGAGAACAGTGGATGTCCTGGGTAAAGGCTGTCAGTCAGCAAGAGATGTCAAGCAGCATGGAAGAGCTCATCAATCACCTGGTCCAAAGTCAAGAGCAGCAGCACCTTCAGCAGCTACAGCAGCAACGAGAGCAGCAGCAGCAGTACCAGCAGCACATGCAGCAGCACCGGGAGCAGCAGCAGGTACAGCAGGAGACAAATAAACTCCTTATGCAGCAGATCCAACAGCAGCAACGGCAGGTGGAACTCCTAGCGGGGGAAGATTGCAGCAGAGATACTGCCCCTCCCTCAAGTCCAGGTGATGTCTCATACGTCCGTAACGCGGTAAGGTGAGCTTTGCGAAAGATGACCCCAGTGGATGATGTTAAGGCATTTTTGACTGTGTTTGAAAGGATAGGAGAGCGGAGCAGTGGGCAGAGGTGCTGGCCCCCTATTTAACGGGTGAACTCCAAAAGGCCTACTATGACCTGGCCCTCCAGTATGCACAAGAGTATGCCAAATTAAAGACAGAGATATTGTCACACTCAGAAGTGACTATATCTGTCAGAGCACAAAGGGTCCACCACTGGGCGTATGCTGGCGACAATCCTCCTCACTCGCAGATGTTTGACTTGCTACATCAAGACCAAAAATGGTTGCAGCCAGAGTTTTCCACTCCTGCCCAGATGGTAGAGCGTGTGGTGATGGACAGATTCATCCATTCCCTTCTCAGGCCGGTATAGGCCTGGGTTGTTCAGGGGGATTCTCGAAATGATAACGACCTCGTTGGCCTAGTAGAGAGGTAACAAGTGGTCGAAAAATCCCCCGGGAAGCCGGGCATAGTCACTTTCCCTTACTGGAATACCCAAAGGGGGGCAGGTCCACCACGAAGGAGGTTTAGAGCCACAACTGGGGGGCATCCCAATTCCACTGAGGGTCCCACAAAGACTGTTGTTAAGGATGTGGTCTGATGGCAGTGTCACAATCCTGGACATGTAGCCGCCCAGTGTCATACATCCTCTGAGCCAATGGACTGCAGCCTGGGCAGACATTGTTCTTATTACGCTTATCAGGCCAGCGAGGTGCCACAGGCATGTGCCGTGTCCATTAATGAAGTGCGGGTGCTTGGACAAATGGACTCTGACTCGGGGAGTCTGGTGACCCTAATCAATGCCACCCTTCCCCACCAGCTGATCCCTGCCAAAATGGTGGGCATTTGCTGCTTACATGGGGAGCCAAGGACTACCCAGTGGCCAGAGTGACAGTGGGAACAGACTGTGATGTCCAGTCCTACGAGGTCGGGTTGATCAAGGACCTGATATATCCCGTCATATTAGGGTTCAATTTTGCTTTGTTTTGGGACTTGTGGGGGAAGGGAACCGGACTGAGTCGCATGGACAAAAGCCTGGTCCCTAGGGAAGAACCTGCCGTTTGACCAGGTTACGGTCTATAATGGGGTTGCTCAAGAGCCAAGGGCCGACACTAGATTCCCCCACTTTGCAGTTCAGGGGAGTTATTATATCGGGTGCCAAACTAAGGGGTGATGAGATAGTGGAACAGCTGTTAGTTCAAGTGCCATACCAACGGAGGGTATTAGATATGGCCTATTCACATGTTCTGGGGGGACACCTGTGGGTCGAGAAGACTCAAGAAAGGATATTGAGGAGGTTTTATTGGCCAGGATGTTATTGGGAGATCCTAAACTATTGTAGGTCCTGCCCCACCTGCCAGATAACCGTGCCCTCCTCCCACTTCCATAGTGCCCTGGTCCCACTACCTGTGATAGAGGTTCCCTTTGAAAGGATTGCCATGGACCTCATGGGTCCCTTAGTTAAATTGGCCCAGGGTCACCAATACATCCTAGTGGTCAAGGACTATTCGACCCGGTACCCCGAAGCCGTACCAAAAGAAACTCGTCAAGTAAAATTATAGCCCAGGAACTGGTCCATATTTTTGCCAGGACAGGTCTGCCAAAGGAGATTTTGAAAGACCAGCGAACCCCTTTCATGAGTAAAATGATGAAGGAGCTGTGTAATGTCCTTCAGATTGCCCAGCTACGGACCTCAGTTTACCATCCGCAGTCGGACAGCCTAGTGGAGTGCTTTAACAAGACCTTCAAGGTGATGCTCAGGAAGGTCATTGAGAAGGATGGGCGAGACTGGGACTACCTGCTTCCGTTTCTGCTCTTCTCCATCAGAAAAGTTCCTCAAGCCTCCACTGGCTTCTTTCCGTTCGAGTTCCTTTATGGTCAGCATCCAAGAGGACTCCTAGACATCGCCAAGGAAGCAAAGGCAAGGGTGTATAACCGATCAGCGAGGCTGAGGTAATTTCTGTCTGGGGATTGCGTTCTGGTGCTTATTGCCACTGTCGAGAGCATGTTCTTGGTCAAGTGGCAAGGCTCATATGAGGTGGCGGTATGGTGGAGAAACGAAGCGAAGTGAACTACAAAGTCCACCTACCTGGCCAAAGAAAGCTGCACCAAGTATATCATGTGAACTTGCTCAAGCTGTAGCGAGATCGCGAAACGTTGGGGGCTCCTTGTTTGGGAGCTGGTCCCAAAGCCAAAGTGGAGGACACCACGATAGAAGAGACTGTATCTCCAGCCCAGAAGCAACAGTGTAGAGAGCTACTGCAACGGAACCGTGACCTGTTCTCGGAGTTGCCGAGGCGTACGCAGGTGGTCGAGCATGACGTGTTGACAGAAGCGCATGTTAGGGTAAACCTTAGGCCCTATAGGATTACTGAAGCCCACCGTGAGCTAATCTCAACCGAGGTGAAGAGGATGCTGGACCTCGGTGTGATAGAGTATTCAAAGAGCGGATGGTCGAGTCCAATTGTTCTCGTGACAAAGCCCGACGGAGAGTGGAGATTTTGCAATGACTACCACCGGCTGAATGAGGTATCCAAATGTGACGCATACTCAATTCCCCATGTTGATGAGCTCATCGAGAGACTTGGACCTGCGAGGTATATTGCCACCCTCAACCTGATGAAGGGCTACTGGCAGATCCCCATGTTCCGGAGGGTCAACGAGAAGACGGTTTTCTGAACACCTGATGAGTGTTTCCAATACACTCAAATGCCTTTCAGACTGCAGGGGGCCCTAGTCACTTTCCAGAGTGCCATGGATCGGATCCTCGCACCACATAACAAGTATGCCGCAGCCTATATTGATGACACTGTCATCTTTTGCCCAGACTGGGCTAGTCATCTACCAAAGGTACAGGCGATTCTGGATGATCTGAGGAAGGTGGGATTTACTATAAATCCGAAAAAATGTGCCGTTGGAAATGAGGAGGCCAAGTACTTGGCTATGTTGTCGGGAGAGGTGAAATTAAGCCACAAGTCAATAAAGTCGAGGCAATCCAGAACTGGCTGCAACCGCTCTCCAAGAAGCTGATGAGAGTGTTTCTTGGAATTGTTGGATATTACCAGCAGTTTATTCCAAATTTTGCCATGATGGCCGCGCCACTTATGGATCTTCTCAAGGGCACCAGATCAACGACGGCGAAATGGACGGATTAAAAGGAGATGGCTTTCCAACAGCTGAAGATGGCACTGTGTAAGCAGCCAGTCCTGGATGCACCAGACTTTAATAAAGAATTTGTGGTCCAGACAGACGCTTCAGAAATTGGCCTAGGAACCATGCTATCCCAAGAGATAAATGGGGAGCAACATCACATCCTGTATCTGAGCCGGAAACTCTCATCCTGTGAGAAAAACTACGCTATAGTAGAAAAAGAGTGCTTAGCCATAAAATGGGTCTTAGATACACTGAGATATTACCTACTAGGCCGGAAGTTTAAACTGGTGTGAGACCATGCCCCTTTGAGGTGGTTGAGAGAAAAGAAGGGTAAGAATGCCCGGGTGACTAGGTGGTTCTTAGGTTTCCAGGACTTTAATTTGCACGTGGAGCATAGACCCGGGAAGTTATACTGTAATGCGGGTGCCCTCTCTGGAATTCCCTGTCTGGGTTCTGAAGGTGCCCAAATAGCCAACTTTGGGCAGAGGGGGTAATATGTGACAGAGTCACTGGAGATATATGCGAGGGCAGAAATGTTTCACTACAGCTACTAGCTTCAGTGAACTAAACCTACAAATTTCCTCCAGTATTTTATGTGTTGGGGGTTAAACCACCATTTTCAAAGGGAGTGTTTTTTTTGTGAATGACATTGGGAAGGACGGGATGTCATTCACCATATCTCCATCTCAGGGTGCGGCTGGCCAAGTAAAATGCTCAGTGACTATTTTTTTCTCTGGTGTGGTCTGGAGAAGGAAGTCTCCAGACTGTGTGTGTGTAGAAGCTAGAGCACTCCGCAGAAGGACTTTTGTTTGGTTAAACTTCACTGTGCTACCAGGAGCAGGAGAAACCCCTCTCACTTATGGACGGTATTATACTTTATCATTCTGTTTTTCGTTTTCTCGGAGAGGACGTGTTTATTTTGTGGAACCCTGCTGAGGTTCATGCCATATCCCAATAAACCTACATGAAGTTAAACTGTGACATGTTTCCTGTGTCTGCCTCTGTGAGAGCCAAGCAAGTCGCTTTACCACAATATAAAGAGGAGACATGGAAGACATGCAAGGCGAGGCGCAGTCAAATGAGGAGTATGGGAACAGCACTCAAAAACTACAGAGAGGGAGTAACAGAAAGTATATGAGATAAATCAGCAGCACAATCATGCTATCAGAAAAGGCCCACAGACCATAGTCAGATACACTAATGAATACAAAGCTCACAATGCAAATCACAATTACCCATAATGTACAATGACTGTTAACAATTCTCTCTTTGCAGCCACTGACGTGCGTTTCGCATGGCTGCTTTCTCAAAAGGGTGTCATATGCACTGCCCTGTCCCATTATATATATCCACTCAGGCCAGAGCATGTTGATTATTCCGGTGGGTGCGTTACGGATTCCACCGCCAATCTACTAACTTCCTATGTGGCCATCTTCACTCCGTGCGCATGTCAGGTAAACTTTGACCCAGTGAAGTCATTTTCAGCAACCTTCAGAAGCGTGATGCGGCTCGAGTCCATGGTGTGCATACTTTCAGTTAACGAACATTTTAAAGAAGACCATAGGTGAGGCCATATTGTGAAGGATGTAAAGAAGTACTAAATAATTAACAGATAATGAAAACATAAAGATAGAGGTCTTAGCTCAGTAAAAGATCTAGTGATTGGAACAGATGATAATGTGGCTCATTTCCCATATGGATCAATTCATTTACACTATAGACCACAAATGCAGCCACACTACAGAAACATGATAGATAGTGATGGGCGAGCACTAAAATGCTCGGGTGCTCGATGTTCGGGTCGAGCAAATTGGAATGCTCAGGTGCTCAACCCGACCAACGAATCCAATGTAAGTCTATGGGAGACTGGAGCATTTTTCAGGCGGCTCCGCCCGACGATCTGCAGAGGCCTAAAACTTGCCCAAATCGATGGGAACAGTGCTCAAATGACATGGAGACAGCATGGGAAAGACCCCTGGAAGCATTTCAGACTCCCAGGTCACGGCTGTGAACAACGTTGTCAGAGGTATTACGCCACTTTTGCGGACTCACAATAAAACATACAAAAACGAAACCATGGATTTTCCTGGGAAATATGTTAAGGAACATCCTTTCCAGGGTAATGACTTGTATATAAGACAAAATAAATAACCAAAACCAAAAACACTCCTCCACACCTTGGGCTATGTTCACATGTAGCGTTTTTGATACGTTTTTGCACTTTTGCACTGCTTTCAACTGTGACAAATGCATTCACCGGGAGATGTCATTTAACAGCCTTATCTGACCATGTGGTGTGTGAGACATTATTAAACACTAGAGATGAGCGTTGTTCTACTCGAACTGTTCGCCAATCTCAAATTCGAGCTGTTTTGGGCGGTGTTCGAGCCGTTCGGCGAACACGAACAATTTGAGAAAAATTCGGCTGTTCGAGGTTATGTTCGATAACTGTTCGTGCACCAAAATCATAACTGGATTTTTTCTCAGTAATGATGAAAATTAATGTTAATACGCAGTTTGAGTGTACAGCGCGGTGGGGGGAGGGGCAGGGGATGGATCTCTGCAGGAACAATGAAGATCTCCATTTTTTTTTCTCTTTCCCGCATTTACAGTGGGGAGGTGCAATCTGTCAGCCTATCAGCAGCGCACACACGGAGCGAAGTGCTTTTTTTCACACAAGCAAGGGCATGTGTCATTGGCAGTGTATGTCACATGTCCTTGCCCTATAAGACCAAGCCATTTTCCCCGTCACCACCATTTTCTCACTGCTGCAGCTGCGTGTTAGACGGCACCGCTGTTGCTGTGTGCGCTATACCTTGTTAATTTCAAGCCAATTTTCGCACAAATATACAGATAGCTTGGGAGTAGGGAATAGTTGTGATTGCAGTCCTTTTAAGGACTAGGTTACAGCATTTCCTACGACTTTTATCAGGGAGGTCTGTGCTCTTAAATAGATCGGTTGTGGGAGTAAAGACTAATTGTAATTGCAGTCCTTTTCGGGACTAGGTTACATCAGTTCCTATAAGTTTTTGCCAGGCAGGTCTGTGCCAGTGCTGTGCAAGTTTTTTTCACAGCATTTGGCTGAATCTAGCAAAGCTAATCCTTTTTGGCCTATTGCAGAGTGTGTTAGTCAGTGGAGTAGCCTATCTGTGTTGCAAGATATACCACCTGTGTATAGAATACCAATTTTTTTACTGCACCTAGTGAAGTAAAATCTTTTGGGCATAGCATCATTCTATTAGTCCATCTATACTGACCTCCATCAGGTTGCAAATTAAAACTAATTTTTATCTGCATCTACAGTACCTCTGAAAAAATATTTGGGCTTCTAGCAGTGTGTGGGACTTGTTCTATTAGTCCATCTATACTGACCTCCATCAGGTTGCAAACTGAATATATTTTTTTCTGCATCTACCTCTGAAAAAATATTGGGCTTCTAGCTGTGTGTGGGTCTTGTTCTATTAATCCATCTATACTGACCTCCATCAGGTTGCAAACTGAATATATTTTTTTCTGCATCTACCTCTGAAAAAATATTTGGCCTTCTAGTAGTGTGTCGGACTTTCTCTATTAGTCCATCTATACTGACCTCCATCAGGTTGCAAATTAAAACTAATTTTTATCTGCATCTACAGTACCTCTGAAAAAATATTTGGTCTTCTAGCAGTGTGTGGGACTTGTTCTATTAGTCCATCTATACTGACCTCCATCAGGTTGCAAACTGAATATAGTTTTTTCTGCATCTACCTCTGAAAAAATATTGGGCTTCTAGCTGTGTGTGGGTCTTGTTCTATTAATCCATCTATACTGACCTCCATCAGGTTGCAAACTGAATATATTTTTTTCTGCATCTACCTCTGAAAAAATATTTGGCCTTCTAGTAGTGTGTCGGACTTTCTCTATTAGTCCATCTATACTGACCTCCATCAGGTTGCAAACTGAATATAATTTTTTTCTGCATCTAGCTCTGAAAAAATATTTGGCCTTCTAGTAGTGTGTCGGACTTTCTCTATTAGTCCATCTATACTGACCTCCATCAGGTTGCAAATTAAAACTAATTTTTATCTGCATCTACAGTACCTCTGAAAAAATATTTGGGCTTCTAGCAGTGTGTGGGACTTGTTCTATTAGTCCATCTATACTGACCTCCATGAGGTTGCAAACTGAATATATTTTTTTCTGCATCTACCTCTGAAAAAATATTGGGCTTCTAGCTGTGTGTGGGTCTTGTTCTATTAATCCATCTATACTGACCTCCATCAGGTTGCAAACTGAATATATTTTTTTCTGCATCTACCTCTGAAAAAATATTTGGCCTTCTAGTAGTGTGTCGGACTTTCTCTATTAGTCCATCTATACTGACCTCCATCAGGTTGCAAATTAAAACTAATTTTTATCTGCATCTACAGTACCTCTGAAAAAATATTTGGGCTTCTAGCAGTGTGTGGGACTTGTTCTATTAGTCCATCTATACTGACCTCCATCAGGTTGCAAATTCAAAATAATTTTTTTCTGCATCTAACCCAGCCAATAGTTTTGGCCTAATACCACAGTTTGGCCACTCAGCTCTGCTCGGTTACCATCCATTGTTTTTTTGTGCAAACAACTCCAGAGTTGTGAATTAGTTAACCACCAAAATGAGTGGAAAATGGCCTGCTGCTGGTGGAAAGGGGAATAGGCGTGTTGGGAAGGGGAAAAAAGGTTGTGTCCGTGGGGTAGGTGTTAAAGCAACAGTAACATCTGCAGAAGAAAGACCATCTTCCAGCCAAACTAAAATGTCTACTTCTTTTAGCGGACAATGTGATAAGATCCCTTTCTTACGGCCACGCCAATCGCTACAAATTCCAGATGAGGCACAAAAACAGCAGGTGCTTCAACGGATATCAAGTGCTCCTTTAAGTGGGCTCTCCTCCACATCAACTTCAACATCACAAATACTCCAGTCCTCAAAGGTGTCACCCAAATCGCACTTGCTTCCTCACAGCTCCCAAATCTCCAGCTGCCCGTCTGAGTATGAGGTAGAACAGATGGTTGAGTCTGCAGAGCTGTTTACTCATACTATAGCCTGGGAATCAGAGGTCGACTCCAGCGCTTCTGTGAATCCAGACGAGGAAATGATCTGCACTGATGCCCAGAATCTTTATGAGTCGGATCCAGGACCAGACGCAGAAGGTTCTGACCATAATGTAGACCCTCATTCCCAAACTGTAACTCCTGTTGGTGGAGACAATGAGGAAGACGATGATAAGACTCAAATACCTGATTGGAGCGACAACTTTAGTTTTTTGTCAGGGCAGGAACAGGTTGGCTCTGAGGACGACGGGTGTGATAACGCACAGGGTGATGATGATGAGGTCGGAGATCCCACTTACTGTCAACCCACAGTCAGCCAAGAGATGAGGTCAGCAGAGGAGGTGGAGGAAGATGCTAGTGACGACGAGGTCAGGTTGCGCCTTCCTGGACAGAGACATAGTACTGGAAGCACGTCAATAACTGCATCCTCAAACACAACTCTGCCTCTCACCACAAGTCGTGGTGGCTCTTCAGGTCGCATGGGTGCTAAGCCTTGCATAGCCTGGGCATTTTTTCAGATCGATAAAGATGACCCAACTCGTGTTATCTGTAACATTTGTCAGCAAAAGCTAAGTAGAGGCCAAAAAATACATAGTTTGAGTACTTCATGCATGAACCGGCACATGGACATGAAGAATAAGTTGCAGTGGGAAGCTCAGTGTGCTACAATGCGGCCTAGCCGGCCGGGCCAACCACCGTCTGCCATATCTTGTGCATCCGCGGCCTCTTCATCCTCTGTGACTGGGGGGACAGCAGTCACACCTGTTTTGGGGCGCAGACCTGCCACCTCTTTACCCGCAACAGCCAGCGTGATTGGCAGGTCATCATTTTCTTTGGAGGTGGTAACACCAGCTGGTGTTGAGCGCTGTTCGACATCGATAGCACCACCTTTGGATCAAGGCAACCTAACATGTCCGCCTGCATCTTCCTCACAGACCGGCAGTTTGCCGGGGACACCCTTATCAACCCCGTCTAAGCACAATAGCCAGCCCTCGGTCCCTCAGATGTGGACAAGTAAAAGACCATTTCCTCCTAGCCATGAGAAAGCTAAGAGGTTGAATTTCACCATCTGCAAGCTCTTGGCTACAGAAATGCTGCCTTTCCGCCTGGTGGACACAGAGGATTTTCGAGACCTTATATCCGTCGCAGTGCCCCAGTACCAGATGCCCAGTCGGCACTACTTCTCAGAGAAAGGTGTGCCTGCGCTCCACCAGCTTGTCGCACACAACATCACCGCTTATTTGAGAAACTCTGTGTGTGACAGGGTGCATTTCACCACAGACACTTGGACGAGTAGGCATGGACAGGGGCGTTACATGTCGCTGACTGGGCACTGGGTAACTATGGTGACAGCAGGACAAGGGGCTGCTGTCCAAGTCTTGCCGTCCCCACGAGTTGTGCGTCAATCCTCTTTATGTCAATGTTCCTCCACTGCTTCTGCCTCCTCAACCTCCTCTCGGTCTTCCACCTGCACCCAAAGCCTGTCTGGTCATGCCACAAGCTTTCTAACTGCGCAGAAGGGATCCTGCACACCTCCTTACTATGCTAGCAGTAGGGCTCAACGTCATCAGGCGGTTTTTACATTGAAATGTCTGGGAAATGTGAGTCACACAGCTGAGGAGTTGTGGTCAGCTCTGGAGAACCAATTTCATGAATGGTTGTCTCCACTGGACCTGAAACCAGGGAAGGCCGTGTGCGACAATGCTGCAAACCTGGGTGCGGCCCTTCACCGGGGCAATGTCACACACGGCCTTGTATGGCTCACGTGTTGAACCTGGTTGTCCAGCAATTTTTAGCCCACTATCCCAGACTAGATGGCCTTCTGCAGAGGGCACGGTCGCTGTGTGCTCACTTCCGCCGTTCGCATCCCGCAGCTCAGCGACTTACATCTCTACAGAAGTCGTTGGGCCTGCCACTTCACCGGCTAAAATGCGATGTGCCTACCCGGTGGAATTCAACTCTGCACATGTTGCAGCGACTGTGGCAGCACCGACAAGCCCTGGTGCAATACGTTCTGACGTATAGCCTGGGCCAACGAGATTCAGAGGTGGGGCAAATCACGCTGGAGGAGTGGTCTCAGATCAGGGACCTATGCACCCTTCTGCACAGTTTTGAAATGGCGACGAAGATGTTTAGTGCTGACGATGCCATTATCAGCATGACTATTCCGGTGATTTACATGCTGGAGCACATGTTAAACAGAATTCGGAGTCAGGTGGTGGCACAAGAGGAGGTGGAGGAAGTAGAGGAGGAGGAGTTGTATGCGGAAGGGCTAACATCTGCAAGGTCCAGAAGGTCGGCAGCACCAAGGCGGCAGGCATGTGAGGGTGGGGGAGATGGTTTTACCAGGGCGCATGGTAGCAGCCAAACTAGTGAGGAAGGTGCAGGAGCCCAGGAAGAAGTGGAGGACGAACTGATGGAAGACTCATCAGATGAGGGAGACCTTGATCACATTTCTTTTGTGCGAGGTTGGGGGGAGAGGACAGAGGAAGGAAGCATGATTGTTACCTCGCCACCAACACAACAGGGACTTGGTGCTCCTGGATGCGCAACACACATGAGTGCCTTCTTGCTGCACTACCTGCAACATGACCCTCGAATTGTGAGAATTAGAAATAATCCTGACTACTGGGTTGCCACACTGTTAGATCCCCGGTACAAAAGTAAATTTGCAGAAATTATTCCTGCCATAGAAAGGGATGCACGCATGCAGGAGTATCAGCAGAGACTGTTGCAGAATCTTACATGTGCTTTTCCACAAAATACCAGTGGTGCACGTAGTGAATCTCACAGTTCCAACTTGCCAACCGTGGGACCGTCAAGTGTTCAGCACTCAAACCGTAACAGAACCACAGTATCTGCTGGTAACATCAATTTTGCGGAATCATTTCACCACTTTTTTAGCCCATCCTTTGCAAGGCCACAGGAGACAAGAAGTCTGACACATAGTCAACGCCTAGAGACGATGGTACAGGAGTATCTCCAAGTAAACATTGAAGCCACGACTGTGTCACTGGACCCTTGCTCTTTTTGGGCTTCCAATCTGGATAAATGGCCGGAGCTAGCCACTTACGCCTTGGAGATCTTGTCATGCCCCGCAGCCAGCGTTCTGTCTGAACGTGTGTTCAGCGCTGCTGGTGGTGTGCTGACAGATAAGCGCACGCGGCTCTCCACTGATAATGTAGACAGACTCACGTTCATAAAGATGAACAAATCATGGATCCGAAACGACTTTTCTACCCCTGTGTCATCCTGGGGAGAGTAAAAGCTTGATGATTGGTTAAAATCACCCTACCAAACGTTTTAAGCTTTCAAATTACTAATCATGTTTATCTGTATCTTGACTGGAAAATAATTTGGGCTTTGTAGCAGTGTGCAGCACTGATCCTATTAGGCCATCTCTAATAAGCTCCACCAGATTTAAAATTAAAAATAATTTTTAGCTGCATCTAGCCCGGAAAATAATTTTGGGGCTCCGAGATGCGCAAGACACATAAGTGCGTTCTTGCTGCACTACCTGCAGCATGACCCTCATATTGTCAGAATTCGAAGTAATCATGACTACTGGGTTGCCACACTCTTAGATCCCCCAAACTTTTCGATCAACCTTTTCATTTTAATAAAGAACAAAAAAATGGTCATTTTTGAAATTATAAGCATTAGCAGGTTGTTAGAAACTGAAATCAAACAGTTTTCAACTCAAAACTTTATTCTAGGTGATGTTACATTTTCACATAGGACCCCTTGTTCGAAAGGAGCTTCTGAACTCTCTCGTCCATTGAATTTGTCAGGTTTTGGATGGTTTCTGCTTTAATTGTTTTGCATGAGGACAGAATACCCTCCCAGAGCTGTTGCTTAGATGTGAACTGCCTCCCGCCATCATAGACACTCCTTTTAATGATGCTCCAAAGGTTCTGAATGGGGTAGAGGTCAGGGGAGCATGGGGGTCACACCATAAGTTTGTCCCCTTTTATGCCCATATCAGCCAGAGATGCAGATGTTTTATGTGCAGCATGAGATGGTGCATTATCATGCAGAAAAATGATCTTGCTGTGAAATACACGGTTCTTCTTCTTGAACCATGGCAGGAAGTGCTGTTTGAGAAAATCCACATACATTATGGAGTTCATCTTTAGCGCCTTCAGGGATCCTAAAGGGGCCGACAATCTCTCTCCCCATGATTCCAGCCCAAAACATTACTCCACCTCCTCCTTGTTGGCGCTGTAGCCGTGTTTGCGTGGGGTGTCCATCAACCAGCCATCCTCCACTCCATCCATCTGGACCATCGAGCGCTGCACGGCACTCATCCGTGAACAAAACAGTTTTGAAATCAGTCTTCATGTAATGTTTGGCCCACTGGAGCCGTTTCTGCTTGTGTGAAGTGGATAGAGGAGGTCGATAGGATGGCGTATGCACAGCTGCAAACCTCTGAAGGACCCTGCATCTTGTTGTTCGGGGGACGTTGGAGGCACAAGCAGCTTCAAAAACTTGTCTGCTGCTATGACAAGGCTTTTTTGCCGCTGCTCTTTCAACCTGACGTAATTGCCTGTAGGAAAGAGTCCTCAATTTGCCCTTATCAGCACGCACACGTGTGTACTGTGAATCAGCTACATACTTCTTGATTGCCAAGACACTTCATCCTGATCATCGCACAATGTTGATTGTAGTCATGCCTTGACCTAAACACTCCACAATTTGTTGCTTCTCAGCAGCCGACACATCCTTTTTCTTTCCCATTTTGGCAGAAAATGTAGGCTGCTTAATAATGTGAGAGAGCCTTCTTAAGTAGTCTTGCCTTTCATTGGACACACCTGCCAAACTAATTAGCACAGGTGTCTGCAATTGCTTACAGTGATATAAAGAGCCCTGACACACATCACCATCAATGAGTTTAACTGACAAACAAACAAATTCTTCCCTTATCACTCCTAAACACTTTTTGCATAATAATTTGGAACGCGGTGTACATGTGCTTTTCCACAAAACACCAGCGGTTCACGTAGTGAATCTTACAGTTCTAAGTTGCCAACCGTGGTCTGTATGGAATTGTTCAATAAAGGGCCCAAAATTAAGATAACATAGATGGGAGAGGTCTCTATGAATAGGAATTCCTAAGTATTTGATACCCTGTGAGGGCCAGGCAAAGGGAAAGTTGGACTGGATGGAATCCTATATGGATTTGGGGAGGGAGACATCGAGGGCCTCAGACTTCGCTGCATTGATTTTAAAATTTTACCATGTAACAAAGTGATCTATTTCAGCCATAACAGCATGGATGGATATATGTGATTGAGTGATATATACTAGGACATCATCAGCAAATAGAGAGCACTTGTACTCGGTGCCTCCCACCTCAATCCACCTAATATTGGGGTTATGGCGAATTGATGAGAGCAGGTGCTCCGTCACTAGGATGTATAAGAGAGGGGACAGAGGACATCCCTGCCTTGTCCCATTGGTGATTGTGAAAGGTGATGAAAATGTTCTGACGCACCCCCTGGGCCTTGGGACACCCGGAGCCGGACCCTTTTTGGTGGATGCTGGTGGTTGTAGTCTTCGTGGCGGCGACCCGGTTCCGTGGCTCAGGGCGGTCAAACCAGTGGCGGAACTATTTATGTGGTTTTGATGTTTAAATGTCCGACTACGCCACCCGTGGATTGCGGTCAGAGTGAACCGCCGCTACAGGGCAGACCGCTGAGGCTGGTGTTGTGGGTGAAGCAGAGCGTAGCATAACTCCCCACGGGAGGAGTATAGCCTCAGGGCAGTGTATGCGGAGGATGGGGTGATGGTGCAGGGCAGCAGCAGTAACGACACGGAGTCAGTGATGCAGTCCAGGGCCTTTACTCACAGTTCTTATTATCCAGACCACGTCTGCAGGTAACGGCTGCCCACGTCGTACTGTGCTCACCAGGTGAGGGGCTCAGACAACTCCCAGCTAACTTTGGAGCACTTCACAGGACCCCCTTTGTGTGTCCTTTGTCTGGCCTTTCTTACCAACACTTCTGTCCGGCTGCCTCGGGCCTCCTCTTGGTAAACTTGGCGCCAGTTTCCCTGACCCTATGTGGTGCCTTCCTAGCGGGTGTAGCGAGGGGCTGCGCCACATAAAATGTCAGAGCCTCCGGTTTCTAGCTGAGGGTCGTTTCCTGCCTCCACTAGTTCGGGGACCGGTCTCCCCTTTGGCCTGACCCCTCCACGCAGGTGGATTCGGGCGTGCGGTGGCGACTCGCCCGTCCGCACCCCTGGGATCCCTTCATTCCTCGTTCCTGGAGCCTTCTCCGCTCCTCTTCCTTCCTTCTCCCTCTTCCAGGCCTGGGCCTCTGTTACGAGGCCCGCCTCCGGAGCAGAGCTCATGCAGAGCCCCTGCTCCCTGCCACTTCTGCTCAGACTTCTCTGCACTGAACTAAGATGGTGCCCACCTTTTATACTCCCTTCTCAATGCACCCAGGAACTGCTTCCTCCCTGCTCCTGCACTACAGGGTTCCCCTTCCTCAGTGTTCCCTCCCCCCACTCCAGCCAGGGACAGGGACTGTCGTGCCCATCTCAGAGGCATATTGGTCGCCCTGCCCCACGGCAATGTGGTGTAATGCATGCAGGTGTCGGGTCCTGATCCACACTCCATCCTTACCTGAGAGTGAGATATCACACCTCTGGGTGAGGTGCAATACGTCTGTAGCAACCGAGCCCTCAGGGTGCTACAGTTCCATTTATCTTCAGCCTAGGTGACGTATTGCGATACAGGGCCGTGATTTTGGCTATAAAAGGGTCCCCTAGACCCCTACCCCAAGCTTTTTAAGAGAATCATATATGGCGTGCCAGGAGACTCTATGGAATGCTTTCTCAGCATCCAACGAGAGTATCTAATTACAAATTTTTAACTGCATCTAGCCCAGGAAATACTTTGTGCCTAGTAGCAGTGTCTGCTAGTCAGCGGATTATCCCGGCTGTTAAGCAAGCTACACCACCTGTAGTTTAGACACTTCATTTTTTCAAAGGAAATGCTTCGGGACCATGGGATACTCAGTGAAGAGCATCAGGAGGCACCCCAAGGCATAGGGGCTGGGACTGACAGTAGGATGCCTTGCGGTGGACAGCCGAGCTCGATCCTTATAAAAGCTTTTTAACTGCAGCAGCTTTAGTGGACGCTACTGGAGCTGGAATTACGTGGCTGCTGGCATGAGACTTGCCCTCCAATAGATCCTTGTAAATGGATTTAAAGTGTATTCATTCAAATTAGAGAGACAATTTAAATTAAAAAGCTTAGAGCTGCCTCCACCACAGGGGGGCTCGCTCGACCCACCAGCGGACAGGCACCAGTATTGGGAGAGGGGGGTTGGCCATCAGGGTTCACCGCGGCTCTGGCACAAACCCGGCGACACGGAGGTGGCACGGGCAGGAGCGGACTGGCCATGTCGGCTTCTCACTTTTTGGATTTTAGAAGGGCATGACATGCCTATATCTGTGTCTCCCCCTCCTTTTACTCCTCCACCTCTTTTCTTTTCGCATGACTATATGTACTTGTCACTTTTCCATGTGTTAGTTGTGTCTTCTGAGCAGTTTGTCAGCTTTTGGACACCTTTGAAGGTGTTTTCTATGTGTTTCTATGTGTTTTTGTTTGCCTGCCATTGGTTTTAACGGTGTTCGAAGGTGTTCGACGAACAGTTCGATGAACAGTTCGGCGAACACACGGGTGTTCGACGAACCGAACCGAACTCGAACACTACGGGGGTGGCTCAACAGTATTAAACACATCCTGTTTCATTTATGAAGGAGGGACTCTGAAAGTCACAAAGTCTATTTTTATAGGGCCACCAGATGTCCTTTACTATTCTTAAAGGGCCAGCAGTAGGCCCTCACTATTGTTAGAGAGCCATCAGCCGGCTGTGCTTTGCTGTTCCCATTACTAAAGAGTGGGTCTCCTATACTGTTATTGCGTATGCAGTGAGTGGCAGGGCTGCTCAAAATTTGGACTCACCCCAATACCCCTTTGAAAATTTGGATGCACCCCAATACCCCTTTGAAGAGACTTAGAGGAGGGCCTCCTGAAAACAATGGGTCTCCCATTGTTTGCCTATGCAGTGAATGCAAGGGTTGTCAAAAATTTGGAGGAACTCCAATGCCCCTTGGAAGAGACGTGGAGGTCAAAGGGCCTCCTGAAAACAATGTTCCCATTATTAGGAAGTGGGTCTCCTATTGTGTTTGCCTATGCAGTGAATGCAAGGGTTGCCAAAAATTGGGAGGCACTCCAATGCCCCTTGGAAGAGACGTGGAGCTCAAGGGGCCTCCTGAAAACAATGTTCCCATTATTATGAAGTGGGTCTCCCATAGTGTTGGCCTATGCAGTAAATGCCCTTTGGAAGAGACGTAGAAGGCCTCATGAAAAAATGTTCCCATTATTAGGAAGTGGGTCTCCCATAGTGTTGGCCTATGCAGTAAATGCCCTTTGGAAGAGACGTAGAAGGCCTCATGAAAAAATGTTCCCATTATTAGTAAGTGGGTCTCCCATAGTGTTGGCCTATGCAGTGAATGCAAGGGCTGCCAAAAATTGGGAGGCACTTCAATGCACCTTGGAAAAGACATGGGGGAGGTCACTCTGGTCATATGGTGGTGGAGGATGAGGAGAAGTAGGAGGACAAGAGCAAATAGACAAAATCAGGAAGCGTATACCCATGTGTGGGTGTGAAAAGGTGCATGGGAATACACCTCCCAAAAAAAGACACTGGATTTGAGTTAAGGTTACGCTGTTATTGTGGCACCCCAGAGGGTCTGGTTGCCACAGTGGTATTGCCTCCCTTAAAAAGAGGTAATGCCATGTCTGGAGGCAAGCAGGGGTTTCCTGGTCAGGAACACTATACATGCAACACTTTCCTGGCTCCAGGCCAGCAAGGGGAGTTCCTCCCCTTGGCAACTGGTATTTGGGGGCGGAGTTAGCTTAGTTTAGTGCAGGAGTCGAGTTTAGAACACTGAAGAGAGAGGAGCTAGGGACTGGAGCAGGAGAAAGGTCATCCTAGCTGGAGCACACAGAGAACCGGACACCGGAGTCCGAGGCTGTGGGGGATTCCAGACCCAGCAGCAGATACCGCAGGGCAGGAGATTGCAGGTCTCCTGGCCCCATCAGACGCCCGGAGGCTCAGCAGCACTGAGGGACCAGTACCGCTACGGAGGATCGAGGCATCTACAAGGCTCGAGCTGCCAGCCATACCGGTGAGTACAGCACTTTACACTCAGGGACGTGGGCTACATCACAGCTACAAGCAGAATAGCCAAAGAGAATAGTGAGCACGGCAGGCCTACAACTCCACCTGCCCAGAAGGACTCTATGCTTGCTCCCAGACTGACCAGACTCTTATCTCTAGCCAGTACTCCAGTCCAGGCCTGTCTAATTGCTACCAGTAAAGACCCTGGCACTGCACTGCACGGACTCTGTGGTTATTTCTGCACTGCGACATCCTGCACAACCACCATCATCTACACACACTGCCCTGAAGCTAACTCTTCCTGTGGGGAGTTATACCACCTTTGCTACTATACCACCGGCTTCAGAGGACTGTTCCGCAGCGGCGGTCTCTATTAACCGCACTCCACAGGTGGCGTAGTCGGACATTATAAAACCTTCATACACAAATACTACCCTTGGATTGACCACCTGGGTCACTTACCGGGTCACCGCCACGGTGACTACAACCCCCAGCATCTACAGGTCCGGCTCCGGGTACCCCACAGCCCAGGGGGCGCGTCAACTTTGGCATAGTCGGCAGGATTCGAACCTGCGCGGGGAGAAGAGGGGCTGTAACCGCTGGAAGTGTGCGAAGCCCAAGCCCCGCCTCACGCACTGAGGCAGCAGGGCAGGGCAGGGCAGGATCTCCAAGGAGAGCCAGTTCATTCCACATGTCTAGCTTGGATACCCAATAATTATAAGGCACAGTACAGGTACAGTTGGCATGGTACTCCCTCAGCATCTTCCCAAACTTTGCAGTCCTTGTGAGAGTACCCTGTGCCCCAGGGCTTGTGCGATGGGAGGGTCTGAGAAAACTGTCCCAGAACTTTGACAGTGTTTCCCTGCCTCTGCTGGATTTCAGTTGTGTCTCTCTCGACTGTACTCCTTGGTTGTCCACCGAACTGTGACCACTGCCACCAGCGTTTTCAGATGATAATTTTTTTTAATAGTTCCGCAACAAGGACTTTCTGCTACTGCCTGATCTTTGTAGACCTGTCTGCCTCAGGAATAAGACATATAAAGTTCTCTTTGAAGCGTAGGTCTAGAAGTGTCACCAACCAGTAATGACTGTTACCCAAAATTTTGAGAACGGGAGGGTCACGGGAAAGGCAGCGTAACATAAACTCAGCCATGCGTGCCAGACTGCTAACAGGCAAGATTTTCATGTCCTCACCAAAAGGACCACTGACCATGCTCTCCTCCTCCTCCATATCCTCAGGCCATCCATGCTGAAAAGACGGTATGACAGTTGTGCAGGTAGTAACATCTATAGCGCATGAAACTAGCTCCTGTTCTTACTCCTCCTCCTCTTCCTCATTGTCACCCGATCCACGTTGGGATGAGATAAGGCTGGGCTGTGTGTAATAACCCTGTATGGTTCCTTGCTCCATCTCATTGTGCTCCACCTGCATTGCGTCCTCTTTGATTGTGAGCAAAGCATTTCAGAAGAAAGAGAAGCGGGATGATGACGATAATTATGGCGTCATCACCGCTCACCATCTTGGTGGAGTCCTCAAAGTTTTGGAGGATGGTACAGATGTCTGACATTCATGTCCACTCCTGAGGTCTTATGTGTAGAGTCTGAACTGAATACCGACGGCCTTGTTGATGCTGCTAGTCAACAACTGCCCTCTTCTGCTCACAAATCCTTCCCAACATCTGCAGTGAAGAGTTCCAACACGTGGGGACATCAAACACCAGTCAGTGAGCCGGAAGCTGCAAACGCTGCTGAAGCATTGCAAGGGCGGCGGAAGCTGTAGCTGACTTTCTAAAATGGGCACACATGCGGCATACTTTGACAAGCACATATGGCAGATCTGGGTAGGTTTTGAGAAACCGCTGAACCATGAGGTTAAGCACATGAGCAAGGCATGTTACGTGTGTGAGCTCACCTTGCTTCAGAGCCGCCACCAGGTTCCGGCCATTGTCACACACGACCCTGCCTCACTGTAGGGTCAGCGGTGTCAACCACAGATCTGCCTTTTCTGTCAGAGCTGTCCATTCTTCATCGGTGTGCGGTTTTTCACCTAAGCAGATTAGCTTCAGCACAGCCTGTTGCTGCTTGGCCGAGACAGTTCTGCAGTGCTTCCAGCTTCTGAGTGATGTGGTCATTTCGGATATGGAGGCTGAAGAGGAGGAGGAGGAGGACTTTCCCAGTAAGTGCATTTTTGAGGGCACGGCTAATGTTGTGACACACTTGTATATTACTTGGAAGGCACACCGGGAGAAATAGTGGTGGCTGTGTACCGAGTACCGAGGGACGGCCGCCGAAATCAGGTTGCAGAAAGCTTCTGTCTCCACGAGCCTAAAAGGCAACATTTCGATCGCAAGCAGTCGGGAAATATGGGTATTTAGTAGTGTGGCCTGTGGGGCATTGGCTGCGTATTTGCACTTGCGTTCCAAGGACTGGGGTATGGGCGACTGAACGTTGCGCTTTGATATGGATGTGTTTGCTAATGGTGCTAGTTGAGAGTGTGCAACAACCAGTGCAGGGCAGGAGGCATCTTTGCATGCACTATGGACAGGAGATTGGCGTGCACGCACAACATCGGAAGAAGTAATGGTGCCACCCGCAGACACTGTTCCTGGACCCTGGGTTTCGGCCCACTTAGTCGGTTGCTTTGCTGCCATGTGCCTGATCATGCTGGTGATGGTCAGGCTGGTATTTTTGCTACCCCTGCTGATGATGGCCTGGCCGGTGGTGCAAATGGCCTTTTTGGGGTTATCGGCAGAGTCTTTAAAAAACAACCAGACTTAGGAAGACCTAACAGTTGTACTGGCAACTTCCGTCGTGTTGGTGTTACGGGGAACGGTTGCCCGCCTTCTGTCTGTGGCCACCACACTGCTTCTTCCTGCCTGTGTTGGTGCTCTGCCTCCCTCCCCTGTGTGCTGCTGTCCTCGCTCTGCATGTCCTCCTGCCTGGTTGGGTCAGTTTCTATATCATCCACCACCTTGTCTTCCACTTCCGCACCCTGGTCCTCCTCCTGACTTTCTGGCAATTGTGTCTCATCATCGTCCACCTCTTGTGACACTTTCCCATCGTCGCCTTCATATGACCGTGGCTGCTCAAATATTTGGGCATCGCTACATGCAATCTCCTTTTTGCCCCGCTTCAAGCGGACCAGGCGAGAGGTCTGAATCTATAAATTGAAAAGTCAACAGCTCTTCGGAGTGTCCAAGTGTGGGATCTGTTGTCTCTGGGCACTCGGCATGGTGTGAGGAAGGAGGATCAGGGTTAGGAATATGCAGCCCAGACTCACAGCTACTGAGACTTGATTGTGTGGAAAACAGGGTGGTGGTGGTGGCTAAGCCTGTAGTTAACTATTTTGATCAGCAAAGTGGTGTCAATAACTTCACTGACACACTGAAACAAAATTTTAATGGAGGCCAGAAATGGCAGAATTTTCAGCGCAATTATATGTGATCCGTGTGACGGACAAACCACAGTTTTAAATAGCTGGCCTGTAGTTAACTATTTTTAACAGCGCTGACCTCGTGTCAATAAGTTCACTGACACACTGCAACAAAATTTCAATGGAGGCCAGAAATGGCAATATTTTCAGCACAATTATATGTGATCCGTGTGACGGACAAACCACAGTTTTAAATAGCTGGCCTGTAGGTAACTATTATTAACAGCGCCGACCTCGTGTCAATAAGTTTGCAGACACACTGCAACAAAATTTTAATGGAGGCCAGAAATGGCAATATTTTCAGAGCAATTATATGTGATCCGTGTGACGGCCAAACCACAGTTTAGGCTCATGTTGTATAGCAATTATATATAGATGCAATGAAGCCCATCATGCCGCCATGGGTCTGTAGAAAGTTTACATCAGTCCTACGCCAAAACATATACCTAAGAAAAGTAAAAAAAGATAATACCCTCAAAAATCACAAAATCAGGAAAAGGGGGGTAAAATAAAAACAAGACCATAACATCACCACATGTTGATACATTACATCCTCACAATCAATCCATATTGCATCATAATTACGTTGAATCCAATGAATATTGCATTATTTGGATCCGCACACAAAACTCTCAAGAATATGTATCAATCCAGACATGCATCCAGATGTAAAAAAGAAGTCGGACAAGCCAAAAAAAGAGAAATGGTAAAGAGAAAGTCCATATTGAGTCTTGGTCCTATAGGACAAGCTGGATTCCGGAGCACATTGGTTCCAATGAAGTATGATGATGGTATAGGCAAAATCCAGACACATGGCTGAATATAAAAGCACATCAAGATGGCCGATAAAGGCCACCAACGGTTCTCATCTCACATCAGCTGAAACAGGTCATAAGAAAGGGACGAAGCTCAGCTTCTTGTTAAGGCCCTTGGGTGCCATTGTGTCAAGCATAACAATCTATACCCCTAACTTTCAAGCCAAGGGAATCGGAGCTGTGGAAGACCTTAAAGTGTCTGGGTAGAGTTTTCAGTGCTAGTAGATTAGGCACATCCTTTGCTGCCACAATATCTCATGCCGGGCAGAGACGCCGATTCCCTCACCGCTGCGGTCCCGGTCCGGCGTCCTCCAGCTCCCCTGCTGTATCTGCCAGGGGTGCGTGCACCACGCGCAGTTCCCCATGCACTGTACTTAGGGCGCGCGTGTGCTCCCTCTTAAAGGGACGTGCACGCCGTCCTAATGAGTCCCCGGCCAATGGCCGGAGGACTGCTCCTATTTAAAGCACCTCCTCCAAAATGGAGGTGCCTGTGCAAGGTTGTTGTATGTGTGATAACACTCTACTCGGCCCTTAGGTTCCAGTGCCCGCCAGCCTGTCTTTCAGCCGTGTCCACCAGCCTGTCTATCAGCCGTGCCCACCTGCCTGTTTATCTGCCGTGCCCGCCAGCCTGTCTATCAGCCATACCCACCTGCTTGCCTACGTGCATCACCTTCCTGTCTACCAGCCGTGCTCATCTGCTGTGCCTGTCAGCTTCAGCCATCAGTCCCATGGGAGTCACCTGCTCTCAAAAGGTCGGTCCTAGAGTGGCACCTGGTTCACCTTCCCAGTCCCTCCTTGGTTCACGTAGTTGACTAAGCCGCCTTTTGGCCAGGGTCGGTCCGGGTAGGCACTTAGTTACGCCCCTCTGTTCCCTCCTTGCATCACAGCACAGAGGTTTCACCACCCGGATCCGTAACATCTCATATACAGTACAGACCAAAAGTTTGGACACACCTTCTCATATAAAGATTTTTCTGTATTTTCATGACTATGAAAATTGTACATTCACACTGAAGGCATCAAAACTATGAATTAACACATGTGGAATTATATACTTAACAAAAAAGTGTGAAACAACTGAAAATATGTCTTATATTCTAGGTTCTTCAAAGTAGCCACCTTTTGCTTTGATGACTGCTTTGCACACTCTTGGCATTCTCTTGATGAGCTTCAAGAGGTAGTCACCGGAAATGGTTTTCACTTCACAGGTGTGCCCTGTCAGGTTTAATAAGTGGGATTTCTTGCCTTATAAATCGGGTTGGGATCATCAGTTGTGTTGTGCAGAAGTCTGGTGGATACACAGTTGATAGTCCTACTGATTAGACTGTTAGAATTTGTATTATGGCAAGAAAAAAGCAGCTAAGTAAAGAAAAACGAGAAGCCATCATTACTTTAAGAAATGAAGGTCAGTCAGTCCGAAAAATTGGGAAAACTTTGAAAGTGTCCCCAATTGCAGTTGCAAAAACCATCAAGCGCTACAAAGAAACTGGCTCACATGAGGACCGCCCCAGGAAAGGAAGACCAAGAGTCACCTCTCCTTCTGAGGATAAGTTTATCCGAGTCACCAGCCTCAGAAATCGCAGGTTAACAGCTGCTCAGATTAGAGACCAGGTCAATGCCACACAGAGTTCTAGCAGCAGACACATCTCTACAATAACTGTTAAGAGGAGACTTTGTGGAACAGGCCTTCATGGTAAAATAGCTGCTAGGAAACCACTGCTAAGGACAGGCAACAAGCAGAAGAGACTTGTTTTGGCTAAAGAACACAAGGAATGGACATTAGACCAGTGGAAATCTGTGCTTTGGTCTGATGAGTCCAAATTTGAGATCTTTGGTTTCAACCACCGTGTCTTTGTGCGACGCAGAAAAGGTGAACGGATGGACTCTACATGCCTGGTTCCCACCGTGATGCATGGAGGAGGAGGTGTGAGGGTGTGGGGGTGCTTTGCTGGTGACACTGTTGGGGATTTATTCAAAATTGAAGGCATATTGAACCAGCGTGGCTACCACAGCATCTTGCAGCGGCATGCTATTCCATCCGGTTTGCGTTTAGTTGGACCATCATTTATTTTTCAACAGGACAATGACCCCAAACACACCTCAAGGCTGTGTAAGGGCTATTTGACCAAGAGGGAGAGTGATGGGGTGCTACGCCAGATGACCTGGCCTCCACAGTCACCAGACCTGAATCCAATTGAGATGGTTTTGGTTGAGCTGGACCGCAGAGTGAAGGCAAAAGGGCCAACAAGTGCTAAGCATCTCTGGGAACTCCTTCAAGATTGTTGGAAGACCATTTCCGGTGACTACCTCTTGAAGCTCATCAAGATAATGCCAAGAGTGTGCAAAGCAGTCATCAAAGCAAAAGGTGGTTACTTTGAAGAACCTAGAATATAAGACAAATTTTCAGTTGTTTCACACTTTTTTCTTAAGTATATAATTCCACATGTGGTAATTCATAGTTTTGATGCCTTCAGTGTGAATGTACAATTTTCATAGTCATGAAAATACAGAAAAATCTTTAAATGAGAAGGCGTGTCCAAACTTTTGGTCTGTACTGTAAGTTCACGAGCCCTGGTTTTAAGTTGTAAGTTCCTGAGATGTCAGTCTAATATAAATCAAGGAAAGTGGGGATGTGGCATAGTATACCACATGTGTGGTGTTACAGGAAATTACATCACAGGTCTTGTATTCCTTACTCCCATCCGATGACTTAAATTTGGTACATCTTACAACATTGGGACAGGCCACGCAATCACCACACGGGAAGCAGCCCTGCCGCAGACCACTAGAAATAAAGGGTGACTTAAATATTGCCCTATAGTGGCTTTTCACCAGGTGGTCCCTTTAGGCTCCTGCTCCTTCTTGGTGTCATGCGTGGGGTAGATGGTAAGTGGGCCAGACTAATGTTTATAAAGAATCTCTCGGATCCGGTCCCAGTGGCTGTTAAAGGTAGAAAAAAGATAAACATCAAACTGTTTTTGGTTAGATTCATTTGAGTGTAGCAAAAGGTTCTCTCTTTTTACTGACCTAGCCTGCCTGTAGCCTCCCATGATGCACTTACCACTATAACCTCTTGCTCTAAACCTCTCCATGAGAGCAACTGACAGTGTTCAAATCGTGCCTCTGTGTAGCAGACCCATCTATTCCTAACGAATTGACTAACTGGGATGGCCTTAATCACTTGATATATGTGTGCCGATGACGCATGCAGCAGTGAATTCACTGTGGTTTTCTTTCTATATAGGTTGGTTTGTATATACCCATTGTCTCTGACACACAGTTGTATATCAAGAAAATTAATCTGGTTCCGATGTCATTTATACGTAAATTTGAGATTGATGGGATCATCATTGAGGTCCTGCATGAATCTGGAGAACTCGATCTCATTGCTCTGCCAGATCATCAGGACGTTATCAATATAGTGGAACCAGCCTTGTATCGGGTCGGCATGTGCTCCGTCACCCTGGAAAATCTGTCTCTCCCAGAAGCCGAGAAACAGATTAATGTATGACAGAGCACAAACTGTTCCCATGGTCGTTCCTTGAGTCTGTAAGAAAAAACTGTGTAAGTATAAATTCAAGTAATTCTAAAATGAACTAAAAAAAATGGCCATCCCAGTTGGTCATCCCCAGGAAGAGAGGGGTTGCCCTGAGGCTGTCGACATTCCGAAATGAGGTATATAAAGATTTGATTTCGATCCTGACAAGCTTCAAGATAGAGGCCATTGATCTTGGTAAGTACAGCTAAAGGTTTTTAAATAGTGAACAATGAATTTACATACGTTATCACACAGCCCTCCTTTGCCAGAGACAAGGGGGCGACCAGAGGGTCTAATGGTATCTTTATGCACATTCGGTAGAAGGTACAAGATGGAAACCCTGGGGAATTTTGGCAACAATCCATCCAAAAAATTTTTTTGGAATAATACCTGACTCAAAAGCACTTTGTAGCAGGGGCGGACACAGACTGTAGTGGGTCCCTGTGCAAGAATTTTTTGCCCCACCCCCCTGCCCTTCATAGGGCAACAAAGTTATGTAAACATAACCCCCCATGTGCATCCCTCACCCCCCATGTGCAGCTCTCACCCCCCCATGTGCAGCTCTCACCCCCCCATGTGCAGCTCTCATCCCCCCATGTGCATCTCATCCCCCCATGTGCATCTCATCACCCCCATGTGCATCTCATCACCCCCCGTGCATCTCTCACCCCCCCATGCGCAGCTCTCACCCCCCCATGTGCAGCTCTCACCCCCCCCGTGCATCTCATCCCCCCCGTGCATCTCACCCCCCCCGTGCATCTCTCATCTCCCCCATGCATCTCTGATTTCCCCCACTCCTAGTTAATTAATTGTATTTAAAAAGAATAAAACTTGTTATATTTACCCCCATGCGATCCCTGCAGAATCCTGGTGCTCGTCCACGTCGCTGCCACCAGGTTCTCCTGACTTCCGGCCATGTGACGGCACCGTCACATGACCGGAAGTCAGGGGAATCATGAAGGCGCTGCCGCAGCAGCGCTGCACTGCTACACAGAGGGAAGCAGCGCTGAGATGTCCTGGCGCTTAGCGCTCAGCATGGGGCCGGGGGCCCAGGGCCGGCTCCAGGTTTTTGTGGGCCCCGGGCGAATGAGTCTCAGTGGGCCCCTTTAACACATACCATGATTCATGATGCACAGATACCGAAGAGAAAAATATATATTTAGTACAATGCAAAGATTTCACTTCTTACATTACATGAGTGATATCTATTGTAAATTCCACAATAGCTCAGAAACCAGCGAATCGCTCCACACAGTATACTGGCCCACATAAAATGCTCCATACAGAATACTGGCCCCCGTAAAATGCTCCATACAGGATATTGGTCCCCATATAACGCTTCATACAGGATTCTGGCCCCCATATAACGCTCCATACAGAGTACTGGCTCCCATATAACGCTCCATACAGGATACTGGCCCCCATATAATGCTTCATACAGAATACTGGCCCCAATATAACGCTCCATACAGAATACTGGTCCCCATATAACGCTCCATACAGGATACTGGCCCCCATAAAACGCTCCATACAGGATACTGGCCCCCATATAACGCTCCATACAGAATACTGGCCCCCATATAATGCTCCATACAGAATATTGGCCCCATATAACGCTCCATATTGAATACTGGCCCCCATATAACGCTCCATACAGGATACTGGCCCCCATATAACGCTCCATACGGAATACTGGCCCCCATATAACGCTTCATACAGGATACTGGCCCCCATATAATGCTCCATACTGAATACTGGCCCCCATATAACGCTCCATACAGGATACTGGCCCCCATATAACGCTCCATACAGGATACTGGCCCCCATATAATGCTCCATACGGAATACTGGCTCCCATATAACGCTTCATACAGGATACTGGCCCCCATATAACGCTCTATGCAGGCTGTTCCCCACACATAATGCCCCACGCAGGCTATTCCCCCCACATAATGCCCAACGCAGGCTGTTCCCCCCACATAATGCCCAATGCAGGCTGTTCCTCCCCATATAGGATGTCACCCCACCTTATACTGCCCCATGCAGGATGTCACACACCCCCCTTCCTTATAATGCCCCATGCAGGATGTCACACACCCCCCTCCCTTATAATGCCCCATGCAAGATGTCACACACCCCCCCTCCCTTATAATACCCCATGCAGGATGTCACACCCCCCCTCTCTTATAATGCCCCATGCGGGAAGTCACACCCCCCTATAATGCCCCATGCAAGATGTCACACACCCCCACCTCACCCCCCTCCCTTATACTGCCATAGGCCTCCATCCAATAAAAAAAAAATCAAATACTCACCTCATGTCTCACCTGCTGCCGTTGCTCTGGACTCCTCAGCGTCGCCGGCCTTATCCCGCTCTGCGCTGTGACTGCTCAGGAGAGAGCGCATTGTAAAGACGTCACCACTCCCTCTGACCTGAGACGTCACAGTGCAGCAGCCGCTGAGGATGCAGGAGCTGTTGCGGAGTCACTGGGAGGGGTAAGTATTGTGTTGGGTGCTGTGGCACTGAGCAAGCGGGGAGGGAGCGGGCGCTGACATAACTCTCCTCCGCTCACGGGTCCTATGGCGCGCGGGGTGCCCGACGATGAGGCCCCCCGCCGCCTGCTCAGGGCCCCAGCATTTGTCCGGGTGCTGACGCCGGCCCTGCAGGGGCCCCATGAGGAAACGCACAAGAGGGGGGCCCCAACGGGGCTCCGAGGGGGCCCCGACCGGCCAGGCCCCATACTGGAGTCAGGACAGTCATGCCCTGATGGTGGCCCTGCTGGAGGCTGGAAGGGCCCCCTCTCCCTCGGGGCCCCCATTCAATGAATGGGCTGCACGAGCGGTAGGTCCGCCCCTGCTTTGTAGAATCACCTCCAATTTATGGGTAAATATCTGAATAAGATTCTGAGGAAGTATATGGTATGTCCTTATTCTTCAACTGGAGGAATGCCTGCCTCTCATATTTCTCACTTGGCCAGATCACCACATTCCCCTACCTTGTCTGCTGGCTTGATAACTACAAAATAAATGAAAAAACTGACTGGCACATGCAAAACAGAAAACTGGAGTGTACAGGTGCTTACTAAGAGTAGCCATGTCAATATATAACTAACAAATAAAGTAGCACTATGTAGCACTAAGTATGCAAACATGAAATATATGTAATTTGAATAGCAATACTGGTCAGGAAAATAAAAATAATTGAGAAATCTTTGCGCATAAATTGGCCAATTCATGTGTACCTGGTAGCCGCGATAAGGCGTTTCTCAATACCAGGACCTAACAATGTGTTTTCTCTATTGGAGACTAACATCTGCATGTGTATGGGAAGGTAAGACCCTGCTGTAATTAAAACCACCTCTGGCTTAGAGGCAGAGTGCTCATTCAGAAGGCCTATGCATATAAATGAAAAAACTGACTGGCACATCCAAAACAGAAAACTGGTGTGTACGGGTGCTTACTATGAGTACCATCTCCATATATAACTGACAAATAAAGTAGCACTCTGTTGCGCTAAGTTTGCAAACATGAAATATATGAAATTTGAATAGCAATACTGCTCAGGAAAATAGAAATAATTGAGAAAATTGGCCATGTGTACCTGGTAGCAATCATAAGGTGTTTCTGGATACCAGCACTTACCAATGTGTTTCCTCTTTTAGAGACTGATGTCTGCATATGTATGGGAAGGTAAATTTCATATATTTCATGTTTGCACACTTAGCGCTGCAGAGTGCTACTTTATTTGTTAGTTATATATGGAGATGGCAACTCTTAGTAAGCACCTGTACACACTAGTTTTCTGTTTTGGATGTGCAAGTCAGTGATTTCATTTATACACATAGGCCTTCTGACTGAGCACTCCGCCTCTAAGCCACAGGCAGTTTTAATTACAGGAGGGTCTTACCTTCCCATACACATAACCAAGCAATGTGAACTGAGGTCTAAGATGGTGCACATGCAAGAAATAGGAGCATTTTCACACTAGCAAAAAGATGCAAAACCTACAAAAGACAAAAAATATATCTCATACCCTACCATCATTATATATAAATGTAAAGCAAAGTTGCATATGAAATATAGGGTACATAGTGAACTATTTTTGATAAAAAAAAGTATACAAGCAGTCTCACCAGCGACAAGGTGACCCTAAATTGGGACGGTCCTACACTGTCTATATTAAAAACCTTACTGTATATCAAAGTTGAAGTAATGCATATAAAAGGGTAGACAAATAGAACCGGGTCCCAATATCAGACCACCTAAGCCCGTGGTAAGCTACATATATACTAACCAGCTCAACAAGGGGGATGCCACACCCCTAATTTGCACAGAATGTAAACAAGACAAAAAACCAAGCAATGTGAACTGAGGTCTAAGATGGTGCACATGCAAGAAATAGGAGCATGTTCACACTAGCAAAAAGATGCAAAACCTACAAAAGACAAAAAATATATCTCATACCCTACCATCATTATATATAAATGTAAAGCAAAGTTGCATATGAAATATAGGGTACTTAGTGAACTATTTTTGATCAAAAAAAGTATACAAGCCGTCCCACCAGCGACAAGGTGACCCTAAATTGGGACGGTCCAACACTGTCTATATTAAAAACCTTACTGTATATCAAAGTTGAAGTAATGCATATAAAAGGGTAGACAAATAGAACCAAATTAGGGTTGTGGCATCCCCCTTGTTGAGCTGGTTAGTATATATGTAGCTTACCACGGGCTTAGGTGGTCTGATATTGGGACACGGTTCTATTCAATAGCCGTGAATTCGTGGTGGAAACGCGGTGCGGGTACTATAACTCCTCTCATCCCGACCGCCGCTCCCGCTGATAACAGAAGGAGCAGTATGGCTGGGAGGAGCAGTAGTCTTCCCAGCCCAGCCGGCTAACACGCACTGCAAGAAAAAAAGAAAAAAAGTAAAAATAAAAAAAATCCTCTATACTCACCTGTCCGGTGGTCCCCGGTGTCCTCCTCGTCCCCAGCGTTGATGCTCTCCTCCCCGCAGTGTACTGAGCTGCCAGGACCTGCGGTGACAACAGCGATCACGTGACTGATCAGCTGATTGCTCACATTACAGCACCCTGGGAACTTTCAAAAGAAAGTTCCCAGGGTGATGGCGGTGAGATCTCATCGGGGCTGAGCTGATCTTCAGTTGATGGACCCCAGTGACCTCCTGCACAGCAATATACACTGACAGGAGTGATTTTACACCCCTGTCAGTATAAAGTGCTGTCTTCTACAGCAGTGACATCAGTGATTGCTGATATCACTGCGGTAGAAGTGACATGGATCATCGTGGGACACTCGTTGGCGGTACGTGGACTGCATCGTTGACGGCGGCGGAGAGGTGAGGAATATGGTTGTTTGTTATTTTTTTTCAGGAGATCGATGGCTTTGCGGAGGCGTACAATAATTTTATTTTTAAAACCGTGCGTTTTTTATTTCATTAAAATACTTTATTCTGGCCGTGTTTTTATTGAAAAGGTGGCAACCATTTTACTACGTAGTTAGTAATGGGGGCGTCTTATTGATGCCCTCCATTACTAACCTGGGCTTCACGTCAGCAGCCAAAACATTGCATTCTATTTAACGCAGGTAAATCCACATGTGTTCACTGAACCATGCGGATTTACAGCATTCAATACTTTCTAGTCATCAAATTTCTGATGCGCAGACTAGCGACTCCGCAAGAAAATTTGATTTGCTGCGGTCCTGAAAGACGCGCCGCATGTCAGTGTTCACAGGTGATTCACAGCCTCTGATGCACGCTTAGTAGACATGGGATTTCTAGAGATCCCATCCACTATGCTGTAACATCTGTAACATCTGGATGCTGTGAGTTTTCACACTGCATAAGCATGCAGCGTCAAATCTGTAGTGGCTCCTGTCCTTGGCTATGTACCCAAACTCATCCGCAGTGTGTCAATTTCTGTAGCGGACATGCTAGTCTCCACTGCAGATTTTGATAAATTGAAGTGTCATTATATGTGGTGGATTTACATGTATCGACAACAAAAGTGCGGCATTAGAACACCGCGTTTTGGACACACCAAAAATACGCTGCGTCCAAATCGCTGCTGAGTGCTGATCCGGGGGAACTAGAGGTTACATTAGAAATGCTAAAGAAGATTGGGTGAATGGGACTAGGTGACACCTAGATCTTTTGTTTGGTGATAACAAGGTGTCAATCAGACCTTTTCATGACCAAACCTAATTAAAGTAAAGTGAAAAGTTAAATAAACACACAGACACAGAGTAATCAGTTTATTTGAAATACAACACACACATTCTTTAATCATTCAAATTAACCAATATACTCACCCCAGTTCAGATGGTAATCCAAGGTTTAAGCTATATCCCACCAAATAACTTTATTTAGCTCCAAAAAGCATTCATTGATGTACAAAAATGCTTCAAAAAAACGCTTCAAAAAACGTCTAAAAAACGCATGTTAAATCCGTATGCGTTTTTCTTGCCAAGGAGATGCAGAAACGCTCAGGAAATTTCTTCTTCAAATACGCATTGTGTGCACATAGCCTAAAACTATGTTGATACCAAAGGCAAAAACAAAATACCCTGGGGCTGGTTATCCTGTTAGATTATTTGACATTAATGTGTTTCTAGGCCACGTTTTAAAAAAATGATGTATAGATGCATTCTTCCTACTATGATGAATTCCTTACAATGACAATCCTTATATTTGCAGTTTCAGTCTCCTACTAACAGAAATGTTATTGACATGACTACTAACCTAGGCAAAGCACATGAGGATGGAGGGGTGCAATTCTGTTACAATTCATGGAATGATGACTAGTGAACGTGCTCGCCACTACTCGGTACTCGCCCAAGCATCATGGTGCTCGACAAGCTCGGCAAAAATTTCCGAGTTGCTCGGGCGGGAGCTCGGGTCCCCGTCCTGCATTTTTGCTACTCTTTAAAGAGCCAATGAACATGCAGGGATTGCTTGCCACGCATTGTAATGCCATAGCCATGTTGATTTTGGGCATTACAGTGATTGGCTGGCCGCACAGAGTCATCAGGTCTATTTAAGACCCGGTGATGCTATGCTCGTCTCAGTCTACCCCGGAAACAGGCAGAGTAGGGAGAGCTGTTGCTGAGTCAGGGACAGATTTGCTTGTTTATAGTTAGTAAAATTATTCCACAACATATATATATATATATATATATATATATATATATATATATATATATATCCATCTGAACTAATAGTCCTTCTGAGGACTAATCCAGCTGCATATTTTCAGTGGTGATAGCAGGAGCTAGGCAGGTAGACAGTGTATATGGCAGACTTCAGTGCATACAGCTCAAGAGGGTCCATAGCATGTTCTGTCTGCTGCTGCTGTGACAAATATTTGTAGACATAGCCCCAGATATCAGGGGCCAGGGCTAATTTTTTTTTATCTAAATCCTGGTTATTTGCTTAAAAAGCAATCCAAAGTACACCATTTTTTTGCTCACTGCAGAATACAGCCAGATCTTTTCCATATTACAGCGATAAAAATCCAGAAATTTTAACTGAACGTGGAAAATATTGGCTTCCATTTCAATTTTGTTGCAGTGTGTCTGTGAAGCTATTCACATGAGATCGCTATGAAGAATAGTATTAGTAAACTACAGGCCCGCTTTTTCAAACCGTGGTTCTCCGTCAGACGAATCACATATAACTGCATTCCAAAATCAGCCATTTTTTACTTCCATTTCCATTTTGCTGCAGAGTGTCGGTGAAGCCATTCACACAAAGTCGCTGTGAAGAATAGTATTAGTAAACTACAGGCCCGCTTTTTAAAACTGTGGTTCTCTGTAAGACGTATCACATATAGCTGAGTTCCAAATTCAGCCATTTCTGACTTCCATTTACATATTGTTGCAGTGTGTCAGCAAAACTATTCACACGAGGTCGCTGTGAAGAATAGTATTAGTAAACTACAGGCCTGCGTTTTAAAATCGTGGTTCTCCGTCAGACGTATCACATATGACTGCGCTCCAAATTCAGCCATTTCTGGCTTCCATTTACATTTTGTTGCAGTGTGTCAGCAAAACTATTCACACGAGGTCGCTGTGAAGAATAGTATTAGTAAATTACAGGCCTGCTTTTTAAAACCGTGGTTCTCCGTCAGACGTATCACATATAACTGCATTTGAAATTCAGCCATTTCTGGCTTCCCTTTACATTCTTTTACAGTGTGTCAGCGAAGCTATTCACACAAGGTCGCTGTGAAGAATAGTATTAGCAAACTACAGTAAACTAACTGCAGTTCAAATCCAGCCATTTGTAGTGAACGTGGAAAATATTGTCCTCCATTTAAAATTGGCAAGGTGCATGGCAAGGGACGGGGAAGTGAATGTGATGGGGATGATGCATGCAGAGGCCGAGGCCATGGCCGTGGGCAAGCTGAAATTGTGCCACAACAAACACCCTCATCATGTCACTCGACCTTCCTGTCCCAATTACTAGGGGACTGCAGAACACAACTATTGAACACAGAGCAGTGTCACAAGGTTGTTGGTTGGATAGTAGATAATACTTCCAGTCACTTTGCCACCACTACCAACACCCTGTCTTCAACACGGTCAAGTCTCAGTGGCCGTGAGTCTGGACCACCTATTACACACCCTGATCCTCCTTCCTCCCACCATGCCAAGTGCCCGTAGACAGCTAATCCCACACTTGGACAGTCAGAAGAGCTGAACACTTTTCCATTTATAGATTCGGCCTCTCGCTCGGCCAGCTTCAAGCGGGTGAAGAGGAGAATGCGTGTAGCGATGCCTAAATGTTTGAGCAGTCACGGTCACATGAAGGAAATAGTGGGAAAGTGCAATTACTATCGCAAGAGGCGGATGATGATGAGACACAATTGCCAGAAAGTCAGGAGGAGGACCAGGGTGTGGAAGTGGAAGATGAGGTGGTGAATGATATAGTAACTAACCCAACCTGGCAGGGGGACATGCAGAGTGAGGACAGCAGAACACAGGTGGAGGAAGGCATAGTACCACAACAGGCAGGAAGAAGCAGTGTGGTGGCCGCAGACACAAAGTGGGAAAGCGTTCCCCGTAACGCCAACACGACGGAAATTGCCAGTACAACTGTTAGGTCTTCCTGAGTCTGGTTGTTTTTCAAAGACTCTGCAGATAACCCCAAAGTGGCCATTTGCACCACCTGCCAGGCCAGCATCAGCAGTTGTAGCAAAAATAGCAGCCTAACCACTACCAGCATGATCAGGCACATGGCAGCAAAGCACCCGACTAAGTGGGCCAAACCCCAGGGTCCAGAAACAGTGTCTGCGGGTGACACCACTGCTTCTTCTGCTGTTGTGCATGCACTCCAATCCCCTGTCCATGGCGCATGAGAAGATGCCTCCCGCTTTGCGCCTGTCATTGCGCTCTCTCAAATAGTACCATCAGCGAGCACGTCCACGTCCTTGTCCCAGCACAGCGTTCAGTTGTCCCTACCCCAGTCCTAGGAATGCAAGTGCAAAGATGCAGCCAACGCCTCACAGACCACACTACTAAATTCGCACATTTTGCGAATGATTGCACTTGAAATGTTGCCTTTTAGGCTAGTGGAGTTGGAAGCTTTCCGTAACCTGATTGCGGCGGCCGTCCCTCGATACTGGGTCCCCAGCCGCCACTATTTCTCCTGGTGTGCGGTCCTCGCATTACACGAGTACTTGTCCCACAACATTAGCCATCCCCTCAACAATGCAGTTACTGGGAAAGTCCACCTAACCATGGACACGTGGACAAGTGCTTGTAGGCAGGGACGGTATATCTCGCTGACGGCACACTGGGTTAATATAGTGGAAGCCAGGACCCAGTCGGACCGTGGGACGGAACATGTCCTCCCGACAACATGGATTGCGGACCTTGGGTCAATCAGGGTTGCCCCCACATTCTACAGTTTCTGCACCTCCTCCTCTTAAGCCTCCATCTCCGAAATGCCCACGTTAGTCACAAGCTGGAAGCACTGCAGCACTGCCTCAGCCAAGCGGCAACAGGCTGTGCTGAAGCTAATATGCTTAGCTGACAAACAGCACAATGCTGAAGAGTTGTGGACAGCTCTGAAATAGCAGGCAGATCTGTGGCTGACATCGCTGACCCTACGGCCAGGCATGGTCATGTGTGACAATCGCCGGAATCTGGTGGCTGCTCTGAAGCGAGGCGAGCTCACACATATGCCATGCCTGGCCCATGTGCTTAACCTTGTGGTTCAGCGGTTTCTCAAAACCTACCCAGATCTGCCAGATCTGATTGTCAAAGTATGCCGTGTGTGCCCATTGAAGAAAGTCAGCTACAGCTTCCACCGCCCTTGCCATGCTTCAGCAGCGTTTGCAGCTTCCAACTCATCGACTGGTGTGAAATGTCCCCTCGCATTGAAACTCTACATTGCAGATGTTGGGGAGGATTTGTGAGCAGAAGAGGGCAGTTGTTTACTATCAGCATCAACTCGGCCATCGGTATTCAGGTCAGACTCCAGACATAAGACCTCAGGAGCGGACATGGATGTCAGACATCTGTATCATCCTCCAAAACTTTGACGACTCCACCAAGATGGTGAGCGGCGATAATGCCATAATTAGCAACACCATCCCGCTTCTCTGTCTTCTGAAATGTCAGAGAGCTCACAATTAAAGAGGATGCATTGAAGGCGGAGCACGATGAGAAGGAGCAAGGAACCATACATGGTGATATCACACAGTCCAGCCCCATCTCATCCCAACAAAGATTTGGTGACAATGAGGAAGAGTATAAGGAGGAGGAAGAACAGGGGCTGGTTCCCTGCGATATAGATGGTACTACCTGCAAAACTGTCATACCGTCTGTTCAGCATGGAAGGCCTGAGGACAGGGAGGAGAAGGAGGAGGATGAGGTGGAGAGCATGGTCAGTCATCCTCTTTGTGAGGACACGGAAGTCTTGCCTGTTAGCAGTCTGGCACACATGGTTGAGTTTATGTTACGATGCCTTTCCCGTGACCCTCACATTGTGCAAATTTTGGATGACAGTCATTACTGGTTGATGACACTTCTAGACCCACGCTGCAAGGAGAACTTTCTGCGTCTTATGCCCATGCCGGATAGGCCTAATAAAATGGGGTAGTACCAGAAGGCCCTTGTGGAGGATTTATTTAAAAAATTCCTATCCGAAAACGCTGGCGGCAGAGGTCACAGTTCATTGGACAACCAAGGAGTACAGGCGAGAGAGACACAAATCCAATCCAGCAGAGGCAGGGGAACACTGTCAAAATTCTGAGACAGTTTTCTCAGACCCTCTCATCGCACAGGCTTTGAGATGCGGGGTACAGTCACAAGGAGGGAAAAGTTTGAGAAGACGCTGACCATACCAACGTCCTCCGTGATTCCGCTGTGCCTTATAATTATTGGGTATCCAAGCTGGAAAAGTGGCATGAACTGGCTCTCTACGCCTTGGCGGTCCTTGCCTGCCCTGCCACTAGCATTTGTCAAAGCGGGTTTTTAGTGCTGCTGGTGGAATTATAACCGATAGGCGCATCCGCCTGTCAACTGAAAATGCTTACAGGCTGACTCTTATAAAAATGAACAAAGGCTGGATTGGGCCAGACTTCTCAACACTACCGAATAATAGCAACAAACTCAAATACCGTTTTTCTTTTGGGACGTCTAACTCTATTCCCATGCACCTCTGTCTTCACACCCAGACATGGGTATATGCTTCCTGATTGAGTCTATTTCCGCTTGTGCTCCTCCTTCTCCTCATCCTCATCCTCCACCACCATATCACCACCATATCTACCATATCACCATACCTACAACTCTTGCAAGGGGCATTGGAGTTCCTCCAAATTTTTGGCAGCCGTTCAATTCACTGCATATGCAAACAGTATGGGAGACTCACTTCCTAATAATGTGAACATTGTTTTCTGGAGTCCCCACGACCTCTATGTCTCTTGCAAGGGGCATTGGAGTTCTTCTAAATTTTTTGGAAGCCATTGTACTCATTGCATACCCTACAACTGGATAGCAGACCCACTCCTTTCTAGTGGGAACATGTACAGGGTGGGCCATTTATAGGGATACACCTAAATAAAATCGGAATGGTTGGTGATATCAACTTCCTGATTGTGGCACATTAGTATATGGGAGGGGGAAAACTTTTCTAGATGAGTGGGGACCATGGGGTCCATTTTGAAGTCGGCCATTTTGGATCCAACTTTATTTTTTTCAATGGGAAGAGGGTCATGTGACACATCAAACTTAATGGGAATTTTATAAGAAAAACAATAGTGTGCTTGGTTTTAAAGTAACTTTATTATTTCATGAGTTATTTATAAGTTTATAACCACTTATAAAATGTGTTCAGAGTGCTGCCCATTGTGTTGGATTGTCAATGCAACCCTCTTCTCCCATTCTTGACACACTGATAGCAACACTGCAGAAGAAATAATAGCCCAGGCTTCCAGTATCTGTTGTTTCAGATGCTGCACATCTCGTATCTTCACAGCATAGACAATTGCTGTTAGAACTCTCCTGTTAGGTTTTTTCTATTATGCTGGTCACATGACCGTTTTTGCCTATTTAATCCTGCTCCGCCCTTCTGGCCTTGCTGGACTTCATTGTAATTTCTACTCTTAAGCTAGCCAGGTGCTTTGTTACCTTTCTCAGTCAGTTTAGCTAGGTCTTTTGACCTCTATGTTCTATGTTGTTTGTTTGTCTTTTTACTGCTACACTTTCTGCTAGGAGGTGTCCATCTTTCTCCCAGTCCCTAGTTCTTGTAGGGATCCCTCCCTCACATCTATAGGTCTTCGTTCAGACTAGCTGAGGACTTTAGCGGGTCTGATCGCAGGATCAGGTTCCCCGTTACATCGTAGGGATCTAGCTTAGTTCTATTGTAGGGACAGATCTCCTGTCTTTCCTTAGTGCTTGTAGCAGATCATAACAGTAAGTCCAGCCCAAAAAATTTCTCTAAGGAAAGACCTCCAGTTTCCATCATGGTGTTCCTACTGACATTGTTTCTGATAGGGGACCTCAGTTCGTGGCTCATTTTTGGCATGCCTTTTATGACAGGTTGGGAGTTCATTTGTCATTTTCATCTGGATATCATCCTGAGTCTAATGGCCAGACAGAAAGGAAGAACCAGGATGTTGAGCAGTTCTTGCGTTGTTTTGTGGCAGACATTCAAGAGGGGTGGTCTGAGTTTCTGCCGCTTGCTGAATTTGCTCTTAACAACCATACATCCTCTTCTGCTGGGTGTTCGCCTTTTTTTTGTTGTTCTGGGAGACATCCGTCTTTTGGGTCATTCTCCAAATTGGTATTGGCTGTGCCTGAGGAGGAGAGTTTTTCCGGTGATTTGGAAAGAGTTTGGACGGATGTGCGTGGTAATCTTCAGGAGGCTAACAAAAAATCTAAGCGGTACTTTGACAGGAAACGGCAAGAGGTTTTGTTTACGGTTGGTGACATGGTTTGGTTGTCCTCTAAGAATCTGCGGTTGAGGATTCCTTCTAAAAAATTGGGTCCCAAGTTTGTAGGGCCCTTTAAGGTGCTTCAGGTACTTAACCAATCTGCTGTTAGGTTGGAGGTTCCTACCTCCTGGAAGATTAATCCGGTGTTTCATGTTTCTCTATTGAAAAAAGCTTATGCATAAGATAGAGACGCCACTGCCACTGTTCCTCCGGTGGTGGAGGACGGGGAATATGAAATTTCCCGCATTCTTAATTCTAGACGGTGTAGAGGGAGTTTTCAGTATCTCATCGCTTGGAAGGGTTTCGGTCCCGAGGATAACTCATGGGTGAGGGCAGATGATGTTTCTGCTTCCAGACTTGTCAGAGCGTTTCACAAGAGGTTTCCTGATAAGCATGGGCCTAGGGGATCCGGAGGATCCTCATAGAAGAGGGGGTACTGTTAGAACTCTCCTGTTAGGTTTTTTCTATTATGCTAGTCACATGACCGTTTTTACCTATTTAATCCTGCTCCGCCCTTCTGGCCTTGCTGGACTTCATTGTAATTTCTACTCTTAAGCTAGCCAGGTGCTCTGTTACCTTTCTCAGTCAGTTTAGCTAGGTCTTTGGACCTCTATGTTCTATGTTGTTTGTTTGTCTTTTTACTGCTACAATTTCTGCTAGGAGGTGTCCATCTTTCTCCCAGTCCCTAGTTCTTGTAGGGATCCCTCCCTCACATCTATAGGTCTTCGTTCAGACTAGCTGAGGACTTTAGCGGGTCTGATCGCAGGATCAGGTTCCCCGTTACATCATAGGGATCTAGCTTAGTTCTATTGTAGGGACAGATCTCCTGTCTTTCCTTAGTGCTTGTAGCAGATCATAACAATTGCCTTCAGATGACCCCAAAGATAAGTCTAAGGGGGTCAGATCGGGGGACCTTGGTGGCCATTCAACTGGCCCACGACGGCCAATCCACTTTCCAGGAAACTGTTCATGTAGGAATGCTAGGTGGTGGTGCACCATCTTGTTGGAAAAACTCAGGGAATGTGCCATCTTCAGTGCATAAAGAGGGCAACACATCATCAGATTTCCAGTGGCATTGAGGTTTCCATTGATGAAGAATGGCTCCACTATCTTTATACCCCATATACCACACCATACCATCAGTTTTTATGTTCCAACAGTCTTGGAGGGATCTATCCACTGTGGTTTAGTGTCAGACCAATAGCGGTGGTTTTGTTTGTTAACTTCACCATTCACAAAAAAGTTTGCCTCATCATTGAACAAAATGTTCTGTGTAAACTGAGGGTCCTCTTACAATTTTTGCTTTGCCCATTCTGCAAATACAGTGGATTTTGTAAGGGTGCCATTTGTGAGTAGCTAATGTCCGCCGAAGGGATGTTCGACTGATGCCACTCTCCAGTGACATGCGGTGAGTGCTGCCCTGTGGGCTCTTGCTGATTGAAGCTAGGACAGCCATTGATGTTTGTTCATTAGTGACAGTTTTCTTGTGTCCACACTTTGGAAAATCCAACACTGAACCTGTTTCACGGAATTTAGCAAGCAATTTTCTAACTGCAGCATGGGAGATGGGTGGTCTCGTAGAGTTTCTTGCATTGAAATCTGCTGCAATGACTCCGGTATTGCGTTCACCAGACATCAGAACAATTTCTATCCACTCCTCACGTGTTAACCTCTGCGATGTCAATGGCTGTAAGCAAAGGGAAACTTGTAAATAACTCATGAAAGAATAAAGTTATGTTAAAACCAAGCACACCATTGTTTTTCTTATGAAATTCTCAATAAGCTTGATGTGTCACATGACCCTCTTCCCATTGAAAAAATAAAGTTGGATCCAAAATGACTGACTTCAAAATGGCCGCCATGGTCACAACCCATCTGGAAAAGTTTTCCCCCTCCCATAATGTGCCACAAACAGGAAGTTGAAATCACTAACCATTCACATTTTATTTAGGTGTATCCATATAAATGGCCCACCCTGTAGTTACTGTGGCCCACCTCTATGTGTCTTTAAATTGTTACTGAGGTTTTTCCTAAATTTTGGCAGCCGTTGTGCTCACTGCATACCCTCTAACTGGATAGTGGAACCGATCCTTTCTAGGAATATGTCATTTCTGAGGCCCACCTCTATATGTCTTTAACTCCTTTCTGACATGGGGTCTATTAATACGTATCTGTGCCCTGGCCCTATTGGACCAGATACGTGTTAATATGCCCTGGCGATCGCGCCCGCACACATGCTGTGCAGGCGCAATTGACGCCGAGTGTCAGCTGATTGTCACAGCTGACACCCGGTGCTATGTGCTAGGAGCGATTCTGCACTGCTTCCAGCATATTAACCCCCGAATTTCTGCGAATGAAGTTGATGACAGCATTCCGGGAGCAAGGGGAGATAAGCGCCGATACTTACCTCCTCTCTGGAGTCCCGCGCCGTCTCTGTCGGGTTCCGATGGTTGTCATGGTGACCCGGCTGTCGTCATGACGACATCCGAGTCACCGGATAGCAAGAAGTAACTTTTATCATGCGCACTGTGCGATCAAAGTAACTTCTCCCTGTGCAGCGCTGACAGGCTCTATAGCACAGGGATGCTGCTGCATCACTATGCTATACAGGCGATCAGACTGCAAAAAGTTAAAGTCCCATAAGGGGGACAAAGTGTAAAAGTTCAAAAAGTGTCAGAAAGTGAAATTTAAAAAAAAAAAAAAAAATTGTAAAAATATAAACAAAAATGAAAAAAAAATCCCTAAAAAACTAAAAATATATTCTACCCGTGAATAAATATTATTCTGGAAAAAAAATAAAAAAAGCAATAAAAGTACAGATATTTGGTATTGCCGCGTCCGGAACGACCTGACCTATAAAACTGTCCCACTAGTTAACCTCTTTAGTGAACACGGTAAAAAAAAATAATACCTCCAAACAAAAAGTGGAATAAAACGCAATCAAAATGATTAATGTAAATAAAAATAGTACCGCTGAAAACATCATCTTGTCCCGCAAAAAACAAGCTGCTATAAAGCTCCATCGCCCGAAAAATCAAAAAGTTATAGCTCTCTGAATAAAGCAATGCAAAAAAATGTTTTTTCTATAAAATAGTTTTTATTGTGTAAAAGCGCCAAAACATAAAAAAAGCTATATAAATGTGATACCGCTGTAAATGTACTGATCCAAAAAATAAAGCTACCTTATCAATTTTACCACACATGGAACGGCATAAAAAAAACAAAAAAAAAACAATTGTTTGCTTTTGGTTATTCTGCCTCCCAAAAATCTGAATAGAAAGTGATCAAAAACTGTCACATGCCTGAAAATGGTACCAATAAAAATGTCAACTCGTCCCGCAAAAAACAAGCCATCACATGACTGTCGGCCGAAATATGCAAAAATTATAGCTCTCAAAATATGGCGATGAAAAAACTAGTCTTTGCAAAAAAAGCGTCTTTTAGTGTGTAACAGCTGTCAAACATAAAAACCCAATATGAATCTGGCATCGCTGTAATCGCACCGACCCAAAAAATAAAGTCATCTAATCACTTATACCACCCGAAAAATGGCATAAAAAATAAACTCTAGGGTTAGGGTTGTGCTAGGGTTAGGGTTGTGCTAGGGTTGTGATAGGGTTACGGTTAGGGTTGGGCTAGGGTTAGGGTTGTGCTATGGTTAGAGTTAGGGTTGAGCTAGGGTTAGGGTTGTGCTAGGGTTAGGGTTAGGCTTGTACTAGGGTTAGGGTTGTGCTAGGGTTAGGGTTGTGCTAGGGTTAGGGTTGTGCTAGGGTTAGGGTTGTGCTAGGGTTAAGGTCGTGCTAGGGTTAGGGTTGTGCTAGGGTTAGGGGTGTGTTAGGGTTAGGATTGTGTTAGAGTTAGGGTTGTACTAGGGTTAGGGCTTTGCTAGGGTTAGGGCTTTGCTAGGGTTAGGGTTGTGCTAGGGTTAGGGTTGTGTTGGGGTTGGGATTTTTTTAAAAGTAAAGAAAAAAAAATGATGATGATATGGCGACTAGTGTTGTGACTTGCTCAAATCTCCGCCCCATATGCTTTGCGGCCAAAAAAACCTTGTGGAGATTGCCTGCCATGCACGAGCGATACCCGCATGTTTCTTTTGGGTGTCTAACAGCTGTGAAACATGCGGGGCGGGGACTCGAGCATGTCACTCGGGAATCCGCGATACATGGTGCATACCTGAGTACCAGATGCAAACCCAAGTAGCGAGCACTTGCACTCAAGACTAATGACAAATTATTCAATATGATGACCTATTTTTAACAATTTCTGTGTCATACCTCTGGATTCAAAATGTTCACTGTACCCCTTGATAAAATCCCTGAGGGATCTAGTTTCCAAAATGGAGTCAATTGTGGGGGGTTTCCACTGTTTAGGCGCATGAGCATCAGAGGCTCTCCAAACACGACCTAGCATCTGCTCTCAATTCCAGCCATTTTTCCGTTCAAAAAGTCACACAGTGCTCCTTCCGGTCTGAACCCTACCGTGTGCCCAAACAGTGTATTTTCCCTACATATGGGGTATCGGCTTACTCATTGCACAAAAGTTTTTACGGTCCATTTTCTCCTCTTACCGTTGTGAAAATAAAAAATTTGGGGCTAAAACATAAGTTTTGTGGAAAAAGTTAGATTGTTTTATTTTCATGGCTCCATGTTATAAACTTCTGTGAAGCACCAAGGGTGTGCTTACCACACATCTATAAAAAGTTCCCTGAGGGGTCTAGTTTCCAAAATGGTGTCACTTGTGGGGAGTTTCCACTGTTTAGGCACATCAGGGGCTCTCCAAACGCAACATGGAGTTCACTAATTATTCAAGCAAATTTAAATTCAAAAAGTCAAATTGCTTTCCTTCCCTTCCGAGCACTGCCGTGCACCCAAATACTGGGTTTCCCCCACATATGGGGCATTGGCGTGCTCAGGAGGATTTTCACAACAAATTTTGGGGTCCATTTTTTCCTGTTACCCTTGCGAAAATAAAAAAATTGGGGTCTAAAGTAACATTTTTGTGAAAAAAGTTAAATGTTCATTTTTTTCTTCACCATTCCAAAAATTGCTGTGAAGCACCTGAAGGGTTAGTAAACTTCTTGAATGTGGTTTTGAGCACCTTGAGGGTTGCAGTTTTTAGAATGGTGTCACTTTTGGTCTTTTCTGTCATAAAGGCCCCTCAAAATCACTTCAAATGTGATGTGGTCCCTAAAAAAATGGTTTTGTAAATTTTGCTGGAAAAATTAGAAATCGCTGGTCAACTTTTAACCCTTATAGCTTCCTAACAAAAAAAAATTTGGTTCCAAAATTGTGTTGATGTAAAGCAGAAATGTGATAAATGTTATTTATTAACTATTTTTTGTGACATATCTCTTTGATTTAAGGACATCTCAGAATCAGTGGGATCCGTTGAAGCGTTTTAGAGTTATTACTTCATAAAGTGACAGTGGTCAGAATTGTAAAAATTGGCCTGGTCATTAACGTGCAAACCACCCTCGGAGGTAAAGGGGTTTATGCTAAATTTTGGCAGCAATTGTACTCACTGAATACCCTATAACTGGAAAGCAAACCCTCTCATTTCTAATGGGAACATGTCGTTACTGTGTCCCATCTCTACGTGTCTTTAAATTGTTATTGAGGTTTTTCCTAAATTTTGAAAGCCCTTGTACTCACTGCATACCCTATAACTGGATAGCAGTGACCAGCCCAGGGGATGGGGATAACTCGGTACCAGGGCCTTTGCCTTGGGGATGTCGCGGTGGTCGGCTCCCAGGCCCGTACCCTGGGGACTCTCTTTTAAAGGGTTGATAGTTGTTTATTTTATGAAAGAGTTCGTGACACCACCTGTGGCTTCTGGTGAGGATCACCAGCGCTGCGCAGTCCACTGAGGCCGGTGATAAGGCAGCCTGGTGGTATAGCTCACCACAGGTGGAGCTAGGCCTCAGGGCAGTGTATGGAGGGAGATACAGGACACACGAGACTCAGCCGGGTCAGAGCAAGAACAGGGACAGACACGATAGTCACTTCAGTACCTTTTACTGATGGAAATTCAGGCACGTCCCGGAGCACTGTAGGGTGAAGGGTGCATGTCAGGATCCTCCCCAATAAGCGGGTTTTGGCCTCCTGTTTCTTGCCTCTAAGTAGTAAGTTTCTGACCTGCCTGGAGCTAGGCCTAACTTTGTCTCTGTCCTGCGCTGGCTGACCTTGTGGTAGGGCCTTTTCTTGGAGTACACGCTCCTCAGCTTGTGGGGCCTATGTGTCTCCTGGCTCTGATACGTATCAGCACTTTAGCGATCCTGGGACTTGTAGTTCCCCAGGGATTCCGGTTATATCTTACTGGGTCATAGAGATCCCGGTAAACTTCGGACCTGGTGTCCGGTAAATGCTTCAGGGTGAGCTAGTTAAGCTCCTCTGCCCCCTATGTACTAACTCTCCACTCGCCTTCGGCCTACTCGGGCCTTCACTAGGCTATACACACTAACGGCAGCTTGCTGCGCTTCACCGATCTTATGGCGCCGGCACACCTAAAGCTCACCTCTCTGAGCTACACGGAGTCTTGGTCTGGATAAGCTCCACTGCAGGATAGCAATTGCAGGAGCTGGAGCAGGCTTTTGTCCTCTGAGTTAACTCCTCTCAGGCTGTACTGGACTCTCTGCTGAACCAGACTGCACTAGACTCACAACTAACTGCTGCCTGGCTCCACCTTCCCTATTTATCTATCCCTAACGGGCTCCCTCTGGTGGTCTGAGGTGGAAGGTGGAGATGTGTGAATGGTTATGAGGGCCTCTTGTGGAGGAATCCATCAATGCACACTTCTAGGATCTGTGATACCAAGCGCAGCTGGGCGTCACATTCCCCCCTAGTTAAACTCAGCACTCCCGGGCTGAGGCACATTTTATAAAACAACAACAATAGAAAACATAAACAATGCAAGAACAATCTTCCCTTTATGGGAGGCACCAATCTTAAACGTTGCATAACAATAACAAATACGAAGTGTCCTCAGAACTCAAGTCTCCTGCGGTGAGGTTCCCTTACAGGATGTCCATCTCACAGGGTAGAGTACTTGATGGTTTTGAGGGACCTGTCCTAAACCCTCAACGTAGGCCCTGGGGTGGCTGCAGGTCATGAAGATCCAGAATTGGACCTCCATTAGAGCCACTCCAGACAGGTTTTCCTTCTGAGGTCACCTAAAAGGGGCACTCCAGGGAGCGCAATTATATACAAAAGCAGTTTTTGGGCTGCACACTGTCCTCAGCCACGCAGTTCTTAGGTATGCAACAAAAGAATTAAGGATCCCGTCCAGCACAATGGACAGGAAAGGTCTTCCTCCGACGAACCTGTTGTACCAGTCTGATGGGCCTGGTGAGTTTACTCCTGGGTGCCGGCCCTCGGACCCAGGGTTTTCTCGTTTAAAGGACAATTCTGGGCGATGTGTCCGGTCTTGAGGCAGCGGTAGCAGGCAGGATCCTTCTGTGGACGGCGCTGGTCACTGGTCCTCGGCGAGGGCGGTGTTGGCCTCCTCCTCCTCTGCATCTAGGGGACATCCTCAAGGCTATCGGCTAACAGGATCTTCCCTCCTTCCTTGGGCTCCGTCTGCAGCTGCAGAGCACTCAGCACGGTGGTCAGGGTTTTGCTCAACTGACGCACCTCAGAGCGCAGACTGTCCAGTTCTTTAGGGGACGTTGCAGAAACCTTAGCTTCCGCAGCCATTGGGGTAAAGGTGGGTGTAGCAGGCACTGGGGTAGCCCCACCCTGGTAACATTGGATGGCATTTGTTTCCAGGGGCTGCAGTCCTTTTATAGCCATGTCCTTGAGATTGTCAAAGGTGGCATCTGGATGATCCAGGGACCACCAACGCATAGTCCTGCTCTCTTCTGGAGACCTTAGCCCCCAGACAAACTGTTCCTTCAGCATTTTGTTCTCATTCTCAACGCTGGTTGGACTATCCTGGTTCAGAGCCCACAGGGCCCCTTGTAGACGCCACGCGTAGTCCCAAACATTGTCCTTCGGTTGTTGGGAACAGCTGTAGAACCTGATCCGGAGGTCCGCCTCAGTAGGATCCTCAAAGACAGTCTGTAGTTTTTGAAAGATTGCGGACACTGACTCCTGGTATGCGGCCGACCATGTTTCCACTTCCCGTTCCGCAGCACCGGTCAGTTGTCCTAATACAACGGCTGCTCTTTGTTTACCTGTCATGGAGTACATGTCAAAGATACCACATATCTTCCGTTTGAATCCAGACAGGGTATCTGGTTTGCCATTGTACTGGGGGAGCCACTTTGCTCCAGGAATGTACAGTAAAGTCATAGGAATGACAGGTGTTACAGGCGCTGCTGGTGGAGCGGCGGCTTCGGCCTGCTCACCATCGGGCGCGGGTTGAACCTCAGGGACGTTGGCCGGCATGTCGGCGTTCTGCTGTTCGTCGGACATCTTGGCGCCCCCCCCCTAGTTAACCGGGGCCTACCTTCTAGTTTTTTTTTTTTTCTTCCGGTAGGCCGCAGCTCCGCAGGTGACGGTCGTCTTCAGGACCTTGCGTCACTTGCGTCCTACATCAGCGCGTTCACATTACAGGACCTGGCGCTTGTTGGTTTGACGTCGAGGCATGGGGCGTGTCCGAGGCTTCGCGCTCTTTTGCAGGTACGCCCCTAATTTTCCCGCGGTTACGCCCATCTTCTCTCTCAGCGGCCCAACAATGGCGGCAACCTTCACCACAACTTTACGCACACAGTTCAGAATAAAGGCGCACAGTACCCGGTGGCAACAGGAACAACACTTTGTCGTTGCAGCGGGCAAGATGTCCTGTTCGTGAAACCAGTTAGAGATGACCAGCCCAGGGGATGGGGATAACTCGGTACCCGGGCCTTTGCCTTGAGGATGTCGCGGTGGTCGGCTCCCGGGCCCGTACCCTGGGACTCTCTTTAAAAGGGTTGATAGTTGTTTATTTTATGAAAGAGTTCGTGGCGCCACCTGTGGCTTCTAGTGAGGATCACCAGCACTGCGCAATCCACTGAGGCCGGTGATAAGGCAGCTTGGTGGTATAGCTCCCCACACGTGGAGCTAGGTCTCAGGGCAGTGTATGGAGGGGATGCAGGACAGGCGAGACTCAGAAGGGTCAGAGCAAGAACAAGGACACACACGATAGTCACTTCAGTACCTTTTACTGATGGAAATTCAGGCACGTCCCGGAGCACTGTAGGGTGAAGGGTGCATGTCAGGATCCTCCCCAATGAGCGGGTTTTGGCCTCCTGTTTCTTGCCTCTGTGTAGTAAGTTTCTGACCTGCCTGGAGCTAGGCCTAACTTTGTCTCTGTCCTGCGCTGGCTGACCTTGTGGTAGGGCCTTTTCTTGGAGTACATGCTCCTCAGCTTGTGGGGCCTATGTGTCTCCTGGCTCTGATACGTATCAGCACTTTAGCGATCCTGGGATTTGTAGATCCCCAGGGAATCCAGTTATATCTTACTGGGTCATAGAGATCCCGGTAAACTTCGGACCCGGTGTCCGGTAAATGCTTCGGGGTGAGCTAGTTAAGCTCCTCTGCCCCCTATGTACTAACTCTCCACTCGCTTTTGGCCTACTCGGGCCCTCACTAGGCTATACACACTAACGGCAGCTTGCCGCGCTTCACCGATCTTATGGCACCGGCATACCTAAATCTCACCTCTCTGAGCTACACGGAGTCTTGGTCTGGATAAGCTCCACTGCAGGATAGCAATTGCAAGAGCTGGAACAGGCTTTTGTCCTCTGAGGTAACTCCTCTCAGGCTGTACTGGACTCACTGCTAAACCAGACTGCACTAGACTCACAACTAACTGCTGCCTGGCTCCACCTTCCCTATTTATCTATCCCTAACGGGCTCCCTCTGGTGGTCTGAGGTGGAAGGTGGAGATGTGTGAATGGTTATGGGGGCCTCTTGTGGAGGAATCCATCAATGCACACTTCTAGGATCTGTGATACCAAGCGCAGCTGGGCGTCACAGCAGAACCACTCCTTTCTTGCATCATGTTTTTACTGAAGCCCACCTCTATGTGTCTTTAAATTGTTATTGGGGTTTTTCCTACATTTTGGCAGCCTTTGTACTCGCTGCATACCCTATAACTGGATAGTAGAACCACTCCTTTCTTGCATCATGTCGTTACTGTGGCCCACCTCTGCGTGTCTTTAAATTATTATTGAGGTTTTTCCTAAATTTTGGCAGCCAGTGTACTCACTGCATACCCATTAACTGGAGAGTAGAACTGATCTTTTTTAGGAATATGTCGTTACTGAGGCCCACCTCTATGTGTCTTTAAATTGTTAGTGTGGTTTTTCCTAAATTTTTTCAGCCAGTGTACTCACTGCATACCCTATAACTGGATAGCAGAACCACTCTTTTCTAATGGGAAAATGTCGTTACTGTGGCCCACCTCTATGTATCTTTAAATTGTTATTGGGGTTTTTCCTAAATTTTGGCAGCCGTTGGACTCACTGCATACCCTTTAACTGTATAGCAGACCCGCTCCTTTCTAATGAGAACATGTCGTTACTATGGTCCTGCTCTGTGTCTTTAAATTGTTAGTGTGTTTTTTTCTAAATTTTGGCAGCCGTTGGACTCACCCTATAAATGTATAGCAGACCCTCTCCTTCATAATGGGAACATGTCGTTACTGTGGCCCACCTATGTGTGTCTTTAAATTTTTATTGGGGTTTTTCCTAAATTTTGACAGCCCTTGTACTCACTGAATACCCTATAACTAAATAGCAGAAAAGCTCCTTTCTAGGAACATGTCGTTACTGAGGCCCACATCTAAGTGTCTTTAAATTGTTATTGGGGTTTTTCCTAAATTTTGAAAGCCCTTGTACTCACTGCATACCCTATAACTGGATAGCAGACCCGCTCTTTTCTAATGGGAACATGTCCTTACTGTGGCCCACCTCTATGTATCTTTAAATTGTTATTGGTGTTTTTCCTAAATTTTGGCAGCCATTGTACTCACTGCATACCCTATAACTGGATAGCAGACGCACTCCTTTCTAATGGGAACATGTCATTACTGTGGCCCACCTCTATGTACCTTTAAATTGTTAGTGGGGTTTTTCCCAAATTTTGGCAGCCCTTGTAGTCACTGGAGGAGACCCACTCCTTTATAATGGGAACATTTTTTTTTACTGAGGCCCCCCTCTATGTCTCTTCAAAGGGGTATTGGGGTGCGACCACATTTTTGGCAGCCCTTGCAGTCACTGCATACGCAATAACAGTATAGGAGACCCACTCTTTAATAATGGGAAAAACAAAGCATAGCCAGCTGATGGCCCTCTAACAATATTGAGGGCCGACTGCTGGCACTTTAAGAGTAGTAAAGCCGCCTGATGGCCATATAAAAATAGTCTTTGTGATTTTCAGAGTCCCTTCTTCATAAATGAAACAGGATGTGTCTGATGATGTCTCACACACCACATGGCCAAACAAGGTTGTAAAATGTTAAAATTACATTTACCGGTGAATGTCTTTTTCACCATTGAAAGCAATGCAAAAATGCAAAAACGCATGAAAAACACTAAGTATGAGCATAACCCAAGGTGTGGAGGAACATTTTTGTTTTTGTATATTTATTTTTCCTTTATACAAGACATTACCCTGGAAAGGATGTTCCTTAACATTTTTCTCAGGAAAATCAATTGTGGTTCGTTTTTGTATGTTTTATTGTGAGTCCGTAAAAGTGACGCAATACTCTGACAACATTGTTGACAGCAGTGACCTGAGAGTCAGAAATGCTTCCAGGCGTCTTCCTCATGCTGATACCATGTCATTTGAGCACTATTCCCATCGATTTGGGCAATTTTTAGGCCCTCTGCAGACCACCGGTGGCGCCAGGAAAATGCTTGAGTTTCCTATAGACTTACATTGGGCTCGTTGCTCAGACCGAGCATTCGAGCATTCCAATTTCCTCGACCCGAGCAATGATGACTAGTGTTGAGCGAGCATGCTCGACACTGCTCGGTAATCGCCCGAGCATCCCACTACTCGGGATGTTCGGTGAGTACCAAGCATTTTCGGGTTACTTGGGCGGGAGCTCGGGTCTCTACCCTGCATGTTTGGCGCTCTTTACAGAGCCAATGAACATGCAGGGATTGCCAGCCAGTCACTGTAATGGCACAGCCATGTTGGTTGTGGGCATTACAGTGATTGGCTGGCCGCACAGCGTCACCTCGAGTATTCAAAACCGGGCGCCGCCATCTTGGACACAGTCGCTCCGAATCAGACAGTGTAGGGAGAGTGCTGCTGAGCTAGGGAGAGATTTATACTGCGAAATAGGTAGTGTAGGGTCTCTAAAGCCTGCAAAATCAAACAAACAGTCCTTCTGAGGACTAATATCCATCCCAGACATCAGGCAGGCAGGCTGTATAGGAGATGCAGTGGTTATACCAGCAAACACTGCATTACAGTCCTGTGTGCTGCTGCTCAAATTGCTAGACTTAGCCCCCGATCTCAGAGGCCAGGAAAAATCCTTTCTTTTTCATCTAAATCCTCTTTTTTTTTTTTCTCCCTCAGTCAGACTGTACAATTACCGTCTTATTAACCTTTTGGTACCCCCCCCCCCAAAAAAAATAAAATTGAGTGTGGCTGTGAGTGTTCAGACAAAAATATATATGTTTAAAAGAGTCTGGTTTCGGCCAGATAACTAGAACTGTGGTTTTGCAGTTCCACGGTTCAAATCTCTGTATTATCCACCTTTTTGCCTTTTTTACATAAAAAAAACAGTTTGAGTATCTCGCTGATTGTTCAGACACAAATATATCTGTTTAAAAGATTCTGGTGTAGGCCAGAGAAATAGGACTGTGGTTTTCCTCTTCCACGCTTTAAATCTCCTTTTTATTACCCTTTTGCCATTGATAGTGCGAGTGTAAGCTAGTTTACTTTGTTTATAATGGGCAAGGCGCGTGGCAAGGGACGTCGAACTTGACGTTCTGGTGATGGTGCGCGCAGAGGATGGGGCCATGGCCAAGGTGAAAATGTGCCACAACCAACAGCCACATCTTCTCGCTCCCAGTTCTTGACAAATTACTAGGGAAGCACAGAACAACAACACTATTGCCAACTGATCAGTGTGAACAGGTTATTAATTGGATAGCAGATAATACTTCCAGTCACTTGGGCACAACCACCTCCGGTCTGTCTTCCACAAGGTCAAGTCTTCGTAGCCGTGAGTCTCGACCGCATACACCTCCTCACCCTGATGCTCCTTCCTCCCACCATGCCGAGTGTCGTCAGACAGTAACTGATCTCACAGTTGGACACTCTGAAGAGCTGTTCACTGGTTCATTTCCATATTTGGGCCCCTCGCCTGCTCTGCTTGAAGTGGTGGAAGAGGAGATCCCATGTAGCGATGGCCAAATATTTGAACAACCACGGCCACAGGAAGGCGACGCTGGCAATTTGTCACAAGAGGTGGACGTTGACGAGACACAATTGCCACGAAGTGAGGAGGAGGACCGTGGTGCGGAAGTGGAAGAGGAGGAGGTTGTGGATGATCTAGTAACTGACCCAACGTGGCAGGAGGACACGCAGACCGAGGCCAGCAGCACACAGGGGGAGGGAGGCAGAGTACCCCAACAGACAGGAAGAAGCAGTGTGGTGGCCGCAGACAGTAGGCGGGCAACTGTTCCCCGTAACACCAACACAAGGGACGTTGTCAGTACAACTGGTAGGTCTTCCAGAGTCTGGAATTTTTTTAAAGACTCTGCTGATAACCCCAAAAAGGTCATTTGTACCACCTGCCATGCCAGCATCAGCAGGGGTGACAAAACTACCAGCCTGACCACCAACAGCATGATCAGGCACATGTCAGCAAAGCAGCCGACTTTGTGGGGCGAACCCCAGGGTCCACGACCAGTGTCAGCGGGTGCCACCACTGCTTCTTCCGCTGTTGTGCGTGTAAGAGAACCCCCTGTTGTGCGTGCAAGGCAATTCCATGTCCATACTGCATGCAAAGATGCCCCCTCCTCTCAGTCTTCACTTCGTATGGCAGTTTCTCAAGAAACAGCATCAACGTCCACATCCACGTCCCACCGCAGTGTTCAATTGTCTATATCCCAGACCTTTGAATGAAAGCGCAAATTCGCAGCCAACGCCCCACAGGCCACAGTCCTAAATTTGCACATTTCACGACTGCTTGCATTGGAAATGCTGCCTTTTAGGCTGGTGGAGACGGAAACCTTCCGCAACCTTATGGCGGTGGCCGTCCCTCGGTACTCGGTCCCCAGTCGACACTCTTTTGCCCGTTGTGCCATCCCCGCACTACACAAGCACATGTCCCAAAACATCTGCCGTGCCCTCAACAACGCAGTTACTGGGAGAGTCCACCTGACAAAAGACACGTGGACAAGTGCTTGTGGCCAGGGACGGTACATCTCCCTGACGGCACACTGGGTAAACATAGTGGAAGCCGGGACCCAGTCGAACCTTGGGACGGAACACATCCTCCCCACACCGAGGATTGTGGGCCCTATGTCAGTCAGAGTTGCACCCACAGTGTACAGCTCCTGCGCGTCATCCTCCTCCTCCTCCTCATGTTCAGCCTCCATCTCAGATATCACCACATCAGTTACAAGCTGGAAGCACTGCAGTACTGCCTCAGCCAAGCGGCAACAGGCTGTGCTGAAACTCATAAGCTTAGGTGATAAACCTCACACTGCTTGTGAGTTGTGGACAGCTGTGAAAGAGCAGGCAGATCTGTGGCTGAGACCACTGAACCTACATCCAGGCATGGTCATGTGTGACAATGGCCGCAACCTGGTGGCAGCTCTGAGGCGAGATCACACACGTACCATGCCTGGCTCATGTGCTTAACCTCGTGGTTCAGCGGTTTCTTTAATCATACCCCGAGTTGCCAGATCTGATCATCAAAGTACGCCGCCTGTCAGCTCATTTTCACAAGTTGGCTACAGCTTCTGTCCCCCTTGCTGTGTTGCAGCAGCGTTTGCAGCTTCCGGCACACCGACTGGTGTGTGATGCCCCCACATGTTGGAACTCTACCCTCCACATATTGCAAACGATTTGTGAGCAGAAGAGAGCAGTTGTGGAGTACCAGCTGCAACAAGGCAGTCGATATTCAGGTGAGACTCCACACATAAGACCTCAGGAGTGGACCTGGATGTCTGACATATGTACCATCCTGACAAACTTTGAGGAGTCCACCAAGATGGTGAGTGGCGATGACGCCATCATTAACGTCAGCATCCCACTTGTCTGTCTTTTGCAACGCTCTCTGCAGAGAATTAAAGAGGAGGCATTGCAGCCAGAGAATGATGAGATGGATCAAGAAGCCATAGCGGGCGATTACTCACAGCCCAGCCTCATCTCATCCCAACGTGCATTGGGGGACAATGAGGGAGAGGAGGAGGAAGAACAGGGGCTGGTATCATGCGCTGTAGATGGTAGTACCTGTACAACTGTCATACCGTTGGTTCAGCGTGGGTGGCCTGAGGACAGGGGGGAGAAGGAGGAGGAGAGCATGGTCAGTTGTCATCTTGGTGGGGACATGGAAGTCTTGCCCGTTACCAGTCTGGCACGCATGGTTGACTTTATGTTACGCTGCCTTAACTGTGACCCTCGCGTTGTCAAAATGTTGGGTGATAGTCATTACTGGTTGGTGAAACTTTTAGACCCCCGCTACAAGGAGAACTTTCACTCTCTTATTCCTGAGGTGGAGAGGTCTACAAAAATGGGGCAGTACCAGAAGGCCCTTGCTGCACAACTGTTAAAAAAAATTGCCATCTGAACAGTTCCTTACCCAACCAAGGCGTACAGGCGAGAGAGACGCAACTACAACTACAATTCAGCAGAGGCAGGGGAGCACTGTCAACATTCTGGGACAGTTTTCTGAGACCCGCCAAGCTTACAGGCCCTGAGGCGCGTGGTACTCTCACAAGGAGTGGAAAGTTTCAAAAGATGGTGAGGGAGTACCTTGCCGACCGTAACAGCGTGCTCCGTGATTCCTCTGTGCCTTTTAATTATTGAGTATCCAAGCTGGACACTTGGAATGAACTCGCTCTGTACGCCTTGGAGGTCCTGGCCTGCCCTGCCGCTAGCGTGTTATCGGAGCGTGTTTTTAGTGCCGCTGGGGGAATTATAACTGATAAGCACACTCGCCTGTCAACTGACAATGCTGAAAAGCTGACCTTTATCAAAATGAGGGCTGGATTGGGCCAGACTTCTCATCACCACCAAATGCCAGCAGAGTAACATAAAGTCAAATCCACTGTGTTATTTCGGGAGGTGTATTCCCTTGCACCGCTTCCTCATTTCAGCTGTTTTTTGCTCTTCTCCTTATCCTCAGCCGCCACCACCACTATACCACCAGAGTGACCGTGGTCCGTGTTGCCAGCATTGCAAGTTCCTCTGTCCTAATTTTTGGCAGCTTTTGCTTGGAAGGCATAGGCAAAGACTATGGGAGACCCACTCCCAAATAATTGGAATAATGTTTTTAATATGCTGTACTGCATGGCTCTTGTAAGGGGCATTAAAATCGTCTTGTTAAGCTACTGTGACCTCCATGTCTCTTCAAAGGGGCATTGATATTGTCTTTTTATTCCACTGCCACCTCCACCACTCTTGCAAGGGGCATTAAAACCATCTTGTGAAGCTACTGTGACCTCCACGTCTCTTCCACGGAGCATTGATATTGTCTTTTTGCACTGTAACCTCCACCACCAGGGGGGCAACCAGGGGAGGAGTCCTGAGGAGCCAATTTGCATATTCTCACTGCATTTTGGGATAAGGGAAGAGTCTCCACGAGCTCAAAGAACGCTGGATTTTGCCCGTTGGAGCTGAAAGGAGGACATCGGTGAACCGAGCGTATTTCACTGTTTTCATAACATATCAACAATAAGGACATGGAAGAGTCCAGGAGCCATTTGGTGAGCTGCATATTCTGCTACATGTTCACAGACAAGCCAGTGGAAAAGCCAAACTTCACATGCCAGAAATGCAAGCTTGTGTCCCTGTTGGAGGAAAAGTTGCGAAATCTAGAAGAGAGGTTAACTACCTTGAAAATCATTAAGGAAGGTGAAGAGTTCTTAGACCGAGCAGAATTATCTCTTCATGATACAGAAAGAGAAGAAATTCGAACTGCACCTGACGAAACAGAGGAATGGAAGCATGTGACCCAGAGAAGCAGGAGGATCGAGAGGCAGTCAGCACCTATACTGCTCAGGAACCAGTACCAGGCTCTCACGCAGGAGAACCATGAAGAAATACAGCAAGATAAGACTTTGCCCACAATGAATAACCTTGTAAGCCCTCAGAATCCTCCTGGATGGAGAAAGAAAAATGTTGTGAAGAAAAAACGGAGAGTGGTGGTCATGGGGGATTCCCTGTTGAAAGGAACAGAGGCCGCTATCTGCAGACCAGACATAACCTCAAGAGAAATGTGCTGTCTTCCAGGAGCAAAAATTAAAGATCTGTCTGATAGGATATCAAGACTCTTCAGACCTACAGATCACAACCCATTCCTGCTAATACATGTGGGGACAAATGACACCGCAAGAAAGGACCTGGAAACCATCTGCAGTGACTTTGAAGACTTAGGCAAGAAAGTAAAAGAATTGGGAGCGCAGGTGGTCTTCTCATCCATCCTCCCAGTGGATGGCCATGGAACAATGAGGTGGAATAAGATTCTACCGGTGAACAACTGGCTACGTCAATGGTGCTGTCAACAAGGATTTGGATTTCTGGATCACGGAAAGAATTACCTATATGATGGACTACTTGCTAGAGATAGGGTGCACCTTACGAAGACTGGAAAACATGTATTTGGAAGTCGCCTTGCTACACTCATCAGGAGAGCTTTAAACTAGAACAATGTGGGAAGGGAAGCAAAAGGCCAGAAAAAGATATACAGCTGACAAATACTATTGAGATCTCTGCTACTGGAAGTGGAAAGGAAGAACAAAGACAAAAAAATTAAAATAATAAAAATATGGGAGGAAGAGAAACCAATCACAAACTAAAATGTTTTTATACAAATGCACAAAGCATGGGCAACAAACAAGGAGAATTGGAACTACTAACGCAGGAAAAGGAATATGATGTCATTGGAATCACTGAAACTTGGTGGGACGATACACATGATTGGAATACAAGGCTAAAAGGATACAACTTATTTGCAAGAAACAGACTTGGTAAAAGAGGAGGAGGTGTCGCATTGTATGTTAGAAAAGAGTATATCTGCACAGAGATTGAAGCAGAGACTGGGAGTTCTGTTGAAACTGTTTGGGTAAGAATACAAGGAGAGGACAACGGAAAGGACACTATTGTAGGTATTTACTACAGGCCACCTGGGCAAGCTGAAGATATGGATGAACTCTTTATGTATCAAATGATCAAGTTCTCCAAAAAATATGACGTAGTGGTCATGGGAGATTTCAACTATCCAGACATTTGTTGGGAATCTCTCTCAAGTAAAGCTAACAGGTCAAGCAAATTGTTATCCTCTCTTGCTGACAACCTTATCTTCCAAAAGGTAGGGGAGAAAACAAGGGGATCTGCTACTTTGGATCTAATCCTTATAAACAGGGAGGAAATGGTTGAGGAGGTAAAAGTGTCTGGAACCCTAGGAGGCAGCGATCATGCTATTATAGAATTTTGGATAACTAGAGGAGGAAGACATGTAAAGACTAGTGTTGAGCGAACATGCTCGACACTGCTCGGTACTCGCCCGAGCATCACGCTACTCGGGATGTTCGGCGAGCACCGAGCATTTCAGGGTTACTCGGGCGGGAGCTCGGGTCTCCGCCCTGCATGTTTGGCGCTCTTTACAGAGCTAGTGAACATGCAGGGATTGCCAGCCAGTCACTGTAATGCTGCAGCCATGTTGGTTGTGGGCATTATAGTGATTGTCTGGCCGCACAACGTCACCTCGAGTATTTAAAATGGGGCGCCGCCATCTTGGACACAGTCGCTCCGGATTAGACAGTGTAGGGACTGCGCTGCTGATTTAGGGAGAGATATAAACTGCGAAATAGTTAGTGTAGGGTCTGTAAAGGCTGCCAGAACAAACAAACAGTCCTTTTCAGGACTAATATCCATCCCAGATACCAGGCAGGCAGGCTGTATAGGAGACGCAGTGGTTATACCAGCAACCGCTGCATTACAGTCCTGTGTGCTCCTGTTGCTGAAATTGCAGGACTTAGCACCAGGGGTCGGGGGCCAGGAAAAATCCTTTGTTTTTCATCTAAATCCTCCTTTTTTTTTCCTCCTTCAAACTGTACAAATACCCGTCTTATTAACCTTTTGGTGTGTCCCCCCCCCCCCCAAAAAAAAAGCGCGTCTATGATTTTTCAGACACAAATATAACTGTTGAAAATAGTCTGGTGTAGGCTAGAGAAACAGAAGTGTTGTTTTGCACTTCCACGGTTCAAACCTCTGTATTATCCATTTTGGGCCTTTGGTATCTAAAAAAAAAAGCAGTTTGAGTGTGTCGCTCACTGTTCAGCCGCAAATATCTCTATTTAAAAAAGTGTGGTATACCCCAGTAAACAATAACTGTGGTTTTGCCATCCCACGGTAAAAAATCTCTATTATTCAGCTTTTGGTAGTTTTTTCTGTAAAGAATAAACAGTAGTGTCTCCTGACTGTTATGACACAAAAATATATCTGTTGAAAAAATTCTTGTGTAGGCCCGACATCCCAGTGTGGTTTCGCAGTTCCACGGGTAAAATCGCTGTACTATCCAGTTTTGGGCCTTTGGTATCTTAAAAAAAAGCAGTTTGAGTGTTTCGCTCACTGTTCAGCCGCAAATATCTCTATTTAAAAAAGTGTGGTATACCCCAGTAAACAATAACTGTGGTTTTGCCATCCCACGGTAAAAAATCTCTATTATTCAGCTTTTGGTAGTTTTTTCCATAAAGAAAAACAGTAGTGTCTCCTGACTGTTGTGACACAAAAATATATCTGTTGAAAATAGTCTTGTGTAGGCCCGACATCCCAGTGTGGTTTCGCAGTTCCACGGGTCAAATCGCTGTACTATCCAGTTTTGGGCCTTTGGTATCTAAAAAAAAAAGCAGTTTGAGTGTGTCGCTCACTGTTCAGCCGCAAATATCTCTATTTAAAAGAGTGTGGTATACCCCAGTAAACAATAACTGTGGTTTTGCCATCCCACGATAAAAAATCTCTATTATTCAGCTTTTGGTATTTTTTTCCGTAAAGAAAAACAGTAGTGTCTCCTGACTGTTGTGACACAAAAATATATCTGTTGAAAATAGTCTTGTGTAGGCCCAACATCCCAGTGTGGTTTCGCAGTTCCACGGGTCAAATCGCTGTACTATCCAGTTTTGGGCCTTTGGTATCTAAAAAAAAAAGCAGTTTGAGTGTGTCGCTCACTGTTCGGCCGCAAATATCTCTATTTAAAAAAGTATGGTATACCCCAGTAAACAATAACTGTGGTTTTGCATCCCACGGTAAAAAATCTCTATTATTCAGGTTTCGGTAGTTTTTTCCGTAAAGAAAAACAGTAGTGTCTCCTGACTGTTGTGACACAAAAATATATCTGTTGAAAATAGTCTTGTGTAGGCCCGACATCCCAGTGTGGTTTCGCAGTTCCACGGGTCAAATCGCTGTACTATCCAGTTTTGGGCCTTTGGTATCTTAAAAAAAAGCAGTTTGAGTGTGTCGCTCACTGTTCAGCCGCAAATATCTCTATTTAAAAAAGTATAGTATACCCCAGTAAACAATAACTGTGGTTTTGCCATCCCACGGTAAAAAAATCTCTATTATTCAGCTTTTGGTAGTTTTTTCCGTAAAGAAAAACAGTAGTGTCTCCTGACTTTTGTGACACAAAAATATATCTGTTGAAAATAGTCTTGTGTAGGCCCGACATCCCAGTGTGGTTTCGCAGTTCCACGGGTCAAATCGCTGTACTATCCAGTTTTGGGCATTTGGTATCTAAAAAAAAAGCAGTTTGAGTGTGTCGCTCACTGTTCAGTCGCAAATATCTCTATTTAAAAAAGTGTGGTATACCCCAGTAAACAATAACTGTGGTTTTGCCTTCCCATGGTAAAAAATCTCTATTATTCAGGTTTTGGTAGTTTTTTCCGTAAAGAAAAACAGTAGTGTCTCCTGACTGTTGTGACACAAAAATATATCTGTTGAAAATAGTCTTGTGTAGGCCCGACATCCCAGTGTGGTTTCGCAGTTCCACGGGTCAAATCGCTGTACTATCCAGTTTTGGGCATTTGGTATCTTAAAAAAAAGCAGTTTCAGTGTGTCGCTCACTGTTCAACCGCAAATATCTCTATTTAAAAAAGTGTGGTATACCCCAGTAAACAATAACTGTGGTTTTGCCATCCCACGATAAAAAATCTCTATTATTCAGCTTTTGGTAGTTTTTTCCGTAAAGAAAAACAGTAGTGTCTCCTGACTGTTGTGACACAAAAATATATCTGTTGAAAATAGTCTTGTGTAGGCCCGACATCCCAGTGTGGTTTCGCAGTTCCACGGGTCAAATCGCTGTACTATCCAGTTTTGGGCCTTTGGTATCTAAAAAAAAAGCAGTTTGAGTGTGTCGCTCACTGTTCAGCCGCAAATATCTCTATTTAAAAAAGTGTGGTATACCCCAGTAAACAATAACTGTGGTTTTCCTCTTCCACGGTTCTAACAAACTCTTTATTACCCTTTTTCCATTGATAGTGCAAGTGTAAGCTATTTTACTTCATTTACAATGGGCAAGGCGCTTGACAAGGGACGTGGAAGTGGACGTTCTGGTGATGGTTCGAGCAGAGGACGGGGCCGTGGCCAAGGTGAAAATGTGCCACAACTAGTGTTGAGCATTCCGATACTGAAATATCGGGTATTTGCCGATATTCGTGGTATCGGAATTCCGATAATTAATTCCGATACTTTTACAATATCGAATACCGGAATCGGAAGTTCCCATAATGCCTCTGCTCTGCAGTGTCTCTGAAGGATGGCAAGCTGGGTGGCAGCGCTCAGCTGCGATCCAGCCTGTCATCAGAATGCCATCCCAGCGTGAGAGAATTCTCCTGATTGTTTAAAAGCCGGCGGGCGGTAAAAAGCCGCCGGCTTTTAAACAATCACACAGCCCCATACTGCTTCCCCGCAGCCTCCCACCCCGATCCTCCGCTCCCCTCGCCACCTCCCATCCCGATCGTAAGTTAGGACCGGGCGGGGAGCACAGCACCAAGGAGCGGGGAGCGAAGGACCCGGGCGGGGAAGCCGGCAGTGAAAAGACTTCACCGCCGGCTTTCCCGTTCTGTGCTGCACTTTCCCGCCGTTTATTTCAAATGAACAACTGAGGTATCAGGTGACGCCGATCAGCTGTTCATTTGAAGTAGCCACGGTGCCCTCGGAGGGTTCATGTGAGTTCATGCTTGACTGCATTGCATGAACTCACATGAACTTTCCCACGGCCGCACAGGTCAGCCTCACCTCCCAGACGATCAGACCCATCATGATTGGTGTGTGTGGGTGTCTGTGCGATGTGTGCGGGTGTGCGCGGTGTCTGTGCGATGTCTGCGGGTGTGTGCGGGTGAGCGATGTCTGCGGGTGTGCGCGGTGTCTGTGCGATGTCTGCGGGTGTGTGCGTGCAGGCAAACATAGGCCGATGTGACACTACTACTCCCATCGGCCTATGTCTGTCCCCCGTCCACTCGTGCCAGCAGGATCAGCTCGATGGGAGCAGTAGTTCCCATCAGCCTGATCCTGCTATTTAAATTGCCCTACTGTGTCCCCAATAAATTTTAAATACATGTCATTGGTGGCCAGTGGTTACCTACAATAAATTAGTTTATACATTACCTGTCCCCACCGATCGCCACCTAAAATAAAGTAAAAAATAAAAAACTACACCTATACTCACCTAGACACCTAATTCCCCGAAGCCATCGATCTCCTGTAATAAAATATAAAATAATAAACCACAACCTTATCCTTACCCCTCCGTAGTAGTCCACGAGTGTCCCACGAAGATCTCCAGTTTAGAGCAGCCACATAGTATGTGACCGCTCTGAACCGCCACCGCCGCCGCTAGAATGATGGGGCCGTAAAGCAGCCCCGTCATTGCATAAGCGGGTTCGCCGGAGTTCAGGCAGCGCTGCTCCGGTTAGCTGCTCTACGGCCCTGCTGTACTGTGAGAAATTCCCACGGTACAGCAGTGCCGTAAAGGAGGTCTCCGGAGCAGCGCTGACTGAATGCACTCCGGTGACCTCAGTCAGGGGCTCCCGCTGCCGGGAGAGGACGTGTTCCCGGCAGCGTGAGCTTACAGCAGCCATGCACAGCTGTCACCATCTCCAGATGTGACAGCTGTGCATGGGAGATCAGCGCAGGAACATGGACAGGTAACTATTTTTTTTTTAGTAAACTAAGAATTAAATAAAATTGTGTGTTTTATTTCAAATAAATTATTTTTTTCTGGGTGTAGTGTGTTTTTTATTTTTAAGGCTATGTGCCCACGATGCAGAAATGAAGCAGAAAATTTCTGCAGCATTTCTGCATCATCCTGGCAGAAAAAACGCATGCAGATTGTGCATGCGTTTTTCCTGCAGAATACATGCGGATCCACATGCTGATTCACATGCGTTTCCGCATGCAGATTGACAAGCACTTTCCAGGCGATAGCATCACTTGGAAAGTGCTTGACAACTAGGTCACACTGTATAAATCCATGCAAACAGCATGGATTTATACAGTGTGAACCGTAAAAATTAAAACAAATAAAGCTGTACTCACCCCCGAGGCCCCGGTGTCTGCTGCAGCGCTGCTTCCTGGCTGGTTCCCGGCTGCCGGCAAATCGCGAGACAGAGCGGTGAAGGGCCTGCGGTCACATGACTGTGACGTCACCGCAGGTCCTCAAGCGATGCCGGCATTCAGAGAGAAGCCTTCGGAAAGGTGAGTATAAACTTTATTTGTTATTTTATTCTTTTTTTTACAGGTACAATGGTACCCAGGTCTGGATGAGAGTCTTCTCTCCTCCAGAACTGGGTACCATCCCCACATAGAGACGCATAGAAGCCGCTTGTACAAACGTACAGTCGCGGTTTCTCTGCGTCTCAATGCAAGTCAATGGCGGGAGTTCCGCTGCTCTTCCGCAAAATTAAATGACATGCTGCGGATTTTTGCACGCAGCATAAACGCTGCGGAAAAATCCGCAGCATGTGCATAGAACATCCTATGGATGGCGGCTGACGGCTGGTGTTTCTAGCCTGGGAGGGGGCCAATATTCATGGCACCCTTCCTGGGCTATTAATATCAGCCCCCAGCTGTCTGCCTAGCCTTTGCTAGCTATTAAAATAAGGGGCACCCCACGTCATTTTTTTGGGGGGTCTCCCATTTTAATAGCTAGTAAAGGCTAGGTATTCAGCTGGGGGCTGATATTAGTAGCCTGGGAAGCTCCGTGGGTATTACCCCCTTCCCAGGCTTCAAACATCTGCCCCAGCCGTCTGCTTAACCTCCGCTAGAGACTAAAATTATGGGGATCCCACGCCACTTTTATTTTTAATAAATCCCAAAAATTTTGACGTGGGCTTTGCCATATTTTTGCATGCCAGCCAGGTACAGCATCCAGGAACGGGCTGCCCCCAACCACTAGCTGCCTATTTGTACCTGGCCGGACACAACAATATAGGGAAGCCCTTTTTTTTTTAATTATTTCATGAAATAATTTAAAAAAACTTGACGTGGGGCTTCGCCCTGTTTTTGTGTCCAGCCAGGTACAACTAGGCAACTGGGGGCTGGAATCCGCAGCGCAGGGAGGCCCAAGCTTTCTGGGCCACCCCGCTGCAAATTGCAGTCCGCAGCCACCCCGGAAAATGGCGCGTTCATAGAAGCGCCATCTTCTGGCGCTGTACCCAACTCATCCACGGCCCTTGTGCGGTGGCTCACTGGGTAATAAAGGGGTTAGGGCCAGCTTGGCATTATCAGCTGGCCCTAAGCCCGAAATTCATGGGGTCACGCCAATATTAGACATGACCGCCATGAATTTCTAGTAAAGTATTTAAAAAAAACACAACACAGAGAAAAAAGTCCTTTAATTGAAATAAACACACAATTCTTTATTGTTCTAAATTAAACCATACTTACCATCACGCCCATTCCAGCTGAAGCCAATGATCTCCTGCAATAAAAGAAAAATAATAAAGCAACATCATCCTTACCTTTCCATGGTTCCAACGACAGCTTCAGCTCTGCTACATCGAGATGACAGGCTGGACCGCAGCAGAAAGCTGCCATCCAGCCTGTCATCCCGCAGACACTGAGAAGCGCAGGCATGCTTGCGCTCTTCAGTGTCTGGCTATGACGGCATAAAGATGAGCCGAGGTCATGTCCAATGAACTCGGCTCACCTCATGCACGTCACTGACAGCGTGGGAAAATTCTCCTGCACTCAGCGCTTCAGCGTGAGAATTCTCCCACGCTGTCAGTGACGTGCATGAGGTGTGCCGAGTTCATTGTCGGCTCATCTGGATGCCGTCACAGAGAGACACTGAGGAGCGCAAGCATGCCTGCGCTTCTCAGTGTCTGCGGGAAGACAGGCTGGATGGCAGCTTTCTGCTGCGGTCCAGCCTGTCATCTCGATGTAGCAGAGCTGAAGCTGTCGTGGGAACCATGGAAAGGTAAGGATGATGTTGCTTTATTATTTTTCTTTTATTGCAGGAGATAGTTGGCTTCAGCCGGAATGGGTGTGATGTTATGTATGGTTTAATTTACAACAATAAAGAATTGTGTGTTTATTTCAATTAAAGGACTTTATTCTGGGTGTTTGTGTTTTTTTTAACTTTGACTATGGGGTTAGTAATGGGGGTGTCTTATAGATGCCTCTCCATTACTAACCTGGGCTTGATGTCAGCTGGCATTATAAGCTGACATCAACCCCAGCCCTATTACCCCACTACCACCGCTACAGGGCAGTGGGAAGAGCGAGGCTAAGTGCCAGAATTGGCGCATCCTATGGATGCGCCATTTCTGGGGCGGCTGACGGCTGGTGATTCTAGCCTGGGAGGGGGCCAATATTCATGGCACCCTTCCTGGGCTATTAATGTCAGCCCCCAGCTGTCTGCCTAGCCTTTGCTAGCTATTAAATTAGGGGGGACCCCACGTAATTTGTTTGGGGGGTCCCCCATTTTAATAGCTAGTAAAGGCTAGGTATTCAGCTGGTGGCTGATATTAGTAACCTTGGAAGCTCCGTGGGTATTACCCCCTTCCCAGGCTTCAAACATCTGCCCCAGCCGACTGCTTAACCTCCACTAGAGCCTAAAATTACGGGGAACCCCACGCCAATTTTTTTTTAAATAAATCCTTTATTTTAACACTAAATGACAAGTACAGTAATCAATACTGTCACTGTACTTCATATATATGTGACTGACATGTTTCTATCTATCTAATCTATGTGTGATGCTCTATTCTTTCTGTTGTAAATTGTCGGGTACCGGTGTATGCCGCTGCTGAATTTCCGGCTTTTCGTGTAATATATTTCTACATTATTCTTAGTTGTTTTACTTCATGTAGAATTAACCTACAAGGAAAGAAAGGGTTTATTTTCATTCCGATATTTGTGTCCCATTGACTTGCATTGGTTTCCGGTATCGGAATCGGCGATATCCGATACTTTTTGGGTATCGGTCCGATCCAATCCGATACGATATTTCCTGATATCGGAAGGTATCCTCAACACTAGCCACAACCAACAGTAACATCTTCTCGCTCCCACTTCTTGACCGAATTACTAGGGAAGCACAGAACAACACCAGTATTGAGAACTGATCAGTGTGAACAGGTTATTAATTGGATAGCAGATAATACTTCCAGTTACCTGGGCACCACCACCTCCAGTCTGTCTTCCACACGGTCAACTCTTAGTAGCGTGAGTCTCGACCTCATACTCCTCCTCACCCTGATGCTCCTTCCTCCCACCATGCCGAGTGTCGTCAGACAGCAAGTGATCCCACACTTGGACACTCTGAAGAGCTGTTCACTGGTCCATTTCCATATTTGGGCCCCTCGCCTGATACGCTTGAAGTGGTGGAAGAGGAGATCCCATGTTGCGATGCCCAAATATTTGAACAGCCACGGCCACAGGAAGTCGACGTTGGCAATCTGTCACAAGAGGTGGACGATGATGAGACACAATTGCCAGGAAGTGAGGAGGAGGATCGTGGTGCGCAAGTGGAAGAGGAGGAGGTGGTGGATGATCTAGTAACTGACCCAACGTGGAAGGAGGACATGCAGAGTGAGGCCAGCAGCACACAGGGGGAGGGAGGCAGAGTACCCCAACAGGCAGGAAGAAGCAGTGTGGTGGCCGCAGACAGAAGGCAGGCAACCGTTCCCCGTAACACCAACACGAGGGACGTTGCCAGTACAAGCGGTAGGTCTTCCAGAGTCAGGAATTTTTTTAAAGACTCTGCTGATAACCCCAAAAAGGCCATATGTTCCACCTGCCATGCCAGCATCAGCAGGGGTGACAAAACTACCAGCCTGACCACCACCAGCATGATCAGGCACATGGCAGCAAAGCACCCGACTTTGTGGGGCGAACCCCAGGGTCCACGACCAGTGTCAGCGGGTGTCACCACTGCTTCTTCCACTGTTGTGCGTGCAATAGAACCCCCTGTTGTGTGTGCAAGGCAATCCCCTGTCTATACTGCATGTAAAGATGCCCCCTCCTCTCAGTCTTCACTTGTTATGGCAGTTTATCAAGAAACAGCATCAACGTCCACTTCCCACCGCAGCGTTCAATTGTCCATATCCCAGACCTTTGAACGAAAGCGGAAATTCGCAGCTAACGCCCCACAGGCCACAGTCCTAAATTCGCACATTTCACGACTGCTTGCATTGGAAATGCTGCCTTTTAGGCTGGTGGAGACTGAATCCTTCCGCAATCTTATGGCGGTGGCCGTCCCTCGGTACTCGGTCCCCAGCCGACACTATTTTGCCCGGTGTGCCATCCCCGCACTACACAAGCACGTGTCCCAAAGCATCTGCCGTGCCCTCAACAACGCAGTTACTGGGAGAGTCCACCTGACAACGGACACGTGGACAAGTGCTTGTGGCCAGGGACGAACATCTCTCTGATAGCACACTGGGTAAACATAGTGAAAGCCGGGACCCAGTCGGACCTTGGGACGGAACACATCCTCCCCACACCGAGGATTGCGGGCCCTATGTCAGTCAGAGTTGCTCCCTCAGTGTACAGCTCCTGCGCATCCTCCTCCTCCTCCTCATGTTCAGCCTCCATCTCAGATATCACCACATCAGTTACAAGCTGGAAGCATTGCAGTATGGCCTCCGCCAAGCGGCAACAGGCTGTGCTGAAACTCATAAGCTTAGGTGATAAACCTCACACTGCTTGTGAGTTGTGGACAGCTGTGAAAGAGCAGGCAGATCTGTGGCTGAGACCGCTGAACCTGCATCCCGGCATGGTAGTGTGTGACAATGGCCGTAACCTGGTGGCGGCTCTGAGGCGAGGTGAGATCACACACGTACCATGCCTGGCTCATGTGCTTAACCTCATGGTTCAGGTGTTTCTTAAATCGTACCCCGAGTTGCCAGATCTGCTCGTGAAAGTACGCCGCCTGTCAGCTCATTTTCGCAAGTCGGCTACAGCTTCCGCCGCCCTTGCTGTGTTGCAGCAGCGTTTGCAGCTTCCGGCACACCGACTGGTGTGTGATGTCCCCACACGTTGGAACTCTACCCTCCACATGTTGCAAAGGATTTGTGAGCAGAAGAGAGCAGTTGTGGAGTACCAGCTGCAACAAGGCCGTCGATATTCAGGTCAGACTCCACACATAAGACCTCAGGAGTGGACCTGGATGTCTGACATATTTACCATCCTGACAAACTTTGAGGAGGCCACCAAGGTGGTGAGTGGCGATGACGCCACATTAGTGTCAGCATCCCTCTTGTCTGTCTTTTGCAACGCTCTCTGCAGAGAATTAAAGAGGAGGCATTGCAGCCAGATTATGATGAGATGGATCAAGAAGCCGTAGAGGGCGAATACACACAGCCCAGCCTCATCTCATCCCAACGTGCATTGGGGGACAATGAGGGAGAGGAGGAGGAGGAGGAAGAACAGGAGCTGCTATCATGTGTTGTAGACGGTAGTACCTGTACAAGTGTCATACCGTCGGTTCAGCGTGGGTGGCCTGAGGACAGGGGGGAGGAGGAAGAGGAGGAGGAGGAGAGCATGGTCAGTCGTCATCTTGGTGAGGACACGGAAATCTTGCCCGTTACCAGTCTGGCACGCATGGCTGACTTTATGTTACGCTGCCTTAACCGTGACCCTCGCGTTGTCAAAATGTTGGGTGACAGTCATTACTGGTTGGTGACACTTGTAGACCCCCACTACAAGGAGAACTTTCACTCTCTTATTCCTGAGTAGAGATGAGCGTTGTTCGACTCGAACTATTCGCCAATCTCAAATTCGAGCTGTTTTGGGCGGTGTTCGAGCCGTTCGGCGAACACGAACTATTTGAGAAAAATTCGGCTGTTCGAGGTTATGTTCGATAACTGTTCGTGCACCAAAATCATAACTGGATTTTTTCTCAGTAATGATGAAAATTAATGTTAATACGCAGTTTGAGTGTACAGCGGGTTGGGGGGAGGGGCAGGGGATGGATCTCTGCAGGAATAATGAAGATCTCCATTTTTTTTTCTCTTTCCCGCATTTACAGTGGGGAGGTGCAATCTGTCAGCCTATCAGCAGCGCACACACGGAGCGAAGTGCTTTTTTTCACACAAGCAAGGGCATGTGTCATTGGCAGTGTATGTCACATGTCCTTGCCCTATAAGACCAAGCCATTTTCCCCGTCGCCACCATTTTCTCACTGCTGCAGCTGCGTGTTAGACGGCACCGCTGTTGCGTGTGCGCTATACCTTGTTAATTTCAAGCCAATTTTCGCACAAATCTACAGATAGCTTGGGAGTAGGGAATAGCTGTGATTGCAGTCCTTTTAAGGACTAGGTTACAGCATTTCCTGCGACTTTTATCAGGCAGGTCTGTGCTCTTAAATAGATGGATTGTGGGAGTAAAGACTAATTGTAATTGCAGTCCTTTTCAGAACTAGGTTACATCAGTTCCTATCAGTTTTTGCCAGGCAGGTCTGTGCCAGTGCTGTGCAAGTTTTTTTCACAGCATTTGGCTGAATCTAGCAAAGCTAATCCTTTTTGGCCTATTGCAGAGTGTGTTAGTCAGTGGAGTAGCCTATCTGTGTTGCAAGATATACCACCTGTGTATAGAATACCAATTTTTTACTGCACCTAGTGAAGTAAAATCTTTTGGGCATAGCATCATTCTATTAGTCCATCTATACTGACCTCCATCAGGATGCAAATTGAATATAATTTTTTTCTGCATCTAGCTCTGAAAAAATATTTAGGCTTCTAGCAGTGTGTGGGACTTGTTCTATTAGTCCATCTATACTGACCTCCATCAGGTTGCAAACTGAATATAATTTTTTCCTGCATCTAGCTCTGAAAAAATATTTGGCCTTCTAGCAGTGTGTGGGACTTGTTCTATTAGTCCATCTATACTGACCTCCATCACGCTGCAAATTCAAAATAATTTTTTGTCTGCATCTAGCTCTGAAAAAATATTTGGCCTTCTAGCAGTGTGTGGGACTTGTTCTATTAGTCCATCTATACTGACCTCCATCAGGTTGCAAACTGAATATATTTTTTTTCTGCATCTACCTCTGAAAAAATATTGGGCTTCTAGCAGTGTGTGGGACTTGTTCTATTAGTCCATCTATACTGACCTCCATCACGCTGCAAATTCAAAATAATTTTTTGTCTGCATCTAGCTCTGAAAAAATATTTGGCCTTCTAGCAGTGTGTGGGACTTTCTCTATTAGTCCATCTATACTGACCTCCATCAGGTTGCAAATTAAAAATAATTTTTATCTGCATCTACCTCTGAAAAAATATTTGGGCTTTTAGCTGTGTGTGGTACTTGTTCTATTAGTCCATCTATACTGACCTCCATCAGGTTGCAAATTAAAAATATTTTTTATCTGCATCTAGCTCTGAAAAAATATTTGGCCTTCTAGCAGTGTGTGGGACTTTCTCTATTAGTCCATCTATACTGACCTCCATCAGGTTGCAAACTGAATATATTTTTTTCTGCATCTACCTCTGAAAAAATATTTGGGCTTCTAGCTGTGTGTAGGACTTGTTCTATTAGTCCATCTATACTGACCTCCATCAGGTTGCAAACTGAATACAATTTTTTTCTGCAACTACCTCTGAAAAAATATTTGGGCTTCTAGCTGTGTGTGGGACTTGTTCTATTAGTCCATCTATACTGACCTCCATCAGGTTGCAAATTGAATATAATTTTTTGCTACATCTAACCCAGCCAATAGTTTTGGCCTAATACCACAGTTTGGCCACTCAGCTCTGCTCGGTTCCCATCCATTGTTTTTTTGTGCAAACAAATCCAGAGTTGTGAATTAGTTAACCACCAAAATGAGTGGAAAAAGGCCTGCTGCTGGTGGAAAAAGGAATAGACGTGTTGGGAAGGGGAAAAAAGGTTGTGTCCGTGGGGTAGGTGTTAAAGCAACAGTAACATCTGCAGAAGAAAGACCATCTTCCAGCCAAACTAAAATGTCTACTTCTTTTAGCGGACAATGTGATAAGATCCCTTTCTTACGGCCACGCCAATCGCTACAAATTCCAGATGAGGCACAAAAACAGCAGGTGCTTCAACGGATATCAAGTGCTCCTTTAAGTGGGCTCTCCTCCACATCAACTTCAACATCACAAATACTCCAGTCCTCAAAGGTGTCACCCCAATCGCACTTGCTTCCTCACAGCTCCCAAATCTCCAGCTGCCCGTCTGAGTATGAGGTAGAACAGATGGTTGAGTCTGCAGAGCTGTTTACTCATACTATAGCCTGGGAATCAGAGGTCGACTACAGCGCTTCTGTAAATCCAGATGAGGAAATGATCTGCACTGATGCCCAGAATCTTTATGAGTCGGATCCAGGACCAGACGCAGAAGGTTCTGACCATAATGTAGACCCTCATTCCCAAACTGTAACTCCTGTTGGTGGAGACAATGAGGAAGACGATGATGAGACTCAAATACCTGATTGGAGCGACAACTTTAGTTTTTTGTCAGGGCAGGAACAGGTTGGCTCTGAGGACGACGGGTGTGATAACGCACAGGGTGATGATGATGAGGTTGGAGATCCCACTTACTGTCAACCCATAGTCAGCCAAGAGATGAGGTCAGCAGAGGAGGTGGAGGAAGATGCTAGTGACGACGAGGTCAGGTTGCGCCTTCCTGGACAGAGACGTAGTACTGGAAGCACGTCAACAACTGCATCCTCAAACACAACTCTGCCTATCACCACAAGTCGTGGTGGCTCTTCAGGTCGCATGGGTGCTAAGCCTTGCATAGCCTGGGCATTTTTTCAGATCGATAAAGATGACCCAACTCGTGTTATCTGTAACATTTGTCAGCAAAAGCTAAGTAGAGGCCAAAAAATACATAGTTTGAGTACTTGATGCATGAACCGGCACATGGACATGAAGCATAAGTTGCAGTGGGAAGCTCAGTGTGCTACAATGCGGCCTAGCCGGCCGGGCCAACCACCGTCTGCCATATCTTGTGCATCCGCGGCCTCTTCATCCTCTGTGACTGGGGGGACAGCAGTCACACCTTTTTTGGGGCGCAGACCTGCCACCTCTTTACCCGCAACAGCCAGCGTGATTGGCAGGTCATCATTTTCTTTGGAGGTGGTAACACCAGCTGGTGTTGAGCGCTGTCCGACATCGATAGCACCACCTTTGGATCAAGGCAACCTAACATGTCCGCCTGCATCTTCCTCACAGACCGGCAGTTTGCCGGGGACACCCTTATCAACCCCGTCTAAGCACAATAGCCAGCCCTCGGTCCCTCAGATGTGGACAAGTAAAAGACCATTTCCTCCTAGCCATGAGAAAGCTAAGAGGTTGAATTTCACCATCTGCAAGCTCTTGGCTACAGAAATGCTGCCTTTCCGCCTGGTGGACATAGAGGATTTTCGAGACCTTATGTCCGTCGCAGTACCCCAGTACCAGATGCCCAGTCGGCACTACTTCTCAAAGAAAGGTGTGCCTGCGCTCCACCAGCATGTCGCACACAACATCACCGCTTCTTTGAGAAACTCTGTGTGTGACAGGGTGCATTTCACCACAGACACTTGGACGAGTAGGCATGGACAGGGGCGTTACATGTCGCTGACTGGGCACTGGGTAACTATGGTGACAGCAGGACAAGGGGCTGCTGTCCAAGTCTTGCCGTCCCCACGAGTTGTGCGTCAATCCTCTTTATGTCAAAGTTCCTCCACTGCTTCTGCCTCCTCAACCTCCTCTCGGTCTTCCACCTGCACCCAAAGCCTGTCTGGTCATGCCACAAGCTTTCTAACTGCTCAGAAGGGATCCTGCACACCTCCTTACTATGCTGGCAGTAGGGCTCAACGTCATCAGGCGGTTTTTGCTTTGAAATGTCTGGGAAATGTGAGTCACACAGCTGAGGAGTTGTGGTCAGCTCTGGAGAACCAATTTCATGAATGGTTGTCTCCACTGGACCTGAAACCAGGGAAGGCCGTGTGCGACAATGCTGCAAACCTGGGTGCGGCCCTTCGCCGGGGCAATGTCACACACGTGCCTTGTATGGCTCACGTGTTGAACCTGGTTGTCCAGCAATTTTTAGCCCACTATCCCAGACTAGATGGCCTTCTGCAGAGGGCACGGTCGCTGTGTGCTCACTTCCGCCGTTCGCATCCCGCAGCTCAGCGACTTACATCTCTACAGAAGTCGTTGGGCCTGCCACTTCACCGGCTAAAATGCGATGTGCCTACCCGGTGGAATTCAACTCTGCACATGTTGCAGCGACTGTGGCAGCACCGACAAGCCCTGGTGCAATGCGTTCTGACGTATATCCTGGGCCAACGAGATCCAGAGGTGGGGCAAATCACGCTGGAGGAGTGGTCTCAGATCAGGGACCTATGCACCCTTCTGCACAGTTTTGAAATGGCGACGAAGATGTTTAGTGCTGACGATGCCATTATCAGCATGACTATTCCGGTGATTTACATGCTGGAGCACATGTTAAACAGAATTCGGAGTCAGGTGGTGGCACAAGAGGAGGTGGAGGAAGTAGAGGAGGAGGAGTTGTATGCGGAAGGGCTAACATTTGCAAGGTCCAGATGGTCGGCAGCACCAAGGCGGCAGGCATGTGAGGGTGGGGGAGATGGTTTTACCAGGGCGCATGGTAGCAGCCAAACTAGTGAGGAAGGTGCAGGAGCCCAGGAAGAAGTGGAGGACGAACTGATGGAAGACTCATCAGATGAGGGAGACCTTGATCACATTTCTGTTGTGCGAGGTTGGGGGGAGAGGACAGAGGAAGGAAGCATGATTGTTACCTCGCCACCAACACAACAGGGACTTGGTGCTCCTGGATGCGCAACACACATGAGTGCCTTCTTGCTGCACTACTTGCAACATGACCCTCGAATTGTGAGAATTAGAAATATTCCTGACTACTGGGTTGCCACACTCTTAGATCCCCGGTACAGAAGTAAATTTGCCGAAATTATTCCTGCCATAGAAAGGGATGCACGCATGCAGGAGTATCAGCAGAGACTGTTGCAGAATCTTACATGTGCTTTTCCACAAAACACCAGTGGTGCACGTAGTGAATCTCAAAGTTCCAACTTGCCAACCGTGGGACCGTCAAGCGTTCAGCACTCAAACCGTAACAGAACCACAGTATCTGCTGGTAACATCAATTTTGCGGAATCATTTCACCACTTTTTTAGCCCATCCTTTGCAAGGCCACAGGAGACAAGAAGTCTGACACATAGTCAACGCCTAGAGACGATGGTACAGGAGTATCTCCAAGTAAACATTGAAGCCATGACTGTGTCACTGGACCCTTGCTCTTTTTGGGCTTCCAATCTGGATAAATGGCCAGAGCTAGCCACTTACGCCTTGGAGAGCTTGTCATGCCCCGCAGCCAGCGTTCTGTCTGAACGTGTGTTCAGCACTGCTGGTGGTGTGCTGACAGATAAGCGCACGCGGCTCTCCACTGATAATGTAGACAGACTCACGTTCATAAAGATGAACAAATCATGGATCTGAAACGACTTTTCTACCCCTGTGTCATCCTGGGGAGAGTAAAAGCTTGATGATTGGTTAAAATCACCCTACCAAACGTTTTAAGCTTTCAAATTACTAATCATGTTTATCTGTATCTTGTCTGGAAAATAATTTGGGCTTTGTAGCAGTGTGCAGCACTGATTCTATTAGGCTATCTATAATAAGCTCCACCAGATTTAAAATTACTAATCATGTTTATCTGTATCTTGGCTGGAAAATAATTTGGGCTTTGTAGCAGTGTGCAGCACTGATCCTATTAGGCCATCTATACTAAGCTCCACCAGATTTAAAATTAATAATAATTTTTAGCTGCATCTAGCCCGGAAAATAATTTTGGGGCTCCGAGATGCGCAAGACACATAAGTGCCTTCTTGCTGCACTACCTGCAACATGACCCTCATATTGGCAGAATTCGAAGTAATCATGACTACTGGGTTGCCACACTCTTAGATCCCCCAAACTTTTCGATCAACCTTTTCATTATAATAAAGACCAAAAAAAATGGTCATTTTTGAAATTATAAGCATTAGCAGATTATTAGAAAGTGAAATCAAACAGTTTTCAACTCAAAACTTTATTCTAGGTGATGTTACATTTTCACATAGGACCCCTTGTTCGAAAGGAGCTTCTGAACTCTCTCGTCCATTGAATTTGTCAGGTTTTGGATGGTTTCTGCTTCAATTGTTTTGCATGAGGACAGAATACCCTCCCAGAGCTGTTGCTTAGATGTGAACTGCCTCCCGCCATCATAGACACTCCTTTTGATGATGCCCCAGAGGTTCTGAATGGGGTAGAGGTCAGGGGAGCATGGGGGTCACACCATAAGTTTGTCCCATTTTATGCCCATATCAGCCAGGGATGCAGATGTTTTATGTGCAGCATGAGATGGTGCATTATCATGCAAAAAAATGATCTTGCTGTGAAATACACGGTTCTTCTTCTTGAACCATGGCAGGAAGTGCTGTTTGAGAAAATCCACATACATTATGGAGTTCATCTTTAGCGCCTTCAGGGATCCTAAAGGGGCCGACAATCTCTCTCCCCATGATTCCAGCCCAAAACATTACTCCACCTCCTCCTTGTTGGCGCTGTAGCCGTGTTTGCGTGGGGTGTCCATCAACCAGCCATCCTCCACTCCATCCATCTGGACCATCGAGCGCTGCACGGCACTCATCCGTGAACAAAACAGTTTTGAAATCAGTCTTCATGTAATGTTTAGCCCACTGGAGCCGTTTCTGCTTGTGTGAAGTGGATAGAGGAGGTCGACAGGATGGCGTATGCACAGCTGCAAACCTCTGAAGGACCCTGTATCTTGTTGTTCGGGGGACGTTGGAGGCACCAGCAGCTTCAAAATCTTGTCTGCTGCTATGACAAGGCTTTTTTGCCGCTGCTCTTTTAACCTGACGTAATTGCCTGTAGGAAAGAGTCCTCAATTTGCCCTTATCAGCACGCACACGTGTGTACTGTGAATCAGCTACATACTTCTTGATTGCCAAGACACTTCATCCTGATCATCGCACAATGTTGATTGTAGTCATGCCTTGACCTAAACACTCCACAATTTGTTGCTTCTCAGCAGCCGACACATCCTTTTTCTTTCCCATTTTGGCAGAAAATGTAGGCTGCTTAATAATGTGAGACAGCCTTCTTAAGTAGTCTTGCCTTTCATTGGACACACCTGCCAAACTAATTAGCACAGGTGTCTGCAATTGCTTACAGTGATATAAAGAGCCCTGACACACATCACCATCAATGAGTTTAACTGACAAACAAACAAATTCTTCCCTTATCACTCCTAAACACTTTTTGCATAATAATTTGGAACACAGTGTACATGTGCTTTTCCACAAAACACCAGTGGTTCACGTAGTGAATCTTACAGTTCTAACTTGCCAACCGTGGTCTGTATGGAGTTGTTCAATAAAGGGCCCAAAATTAAGATAACATAGATGGGAGAGGTCTCTATGAATAGGAATTCCTAAGTATTTGATACCCTGTGAGGGCCAGGCAAAGGGAAAGTTGGACTGGATGGAATCCTATATGGATTTGGGGAGGGAGACATCGAGGGCCTCAGACTTCGCTGCATTGATTTTAAAATTTGATCATGTAACAAAGTGATCTATTTCAGCCATAACAGCATGGATGGATATATGTGATTGAGTGATATATACTAGGACATCATCAGCAAATAGAGAGCACTTGTACTCGGTGCCTCCCACCTCAATCCACCTAATATTGGGGTTATGGCGAATTGATGAGAGCAGGTGCTCCGTCACTAGGATGTATAAGAGAGGGGACAGAGGACATCCCTGCCTTGTCCCATTAGTGATTGTGAAAGGTGATGAAAATGTTCTGCTGCACCCCCTGGGCCTTGGGACACCCGGAGCCGGACCCTTTTTGGTGGATGCTGGTGGTTGTAGTCTTCGTGGCGGCGACCCGGTTCTGTTGCTCAGGGTGGTCAAACCAGTGGCGGAACTATTTATGTGGTTTTGATGTTTAAATGTCCGACTACGCCACCCGTGGATTGCGGTCAGAGTGAACCGCCGCTGCAGGGCAGATCGCTGAGGCTGGTGTTGTGGGTGCAGCAGAGCGTAGCATAACTCCCCACGGGAGGAGTATAGCCTCAGGGCAGTGTATGCGGAGGATGGGGGTAATGGTGCAGGGCTGCAGCAGTAACGACACGGAGTCAGTGATGCAGTCCAGGGCCTTTACTCACAGTTCTTATTATCCAGACCACGTCTGCAGGTAACGGCTGCCCACGTCGTACTGTGCTCACCAGGTGAGGGGCTCAGACAACTCACAGATAACTTTGGAGCGCTTCACAGGACCCCCTTTGTGTGTCCTTTGTCTGGCCTTTCTTACCAACCCTTCTGTCCGGCTGCCTCGGGCCTCCTCTTGGTAAACTTGGCGCCAGTTTCCCTGACCCTATGTGGTGCCTTCCTAGCGGGTGTAGCGAGGGGCTGCGCCACATAAAATGTCACAGCCTCCGGTTTCTAGCTGAGGGTCGTTTCCTGCCTCCACTAGTTACGGGGACCGGTCTCCCCCTTTGGCCTGACCCCTCCACGCAGGTGGATTCGGGCGTACGGTGGCGACTCGCCCGTCCGCACCCCTGAGATCCTTTCATTCCTCGTTCCTGGAGCCTTCTCTGCTCCTCTTCCTTCCTTCTCCCTCTTCCAGGCCTGGGCCTCTGTTACTAGGCCCGCCTCCGGAGCAGAGCTCATGCAGAGCCCCTGCTCCCTGCCACTTCTGCTCAGACTTCTCTGCACTGAACTAAGATGGTGCCCACCTTTTATACTCCCTTCTCAATGCACCCAGGAATTGCTTCCTCCCTGCTCCTGCACTACAGGGTTCCCCTTCCTCAGTGTTCCCTCCCCCCACTCCAGCCAGGGACAGGGACTGTCGTGCCCATCTCAGGGGCATATTGGTCGCCCTGCCCCACGGCAATGTGGTGTAATGCATGCAGGTATCGGGTCCTGATCCACACTACATCCTTACCTGAGAGTGAGATATCACACCTCTGGGTGAGGTGCAATACCTCTGTAGCAACCGAGCCCTCAGGGTGCTACAGTTCCATTTATCTTCAGCCTAGGTGGCCGTGATTTTGGCTATAAAAGGGTCCCCTAGACCCCTACCCCAAGCTTTTTAAGAGAATCATATATGGCGTGCCAGGAGACTCTATGGAATGCTTTCTCAGCATCCAACGAGAGTATCTAATTACAAATTTACTCCATACAGACCACGGTTGGCAAGTTAGAACTGTAAGATTCACTACGTGAACCACTGGTGTTTTGTGGAAAAGCACATGTACACTGTGTTCCAAATTATTATGCAAAAAGTGTTTAGGAGTGATAAGGGAAGAATTTGTTTGTTTGTCAGTTAAACTCATTGATGGTGATGTGTGTCAGGGCTCTTTATATCACTGTAAGCAATTGCAGACACCTGTGCTAATTAGTTTGGCAGGTGTGTCCAATGAAAGGCAAGACTACTTAAGAAGGCTGTCTCACATTATTAAGCAGCCTACATTTTCTGCCAAAATGGGAAAGAAAAAGGATGTGTCGGCTGCTGAGAAGCAACAAATTGTGGAGTGTTTAGGTCAAGGCATGACTACAATCAACATTGTGCGATGATCAGGATGAAGTGTCTTGGCAATCAAGAAGTATGTAGCTGATTCACAGTACACACGTGTGCGTGCTGATAAGGGCAAATTGAGGACTCTTTCCTACAGGCAATTACGTCAGGTTAAAAGAGCAAAAAAGCCTTGTCATAGCAGCAGACAAGTTTTTGAAGCTACTGGTGCCTCCAACGTCCCCCGAACAACAAGATACAGGGTCCTTCAGAGGTTTGCAGCTGTGCATACGCCATCCTGTCGACCTCCTCTATCCACTTCACACAAGCAGAAACGGCTCCAGTGGGCTAAACATTACATGAAGACTGATTTCAAAACTGTTTTGTTCACGGATGAGTGCCGTGCAGCGCTCGATGGTCCAGATGGATGGAGTGGAGGATGGCTGGTTGATGGACACCCCACGCAAACACGGCTACAGCGCCAACAAGGAGGAGGTGGAGTAATGTTTTGGGCTGGAATCATGGGGAGAGAGATTGTCGGCCCCTTTTGGATCCCTGAAGGCGCTAAAGATGAACTCCATAATGTATGTGGATTTTCTCAAACAGCACTTCCTGCCATGGTTCAAGAAGAAGAACCGTGTATTTCACAGCAAGATCATTTTTCTGCATGATAATGCACCATCTCATGCTGCACATAAAACATCTGCATCTCTGGCTGATATGGGCATAAAAGGGGACAAACTTATGGTGTGACCCCCATGCTCCCCTGACCTCTACCCCATTCAGAACCTTTGGAGCATCATTAAAAGGAGTGTCTATGATGGCGGGAGGCAGTTCACATCTAAGCAACAGCTCTGGGAGGGTATTCTGTCCTCATGCAAAACAATTGAAGCAGAAACCATCCAAAACCTGACAAATTCAATGGACGAGAGAGTTCAGAAGCTCCTTTCGAACAAGGGGTCCTATGTGAAAATGTAACATCACCTAGAATAAAGTTTTGAGTTGAAAACTGTTTGATTTCAGTTTCTAACAACCTGCTAATGCTTATAATTTCAAAAATGACCATTTTTTTGGTCTTTATTAAAATGAAAAGGTTGATTGAAAAGTTTGGGGGATCTAAGAGTGTGGCAACCCAGTAGTCATGATTACTTCGAATTCTGACAATATGAGGGTCATGCTGCAGGTAGTGCAGCAAGAAGGCACTTATGTGTCTTGCGCATCTCGGAGCAGCAAAATTATTTTCCGGGCTAGATGCAGCTAAAAATTATTATTAATTTTAAATCTGGTGAAGCTTTAGTATAGATGGCCTAATAGGATCAGTGCTGCACACTGCTACAAAGCCCAAATTATTTTCCAGTCAAGATACAGATAAACATGATTAGTAATTTTAAATCTGGTGGAGCTTATTATAGATGGCCTAATAGAATCAGTGCTGCACACTGCTACAAAGCCCAAATTATTTTCCAGCCAAGATACAGATAAACATGATTAGTAATTTGAAAGCTTAAAACGGTTGGTAGGGTGATTTTAACCAATCATCAAGCTTTTACTCTCCCCAGGATGACACAGGGGTAGAAAAGTCGTTTCGGATCCATGATTTGTTCATCTTTATGAACGTGAGTCTGTCTACATTATCAGTGGAGAGCCGCGTGCGCTTACCTGTCAGCACACCACCAGCAGCGCTGAACACACGTTCAGACAGAACGCTGGCTGCGGGGCATGACAAGATCTCCAAGGCGTAAGTGGCTAGCTCCGGCCATTTATCCAGATTGGAAGCCCAAAAAGAGCAAGGGTCCAGTGACACAGTCGTGACTTCAATGTTTACTTGGAGATACTCCTGTACCATCGTTTCTAGGCGTTGACTATGTGTCAGACTTCTTGTCTCCTGTGGCCTTGCAAAGGATGGGCTAAAAAAGTGGTGAAATGATTCCGCAAAATTGATGTTACCAGCAGATACTGTGGTTCTGTTACGGTTTGAGTGCTGAACACTTGACGGTCCCACGGTTGGCAAGTTGGAACTGTGAGATTCACTACGTGCACCACTGGTATTTTGTGGAAAAGCACATGTAAGATTCTGCAACAGTCTCTGCTGATACTCCTGCATGCGTGCATCCCTTTCTATGGCAGGAATAATTTCTGCAAATTTACTTTTGTACCGGGGATCTAACAGTGTGGCAACCCAGTAGTCAGGATTATTTCTAATTCTCACAATTCGAGGGTCATGTTGCAGGTAGTGCAGCAAGAAGGCACTCATGTGTGTTGCGCATCCAGGAGCACCAAGTCCCTGTTGTGTTGGTGGCGAGGTAACAATCATGCTTCCTTCCTCTGTCCTCTCCCCCCAACCTCGCACAACAGAAATGTGATCAAGGTCTGCCTCATCTGATGAGTCTTCCATCAGTTCGTCCTCCACTTCTTCCTGGGCTCCTGCACCTTCCTCACTAGTTTGGCTGCTACCATGCGCCCTGGTAAAACCATCTCCCCCACCCTCACATGCCTGCCGCCTTGGTGCTGCCGACCGTCTGGACCTTGCAGATGTTAGCCCTTCCGCATACAACTCCTCCTCCTCTACTTCCTCCACCTCCTCTTGTGCCACCACCTGACTCCGAATTCTGTTTAACATGTGCTCCAGCATGTAAATCACCGGAATAGTCATGCTGATAATGGCATCGTCAGCACTAAACATCTTCGTCGCCATTTCAAAACTGTGCAGAAGGGTGCATAGGTCCCTGATCTGAGACCACTCCTCCAGCGTGATTTGCCCCACCTCTGAATCTCGTTGGCCCAGAACGTATTGCACCAGGTCTTGTCGCTGCTGCCACAGTCGCTGCAACATGTGCAGAGTTGAATTCCACCGGGTAGGCACATCGCATTTTAGCCGGTGAAGTGGCAGGCCCAACGACTTCTGTAGAGATGTAAGTCGCTGAGCTGCGGGATGCGAACGGCGGAAGTGAGCACACAGCGACCGTGCCCTCTGCAGAAGGCCATCTAGTCTGGGATAGTGGGCTAAAAATTGCTGGACAACCAGGTTCAACACGTGAGCCATACAAGGCACGTGTGTGACATTGCCCCGGCGAAGGGCCGCACCCAGGTTTGCAGCATTGTCGCACACGGCCTTCCCTGGTTTCAGGTCCAGTGGAGACAACCATTCATCAAATTGGTTCTCCAGAGCTGACCACAACTCCTCAGCTGTGTGACTCACATTTCCCAGACATTTCAATGTAAAAACCGCCTGATGACGTTGAGCCCTACTGCCAGCATAGTAAGGAGGTGTGCAGGATCCCTTCTGCGCAGTTAGAAAGCTTGTGGCATGACCAGACAGGCTTTGGGTGCAGGTGGAAGACCGAGAGGAGGTTGAGGAGGCAGAAGCAGTGGAGGAACTTTGACATAAAGAGGATTGACGCACAACTCGTGGGGACGGCAAGACTTGGACAGCAGCCCCTTGTCCTGCTGTCACCATAGTTACCCAGTGCCCAGTCAGCGACATGTAACGCCCCTGTCCATGCCTACTCGTCCAAGTGTCTGTGGTGAAATGCACCCTGTCACACACAGAGTTTCTCAAAGAAGCGGTGATGTTGTGTGCGACATGCTGGTGGAGCGCAGGCACACCTTTCTTTGAGAAGTAGTGCCGACTGGGCATCTGGTACTGGGGCACTGCGACGGACATAAGGTCTCGAAAATCCTCTGTGTCCACCAGGCGGAAAGGCAGCATTTCTGTAGCCAAGAGCTTGCAGATGGTGAAATTCAACCTCTTAGCTTTCTCATGGCTAGGAGGAAATGGTTTTTTATTTGTCCACATCTCAGGGACCGAGGGCTGGCTATTGTGCTTAGACGGGGTTGATAAGGGTGTCCCCGGCAAGCTGCCGGTCTGTGAGGAAGATGCAGGCGGACATGTTAGGTTGCCTTGATCCAAAGGTGGTGCTATCGATGTCAGACAGCGCTCAACACCAGCTGGTGTTACCACCTCCAAAGAAAATGATGACCTGCCAATCACGCTGGCTGTTACGGGTAAAGAGGTGGCAGGTCTGCGCCCCAAAACAGGTGTGACTGTTGTCCCCCCAGTCACAGAGGATGAAGAGGCCGCGGATGCACAAGATATGGCAGACGGTGGTTGGCCCGGCCGGCTAGGCCGCATTGTAGCACACTGAGCTTCCCACTGCAACTTATGCTTCATGTCCATGTGCCGTTTCATGCATGAAGTACTCAAACTATGTATTTTTTGGCCTCTACTTAGCTTTTGCTGACAAATGTTACAGATAACACGAGTTGGGTCATCTTTATCGATCTGAAAAAATGCCCAGGCTATGCAAGGCTTAGCACCCATGCGACCTGAAGAGCCACCACGACTTGTGGTGAGAGGCAGAGTTGTGTTTGAGGATGCAGTTGTTGACGTGCTTCCAGTACTACGTCTTTGTCCAGGAAGACGCAACCTGACCTCGTCGTCACTAGCATCTTCCTCCACCTCCTCTGCTGACCTCATCTCTTGGCTGACTGTGGGTTGACAGTAAGTGGGATCTCCAACCTCATCATCATCACCCTGTGCGTTATCACACCCGTCTTCCTCAGAGCCAGCCTGTTCCTGCCCTGACAAAAAACTAAAGTTGTCGCTCCAATCAGGTATTTGAGTCTTATCATCGTCTTCCTCATTGTCTCCACCAACAGGAGTTACAGTTTGGGAATGAGGGTCTACATTATGGTCAGAACCTTCTGCGTTTGGTCCTGGATCCGACTCATAAAGATTCTGGGCATCAGTGCAGATCATTTCCTTGTCTGGAATCACAGAAGCGCTGGAGTCGACCTCTGATTCCCAGGCTATAGTATGAGTAAACAGCTCTGCAGACTCAACCATCTGTTCTACCTCATACTCAGACGGGCAGCTGGAGATTTGGGAGCTGTGAGGAAGCAAGTGCGATTGGGGTGACACCTTTGAGGACTGGAGTATTTGTGATGTTGAAGTTGATGTGGAGGAGAGCCCACTTAAAGGAGCACTTGATATCCGTTGAAGCACCTGCTGTTTTTGTGCCTCATCTGGAATTTGTAGTGATTGGCGTGGCCGTAAGAAAGGGATCTTATCACATTGTCCGCTAAAAGAAGTAGACATTTTAGTTTGGCTGGAAGATGGTCTTTCTTCTGCAGATGTTACTGTTGCTTTAACACCTACCCCACGGACACAACCTTTTTTCCCCTTCCCAACACGCCTATTCCCCTTTCCACCAGCAGCAGGCCTTTTTCCACTCATTTTGGTGGTTAACTAATTCACAACTCTGGAGTTGTTTGCACAAAAAAACAATGGATGGGAACCGAGCAGAGCTGAGTGGCCAAACTGTGGTATTAGGCCAAAACTATTGGCTGGGTTAGATGCAGAAAAAAATTATATTCAATTTGCAACCTGATGGAGGTCTGTATAGATGGATTAATAGAACAAGTCCCACACACAGCTAGAAGCCCAGTATTTTTTCAGAGGTAGATGCAGAAAAAAATATATTCAGTTTGCAACCTGATGGAGGTCAGTATAGATGGACTAATACAACAAGTCCCACACAAAGCTAGAAGCCCAATATTTTTTCAGAGGTAGATGCAGAAAAAAATATATTCAGTTTGCAACCTGATGGAGGTCTGTATAGATGGATTAATAGAACAAGTCCCACACACAGCTAGAAGCCCAATATTTTTTCAGAGCTAGATGCAGAAAAAAATATATTCAGTTTGCAACCTGATGGAGGTCTGTATAGATGGATTAATAGAACAAGTCCCACACACAGCTAGAAGCCCAATATTTTTTCAGAGGTAGATGCAGAAAAAAATATATTCAGTTTGCAAAATGATGGAGGTCAGTATAGATGGACTAATACAAGTCCCACACACAGCTAGAAGCCCAATATTTTTTCAGAGGTAGATGCAGAAAAAAATATATTCAGTTTGCAACCTGATGGAGGTCAGTATAGAAGGACTAATACAACAAGTCCTACACACAGCTAGAAGCCCAGTATTTTTTCAGAGGTAGATGCAGAAAAAAATATATTCAGTTTGCAACCTGATGGAGGTCTGTATAGATGGATTAATAGAACAAGTCCCACACACAGCTAGAAGCCCAATATTTTTTCAGAGGTAGATGCAGAAAAAAATATATTCAGTTTGCAACCTGATGGAGGTCTGTATAGATGGATTAATAGAACAAGTCCCACACACAGCTAGAAGCCCAATATTTTTTCAGAGGTAGATGCAGAAAAAAATATATTCAGTTTGCAACCTGATGGAGGTCTGTATAGATGGATTAATAGAACAAGTCCCACACACAGCTAGAAGCCCAATATTTTTTCAGAGCTAGATGCAGAAAAAAATTATATTCAATTTGCAACCTGATGGAGGTCAGTATAGATGGACTAATAGAATGATGCTATGCCCAAAAGATTTTACTTCACTAGGTGCAGTAAAAAAATTGGTATTCTATACACAGGTGGTATATCTTGCAACACAGATAGGCTACTCCACTGACTAACACACTCTGCAATAGGCCAAAAAGGATTAGCTTTGCTAGATTCAACCAAATGCTGTGAAAAAAACTTGCACAGCGCTGGCACAGACCTGCCTGGCAAAAACTGATAGGAACTGATGTAACCTAGTCCTGAAAAGGACTCCAATTACAATTAGTCTTTACTCCCACAATCTATCTATTTAAGAGCACAGACCTGCCTGATAAAAGTCGTAGGAAATGCTGTAACCTAGTCCTTAAAAGGACTGCAATCACAACTATTCCCTACTCCCAAGCTATCTGTAGATTTGTGCGAAAATTGGCTTGAAATTAACAAGGTATAGCGCACACAGCAACAGCGGTGCCGTCTAACACGCAGCTGCAGCAGTGAGAAAATGGTGGCGACGGGGAAAATGGCTGGGTCTTATAGGGCAAGGACATGTGACATACACTGCCAATGACACATGCACTTGCTTGTGTGAAAAAAAGCACTTCGCTCCGTGTGTGCGCTGCTGATAGGCTGACAGATTGCACCTCCCCACTGCAAATGCGGGAAAGAGAAAAAAAAATGGAGATCTTCATTGTTCCTGCAGAGATCCATCCCCTGCCCCTCCCCCCACCCCGCTGTACACTCAAACTGCGTATTAACATTAATTTTCATCATTACTGAGAAAAAATCCAGTTATGATTTTGGTGCACGAACAGTTATCGAACATAACCTCGAACAGCCGAATTTTTCTCAAATTGTTAGTGTTCGCCGAACGGCTCGAACACCGCCCAAAACAGCTCGAATTTGAGATTGGCGAACAGTTCGAGTAGAACAACGCTCATCTCTAGTCAGAACCTTCTGCGTCTGGTCCTGGATCCGACTCATAAAGATTCTGGGCATCAGTGCAGATCATTTCCTCGTCTGGATTCACAGAAGCGCTGGAGTCGACCTCTGATTCCCAGGCTATAGTATGAGTAAACAGCTCTGCAGACTCAACCATCTGTTCTACCTCATACTCAGACGGGCAGCTGGAGATTTGGGAGCTGTGAGGAAGCAAGTGCGATTGAGGTGACACCTTTGAGGACAGGCGTATTTGTGATGTTGAAGTTGATGTGGAGGAGAGCCCACTTAAAGGAGCACTTGATATCCGTTGAAGCACCTGCTGTTTTTGTGCCTCATCTGGAATGTGTAGCGATTGGCGTGGCCGTAATAAAGGGATCTTATCACATTGTCCGCTAAAAGAAGTAGACATTTTAGTTTGGCTGGAAAATGGTCTTTCTTCTGCAGATGTTACTGTTGCTTTAACACCTACCCCACGGACACAACCTTTTTTCCCCTTCCCAACACGCCTATTCCCCTTTCCACCAGCAGCAGGCCTTTTTCCACTCATTTTGGTGGTTAACTAATTAACAACTCTGGAGTTGTTTGCACAAAAAAACAATGGATGGGAACCGAGCAGAGCTGAGTGGCCAAACTGTGGTATTAGGCCAAAACTATTGGCTGGGTTAGATGCAGAAAAAAATTATATTCAATTTGCAACCTGATGGAGGTCAGTATAGATGGACTAATAGAGAAAGTCCCACACACTGCTAGAAGGCCAAATATTTTTTCAGAGCTAGATGCATAAAAAAATATATTCAGTTTGCAACCTGATGGAGGTCTGTATAGATGGATTAATAGAACAAGTCCCACACACAGCTAGAAGCCCAATATTTTTTCAGAGGTAGATGCAGAAAAAAATATATTCAGTTTGCAACCTGATGGAGGTCAGTATAGATGGACTAATACAACAAGTCCCACACACAGCTAGAAGCCCAATATTTTTTCAGCGGTAGATGCAGAAAAAAATATATTCAGTTTGCAACCTGATGGAGGTCTGTATAGATGGATTAATAGAACAAGTCCCACACACAGCTAGAAGCCCAATATTTTTTCAGAGGTAGATGCAGAAAAAAATATATTCAGTTTGCAACCTGATGTAGGTCAGTATAGATGGACTAATACAACAAGTCCCACACACAGCTAGAAGCCCAATATTTTTTCAGAGGTAGATGCAGAAAAAAATATATTCAGTTTGCAACCTGATGGAGGTCTGTATAGATGGATTAATAGAACAAGTCCCACACACAGCTAGAAGCCCAATATTTTTTCCGAGGTAGATGCAGAAAAAAATATATTCAGTTTGCAACCTGATGGAGGTCAGTATAGATGGACTAATACAACAAGTCCCACACACAGCTAGAAGCCCAATATTTTTTCAGAGGTAGATGCAGAAAAAAATATATTCAGTTTGCAACCTGATGGATCTCTGTATAGATGGATTAATAGAACAAGTCCCACACACAGCTAGAAGCCCAATATTTTTTCAGAGGTAGATGCAGAAAAAAATATATTCAGTTTGCAACCTGATGGAGGTCAGTATAGATGGACTAATACAACAAGTCCCACACACAGCTAGAAGCCCAATATTTTTTCAGAGGTAGATGTAGAAAAAAATATATTCAGTTTGCAACCTGATGGAGGTCTGTATAGATGGACTAATACAACAAGTCCCACACACAGCTAGAAGCCCAATATTTTTTCAGAGCTAGATGCAGAAAAAAATTATATTCAATTTGCAACCTGATGGAGGTCAGTATAGATGGACTAATAGAATGATGCTATGCCCAAAAGATTTTACTTCACTAGGTGCAGTAAAAAAATTGGTATTCTATACACAGGTGGTATATCTTGCAACACAGATAGGCTACTCCACTGACTAACACACTCTGCAATAGGCCAAAAAGTATTAGCTTTGCTAGATTCAGCCAAATGCTGTGAAAAAAACTTGCACAGCACTGGCACAGACCTGCCTGGCAAAAACTGATAGGAACTGATGTAGCCTAGTCCTGAAAAGGACTCCAATTACAATTAGTCTTTACTCCCACAATCTATCTATTTAAGAGCACAGACCTGCCTGATAAAAGTCGTAGGAAATGCTGTAACCTAGTCCTTAAAAGGACTGCAATCACAACTATTCCCTACTCCCAAGCTATCTGTAGATTTGTGCGAAAATTGGCTTGAAATTAACAAGGTATAGCGCACACAGCAACAGCGGTGCCGTCTAACACGCAGCTGCAGCAGTGAGAAAATGGTGGCGACGGGGAAAATGGCTTGGTCTTATAGGGTAAGGACATGTGACATACACTGCCAATGACACATGCCCTTGCTTGTGTGAAAAAAAGCACTTCGCTCCGTGTGTGCGCTGCTGATAGGCTGACAGATTGCACCTCCCCACTGTAAATGCGGGAAAGAGAAAAAAAAATGGAGATCTTCATTGTTCCTGCAGAGATCCATCCCCTGCCCCTCCCCCCACCCCGCTGTACACTCAAACTGCGTATTAACATTCATTTTCATCATTACTGAGAAAAAATCCAGTTATGATTTTGGTGCACGAACAGTTATCGAACATAACCTCGAACAGCCGAATTTTTCTCAAATTGTTCGTGTTCGCCGAACGGCTCGAACACCGCCCAAAACAGCTCGAATTTGAGATTGGCAAACAGTTCGAGTAGAACAACGCTCATCTCTGCACTTAATTTTTTCAAAGGAAATGCTTCGGGACCACGGGATACTCAGTGAAGAGCATCAGGAGGCACCCCAAGGCATAGGGGCTGGGACTGGCAGTAGGATGCCTTGCGGTGGACAGCCGAGCTCGATCCTTATAAAAGCTTTTTAACTGCAGCAGCTTTATTGGACGCTACTGGAGCTGGAATTACGCGGCTGCTGGCATGAGACTTGCCCTCCAATAGATCCTTGTAAATGGATTTAAAGTGTATTCATTCAAATTAGAGAGACAATTTAAATTAAAAAGCTTAGAGCTGCCTCCACCACAGGGGGGCTCGCTCGACCCACCAGCGGACAGGCACCAGTATTGGGAGAAGGGGGCTGGCCGTCAGGGTTCACCGCGGCTCTGGCACAAACCCGGCGACACGGAGGTGGCACGGGCAGGAGCGGACTGAAAGTGTCGGCTTCTCACTTTTTGGATTTTAGAAGGGCATGACATGCCTATATCTGTGTCTCCCCCTCCTTTTACTCCTCCACCTCTTTTCTTTTCGCATGACTATATGTACTTGTCACTTTTCCATGTGTTAGTTGTGTCTTCTGAGCAGTTTGTCAGCTTTTGGACACCTTTGAAGGTGTTTTCTATGTGTTTCTATGTGTTTTTGTTTGCCTGCCATTGGTTTTAATGGTGTTCGAAGGTGTTCGACGAACAGTTCGACGAACAGTTCGGCGAACACACGGGTGTTCGACGAACCGAACCGAACTCGAACACTACGGGGGTGGCTCAACACTAGTGTTGACCCTTATTTCCTCTGGAAATTGCCCTGGCATGCTGGACATCAGCTTCTGGGACAAATTCTGACTTATTATAACCCATTCTTGCCTATTCAGTGATAGGAATTTAACACAATTTTTGTATTTTTGTTTGTCTACCCAGAGGTTCACAATTAGATTAAGATCTGGGGAGTTTTCAGGCCATGGACCCAAAATTTCAAAGTTTTATTCACCGCACCATTTAGTCATCATTTTTGCCTTGTGGCATGGTATTCCATCATGCTGGAAACAGCATTATTCATCACCAAATTGCTTCTGTATTGTTGAGTTATTCTTGGGGGATGTTTAGATACCATTCTTTATGCATGGCAATGTTCTTAGGAAAAATTGTTGGTGAATTCACTTCCTTGGATGAAAAATAACCACACATAAGTAGACTCAGGATGCTTTACTGTTGTCATAACACAAAACTCATGGTAACATTCACCTTTTCTTCTCTAAACAATCATTCTTTTAGATATCCCAGTCTGAAGAAAGCTTCATTGAAGAAAATAACAGTATCCCAGTCCTCTGAAGTCCAATCAGTGTACTTGCAGAATGTCAATCTGTCCTTAATGTTTTTCTTGAAGAGAAATGATTTCTTTGCTGCCCTTCTTGAAACCAGTCCAGCCTCCAAAAACCTTTGCTTCACTCGGTATGCAGCTGCACTGACAACTGCATCTTGCCATCCCAGAGCAAGGTCTGTACTGGTGTTAAACTGAGTTTACAGCTGAATCCTCTTTTGGAGATGGTCCTGGAACTTGCTGGGTTTCCTTGGGCACCCTGACACAAGAAACTGAATATCTCTCTCTGAAATTCTTGATGATCCGATACAGTGAAGGATTTAGGGGCAATCCTATGAGCAGCAGTGTCCTTGCCAGTAAAGCCCTTTTGATGAAAAGCAATGCTGACTGCAGTTGTTTAATTGGAGGTAACCATAGTTAACAGAAGAAGACAATGATTTCAAACACCAGTAAACTTTTTTAAGCAACTAGTTTGCTCTTAGAATTCAATCAGCATAACAGAGAGATATCAATAATCTTGTTCTTGTTAAAATCTTCTCATGAGCTAATGAGAAGATCACTGAAATAATAAAAGCAGGTAGTTTTTTGTGATTAAGTTAGTTTTCATATCAAGTAGCCGTGAGTCTGGACCGCATATTCCTCGCCCTGATCCTCCTTCCTCCCACCATGTTGAGTACCCAGAGAGAACTGATCCCACACTTGGACACGCTGAAGAGCTGTTCACTTTTCCATTTATAGATTGGGGCCTCTCGCCCGGTCCACTTGTAGCGGGGCAAGAGGAGATCGCGTGTAGCGATGCCCAAATATTTGAGCAGCCATGGTCACACGAAGGTGACGGTGGGAAAGGGTCACAAGAGGTGGACGATGGTGAGACACAAATGCCAGAAAGTCAGGAGGAGGACCAGGGAAGTTGAAGTGGAAGACGAGGTGGTGGATGATATAGTAACTGACCGAACCTGGCATATTCCTGACCCTGATCCTCCTTAGCAATTTTTTTTCGATTTATCTGATCACTAGTGATGAGTGAACGAGCTCGCCACTGCTCGATACTCGCCCGTGCATCACTGTGCTCAACGAGCTCGGCGCTCGACGAGTATTTCTGGGTTGCTCGGGCGGGAACTCGGGTCCCCTCCCTGCATGTTTCGCACTCTTTAGAGAGCCAATGAACATGCAGGGATTGCCTGCCACGCACTGTAATGCCATAGCCATGTTGGTTGTGGGCATCACAGTGATTGGCTGGCCGCACAGCGTCATCAGGTCTATATAAGACCGGGCGTCGCCATGCTCATCACAGTCTACCCCGGAATCAGGCAGAGTAGGGAGAGCTGCTGCTGCGTCAGGGAGAATTGCTTGTTCATAGTTAGTATAGGTATTTCACAACATACATCTATACCCATCTGAACCAACAGTCCTTCTGAGGACTAATCCAGCTGCATATAATCAAGCAAGGCAGGCAGGCAGTGTATGTGGCAGACTGCAGTGTATAATACAGCACAAGAGGATCCATTGAACGTCCTGTCTGCTGCTTCTGTAATAATTTGAGATATTTCTAGACATATCCCCAGATATCAAGGGCCAGGGCATTTTTTTATCTTAATTCTGGTTATTTGCTTACAAAGCAATCCAGAGTACACCATTTTTCTGCTCACTGCAGAATAAAGCCAGATTTGTTCCATATTACAGCGAAAAAAATCCAGAAATTTGAACAGAACGTGGAAAATATTGGCCTCCTTTTCCATTCTGTTGCAGTGTGTCGGTGAAGCTATTCACACTAGGTCTCCGTGTATAATAATATTAGTAAATTACAGGCCTACAATTTAAAGCTGTGATTCTCTGTCAGACATATCACTGAAAAGACTTCTAAAATAATACATTTCTTCTATTTTCATTCCGTTGCAGTGTGTCGATGACGCTATTCACACTAGGTCTCCATGTAGAACAATATTAGTAAATTATAGGCCTACAATTTAAAGCTGTAGATCTCTGTGAGACAAATCAGTGAAAAGACTTCTAAAATCATACATTTCTTCCATATTCATTTCAATGCAGTGTGTCGTTGACGCTATTCACACTAGGTCTCCGTGTAAAATAATATTAGTAAATTACAGGCCCATAATTTAAAGCCGTGGTTCTTTGTCAGACATATCACCGAAAAGACTTCAAAAATCATACATTTCTTCCATTTTCATTCCATTGCAGTGAGTGGGTGAAGCTATTCACACTAGGTCTCCGTGTAGAATAATATTAGTAAATTACAGGCCTGCTATTTAAAATTGTGGTTCTCTGTCAGACATATCACATATAACTGCGTTCCAAAATCAGCCATTTCTCGTGAAGGTGGAAAATATTCAATTTAAAATGGGCAAGATGCATGGCAAGTGACGGGGTAGTGGACGTGATGGTGATGGTGCATGCAGAGGCCAGGGACGTGGCCGTAGGCAAGGTGAAATTGTGCCACAACAAACACCCACATCTTTTTGCTCGACCTTAGGGGACCGCAGAGCACCGCTATTGAACACAGAGCAGTGTGAAAAGGTTACTGGTTGGATAGCAGATAATGCTTCCAGTCACTTGGCCACCACCACCTCCACCCTGTCTTCCACACGATCAAGTCTCAGTAGCCGTGAGTCTGGACCGCATATTCCTCGCCCTGATCCTCCTTCCTCCCACCATGTTGAGTACCCAGAGAGAACTGATCCCACACTTGGACACGCTGAAGAGCTGTTCACTTTTCCATTTATAGATTGGGGCCTCTCGCCCGGTCCACTTGTAGCGGGGCAAGAGGAGATCGCGTGTAGCGATGCCCAAATATTTGAGCAGCCATGGTCACACGAAGGTGACGGTGGGAAAGGGTCACAAGAGGTGGACGATGGTGAGACACAAATGCCAGAAAGTCAGGAGGAGGACCAGGGAAGTTGAAGTGGAAGACGAGGTGGTGGATGATATAGTAACTGACCGAACCTGGCATATTCCTGACCCTGATCCTCCTTCCTCCCACCATGCTGAGTGCCTGGAGACAACTGATCCCACACTTGGACACTCAGAAGAGCTGCTCACTTTTCCATTTGTAGATTCGGGCCTCTCGCCTGGTCAGCTTTAAGCGGGTGAAGAGAAGAACGTGTGTAGCTGTTAGGAGGGCGGTTGCAGACAACTTTATTAAAATGGAACGCAACCGACCTCGGGGTCCGCGATGCAGCCTGGAGGACTGCTGCCGAACACTTCCCGGGTGGAAAGTAAAGTAACCAACTTAAATGTTAAACCCTTCCGTGTTACTGCACACAGGAAGGGGTATAGCGGTTCGCTCTATCTCCGTTAACTGCACAGGAGAAGAGTGACCGGGATAGCACCTACTTAACTGAAAAACCACTATGTGTTAATGCACACGGAGCGGGTTTCAGCGGTTCACACAATCTCCAAGAACCGCAGGGAGACGTGCGACCGGGGGAAAAGCAGTAGCCCTGTCTTCGATACAGGCGCTACGCTGTAGGAATTGGCGCTAAGATGCATGTGACTCACGCCGACGGGTAAGTGCCCTCTGCCGGTGTGCTACCGGACAGAGGAGTGTTTCTCCACGTAGTCCTGCAGGCTGCTCGGGGTGTAAGGCGACCCCCACTGACAGAGCCAGTTTGCAAGGTGAAGCTACCTGCCTACTTCCACTAGCCTGCCTCTATGGAGCTAACCTGCCTAGCAGAAACTACACGTGGAGCACAGACGTCCACACACCAGCATCATGCTCTATGATCTTAGCACGCCGCCATGTTTGTGGGCGGGCCTTTTAAGGACTTAGCCCTGCCCACTGTCACACCATTGGTGACGTCACCTGTGACCAATCAGGCGGTGCCAGGTCACCGGATCACTGGTTCCCGAACAACCAATCACGGTCCGCCATGTCACGGGCATGCTCAGTGTGATGCATCTTGGACTTAGGCTGCCGGAGCCCTGACTTCCTCCGCAACCTATACTTCATAGTGCTAGGCACAAACACCCGAGATACAGCTTGCAAATCTCATGCATTGGCTAGGCGTTGGGACTGACGGCGATGCTGTGCAACATCAGCCCTGGCTGAACCAGAATGGGAGACCACAGAATCCGCTGATGACTCAGAACCCATTTCTGATCCAGCATGCACCCAGCGCCTAACATTATCCCTCCTTCTAACCTCCCCCTCCACTTGACGCTCATATTCCTCAATAAGCAGTGGGGCATGAATGTGGTCCACTGGCTCCCAGGAGTGATCCTCAAATCCATGACCTCTCCAGTGTACGAGGTAAAAATTTTTCCCCCGAACCATCTTAGACCCCACCATCGCCTGTACCTCCAAATCATCACCCCTGGTGTCTGGAGCAGATTGGGGTTCCAAAAATTTTGTCAGACGAACCGTCTTGAGAAGCGACACATGAAAGGTGTCATGAATCCTCATGTGTCGAGGTAATTGTAACCGGTACACTACCGGGTTTATTTGGGCCAGGATTCTGAAAGGACCAATACACTGTGTTCCAAATTATTATGCAAATAATATTTTCTCAGATTTTCCAAAATTGCCTATATGAATTGCAGTCATTGTAATTTTCCAGTCAAATAACTATTAGAGTACAATTGAAAGGTTTTTGTACAAACTGCCTATGATAACAGTATATTTTTAAAAAAATAAAACACTCAAACTGCACTCAAAATACTTGTTCCAAATTATTATGCACAGCAGAGTTTTCAACCTTTTCATTTTAATAAAGAACAAAAAAAATGGTCATTTTTGAAATTATAAGCATTAGCAGGTTATTACAAACTGAAATCAAACAGTTTTCAACTCAAAACTTTATTCTAGGTGATGTAACATTTGCACATAGGACCCCTTGTTCGAAAGGAGCTTCTGAACTCTCTCATTCATTGAATTTGTCAGGTTTTGGATGGTTTCTGCTTCAATTGTTTTGCATGAGGACAGAATACCCTCCCAGAGCTGTTGCTTAGATGTGAACTGCCTCCTGCCATCATAGACACTCCTTTTGATGATGCTCCAGAGGTTCTCAATGGGGTTGAGGTCAGGGGAGCATGGGGGCCACACCATAAGTTTGTCCCCTTTTATGCCCACAGCAGCCAGAGATCCAGATGTGTTATTTGCAGCATGAGACGGGGTATTATCATGCATGAAATGATCTCGATGGTCCAGATGGATGGAGTGGAGGATGGCTGATTGATGGATACCCCATTCAAACACGGCTACGGCGCCAACAAGGAGGAGGTGGAGTAATGTTTTGGGCTGGAATCATGGGGAGAGAGATTGTTGGCCCTTTTAGGATCCCTGAAGGGGTAAAGATGAACTCCATAATGTATGTTGAGTTTCTCAAACAGCACTTCCTTCCATGGTTCAAGAAGAAGAACCATGCATTCCGCAGCAAGATCATTTTCATGCATGATAATGCCCCGTCTCATGCTGCACATAACACATCTGCATCTCTGGCTGCTGTGGGCATAAAAGGGGACAAACTTATGGCGTGGCACCCATGCTCCTCTGACCTCAACCCCATTGAGAACCTCTGGAGCATCATCAATAGAAGTGTCTATGATGGCGGGAGGCAGTTCACATCTAAGCAACAGCTCTGGGAGGGTATTCTGTCCTCATGCAAAACAATTGAAGCAGAAACCATCCAAAACCTGACAAATTCAATGAATGAGAGAGTTCAGAAGCTCCTTTCGAACAACGGGTCCTATGTGCAAATGTTACATCACCTAGAATAAAGTTTTGAGTTGAAAACTGTTTGATTTCAGTTTGTAATAACCTGCTAATGCTTATAATTTCAAAAATGACCATTTTTTTGTTCTTTATTAAAATGAAAAGGTTGAAAACTCTGCTGTGCATAATAATTTGGAACATGCATTTTGAGTGCAGTTTAAGTGTTTTATTTTTTTTTTAAATATACTGTTATCATAGGCAGTTTGTACAAATACCTTTCAATTGTACTCTAATAATTATTTGACTGGAAAATTACAATGACTGCACTTCATATTGGTAATCTGGGAAAATCTGAGAAAATATTATTTGCATAATAATTTGGAACACAGTGTAAAACGGGGAGCAAACTTAGCGGATTCCCTGCGTACTCTGATGTTGCGAGCCGCGAGCCATACTCTGTCGCCCGGGGAGAATACGGGGGCTGGACGACGATGAGCGTCAGCAGACTCCCTCATCCGATTCTTAGAAGCCAAAATAGCCTCCTGGGTATGATCCCAAACCTCCCGCGCCTCCAGAGCCCAATCTCTGACCCCTGGTTACACAGAGGAAATCGGCATAGGAACCGGGACTCGCGGATGTTGGCCATTATTTAAGAGAAACGGAGTCTAGCCCCTGGAATCCGCCACTGCGTTGTTTAAGGCAAACTCTGCCCAGGGAAGCAATATCGACCAGTCACTCTGGTTGGCCGAAACGAAATGGCGCAAGTATGTCACCAGCGTCTGGTTAGTGCGTTCCACCAGACCATTGGTCTCCGGGTGATAGGCAGTGGAAAAATTCAGTTCAATGCTGAGCAAATTACACAATTCTTTCCAAAACCGAGAGGAAAACTGTGGTCCCCGGTCACAGACAATCCTATCAGGCATGCCGTGGAGATGGAAAACGTGACGAATGAACAATGATGCCAGAATCTGGGAGGAAGGGACCCTAGGCAGAGGAACCAGGTGAACCATCTTAGAGAAATGGTCAGACACCACCCATATAGTCGTATTTCCCCGGGACATAGGCAATTCAACAATAAAATCCATCCCAACCAGCTCCCAAGGTCTATCCGCCACGGGTAACGGATGAAGAAGACCAGCCGGCCTCTGATGGGACGATTTATTTCTCGCACAGGAGACACACGCTTGGACATACTCCTTAACGTCCTGGGATAACCGAGGCTACCAATACAACCGTTGGAGAAGCTCTGAGGTACGCTTAACCCCAAAATGACCTCCGATCTTAGAGGCATGTGCCCAGGACAGTACCTCATTCTGTAAATTTGGAGGAACGAACATCCTCCCGGGAGGAACCTTGTTTAGAGACACTGGAGCCAGTGTCCGCATACACTCAGGCAGAACAATGAGCCTTGGCTCGTCCTCATCCTCAGCCATATCCATAGACCAGGACAAAGCATCCGCCCGAGGGTTCTTTTCTCCTTTTAAAAAATGAATGGAAAAATTTAATCGGGAAAAGAAAAGAGACCACCTGGCCTGCCTCGGGTTAAGACGCTGTGCCGTCTGTAGGTATGAAAGGTTTTTATGATCGGAATATACCACGAAAGTATGCTTAGCTCCCTCCAAGAGGTACCTCCATTCCGAAAAAGCCATCTTAATAGCCAGCAACTCTTTGTCACCAATCGTATAATTCTTCTCTGCAGGAGAGAAGGTCTTGGAGAAGAAAAAACATGGTCTTGTCCGACCCTGTTCATTCTTTTGGGAGAGAACCGCTCCTGCTCCGACAGAGGAGGCATCGACCTCAAGGAAGAATGGCTTGTCCACATCCGGGCGATGGAGAATGGGAGCTCTAGCAAAGTAGGATTTAATCTCCCGGAACGCCTCGGATGTCTCCTGAGACCAGTCCTTGGGATTGGCACCCTTCCGGGTTAAAGCTTCTAAGGGAGCCACCAGGGTGGAAAAATGTGGTATGAACTGCCGGTAGTAGTTAATAAAGCCCATGAAGCGTTGTACCGCTTTTATAAGAATGGGGTTCCTGCCAGTTCTGTACCGCCACCAACTTTTGTGGATCCATAGCCAATCCTTTACTGGATATGATGTAGCCCTGGAACGGTAACAACTCTCGTTCAAACTGACACTTCTCCAGCTTACAGTACAAAGAATTTGCTCGCAATCGTTCGAAAACCCTGCGAACATCCTCTCGGTGGGTGGAGAGGTCCGGGGAAAAAATAAGAATATCATCGAGATAGACTACCACGGAAGATAGCAGCAAATCCCGAAAGATATTGTTGACAAAATCTTGAAAAACCGCAGGGGCATTGCATAATCCGAAAGGTATGACGAGATACTCGTAATGGCCATCACGAGTGTTAAACGCTGTTTTCCACTCGTCGTCCTCATGGATTCGCACTAGATTATATGCCCCTCGCAAGTCCAGCTTAGTGAAAATATGAGCCCCTCGCAACCTGTCAAATAGCTCAGAAATAACGGGCAGAGGGTATTTATTCTTGATGGTGATGGCATTTAATCCTCTGTAATCAATGCAGGGACCCAAATCACCCCCTTTCTTCTGGACGAAGAAAAACCCCGCTCCCGCAGGGGAGACCAATTTTCTGATAAACCCCCGAGCCAGATTCTCCTTGATATAGTCAGACATGGCCTGGGTTTCGGGTACAGACAGAGGGTAGACCCTACCCCGAGGGGGCTCAGTACCGGGAATCAGGTCAATAGGGCAGTCATACGGTCGGTGGGGAGGTAAAGTCTCAGCAGCCTTTTTAGAAAAGACATCCGCAAAGCTACGATATTTCACAGGCAGAGCGGACAAGTCGGGAGAAGGCTCTGAGACTGCCCCTCGAGCGGCTGTAACCATACACTGGGGCACACAATCTTTACCCCAGGAAGAAATTCCCCCTGTACTCCAGTCAATGTGTGGAGAGTGACGGCGTAGTCAAGGAAGGCCCAATAACACCTCATCTAATCCCCCGGGGATAATAAGGAAGGAGATAACCTCCCGGTGACCCTGAGGAAATGACATGGTGAGGGGAACAGACTGGTGAGTGATTTGCGTATCCAGTAGAGAACCATTGACCACCCTGATGTTCATTGACCTAGACAGTAACTCCATAGGAATGGCATGCCTCTGGGCAAATGCTGAAGACAAAATATTGCCATCAGCTCCAGAATCCACCCACGCCTTGGCAGTAACCATGGTTGTTCCGAAGGACAATGTCACCTCATAAAGTAATTTGGAGGACGAAACCCCTGAATCTAACACACCCCCTCAAACGGTGGTTAGACACTCTCGTTTCCTGACTGCTTGGAAACCTTATTAACGGGGTACTCCAAGGGATGTGCAGGTCGGGAACGAGGGTGCTTAGACTTAGTCCGGGATATGTCCATAGCCTCAGGCTCCAAGTTGGGAACCGTGGTTTTGGAGATAGGCCTAGAAAAAGCGGGTGCCAACCGAAACCGAGGTCTATAAACCTCCAGCTCTAACTTGCGTTCTGCATGACTCAGATCTATTCGGTTAGCAAGTGTAATTAACTCTTCCAGAGAGGTTGGAATTTCCCTGGTAGCTAGGGCATCTTTAATATGCCCAGCCAGCCCCCTCCAAAACACCAGGATTAGCGACCGCTCTGGCCAATTCAGTTCAGCCGCAAAGGTTCTGAACTGAATGGCATAGTGGCTGGCGGTGGCCGAACCCTGGGTCAATGCAAGCAGTTTAAGAGCCATATCATGTGTGACCTGAGGCCCCAGGAAAACACTTTTTAAGGTCCTAAGAAAAAGACTTGCATTAGCCACGACCGGATCATTCCGCTCCCACAGTGGAGTAGCGCACTCCAGAGCCCTGTGGGAGAGCAACGAGATGATATAACCCACTTTGGCTCTCTCGGAGGGGAATCATGCCTCCATCATCTCCAAGTGTATGGAGCATAAATTAATAAAACCCCTGCAGAATTTACTGTCCCCAGAAAATTTCTCCGGGAGGGCAAAGCGGGGTAATGGAGCACTTGCAGTGGTGGCAGCCGAGTTAATCATATTGGCTGCTAGAGAAGCCAACTGGGTAGCTACTGCAGTGATATCAGCAACCGGAACAGCTTGTTCCAGAGACCTGAGTCTGGTCTCCAGTTGCTGTATATAGCGCTGCAGCTGCTGATTGTCGGCCATGTTCGGCAAGACCCTGGCGCTCAGATACTGTTAAGAGGGTGGTTGCAGACAACTTTATTAAAATGGAACGCAACCGACCCCGGGGTCCGCGATGCAGCCTGGAGGACTGCTGCCGAACACTTCCCGGGTGGAAAGTAAAGTAACCAACTTAAATGTTAAACCCTTCCGTGTTACTGGACACAGGAAGGGGTATAGCGGTTTGCTCTATCTCCGTTAACTGCACGGGAGAAGAGTGACCGGGATAGCACCTACTTAACTGAAAAAACACTCCGTGTTAATGCACACGGAGCGGGTTTCAGCGGTTTATACAATCTCCAAGAACCGCAGGGAGACGTGCGACCGGGGGAAAAGCAGTAGCCCTGTCTTCGATACAGGCGCTACGCTGTAGGAATTGGCGCTAAGATGCGTGTGACTCACGCCGACAGGTAAGTGCCCTCTGCCGGCGTGCTACCGGACAGAGGAGTGTTTCTCCACGTAGTCCTACAGGCTGCTCGGGGTGTAAGGCGACCCCCACTGACTGAGCCAGTCTGCAAGGCGAAGCTACCTGCCTACTTCCACTAGCCTGCCTCTATGGAGCTAACCTGCCTAGCAGAAACTACACGTGGAGCACAGACGTCCACACACCAGCATCATGCTCTATGATCTGAGTGCGCCACCATGTTTGTGGGCGGGCCTTTTAAAGACTAAGCCCTGCCCCACTGTCGCACCATTGGTGACGTCACCTGTGACCAATCAGGCGGTGCCAGGTCACCGGATCAGCTGGTTCCCGAACCACCAATCATGGTCCGCCATGTCACAGGCATGCTCAGTGTGATGCATCTTGGACTTAGGCTGCCGGAGCCCTGACTCCCTCCGCAACTTATACTTCATAGTGCTAGGCACAAACACCCAAGATACAACTTGCACATCTTGTGCATTGGCTAGGCATTGGGACCAACGGTGATGCTGTGCAGTATCAGCCCTGGCTGAACCAGAATGGGAGACCAGAGAATGCACTGATGACTCAGAGCCCATTTCTGATCCAGTAAGCGCCCGATGCTTAACAGTAGCGATGTCCAAATATTGGAGCAGCCACAGTCACAGAAAGGCGACAGTGGTAAAGTGCAATTACTGTCATAAGAGGTGGATGATAATGATGAGACACAATTGTCAGAAGGAGGACCAGGGTGCAGAAGTGGAAGAAGACTTGGTGGATGATATAATAACTGATCCAACCTGGCTCTAGGACACACAGAGCGAGGACAGCAGCACATAGGGGGAGGGAGGCGTAGCACCAGAACAGGCATGAAGAAGCAATGTGGTGGTCACAGACAATAGGCGGGAAAGCGTTCCTTGTAATGCCAACACAACAGAAGTTGCCAGTACAACTGTTAAGTCTTCCCGAGTCTGGTTATTTTTTAAAGACTTTGCAGATAACCACAAAAAGGCCATTTGCACCACCTGTCAGGCCAGCATCAGCAGGGGTAGCAAAACTAGCAGCCTGACCACCAGCAGCATGATCAGGCACATGGCAGCAAAAGCACCCGACTAAGTGGGCCGAACCCCGGGATCCAGAAACAGTGTCTGCGAGTGACACCACTGCTTCTTCTGCTGTTGTACGTGCGCCCTTGTCCATGGCGCATGCAAAGATTCCTCCCACCCTGCACCTGTCGTTGGACTCTCTCAAGTAGCACCATCAGCAAACACGTCCATGTCCTTGTGCCAGCACAGCGTTCAGTTGTCCCTATCCTAGTCCTTGGAACGCAAGCGTAAATTCGCAGCTAACGCCACACAGGCCACACTACTAAATTCACACATTTCGCGAATGATTGCGCTCGAAATGTTGACCTTTAGGCTCATGGAGACCGAAGCTTTCCACAACCTGATGGCGGTGGCAGTCTCTCGGTACTCGGTCCCCAGCCGCCAATATTTCTTCTGGTGTGCCGTCCCCGCATTACACAAGCACGTGTCCCACTTTATTAGATGTGCACTCAACAATGCAGTTATTGGGAAAGTCCACCTAACCACGGACACGTGGACAAGTGATTGTGGGCAGGGAAGGTACATCTTGCTGACTGCAAACTGGGTTAATATAGTGGAAGCCGGGACCCAGTCGGACCTTTGGATGTTACACGTCCTCCGGACGCCAAGGATTGCGGCCCCTGGGTCAATCAGGGTTGCTCCCACATAATACAGCTCCTGCACCTCATCCTCCTCCTCTTCAACATCCATCTCAGATATGACCACATCTGTCTCAAGCTGGAAGCACTGCAGCACTGCCTCAGCCAAGCGGCAACAGGCTGTGCTGAAGCTAAAATGCTTTGGTGACAAACCACACCACACTGAAGAGTTGTGGATAGCTCTGAAAGAGCAGGCAGATCTGTGGCTGACACCGCTGACCCTACAATCAGGCATGGTCATGTGTAACAATGGCCTAAATTTGGTGGCGGCTCTGAGGCGAGGTGAGCTCACACATATACCATGGCTGGACCATGTACTTAACCTCGTAGTTCAGTGGTTTCTCAAAACAGGATCTGCTAGATCTGCTTGTCAAAGTTCACCGCCTGTGTGCCCATTTTAGAAAGTCAGCTACAGATTCCGCCGCCCTTGTCTTGCTTTAGCAGTGTTTGCAGCTTGCTTCTCACAGACTCATCTGCGATGTCCCCACGCATTGGAACTCTACATTCCAGATGTTGGGAAGGATTTGTGAGCAGAAGAGAGCAGTTGTTGACTATCAGAATCAACAAAGCCATTGGTATTAAGGTCAGACTCCACACATAAGACCTCAGGAGTGGACATGGATGTCAGACATTTGTACCATCCTCCAAAACTTTGAGGACTCCACCAAGATAATTAGCGTCACCATCCTGCTTCTCTGTCTTCTGAAATGCTGTCTGCTCTCAATTAAAGAGGATGCATTGCAGGCGGAGCATGATGAAATGGAGCAAGGAACCATTCAGGGTGATTACACACAGCCCAGTCTCATCTCATCCACAATGTGGATTGGGTGACAATGAGGAAGAGGAGGAGGAAGAGGAAGAACAGGAGCTAGTTTCCAGCGTTATAGACGGTACTACCTGCACAGCTGTCTGTTCAGCGTGGATGGCCTGAGGACAGTTAGGAGAAGGAAGAGGAGGAGGAGGAAGAAAGCTTGGTCAGTCATCCTCTTGGTGAGGACATGAAAGTCTTGCCTCTTTGCAATCTGGCACACATGGCTAAGTTTATGTTGCACTGTCTTTCTCATGACCCTCGTGTTGTCCAAATTTTGGGTGGCAGTCATTACTGGTTGTTGATGCTTCTAGACCCACGCTACAGGGAGAACTTTAAGTCTCTTATTCCCTTGCAGAACAGGGTTAATAAAATGGCGCAGTGCGAGAAGGCCCTTTTTGCGGAATTATTTCAAAAATTCCCAACTGAAAGCGCTGGCTGCAGAGGTCACAGTTCGTTGGACAACCAAGGAGTACAGGCGAGAGAGACACAAATGCAATCCAGCAGAGTCAGGGGAACACTGTCAAAGTTCTGGGACGGTTTTCTCAGACCCTCCCATTGCACACGCCCTGAGATGTGGGGTACTCTCACAAGGAGTGCAAAGTTTTGGAAGATGGTGAGGGAGTACCTTGCTGACCGTACCAACGTCCTCCGTGATTCCACTGCCTTATAATTATTCAGTATCCAACCTGGACACGTGGCATGAACTGGCTCTTGATGCCTTGGAGGTCCTGGCCTGCCCTGCCGCTAGTGTTTTGTCAGAGCGGGTTTTTAGTGCCCCCGGTGGAATTATAACCGATAGGTGCATCCGCCTGTCAACTGAAAATTCTGACAGGCTTACTCTTATAAAAATGAACAAGGGCTGGATTGGGCCAGACTTCTCCACACCACCGAATGACAGCTTAACATAAACTGAAATACAGTGTCTTTTTTTGGGGAGGTCTAACTCTATTCCAATGCACCTCTGTCTTCACACCCAGACATGGGTATATGCTTCCTGATTTTGTCTATTTGCTCTTGTCCTCCTCCTTCTCTGCATCCTCATCCTCTACCACCATATCACCACCATATGTACCATATCAACATATCTACGTCTCTTGCAAGGGGCATTGGAGTTCCTCCAAATTTTTGCCAGCTGTTGCATTCACTGCACAGGCAAACAGTATGGGAGACACACTTCCTAATAATGGGAACATTGTTTTCAGGAGGCCCTCCAACCTCTACATCTCTTGCAAGGGGCATTGGAGTTCCTCCAAATTTTTGGCAGCCGTTGCATTCACTGCACAGGCAAACAGTATGGGAGACCCACTTCCTAATAATTGAAGCATTTTTTCAGGAGGCCTTCCGACCTCTACATCTCTTGCAAGGGGCATTGGAATGCTTCCAAATTTTTGACAGCCATTGCAGTTACTGCATAGGCAAACAGTATGGGAGACCCGCTCCTTTCTAATGGGAATATGTCATTACTGAGGCACACCTCTATGTGTCTTTAAATTGTTATTGGGGATTTTCCTAAATTTTGACAGCCGTTGGACTCACTGCTTACCCTATAACTGTATAGCAGACCCTCTCTTTCCTAATGGGAACATGTCGTTACTGTGGCCCAGCTCTATGTGTTTTTAAATTGTTAGTGTGTTTTTTCCTAAATTTTGGCAGCCGTTGGACTTACTACTTACCCTATAACTGTACAGCAGACCCTCTCCTTTCTAATGGAAACATGCCGTTACTGTGGCCCAGCCCTATGTGTCTTTAAATTGCTAGTGGGGTTTTTCCTAAATTTTGGCTGCCGTTGGACTTCTTATCCTATAACGTTATAGCAGACCCTCTCCTTTCTAATGGAAGATGTCGTACTGGAGTCTATATGTTTTTAAACTGTTAGCGATATTTCCCGGTATCACCTCCGCCTTCCACAAGCACGGGTCCCACAGCATTACCCATGCCCTCCCCAGTGCACTTACTGGGAAGGACCGCCTAACCACAAACACGTGGACAGGTGAATGTGGCCAGGGACGGTACGGAGCCAGTCCACAACTTTTTTTGCTGACAGTTCTATTTAGCTTGGTGAAAGGACTGGCATAGAGGGAAACCGTATCTACCCTGCGTGTCATTTCTCCCAGGAAGTCCTCTAAAGCTGCTTGCACTTGAAATGTGGCTGGGACATTACTGCTGGTACTTTTCTGAGGGAATTTGCTTGCCTCCTACCAGCCTGGAATATTTCCAGCAAACTATGGTATTAGCACTGCCCCCAGTACCAGTAGCGAAGCTATCCCCAATTTCCTTCTCAGGAATTTTATTTGGTAGACTGATTGGCTGCCCAAATACATTTTCTCACAAGGAGCTGAAGATAGAGTGGCAGTAGGTGCAAGTTTCTTCAGCTTGTTAGATATTAGAGGGTGAACTGCCGCACATTGGATCAGTGGTTATCACTGAAGCCTTGCAGCGCTGGGATCCTGGGTTCAAATCCCAGCAATGACAACATCTGCAAGGACTTTGTATGTTTTCCTCGTGTTTGCGTGTGTTTCCTCCTCAGTAAAAAAGCAGCGATAGAGTGTCTGGGAACCTTCCCACACATTTTTCTTTGCCAGGACTGCTTCTCGGCAGGGTCGGATGGTCCCACCAGAGAATCCTCTGGTGTGCCTTGGCTTCTACCTCAGGAGAGTTCATGATAGTGCTAACTTTGCAGCTGCTATGGGGCTCTTGAGCGGGTGAGAAAGGTGAGCCCTCAGAATCAAATCCTCTGGTGGGCACAATGTTTTTAAATCTGAAACAGCTTCTCAGTGGGAGTTGTATTTCACCACAGCCATATTCTTTAGCTCGGTGAAAGGACTGGCATAGAGGGAAACTTTATCTACCCCGGCTGTCATTTCTCCATCACCAGGTTCCGCCCATTGTAACAAACAACCATGCCTGGCTGTATGTTTAGCGGTGAGAGCCACAGATCAGGCTGCTGTGTTACAGCTTTCAACAACCCTACAGCGCTGAGCGGTTTGTCAATTAAGCATTAAGCATGTTATCTTCAGCACAGCCTGTTGCTGCTTGGCCAAGGCAGTGCTGCAGTGCTGTCAGCTTGTGACTGATGTGGTCATTTCGGAGATGGAGGAGGTGCATGAGCTGAACAATGTGATTACATTGAGGTTAAATTGGTGACGCTGTTTTTTATACTAAAGAAAGATCCTATTGTTTTGGGGTTTTTTTACGTTATTTTTTAAGACAAATGCATTCACCGGGAAATGTCATTTTAACATTTTACAACCTTATCTGGCAATGTGGTGTGTGACATATCATCAGACACATCCTTTTTTATTTATGATGGCGGGACTCTGAAAGTCATAAAGCCTATTTTTATAGGGACATCAGATTGCCCTTACTATTCTTAAAAGGCCAGCAGTCAGCCCTAGCTATTGTTAGAGAGCCATCAGCCGGCTATGCTTTGTTGTTCCCATTATTAACAAGTGGGTCTTATATACTTTTATTGCGTATCCAGTGACTGCAAGGGCCGCCAAAAATTTGGACGCAACCCAATACCACTTTGAAGAGACATAGAGGAGGGTCTCAGTAAAAAAGATGTTCCCATTATAAAGGAGCGGGTCTCCTATAGTGGTTGCTGTGACTGCAAAGGCTGCCAAAATTTGGGAAAAACCCCACTAAGAATTTAAAGACACATAGAGGAGGGCCACAGTAACAAGGTACGACATGTTCCCATTAGAAAGGAGAGGGTCTACTATACAGTTATTGGGTATGCAGTGAGTCCAACGGCTGACCAATTTTAGGAAAAACCCCACCTAGAATTTAAAGACACACGGAGCAGGGCCACAGTAACAAGGTACGACATGTTCCCATTAGAAAGAAGAGGGTCTGATAGAGGCTGAAGAGACATAGAGGAGGGTCTCAGTAAAAAAGATGTTCCCATTATAAAGGAGCGGGTCTCCTACAGTGGTTGCTGTGACTGCAAAGGCTGCCAAAATTTGGGAAAAGCCACACTAAGAATTTAAAGACACATAGAGCAGGGCCACAGTAACAAGGTACGACAAGTTCCCATTAGAAAGGAGAGGGTCTACTATACAGTTATTGGGTATGCAGTGAGTCCAACGACTGACCAATTTTAGGAAAAACCCCACTAAGAATTTAAAGAGACACAGAGCAGGGCCACAGTAACAAGTACGACATGTTCCCATTAGAAAGGAGAGAGTCTGCTATACAGTTATAGGGAATGCAGTGAGTCCAACGGCTGACCAATTTTAGGAAAAACCCCACCTAGAATTTAAAGACACACGGAGCAGGGCCACAGTAACAAGGTACGACATGTTCCCATTAGAAAGGAGAGGGTCTGCTATACAGTTATAGGGTATGCAGTGGGTCCAACAGCTGACCATTTTTAGGAAAAACACCACTAAGAATTTAAAGACACATAGAACAGGGCCACAGTAACAAGGTACGACATGTTCCCATTAGAAAGGAGAGGGTCTACTATACAGTTATTGGGTATGCAGTGAGTCCAACGACTGACCAATTTTAGGAAAAACCCCACTAAGAAATTAAAGGCACACATAGCAGGGCCACAGCAATGACAAATTCCCATTAGAAAGGAGAGAGTCTCCAATAGTGTTGGCCTATGCAGTGAATGCAAGGGCTGCCAAAAATTTGGAGGCACTTCAATGCCCCTTGGAAGAGACGTGGAGGAGGGCCTCATAAAAAAAATGTTCCCATTAGAAAGGAGCGGGCCTCCTATAGTTGTAATGCCCATGCACTAAGTGTATGGGCTGACAAACATTTACCCCTGGGCAGTATACATGAACATACTGTATAAAAAATTTTTTAAGGGCATCATAAACAACCTTTAAAAAATTATGTGGGTGTTGCATCAAGGACCACGGTCACCCTGGTGATATGGTGGTGGAGGATGAGGAGAAGGAGGAGGACAAGAGCAAATAGACAAAATCAGGAAGTGTATACCCATGTGTGGGTGTGAAAAGGTGCATAGGAATACACCTCCCAAGACAAGACACTGGATTTGAGTTTATGTTACGCTGCTACCATTCGGTGGTGTTGAGAAGTATGGCCCAATCCAGCCCTTGTTCATTTTTATAAGAGTCAGCCTGTCAGCATTTTCAGTTGACAGGCGGATGCGCTTATCAGTTATAATTCCACCAGTGGCCCTAAAAACCCGCTCTGATAAAACGCTGGCGGCAGAGCAGGCCAGGACCTCCAAGGCATAGAGAGCCAGTGCATTTTACATATCCAGCTTGGATACTGAATAATTATAAGGCACAGAGGAATGACACAGGACATTAGTACGGTCGGCAAGGTACTCCGTCAGCATCTTCCCAAACTTTGCACTCCTTATGAGAGTACCCCGCGCCTCAGGGCCTGTGCGATGGGAGGGTCTGAGAAAACTCTCCCAGAACTTTGACAGTGTTTCCCTGCCTCTGCTGGATTGAAGTTGTGTCTCTCTCGCCTGTACTCCTTGGTTGTCCAACAAAGTGTGCCCTCTGCCGTCAGCGTTTTCAGATGGGATTTTTTTTAATAGTTCCGCAAGAAGGGTCTTCTGGTACTGCCCCATTCTTGTACACCTGTCCGCCTCAGGAATAAGAGATATAAAGTTCTCCTTGTAGCGTGGGTCTAGAAGTGTCACCAACCAGTAATGACTGTCACCCAAAATTTTGAGAATGCGAGGGTCATGGGAAAGGCAGCGTAACATAAACTCAGCCATGCGTGCCAGACTACTAACAGGCAAGACTTCCGTGTCCTCACCAAGAGGATAACTGACCATGCTCTCCTCCTCTTCCTTCTCCTCCTCCTCTCTGTCTTCTGGCCATCCACGCTGAACAGACGGTATGACAGCTGTGCAGGCAGCACCCTCTATAGTGCATGAAACTAGCTCCTGTACTTCCTCCTCCTCCTCCTCTTCCTCATTGTCACCCAATCCACGTTGGGATGAGATGAGGCTTGGATGTGTGTAATCACCCTGTATGGTTCCTTGCTCCATCTCATCGTCCTCTGCCTGCAATGCATCCTCTTTGATTGTGAGCAGAGAGCGTTTCAGAAGATAGAGAAGCGGGATGGTGACGCTAATTATGGCATCATTGACACTCACCATCTTGGTGGAGTCCTCAAAGTTTTGGAGGATGGTACATATGTCTGACATCCATGTCCACTCCTGAGGTCTTATGTGTGGAGTCTGGACTAATATCGACATCCTTGTTGATGCTGATACTCAACAACTGCCCTCTTCTGCTCACAAATCCTTCCCAACATCTGCAGTGAAGAGTTACAATGCATGGGGACATCACACACTAGTCTGTGAGCCGGAAGCTGCAAATGCTGCTGAAACACGGCAAGGGCGGCGGAAGCTGTAGCTGACTTTCTAAAATAGGCACACAGGCGGCGTACTTTAAAAAGCATATCTGGCAGCTCTGGGTAGGATTTGAGAAACCGCTGAACCACGATGTTAAGCACATGGGCCAGGCATCATATGTGTGTGAGCTCGCCTCGCCTGAGAGCCACCACCAGGTTCCGGCTATTGTCACACACGACCATGCCTGGCTATAGGTTCAGTGGTGTGAGCCACAGATCTGTCTGCTCTTTCAGAGCTGTCCACAAATCTTCAGCATTGTGCGGTTTTTCACCTAAGTATATTAGCTTCAGCACAGCCTGTTGCCGCTTGGCCGAGGCAATGCTGCAGTGCTTCCTGCTTGTGACTGATGTGGTCATTTCGGAGATGGAGGCTGCAGAGGAGGCTGAGGAGGATGAGGTGCAAGAGCAGTAGACCATGGGGGCAACCCTAATTGACCAAGGGCCCGCAAACCTTGGCGTTGGGAGGACGTGTTCCGTCCCAAGGTCCAACTGGGTACCGGCTTCCACTATGTTAACCCAGTGTGCCATCAGCGAGATGTATCATCCTTGCCCACAAGCACTTGTCCACGTGTCCATGGTTAGGTGGAATTTACCGGTAACTGCGTTGTTGAGAGCACAGCTAATGTTTTGGGACACGTGCTTCCATCTCCACGAGCCTAAAAGGCAACATTTCGAGCGCAAGCAGTCGAGAAATGTGAGAATTTAGTAGTGTGGCCTGTGGGGCGTTGGCTGCATATTTGCACTTGTGTTCCAAGTACTGGGGTATGGACAACTGAACGCTGCACTGGGACAAGGACATGGACGTGCTTCCTGATGCTACTACTTGAGAGTGTGCAACAACAGGTGCAGGGAAGGAGGCGTCTTCGCATGCACCATAGACAGGGGATTGGCTTGCATGCACAACAGCGGAAGAAGCAATGATGCCACCCGCAGACACTGTTCCTGGACCCTGGGGTTCGGCCCACAAAGTCTGGTGCTTTGCTTCCTTGTGCCTGATCATGCAGGTGGTGATCAGGCTTGTCATTTTCTCACCCCTGCTGATGCTGGCCTTGCAAGTGGTGCAAATGGCCTTTTTGGGGTTATCGGCAGAGTCTTTAAAAAACAACCAGACTCGGAAAGACCTAACGGGGAACGGTTGCCTGCCTTCTGTTTGCGGCTGCCACACTGCTTCTTCCTGCCTGTTGGGGTGCTCTGCCTCCCTCCCCCTGTGTGCTGCTGTCCTCGCTCTGCATGTCCTCCTGCCAGGTTCGGTCAGTTACTATATCATCCACCACCTCGTCTTCCACTTCAACTTCCCTGGTCCTCCTCCTGACTTTCTGGCATTTGTGTCTCACCATCGTCCACCTCTTGTGACCCTTTCCCACCGTCACCTTCATGTGACCATGGCTGCTCAAATATTTGGGCATCGCTACACGCGATCTCCTCTTGCCCCGCTACAAGTGGACCGGGCGAGAGGCCCCAATCTATAAATGGAAAAGTGAACAGCTCTTCAGCGTGTCCAAGTGTGGGATCAGTTCTCTCTGGGTACTCAACATGGTGGGAGGAAGGAGGATCAGGGCGAGGAATATGCGGTCCAGACTCACGGCTACTGAGACTTGACCGTGTGGAAGACAGGGTGGTGGTGGTGGTGGCTAAGTGACTGGAAGCATTATCCGCTATCCAACCAACAACCTTTTGAGACTGTTCTGGGTTCAATAGTGGTGTGCTGCAGTCCCCTAGGAATTGGGACAGGAAGGTCAGGCGAGAAGATGTGGGTGTTTGTTGTGGCACAATTTCGGCTTGCCCACGGCTTGTCCTCGGCCTCTGCATGCACCATTACCATCACGTCCAGTTCTCCTGTCTTGCTCATTTTAAATGGAGGACAGTATCTTCCACGCTCACTACAAATGACTGAGTTTGGAGCGAACTTATATGTGATCCGTGTGATAGAGAAACCACAGTTTTAAATACCTGGCCTATAGGTAAGTAGTTTGAACAGCAAACTGCAGTGAATTGCTTCAAAGACACACTAAAGGACATTTTTAATGGAGGCCAGAAATGGCAGTATTTTCTGACAACATATTTTTGATCCGTTTGACTGAAAAAACACAGTTTTAACCCCTTTACAGGGCATGACATATTAATACGCGTCTGTGCCCTGGGACTTAAGAGCCTGACCCGTATTAGTACGTCATGGCGATCGCGCACGCACACAGGCTGTGCGGGTGCGATTGCCACCGGGTGTCAGATGATTGTCACAGCTGACACCTGGTACTATGTGCAGGGAGCGGTCCCGCACCGCTCCTGGCACATTAACCCCCGCAATGCTGCGATAGAAGTCGATCGCAGCATTGCGGTGGCAAGGGGAGGTGATCGCAATACTCACCTCCTCTTTCGGCCTCCAGAGCTGTCTGCCGCGGCTTCCCGGGTGTTGCCATGACGACCCGATGTCGTCATGACAACATCCGGGTCACCAGGCAGCAGGAACATTGTTTGGTCATGCGCAGTGCGCGACCAAACAATCTTCTCACTGTGCAGCGCTGACTGCCTGCATGGCACAGGGATGGTGCTCCATCCCTATGCTATGCAGGTGATCAGAATAAAAAAAGTGAAGTCCCACAGTGGGACAAAGTAAAAAAGTGTAAAAACTGTCGGAAAGTGAAAAAAAAACAAAAAAAACATATTTTAAAATATTTAAAAAAAAAATTAAAAAAATAATCCACCAAAAATAAAAATATAATGTACTCATCAATAAATATTATTATGAAAAGAAAGCAAACAAACAATAAAAGTACAGATATTTGGTATCGCCGCGTCTGGAACGACCTGACCTGTAAAACTGTCCTACTAGTTAACACCTTCAGTGAACACGGTAAAAAAAAAAATAAAAAAAAAAAACGAAGCAAAAAACAATGCTTTATCATCATACTGCCAAACAAAAAATGGAATAACACGCAATCAAAAAGACGAATATAAATAAAAATGGTACCGCTGAAAACATCATCTTGTCCCGCAAAAAACAAGCCTGCATACAGCTCCATCATCCGAAAAATCTAAAAAGTTATAGCTCTCAGAATAAAGCGATGCAAAAAAATATTTTTTTCTGTAAAATATCTTTTATTTTGTAAAAGCGCCAAAACATAGAACTATGGTACCGCTGTAAACGTACTGACCCAAAGAATAATGCTGCCTTATCAATTTTACCACACGCGGAACAGAATAAAAAAATTTAAAAAAAAACAATTCCTGAATTGGTGGTTTTTGTTTATTCTGCCTCCCAAAAATTGGAATAGAAAGCGATCAAAAAATGTCATGTGCCTGAAAATGAAACCAATAAAAACGTCAACTCATCCCGCAAAAAACAAGCCATAACATAACTCTGTCGGCCAAAATATGGAAAAATTAGAGCTCTCAAAAAATGGCGATGCAAAAACTAGATTTTACAAAAAATGCGTCTTTTAGTGTGTGACAGCTGTCAATCATAAAAACCCGATATGAATCAGGTATCTCTGTAATCATACCGACCCGAAGAATAAAGTCGTCTAATCACTTATACCGCACGAGGAACGGCGTAAAAAATAACCTCTCGGGTTAGGGTTGTGCTAGGGTTAGGGTAGTGCTAGCGTTAGGGTTGGGCTAGGGTTAGGGCTGGGGTTGGGGTTAGGGTTTGGGTTAGGGTTGTGATGGGGTTGGGATTTTTTTCAAAAGTAAGAAAAAAAGATGACTATAGGCCGACTAATGTTGAGTAGTGTTGAGCCACCCCCGTAGTGTTCGAGTTCGGTTCGGTTCGTCGAACACCCGTTTGTTCGCCGAACTGTTCGTCGAACTGTTCGTCGAACACCTTCGAACACCGTTAAAACCAATGGCAGGCAAACAAAAACACATAGAAACACATAGAAAACAAATAGAAAACACTTCAAAGGGTGTCCAAAAGCTGACAAACTGCTCAGAAGACACAACTAACACATGGAAAAGTGACAAGTACATATAGTCATGCGAAAAGAAAAGAGGTGGAGGAGTAAAAGGAGGGGGAGACACAGATATAGGCATGTCATGCCCTTCTAAAACCAAAAAAGTGCGAAGCCGACACGGCCAGTCCGTTCCTGCCCGTGCGACCTCTGTGTCGCCGGGTTTGTGCCAGAGCTGGGGTGGACCCTGACGGCCTGCCCCCCTCTCCCAATGCTGGTGCCTGTCCGCTGGTGGGTCGAGCCCCCCTGCGGTGGGGGGGGGGGGGTAAAATCTGCAGAAGAAAGACCATCTTCCAGCCAAACTAAGATGTCTACTTCTTTTCGTGGACATTGTGATACGATCCCTTTCTTACGGACACGTCCATTGCTACAAATTCCAGATGAGGCACAAAAACAGCAGGTGCTTCAACGGATATCAAGTGCTCCTTCAAGTGGGCGCTCCTCCACCTCAACTTCAACATCACAAATACTCCAGTCCTCAGAGGTGTCACCTCAATCGCACTTGCTTCCTCACAGCTCCCAAGTCTCCAGCTGCCCGTCTGAGTATGGGGTAACACAGATGGTTGAGTCTGCACAGCTGTTTACTCATACTATAGCCTGGGAAACGGAGGTCTGCTCCAGAGCTTCTGTTAATCCAGACGAGGAAATGATCTGCACTGATGCCCAGAATCTTTATAAGTCGGATCCAGGACCAGATGAAGAAGGTTCTGAGCATAATGTAGACCCTCGTTCCCAAACTGTAACTCCTGTTGGTGTAGACAATGATGAAGACGATGATGAGACTCAAATACCTGATTGGAGCGACAACTTGACTTTTCGGTCAGGGCAGGAAAAGGATGGCTCTGAGGACGACGGGTGTGAGAACACACAGGGTGATGATGACGAGGTTGGAAATTCCACTTACTGTCAACCCACAGTCAGCCAGTCGATGAGGTCAGCAGAGGAGGTGAAGGAGGATGTGACTAGCCCAGGGGATGGGGATTACTCGGTACCCGGGCCTTTGCCTGGCCTTGGGGATGTCGCGGTAGTCGGCTCCCTGGCCCGTACCCTGGTGTCACTCTTTAAAAGGGTGGATAATTGTTAATTTTATAAGAGTTCGTGACGGCACCTGTGGTATCTGGTGAGAAGCACCAGCGCTGCAGCAGTCCACTGAGGCCGGTGATAAGGCAGCTCGATGGTATAGCTCTCCACAGGTGGAGCTAGGTCTCAGGGCAGCGTATGCAGGGGGAATGCAGGACAGGCGAGACCCAGCTGGGTCAGAGCAAGAACGGGAACGGACACGGTAGTCACTTCAGTACCTTTTACTGGTGGAAATTCAGGCACATCCCGGAGCACTGTAGGGTGAAGGGTGCATATCAGGATCCTCCCCAATGAGCGGGTGTAGGGCCTCCTGTTTCTTGCCTCTGCGTAGTAAGTTTCTGACCTGCCTGGAGCTAGGCCTAACTTTGTCTCTGTCCTGCGCTGGCTGACCTTGTGGTAGGGCCTTCTCTTGGAGTTCACGCTCCCAGTATGCGGGGCCTAAGCGTCTCCTGGCTCTGTTACGTATCAGCACCTTAGCGATCCTGGGACTTGTAGTTCTCCAGGGATTCCGGTTATGCCTTACTGGGTCATAGAGATCCCGGTAAGCTGGGATCCGGTGTCCGGTAAATGCTTCGGGGTGAGCTGGTTAAGCTCCTCTGCCCCTTATGTGCTAACTCGCCACTCGCCTTCGGCCTACTTGGGCCCTCACTAGGCTATACACACTAACGGCAGCTTGCCGCACTTCACCGATCTTATGGCGCCGGCACACCTTAAGCTCTATCTGGGCTCCCTGAATCTAGCTAGCAGGAGCCTCGTGCTCCACTGCTGAACTATTAACGGAGTTCTCTAGACTAGACTGAGCTCCACTGCAGACTGACCTCTCTTAGGCTTCTCTACTGCAGGAGCTCTTCAGAGGAACTGAACTGCCTAGCTCCACCTTCCCTATTTATATCCCTAACGGGCTCCCTATGCTGGTCTGAGGTGGATGGTGGAGATGTGTGAATGTTTATGGGGGCCTCTTGTGGAGAATTCCATCAATGCACTCTTCTAGGATCTGTGATACCAAGCGCAGCGGGGCGTCACAGATGCTATTGACGATGAGGTTAGGTTGCGCCTTCCTGGACAGAGACGGAGTACTGGAAGCACGTCAACAACTGCATCCTCAACCACAACTCTGCCTCTGACCACAAGTCGTAGTGGCTCTTCCGGTCACCTGGGCTCTAAGCCTTGCATAGCCTGGGCATTTTTTCAGATCGATAAGGATGACCCAACTCGTGTTATCTGTAATATTTGTCACCAAAAGCTAAGTAGAGGCCAAAAAATCCATAGTTTGAGTACTTCATGCATGTACCGTCACATGAATATGAAGCATAAGTTGCTGTGGGAAGCTCACTGTGCTACAATGCGGCCTAGCTTGCCGGGCCAACCACCGTCTGCCCCATCTTGTGCATCCGCAGCCTCTTCATCCTCTATGACTGGGGGGACAGCAGTCACACATGTTTTTGGACGCAGACCTGCCACCTCTTTACCCGCAACAGCCAGTGTGATTGGCAGGTCGTCAGTTCATTGGGAAGTGGAAACACCTGCTGGTGTTGAGCTCTCTCCGACATCGAGAGCACCACCTTTGGATCAAGGCAACCTAACATGTCTGCCTGCATCTTCCTCACAGACCGGCAGTTTGCCGGGGACACCCTACTCAACCCCATCTAAGCACAACAGCCAGCCCTCGGTCCCTCAGATGTGGAAAAGTAAAAGACCATTTCCTCCTAGCCATGACAAAGCTAAGAGGTTGAATTTCACCATCTGCAAGCTGTTGGCTACAGAAATGCTGCTTTTCTGCCTGGAGGATACAGAGGATTTTCGAGACCTTATGTCCGTCGCAGTGCCCCAGAACCAGATGCCCAGTCGGCACTACTTCTCAAAGAAAGGTGTGCCTGCGCTCCACCAGCATGTCGCACACAACATCACCGCTTCTTTGAGAAACTCTGTGTGTGACAGGGTGCATTTCACCACAGACACTTGGACGAGTAGGCATGGACAGGGGCGTTACATGTCGCTGACTGGGCACTGGGTAACTATGGTGACAGCAGGACAAGGGGCTGCTGTCCAAGTCTTACCGTCCCCACGAGTTGTGCGTCAGTCCTCTTTATCTCGAAGTTCCTCCACTGCTTCTGCCTCCTCAACCTCCTCTCGGTCCTCCACCTGCACCCAAAGCCTGTCTGGTAATTCCAACTGCTTTCTAACGGCGCAGAAGGAATCCTGCACACCTCCTTACTATGCTGGCAGCAGTGCTCAACGGCATCAGTGTTTACTTTGAAATGTCTGGGAAATGTGAGTCACACAGCTGAGGGGTTGTGGTCAGCTCTGGAGACCCAGTTTCATGAATGGTTGTGTCCACTGGACCTGCAACCAGGGAAGGCCGTGTGCGACAATGCTGCAAACCTGGGTGCGGCCCTTCGCCGGGGCAATGTCACACACGTGCCTTGTATGGCTCACGTGTTGAACCTGGTTGTCCATCAATTTTTAGCCCACTATCCCGGACTAGATGGCCTTCTGCAGAGGGCACGGTCGCTGGGTGCTCACTTCCGCCGTTCGCATCCCGCAGCTCAATGACTTACATCTTTACAGAAGTCATTGGGCCTGCCAGTTCACCGGCTGAAATGCGATGTGCCGACACGGTGGAATTCAACTCTGCACATGTTGCAGCGACTGTGGCAGCACCGACAAGCCCTGGTGCAATACGTTCTGACGTATAGCCTGGGCCAACGAGATCCAGAGGTGGGGTAAATCACGCTGCAGGAGTGGTCTCAGATCAGGGACCTATGAAGTTCACGCGCCCCCTGGGCCGTGGGGTACCCGGAGCCGGGCCGGTAGACGCTGGGGGTTGTAGTCACTGTGGCGGTGACCCGGTCCGTGACCCAGGGCGGTCAATCCAAGGGAAATTTGTATATATGGGTTTTATAATGTCCGACTACGCCACCTGTGGAGTGCGGCCAAAGGGGCCGCCACTGCGGAACAGTCCTCTGAAGCTGGTGGTTTTGCAGCAATGGTATTATTACTCCCCACAGGAAGAGTGTAGCTTCAGGGCAGTGTGGGTGGATAATGGTGGTTGGGTTGTAGTGCAGGGAGTCAGTAATGAGCACAGAGTCCGTGTGATGCAGTCCCAAGATCTTTACTCACAGTTGTTGCAGTCCAGATTACAGGTACCAGAGCAATCTCCCCCGTCGTGCTGTGCGTACTCGGTGAGGGGCTCAGTCCACCCCCAGATAGCTCCGGAGTACTTAGCAGGACCCCCTACTGTGTGTCCTTTCTCTGTCCTTCTCCCTGCACCTCACACCCAGTGACACTTCTATCCGGTATCCTCGGGCCTTGGCGGGCGACTTGTGTTCCGTCCCCTGGGTCCTATGTGGCTACCTTCTTAGTGAGACTGGTGTGGACTTTGGCCTGCAGTACATGAAATGCTGCAGCCTCCGGTTTCTAGTTGAGCCTTGCTGTTTCTCCGCTAGTTGAGGGACCAGTTCCCCTTATCTGGCCTGACCCCTCTACCTCCTGGTAGCAGCGGGAGTACGGGTGGCCTTCTGCACGGCCTGTAGCCCTAGGGTCACTTCGGTTCCTGGAGCCTTCCTGCTCCCACTCCTCTCTTCTCTCCTTCAGTCCTGGGCCTCCCAGGATAGGCCCGCCTCCAGAGCAGAGCTCATGCAGAGCCTCTGCTCCTGTCACTTTTCCTCCTCTGACTGGCTTGCTCTTTCTAAGATGGCTTCCTATTTATACTCTCCCTGTCATGTGCTCCCCTAAGCTGCTCCCCTAAGCACCCACTACATAGGACCCTCCCGCCAGCTAGGGACCTGGGACTGTGCTCTCCCTTAGGAGCAATCTTGCCCTACCCCCACTGCGGGTATGTGTTGGATGAAGGTGTTAGGGTCCCGAGCCATACGCCTTCCTTACCTGAGGGTGAGATACCACACCTCTGGGTGAGATGCAGTAACTCTGTGGTGACTGAACCCTCAGGGGCGCCACACACCCTTCTGCACAGTTTTGAAATGGCGCCGAAGATGTTTAGTGCTGATGATGATGCCATTATCAGCATGACTATTCCGGTGATTTACATGCTGGAGCACACATTAAACAGAATTCAGAGTCAGGTGGTGGGACAAGAGGAGGTGGAGGAAGTAGAGGAGGAGTCGTATGCGGAAGGGATAACATCTCCAAGGTCCAGACGGTCGGCAGCACCAAGGCGGCAGGCATGGGAGGGTGGGGGAGACGGATTAACCAGGGCGCATGGTAGCAGCCAAACTGTGGAGTAAGGTGCAGGAGCCAAGGAAGAAGTGGAGGACGAACTGGCGATGGGCATGGAAGACTCATCAGATGAGGGGGGAGAGGGCAGAGGAATGAAGCATGATTCTTACCTCGCTACCGACACAACAAGGACTTGGTCCTCCTGGATGCGCAAGATACATGAGTGCCTTCTTGCTGCACTACCTGCAACATGACCCTCGGATTGTCAGTATTCGAAGTAATCCCGACTACTGGGTTGCCACACTCTTAGATCCCCGGTACAAAAGTAAATTTGCTGAAATAATTCCTGCCATAAAAAGGGATTGACGCATGCAGGAGTATCTGCAGACGCTGTTGCAGAATCTTACATGTGCTTTTCCACAAAACACCAGTGGTGCACGTAGTGAATCTCACAGTTCTAACTTGCCAACCGTGGGACTGTCTTCATCACTCAAACCGTAACAGTAACACAGTATCTGCTGGTAACAGCAATTTTGTGGAATCGTTTCACCACTTTTTTAGACCATCCTTTGCAAGGCCACAGGAAACATGAAGTCTGACACATAGTCAACGCCTAGAGAGGATGGTACAGGAGTATCTCCAAGTGAACATCAAAGCCATGACTGTGTCACTGGACCCTTGCTCATTTTGGGATTCCAATCTGGAAAAATGGCCGGAACTCGCCACTCACGACTTGGAGATCTTGTCATGCCCTGCAGCCAGCGTTCTCTCTGAACGTGTGTTCAGCGCTGCTGGTGGTGTGCTGACAGATAAGTGCACGCTGCTGTCCACTGAGAATGTAGACAGACTCACGTTCATAAAGATGAACAAATCATGGATTTGTAGCACCCCGAGGGCTCGGCTGCTACAGGGGTATTGCACCTCGAACCAGAGGTGTGATATTCCACTCCCGGGTAAGGATGGAGTGTGGACTAGGGCTCAGTAAGCTGCATGCACCACACACACCCCATTTCTGAGCGACAGCTCAACGGTGCTCCCACTAGACAGAAGTGCAGGCACGACAGCATCTGTTCCTGGCTGGAGTGGGGAGGGGGAGGAAAACCCAGTGGTGTAGGAGCAGATAGGGGTGGGTCTCTGGGCATAGGCAGATGCCCATTGGTTGCTAGTCACCTGGGCTCGGGTGTCAGAAGGAGGTATAAAAGGTGGGCACCATCTTAGAACAGTGTTCGGGTCAGTGCAGAGAAGAAGTCAAGAGTGAGAGAAGAAGACAGGAAGCAGAGCCCCTGCATGGGCTCTGCTCCACAGGCAGGCCTTGTCAGGAGGCCGGAGCTTGAGAGAGAGAGAAAGGAGAAGGAACAGAAAGGACAGTAAGAAAGAAAGCAAGGAACAGGAACACAGAGAAAGGCCCAGAGACACGAGTGAAGAAGGAACCCTAAGAACCCACGAGATAACGGGTGAAGGGTTGGCAGAGCAGGGTACCGGAACCCAAATTGGTGGAGGCGACTAATCCTCAGCCAAAACCGGAGGTTGTGACCGCATCTTGGTGCGACCCCTCACTACATCCACCAGGAAAGCATACCACATAGGGTTAGGGAAACCGGAGAGAGGTTTCGCCGACAGAAGGCCCGAGGAAGCTGGACAAAGGTGGGTCACTGGTAGGGACGGCCAGAGAAAGGAAAGGAAGGGAGTCCTGTGCCACGCTCTGGAATTGCCTGGGAGTTGGTCGAGCCCCTTGCCTGGTGGACGCAGCACGGCTTGGGCAGTCACCGCCGGTACTGAGGTGACTAGGACCAGTAAAGAACTGTGAGTAAAGCATTGGAAACTGCAACCACACGTCTCTGTGTTTCATCGCCGCACCAGCACCATTAGTACTGGGACGCTCACACCATCACTACCATCATCTACTCTAGCTGCCCTGAGGCAATACTTCTCCCGTGGGGAGTTATCCCATTCTTGGCTGCGCATATAACATCAGCCTCATCGGTCAGCAGCGCAGCGGCGGTCCCCACTGACCGCAATCCACGGGTGGCGTAGTCGGACACTTATTACAACACAAATAGACTGCCACTGGTTTGACCACCCTGGGCACGGACCGGGTCACCGCCACGGAGAACTACAACCCCCCAGTGATCCGGCTCCGGGTATTCCCCTGCACAGCACAGGCCCAGGGGGCGCGTCTACTTTGGCGTAGTCGGCAGGATCGAGACCAACCCGCCACAAATGGGTATTGCGTGCCTGATGAAAATTGTACATGTACCTGGAAAAGAAGTCTCCCGCCATTTCCCGAAGTTTCCCGCCGTCCGGAGTCGTTTCCCGCCATCGGGATCCCATTCCCGCCATCAGACGCCATCTTGGACCGTTTCCCGCCATCGGACGACATCTTGGGTCGTTTCCCGCTGGCTTCCCGCCATCCGCAGTCGTTTTCCCGCCATCGGGCGCCATCTTCGGGACGCCGCGCGGGAAGAAGAGGGGCGTGGACGCCGAAAGCGCGAGAGATCTGATGCTCATCCCCACGCACCGACGCTGCGTAAGGTCCTGGAAGGGAGAGGGAGCGACGCTGACGTCACAGGAGCGCGACGCAAGGTCCTCAACCCCGACGATCGACTGCGGAGGAAGATCAACGCAAGGTAGGCCACGGTCCACCAGGGGGGAGGAGGACACCAGGAACGGAGAGCAAGATGGCGGACCGGCAGCAGACCAAGCTGCCCAGCATCGGCAGTGCCCCAGCCGTCGCGGGCCCCGACCAGCTCCAGGAGAAGACGCGTGATGCAGGAGCGGTCGCGGGAGCAGGTAAGAGGAGTCTCCCTGTCCCGGACGCTGCCAGCGTCTGCCTGCTCCCAGGCCGCCTGGTGGAGCCGCCGATCCCGGGCGCTGCAAACACCGACCTGCTCCAGACCCCACAACAAGCCCTGCTGCCGAGCCCTCCAGCCCTGGTCACTGCCGCCACCAGCCCGCGCCCAGGCCCAAAGTCGCACCCTCTGATCCCGGGCGTCATCATCAGCGACCTTCTCCAGGCCCGGTCGCAAGGCCTGCTACACAAGGGTGCAAAGGGACTGTATGCCATCCATGTCCACCATCTAACAGAGGAGGAACTGCGGTACCGCCCAGACATGGACTACCCTGAGGGCCCGGACGGGTCTAAAGAGTACAAGAAGGAAGCATCAGGAGGACACCGTTACCAGTGAACGGTAAATGGAACTGTATATAGTTACCCGTAAGGGTATAGAAACTGTTACTGAGTGGAGTGTGGTCCCCGTTGGGACTGATATAGAACTGTGTAGAAGTTACCCCCTATATCCCTTATCTGGCTGGGGACTGAGAACAGCCATCCCTTTTTCCTAATCTGGCTGGGGACTGAGAGCAGCCATTCCCCTAAGAAGAAAGAACACCTGGTCGCAAGTCGCACCACGGCCAGAACTCAAGAATGTGTTTTTTTTAAAAAAAAAATGTTTTACTTAAGAATGTCTTATACTGAAAAAGTTTTATATGCTGCTAAAAGAGTTTATGGTATTTTATGTGTGTGTGAAGAAAGTCTTATAATGTTTATACCAGTAACGTTGGAAAGAAAAGAGTACCTCCCATAAAGGGATGAGTGAAAAGTTAATGTCTTATATATGAATGCATTCTAAAAATTTGTATGTTTTCAAATTGTTTTGTTCTCTTCCAGCCCGAGGACGTGCTGTGATTTACTAGGGGGGAATGTAGCACCCCGAGGGCTCGGCTGCTACAGGGGTATTGCACCTCGAACCAGAGGTGTGATATTCCACTCCCGGGTAAGGATGGAGTGTGGACTAGGGCTCAGTAAGCTGCATGCACCACACACACCCCATTTCCGAGGGACAGCTCAACGGTGCTCCCACTAGACAGAAGTGCAGGCACGATAGCATCTGTTCCTGACTGGAGTGGGGAGGGGGAGGAAAACCCAGTGGTGTAGGAGCAGATAGGGGTGGGTCTCTGGGCATAGGCAGGAGCCCATTGGTTGCTAGTCACCTGGGCTCGGGTGTCAGAAGGAGGTATAAAAGGTGGGCACCATCTTAGAACAGTGTTCGGGTCAGTGCAGAGAAGAAGTCAAGACTGAGAGAAGAAGACAGGAAGCAGAGCCCCTGCATGGGCTCTGCTCCACAGGCAGGCCTTGTCAGGAGGCCGGAGCCTGAGAGAGAGAGAAAGGAGAAGGAACAGAAAGGACAGTAAGAAAGGAAGCAAGGAACAGGAACACAGAGAAAGGCCCAGAGACACGAGTGAAGAAGGAACCCTAAGAACCCACGAGATAACGGGTGAAGGGTTGGCAGAGCAGGGTACCGGAACCCAAATTGGTGGAGGCGACTAATCCTCAGCCAAAACCGGAGGTTGTGACCACATCTTGGTGCGACCCCTCACTACATCTGTAGCATCGGCGTCTCTGCCCCGTTCTAGGCAGAGACGCCGTCCCTCTCACCTCCCCGCTCCTGGCGCGGCGTCCTCCAGCGCTGCTCTCCCCGCTGCTTCCGGCGCGCGCTCCTTCCCCGGCAGTGTGCTTAGGGCGCGCGCGCGCGCGCTCCCCCTCTCTTAAAGGGACCGCGCGCGCCGTCCTAAGGAGTCCCCGGCCAATTGCCGGAGGACCTCCCATATAAAGGGCACCTCCTCCAAAATGGAGGTGCCCGAGCAATGTTGTTTGCACCTGTGTCTCACCTGTGCTTCAGCCCTCAGGTCCCGTTGCCAGTTACCTGCCAGTTACCTGCCAGATTCCTGCCAGCTTGCTGCCTTTGTCCTGCCTGATATCCAGTCACCTGCCTGCTAGCCTGAGGTCCGACGGTCTGCCTTCCAACTCCTGTCAGTCTGTCTATGGACCAGCTTGCCCGCTCACCTGGGAGCGCACACCTGTTACCTGCCTGCTAGCCTACTTGGAGGCTCCGCCGTCACGTGCTGTGACCATCTGCCTTTTCAGAGACTCCTGCCCGCTCACCTGGGAGCGCACACCTGTTACCTGCCTGCTAGCCTACCTGGAGGCTCCGCCGTCACGTGCTGTGACCATCTGCCTTTCCAGAGACTCCTGCCCGCTCACCTGGGAGCGCCCACCTGTTACCTGCCTGCTAGCCTACCTGGAGGCTTCGCCGTCACGTGCTGTGACCACCTACCATTCCAGAGACTCTCGCTTGCTCACCTGGGAGCACACATCTACCATCTGCCTGCTAGCCTACCCGGAGGCTCTGCCATCACAGGTCGTACCTACCCTTTACCCAGAGACTGCCCCGGTCACTTGCCGCAACTCCCTGCCCGTTCATCCAGAGACTGCCCCGGTCACTTGCCGTAACTCTCTGCCCGTTCTTCCAGAGACTGCCCCGGTCACTTGCCGTGACCTCCTGCCCGTTCTTCCAGAGACTGCCCTGGTCACTTGCCGTGACCTCCAGCCCGTCCACTCAGAGACTGTCCCGGTCACCTGCTGTGACTGCCTGCCCGTCATCCCTGATTGCCACCCACTCCCTTACAAGGACCGCCCCCTTGTATAGTAGCTCAGAGGTTCCGCCTCCCAGACCCGTTACAGTTTGCTCGGGCCATGGAACCCGGTGGCACCCAAGCTCCCTCGCTCTCGGACCTGTGTCATGAACTGTCCCGCCAGAGGTCCCAACAGGAGTCCATCCTGGGTCACCTGCGGAATGTCAATTCTCGCCTGGACACTCTGACTGCTCCGCCAGCAACCTCCGCCAGCGCCATGATTCGCAATCCGACAGCTCCGCTGTCCACCAACACTATGGTATCCTACCCCGGACCCCGGCTTTCTGCACCTCCTCGCTTCGGAGGCAACTCCGCTCAGGCTCGGGGCTTCATAAATCAGTGCACCCTGCACTTTGAACTCCTGTCCCACCAGTTTAACTCCGACCGGGCCAAAATTGCCTTCATCATGTCCCATCTCACCGGAGAGGCTCTGGCCTGGCTAAATCCTCTATGGGAGAGAGGAGACCCCCTGGTGTCCAACTTGCCTGCCTTTCTCACGGCCTTCCGGAAAGTCTTCGACGAACCCGGACGGAAGACCTCATCCGCATCGTCACTGCTACGCCTCCGTCAGGGAAGCCTCACCGTGGGCCAATATGCCATACGGTTCCGTACCCTTGCCTCGGAGCTGGCCTGGGATAATGACGCTCTGGTTTCAGTCTTCTGGGAGGGTCTGTCCGGCCGTATTAAAGATGAACTTGCCGGTCGGGACATTCCTACCACCCTCGATGACCTGATAGCTCTTGCCACCCGGATTGACCTGCGGTTCCAGGAGCGTGCCAAAGAGGTCACCCGTGAGAGGAGGTTTCCACGCCTAGCTCCTACTTTTCAGCAACCCGTCACTCCCTCCGTCTCTCCTGAGCCTATGCAGGTCGACCAGACCAAGATGGTCGGTTCTCGCCAAGAATCTCGCCGAGCCGAGGGAAGCTGTTTCTATTGTGGCAGTAAGAAGCACTTCATCCGTTCCTGCCCGGAAAAGCCGGGAAACGCCAGTGTCTAGGACCACTCGGAGAGGTCGTCCTAGGCAAAAGTAAGTCCTCTCCGTCTCTGACCTTACCGGTCTCTATTGCTTGGGGAGAAAACCGTCTCTTCGAACTCGCCCATCTGGATTTTGGAGCTGCTGGAAACCTCATCGCCCAGTCTCTGGTAGAGAGATACCATATTCCCACCAAGTCCCTGGCGGAGCCATTGTCAGTTGCTTTCGTGGATGGAAGACTTCTCTCGGAGACCATCCTGCTCGTCACCGAACCTATAACCCTACAGGTGGGAATGCTGCACTCTGAGGAGATCTCATTCCATGTGCTGTCCGGACTTTCTCACTCCTTGTTGCTAGGTCTACCTTGGCTCCAGACACATGAACCCGTATTGAACTGGCGGTCCGGTGAAGTACTCCGATGGGGTCCTGACTGCCATAGGACCTGCCTGGTTCCGGTCCGTCCACTTCGCCCTCAGCCTACTCCAGCTAATTTACCTGGTCTCCCGGCTCCCTACTGGCCCTATGCGGACGTCTTCGGTAAGAAGGAAGCTGAGACGTTGCCGCCCCATAGGCCATACGATTGCCCGATCGACCTGGTACCTGGCACCACTCCTCCCCATGGGCGTATCTACCCGTTATCTGCAGCCGAGACCCGAGCCATGTCTGAGTACATTGAAGAGAATCTGGCTAGGGGATTTATCCGAAAATCTACCTCCCCGGCTGGAGCCGGATTCTTCTTTGTCAAAAAGAAAGACGGCTCGCTACGTCCCTGTATTGACTACAGAGGACTCAATCTCATTACGGTAAAAAACAAATATCCCCTGCCACTCATCTCCGAATTGTTTGACCGGCTCAAGGGCGCCAGGATCTTCTCCAAGCTGGATCTTCGAGGAGCGTATAATCTGGTCCGTATCCGTCAAGGAGACGAGTGGAAGACGGCATTCAATACCCGGGACGGTCACTACGAGTACCTTGTGATGCCCTTCGGTCTCTGTAATGCTCCCGCGGTCTTTCAGGAACTAGTCAATGACATCTTCCGTGACCTCCTGTACTCCTGCGTAGTGGTATACCTGGACGATATCTTGGTCTTCTCTCCGGATCTCCCCACACACCGGAGGGATGTTCGTCAGGTCCTGCTTAGGCTTCGGCAGAACCACCTTTACGCCAAATACGAGAAGTGCCTCTTCGATCAGACCTCCCTTCCGTTCTTGGGCTATGTCATCTCCCAAACAGGTCTGCAAATGGATCCCGAGAAGCTCTCTTCCGTTCTAAAATGGCCTCGTCCTGAAGGTTTGAAGGCGATACAGCGATTCCTGGGCTTCGCTAATTATTATCGTCTTTTCATCCCACACTTCTCGTCTCGGACTGCTCCCATATCTGCACTTACCCGTAAGGGGGCTAACCCCAGGATATGGTCGCCTGAAGCCGAGGAGGCCTTCCTTTCCCTAAAGAAAGCCTTCGCCTCTGCTCCCGTCCTGCACCGTCCGGACTGTAATAAACAATTCTACCTGGAGGTTGATGCTTCCTCCTCCGGAGCCGGAGCGGTGCTCACCCAGAAGTCTTCTACCGGGAGAATGGTAACGTGCGGCTTCTTCTCCAAAATCTTCTCCTCGTCGGAGCGCAACTACTCCATTGGAGACCGGGAATTGCTAGCCATCAAATTGGCACTAGGAGAGTGGCGCTATCTGCTTGAAGGGGCTCTCTACCCGGTAATTATCTACACGGATCACAAAAACCTGGCATATCTCCAAAATGCCCAGAGGCTCAATCCTCGCCAGGCCCGGTGGTCGTTGTTTTTTGCCCGCTTCGACTTCACTCTTCATTTCCATCCGGCGGACAAGAACGTCAAAGCTGATGCCTTGTCTCGGTCTTTCCTGTCCTCCGATCAAGAGGAGGAACCTACGCACATCATCGACTCCTCCAAGGTGATGAATGTGGCTCCCTTGGATCTAACTCGTCTTCCACCCGGTAAGACGTTCATAGCTGTGCCAGATCGGGAGAGGGTACTTCGCTGGGGACATTCTTCTAAACTAGCTGGCCATGCTGGCCTAAAAAAGACCTTTCAACTTATTGCCCGGCATTACTGGTGGCCTACCCTACGTAAGGACGTGGTAGACTTCGTCGCGGCCTGTTCATCCTGTGCTCGTAACAAAGTTCCCCGACATCTACCTGCCGGCCATCTCCTGCCCCTTCCCGTACCTGCTGCTCCTTGGCAACACATCGCTATGGACTTTATCACCGACCTTCCAGTTTCTGCCGGTTGTACCGTCATTTGGGTTGTCGCTGACCGTTTTTCTAAGATGGCCCACTTCATTCCCCTGCCTGGTCTTCCGTCTGCACCCGAGTTGGCTAAAGACTTTATCCGCCACATCTTCCGTCTCCATGGTCTGCCCCTCCACATCGTGTCGGATCGTGGGGTTCAGTTCACCTCTCGTTTCTGGAGAGCCACTTGTAAGCTGCTGGACATTACCCTGGATTTCTCCTCCGCTTACCACCCTCAGTCCAATGGTCAAGTGGAGCGGATCAATCAGATCTTGTCCAGCTACCTCCGGCACTTCGTGGATGCTCACCACTCGGACTGGGTGGATCTTCTACCGTGGGCCGAGTTCTCTTATAACAACCATGAGAGCGAGTCCTCATCCAAATCCCCGTTCTTTATAGTTGGTGGCCAACATCCCCGGATTCCACTTCCTGTCTCCGTTTCTGTGGACAACCCTGCTGCGGAGTCTCTTGTCAGCGAATTTTCTACTATTTGGGAGAGCACCAGGTCCGCTCTTCTTCTCTCCTCTGAGCGGATGAAGAGATATGCTGATAAGAGACGTCTGGATCCGCCCCAATTCCGTCCGGGAGACAAGGTTTGGCTCTCATCCAAACATGTGCGGCTCAAAATACCCTCCTACAAGTTGGGTCCTCGATTCATCGGCCCCTTCGAAGTCCTCAGGCAAATTAACCCTGTGGCCTACAAATTAAAACTCCCGGCCACCCTACGGATCCCCAACTCCTTCCACGTATCTCTCCTCAAACCCGTTGTCTTTAACTCTTTTTCCAAAAATCCAGGTGCCCCTCCTGCTCCGGTTTCCGCTGATGACATCTTTGAGGTAGAGAGTATTCTGGCCTCCAAGAGGGTAAGAGGAAAAACCTTTTTTTTGGTAGATTGGAAGGGGTTTGGTCCTGAGGAGAGAACTTGGGAACCCAGGGAGAACATCAACGCCCCGCTTCTCCTTGAAAAATTTCTTTCTGGCCTAAAAAAGAGGGGGCCTAAAGGGGGGGGTACTGTAGCATCGGCGTCTCTGCCCCGTTCTAGGCAGAGATGCCGTCCCTCTCACCTCCCCGCTCCTGGCGCAGCGTCCTCCAGCGCTGCTCTCCCCGCTGCTTCCGGCGCGCGCTCCTTCCCCGGCAGTGTGCTTAGGGCGCGCGCGCGCTCCCCCTCTCTTAAAGGGACCGCGCGCGCCATCCTAAGGAGTCCCCGGCCAATTGCCGGAGGACCTCCCATATAAAGGGCACCTCCTCCAAAATGGAGGTGCCCGAGCAATGTTGTTTGCACCTGTGTCTCACCTGTGCTTCAGCCCTCAGGTCCCGTTGCCAGTTACCTGCCAGTTACCTGCCAGATTCCTGCCAGCTTGCTGCCTTTGTCCTGCCTGATATCCAGTCACCTGCCTGCTAGCCTGAGGTCCGACGGTCTGCCTTCCAACTCCTGTCAGTCTGTCTATGGACCAGCTTGCCCGCTCACCTCGGAGCGCACACCTGTTACCTGCCTGCTAGCCTACCTGGAGGCTCCGCCGTCACGTGCTGTGACCATCTGCCTTTTCAGAGACTCCTGCCCGCTCACCTGGGAGCGCACACCTGTTACCTGCCTGCTAGCCTACCTGGAGGCTCCGCCGTCACGTGCTGTGACCATCTGCCTTTCCAGAGACTCCTGCCCGCTCACCTGGGAGCGCCCACCTGTTACCTGCCTGCTAGCCTACCTGGAGGCTTCGCCGTCACGTGCTGTGACCACCTACCATTCCAGAGACTCTCGCTTGCTCACCTGGGAGCACACATCTACCATCTGCCTGCTAGCCTACCCGGAGGCTCTGCCATCACAGGTCGTACCTACCCTTTACCCAGAGACTGCCCCGGTCACTTGCCGTAACTCCCTGCCCGTTCATCCAGAGACTGCCCCGGTCACTTGCCGTAACTCCCTGCCCGTTCTTCCAGAGACTGCCCCGGTCACTTACCGTGACCTCCTGCCCGTTCTTCCAGAGACTGCCCCGGTCACTTGCCGTGACCTCCAGCCCGTCCACTCAGAGACTGTCCCGGTCACCTGCTGTGACTGCCTGCCCGTCATCCCTGATTGCCACCCGCTCCCTTACAAGGACCGCCCCCTTGTATAGTAGCTCAGAGGTTCCGCCTCCCAGACCCGTTACAACATCCACCAGGAAAGCATACCACATAAGGTCAGGGAATCTGGAGAGAGGTTTCGCTGACAGAAGGCCCGAGGAAGCTGGACAAAGGTGGGTCACTGGTGGGTACGGCCAGAGAAAGGAAAGGAAGGGAGTCCTGTGCCACGCTCTGGAATTGCCTGGGAGTTGGTCGAGCCCCTTGCCTGGTGGACGCAGCACGGCTTGGGCAGTCACCGCCGGTACCGAGGTGACTAGGACCAGTAAAGAACTGTGAGTAAAGCATTGGAAACTGCAACCACACGTCTCTGTGTTTCATCGCCGCACCAGCACCATTAGTACTGGGACGCTCACACCATCACTACCATCATCTACTCTAGCTGCCCTGAGGCAATACTTCTCCCCTGGGGAGTTATCCCATTCTTGGCTGCGCATATAACATCAGCCTCAGCGGTCTGCAGCGCAGCGGCGGTCCCCACTGACCGCAATCCACGGGTGGCGTTGTCGGACACTCATTACAACACAAATAGACTGCCACTGGTTTGACCACCCTGAGCACGGACCGGGTCACCGCCAGGGAGAACTACAACCCCCCAGCGATCCGGCTCAGGGTATTCCCCTGCACAGCACAGGCCCAGGGGGCGCGTCAGATTCGCAAGGACTTTTCTACCCCTGTGTCATCCTGGGGAGACTAAAAACTTGAGGATTTGGTAAAATCACCTCACCAACCGTTTTAAGCAACTGTGGGGCAATTGATGCCACTTAACCCTAGAACGCATGACCTTAAAAATCTACACTTTCACATACCTGGGGCCTTTTAGGCCCGTGTGCAAATAACATGGAATAACTCAAACTCAAATGACAAACAACTATATACATGAAGAATACGTAGAGTTTCAAAATTCTAACTAAAGTAATCTTGCAGAAAATAGAAAACAATTAACAGAGCGGGCCTGCGAGGCCCCAGGTATGCGTTCTAGGGTTAAGTGGTGTCTGTGCCACAATTTTGGGAAAAAATGGAGACTCTTTCTGGAGTCCCCTCTCTGTGTCTTACGTGACGTTGGCATCGTCAATTCCAGGTGGGTTGGGTCGCTCCCCCCCCCCTTTTAAATGTAAGAAACTACATACACTATGGCTTGGGGTAACACAGATGGTTGAGTCTGAAGAGCTGTTTACTCAGAGGTCTGCTCCAAATCTTCAGTGTCTGCTAGTCAGCGTAGAATTTTTAACTGCATCTAGCCTAGGCAATGCTTTGGGCGTAGTAGCCCAGATGCGAAGCAAGCTGCACCGCCTGTGTATCTAATAAGAATTTTTAAATGCATCTAGCCTAGGCAGACTGTGGGGACCCCCAACCAAACCCAGACGCTCAGCCCCCCTACCGCCCCCCTTTCCTTGACAATACAATAATGTAACTCTTACAACTGGATGGGTGAGGATCGGTCACAGCTTTATTAACTCTTTATACTCAGTCCATTAGAAAGGCATTTTATTTCTAAAATAATTCAGCTTGTTGTAGCATGCCCTGGGTCTCCACTCCGGCAAGTTGGCCAACAAGTGTAACTCTCCAACATGTCGTTTCTATTTCCAGGCCACGGAGGATCCTGCATACTCATATGCAGGACTCTGACCCCCACCCATCACTCTTAACGCTTGTTCCACTCCGTCCTGGAGTCCTGACAGGAATATGTCCAGTCCAATATCCATTAAGTGAACACCGTCGGGCCGTATGAGGCCTGCTTTATCTCCTTCCAGTTGTCGGTGTCGTATCACTACACCGCCTCTGTCTCTTCTAAATTTTGCCATCCGAATATTTATTACCCGCCTTGTCCGTTCGATGGCCGTGATGTCTCGCGCACCTTGCCATACCGCTATCGACACAATCTCTGACAATACTATAGCTAGTTTTGTGAAAAATTCTCTGAAGCGCTCAGTGTCTAGTTTCATTATTGCCATTAGTTATGTGCTCTTGTGATGACCTAGGTTGTTTCCCCCGGCCTGAATAACTAAGACGACCAGACCTCTTGCCTCTCTCCCTACCTTGATTACCTCCATTAGTACCTGTGGCCATAGCAGGCCTCTAATACCTCTCCAGTTGAAATATGTGTTATGAAACTAATTTCCTCCCGCCTGGGCGGACTTTCGCCCTTTTTTCTGCCCAATATATATACGAGTGGCCTATCACCCACACTGTTGGCTTAGCATCACCTGTAAAAGAAACAAACCACGTTAGGATAACAAGTCCGGTCTTATGTATCTCGCCAAACACGTGGATCACCATCTCCCTATCCTCTGAACTTCGGTTTCTGACAGTCCTGCTCTTGCTGCTTCCATGGCCGCGCGTATGCGGAATGAGTGTGTCCCGTAATCTTTGAGGTGGTTCCCTGCCGATGTTATGCATTTATTAAATATAGCTTGGAACTGGTATCTTGATAATGGCGTTCCATCAATGTGTGATAGGAAGAAATTACTTTGTGATCTGATGGTTAGATATGTTTTTACTATTGTTACCCAACTCAGTGTACCGTTTGTGGGTTGTAGAAGTACCCAAGTGCCCCTGCTCGCTGGAACCGTTTTCGATTGGCGTATGCGTAGACGTATTGCATTATTGGCTATGACTACGTCCTGGTGTAATAAGCCTCCACTGGTGGTAATTTTGGATTGAGGGACTAATTCGCTTATGCATAGTGCCCCGAAGAAGGCGATCAGAAATGCAGTAGACAGTAGTGTTGCTTCAAATTGTGAGTGTCATGTTAATGGTGTTAGGGATATGATGTGAGAAATCAGTTTTAGTGACACGGGACGGGACGTCTACACTCCTGACTTGGCTGACCCCTTTTCCACCCTTTTATGGATTGTCTGATGATGAATCTTTGTCACATCTCCCCAATTCAGTAGTTGGAAGTGAAATGCTACTCCGGTCAGACACTGCTTCGCTGACGCCCCTGATATGCCCCTCATCATTATCTGGTGGAGAAATTCTATGGTGACTTGTGATCTGGCTTGTTCACATTGGTCAACCCGTCTGCCTGCTACTAGTCGTGTCCACTCTTCCCATGCCTTACCGTATGCTTGCCACGTCGACAGGGCAACTGACGCTCTGGTTAATGGCATCAACTATTCACCACAAGATCCCATAGGGAGGGTGGGCAACTGTTGCCCAATGGGTGGGCGTTGGGGAAGAGCTCTGTGAAAATCTGCCAATTGAATTTTTATAAATAGAGATGAGCGTTGTTCTACTCGAACTGTTTGCCAATCTCAAATTCGAGCTGTTTTGGGCGGTGTTCGAGCCGTTCGGCGAACACGAATGATTTGAGAAAAATTCGGCTGTTCGAGGTTATGTTCGATAACTGTTCGTGCACCAAAATCATAACTGGATTTTTTCTCAGTAATGATGAAAATTAATGTTAATACGCAGTTTGAGTGTACAGCGGGGTGGGGGGAGGGGCAGGGGATGGATCTCTGCAGGAATAATGAAGATCTCCATTTTTTTTTCTCTTTCCCGCATTTACAGTGGGGAGGTGCAATCTGTCAGCCTATCAGCAGCACACACACGGAGCGAAGTGCTTTTTTTCACACAAGCAAGGGCATGTGTCATTGGCAGTGTATGTCACATGTCCTTGCCCTATAAGACCAAGCCATTTTCCCTGTCGCCACCATTTTCTCACTGCTGCAGCTGCGTGTTAGACGGCACTGCTGTTGCTGTGTGCGCTATACCTTGTTAATTTCAAGCCAATTTTCGCACAAATCTACAGATAGCTTGGGAGTAGGGAATAGTTGTGATTGCAGTCCTTTTAAGGACTAGGTTACAGCATTTCCTACGACTTTTATCAGGCAGGTCTGTGCTCTTAAATAGATAGATTGTGGGAGTAAAGACTAATTGTAATTGCAGTCCTTTTCAGGACTAGGTTACATCAGTTCCTATCAGTTTTTGCCAGGCAGGTCTGTGCCAGTGCTGTGCAAGTTTTTTTCACAGCATTTGGCTGAATCTAGCAAAGTTAATCCTTTTTGGCCTATTGCAGAGTGTGTTAGTCAGTGGAGTAGCCTATCTGTGTTGCAAGATATACCACCTGTGTATAGAATACCAATTTTTTTACTGCACCTAGTGAAGTAAAGTCTTTTGGGCATAACATAATTCTATTAGTCCATCTATACTGACCTCCATCAGGTTGCAAATTGAATATAATTTTTTTCTGCATCTAGCTCTGAAAAAATATTTGGGATTCTAGCAGTGTGTGGGACTTGTTCTATTAGTCCATCTATACTGACCTCCATCAGGTTGCAAACTGAATATAATTTTTTTCTGCATCTACCTCTGAAAAAATATTGGGCTTCTAGCTGTGTGTGGGACTTGTTCTATTAATCCATCTATACAGACCTCCATCAGGTTGCAAACTGAATATAATTTTTTTCTGCATCTACCTCTGAAAAAATATTTGGGCTTCTAGCTGTGTGTGGGACTTGTTCTATTAGTCCATCTATACTGACCTTCATCAGGTTGCAAACTGAAAATAATTTTTTGTCTGCATCTAGCTCTGAAAAAATATTTGGCCTTCTAGCAGTGTGTGGGACTTTCTCTATTAGTCCATCTATACTGACCTCCATCAGGTTGCAAATTAAAAATAATTTTTATCTGCATCTACCTCTGAAAAAATATTTGGGCTTCTAGCTGAGTGTGGGACTTGTTCTATTAGTCCATCTATACTGACCTCCATCAGGTTGCAAATTAAAAATAATTTTTTGTCTGCATCTAGCTCTGAAAAAATATTTGGCCTTCTAGCAGTGTGTGGGACTTTCTCTATTAGTCCATCTATACTGACCTCCATCAGGTTGCAAACTGAATATAATTTTTTTCTGCATCTACCTCTGAAAAAATATTTGGGCTTCTAGCTGTGTGTGGGACTTGTTCTATTAGTCCATCTATACTGACCTCCATCAGGTTGCAAACTGAAATTAATTTTTTGTCTGCATCTAGCTCTGAAAAAATATTTGGCCTTCCAGCAGTGTGTGGGACTTTCTCTATTAGTCCATCTATACTGACCTCCATCAGGTTGCAAATTAAAAATAATTTTTATCTGCATCCAGCTCTGAAAAAATATTTGGCCTTCTAGCAGTGTGTGGGACTTTCTCTATTAGTCCATCTATACTGACCTCCATCAGGTTGCAAATTAAAAATAATTTTTTGTCTGCATCTAGCTCTGAAAAAATATTTGACCATCTAGCAGTGTGTGGGACTTTCTCTATTAGTCCATCTATACTGACCTCCATCAGGTTGCAAACTGAATATATTTTTTTTCTGCATCTACCTCTGAAAAAATATTGGGCTTCTAGCTGTGTGTGGGACTTGTTCTATTAATCCATCTATACAGACCTCCATCAGGTTGCAAACTGTATATAATTTTTTTCTGCATCAACCTCTGAAAAAATATTTGGGCTTCTAGCTGTGTGTGGGACTTGTTCTATTAGTCCATCTATACTGACCTCCATCAGGTTGCAAACTGAAATTAATTTTTTGTCTGCATCTAGCTCTGAAAAAATATTTGGCCTTCTAGCAGTGTGTGGGACTTTCTCTATTAGTCCATCTATACTGACCTCCATCAGGTTGCAAATTAAAAATAATTTTTATCTGCATCCAGATCTGAAAAAATATTTGGCCTTCTAGCAGTGTGTGGGACTTTCTCTATTAGTCCATCTATACTGACCTCCATCAGGTTGCAAATTAAAAATAATTTTTTGTCTGCATCTAGCTCTGAAAAAATATTTGACCATCTAGCAGTGTGTGGGACTTTCTCTATTAGTCCATCTATACTGACCTCCATCAGGTTGCAAACTGAATATATTTTTTTTCTGCATCTACCTCTGAAAAAATATTGGGCTTCTAGCTGTGTGTGGGACTTGTTCTATTAATCCATCTATACAGACCTCCATCAGGTTGCAAACTGTATATAATTTTTTTCTGCATCAACCTCTGAAAAAATATTTGGGCTTCTAGCTGTGTGTGGGACTTGTTCTATTAGTCCATCTATACTGACCTCCATCAGGTTGCAAACTGAAAATGATTTTTTTGTCTGCATCTAGCTCTGAAAAAATATTTGGCCTTCTAGCAGTGTGTGGGACTTTCTCTATTAGTCCATCTATACTGACCTCCATCAGGTTGCAAACTGAATATATTTTTTTTTTGCATCTACCTCTGAAAAAATATTTGGGCTTCTAGCTGTGTGTGGGACTTTCTCTATTAGTCCATCTATACCTACCTCCATCAGGTTGCAAATTGAATATAATTTTTTTCTGCATCTAACCCAGCCAATAGTTTTGGCCTAATACCACAGTTTGGCCACTCAGCTCTGCTCGGTTCCCATCCATTTTTTTTTTGTGCAAACAACTCCAGAGTTGTGAATTAGTTAACCACCAAAATGAGTGGAAAAAGGCCTGCTGCTGGTGGAAAGGGGAATAGGCGTGTTGGGAAGGGGAAAAAAGGTTGTGTCCGTGGGGTAGGTGTTAAAGCAACAGTAACATCTGCAGAACAAAGACCATCTTCCAGCCAAACTAAAATGTCTACTTCTTTTAGCGGACAATGTGATAAGATCCCTTTCTTACGGCCACGCCAATCGCTACAAATTCCAGATGAGGCACAAAAACAGCAGGTGCTTCAACGGATATCAAGTGCTCCTTTAAGTGGGCTCTCCTCCACATCAACTTCAACATCACAAATACTCCAGTCCTCAAAGGTGTCACCCCAATCGCACTTGCTTCCTGACAGCTCCCAAATCTCCAGCTGCCCGTCTGAGTATGAGGTAGAACAGATGGTTGAGTCTGCAGAGCTGTTTACTCATACTATAGCCTGGGAATCAGAGGTCGACTCCAGCGCTTCTGTAAATCCAGACGAGGAAATTATCTGCACTGATGCCCAGAATCTTTATGAATCGGATCCAGGACCAGACGCAGAAGGTTCTGACCATAATGTAGACCCTCATTCCCAAACTGTAACTCCTGTTGGTGGAGACAATGAGGAAGACGATGATGAGACTCAAATACCTGATTGGAGCGACAACTTTAGTTTTTTGTCAGGGCAGGAACAGGTTGGCTCTGAGGATGACGGGTGTGATAACGCACAGGGTGATGATGATGAGGTTGGAGATCCCACTTACTGTCAACCCACAGTCAGCCAAGAGATGAGGTCAGCAGAGGAGGTGGAGGAAGATGCTAGAGACGACGAGGTCAGGTTGCGCCTTCCTGGACAGAGACGTAGTACTGGAAGCACGTCAACAACTGCATCCTCAAACACAACTCTGCCTCTCACCACAAGTCGTGGTGGCTCTTCAGGTCGCATGGGTGCTAAGCCTTGCATAGCCTGGGCATTTTTTCAGATCGATAAAGATGACCCAACTCGTGTTATCTGTAACATTTGTCAGCAAAAGCTAAGTAGAGGCCAAAAAATACATAATTTGAGTACTTCATGCATGAACCGGCACATGGACATGAAGCATAAGTTGCAGTGGGAAGCTCAGTGTGCTACAATGCGGCCTAGCCGGCCGGGCCAACCGCCGTCTGCCATATCTTGTGCATCCGCGGCCTCTTCATCCTCTGTGACTGGGGGGACAGCAGTCACACCTGTTTTGTGGCGCAGACCTGCCACCTCTTTACCCGCAACAGCCAGCGTGATTGGCAGGTCATCATTTTCTTTGGAGGTGGTAACACCAGCTGGTGTTGAGCGCTGTCCGACATCGATAGCACCACCTTTGGATCAAGGCAACCTAACATGTCCGCCTGCATCTTCCTCACAGACCGGCAGTTTGCCGGGGACACCCTTATCAACCCCGTCTAAGCACAATAGCCAGCCCTCGGTCCCTCAGATGTGGACAAGTAAAAGACCATTTCCTCCTAGCCATGAGAAAGCTAAGAGGTTGAATTTCACCATCTGCAAGCTCTTGGCTACAGAAATGCTGCCTTTCCGCCTGGTGGACACAGAGGATTTTCGAGACCTTATGTCCGTCGCAGTGCCCCAGTACCAGATGCCCAGTCGGCACTACTTCTCAAAGAAAGGTGAGCCTGCGCTCCACCAGCATGTCGCACACAACATCACCGCTTCTTTGAGAAACTCTGTGTGTGACAGGGTGCATTTCACCACAGACACTTGGACGAGTAGGCATGGACAGGGGCGTTACATGTCGCTGACTGGGCACTGGGTAACTATGGTGACAGCAGGACAAGGGGCTGCTGTCCAAGTCTTGCCGTCCCCACGGGTTGTGCGTCAATCCTCTTTATGTCAAAGTTCCTCCACTGCTTCTGCCTCCTCAACCTCCTCTCGGTCTTCCACCTGCACCCAAAGCCTGTCTGGTCATGCCACAAGCTTTCTAACTGCGCAGAAGGGATCCTGCACACCACCTTACTACGCTGGCAGTAAGGCTCAACATCATCAGGCGGTTTTTACTTTGAAATGTCTGGGAAATGTGAGTCACACAGCTGAGGAGTTGTGGTCAGCTCTGGAGAACCAATTTCATGAATGGTTGTCTCCACTGGACCTGAAACCAGGGAAGGCCGTGTGCGACAATGTTGCAAACCTGGGTGCGGCCCTTCGCCGGGGCAATGTCACACACGTGCCTTGTATGGCTCACGTGTTGAACCTGGTTGTCCAGCAATTTTTAGCCCACTATCCCAGACTAGATGGCCTTCTGCAGAGGGCACGGTCGCTGTGTGCTCACTTCCGCCGTTCGCATCCCGCAGCTCAGCGACTTACATCTCTACAGAAGTCGTTGGGCCTGCCACTTCACCGGCTAAAATGCGATGTGCCTACCCGGTGGAATTCAACTCTGTACAGCGACTGTGGCAGCACCAACAAGCCCTGGTGCAATACGTTCTGATGTATAGCCTGGGCCAACGAGATCCGGAGGTGGGGCAAATCACGCTGGAGGAGTGGTCTCAGATCAGGGACCTATGCACCCTTCTGCACAGTTTTGAAATGGCGACGAAGATGTTTAGTGCTGACGATGCCATTATCAGCATGACTATTCCGGTGATTTACATGCTGGAGCACATGTTAAACAGAATTCGGAGTCAGGTGGTGGCACAAGAGGAGGTGGAGGAAGTAGAGGAGGAGGAGTTGTATGCGGAAGGGCTAACATCTGCAAGGTCCAGACGGTCGGCAGCACCAAGGCGGCAGGCATGTGAGGGTGGGGGAGATGGTTTTACCAGGGCGCATGGTAGCAGCCAAACTAGTGAGGAAGGTGCAGGAGCCCAGGAAGAAGTGGAGGACGAACTGATGGAAGACTCATCAGATGAGGGAGACCTTGATTACATTTCTGTTGTGCGAGGTTGGGGGGAGAGGACAGAGGAAGGAAGCATGATTGTTACCTCGCCACCAACACAACAGGGACTTGGTGCTCCTGGATGCGCAACACACATGAGTGCCTTCTTGCTGCACTACCTGCAACATGACCCTCGAATTGTGAGAATTAGAAATAATCCTGACTACTGGGTTGCCACACTCTTAGATCCCCGGTACAAAAGTAAATTTGCAGAAATTATTCCTGCCATAGAAAGGGGTGCACGCATGCAGGAGTATCAGCAGAGACTGTTGCAGAATCTTACATGTGCTTTTCCACAAAACACCAGTGGTGAACGTAGTGAATCTCACAGTTCCAACTTGCCAACCGTGGGACCGTCAAGTGTTCAGCACTCAAACCGTAACAGAACCACAGTATCTGCTGGTAACATCAATTTTGCAGAATCATTTCACCACTTTTTTAGCCCATCCTTTGCAAGGCCACAGGAGACAAGAAGTCTGACACATAGTCAACGCCTAGAGACGATGGTACAGGAGCATCTCCAAGTAAACATTGAAGCCATGACTGTGTCACTGGACCCTTGCTCTTTTTGGGCTTCCAATCTGGATGAATGGCCGGAGCTAGCCACTTACGCCTTGGAGATCTTGTCATGCCCCGCAGCCAGCGTTCTGTCTGAACGTGTGTTCAGCGCTGCTGGTGGTGTGCTGACAGATAAGCGTACGCGGCTCTCCACTGATAATGTAGACAGACTCACGTTCATAAAGATGAACAAATCATTGATCCGAAACGACTTTTCTACCCCTGTGTCATCTTGGGGAGAGTAAAAGCTTGATGATTGGTTAAAATCACCCTACCAACCGTTTTAAGCTTTCAAATTACTAATCATGTTTATCTGTATCTTCACTGGAAAATAATTTGGGCTTTGTATCAGTGTGCAGCACTGATCCTATTAGCCCATCTATACTAAGCTCCACCAGATTTAAAATTAATAATAATTTTTAGCTGCATCTAGCCCGGAAAATAATTTTGGGGCTCCGAGATGCGCAAGACACATAAGTGACTTCTTGCTGCACTACCTGCAACATGACCCTCATATTGTCAGAATTCGAAGTAATCATGACTACTGGGTTGCCACACTCTTAGATCCCCCAAACTTTTCGATCAACCTTTTCATTTTAATAAAGACCAAAAAAATGATCATTTTTGAAATTATAAGCATTAGCAGGTTATTAGAAACTGAAATCAAACAGTTTTCAACTCAAAACTTTATTCTAGGTGATGTTACATTTTCACATAGGACCCCTTGTTCGAAAGGAGCTTCTGAACTCTCTCGTCCATTGAATTTGTCAGGTTTTGGATGGTTTCTGCTTCAATTGTTTTGCATGAGGACAGAATACCCTCCCAGAGCTGTTGCTTAGATGTGAACTGCCTCCCGCCATCATAGACACTCCTTTTGATGATGCTCCAGAGGTTCTGAATGGGGTAGAGGTCAGGGGAGCATGGGGGTCACACCATAAGTTTGTCCCCTTTTATGCCCATATCAGCCAGAGATGCAGATGTTTTATGTGCAGCATGAGATGGTGCTTTATCATGCAAAAAAATGATCTTGCTGTGAAATACATGGTTCTTCTTCTTGAACCATTGCAGGAAGTGCTGTTTGAGAAAATCCACATACATTATGGAGTTCATCTTTAGCGCCTTAAGGGATCCTAAAGGGGCCAACAATCTCTCTCCCCATGATTCCAGCCCAAAACATTACTCCACCTCCTCCTTGTTGGCGCTGTAGCCGTGTTTGCGTGGGGTGTCCATCAACCAGCCATCCTCCACTCCATCCATATGGACCATTGACCGCTGCACGGCACTCATCCGTGAACAAAACAGTTTTGAAATCAGTCTTCATGTAATGTTTGGCCCACTGGAGCCGTTTCTGCTTGTGTGAAGTGGATAGAGGAGGTCGACAGGATGGCATATGCACAGCTGCAAACCTCTGAAGGACCCTGCATCTTGTTGTTCGGGGGACGTTGGAGGCACCAGCAGCTTCAAAAACTTGTCTGCTGCTATGACAAGGCTTTTTTGCCGCTGCTCTTTTAACCTGACGTAATTGCCTGTAGGAAAGAGTCCTCAATTTGCCCTTATCAGCACGCACACGTGTGTACTGTGAATCAGCTACATACTTCTTGATTGCCAAGACACTTCATCCTGATCATCGCACAATGTTGATTGTAGTCATGCCTTGACCTAAACACTCCACAATTTGTTGCTTCTCAGCAGCCGACACATCCTTTTTCTTTCCCATTTTGGCAGAAAATGTAGGCTGCTTATTAATGTGAGACAGCCTTCTTAAGTAGTCTTGCCTTTCATTGGACACACCTGCCAAACTAATTAGCACAGGTGTCTGCAATTGCTTACAGTGATATAAAGAGCCCTGACACACATCACCATCAATGAGTTTAACTGACAAACAAACAAATTCTTCCCTTATCACTCCTAAACACTTTTTGCATAATAATTTGGAACACAGTGTACATGTGCTTTTCCACAAAACACCAGTGGTTCACGTAGTGAATCTTACAGTTCTAACTTGCCAACCGTGGTCTGTATGGAGTTGTTCAATAAAGGGCCCAAAATTAAGATAACATAGATGGGAGAGGTCTCTATGAATAGGAATTCCTAAGTATTTGATACCCTGTGAGGGCCAGGCAAAGGGAAAGTTGGACTGGATGGAATCCTATATGGATTTGGGGAGGGAGACATCGAGGGCCTCAGACTTCGCTGCATTGATATTAAAATTTGACCATGTAACAAAGTGATCTATTTCAGCCATAACAGCATGGATGGATATATGTGATTGAGTGATATATACTAGTACATCATCAGCAAATAGAGAGCACTTGTACTCGGTGCCTCCCACCTCAATCCACCTAATATTGGGGTTATGGCGAATTGATGAGAGCAGGTGCTCCGTCACTAGGATGTATAAGAGAGGGGACAGAGGACATCCCTGCCTTGTCCCATTGGTGATTGTGAAAGGTGATGAAAATGTTCTGATGCACCCCCTGGGCCTTGGGACACCCGGAGCCGGACCCTTTTTGGTGGATGCTGGTGGTTGTAGTCTTCGTGGCGGCGACCCGGTTCCGTGGCTCAGAGTGGTCAAACCAGTGGCGGAACTATTTATGTGGTTTTGATGTTTAAATGTCCGACTACGCCACCCGTGGATTGCGGTCAGAGTGAACCGCCGCTGCAGGGCAGACCGCTGAGGCTGGTGTTGTGGGTGCAGCAGAGCGTAGCATAACTCCCCACGGGAGGAGTATAGCCTCAGGGCAGTGTATGCGGAGGATGGGGGTGATGGTGCAGGGCAGCAGCAGTAACGACACGGAGTCAGTGATGCAGTCCAGGGCCTTTACTCACAGTTCTTATTATCCAGACCACGTCTGCAGGTAACGGCTGCCCACGTCATACTGTGCTCACCAGGTGAGGGGCTCAGACAACTCCCAGATAACTTTGGAGCGCTTCACAGGACCCCCTTTGTGTGTCCTTTGTCTGGCCTTTCTTACCAACCCTTCTGTCCGGCTGCCTCGGGCCTCCTCTTGGTAAACTTGGCGCCAGTTTCCCTGACCCTATGTGCTGCCCTCCTAGCGGGTGTAGCGAGGGGCTGCGCCACATAAAATGTCACAGCCTCCGGTTTCTAGCTGAGGGTCGTTTCCTGCCTCCACTAGTTTCGGGGACCGGTCTCCCCCTTTGGCCTGACCCTTCCATGCAGGTGGATTCGGGCGTGCGGTGGCGACTCGCCCGTCCGCACCCCTGGGATCCCTTCGTTCCTCGTTCATGGAGCCTTCTCCGCTCCTCTTCCTTCCTTCTCCCTCTTCCAGGCCTGGGCCTCTGTTACTAGGCCCGCCTCCGGAGCAGAGCTCATGCAGAGCCCCTGCTCCCTGCCACTTCTGCTCAGACTTCTCCGCACTGAACTAAGATGGTGCCCACCTTTTATACTCCCTTCTCAATGCACCCAGGAACTGCTTCCTCCCTGATCCTGCACTACAGGGTTCCCCTTCCTCAGTGTTCCCTCCCCCCAATCCAGCCAGGGACAGGGACTGTCGTGCCCATCTCAGGGGCATATTGGTCGCCCTGCCCCACGGTAATGTGGTGTAATGCATGCAGGTGTCGGGTCCTGATCCACACTCCATCCTTACCTGAGAGTGAGATATCACACCTCTGGGTGAGGTACAATACCTCTGTAGCAACCGAGCCCTCAGGGTGCTACAGTTCCATTTATCTTCAGCCTAGGTGACGTATTGCGATACAGGGCCGTGATTTGGGCTATAAAAGGGTCCCCTAGACCCCTACCCCAAGCTTTTTAAGAGAATCATATATGGCGTGCCAGGAGACTCTATGGAATGCTTTCTCAGCATCCAACGAGAGTATCTAATTACAAATTTTTAACTGCATCTAACCCAGGAAATATTTTGTGCCTAGTAGCAGTGTCTGCTAGTCAGCGGATTATCCCGGCTGTTAAGTAAGCTACACCACCTGTAGTTTGGACACTTAATTTTTTCAAAGGAAATGCTTCGGGACCACGGGATACTCAGTGAAGAGCATCAGGAGGCACCCCAAGGCATAGGGGCTGGGACTGGCAGTAGGATGCCTTGCGGTGGACAGCCGAGCTCGATCCTTATAAAAGATTTTTAACTGCAGCAGCTTTAGTGGACGCTACTGGAGCTGGAATTACGCGGCTGCTGGCATGAGACTTGCCCTCCAATAGATCCTTGTAAATGGATTTAAAGTGTATTCATTCAAATTAGAGAGACAATTTAAATTAAAAAGCTTAGAGCTGCCTCCACCACAGGGGGGCTCGCTCGACCCACCAGCGGACAGGCACCAGTATTGGGAGAGGGGGGCTGGCCGTCAGGGTTCACCGCGGCTCTGGCACAAACCCGGCGACACGGAGGTGGCACGGGCAGGAGCGAACTGAACATGTCGGCTTCTCACTTTTTGGATTTTAGAAGGGCATGACATGCCTATATCTGTGTCTCCCCCTCCTTTTACTCCTCCACCTCTTTTCTTTTCTCATGACTATATGTACTTGTCACTTTTCCATGTGTTAGTTGTGTCTTCTGAGCAGTTTGTCAGCTTTTGGACACCTTTGAAGGTGTTTTCTATGTGTTTCTATGTGTTTTTGTTTGCCTGCCATTGGTTTTAACGGTGTTCGAAGGTGTTCGACGAACAGTTCGACGAACAGTTCGGCGAACACACGGGTGTTCGACGAACCGAACCGAACTCGAACACTACAGGGGTGGCTCAACACTAGTTATAAAGCGTTAGCAGCAGCTTTAGACCCCTCAGCATAGTGGCTAGCGCGGACCCATACATTGTGTTTTAGGCACAGGAATGCTAGCCGGAGTAGTAGGCCTAGCACTGGGAGAGACGATGATGCCATCTTATTAATGCAATGCGCTTAGGCTGGTGTTTTTTGTTATGAAGCATATATTTTTGTTAGCCAGGCGCGCGCCCCATATTTCTTTTGCTACCACTATTGGGAAGAAAAATTATTTTCAGGGCTAGATGCAGCTAAAAATTATTATTAATTTCAAAGCTGGTGGAGCTTGGTATAGATGGCCTAATACAATGAGTACCACACACTGCTACAAGCACAAATATTTTTTCAGAGATAGATGCAGATAAAAATTATTTTTAATTTGCAACCTGGTGGAGGTTAGTATAGATGGACTAATAGACCAAGTCCCACACACTGCTAGAAGCCTAAATATTTTTTCAGAGCTAGATGCAGAAAAAAATTATATTGAATTTGCAACCTGATGGAGGTCAGTATGGATGGACTAATAGATCAAGACCCACACACTGCTAGAAGCCTAAATATTTTTTCAGAGCTAGATGCAGAAAAAAATTATATTGAATTTGCAACCTGATGGAGGTCAGTATAGATGGACTAGTAGAACAAGTCCCACACACTGCTAGAAGCCTAAATATTTTTTCAGAGCTAGATGCAGAAAAAAATTATATTGAATTTTCAACCTGATGGAGGTCAGTATAGATGGACTAATAGATCAAGTCCCACACACTGCTAGAAGCCTAAATATTTTTTCAGAGCTAGATGCAGATAAAAATTATATTGAATTTGCAACCTGATGGAGGTCAGTATAGATGGACTAGTAGAACAAGTCCCACACACTGCTAGAAGCCTAAATATTTTTTCAAAGCTAGATGCAGATAAAAATTATTTTTAATTTGCAACCTGGTGGAGGTTAGTATAGATGGACTAATAGACCAAGTCCCACACACTGCTAGAAGCCTAAATATTTTTTCAGAGCTAGATGCAGAACAAAATTATATTGAATTTGCAACCTGATGGAGGTCAGTATAGATGGACTAATAGAACAAGTCCCACACACTGTTAGAAGCTTAAATATTTTTTCAGAGCTAGATGCAGATAAAAATTATTTTTAATTTGCAACCTGGTGGAGGTTAGTATAGATGGACTAATAGACCAAGTCCCACACACTGCTAGAAGCCTAAATATTTTTTCAGAGCTAGATGCAGAAAAAATTATATTGAATTTGCAACCTGATGGAGGTCAGTATAGATGGACTAATAGAACAAGTCCCACACACTACTAGAAGCCTAAATATTTTTTCAGAGCTAGATGCAGATAAAAATTATTTTTAATTTGCAACCTGGTGGAGGTTAGTATAGATGGACTAATAGACCAAGTCCCACACACTGCTAGAAGCCTAAATATTTTTTCAGAGCTAGATGCAGATAAAAATTATTTTTAATTTGCAACCTGGTGGAGGTTAGTATAAATGGACTAATAGACCAAGTCCCACACACTGCTAGAAGGCTAAATATTTTTTTCAGAGCTAGATGCAGATAAAAATTATATTGAATTTGCAACCTGATGGAGGTCAGTATAGATGGACTAATAGAACAAGTCCCACACACTGCTAGAAGCCTAAATAATTTTTCAGAGCTAGATGCAGAAAAAAATTATATTGAATTTGCATCCCGATGGAGGTCAGTATAGATGGACTAATAGAACAAGTCCCACACACTGCTAGAAGCCTAAATATTTTTTCAGAGCTAGATGCAGATAAAAATTATTTTTAATTTGCAACCTGGTGGAGGTTAGTATAAATGGACTAATAGACCAAGTCCCACACACTGCTAGAAGGCTAAATATTTTTTTCAGAGCTAGATGCAGATAAAAATTATATTGAATTTGCAACCTGATGGAGGTCAGTATAGATGGACTAATAGAACAAGTCCCACACACTGCTAGAAGCCTAAATAATTTTTCAGAGCTAGATGCAGAAAAAAATTATATTGAATTTGCATCCCGATGGAGGTCAGTATAGATGGACTAATAGAACAAGTCCCACACACTGCTAGAAGCCTAAATATTTTTTCAGAGCTTGATGCAGAAAAAAATTATCTTGAATTTGCAACCTGATGGAGGTCAGTATAGATGGACTAATAGAACAAGTCCCACACACTGTTAGAAGCTTAAATATTTTTTCAGAGCTAGATGCAGATAAAAATTATTTTTAATTTGCAACCTGGTGGAGGTTAGTATAGATGGACTAATAGACCAAGTCCCACACACTGCTAGAAGCCTAAATATTTTTTTAGAGCTAGATGCAGATAAAAATTATTTTTAATTTGCAACCTGGTGGAGGTTAGTATAGATGGACTAATAGACCAAGTCCCACACACTGCTAGAAGCCTAAATATTTTTTTAGAGCTAGATGCAGAAAAAAATTATATTGAATTTGCAACTTGATGGAGGTCAGTATAGATGGACTAATAGAACAAGTCCCACACACTACTAGAAGCCTAAATATTTTTTCAGAGCTAGATGCAGATAAAAATTATTTTTAATTTGCAACCTGGTGGAGGTTAGTATAGATGGACTAATAGACCAAGTCCCACACACTGCTAGAAGCCTAAATATTTTTTCAGAGCTAGATGCAGAAAAAAAATATTTTTAATTTGCAACCTAATGGATTTCAGTATAGATGGACTAATAGAACAAGTCCCACACACTGCTAGAAGCCTAAATATTTTTTCAGAGCTAGATGCAGATAAAAATTATTTTTAATTTGCAACCTAGTGGAGGTTAGTATAAATGGACTAATAGACCAAGTCCCACACACTGCTAGAAGGCTAAATATTTTTTTCAGAGCTAGATGCAGAAAAAAATTATATTGAATTTGCAACCTGATGGAGGTCAGTATAGATGGACTAATAGAACAAGTCCCACACACTGCTAGAATCCTAAATATTTTTTCAGAGCTAGATGCAGAAAAAAATTATATTGAATTTGCATCCCGATGGAGGTCAGTATAGATGGACTAATAGAACAAGTCCCACACACTGCTAGAAGCCTAAATATTTTTTCAGAGCTAGATGCAGAAAAAAATTATATTGAATTTGCAACCTGATGGAGGTCAGTATAGATGGACTAATAGAACAAGTCCCACACACTGCTAGAAGCCTAAATATTTTTTCAGAGCTAGATGCAGATAAAAATTATTTTTAATTTGCAACCTGGTGGAGGTTAGTATGGATGGACTAATAGAATGATGCTATGCCCAAAAGGTTTTACTTCACTAGGTGCAGTAAAAAAAATTGTATTCTATACACAGGTGGTGTAGCTTGCAACACAGATAGGCTACTCCACAGACTAACACACTCTGCAATAGGACAAAAAGGATTTGCTTTGCTAGATTTAGCCAAATGCTGTGAAAAAAACTTGCACAGCACTGGTACAGACCTGCCTGGCAAAAACTGATAGGAACTGATGTAACCTAGCCCTGAAAAGGACTGCAATTACAATTAATCTTTACTCCCACAACCTATCTATTTAAGAGCACAGACCTGCCTGATAAAAGTCGTAGGAATTGATGTAACCTAGTCCTTAAAAGGACTGCACTCACAACTCTTCCCTACTCCCAAGCTATCTGTAGATTTGTGCGAAAATTGGCTTGAAATTAACAAAGTATAGCGCACACAGCAACAGCGGTGCCGTCTAACACGCAGCTGCAGCAGTGAGAAAATGGTGGCGACGGGGAAAATGGCAGGGTCTTATAGGGCAAGAACATGTGACATACACTGCCAATGACACATGCCCTTGCTTGTGTGAAAAAAAGCAGTTTGCTCCGTGTGTGCGCTGCTGATTGGCTGACAGACTGCACCTCCCCACTGTAAATGCGGGAAAGAGAAAAAAAAATGGAGATCTTCATTATTCCTGCAGAGATCCATCCCCTGCCCCTCCCCCCGCCCCGCTGTACACTCAAACTGCGTATTAACATTAATTTTCAGCATTACTGAGAAAAAGTCCAGTTGTGATTTTGGTGCACGAACAGTTATCGAACATAACCTCGAACAGCCGAATTTTTTTAAAATCGTTCGTGTTCGCCGAAAGGCTCGAACACCGCCCAAAACAGCTCGAATTTGAGATTGGCGAACAGTTTGAGTCGAACACCGCTCATCTCTAGTATTGAGCACAAGTGCTCGCTACTTGAGTTTGCATCGGGTGCTCTGGTATGCATTGAGTATCGTGGGTATTTGAGTGACATTCTCGAGTCTCCGCCCCATATGCTCCGCGGTCAAAAAAACTTTGCGGGGATTGCCTGCCATGCACGAGCGATCCCCATGTGTTTTTTTTGGGGCGTCTAATAACTGTGAAACATGCGGGGTAGGGACTCGAGCATGTCACTCGAGCACACGCAGTACATGGTGCATACCTGAGTACCCGATGCAAACTCAAGTAGCGAGCACTTGCGCTGAAAACTAATGTCAACTTATTCTATATGATGACCTAATGTTATCAAATTCTGTGTCGTACCTCTGGGCTCAAAAAGTTCACTATACCCCTTGATAAAATCCTTGTGGGGTCTAGTTTCCAAAATGGGGTCACTTGTGTGGGGTTTCCACTGTTTAGGCACACAGGGGCTCTCCAAACGCGACATGGTGTCCGCTAACAAATTGAATGGAAAATCTGCTCAAATTGTTAGCGGACACCATGTTGCATTTGGAGAGCCCCTGTGTGCCTAAACATTGGAGCTCCCCCACAAGTGACCCCATTTTGGAAACTAGACCCCCCAAGGCACCTATCTAGATGCATAGTGAGCACTTGGAACCCCCAGGTGCTTTACAAATTGATTCGTAAAAATGAAAAGTGGAAAAAAAAATACTTTTTCATTTTTAAGAATCAATTCCAAAATGGGGTCACTTGTGGGGTTTCCACTGTTTAGGCACATCAGGGGCTCTCCAAACGCAACATGGCGTCCGCTAATTATTCAAGCAAATTTTAGAATCGAAAATTCAAATGGCGCTCCTTCCCTTCCGAGCCCTGCCGTGTGCCCAAGCAGTGGTTTTTCCCCCACATATTGGGTATCTGCGTGCCCAGGGGAAATTGCACAACAAATATTGGGGTCCATTTTTTCCTGTTACCCCTGCAAAAATAAAACAAATTGGGTCTAAAGTAACATTTTTGTGAAAAAAGTTAAATGTTCATTTTTTTCTTCCACATTCCAAAAATTCCTGTGAAGCACCTGAAGGGTTAATAAAGTTCTTGAATGTGGATTTGAGCACCTTGAGGGGTGCAGTTTTTAGGCTGTGTGCCCACGATGCGTTTTTAATTTGTTTCCGCAGCGTTTTTGCAGCTGTGGAAACGCATTAAAAACGCATGGTAGAAGGGCAGCAATGTTCCCCAATGATAATCCGCATGTGCTGTGCACATGCTGCGGAAATTTCCGCTGCGGATTATCATTGCGGAAAAAAACGCAGCACTACCAATTATTTTGCGTTAGTGCTGCTTCTTCGCTGCCATTGACTTGCATTAGACCGCATGGATTACGCATCACTGTATATGTAGATGCGTAATCCAAGCGTTCTAATGTGCGGATGGTACCCGGGTGTAGATGAGAGGAGAGTCTCATCCACATCCAGGTACCATTAAAAATCTGTAAAAAAAGAATAAAATAAAAAATAAATGTATACTTACCTTCTGTCGGCCCGCGCTGCGCTCCTACTTGCTTCCCGGCACTTTGCAGTCAGTTGAAGGACCTGCGCTGACGTCAGAGTCATGTGACGGGTCACGCGACGCTGACGTCGGCAGGTCTTTCAATTCATTGCTGCCGGCAGCCGGGACCGAGCGAAACAAGCCAGCGAGGGCCATCGGAAGGTAAGTATATATTTATTTTTTTATTTTTACCACTCTCTCGGGTCACACTATATAAATCCATGCTGTTTGCATGGATTTATATAGTGTGACCTAGTTGTCACAAGCACTTTCCAAGAGATGCTAATCACTTGGAAAGCGCTTGTCAATCCACATGCGGAAATGTCAGTGAATAAACGCTCCATTTCCGCATGTCCCTGGCAGGAAAACGCATGTACAATCCGCATGCATTTTTTTCTGCCAGGGAGATGCAGAAACGCTCAGGAAAAAATCCTGAGCATTTCTGCATCGTGGGCACATAGCCTTAGAATGGTGTCACTTTTGGGTATTTTCTGTCATAAAGACCTCTCAAAGTGACTTCAAATGTGATGTGGTCCCTAGAAAAATGGTTTTGTAAATTTTGTTGGAAAAATGAGAAATCGCTGGTCAACTTTTAACCCTTATAGCTCCATAAAAAAAAAAAAATTTGGTTCCAAAATTGTGCTGATGTAAAGTAAACATGTGGGAAATGTTATTTATTAACTATTTTGTGTGACATATCTCTCTGATTTAAGGGCATAAAAATTCAAATTTTGAAAATTGCAAAATTTTCAAAATTTTTGCCAAATTTCCATTTTTTTCACAAATAAACGCAAGTGATATCGAAGAAATTTTACCACAATCATGAAGTACAATATGTCACGAAAAAACATTCTCAGAATCAGGGGAATCCGTCAAAGCGTTCTAGAGTAATTACCTCATAAAGTGACAGTGGTCAAAATTGTAAAAATTGGCCTGGTCATTAACGTGCAAACCACCTTGGGTTGTAAAGGGGTTAAATACCTGGCCTGTAGGTAAGTAGTTTGAACAGCAAACTGCGGTGAATTGCTTCAATGACACACCAAAGGAAATTTTTAATGGAGGCCAGAAATGGCAGTATTTTCTGACAACGTATATGTGATCCGTTTGACGGAGAAAACACAGTTTTAAATAGTTGGATTTCTAGCGCTCTAATATGGAAAGGACCTGGCTGTATTCTGCAGTGCCAACAAGCAAATGGCGCAGGAAAAATGGTGTTCTCTGGATTGTTTTTTAAGCAATAAATGAGGATTGAGATCCAAAGAAAAGCATTCCTGGCCCCTGAGACCTGGGCCTGCAGTCTGCTATATACACTGCCTGTCTATACACCCTGCCTGCCTGATATCTCTGCAGATGAATTAGTCCTCAGAAGGACTGTTTGTTAAGATGGATATGTGTAATGTACGGTTTTTCTCCCTACACTATCTAATACACAAGCAAATCTGTCCCTGACGCTGCAGCACCTGTCCCAAAACAAGCAAATGGCTCAGAAAAATGGTGTTCTCCGGATTGCTTTTTAAGCAAATAATGAGGCCTTTGTATAGAAATATCTAACAGCAGCAGAAGGCAGAATTGGAATGGAGCCTCTTGTGCTATATGCACTACAGTCGGCTATATACACCGCCTGCCTATACACCCTGCCTGCCTGATATCTCTGCAGATGGATTAGTCCTCAGAAGGACTGTTTGTTAAAATGGATATGTGTAATATAAGTTTTTTCTCCCTACACTACCTAATACACGATCAAATCTCTACCTGACACAGCAGCAGCTCTCCCTACACTGTCTAATCCGGAGTGACTGTGACGAGCATGGCGGCGCCATGTCTGATATAGGCCTGATGACGCTGTGCGGCCAGCCAATCACTGTAATGCCCACAACCAACATGGCTACGGCATTACAGTGCATGGCAGGCAATTCCTGCATGTTCATTGACTCTCTAAAGAGCGCCAAACATGCAGAGAGGGGACCCGAGTTCCCGCCCGAGTAACCCGAAAATACTCGGCGAGCGCCGAACATCTCGAGCATTGAGATGCTCGAGCGAGCACCGAGCAATAGCGAGCATGCTTGTGTGGCGCCCCTGAGGGTTCGTCCGCCACAGGGATGCTGCACTTCTCTAATGGAGTGTAGGGTACCTCCTCTGAGGTAAGAACAGTGTGATAGTCGTGACCCAACCTTTGCATCCAACACCACATTTCTCCACCAGAGGGAGCTCATAGGTGCTGCTCCCCTAGTTACAGGGAGACTGGGGAACCAAGAGTGAGGGGAACCAGTTAGTGGGTGGGGGTGGAGGACCTACAAGTTAGTTACACTTTAAATTTTATATTTAATAAAAAGACATCTTTGGTTTTGGTCTTTTGTGCTGTCAGATACAGTGTGTTACTGTGATCTCCCACACTGAGAGTGGATCCTGTGTGGACCTGCAGGGGAGGGAGACACGGCCCTCGTACCCTGGCCTTGGGACGAGAGGCAGGCTGCAGACGGGGAATGTCTCAAACTGGCCAATGACCAGGACCAAGAAGGCCCGGAGCTTAAGAGTGTGGCTCCACAGCAAATGGATCCCAGGCAGGATGCAGACGGAGCGGTGTACGCCACCTGTCCTCGCCACGCTGATATATTCAGAGGGAGTCCGGCTGCAAGAGGGGTACCGGCCCCCGACACCCGACCTTGCTACTCCATGTCCTGGTCTGGAAAGACCGGTAGGCCCAGAGGATCCCACCGGGTATCGGACGGAGTGGAGCTGCCACCCGTGCCCTTGTTCTGAGAGGAGTTCAGAGGGAGTCCCGGCCTATTTGCACACACACGGACAGGAAAGGATTCGGTCTGTAGTTCAGGAACACTCTGCTGTAGGGTCCCGACTGAATGCTGGACTTACTCGGAGGTTGTCGGACCCCCGTCCCTGGTGACCGCAGGACTCCGCGGGGAGCAGGGAGTCGCCTCCGAGTCCTCCATCTCCCATGGTAAACTAAAGGGCTTTTTCGAGTAAGAGGCGTCACACTTGCTCATCACTAGTGGATTGGACATGCTTAATTGCATGCTATTTCTCAAACCGCATTGCAGATCAGGCCATTGCCCATCTCTGTAGCCATGAAATTAAAGGGCAAAGAAAGATGTTTGTTTGTGTCGAAGCACCACCCACAAGTGCGAGCTGATGATGGACGGGCTGCCATTGCTGATGCGACAAGCTGCATTAGAGGACTTCCTGGGAGAAATGACAGCTGGAGTAGATACGGTTTTCCAAGTCAGTCTTTTCACCTAGATAAAAAATATGGCTGTGGTGAAATACAACTCTCACCGACAAGCTGTGGACTGTTTCCGTACCGTCCCTGGCCACATTCACTTGTCCACGTGTTTGTGGTTAGGCGGTCCTTCCCAGTAAGTGCACTGGGGAGGGCACGGGTAATGTTGTGGGACCCGTGCTTGTGGAAGGCCGAGACGACACCAGGAGAAATAGTGGCGGCTAGGGACCAAGTATGGACACCCGGCCACCGTCGTCATGAGGTTATGGACAGCTTCCGCCTCCACGAGCCTAAAAGACCACATTTCAAGTCCAAGCAGCTGCTAAAAACTTGGCAGTATAGTATTTCAGCCTGTGGGTGGGTGGCTGGCTGCATACTTGCGCTTGCATTCCAAGGAGTGGGGTAGGAAAAACTGAACACTGCGCTGGGACAAGAACGTGGATGGTGATTGTTGAAAGTCTGCAACAACAGAGGCATTTTCGCATGCACCAAGGATCACTTGTGAGGGGCACACTTTTAGACAGTGATCGGGGAGTCAGAGATGCTTCCAGCGGTCTTCCCCATGCTGTTCCCATGTCTTTTCAGCACTGTATGCCTGTGTCTGATGATGTGTCACACACCACATGTCCAGATAAGGTTGTAAAATGTTAAAATGACATTTCCATGTGAATGCATTTGTCTTGGTTGAAAGCAATGCAAAAGTGCAAAAACACACCAAAAACGCTACGGGTGAACATAGCCCAAAGGGTGGAGGAGCATTTTTGTTTTTGGTTATTTATTTTGCCTTGTATACAAGTCATTACCCTGGAAAGGATGTTCCTTAACATTTTTCCCAGGAAAATCCATTTAGGTTTTGTTTTTGCATGTTTTATTGTGAGTCCGTAAAAGTGGCGTAATACCTCTCACAACATTGTTGACAGCAGTGACCTGGGAGTCCAAAATGCTTCCAGGGGTCTTCCCCATGCAGATCCCATGGCATTTTAGCACTGTTCCCATCGATTTGGGCAATTTTTAGGCCTTCTGCAGACCGCCGGGGAAAGCCGCCGGAAAAATGCTCGAATTTCCCATAGACTTACATTGGGCTCGCTACTTGTTCCGAGCACTCGAGCATTCCAATTTGCTCGACCCGAACAACGAGTACCCGAGCATTTTAGTGCTCGCTCATCACTACTGATCACTCTTCATAACAATCTTGAGTTAATGCAAATTTCCTGTTCTCTGGGATGACCATGCAGCTGTGGTACAAGCTTAACACTTCTCCCTTATTTTGTATTTTTTATCACATACACTATATGGACAAAAGTATTGGGACACCTATTCATTCAACCTACAGGAGCTTTTATGACATCCCATTCTAAATCCATAGGCATAAATATGGAGTTGGTCTCTCTTTGCAGCTAAGGTATAATAAGTTTCCATTCTTTTGGGAAAGCTGGCCATTTATCAAGAAGAGCATTCGAGGTCAGAAACTATTGTTGGACGAGAGGACTTGGCTTGCAATCATCATTCTAGTTCATACCAAAAGTGATCAATGAAGTTGAGGTCAGGTCTCTGCGCAGGCCAGTCATGTTCTTTGATCCCATGTTCACCCAACCATATCTTTATACATGTTTATGAGCTCACCTAGTGAGGTGGCTTTACTATGCCCTAGGTCAGAGTGAGCAGCATGGACTGTAGGCATTGATGCAGGAGCTGGATTAACTAGATGATTAATTGTGTAGAGCAGACCAATATAGCTTGATATTCAGAGCAGCACATAGAGCTAAAAGTGCTAGATGCAGCAGACCCGAGTGTGCAGATAACGCATTGAATTAGTAGACACGAGTATGCACACAGGTACCTTGATACAGCAGAGTGGAGTGTGCAGACACCACCTTGAATCAGGACAGATGAGTATGTGTTATCAACCTACAGTGCTGGCCAAAAGTATTGGCACCCCTGCAATTCTGTCAGATAATACTCAGTTTCTTCCTGAAAATGATTGCAATCACAAATTCTTTGGTATTATTCTCTTCATTTAATTTGCTTGCAAGGAAAAAACACAAAAGAGAATGAAGCAAAAATCAAATCATTGATCATTTCACACAAAACTCCAAAAAAGGGCCAGACAAAAGTATTGGCACCCTCAGCCTAATACTTGGTTGCACAACCTTTAGCCAAAATAACTGCGAACAACCGCTTCCGGTAACGATCAATGAGTTTCTTACAATGCTCTGCTGTAATTGTAGACCATTTTTCTTTGGCAAACTGCTCCAAGTCCCTGATATTTGAAGGTTGCCTTCTCCAAACTGCCATTCTGAGATCTCTCCACAGGTGTTCTATGGGATTCAGGTCTGGACTCATTGCTGGCCACCTTAGAAGTCTCCAGTGCTTTCTCTCAAACCATTTTATAGTGCTTTTGGAAGTGTGTTTTGGGTCATTGTCCTGCTGGAAGACCCATGACCTCTGAGGGACACCCAGCTTTCTCACACAGGGCCCTACATTATGCTGCAAAATTTGTTTGTAGTCTTCAGACTTCATAATGCCATGCACACGGTCAAGCAGTCCAGTGCCAGAGGCAGCAAAGCAACCCCAAAACATCAGGGAACCTCCGCCATGTTGACTGTAGGGACCGTGTTCTTTTCTTTGAATGCCTCTTTTTTTTTCCTGTACACTCTATGTTGATGCGTTTTCCCAAAAAGCTCTACTTTTGTCTCATCTCACCAGAGAACATTCTTCCAGAACGTTTTAGGCTTTCTCAGGTAAGTTTTGGCAAACTCCAGCCTGGCTTTTTTATGTCTCGGGGTAAGAAGTGGGGTCTTCCTTGGTATCCTACCATACAGTCCCTTTTCATTCAGACACCGACGGATAGTACGGGTTGACACTGTTGTACCCTCGGACTGCAGGGCAGCTTGAACTTGTTTGGATGTTAGTCGAGGTTCTTTATCCACCATCCGCACAATCTTGCGTTGAAATCTCTCGTCAATTTTTCTTTTCCGTCCACATCTAGGGAGGTTAGCCACAGTGCCATGGGCTTTAAACTTCTTGATGACACTGTGCACGGAAGACACAGGAACATTCAGGTCTTTGGAGATGGACTTGTAGCCTTGAGATTGCTCATGCTTCCTCACAATTTGGTTTCTCAAGTCCTCAGACAGTTCTTTGGTCTTCTTTCTTTTCTCCATGCTCAATGTGGTACATACAAGGACACAGGACAGAGGTTGAGTCAACTTTAATCCATGTTAACTGGCTGCAAGTGTGATTTAGTTATTGCCAACACCTGTTAGGTGCCACAGGTAAGTTACAGGTGCTGTTAATTACACGAATTAGAGAAGCATCACATGATTTTTCAAACAGTGCCAATACTTTTGTCCACCCCCTTTTTTAGGTTTGGTGTGGAATTATATCCAATTTGGCTTTAGGACAATTCTTTTTGTGTTTTTTCATTGAAGACAAATTAAATGAAGAGAATAATACCAAAGAATTTGTGATTGCAATCATTTTCAGGAAGAAACTGAGTATTATCTGACAGAATTGCAGGGGTGCCAATACTTTTGGCCAGCACTGTATGTAAGTATGTAACTACGTATATACTGTACGTATCTTGAAAAAGAAAAGTTCAATGTGCTGACAGTATCTTATAATAGCAGAGATGAGTATGCTGGCAAGAATCTTAATGTAGCAAAGGTCAGAATGAGGACAGCACCTTGGAATAGCATAGACGAGTAGGCTGGCAGGTACCTTTATGCAGCAGAGTGGAAAAGCAGAGTTCACTTGGTAGTAAAGCAGGATCTTAAATAGTACTCAGGAGCAGTTTAATGGATACACTGTTCAACAAAGCTTTTGTTTCCTGCATGAAATTTGGTGAAACTTATCGGAATTGTCATGCTGAGTTCAGAAATAACTTCAGAATTGCTCTATCACGTAAGATTTTTGAGAAAAATGCAATTATATGTATGCATTGAATACTGTCAAATTTGTGGTGGCATGTGATATTCCGAATGCAAAAGTCAGCAACAGCGATCAAGTTTAAAAATGTTTTGCCATTGATTTTCATTAATAATCACTGTCTGATGATTCACGGACAAGATTCCAACAAAAATCACCCAGCATCGAGGGAATCCACCTTCCCTGGTACCATTTCTCCATCTGGGAAATGTCTTGATGAAACCTTTCACCATATTCATCACTTATAGCGCCGAGGTTTGGTGGGAAAATGTCAATGTATGAATGAAGGAAATCTATTTTAAGTGACATGTTGCACTTCATTGACTTGTAAGCCTGAAGAAGACTTTCAACCTGTTCTTCGATAGGTATCGAAGGGTAGACATTGCCATTGTGTAACAAGACAGCCTTCAAACTTACGACCGATAAATCAATGAACAGTCGCCATTCCCTTGGGCCATGGTCAACTCCAATGACAGAAAACAATCCAGTAATATCACTGCAAAAAGTGAGACTGTCAGCTTGACTGAAATATTTGGTCAAATCTTCATGATGACTGCGAAATACTGAAATTTTTTACCTGTGTGCAACAGATTCCACCCTTGCAACCTTGATCCAAGAAGGTCTGCCTGACTCTTTGAAAAACCCAAACCTCTGACCAGATCATTGAGTCTTGCTTGAGATATTAAACATGGAGCAGTTGATATTGATGGTTCGAAATCTGAATTAGCAGCAGCTTCCATTTCTAATGAATCAACCGTCATTTCATCATCATCTTCTATTCTCCACACCGGCGGTGGTTTTGGACCTGGCAGACTTTCATCGTGCACCACTGGTCTAATTGCAGAAGCAAGCTTGGGATATTCAATAGATCTCCTGTTCTCCTGGATACATTTGTCATGCAGAAGTAACAATTGGTTAAATGGTCCTTCTGCTCCCTCCAGATCATTGGAATGGCAAACAGCATCAATGGTCATACACCCTTCAGCCAAGACCTCAAACTCGGAGAGCAAGATGAGCAGCGTATATGAGGAACCCAGGCTCTGTCTTGGTCACCAATTTTGCATCCAATATATAACTCATATACGCTCGACAGTTAAATTTTGAAATTCTCTGCTGGAGGTCACCTGACCGGGTCCAGCATCCTAACTTGAAATGCTCACCAGAGGGCACTCTTTCTCCTTATTACATACATCTCGCACTGATTCTTTGAAAGACTTTTCTCCTTCTATTACATTCCTCCCTCCTTTTTGATCGCCAGTCCTCGGGCGAGTGGATTCTCTCTCATACAAGAGTTGCCCACACTCTTCTATTTTCTGTTGAATCTGAGACCAGACAAACTCCTCTTGAGCATATCGGTTAGGAGGGATCATGGCATTAGCCCGTTCAGTTCTGCGGGGTTCCTCCCCTGAAGGTGATTCCGTGGTATCTGATAAATCAAGCAGTGAAGATTGTAAATCGCCTCCTGATCCATTTTGTATCTCACTCGGGACTGAAGGGCTCAATTGCATTGTAGCCCATCCTTCTTCATCTTCCAGAGTCACTATGTGTGGCACTTCAGTTAGTTTATCCACAGGCTCTGCTTCGAACGAACAGAGTTGTAGCATATTACGGTGCAACACCCTAGATATCGTGGCATCACCCCCTTCAGGCCTAACCTCATAGACTGAATTCTTTGGATGGATCTGCTTCACCACTCAATATGGTGCCGCCTCCCAATGATAGTCTAGCTTACTCCCAACCGGTTTGGCCCTTACTAACACACGATCTCCTGGTCAGAGTGGGCTCACCGAAATCGGGGGTCACCCTGTATGCTCTACTTCCTGAAACTTCTGCGCAACCAGTTTTCTCACTGTATTAAGCTGCCATCTGTGTTCTCGAATCCAGGTACTCAGACTGTTGTACGGACCGGGATCTTCTGAGTCTAGCTCTGGCTCAGTAATTTCTCGTCCATTCCTTCCAAACAGCAGCATATAGGGTGTGTAACCAGTAGTCACATGAACGCGATTATTATACACCCACACCAACTCGGACACGAACTCGGGCCATTTTCTTGTCCTCTTCCAACATTCATAACATCTGCAACAAGGTTCGGTTGAAGCTCTCACATGCCCCATTTCCCTGGGGGTGATAGGGCGTTGTTCGAGATCTGTTGATCCCATAGATATGATATAACTCATCCATGACTCGCCCTTGGAAGCCGGCCCCTTGGTCAGAATAGAAAACACTTTGGCCAGCATATTTAAAGTAGCAGGTAAGTGGTGTGGAGGGGATACCACTCACACCCCATAGCCGCAAGGCAGCGCCTACTCAAAAAAATAGATGGAAAGACAAGGAGAGCGAATGAGTAAACTGGCATAAATAAGCTTTATTATTAAAAATTCTTTGACATAAATAGTATCAAGACATACAGAAACAATATATAGACATGCGGATCAAAAAAGTCCCACCATATCCTTAACCCCATCGAAAAGTAGAAAGCTAAATGACAGGACAGTACATAATAAATATAAGATGAAAAAATGAACATCAAAAAAATGACTATAAGTACACATGGGTCCCTTAAGGAAAGATGTCCTGAGGGAACCACCAACATATATAGCTACACAGGATGGACTCAGGTAAGTGGCTGTGGTATAACACTACACCTAAAGATGCCACTCCAAAAATTGTTTTGATGGAAAGTGAAGAGAAGAAAATGGGAAAAGGAGAGTGCGGGTCAGATGGTATAAGCAAACATAAGAGGTACTAAAAATTCAGGAGGGAGTCAGGTCAATTCAATAAGGAAGTGTATCATAGGATTCATCCTATTAGTCTATCATCCACGTTCCTGACAGGAGTTACCAGCCCTTCACTGTCCCCTGTATGAGCAACAGTCTATACCCTTGTAGGTGAGTCATCTTTGGTCGCGTGGATGATAGACTAATAGGATGAATCCTATGATACACTTCCTTATTGGATTGACCTGACTCCCTCCTGACTTTTTAGTACCTCTTATGTTTGCTTATACCATCTGACCCGCCCTCTCCTTTTCCCATTTTCTTCTCTTCACTTTTCATCAAAACAATTTTTGGAGTGGCATCTTTAGGTGTAGTGTTATACCACAGCCACTTATCTGAGTCCATCCTGTATAGCTATATATGTTGGTGGTTCCCTCAGGACATCTTTCCTTAAGGGACCCATGTGTACTTATAGTCATTTTTTTTATGTTCATTTTTTCATCTTATATTTATTATGTACTGTCCTGACATTTAGCTTTCTACTTTTCGATGGGGTTAAGGATATGGTGGGACCTTTTCGATCCGCATGTCTATATATTGTTTCTATATGTCTTGATACTATTTATGTCAAAGAATTTTTAATAATAAAGCTTATTTATGCCAGTTTACTCATTCGCTCTCCTTGTCTTTCCATCCCTTGGTCAGAATGTATCCGCTTTGGACACTCATAGATCCGAATGAAATCTTGACAAATGGCCTTGGCTGCGGAGTCTGTCGTCTGATCCCAAGTAGGTGTCACCACTGCAAACTTGGTGAAGTGATCGGTCATTACCAAACAATGCCCGTAGCCTTTTGTATGAAGTTCCGATCATCAGATAATCGATAATCAGAACCTCTAATGGTGCAGAAGTTCGGATGGTCTGAATGGAAGCTCTTTGTTCAGGGGGCTTGCTCAACTCACATTGCCGACACTTTCGGCAAAACTTCTTCGATTTTTTGCCACAGTTGGGGCCAATATACCAGTTGTTGTAACCACCGGAACGTCTTCTCCACACCGAAGTGGGCACCTCTTCCATGAGCCTCCTGGGCTAATTGCGTTACTAGTGTTCCTGGGACTAATACCTGACAGGTCACGTCAAACTCTCGAGGTAGCTGGACTTTCCGGCATAGCAAGCCATCCTTCAAGAAGAGTCTTTCCCACTGACCTAAGATTTGTAGGGTAGTCAAGAGTGAAGCAGCTCTAGCCTCCTGGTCGGGTCTCTGACCTATAGCGACCCATTCCCTAAGCTTTGCCAACTCTGGGTCGAACTGTTGCAACTGTATCCACTCGTCTCTTGAGTGACCCAGGATTTGAGTGGGTCTTGCCTTCTCTTTTCAGTTCTGAGCATCGATTACAGTTGCAGCGAATTGACAAAAATCCTGAATCTCCACACCTGCCAGCTCTTCATCTATATCTCTCTTAGGCCCCATCTGAGTGAACTGGGACAGAGCATCTGGATGGGTGTTCAGGACCTTAGACTGATAAGCGATTTTGTACTGGTATTCAGACATCCTTGCAACCCACCGTTGTTCCAATGCCCCCAACTTTGCGTTTTCCAAATGAGCCAAAGTATTATTGTCCGTCCGCACTTGTACTTCTGAACCTGGCAAGTACTCCGCAAATTCTCAGTCATGGCCCATACCAGTGCCAGTAGCTCCAGTTTGAACAAACTGTAGTTATCTGGATTCTTCTCAGTGTCCCGAAGTGACCGACTGGCATACGGGATCACTCACTCTTTTCCTTCTTGCACTTGAGCCAACACTGCTCCCAGTCCATGAAGACTTCCATCAGTGTACAATACAAAAGGCCGTGAGAAATCAGCATAGGCCAGTATTGGGGCATTTGCTAGCGCCATTTTCAATGCTCAAAACGCCTCTTCTTGTCATGGTCCCCACTGAATAGGTTGCAGCTTTGCTCCTCCAGCAGTTCCCCTCAGTAATTCATTGAGTGGGACCGCAATCTTAGCGAAGTCTTTTATGAATCTGCGGTAATATCCAGCGAGTCCTAGAAATGCTCTCAACTCAATTAAGTTGACTGGTGTGGGCCACTTCTGCACTGTAGCTACTTTCTCAGCAGTGGGATACACTCCCGCACTGGACACAGTGTGCCCCAAATATTCAATTTCTCATTTAAAGAGATGACACTTACGAGGCTTGATTTTCAATCCTTGCCTCTGAAGTCGTTCAAGCACTTGTTCCAGTCGGCGGAGATGATCTTCAAACGTGGCTGAATAAATAATTATATCATCCAGATAGATAAAAGTAGCTTTGAAGTTGAGGTCCCCTAAGCATCTCTCCATCTTTGAAATGTTCCTGGTGCATTTGTCAGCCCGAACAGCACCCGGTTAAACTCAAACAAACCCATAGGAAGAACAAAAGCAGTTTTCAGACGATCTTTCTCAGCTACCGGGACCTGCCAATAGCCACTGGCCAGGTCAAGAGAAGAGAAAAATGTAGCACTTCCTAATGTGGATAGAGATTCTTCTATTCGGGGCAATGGGTAAGAGTCTCGCACGGTACATTCATTCAATTTCCGATAATCTACGCAAAATCTCAGAGTATCGTCTTTTTTTCGAACTAGCACAATAGGAGCTGCCCAAGGACTCTGACGTTCGCGAATTATACCATTCAGCAACATATGGGCTAAAAGTTCTTTCACCTCCTGGTACATTTGAGGTGGGATCTGCCGATACTTTTCCCGAATGGGAGCTGTATTTCCTGTGGGTATTTCTTGTTGAATATCTCGAGTGCACCCGAAATCATCTTCATGTTGTGAAAACACCCACTGGTAACGCTGTAAAAGTTGCTCAATCTGCCTAACTTGTTCAGCCAAGAACTCAGTGAGATTAGCCTCCATTTGCTCTAAGAGGCGACGCCCAGCCAAAGGTTCCCTTTTGACTTCTTGCCTGTGAAGGGACACCTCTAGGGTCCACGGTTCTCTGTCCATGGGCTCCAACTCTAAAGCATCTGCTCTGGTTAGGTCCTTTGGCATTATGCAAACCTGCGTTATGTCTTGGCGGGACAACAACTGTAGGCTTGTGCCACTTAAGTTAATACAGCGTACGGGTACTCGACTCTGATGCATGGTAGCCAGTGCGTGAGCAACAAGAAGTCTAGCATGCACCTCTTCCCCTTCTATTGGTTCTGTCTGAATGTCCATACCCTCTAATGATACATGTGCCAGCACCGGCAGAGTGAGCACAGTCTGTCCTACTGGCAATGTCACTGTAGCTTCAGACGGCATAGACACTCTACCAAGATACTCAGAAGCATCATGCAATTTTTGAATTTGTCTGACTCGTACGAGGTGTTGAAAGACCCTCTTGCTGGCTGGGTCACGAGTGGTGCGAGTCCAGTTATTTCTGTCAGAATCCTCAGCCAAGAACTGTCCGACCTCCTTAAGCACATTCAAGCCCAGGGTTACAATGGGCCGGTCACCTCCAGATCCTGTGGTTAGTATTATCCCCTTTCTGCCGAGGTTCTTTCCACATGCCCGGACCGACATCCATACTACCCCTGCCACTGGGATAGGTAATTGGTTAGTCGCTACCAGTTTGACAGTAAGTTCCTTCCAGGAGCGAGCAACTTCTGGAAAATGACTTTGAAAATACACTTCAGGCATAGTAGTCACCTGAGACCCAGTGTCCATTAAACAACGAATCCGCTGTCCATTGAATTCATCCCAAATAATAGGCCTCTCAGAGACAATGTCTTCAGAGGTTCTCCTTACACGCCCTGAAGTTTGAAACCCCACGGTATGCTCCACGACCGTGGGGTGTCTTAGTTTTATGGCTGCCCTAATCTCCTCTTTTTGTTATTCGGATAGTCTTTGGAGATATGACCTCTATCGCCACAGGTCCAATAGTCCGGTCCTCGCTCTAACGGTGGACTGAGTGCATGACTCGTTGGAACCTGATAGGAACATCTTCCTCGCTCTAGTCTCCGTCCTTGTGAGGCAGAGCGGTCCATTAACAAGGGGGCTGCAGGGGTCTCTCTAGAAGTGCTCAGTTCATTTTGAAGGTCTCGAATCTCTTGACATATCTCTTGTGCCCAATCGGGCAACTGACTGAAAGCAGCATGCTGAGAATTTGGCGGAAGAGGGGTTATTGCCTCATGACTTTTGACATTGGCCTTGAGAACAGGAACTTCTTCCTCCAAGACTCTAGCTTCCGCCCCAATCTCTAAGAAACCTAGGCCGGGCCTCAGGTGTAGCCACTCCTTTAAGATCTGTCTCAGGGAGGGGTCTTTTAAGCCAGCAATCAATTGGTCATGCAATATTTCATCTAATGATCCCAGTCCTTGATTCCCATCTCGAGCCTTCTTAATGATATGGGCTGTCACCTCCTGCAATGCATTAATATATTGATTAATAGTCTCATTTTCCTTTTGAACTCTCTGAAATAACCGCAACCGTAAATGCCCCAGATCTGTAGTATCACCGTACATGTCTTCCAGAATTTTGATCACTTTGTCTACAGTGTCACGGTCCCCGGGTGGGCGGTACATTACAGTCTGTCGGGCTTCCCCATCAAGGGTTAAAAGGGCCAACTCAGCCTGGGCTAGGCGATTAAGGGGATACATGCGTAGCATACTTTTCAGTCTTCCTTCCCAGTCCCACAGTGACGTAATGTGGCGCCCCTGAGGAGTCAGTCGCCACAGAGGTACTGCACCTTACTCAGAGGTGTGGTGTCTCCCTTCTCTCAGGTAAGATGGGAGTACTGCACGTAACCCCAAACGCCTGCATCCAACACTACACTGCTCCAGGCCGGCTGGAGGGGCAAGATGCAATGTATGTTTCCTGCTGAGCCCTGACCCTGGCTGGAGTGGGAGGAACCCAAAGGTAGGGGGAACCGGTAGTGGGTGTGAGTGGAGGAAGTAGTTAGTGGGAGCACTTTAGTAGGAGTATAAATAGGGAAGCCATCTTAGGGTGGCGGGTTTAGTAGTAGTGTGAGTCCTAGGGAGCTGTTCAGAAGAACAGCTTGGGACTGTTTAGAAGAACAGTCTGGGAGCAGAGTCTCATTAGGAGATCTGCTCCAGAGTTAGGGCCCAGTGTCAGAGGCCCAGGAGGGGAGCAGGGAGTAGGCTCTGTTCTACAGAAAGGATCCCAGGGGGTACGGCGCGTGCAGGACGGCACCCGTACGCCCCACATCTGTCAGAAGACAGAGGGATCTTTGCGGCATTCTAATCCCCAGGAGGGTCAAGTAGGTCCCGGATCCGACGTACAGGAAGGACTTCAGAGCACCTGAGCGGGATTGAGAGTGGGCAGCGCAGAGCAGGAGGGAGAAAGACCGGAGTGAAGGCGGTCAAAAATAGGAACACGAGAAAGTGCGGTTCTGCCAGGTATTCCCAAGTTGCCTGAGGAAGGATTGAACCTCTGCCCGGTGAACGCAGCGCGAAGCGGGAGGCCTTTACCTGTATAGTGCACCTGTGAAGTGTCTAAAGAACTGTGAGTAAAATCTTGGATGACATCACTGCACTGCCTCCGTCCATTGTTCATCGGCGCCATCGTTCCCCCTGCACTACAGCGACCAGCACACCCACGCTCCATCACTTCACTGCCCTGAGGCCTGCTCCACCTGTGGGGAGCCGTTCCATCACAAGCTGCCATAATATCTGCCTCAGAGGACTGTTGCAGCGCTGGTGATCCTCACCAGACACAACAGGTGGCGTCACAAACTTTCTAAAATCTCCCCTAAAAAATAAATCCCCTTTTGCACTGACCGCCCTGGGTCACGGACCGGGCCAGCCACCGTGATATCCCCCGGCAACCAGAGGCCCAGCTGCCAAGTACCCCATGGCCCTGGGGGCGCGTCAGATCCATCCCCCCGTAAATTTGGGAAGGTGACTGATCATAGCCCCCAAGGGTATATGTCCACTGACAGATCCGGTCACAGACTGATCCTCCATCTCTGCGTCTGAATGTTGCATGTTGCCGACTACGCCAAATGTAATGCAGGTGTCAGAATGCAACGCACAGAGTCACAAAATGAGGGCAGTCAAATAGCTATAAATAACAATTTATATATGTACAGTACAGACCAAAAGTTTGGACATACCTTCTCATTTAAAGATTTTTCTGTATTTTCATGACTATGAAAATTGTACCTTCACACTGAAGGCATCAAAACTATGAATTAACACATGTGGAATTATATACTTAACAAAAAAGTGTGAAACAACTGAAAATATGTCTTATATTCTAGGTTCTTCAAAGTAGCCACCTTTTGCTTTGATGACTGCTTTGCACACTCTTGGCATTCTCTTGATGAGCTTCAAGAGGTAGTCACCGGAAATGGTTTTCACTTCACAGGTGTGCCCTGTCAGGTATAATAAGTGGGATTTCTTGTCTTATAAATGGGGTTGGGACCATCAGTTGTGTTGTGCAGAAGTCTGGTGCAGAAGCTGATAGTCCTACTGAATAGACTGTTAGCTGCTTTTTTCTTGCCATAATACAAATTCTAAGTAAAGAAAAATGAGTGGCCATCATTACTTTAAGAAATGAAGGTCAGTCAGTCTGAAAAATTGGGAAAACTTTGAAAGTGTCCCCACGTGCAGTTGCAAAAACCATCAAGCGCTACAAAGAAACTGGCTCACATGAGGACCGCCCCAGGAAAGGAAGACCAAGAGTCACCTCTGCTTCTGAGGATAAGTTTATCCGAGTCACCAGCCTCAGAAATCGCAGGTTAACAGCAGCTGAGATTAGAGACCAGGTCAATGCCACACAGAGTTCTAGCAGCAGACACATCTCTTCAACAACTGTTAAGAGGAGACTTTGTGCAGCAGGCCTTCATGGTAAAATAGCTGCTAGGAAACCACTGCTAAGGACAGGCAACAAGCAGAAGAGACTTGTTTGGGCTAAAGAACACAAGGAATAGACATTAGACCAGTGGAAATCTGTGCTTTGGTCTGATGAGTCCAAATTTGAGATCTTTGGTTCCAACCCCCGTGTCTTTGTGCGACGCAGAAAAGGTGAACGGATGGACTCTACATACCTGGCTCCCACCGTGAAGCATGGAGGAGGAGGTGTGATGGTGTGGGGGTGCTTTGCTGGTGACACTGTTGGGGATTTATTCAAAATTGAAGGCATACTGAACCAGCATGGCTACCACAGCATCTTGCAGCGGCATGCTATTCCATCCGGTTTGCGTTTAGTTGGACCATCATTTATTTTTCAACATGACAATGACCCCAAACACACCTCCAGGCTGTGTAAGGGCTATTTGACCAAGAAGGGGAGTGATGGGGTGCTGCGCCAGATGACCTGGCTTCCACAGTCACCAGACCTGAACCAAATCGAGATGGTTTGGGGTGAGCTGGACCACAGAGTGAAGGCAAAAGGGCCAACAAGTGCTAAGCATCTCTGGGAACTCCTTCAAGATTGTTGGAAGACCATTTCCGGTAACTACCTTTTGAAGCTCATCAAGAGAATGCCAAGAGTGTGCAAAGCAGTCATCAAAGCAAAAGGTGGCTACTTTGAAGAACCTAGAATATAAAACATATTTTCAGTTGTTTCACACTTTTTTGTTAAGTATATAATTCCACGTGTGTTAATTCATAGTTTTGATGCCTTCAGTGTGAAGGTACAATTTTCATAGTCATGAAAATACAGAAAAATCTTTAAATGAGAAGGTGTGTCCAAACTTTTGGTCTGTACTGTATATATATTAAACAAAGCTGACAGGGATTGCAACAGGGGTTAGTAATGAGAACAACATCACAATAGCAATAACAATAGCAATAACACTGTATCTAGCCCAGCAGTTCCTGCAATATGAAGGCATTGAAACTATGGACTTGCCCGCCCGTTCCCCAGACCTGAATCCGATTCAGCACATCTGGGACATCATGTCTCGCTCCATCCACCAGGTCACGTTGCACCACAGACTGTCCAGGAGTTGGCGGATGCTTTAGTCCAGGTCTGGGAGGAGATCCCACAGGAGACCATCCGCAGCCTCATCAGGAGCATGCCCCGGCGTTGTAGGGAGGTCATACAGGCACGTGGAGGCCACACACAATACTGAGCCTCATTTTGACTTGTTTTAAGGAGATTACATCAAAGTTGGATAGCCTGTAGTGTGTTTTTCCACTTTAATTTTGGGGGTGACTCCAAATCCAGGCCTCCATTGGTTAATAAATTTGATTTCCATTGATGATTTCTGTGTGATTTTGTTGTCAGCACATTCAACTTTGTACGTACAGAACAAAGTATTGAATGAGAATATTTCATTCATTCAGATCTAGGATGTGTTATTTGAGTGTTCCCTTTATTTTTTTGAGCAGTGTAAAAACTGTAAAAACATAGGGTACTTACTGAACATTTTTTGATAAATAAAAGCATAAAAGCCATCCCAACATCTCAAGGTGTACCCTATCAGGATAGTCCCTATTCTAGTAACTCCTCTCCCTCACTATGTGACTCGCCCAGCGGGATATGGGGGACTCGGTACCGGGGCCTTTACCTTCTGTGGGATGTCACGGCAGTCGGCTCCCGGGCCCGTACCCTGGGGTCACTCTTTAAAAGGGGTTTGTTACTTGAAGGGATGAATAACAGTTTTTGTCTCGTGACGCCACCTGTGGTTCCTGGTAACGAGTACCAGCGCTGCTGCAGACCTCTGAAGCAGGTGTTAGGGCAGCTGGGTTGGTGCGGCTCTCCACAGGCAGAGCTCAGCTCCAGGGCAGTGTAGGTGCAGATGGTGATGCTGTGCGTTGTAGTGTAGGAGCGATAACGTGGTAGAAATAACTGGCAGAAACAGTGGGGTGCAGTCATCCGAGTTTACTCACAGTTATTAGGTTCCTCAGGTGGCACTATACAGGTGACAGTCTCCCACGTTGCTCTGCGTTTACCAGGCAGGTGTTCAGCACTCCCTCAAGTATCTCAAGAGCACTTAACGGGACCCCTCTCTGTATGTTCCTTTCTTAGCCGACTTCCCGCTCTGGGTCTCTCCCTCCTGCCCTGCGCCCCGCCACACAAAGTCCCGATCAGGTACCTTGAGATCCCTCTGGGCAACATGGAGTTCCCGGACCTTGCTTGGTGCCCTTTTCGGCGGCTTACGTGCGGATGTGGCAACTGCACCTTGAAAATGCAGAAGCCTCTGGTTTTCTAGCTGAGACTTGAAGTAACTCGGCTAGTCCAGGGACCGGTTCCCTTCTTGCGGCCTGATCCCTCTACCGCCTGGCAGATTCGGGCGTACGGGTGCCGTCCTGCACTCACTGTACCCCCTGGGATTCCTTCTGTTACTGGAGCCTTCCTCCCTTGCTCCCACTCCTCCCTCAGCCTTGGGCATGACAGGCAAGGCCTGCCTCCCGAGCGGAGCTCCTGAAGAGCCTCCGCTCCTCATGTCCTCTCACTCCCTCTCTCTCCGCTCGACTCTCTAAGATGACTCCCCTTTATATACACCTCCTCTTCAAGTGCTCCCCTGGTCTGCGTCCTCCACTCACACCCACTACTTGGTTCCCCCTCACTTTGGTTCCCCCCACTCCAGCCAGAGACGGGGCCAGCAGAAATCAGTGCATATTGCCCTTCCAGCCGGCCTGGAGTAGTGTAGTGTTGAGTGCAGGTGTTAGGGTCCCGGGTAGCACTCCATCCTTACCTGAGAGAAGGAGATGCCACACCTCTGGGTGAGGTGCAGTACCTCTGTGGCGACTGAACCCTGAGGGACGCCACATATGTGCCAGAAGGCCTCAAAATAGATTGGGGCAGACTCAGAACTAGACCTGAGCCTGTGTTTTACACTTGACTATGGAAAGCTGAATTATAAAATCAAAAAAAGCTTAAAAGCCATCCCACCATGTCAAGGTGAACCCAATCAGGATGGTCCCTAATCTAGTAACTCACCTTGCTTTGTGCCAATCAGCCTAAAAATAGAAGGGGGCAGAGCTGGACCTGGGCCTGACTACATTTTTCTAATTCCATGAGAAGTAAGCTTTCAACTCTATGTGACAGAAAAGATTTCTAGAAACATTAAATGTATATTGAGTAGTGATGAGCGAATATATTTGGCACTATTCATTATTCGCACGAGTAGTATGGTATTCGGGCTATTCATTACTCGTTGAGTAATTAGCTATTCGCCTCGATATATTCGAGTGACCCGCCCAGTATGTTTGGCGCTTTATTTGCAGCCAATGAACATACTGGGCTTGCTTGCCAATCACAGTAATGCTGGCGCCATCTTTGATGTGGTATTACTGTGATTGGCTTGCCTTCTTCATAGGGTATATTTAATCCCTGCCGGCCCCATCTTGTGCACATTACAGTCGGAAACACCGTAGTGAGAGCGTAGTGTCAGCGTAGGGAGAGTGAAAACAGCGTATAGGGAGCGTTAGTGATTACAAAAAGCTCTTTTAAGAGCTACTGAGGGTGAAGATTAGTTCCCTCTTCCTTGTATGTATGATCCCCCTCATCCTTTTTCCTGGTACGTATGATCCCCCTCATCCTTCTTCCTGGTATGCTTGGCACCCCCCATCCCATGCTGACACAAAAAAAAAAACCACTAGTTCTACTCACCTTTCTTCCCTGTGTTCCAGCACTGTGTCCTCCTCTGCAACCAGCACTGATCTCAGTGTGAGCCACACAGGGCCATGACGCCATGCACCCTCACACTGTGAGATGCTGTGCCGGCAAAGTTACTGCTCCCCACGCCCAGACTATGTGCGTGGGGAGCAGTGACCATTGATTCTCTAATAGCGCGCACACTGTACCACAGCGTGGCTCCTGCAGCTGCCAGCGGTCAGCGTGCCCGCTATTAAAGTCCATGAATATTCTCTACAACCCACATGGGTTGTAGTGAATATTCATAGACTTTAATAGCAGGTACGCTGACCGCCGGCTGCTGTAGGAGTCGCGCTGCAATACATACTATTAAAGTTCATGAGTATTCACTACAACCCATGGGAGTTTGTTGTAGAGAATATTCATGGACTTTAATAGCGGGAACGCTAACCGCCGGCTGTTGCAGGAACCGCGCTGTGGTACAGTGTGCCGGCTATTAAGGAAAATGAATATTCAGTACTCCACACGCCCATGAGTGTGGGGAGCAGTGAATATTCATATTCCTTACTAGCAAGCACAGTGTAGGCTGCAGCAGGCGGCTTATGCCTCCTGTGCCCGCTCAACCGCCACTGCCGCTCCCGTACACCACCCACAGTCACCATATATACACCATATATAAATATATATTTCGACTATAAGATGCACCCCCCCACTTTCCTCCAAAATTTTGGAGGAAAAAAGTGAGTCTTATAGTCTGAAAAATACGGTAATAGAAACAAGTGCACAAATTCTGCATTTATCACCCACTCCTGGTTTTGGCTCCCACTCCTGAGAAAAAATACTGACCGAATACTGACGAAACACTGATAATGGGGCCGTGGCTTAAAAAATTGATTTTTTTACTCTGCATGAGATCTGCATACAGCTGAATTTCACCGGCACTAAAATAGTAGGTGGCTTTTAGCAAAGTGCATTACGTTTGCGACACAAAAAAATCTTTTGTGGACTCTGCCTAGCAACAAAAAAAAATTTTTTTTTTACTCTGAAAACAGCTGAAGTTCACCGCCACTAATGCAGTAACTGAAGTATGGCAGAGTGTATGACGTTTGCCACACAAAAAAATCTTTGGTGGACTCTGGCTAGCAACAGAAAAAATATATTTTTTTACTCAGAAAACAGCTGAAGTTCACTGCCACTAACGCAATAGCTGACGTATAACAGAGTGTATGATATTTGCCACATGAAAAAATCTTTGAGTGAATGTGACTAGCTACCGAAAAAATATATTTTTTTACTCTGAACACAACAGAAGTTCACCGCCACTAACGTAGTAGCTGATGTATAGCAGAGTGTATGATGTTTGCCATACAAATAAATCTTTGGTGGACTGTGGCCAGCAACAGAAAAAAAATATTTGTTTTACTGTGCATACAGCTGAAGTTTAACCACCAAAAAAATGACAAACTGGTCTAACACAGCTTGCACTATCACATTAGCAAATGAAAAAATAAGGTGCTCTGCACTCAGAAGCTCTGCACTGACAAGCTCTGCAGATAGCTGAATTTCAACCCCACAAAATCAAAAAGTGGCCTACAAGGGCTTGCTTGCTTCCTTGCTTTATCACATTAGAAAGTGCAAAAATAGATTGTAGGTATACTCCTGTATGGAGCACAGTACAACCGGTGCACAACACTGTTCTATTGCATGTGCCCTGCTCTTTCTGTCAGAATCTCAGTAATTGCACAAGAAAAAAAAATGTGCTGCAAGGTCGATTAAACACAGCACAGGACTTATCTACACTATCTGACTTCCAAACAAGCGCCCATCTATCTAGCTAATATCTCTCATTACACAGGAGTAACACACTGAGCAGTGTCTGTATCAAGCAGTGACATGCATGAAATGGCGCTAAGGGAACAAGGCCTATTTTTATATAGAGAGGACATGCCTTAACCTCTCTCTTGGACTGACAAGTCTACCATTGGCTGGGCCCTCTTTCACCGCTCCTGCCGGGGATCCTTCATCCGGGGATACTTCTTGTGCTGGCTCTTCTGCAGCACTTACAGGTACAACTTGCTGTTGAGAGTTTTCTGGTTGTTCATAGACTTGGAGTACTGGAATGATTACTGCACCTCCTATCTGAGGCCAATCCGCTGGCAAGTCTCCAAGGTCAGTGTGTATCACTGTTTCTTTAGGTTCTTCCTGGGCTGTAAGAGACAATTCTTCCTGAGTTCTTAGTAGATGTTGACACAATTTTAGATGGTCCCTGGACACTGTAGCAGATGTTCTTCCTCCATCACGACTAATTATGCATGTCTTCTTGTTGTCAAATCTTGACGGTAACACAGTGTAGGGGTCTTTTTCCCACTGGTCGTCGAGTTTGTGGTTGCGTCTTTTCCTTTTTAGTACTGTTTCACCAGGTGTGAAAGGTTCTCCTGGTGCGTTTTTGTTGTAGTGCATTTCCTGCTTTTCTCTCACCCGAGTAAGACTGTCCTTGACACAAGCTTGTACCCTTCTGTACTGCTCTTGTCTGATGGTGTCCCAGTCCTCAGTGGTCATATCAGCTTCAGGTTCTACAACACCAAGCTTCAAATCCATGGGCAGCTTTCCTGGCCTTGCCCGCATGAGATATGCCGGAGTGCAATTGGTGGAACTGACTGGTATATGATTGTACAGATCCACTAGGTCAGGTAGTAGGTCTGGCCACTGGTTTCTTTCCTCAAGTGGTATGGTCTTTAGCAGGTCGATGATGATGTTGTTCATCTTTTCGCAGAGACCGTTTGTTTGTGGGTGGTAAGGTGTAGTTCTTATCTTTTTACACCCGTAGAGATGGCAGAACTCCTTGAACAACTCAGCCTCAAAGGCCGGGCCTTGGTCCGTCAGCACCTGCTCAGGATATCCATGGGGTCTGCAGAAGTATGCTTGGAAAGTCTTTGCTGCTGTCTCTGCTGTCAGGTCTTTGACAGGGGCGACCACCAGGAAACGTGAGTAGTGATCTACCATGGTCAGAGCATAGGAGTACCCTGACCTGCTGGGTGCCAACTTGACATGGTCCAGGGCCACGATCTCCAGGGGTCGAGTCGTCTTGATGGGTTGCAGGGGTGCCTTCTGGCTGCTGAAGTCTTTCCTTCTTAGGCCGCAGGGTCCACAGTCCCAGCACCACCTTTCAATGGAACTGCGCATTCCTACCCAGTAGAATCGACATTTCAGCAGGGTCTCTAGCTTTTTCCAGCCAAAGTGCCCCGCTTGATCGTGGTAAGCCTCTAATACCATCTGGATGTCTGTCTTCGGGACCACTATCTGCCATACCATCTCATGGGTTCTTGGATTAACGTACCTCCGGCACAGCTTCTCATGGTAGATAAACAGCCGGCTTCTCTCGTTCCACAGTTGCTTTGCTTGCAGAGACGCATCTTTCTCCAGGGAGGCACCTTCTTGGGTTATCAGCTGTTTGATGCGTCTGACAACCGGGTTGCTGTCCTGGGTCTCTTTCCAGCTGTGGTGAGGAAGGTGGTTTAACGTCTTTTCACGCGGCTTCCTGGAGGTTCGTTGCTCATGGATCATCCCACTCCGGTGAAAGGCAGGTAGCTCTATCTCTTCCAGGTCATCCACTTCTTCTTCTGTGTCTGACTGGTGAGGCATCCCAGACAGGGCATAGGCGTTGGCGTTCTTGCGGCCCGCCCGGTATTTAATTGTAAATTGGTAGTTTGACAGCCGAGCCATCCATCGTTGTTCCAGTGCCACCAACTTAGCTTTTTCAAGGTGGGTCAAGGGGTTGTTATCAGTAAAGGTGGTGAATTTACTGGAGGCCAGATAGTGCTTAAACCTTTCAGTGATGGCCCAGACCAAGGCCAGGAACTCTAACTTGAAGCTGCTTTAGTTCTCTGGGTTCCTCTCAGTCGGATGGAGCTTCCTGCTTGCGTATGCGATGACTTTCTCTAGCCCATTCTGCTTCTGACTTAAGACAGCACCCAGGCCTTCGTTGCTGGCATCAGTATACAGCAGGAACGGTTGGCTATAGTCAGGGTAGGCTAGGATCTCATCACCTGTCAGGATCTCCTTCATCTCCTGAAACGACTCTGCTTGCTCCTTACCCCAGTGGAATGGAGGGTTTTTGCCTTTGGGGGACTGCCCTACCAGGAGGTCTTGCAGAGGAGCTGCTTTCTTTTTGTAGTCCTTTACGAACCTCCGGTAGTATCCTACTAGTCCCAAGAACTGACGCACCTCCTTGAGGTTCTTCGGCTCCGGCCACTTCTGGATGGCTGTGACTTTCTCCGGGTCTGGTGCTACCCCTTCCGGACTGACAATGTGCCCAAGGTACTGTACCTTCCTCTTGAGCAGGTGGCACTTTGAGGGCTTCAACTTCATCCCATACCGGGACAGTGACTCAAATACCTCTGCCAGGTGTTTCAAGTGGTCCTCGTACGTTCTGGAGTACACAATTATGTCATCCAGGTAAAGTAACACAGTCTCAAAGTTGCGGTGTCCAAACGGCATGCTGTTGACTCACAGAGTCCCATCGGGGTGGTGAAGGCCGTCTTCTCCCGATCCTCCTCAGCCACAGCTACTTGCCAGTATCCACTAGTGAGGTCAAGGGTGGAAAAGTAATTTGCAGACTTCAAGGCAGCTAGGGACTCCTCTATGCGTGTAAAGGGTATGCATCTTTATGTGTAATGCGATTTACTTGACGGTAATCTACACACATTCTCATGCTCCCGTCCTTTTTCCTAACCAGCACTAGGGGAGCCGCTCAGGGACTACAACTATCCCTTATCACTCCCGCCTTCCTCATGTCATGCAGCATTTCTTTTGCCTTCTGGTAGTGAGCTAGGGGTATAGGCCTATAGCGTTCTTTGATTGGGGAATGGCTGCCTGTGGGGATATGATGTTGAACCCCCTTAATCCTCCAGAAGTCTAGTGGAAGTTTACTGAACACCTGCGAGTATTCTTGAACCACCCATGGTACACCCTGTTTTTGATGGGCAGGAGTGGTGTCCATCCCAACATGGAGCTGTTGACACCAATCCTCCACCTGGGTTGCAGGGTCATTATCCTCTACTTCATCTGGTGAGGTTAAGGACTCCACCTCATGGATGCAGTTTTTGTTGACAGCATGTAATTTGGCAACAGTGGCATAACGTGGCAGTTTGACCTTGTCTTCCCCTAAGTTGAGAAGACGGACAGGGCACCCTCCCATTGCGTACATCTACCACTCCCCTGGCGGTTAAGAGCGTGGGTCTATGTTTGGAGCAAAGGGGTTCTACTACCGCCTGGTAGCTCTGTCCTCTAAGACCTATGGCAGCTCTACACCAGATGAGCATTTCACTCATTGGGGGGATGACAATGGGTATGGGGTCTGTTACCCTCATGTTACCGATTTCACCGTCTGTTAGCCTTACTTGCTGTTGATACATCAGGACGCGGATCTCCTTCTGTAGTGCCCTCCTCTGTCCTGGTTTGGCAGTGTCAGCTATCTGTTGGAGTAAGAACACAACCTCTCCCAAACAGTTACCAACAATGTTAGTGCCAAGTACCATATATGGGTTGCTGTCATCAGGGTTAGTCTCCACTACAATTAGTCCCAGGTCCTTCAGCTCCTCTCTCCCCACCTTTACAGTCACATTCTTAACCCCGAGTAGGTTAAGGGGGAGTCCATTTGAAGCATATACAGACAAATTTGGAGCTGGCGGACGTAGATCGTCCATGGACCAGAACCTCTTGTAGAGGACTTCAGGCATGATGGTTACCTGAGATCCTGTGTCCAGCAGGGCATGCGTCGGGATCCCGTCCAGTACAATGGACAGGAAAGGTCTTCCTCCGACGAACCTGTTGTACCAGTCTGATGGGCCTGGTGAATCTACTCCTGGGTGTCGGCCCTCGGACCCAGGGTTTTCTCGTTTAAAGGACACTTCTGGGCGAGGTGTCCGGTCTTGCGGCAGTGGTAGCAGGTTGGTTCCCTCAGTGGGCGGCGCTGGTCACTGGTCCTTGGCGAGGGTGGTGTTGGCCTCCTCCTCCTCCGCATCCAGGAGACATCCTCAGGGCTGTCAGCTAGCTGGATCTTCCCTCCTTCCTCGGGCTCCGTCCGCAGCTGCTGAGCACTCAGCACAGTGGTCAGAGTTTTGCTCAACTGACGCACCTCAGACCTCAAACTGTCCAGTTCTTTAGGGGACGTTGCTAGAACCTTAGCTTCAGCAGCCACTGGGGAAAAGGTGGGTGCAGCAGGCACTGGAGTAGCCCCACCCTGGTAACATCATTTGTTTCCAGGGGCTGCAGTCCTTTTATAGCCATTTCCTTAAGATTGTCAAAGATGGCATCCGGATGATCCAGGGACCACCAACGCACAGTCCTGCTCTCCTCTGGAGACTTCAGTCCCCGGACAAACTGTTCCTTCAGCATTTTGTTCTCATTCTCAACGCTGGTTGGACTAACCTGGTTCAGAGCCCGCACGGCCCCTTGGAGACGCCAGGCGTAGTCCCGAACATTGTCCTCTGGTTGTTGGGAGCAGCTGTAAAACCTCATCCGGAGGTCCGCCTCAGTAAGGTCCTCAAATACACTCTGTAGTTTTTGGAATATTGCGGACACTGACTCCTGGTCTGCGGCTGACCATGCTTCCACTTCCCGCTCCGCAGCACCGGTCAGTTGTCCTAATACAACGGCAGCTCTTTGTTTGCCGGTCATAGAGTACATGTCTAAGATACCACATATCTTCCATTTGAATCCAGACAAGGTATCTGGTTTACCGTTGTACTGGGGGAGCCACTTTGCTCCTGGAATGTACGGTAAAGTCATAGGAATAACAGGTGTTACAGGCGCTGCTGGTGGAGCGGCGGCTTTGGCCTGCCCATTATCGGGTGCGGGCTCAACTTCAGGGACGTTGACCGGTAGGTTGGCGTTCTGCTGTTCGACAAACATCTTAGCGCCCCCCTAGTTAACCGTGGCCTACCTTCTGTTTTTTTTTTTTTCTTCCGGTAGGCCGCAGCTCCGCAGGTGACGGTTATCTTCAGGACCTTGCGTCGCTTGCGTCCTACGTCAGAGCGTTCAGCGACGCTCCGTACAGGACCTGGCGCTTCCTGCTTTGACGTCGAGGCGTGGGGCGTGTCCGGGACTTCGCGCTCTTTTGCAGGTACGCCCCTTATTTTCCCGCGGTTACGCCCTTTTTCTTGCTCAATGGCCCAACAATGGCGGCTATCTACACCACAACTTTACGTACACAGTTCAAAATAAAGGCGCACGGTACCCGGTGGCAACGGGCAAAACACTTCGTCGTTGCAGCGGGCACGCAATCCTGTTCGTGACGCCAGAAGAGAATGACTAGCCCAGAGGAATGGGGATAACTCGGTACCCGGGCCTTTAGCCTGGCCTTTTGGGATGTCGCGGTGGTCGGCTCCCGGGCCCGTACGCTGGGCCTCTCCTGTAAAAGGGTTGGTGTTTTTGGTTGAGTTTATAAAAGAGTTTGTGACGCCACCTGTGGCTTCTAGTGAGGATCACCAGCGCTGCGCAGTCCACTGAGGCTGATGATAAGGCAGCTTGATGGTATAGCTCGCCACAGGTGGAGCTGGGCCTCAGGGCAGTATAAGAATGGGTATGCAGGACAAGGAGACTCAGCCGAGTCGGAGCAAGAACAGGGACGGACACAAAAGTCACTTCAGTACCTTTTACTGATGGAAATTCAGGCACTCCCCGGAGCACTGTAGGGTGAAGGGTGTATGTCCGGATCCTCCCCAATGAGCTGGTTTTGGGCCTCCTGGTTCTTGCTGCTGCGTAATAAGTTTCTGACCTGCCTGGAGCTAGGCCTAACATTGTCTCTGTCCTGCGCTGGCTGACCTTGTGGTAGGGCCTTCTCTTGGAGTGCACGCTCCCGACCTACGGGGCCTATGTGTCTCCTGGCTCTGGTACGTATCAGCACTTTAGCGATCCTGGGACCTGTAGTTCTCCAGGGATTCCGGTTTATCTTACTGGGTCGTGGAGATCCCGGCAAGCTTCGGACCCGGTGTCCGGTAACTACTTCTTCTTCGGGGTGAGCTAGTTAAGCTCCTCTGCCCCCTATGAACTAACTCTCTCTACTCTTCACCTTCAGCCTACTCGGATCCTCATTAGGCTACTCACACTAACGGCAGCTTGCCGCACTTCACCGATCTTATGGCGCCGGCACACCTGAAGCTCACTTCACTGAGCTACGACTCAACCTGGCTCAACTCTGTATTCAGGCTTGCACTAACTGAACTCTCCAGAGGAATTGCTGAGTCACGGAGCTCAACTGCAGAGTGACCTGTTTCTGCGTCTCACTCTGCAGGAACTCTGAACTGCCTGGCTCCACCTTCCCTTTTATATCCCTAACGGGCTCCCTCTGGTGGTCTGAGGTGGAAGGTGGAGATGTGTGAATGGTTATGGGGGCCTCTTGTGGAGGAATCCTTCAATACACCCTTCTAGGATCTGTGATACCAAGCACAGCTGGGCGTCACATATATAATACAGGATTTGGGGGAGCGGTATGATCAATGTCAGTAAATTGGATTCTACCAAACACCAAAAGCAGTTGAATTAAATTCTAAATACAGTGTATGCAAGCAACGGCCTGTATTGTGGTTAGTCTATCAGGCCAGAAACCCATGTCAGGAACATGTACAAGCCTCATTTTACTTTGAAGCAGCCTCCTCAAGGGAAAGAGACAGGAGTGCCATTGAAAATCTGCACAAGCCTACGCACTTTTTCTGGAAAAGACCCAACCAGGCAGAATGTATCTTTTGCATGGTTTTGAGCAACAGCAAAGTAACTACAGGATATGTCGCAGAGAGAGACGAGGTCTGTGGAGTGTATTACTCAGGTGACAGTCAGTGCTACAGAGCTCAGGTAAAGGCCTTAGTGTGGCAATGACCATATTCCAATATGTGTAAGGCTGCGGCCTGGATAGGTATGTGGAGCGTATTAACACAGTCTCTTTGACCTACCTAAAATGTACAGAAACTGGCCAATACCCTACCACCATTTTTTTTTTACAAAAATTTAGAAAATTTAAGGGAAGCGACAGTTTAATAAAGAGACACAAGTATAATTTAGGAGCCTGGGAAAGCCAGGAATGGTCTTTGTCCAGCACCGGACAATGTAAAGTGCTAACGAATATGTATGCCCTATCTAACTAACAATTTGGGATGAGGCATATATGCTGACAAGGGAAAACTGAACACTGCGCTGGGACCAAAATGTGGGCGTGGTTGCTGAATGTTCTTACTTTATGTGCAACTGAAGGTTGTGGGTTGTGGTCAAGAGGCATCAGCGCTTGCTCCAGGACAGCAGATTGGGAAGGATGTTACACAATGGAAGAGCCAGTGGTTTTACCCTCAGACACAGATTTTGTACCCAAGCGTTCCACCCACCTACTGGGTGCTGGTGCTGCGTATGTCAGCAGTATATGGCATTTGCTAACAGGTATTAAGTTGAATTTCCCTTTATTTTAAGGGATGTGTGGATAAGATTTTCAAACTAGCAGCATATAAATAGAGCATGATTCATTACTCATATTTTTATTCTGTGTAAGGCTGAAACCTGAAGAAGTGTGTGGAGCATATTAATGCATTGATGTTCCACAATGTCCAAGTGCAGACCCAAAAATCAACATCAGGCTCCCAGATACACGTGACTGTGAGAAGGGCAACACAATAAAAAAATTATAAAAATAGAATATATAGAGATTGAGATTAGAAATTTGACCATTGCACAGTGTACAAAGGTTTCCAAAAATTACCCAAGGGGTCTGTATCATACACGATGAAAGAGACCGTGATAGAAACCTCACATTAAATTTTGCAGTTATTATAATTCCTATAGATAGATAGTAAAAGTTTCACAATTGCACAATGTACAGTACATAGGTTTGCAAATTTAAAAACATTACCGACGTGGGGTATACATATATGACCATTAAGTTGTTAGAACCCTCCTGTTAGTTTTTGCTATCTTGTGTTTTGCGGTCACGTGACCAGCTGTATATTCCAGCTCCACCCTTCTGGCTTTGCTGGACTTCAGTGTTTTTTGCCTGTCTCTCTAGCCAGGTGCTTCGGTGCCTATCTCTGTCTAGTTTGCTTGGTCCTCTGGGACCTCTAGTACTTTTTGTCAGTTTGCCTTTTTGCTCTGCAACAACTTCTGTTAAGAGGTGTCCCATTTTTGTCCCAGTCCTTAGTTCTTTTAGGGACCCCTCCCTTTATTCTATAGGTCTCCGTTCAAACTAGCCGAGGACGAAGGCGGGTCTGTTCACAAGGAACAGGCTGCCCGCTACATCGTAGGGATTCAGCTTAGTCTTACTGTAGGGACAGCTTTTCCCATTCTTTCATTAGTTTATGTTGCAGATCCTAACAGTAAGTCCAGACCAAAAAAAAAAATAAAAGGAAAGAAATTCGGGGATCAATATGGTTTCCGTCCAGGAGTTGGCTCAACGCCTGCAGGGATTGTCTCTGGAGGTGGCCGAGCTTCAGCAACACGTGAGTAGCTGTCCTGGAGCGCATTTTGTGGAACCGAAGGTAGGACTGCCTGATATTTTTCATGGTAAACAGCAAGATTTTTTTTTATTTAAAAATGCTTGTTTGTTATATTTTCGTTTGAGACCGAGGTCCCCTGGGAATTAATCACAGCGCATTGGTTTTATTATGTCACTTTTGAGCAAACAACCACAGGGGTGGGCCTTTTCTCTCCAACCTAATGATCCGTGTTTAAGTTCTGTTGAAGAATTTTTTTCTGCTATGGGGCTATTATATGAAGATCCTGATCGAATTTCATCTGCTGAATCAGAACTTAGACGTTTGAATCAGGGGTCAGATGATGTTGAAATTTATTGCACACACTTCAGGAGATGGGCATCAGAAGTTAAGTGGAATGATTCGGCGCTGAAAAGTTTATTTCTTGCTGGTCTGAGTGAAAGGGTTCAGGATTTGCTAATTGCGTTCCCTGCACCTGAGACTCTGCAGGAAGCTATGCAGTTAGCTGTTCGTGTGGACAGGAGAATAAGGTCCAGGGTCAATGATGTAAAAACTCCTGTAACTTCAGGTCCTAGTTTCCAGAAAATCTGCTCTGACAGCGGAGAACCAATGGAGGTTGGGGCGATGTCACTCCGCTCTCAAGAAAGAGATCGGAGATTCACCGAAGGTTTGTGTCTTTATTGTGGTAAAGCTGATTATTTGATTAAGTATTGTGAGCGTCGTTTAAGTAAAGAAAAAAAAAGGTCAGTTACGCCCATATAGCTTGTTTACGCTCTGCAGGAGTGTTCCTTTCTGGGTGTACTACTCTGCAGGGAGATTTGATTGAATTTCAGGTATTTGTGGATTGTGGTTCAACACTTAATGTGATTGATAAAGGGTTTTTGGAAAAACTTAAATTGAAATCCAAACCTTTGTCATCTCCTATTTCTGTGGTTGCAATTGATAACACTCCTTTGAAATGTATTACTCACAAGACTGCTGCATTTCCTCTCACTATCAATGGTGTTCACCAAGAAATTTTGGACTTGGTTGTTTTGGATAATTTGCCCTCTCCAGTTGTTCTAGGATTGCCTTGGTTAAAACAGCACAATCCTTTGTTGGACTGGTCTACTAATGTGATTAAGTCTTGGAGTCCGAAGTGCTATGATAAATGCTGTAATGGTCGCATTGCGGCTGTGGAAAAAGGGGAAATACCAGTACCTATTCAAGATTTTTGTAGGGTTTTTTCGGAGGAGGAGTCGCAAGTTTTACCTCCTGATAGGGATTATGATTGCGCCATTGAGTTTGTTCTAGGTGCTACTCTTCCCAAAAGTCGCTTGTTTAATCTTACTATCCCTGAAAGAAAGGCCTTGGAGGAGTACATAGAGACTAGCCTGGCTGCTGGTCACATTAGACCTTCTAAGTCGCCTGTGGCAGTCGGATTCTTCTTTGTTAAAAAAAAGGACGACGGTTTACGTCCATGTCTGGATTTTCGTGAAATTAATAAGATTACCGTATGCAATTCCTACCCATTGCCGTTAATTCCTGACTAGTTTAACCAGATAGTGGGAGCCAAGTGGTTCTCAAAAATTGATCTCTGAGGGGCATACAATCTGTTACGTGTGAAGGAGGGTGATGAATGGAAAACTGCTTTTAACACTCCGGTAGGTCATTTTGAGGATCTGGTGATGCCCTTCGGTCGTACCAATGCACCTGCATTTTTTCAGAACCTTATTAATGACATCCTGAGACCTTTGATTGGTAAGAATGTGGTTGTGTATTTGGATGACATTTTGATTTATTCACCAGATTTAGAGTCCCATTGGCAGAGTGTACGTGAAGTTTTGCAGTTATTGAGTGATAATTTACTCTTTGCTAAGCTGGAGAAATGTGAGTTCGCTGTGCAGAAAATTAGTTTTTTGGCCTACATTGTCTCCAGCGAGGGCTTTGAGATGGACCCTGTGAAGGTTCAGGCTGTGCAGGAATGGCCTAGGCCTATTTGTTTGAAATCTATACAGAGGTTTTTGGGTTTTGACAATTATTACAGGAAATTCATTAAGAATTTTTCTGTAATTGTTAAACCTCTAACCGATCTCACCAGGAAAGGTGCGAATATGACCCAGTGGACTACTGAAGCCATTGAAGCGTTTGAGTATCTCAAAGAGAGGTTCAGTTCTGCCCCTATCCTTATACAGCCTGATGAGACCAAACCTTTTTTGGTCGAGGTCGATGCTTCATCAGTGGGGGTCGGAGCAGTTTTGTCTCAGGAGAACAAGGGTGGAGTACATCCTTGTGCCTTCTTTTCGAAAAAAATTTCAGAAACCGAACTGAATTATGATGTTGGAAATCGGGAGTTGCTGGCTATTAAACTTGCGTTTGAACACTGGCGTCATTTTTTGGAAGGCGCTATTCAGGTTTTCACAGATCATAAGAATTTGATCAATCTGGATGCTGCCAAGCGCTTGAATGCCCGTCAAGCTAGGTGGGCACTTTTTTTTTCTCGGTTTCATTTTTCTGTTACCTATATCCCTGGTACTAAGAATGTTAAAGCCGATGCTATATCTCGCAGCTTCTCTCCTACGGTCGGTACCGAGGAGGAGGAGAGAATTTTGCAGAAAGGAGTTGTGGATGCGGCATTGGACTCCGATTTGGAGAATGGGATTCTGAATGCTCAAGATGATGCTCCATCTAACACTCCCCATGGGAGGTTGTTCGTGCCTAGAGCCTTTAGGAGAGATTTGTTTGTGGAGTGTCATGAGTCTCGGTTGGCAGGTCATCCTGGAGTTTCGGAGACTAGGAGACTTATCAGTCGCAGTTTTTGGTGGCCTGGATGGCAGAAGGAAGTCATCAAGTGGGTGCGTCAGTGTACTGTGTGTGCTAGGTCAAAGGCTTCACATACTCCTGCTGCGGTTTTGCTTTGCCCTCTGGAGGTTCCTAGTGCGCCTTGGACGCATCTCTCTATGGATTTTATTACTGATTTTCCTGTGTCTGAGGGTTTTACTGTCATCTGGGTGGCCATAGACCGTTTTAGTAAGATGCGTCATTTGGTTCCATTCATTAAGTTGCCCTGCGCCAAGACACTCGCTAAGGAATTTGTTAAGGAGATTGTCAAGCTCCATGGCGTTCCCACGGATATTGTTTCTGATAGAGGACCTCAGTTTGTGGTTCGCTTTTGCGTGCTTTTTGTGACAGTTTGGGAGTTCATTTGTCATTTTCGTCTGGTTATCATCCTGAGCCTAATGGACAGACTGAAAGAAAGAACCAGGATGTTGAACAGTTTTTGCGTTGTTTTGTGGTGGACAATCAAGAGGTGTGGTCTGAGTTTCTGCCTCTCGCAGAATTTGCTCTTAACAATCATGCATCCTCCTCTGCTGGGTGTTCTCCTTTTTTTTGTTGCACTGGGAGACATCTGTCTTTTGGTTTGTTCTCCAAATTGGGGTTGGCCCTGCCTCAGATGTTTCACAGGAATCAGAAATATCCACCCACTCACAGGCCCAAATGGTAAACGCCCACATTTTCCAGACTGCTAGCCCTGGAAATGTTGCCGTTTCGGCTTGTAGGAACTGAGTCTTTCCGCGACCTCTTGGCGGTGGCAGCCCCACGGTACTCGATTCCCAGCCACAACTATTTTTCCCATTGTGTCGTCCCCGCGTTACAAAAGCACGTGTTACACAATATCAGTCGTGCTCTGGGAATGTCCACCTAACCACAGACACATGGACAAGTTATTGTGGTCAGGGGTGCTATATTTCCCTGACAGCACACTGGCTGAACCTGGTGGAGTCTGGGACAGAGTAAGAGGCTGGGACATTTTCAGAGTGCCAGCAGGTGCCGTGAAACCTGACAGACTGAAAGAAAGAACCAGGATGTTGAGCAGTTTTTGTGTTGTTTTGTGGCGGACAATCAAGAGGTGTGGTCTGAGTTTCTGCCTCTCGCAGAATTTGCTCTTAACAATCATACATCCTCCTCTGCTGGGTGTTCTCCTTTTTTTTGTTGCACTGGGAGACATCCGTCTTTTGGTTCGTTCTCCAAATTGGGGTCGGCGGTGCCGGAGGAGAAGAATTTTTCCGGTGATTTGGAGAGAGTTTGGACTAATGTACGTTGTAACCTGCAAGAGGCTAACAAGAAGTCCAAGAAGTATTTTGACAGGAAACGTAAAGAGGTTTTGTTTACTGTGGGTGACATGATTTGGTTGTCCTCGAAGAACTTGCGGTTGAGGATTCCCTCTAAAAAACTGGGTCCTAAGTTTGTGGGTCCATTTAAAGTGCTTCAGGTTGTTAACCCATCTGCTGTCAGGTTGGATGTCCCTACTTCCTGGAAGATTAATTCTATGTTTCATGTTTCCTTGTTGAAAAAGGCTGACGTTTCTAATAGGGACGCCACTGTCACAGTTCCTCCTGTGGTTCAAGACGGTGAATATGAAATTTCTTGTATTTTGAATTCAAGATGGCATAGAGGGATATTACAGTATCTTGTCTCCTGGAAGGGTTTCGGTCCCGAAGACAACTCCTGGGTAAGGACAGATGATGTCTCTGCTCCTAGGCTTGTTAAAGCTTTCCACAGGAAGTTTCCTGATAGGCCTGGGCCTGGAGGATCCGGAGAATCCTCATAGAAGAGGGGGTACTGTTAGAACCCTCCTGTTAGTTTTTGCTATCTTGTGTTTTGCGGTCACGTGACCAGCTCCCTATATATTCCAGCTCCGCCCTTCTGGCTTTGCTGGACTTCAGTGTTTTTTGCCTGTCTCTCTAGCCAGGTGCTTCAGTGCCTATCTCTGGCTAGTTTGCTTGGTCCTCTGGGACCTCTAGTACTTTTTGTCAGTTTGCCTTTTTGCTCTGCAACAACTTCTGTTAGGAGGTGTCCTATTTTTGTCCCAGTCCTTAGTTCTTTTAGGGACCCCTCCCTTTATTCTATAGGTCTCCGTTCAGACTAGCCGAGGACGAAGGCGGGTCTGTTCACAAGGAACAGGCTGCCCGCTACATCGTAGGGATTCAGCTTAGTCTTACTGTAGGGACAGCTTTTCCCATTCTTTCCTTAGTTTATGTTGCAGATCCTAACATAACTACTTGTTGCAGAAGCAGGAGGAGTAGGACGTGATTTCCAGAACAAAATGGGTTTGGATTGTAAGGGATTGACATTAAGACAACTTCCAAAAAAAAAGCATTTGGCCTGCATTTATGTTGGGTTGCTGCCATCCACAGGGCTTACAAAGTCTGAGGAAATCCAGCCCTTGTTCAATTTTAGAAGACTCAGCCTGTCTCCATTTTCCGTTGACAGGCGTGTTCGCCTTTCCGTTATGATTGCACTGGCCAAACTAAATACTGGCTAAGACAACACACTTGCAGCAGGTCATGGCAGCACCTCCAAGGTGTACAAAGAGAGGTTGGGCCAAGTTTACAGCTTGGACAACCAATAGTTAAAGGGCACTGAATAATCAAGAAGAATGCTGGTATGGTCACTTAAGTACTCCTTCACTATCTTGGTCAACTTCTCCCTCCTTGTCATAGTTACACCCACAGATAGCCCTTGCTGATGTGACGATTTCATGAAAATGGTCCAGTTGGTGGACATCATCCCCCCCGAGCTGCACCTGGTGTGCGTGTCCCTCCTCTGTAATCCTTGTGGGTGAAAAGAGTGGTACCTCTGCCAGCAGCGTTGTCTGAAGGTAATCTTTTCAGCAACTCTTCAACAACGGCCCTCTGGCATGCATGCACTGAAAATGGCACGTCTGCCTCCAACATGAGGGAAATTTCTCCTTGTACCGTGGGTCAAGAAAGGTGCACAGGCAGTTTTTAATTATGGACAAAATGTATTTCATGCGAGAGTCTTGGGAAAGGCATCTGGACATGAACTGTGCCATCTGTGGCAGACTACAAAGAGTCAAACGTTCAGTGTCCCCACCAGGATGAACACTAACCATCCTCTCCTTCTCACGACGCATTGCCTCCTCCTCTTCAGGTCATCCATGCTAGACAGGCATGAAGCTGGGATTGGGAGTCCCCTCCGTAGCGTAGACCAAAAACTTCTGTTCCTCCTTATCCTCCTCCTCCTGTTCCTCGTCATCACCCAATGTGGCTTGAGAATATTGTAGGAGTGAGAGCTCTTCCAAATGTATGATACAGGGCCACCTGAGGGCCCTTCCCAAACTCAGGGCCACATAATCACATGGCGGTGGACATGGTGGTGGTGGCGGGCAAAGCCCAAAATTCAAATGGGCATGTTTTTGCTGGTATTGTAAAGTTCTGGGGAATATGTATTCCACTATCTAGCTAACAATTTTGAATGAGGGAGGGACCTCCCAAATGTAGGAGTGAGAGCCCTCACAAATGTAAAAGGAAATACTAAAGCCAAAACGCTACGTATGAACATATGCTAAAGGAGAGGTATATATATTTTTTTATTATTTTATTTTTATTTTTATTTTGCGTTATATACAAATAATTATGAAGGAAAAAATGTTTCTTAGCATTTTTCTCTTTAAAAAAAATCTTAGGTTTGGTTTGGCAGGTCTTCTTATTAATCCGTAAAACCGGCGCAATAGTCTGACAACATTATTCCCAGATACCATATGTGAGTCAGAAAGGCATGCACGCATCTTCTCCATGCTGTTCCCATTTAGTTTTAGCACTTTCCCATCCATTTCAGCTTTTTTCACAAGTTACCAGACTTGTTTGTTGGGTCCAGCAGAAACATTTTCGGCTTTCCCATTGACTTGCATTGGATTCGTTATTCGGTACGTATACACGGATATTAGAAATTATTCATGCCGACTTTCCCGAATCCGAATATTTCACTATTCGCTCATCACTAATATTGAGTATACAGAAGAGTAAATTCTTGGTGGTCTGTAAGTTTCTGAATGAAGTGTGTGTTTGTGTGGAGAGGGTGTTCCATCTATTCTTTAATCTCATCAACTTGCTATAATTAAAAATAATAAAATCAGCTGTACGCACCAACTCCAGTGCCAGCTGTTCCTACTGACTATTTACAAGCTGCAGTGATATCACCGTTACAGAGGGCACATCACTGCTGCAGCCAATCATTGGTCTACAGTAATTAGATGTGATTGGCTGCAGTGGTCACGTGTGCTCACATTATCCCTGCTGCTCATAAATACTGGGAACTTTTGTAGAGAGCTGGCCCTGGACCTGGGGATGGTGATTACAGCAGATTTTTATTATTTTTATTTACTGCAAGATGAAGGGATTAAAAAATGTATAAAAAGAAACAAATTAAACTGTATTGTCATTCAAAAACCTTTTTCCAGCTTAAAGGTTTAACCCATATGGCCCCAGCTGGTCATCTGTCCAAAGCTACATATCATTAATGAGATATGATAATGGCTGGATTGTATGAATAGACATTTATGTCCATTTGGCAGGGAGTTGTTTTATTTACACATGCAGGAAACCGTTCCAGCTTCCTCTGGCTGCCCAACAGAACTGTCTTCTCTGGATTATGTTGGCATATTAGCTGTCTTTTGTTTTTTCAAAGTAGCCATATTATCCTAACTCAAATGAGCCAACATGAAGCATTAAGCCAAGGGAATCCGGAACAGCAGAATAAGCAGATGGAAATCCCAGTGCTGTGTTTTCCCTCTCTCTAAGATGGACAGAGTGTGAAAACGGATTTTTATCTTTATTTTTATTTGAAAGTAATTTTTATTATGAAGATGAAATAGCATACATTGTGTATTTATATTTTTTATAAAAAAATGAAGAAAATCAAGCCAAATTATTATTAATTTAGCCCGTGCCGGCACTTAAGTGCACTATACGATATAGAAGTAATAACGGATGTGTTTATACTTAACTAAATCTGTCCAACATGCTGTCAGTTCCATCATTTAGAGAATGCAAATACAATGTGGAAGGATGATGTTGTACTTCTCTATCATCACTGTTGAGGCAGTGCAAAAGCTGCTTCACTAGATTTATATTCAGGGACATAGGCAGTGATATCAAAGAGAGCGTGTTATGGCTAGCTGGCCTGAGAAGCTTTATCTTCAGAGATTTGTAAAATAAAAGGGAATTGAGGATGTATGACACTTACAATGTTCTGCTTTTACTTATAGATGAAGTACACACACTCCCAACCTGTGCAGCCTGCCCAAGAACATTGTAAGTAGAATCATCACCTTTTATAACAGTTAAAGAGTCACCGACTTTATGGATCTCTTTACATTGTATGCATTTGTCACAAAGTCTTGTGATCCTCAAATAAGTTCATAATATTATAGTTAGTGATGAGTGAGCACTAAAATGCTCAGGTACTCGTTGTTCGAGTCAAGCAAATTGGAATACTCGGGTGCTCGACACGAGCAACGAGCCCAATGTAACTCTATGGGAGACTCGAAGTCTGCAGGGGGCCTAGAAATTGCAGAAATCGATGGGAATAGTCCTGAATCGACAAGGGTACAGCATGGGAAAGACCCCTGGAGGCATCTCTGACTCCCAGGTCAATTCTGTAACCAATGTTGTCAGAGTATTACGCCACTTTTATGGACTCACAATAAAACATACAAAAACAAAACCAAATTGGATATTCCTGGGAAAAATGTTAAGCAACATCCTTTCCAGGGTAATGACTTGTATATAAGGTAAAATAAATAACCAAAATTAAAAATGTTCCTCCACACCTTGGGCTATGTTTACACGTATCGTTTTTGATACATTTTTGCACTTTTGGGTTGCTTTCAACTGTGAAAAATACATTCACCGGTAAATGTTATTTTAACATTTTACTACCTTATCTGGCCATGTGGTATGTGAGACATGATCAGACCCATCCATACAGTGCTGAAAAGACATGGGGACAGCATGGGGAAGACCCCTGAAAGCATCTCTGACTCCCAGGTCACTGCCTAAAACTGTAGTCATCAGACATGATCCTATATTACTGTGGTAACAATACAGACATTTTTGGCAACGTGACAAATATTAAACTCCATTTAAAATGGGCATGGCGTGTGGCAAGGGATGGGGAAGTGGACGTAATGGTAATGGTGCAAGTAGAGGCCAAGGCCGTGAGCAAGATGAAACTGTGCCTGCTGAGGGAGCACAACAAACACCCACAACACGTCGATCTACTTTCCTGTCCCAATTTCTAGGAGGCTATTGAAGCCAGAACAGTGTGAAAAAGTTAATCGTGAGTCTTGACCACATTATTATTAATACTTTATATTACTTCTACATGTGAAAAAGGGGTATACAAATACATCGCAAAAGCAATTACAATAATGTGGAGCGAGGGTTACTGCAGGTTGTACGCTTGTCGGAAGATTTGGGTCTTCAGGTCCCTGTTGAAGGTTTCAACAGTAGGCGAGAGTCAGAAATGTTGAGGTAGAGAGTTCCAGAGAAAGGGTGATGCACGGGAGAAATCTTGAATGTGATTGTGGGAAGAGGAGATAAGAGGCAAGTAGAGAAGGAGATCTTATGAGGATCGGAGGTAAGTACTGGGAGACTAGGTCACAGATGTATGGAACAGACAGGTTGTGGATGGCTTTGCATGCCAAGGTTAGGGTTTTGAATTGGAGTCTCTGGTCAATGGGGAGCCAGTGAAGAGATTGACAGAGAGGACAGGCCAGGGAATAGCGAGGGGACAGGTGGATTAGTTGGGCAACAGAGTTTAGGATAGATTGGAGGAATGCAAGAGTGTTAGAAGGGAGGCCACAGAGGAAGAAGTTGCAGTCGTCGAGACGGGAGATTATGAGGGCATGCACTTGTGGCGCCCCTGAGGGTTCGACCGCCACAGGGATGCTGCACCTCTTTCATTGGGTGTGATATCCCTCCTCTGAGGTAAGAACGGTGCAATGATCAGGACCTCACCTCCACATCCAACACCACACTTCTCCCACCAGAGGGGGCTAGTAGGCACTAGGTGCTGCCCCTACTGGGAATTGGGAGACTGGGGAACCAAAAGATAGGGGGAACCATGTAGTGGGTGAGGATGGAGGACTCACATTTTGTTTACACTTAATATTTCATATTTAATACACAGCCATCTTGGTTCTTGGTTCTTTGATTGTGATCTCCCTCCCTGAACGTGAATCCTGTGTGGACCTGCAGAGGATGGAGACACGGCCCTCGTACCCTGGCCTTGGGTCGAGGGGCAGCTTCGAGTTAACATATGTCTCAACCCGGTCAAGGACCATGACCAAGAAGGCCCGGAGCTTAGGAGTGTATCTCCGCCGCAAAAGGATCCCAGGGGGGATGCAGACGGAGCGGTATACGCCACCTGTCCTCGTTAATCTGATATAGTCAGAGGGATTCCGGCTGCAAAAGGGGTACTGGCCCCCGATTCCTGACTTTGCTACTCCACGTCCTAGTCAGGGAAGCCCGGCAGGCCCTGAGGATCCCACCGGGTAACGGAAGGAGTGGAGCTGCCACCCGTACCCTGTTTCTGAGCTTAGTCCAGAGGGAGACCCGGCCTATCTACACACACAGACAGGAGAGGATTCAGTCTGAAGTCTAGGAACACTCTGGTGCGGGGTCCTGACCGAGCACTTGAATTACTCGGAGGTTGTGGGACCTCCGCCCCTGGTGACCGCAGAACTCCGTGAGGAGCAGGGAGAAGCCTTGCAGCTGCACTCTCCACCATGCGTAAACAACCCTGGAAGTCGACCCCTATGGCCTCCGGACTCGTTATTTCTGCACCACACCGCACAGCACCAGACACCCTACACTACGACTCCCTCCATCCTTCTCCTCTGCCCTGAGGCCCTGCTCCGCCTGTGGGGAGTAGTATCAACATTGGCTGCCACAACATCCCGCCTCAGAGGACTGCTGCAGCGCTGGTGGCCTTCACCAGGTACCACAGGTGGCGTAGTCGATAGCAACCACTCAACCCTGATAGCCCTTACATCCTTTTTAATGTGACAGCCCTGGGCACCGGACGGGTCCAGGCCATGGCTGCACCCCACCTTCCATAGGACCCGGCCCCGAGTATCCCCCCATCTTCCCAGGGCAGGGCTGCGAGCGTCACACACTAGTGTTTTTGTCGATTCGTGGTTGAGGAATGTGTGGATCCGTGAGATTTTTTTTTACTTGGAATCGGCATCTTCCACAACCTGATCCTCCTTCCTCCTACCATCCTGAGTGCCTTGAGACAACTGATCCTACACTTGGATACTCCGAAGAGATGTTTTGTTCATCTTTCCATTCATAGATTCTGGCCTGGAAGTGGAAAGAGCTTGGATATGTGGTTTAAGGAGAGATTAGAGTCCAGGGTCACCCCAAGAGCTGTTCACTTTTCCATTGATAGATTCGGGCCTCTCACCAGGCCAGATTTGAGCAGGGCAACAGAAGTTCGCATGTAGTGATTTGAGCAGCCAGGGTCACCCGAAGGTGACAGTGGGAAAGTGCAATTACTGTCGCAAGAGGAGGATAATGATGAGACACAATAGACAGAAAGTCAGGAGGAGGACCAGGGTGTGGAAGTGGAAGATGAAGCAGTGAACGATGAAGTCACTGACCCAAACTGGCATGGGGATATGCACAGCTAGGACAGCAGCACACACACAGGGGGAGGGAGGCATAGCACCACAACAAGCAGGAACAAGCAGTATGGTGGCCACAGACACAAGGCGGGAAACCGTTCCCCGGAACACCAACACGATGGAAGTTGCCAGTACAACTGTTAGGTCTTCCAGAGTTTGGTTCTTTTTTAAAGACTGCTTAAATAACCTCAAAAAGGCCATTTGCAACATCTGCCAGGACAGCATCATCAAGAGCACCAAAATTACCAGCCTGACCACCACCAGCATGCTCAGGCCCATGACAGCAAATCACCTGACTAGCTGGGCCAAATGCCAAGGTCCAGAAACAGTGCCTGCAAGTGACACCATTGACTCTTCCTGTTAGAATCTATTTTGTTTTACTATCGGTCATCTTGCTGTGGTTTGCTGGCTTTTAGTCTTTTCCTCTGGTGCTGGGTTACTTGGTCACGTGATCTCTGCACTCTTTATTATTCAGCACCTGCCTCCCATTCCCCGCTGGACATCAGTGTTGTTACGCTTGTGCACTGGCTAAGTAGCCTTGTTTAGTTCTTTGTGCTTTGGACAATTGTTATCCTGGGACTTCTTGTTCCACCAGTTTTGTTCCCTTTAATCTTCGTTTCTGCAACTAACTTTTCTGTTAGGAGGTCTCCTGCTTTTGCTCCTAGTCCTTAGATCTTTTAGGGACCCCTTTCCACTTCCTACTGGTCTTCATTTGAGTTCAGTGCAGGAGTTTCGGTGGGGCTATTCATAAGGAATAGAGCACCCACCCCAGCATAGAGTTAAGCTGAGTCTCAGTGCAGGGACAGCTTTTCCCTCCTATTCCTTAGTTCTAAGTTGCAGAACATAACAGTATGTCCAACCACGTTTAAAAAGAAAAAAAAAAAGTTTTTATTTTTCTTCTCCTCTCCTCTTCCTGGATTTTTTTCAGTATGAGTACCATCCAGGAGCTTGCTCAACGCTTGCAAGGGTTGACTCTGAAGGTTGCCGGTCTTCAGCAGTACTTGAGTAAATACCCTGCAGAACGCTATAAAGAACCTAAGGTAGGATTACCTGAGTGTTTCTCGGGGAAACGACAGGATTTTTTTTAATATAAAAATGCTTGTTTGTTGTATTTTCGGCTCAGACCTAGATCTTCTGGGAGTGAACTACAGCGTGTAGGGATTATTATGTCTCCATTGCGTAAGGAACCTCAAATCTGGGCGTTTTCCTTGTCTCCTGATGATCATTGTTTGAGGTCTGTGGAGGCATTTTTGATGCCATGGGTTTGCTTCATGATGATCTTGATCGGGTTGCATCAGCTGAGGCATAGCTCAGACGTCTCAAACAGGGTTCTCTTGATGCTGAGAGTAATTGCACCCTGTTCAAACGATGGTCTGCAGAGGTCAGGTGGAACGACCCTGAACTCAAGTTTCAGTTTCTGGCAGGCTTGAGTGAAAGGGTTAAAGATTTGCTCATTGCATTCCCTGCACCTGATACTCTGCAAGTTGCCATGTAGTTAGCTATCCGTGTGGATAGAAGGTTAAGGGCTAGACAAAATGAGGAGAAGTTTCCTGTATTGCTGGATTCTGTTTCTCACGATATTCCTGCCGACACTGGCGAACCTATGCAGCTCGGGGCAATGTCATCCCGTTCCAAGGAGAGGGACAGGAGGTTCTCTGAGGGACTTTGCCTGTATTGCGGTAAGGCTGATAATTTTTTAAAGCAATGTGAGGTTCGCTTAAGGAAAGAAAACAAAATGGTCAGTGGAAATAACACTCCCGCTCGCATTGCGTTTTTACATTCTGCTGGGGTGTTTTTTCCTGGTAATACCACCTGTCAGGGTCATTTGATTGAGTTTCAGGTTATGGTAGATTGTGGTTCTGCACTTAATTTGATTGATCAACAATTTCTTGAAAAGTATAAGTTTGATTCTGAACCTTTGTCGTCTCCTTTTCCTGTGGTGGTGATTGATAATACTCCCCTGGAGCATGGGAGCATTCTTTGAAAGGTCACTGGGTTTCCGCTTACTATGAATATGGAACATCAGGAGCAGATTCACTTATTTGTACTTGTTAAGTTGCCTTCCCCGGTCGTCCTGGGGTTGCCCTGGTTAAAAGTGCATAATCCTTTGCTGGACTGGTCGTCAGGTTCCATAAGATCCTGGGGTCAGGGGTGTTATGGTAAGTGTTGTAATGTTCACATTGCAGCTGTTGTGAAGGGGGAGTTACCCAAACCCATTCTGGATTTTTGGAGGGCTTTTTTGGAGGTGGAGTCGAAAGCTTTACCACCTCATAGAGATTACGATTGCACTATTGACTTCGTCCCTGATGCTAAGCTCCCTAAGAGTCGAATGTTTAATCTGACATTTCCCGAGAGGAAGGCTTTGAAGGACTACCTTCAGACTAGTTTAGCTGCAGGTTATATAGAACCCTCTAAGTCTCCTGTGGCGGTTGGGTTCTTTTTTGTCAAAAAGAAGGATGGGGGTCTTAGGCCATGTCTGGATTTTGGGAGATTAATAAGATCACTGTGCGCAATCCTTACCCGTTACCACTTATTCCGGATTTGTTTAACCAATTGACTGGAGCTAAATGGTTTTCTAAGATTGACCTTCGTGGGGCATATAATTTGCTGCAGGTGAAGGACGGAGATGTATGGAAGACAGCTTTTAACACCCCAGAAGGACATTTTGAGTGTTTGGTGATGCCTTTGGGGCTTACTAACGCTCCTGCATTTTTTCAAAATTTCATCAATGACATTCTGAGACCCTTGATCGGTAGGAGTGTTATTGTTTATCTGGATGACATTTTGATTTATTCATCGGATCTTGAGTCTCATTGGCAGAGAGTTTGCGAAGTTCTTCAGATACTGATAGATAACACACTCTTTGCTAAATTGGAGAAGTGTCATTTTGCTGTCCAGAAAATTCGTTTTTTGGGTTACTTTGTCTCTTGTGATGGTTTTGAGATGGACCAGGTGAAATTTCAGGCTGTGCTGGAGTGGCCGAGGCCTGAGGGTTTGAAGTCCATACAGAGGTTTTTGGGGTTTGCCAATTATTACAGGAAATTCATAAAGAATTTCGCTGTCATCGCTAAACCCATTACTGATCTCACCAAGAAGGGTGCTAATACAGTCCAATGGTCCACTGAGGCTATTGAAGCTTTTGAGTATCTCAATGAGAGGTTCAGCTCTGCTCCTGTTCTTATCCAGATGGATGAGTCCAAGCCATTTTTGGTTGAGGTGGATGCCTCATCTATAGCCGTAGGGGCAGTTCTGTCCCAGGAGGGTGTGGATGGGGTGAATCTCTGTGCTTTCATTTCAAAAAAAATTTCTGAGACAGAGCTCAACTATGAAGTTGGGAATCGTGAGTTGTTGGCTATTAAACTCGCGTTCGAGCATTGGCGACATTTTTTGGAGGGGGCTCGACATCCTATACAGGTTTTCACTGATCATAAGAATTTGATTTATCTGGACGCAGCTAAACGTTTGAATGCCAGTCAGGCTAGGTGGGCACTGTGTTTTGCCCAGTTCAATTTTTCCGTAACCTTTGTCCCGGGGACAAAGAATGTTAAGGCTGACGCTTTGTCTCGTAGTTTCTCTCCAGCGGAGAATGCTGAGAGGGAGGAGTGTATTTTGCAGAGAGGGGTGGTGGTGGCCGCATTGGATTCTGAGTTGGAGAATAGCATCCTAGGAGCTCAGAGTGCGGCACCAACTAACACTCCGTGTGGTAAATTGTTTGTGCCTATGGCCTTGAGGAGAGCGTTGTTTGTTGAATGTCATGAGTCTCAGTTGGCGGGTCACCCAGGGATTTCGGAAACTAGGAAGTCTATAGGTCGGAGTTTCTGGTGGCCAGGGTGGCAAAGGGAAGTCATCAAGTGGGGGTGTCAGTGCTCTGTGTGCGCTAGATAAAAGGCCTCTCACGCTCCGGCTGCAGGGTTGCTATGCCCCTTAGAAGTTCCTAGTTCGCCATGGACGCACCTTGCCATGGATTTTATCACCGATCTGCCATTATCGGAGGGTTTTTCTGTCATCTGGGTTGTTGTGGACCGGTTTAGTAAAATGTGTCATCTGGTTCCGTTCAACAAGTTACCTTGCGCCAAGACTCTTGCTAAGGCTTTTGTGAAAGAGATTGTCAGGCTCCATGGTATTCCCACAGACATTGTTTCCGATAGAGGACCACATTTTGTGGCTCACTTTTGGCGTGCTTTTTGTGACAGATTGAAAATTAATTTGTCATTCTCATCGGGGTATCATCCAGAGTCCAATGGACAGATTGAAAGGAAGAACCAGGATGTCGAGCAGGTTTTGAGATGTTTTGTGGCAGACAATTAGGAAATGTGGTCAGAATTTCTACCACTTGCGGAGTTTGCCCTTAATAATCATACTTCTTCCTCGGCTGGTTGTTCTCCTTTTTTTGTTGTACTGGCAGGTATCCATATTTTGGTCCATTTTCCAAAGTTGGGGCTGCTGTACCGGAGGAGGACAATTTTTCTGGTGATTTGGAGAGGGTTTGGACCAGTGTACGCCTGAACCTTAAAGAGGCTAACAGGCTATCAAAAAGGTATTTTGACAAAAAAAGAAAGGAGTCCTTGTTTGCTGTTGGGGATATGGTTTGGTTGTCCTCTAGGAATCTTCGTTTGAAAATTCCTTCTAAAAAACTGGGGCCTAAATTTGTGGGTCCTTTCAAAGTGGTTCAGATTGTCAACTCGGCAGCGGTGAGGTTGGGCATTCCCTCATCCTGGAGGATTAATTCTGTGTTTCATGTGTCGTTACTTAAGAAGGTGGACACGCCTGATAAGCCGGCGAAGCCTACTGTTCCTCCTGCTAATGAGGACGGTGAATTTGAGATTTCTCGCATTTTGGATTCCAGGTGGTATAGAGGACGATTACAGTATCTTGTATCCTGGAGAGGTTTTGGCCCCGAGGATAATTCCTGGGTGAAGGCCGAGGACATCTTGGCCTCAAGGCTAATTAAGGCTTTTCACAGGAGATTTCCTGGTAAGGCTCGGCCTAGAGGATCCGGAGGATCCTCGTAAAAGGGGAGGTACTGTTAGAATCTATTTTGTTTTACTATCCGCCATCTTGTTGTGGTTTGCTGGCTTCTAGTCTTTTCCTCTGGTGCTGGGTTACTTGGTCACGTGATCTCTCCACTCTTTATTACTCAGCACCTGCCTCCCATTCTCCGCTGGACATCAGTGTTGTTACGCTTGTGCTCTGGCTAAGTAGCATTGTTTAGTTCTTTGTGCTTTGGACAATTGTTATCCTGGGACTTCTTGTTCCACCAGTTTTGTACCCTTTAATATTCGTTTATGCAGCTAACTTTTCTGTTAGGAGGTCTCCTGCTTTTGCTCTCAGTCCTTAGATCTTTTAGGGACCCCTTTCCCCTTCCTACTGGTCTTCGTTTGAGTTCAGGGCAGGAGTTTCGGTGGGGCTATTCATAAGGAATAGGGCACCCACCCCAGCGTAGGGTTAAGCTGAGTCTCAGTGCAGGGACAGCTTTTCCCTCCTATTTCTTAGTTCTAAGTTGCAGAACATAACACTTCCGCTGTTGTGTGTGAATACCAATCTGCTGTCCTCATCCTTGTCCTAGCACAGCGTTCAGTTGTCTCTATACCATGTCACGGTTCCACCCCTCACTGTGTCTGGGACGCAGTTACTGGCAGCTCAGCCGTCCAATCTTGTACAGGGGAGTGCTGGAGCTGTCAGTACTGTGATTGACAGCTTGACCATCCAATCTGATACAGGGGCGTGCAATAGCTGTCAGTGTTGTGATTGACAGTTGCCGGATTTTTCTTCATAATAAAGAAAGATGGGGGTCTCCGTCCTTGCCTCGATTTAGGAGAACTAAACAAAATCATGGTTAAAAATTCGTACCCACTTCCACTCATCCCCGACCTATTTAATCAGCTTCTGGGGGTCAGGGTGTTCTCTAAACTTGATATTAGAGGGGCTTACAATTTGATACGCATCCGGGAGGGTGATGAGTGGAAAACGGCGTTTTTAACGTCTGAGGGTCTGCTTGAAAACCTTGTCATACCTTTTGGGTTATCCAATGCACCTGCTGTGTTTCAAAATTTTATGAATGATATTTTCTCTGATTGCATTGGAAGTTATGTTGTGATTTACCTGGATGATATTCTAATTTTCTCTCCACACTTGGATTCTCATCAGGAACATATCTGGATTGTGTTACAAATATTAAGAGAGTACTCCTTGTTTGCTAAATTAGAGAAATGAGTTTTTTCTGTTCAGGAAATTTCATTCTTGGGGTTCATCTTGTCAGCAGAAGGGTTTAAGATGGACCCTGGGAAGGTACAGGCCATAATTGACTGTGTTCAGCTATCAGGGCTTTTGAAAAATTAAACGAGTGTTTCATGTCTGCTCCATTCTGATCCAACCTGATCTCCAAGAACCATTCATTGTAGAGGTGGATGCTTTGGTGGTCGGAGTAGGGGCGATTTTGTCACAGGGGCCCAAAACTCTGACTAACTTGTGTCCATGTGCTTTTTTGTCTAAAAAATTTTTGCCGGCGGAAAGAAATTATGATGTTGGGAATCGTGAGTTACTTGCTGTAAAATTAGCCTTTGAGGAATGGATGCATTTTTTGGAGGGGACAGTTCATCCAGTTACTGTGATCACTGATCACAAGAATCTAGCCTACATTGAGTCAGTTAAAAGGTTAATGTAGCATCGGCGTCTCTGCCCCCTGCCAGGCAGAGACGCCGTCCCTCTCACCTCCCCGCGTGGCGTCCTCCCGCGCTCCTCTTTGTGCTGCTGCCGGCGCGCGCAGCTTCACGGGCACTGTGCTTAGGGCGCGCGCACGTTCCCTTTCTCTTAAAGGGGCCGCGCACGCCGTCCTAAGGAGTCCCCGGCCAATTGCCGGAGGACCTCCCATATATAAGGCACCTCCTCCAAAATGGAGGTGCCCGAGCAATAGTTGTTGCACAAGTAAACTTACCTCTGCTTCAGCCCTCAGGTCCAGTTGCCAGCCTGACTACTATTCCAGTCCACCAGCCTGACTGCTCTCCAGCCCGACAGTCTTCCGTTCATCCCGCCAGTCTGTCCATGGGCAAGCCCGCCTGCTTACCAAGCAGCACCTGCCAGTTACCTGCCTGCTACCTGCTGTGCCTGTTAGCCTGCTCACCTGGGAGCACTCGCCTGTTACCTGCCTGTAACCTGCTAGCCTACCTGGAGGCTCTGCCGTCACTTGCCGTGACCACCTGCCTGCTAACCAAGAGACTTCAGCCGCTTGGCCGTCACTTGCCGTGACCACCTGATAGCCTTCCCGGAGGCTCCTGCCGTCACTTGCCGTGATCACCTGATAGCCTACCTGGAGGCTCCTGCCGTCACTTGCCGTGACCACCCGTCTGCTGACCCAGAGACTTCTGCCTGCTTACTGTGCCCATCCGCTATACCGGTCAGTCCCAGTCATCTGACCCGTGGGAGCCACCTGCTCTCTTACAAGGTCGTCCCCAGAGTAGCACTCGGTCCCTCCCTGGTCACGGAGTCGTTAGCCGCCGTTCGACCAGGGTCGGTCTGAGTTGATACTTAGTCACGCCCCTCTGGGTCCCTCCTCACACCTCGGCTCAGAGGTTCCACCACCTGGACCCGTAACAGTTAACTCCCAGACAGGCCAGATGGGTAGTGTTTTTCTCAAGGTTTAATTTTTCGATTAGATTCAGACCGGGGTATAAGAATGTAAAAGCTGACGCATTATCTCGTAGTCTCAATCCAGTTTCTCCTCCAGAACCTCCATCCTCCATTATTTTTCAGGGTATTGTGGTTTCTATGGTAATCTCAGAATTGGAGGAGGAGATCCATAATGTCCAGTCATTGGCTCCTCCTGCTACTCCAGGGTCTAAAGGCCCCGTCACACATAACGAGATCGCTAGCGAGATCGTTAGTGCGTCACGGTTTTGGGATCGCTGGAGAGTCGTTTCGTGATCGCTGGGGAGCTGTCAAACATTCAGAACTTACCAACGATTTCGGCTGCCCCAGGGATCTAACTAACGATCTCGGCGGTTGTTGGGACGCTTTCACACAGCAGCTATTTCAATGATCCACACCTTGATAGGGACTGTACTGTGTCAGAAAGGCGTCCATAAAATCACTTTTCCGCGCCCCCTCATCTCCGATTGGTGGACGCTACTGCGTTCTGATTGGGCAGCCTTGGTTTAACATCGCTACTGCGTCTCCGGTTAGACGGGAACACTGGTGTGTGCATTGTTCCTGTACAGATGTATGGATGTCCATATATTTATATGAATATATATATATATATATATATATATATATATATATATATAGAGATGTAAATGGCCATTTATGTGTATGCATATCTGTATGTTTGAGAGTATGTATGTGTATATATAGTTATCTGTATACGTATGTGTATATGAGTGTGTGTATATATTTATGTACTTAAAAATATGTATGAGTACATGGATGAATCTATTTACATACGAGTACATGAATGTATATGCATGTATGTATGTATGTATGTATGTATCCGTATACGCATGTGTATACATATATATATATATATATGGACTGCTTACTGCGGTGACTACTGCTACTACTGAAAGAATGAGAAACAAAGCTTTGGCATAGTAGAACACACAGTTTATTAGACACATCAGTACAGAAATGTCAGTAGTGTAGAAACATGAGTAGTTGCCCACTATAGGTTCTGATGCTGCCAAGGAACAGCACCAGGACCGTTAAAATACTGGCAGTAGTTGTCGCGGCAGGTCTTCGCATCATTGGTGTTTCTGCCATGATGCAGATAATTAGTAGATGTCCTATAAATGAATTAAAAATGGAAACTCATTTGAGACCCCAAACAATACCTACCTCGCTAAAGATGTCTGATTTCTTCAAAGTGGAGTCACAGCCAGAGAACGCTGGTGGGATCCGAAAAACAAGGACGCAGTAACGACCAATCGGGGACGAGGGGCGCGGAAAAGTCCAATTTATGCACGCCTACGTGTCTCAGTTCTGAATCGCTAACGAGGTCGTTGATAAGGTGTCAAATACAGCGATGCACACTGCCCAGCAGGAGCGCAACGACCCAGGAATGGTCCAGGAAGCTTTGTAACGATCAGCGATCTCACAGCAGGGGCCTGATCATTGCTACCTGTCAGACATAACGAGATCACTAGCGAGATCGCTATTGCGTCACGAAAACCGTGACGCATCAACGATCTCGCTAGCGATCTCGTTATGTGAGACGGGGCCTTAAATTATTTGTGCCTGTGTACCTAAGATTGTGTGTGTTACAGGAATTTCATGATTGCGTCTTGAATGGTCATCCTGGGGTTACTTCTACATGGAAAGCCATTTCCAGATATTTTTGGTGGCCGTCCATGCATAATGATATCAAAGATTTTGTATCTGCTTGTGAGGTCTGCGCATGCGCTAAAGTCAGCCGTAGCTGTCCGGCCGGGGAATTGGCTCCATTGCCAATTCGAGTAAGACCATGGACTAATTTGTCCATGGATTTCATCACGGATTTCCCTCTATCTGATGGAAAAACTGCCATGTGGGTGGTAGTGGACAGATTCAGCAAACAGGCTCATTTTGTTGCCTTGTCAGGATTACCTAATGCAGAGACACTCTCCAGGTTATTTATTTCCCATATTGTAAGGTTACGTGGTATCCTTCTTAACATTGTGTCCGATAGGGGAGTACAATTTGTCTCTAAATTCTGGAGACCTTTTTGTAATACGCTTGGGGTTGAATTGTCATTTTCATCTGCCTACCACCCTGAGACCAACGGTCAGACTGAGAGGACAAATCAATCTTTGGAACAAATTTTAAGGTGTTTTGTGGTGGTTCAGCAGGAGGACTGGTCTTCGTTTTTACCTCTCGCTGAGTTTGCCTTTAACAGTCAAGTTAATCAGTCTACTGAAACTTCACAGTTTTTCTGTAATTATGGTTTTCATCCCCATTTTGTTGAATTTTCTAGAATTAGTTCTGAATGTCCTGGGGTGGAGGTCGCCGTACAAAGACTTGGGGATGTTTGGAAGGAGGTTCAAAAGAATATTGGGACTGCTCATACTCACCAAAAACTGAAGTCCGACAGAAGACGTTTGGTGGGTCCTGTTTTGAAGATTGGGGATAAGGTTTGGTTGTCATCCAGGAACATTACACTTAAAGTGCCATCGGCAAAGTTTGGGTCCAAAGTTTATTGGTCCTTAAGAAATCCTTGAGGTGGTCAATCCAGTGGCATTCAGATTAAAGCTTCCTCCATCCCTTCGCATCCCTCACGTCTTCCATAAATCCCTATTAAAGGAGTTTGTCCCTTCAGTATTGGCTCCATCATCCCCGCCTCCTTCACTGTCAGTCAACGGTGGCTTGGAGTATGAGGTTCAGAGAGTGGTAGATTCTCGTAGGGTCCTTAATTCCCTCCAGTACGTAATCCACTGGAGGGGATATGGACCAGAGGGGGGATCATGAGTCCCTGCTCGAGATGTGAAGGCCGATCAGTTTCCTGGGAAGCCTGGGGTTCAGTGGCCCCCCTTTAAAGAACGGTTACTGTCACGGTTCCACTCCTCACTGTGTCTGGAACGCAGTTACTGACAGCTCAGCCGTCCAATCTTGTACAGGGGCACGCAATAGCTGTGTGGTGATTGACAGCTCGGCGGTCCAATCTGAAACTGGGAGGCACTGGCTATATTCAGGTGTTCATTATCCCAGGTGAATGCCTGGCTACTTAACTGAGCTGTTTGTCCCAGATCTCTGCCAGACATAGAGTACAGACCGAAAGTTTGGACACCTTCTCATTTAGAGATTTTTCTTTATTTTCATGACTATGAAAATTGTACATTCACACTGAAGGCATCAAAACTATGAATTAACACATGTGGAATTATATACTTAACAAAAAAGTGTGAAACAACTGAAAATATGTCTTATATTCTAGTTTCTTTAAAGTAGCCACCTTTTGCTTTGATGACTGCTTTGCACACTCTTGGCATTCTCTTGATGAGCTTCAAGAGGTAGTCACCGGAAATGGTCTTCCAACAATCTTGAAGGAGTTCCCAGAGATGCTTAGCACTTGTTGGCCCTTTTGCCTTCACTCTGCGGTCCAGCTCACCCCAAACCATCTCTATTGGGCTCAGGTCTGGTAACTGTGGAGGCCAGGTCATCTGGCGTAGCACCCCATCACTCTCCTTCTTGGTCAAATAGCCCTTACACAGCCTGGAGGTGTGATTGGGGTCATTGTCCTGTTGAAAAATAAATGATGGTCCAACTAAATGCAAACCGGGTGGAATAGCATGCCGCTGTAAGATGCTGTGGTAGCCATGCTGGTTCAGTATGCCTTCAATTTTGAATAAATCCCCAACAGTGTCACCAGCAAAGCACCCCCACACCATCACACCTTCTCCTCCATGCTTCACGGTGGGAACCAGGCATGTAGAGTCCATCCGTTCACCTTTTCTGCATTGCACAAAGACACGGTGGTTGGAACCAAAGATCTCAAATTTGGACTCATCAGACCAAAGCACAGATTTCCACTGGTCTAATGTCCATTCCTTGAGTTCTTTAGCTCAAACAAGTCTCTTCTGCTTGTTGCCTGTCCTTATCAGTGGTTTCCTAGCAGCTATTTTACCATGAAGGCCTGCTGCACAAAGTCTCCTCTTAACAGTTGTCAATGAACTCTGTGTGGCATTGACCTGGTCTCTAATCTCAGCTGCTGTTAACCTGCAATTTCTGAGGCTGGTGACTCGGATAAACTTATCCTCAGAAGCAGAGGTGACTCTTGGTCATCCTTTCCTGGGGCGGTCCTCATGTGAGCCAGTTTCTTTGTAGTGCTTGATGGTTTTTGCAACTGCACGTGGGGACACTTTCAAAGTTTGCCCAATTTTTTGGACTGACTGACCTTCATTTCATAAAGTAATGATAGCCACTCATTTTTCTTTACTTAGCTGCTTTTTTCTTGCCATAATACAAATTCTAACAGTCTATTCAGTAGGACTATTAGCTGTGTATCCACTTGACTTCTGCACAACACAACTGATGGTTCCAACCCCATTTATAAGGCAAGAAATCCCACTTATTAAACCTGACAGGGCACACCTGTGAAGTGAAAACCATTTCCGGTGACTACCACTTGAAGCTCATCAAGAGAATGCCAAGAGTGTGCAAAGCAGTCATCAAAGCAAAAGGTGGCTACTTTGAAGAACCTAGAATAGAAGACATATTTTCAGTTGTTTCACACTTTATTGTTAAGTATATAATTCCACATGTGTTAATTCATAGTTTTGATGCCTTCAGTGTGAATGTACAATTTTCAAAGTCATGAAAATACAGAAAAATCTTTAAATGAGAAGGTGTGTCCAAACTTTTGGTCTGTACTGTACATTCAGCTAGTGTGTGTGGTTTGTTCTCTGTGTCTTGTGTTCTGTTTATTGATCTTCTGTTGCCTGACCTTGGACCTTGTTCTGACCATACGTCTGTTTAACCCCTTCTGCTCTGATCTGCTATCCTCCTGAAATTCTGACCAACGGGACGTTACCTGACTACGCCTTTGCCTCTTCCCTCTGTTTATGATGTACCCTCCTGGCTTTGACATCGGACTCCTTGACTATCCCGTCTCACGGCCTGGCCGTGAATTGTGATTCAGTGTCACACACCAGTCCTTGGAGTGCAAGTGCAAGTTTGCAGCCAGCCACCTACCCACCCACCCACATTTCTGGACTGCTTGTACTGGAAATGTTGCCTTTTAGCCTCGTGGAGGCTAAAACTTTCCACAATCTCATGGCAGTGCCTGGGGCTTCGTACTCAGTCCCCAGCCACCACAATTTCTCCCTGTGTCGTCCTCACCTTACACAAGCACGGGTCCCAGAACATTACCCGTGCCCTCCCCAGTGCACTTAGTGGGAAGGACCGCCTAACCATAAACACGTGGACAAGTGAATGTGATCAGGGATGGTACATCTCATTGACACATTTCACTTGGTTAATATTGTGGAAATAGGGACCCAGTGGGACCCTGGGACGGATTACGTCCTCCCAAAGAAGAGAATTGCCGGTCCTGGGTCAATCAGGGTTGCCCCCACATTTTACAGCACCTGCACCACCTCCTCCTCCACTTCAGACTCCATCTCCATCACTTGATTCATTTTTTTCAGGAGATATTCTAGATTATGTACTTAAACTTTGTGAGTGCCAATAACAATAAGCAAGACTGTATGCTTAGGCAACAAGCCGCACACTATTGTTGAAAGCAGAATCAGAGAACCTGGTGGCTGGTCTGAAGCTAGGCAAGCTTGCACACGTAACATGCTTGGCCCCTTAGTGGTTCAGCAGTTTCTCAAAACCTACCCGGATCTGCCAGAGTGGCTTGTGAAAGTACTCCGCGTGTGTGCCCCCTACAGCTACAGCTTCTGCCGCCCTGGCAGGGATTCAGCAGCGTTTGCAGCTTCCAGTTTTCCGACTGGTGTGCGATGTCACCACGTGTTGGAAATCAACGTTGCAGATGTTTGGAATGATTTTGAGCAGCAGAGATGAGTTGTTGAGTACTAGCTTCAACACGTCCGTCGGCAGTCAAGTCTGCCTCCGCACATAAGTACTGATGAGTGGGCATAGATGTCTGACATCTGTGCCGTCCTTCAAAACTTTGAGGACTTCACCAAGATGGTGAGCAGCAATGACGCCATAATTAGCATCACCATCCAACTTCTTTGTCTACTGAAACTCTCGCTGCTCACAATTTAAGAGGAGGCATTGCAGGCGGAGAAAGGAACTATACTGTACAGGGTGATGCTACTCAGCCCAGCCTCATCTCATCTCAAAGTGGATTGGGTGATAATGAGGAGGAGGAGGAAGAAAACATGGACAGTCATACTCTTGGTGAGAACAGGGAAGTCTTGGCTGTTGACTGTCTGGCACACATGACCAACTTTATGTTCCACTGCCTTTACAGTGACCATCGCGTTGTACGCATTTTTGGACATTACAGAAAACTGTCATGGAACGAGAGAATTCTTGGAGACAGAGGTGTGAGGTTCTGATTAAGGAGGATGTCGGTCTTAGATCAGTTGCAGAACAGAGGGCACAGGAGAGATTATACACAGAAATGAGGGATGAGATATAGGGCAATGCACAACTGTTTACAGCTTGGTGGGTGAGAGAGAGGAGTTTGTATTGTATTCAGTGCCAGTGCAATGACTGGCACAGGGTAGAGGCGTTGGTGAAGTGGCTTGATAGAAATACGCCCCTGGCTGCTGCATTCAGAAGGGATTGGAGAGCAGACAGTTTGTTTAGAGTGAGACCAATTAGAAGAGAGTTGCAGTAGTGAATAAAAGCAACAGTAAGAGTTTTTGCAGTATCAAAGGTGAGAAAAGGTTGAATTCTGGAGATGTTTTTAAGATGCAGGTGACATGAGCGAGTGAGTGATATTCCAAGTTGAATAAAGGAAAGTTGTGCGTCAAATATTACTCCAAGAAAGCAGTCGTGCAAATTGGGAGTTATGGTGCCACTACCTAAAGGAAATTGCAAAGTCAGGTATAGGTAGGTTAGCAAAAGTCACGTATAGATAGGTTAGTAGAAGGAGGAAACCGAAGGAGTTCATTTTTAGAGATATTAAGTTCAGGATCTTGCTGAAGAATTATTTATAACAAAAAAAAATTCCCATCTGACAACGCTGGCGGCAGAGGTCACAGTTCCTGGGACAACCAAGGAGTACAGGCGGGAAAGACACAAACTAGATGCAGCAGAGGCAGAGGAACGCTGTCAAAGGTCTGGAACAGTATTCTCAGATCCTCCCAGCACCCAGGCCCTGATACACAGGGTACTCTGACAAGGAGGGAAAAGTTTGGGAAGATGATGAAGGACTACCTTGTCGACCGTTCCAGCGTCCCCCATGATTCCTCTCTGTGCCTTACAACTGTTAGGTATCCAAGCTGGACACGTGGCACGAACTGGCTCTCTATGCCTTGGAGGTCCTGGCCGCTAGCGTTTTGTCAGAGATGGTTTTTAGTGCCGCCAGGAGCATTATAACTGATAGACGCATCTCCCTGTCAACTAAAAATACTGACAGGCTGACTTATGAAAATGAACAAGGGCTGGATTGGGCCAGACTTCTCAACTAGAGATGAGCGTTGTTCTACTCGAACTGTTCGCCAATCTCAAATTCTAGCTGTTTTGGGCGGTGTTCGAGCCGTTCGGTGAACACGAACAATTTGAGAAAAATTCGGCTGTTCGAGGTTATGTTCGATAACTGTTCGTGCACCAAAATCATAACTGGATTTTTTCTCAGTAATGATGAAAATTAATGTTAATACGCAGTTTGAGTGTACAGCGGGGTGGGGGGAGGGGCAGGGGATGGATCTCTGCAGGAACAATGAAGATCTCCATTTTTTTTTCTCTTTCCCGCATTTGCAGTGGGGAGGTGCAATCTGTCAGCGTATCAGCAGCGCACACACGGAGCGAAGTGCTTTTTTTCACACAAGCAAGTGCATGTGTCATTGGCAGTGTATGTCACATGTCCTTGCCCTATAAGACCCAGCCATTTTCCCCGTCGCCACCATTTTCTCACTGCTGCAGCTGCGTGTTAGACGGCACCGCTGTTGCTGTGTGCGCTATACCTTGTTAATTTCAAGCCAATTTTCGCACAAATCTACAGATAGCTTGGGAGTAGGGAATAGTTGTGATTGCAGTCCTTTTAAGGACTAGGTTACAGCATTTCCTACGACTTTTAACAGGCAGGTCTGTGCTCTTAAATAGATAGATTGTGGGAGTAAAGACTAATTGTAATTGGAGTCCTTTTCAGGACTAGGTTACATCAGTTCCTATCAGTTTTTGCCAGGCAGGTCTGTGCCAGTGCTGTGCAAGTTTTTTTCACAGCATTTGGCTGAATCTAGCAAAGCTAATCCTTTTTGGCCTATTGCAGAGTGTGTTAGTCAGTGGAGTAGCCTATCTGTGTTGCAAGATATACCACCTGTGTATAGAATACCAATTTTTTTACTGCACCTAGTGAAGTAAAATCTTTTATATAATATAATTTTTTTCTGCATCTAGCTCTGAAAAAATATTGGGCTTCTAGCTGTGTGTGGGACTTGTTCTATTAATCCATCTATACAGACCTCCATCAGGTTGCAAACTGAATATATTTTTTTCTGCATCTACCTCTGAAAAAATATTGGGCTTCTAGCTGTGTGTGGGACTTGTTCTATTAATCCATCTATACAGACCTCCATCAGGTTGCAAACTGAATATATTTTTTTCTGCATCTACCTCTGAAAAAATATTGGGCTTCTAGATGTGTGTGGGACTTGTTCTATTAATCCATCTATACAGACCTCCATCAGGTTGCAAACTGAATATATTTTTTTCTGCATCTACCTCTGAAAAAATATTGGGCTTCTAGCTGTATGTGGGACTTGTTCTATTAATCCATCTATACAGACCTCCATCAGGTTGCAAACTGAATATATTTTTTTCTGCATCTACCTCTGAAAAAATATTGGGCTTCTAGCTGTGTGTGGGACTTGTTCTATTAATCCATCTATACAGACCTCCATCAGGTTGCAAACTGAATATATTTTTTTCTGCATCTACCTCTGAAAAAATATTGGGCTTCTAGCTGTGTGTGGGACTTGTTCTATTAATCCATCTATACAGACCTCCATCAGGTTGCAAACTGAATATATTTTTTTCTGCATCTACCTCTGAAAAAATATTGGGCTTCTAGCTGTGTGTGGGACTTGTTCTATTAATCCATCTATACAGACCTCCATCAGGTTGCAAACTGAATATATTTTTTTCTGCATCTACCTCTGAAAAAATATTGGCCTAATACCACAGTTTGGCCACTCAGCTCTGCTCGGTTCCCATCCATTGTTTTTTTGTGCAAACAACTCCAGAGTTGTGAATTAATTAACCACCAAAATGAGTGGAAAAAGGCCTGCTGCTGGTGGAAAGGGGAATAGGCGTGTTGGGAAGGGGAAAAAAGGTTGTGTCCGTGGGGTAGGTGTTAAAGCAACAGTAACATCTGCAGAAGAAAGACCATCTTCCAGCCAAACTAAAATGTCTACTTCTTTTAGCGGACAATGTGATAAGATCCCTTTCTTACGGCCACGCCAATCGCTACAAATTCCAGATGAGGCACAAAAACAGCAGGTGCTTCAACGGATATCAAGTGCTCCTTTAAGTGGGCTCTCCTCCACATCAACTTCAACATCACAAATACTCCAGTCCTCAAAGGTGTCACCCCAATCGCACTTGCTTCCTCACAGCTCCCAAATCTCCAGCTGCCCGTCTGAGTATGAGGTAGAACAGATGGTTGAGTCTGCAGAGCTGTTTACTCATACTATAGCCTGGGAATCAGAGGTCGACTCCAGCGCTTCTGTGAATCCAGACGAGGAAATGATCTGCACTGATGCCCAGAATCTTTATGAGTCGGATCCATGACCAGACGCAGAAGGTTCTGACCATAATGTAGACCCTCATTCCCAAACTGTAACTCCTGTTGGTGGAGACAATGAGGAAGACGATGATAAGACTCAAATACCTGATTGGAGCGACAACTTTAGTTTTTTGTCAGGGCAGGAACAGGTTGGCTCTGAGGACGACGGGTGTGATAACGCACAGGGTGATGATGATGAGGTTGGAGATCCCACTTATTGTCAACCCACAGTCAGCCAAGAGATGAGGTCAGCAGAGGAGGTGGAGGAAGATGCTAGTGACGACGAGGTCAGGTTGCGCCTTCCTGGACAGAGACGTAGTACTGGAAGCACGTCAACAACTGCATCCTCAAATACAACTCTGCCTCTGACCACAAGTCGTGGTGGCTCTTCAGGTCGCATGGGTGCTAAGCCTTGCATAGCCAGGGCATTTTTTCAGATCGATAAAGATGACCCAACTCGTGTTATCTGTAACATTTGTCAGCAAAAGCTAAGTAGAGGCCAAAAAATACATAGTTTGAGTACTTCATGCATGAACTGGCACATGGACATGAAGCATAAGTTGCAGTGGGAAGCTCAGTGTGCTACAATGCGGCCTAGCCGGCCGGGCCAACCACCGTCTGCCATATCTTGTGCATCCGCGGCCTCTTCATCCTCTGTGACTGGGGGGACAGCAGTCACACCTGTTTTGGGGCGCAGACCTGCCACCTCTTTACCCGCAACAGCCAGCGTGATTGGCAGGTCATCATTTTCTTTGGAGGTGGGAACACCAGCTGGTGTTGAGCGCTGTCCGACATCGATAGCACCACCTTTGGATCAAGGCAACCTAACATGTCCGCCTGCATCTTCCTCACAGACCGGCAGTTTGCCGGGGACACCCTTATCAACCCCGTCTAAGCACAATAGCCAGTCCTCGGTCCCTCAGATGTGGACAAGTAAAAGACCATTTCCTCCTAGCCATGAGAAAGCTAAGAGGTTGAATTTCACCATCTGCAAGCTCTTGGCTACAGAAATGCTGCCTTTCCGCCTGGTGGACACAGAGGATTTTCGAGACCTTATGTCCGTCGCAGTGCCCCAGTACCAGATGCCCAGTCGGCACTACTTCTCAAAGAAAGGTGTGCCTGCGCTCCACCAGCATGTCGCACACAACATCACCGCTTCTTTGAGAAACTCTGTGTGTGACAGGGTGCATTTCACCACAGACACTTGGACGAGTAGGCATGGACAGGGGCGTTACATGTCGCTGACTGGGCACTGGGTAACTATGGTGACAGCAGGACAAGGGGCTGCTGTCCAAGTCTTGCCGTCCCCACGAGTTGTGCGTCAATCCTCTTTATGTCAAAGTTCCTCCACTGCTTCTGCCTCCTCAACCTCCTCTCGGTCTTCCACCTGCACCCAAAGCCTGTCTGGTCATGCCACAAGCTTTCTAACTGCGCAGAAGGGATCCTGCACACCTCCTTACTATGCTGGCAGTAGGGCTCAACGTCATCAGGCGGTTTTTACATTGAAATGTCTGGGAAATGTGAGTCACACAGCTGAGGAGTTGTGGTCAGCTCTGGAGAACCAATTTCATGAATGGTTGTCTCCACTGGACCTGAAACCAGGGAAGGCCGTGTGCGACAATGCTGCAAACCTGGGTGCGGCCCTTCGCCGGGGCAATGTCACACACGTGCCTTGTATGGCTCACGTGTTGAACCTGGTTGTCCAGCAATTTTTAGCCCACTATCCCAGACTAGATGGCCCTCTGCAGAGGGCACGGTCGCTGTGTGCTCACTTCCGCCGTTCGCATCCCACAGCTCAGCGACTTACATCTCTACAGAAGTCGTTGGGCCTGCCACTTCACCGGCTAAAATGCGATGTGCCTACCCGGTGGAATTCAACTCTGCACATGTTGCAGCGACTGTGGCAGCACCGACAAGCCCTGGTGCAATACGCTCTGACGTATAGCCTGGGCCAACGAGATTCAGAGGTGGGGCAAATCACGCTGGAGGAGTGGTCTCAGATCAGGGACCTATGCACCCTTCTGCACAGTTTTGAAATGGCGACGAAGATGTTTAGTGCTGACGATGCCATTATCTGCATGACTATTCCGGTGATTTACATGCTGGAGCACATGTTAAACAGAATTCGGAGTCAGGTGGTGGCATAAGAGGAGGTGGAGGAAGTAGAGGAGGAGGAGTTGTATGCGGAAGGGCTAACATCTGCAAGGTCCAGACGGTCGGCAGCACCAAGGCGGCAGGCATGTGAGGGTGGGGGAGATGGTTTTACCAGGGCGCATGGTAGCAGCCAAACTAGTGAGGAAGGTGCAGGAGCCCAGGAAGAAGTGGAGGACGAACTGATGGAAGACTCATCAGATGAGGGAGACCTTGATTACATTTCTGTTGTGCGAGGTTGGGGGGAGAGGACAGAGGAAGGAAGCATGATTGTTACCTCGCCACCAACACAACAGGGACTTGGTGCTCCTGGATGCGCAACACACATGAGTGCCTTCTTGCTGCACTACCTGCAACATGACCCTCGAATTGTGAGAATTAGAAATAATCCTGACTACTGGGTTGCCACACTGTTAGATCCCCGGTACAAAAGTAAATTTGCAGAAATTATTCCTGCCATAGAAAGGGATGCACGCATGCAGGAGTATCAGCAGAGACTGTTGCAGAATCTTACATGTGCTTTTCCACAAAATACCAGTGGTGCACGTAGTGAATCTCACAGTTCCAACTTGCCAACCGTGGGACCGTCAAGTGTTCAGCACTCAAACCGTAACAGAACCACAGTATCTGCTGGTAACATCAATTTTGCAGAATCCTTTCACCACTTTTTTAGCCCATCCTTTGCAAGGCCACAGGAGACAAGAAGTCTGACACATAGTCAACGCCTAGAGACGATGGTACAGGAGTATCTCCAAGTAAACATTGAAGCCACGACTGTGTCACTGGACCCTTGCTCTTTTTGGGCTTCCAATCTGGATAAATGGCCGGAGCTAGCCACTTACGCCTTGGAGATCTTGTCATGCCCCACAGCCAGCGTTCTGTCTGAACGTGTGTTCAGCGCTGCTGGTGGTGTGCTGACAGATAAGCGCACGCGGCTCTCCACTGATAATGTAGACAGACTCACGTTCATAAAGATGAACAAATCATGGATCCGAAACGACTTTTCTACCCCTGTGTCATCCTGGGGAGAGTAAAAGCTTGATGATTGGTTAAAATCACCCTACCAACCGTTTTAAGCTTTCAAATTACTAATCATGTTTATCTGTATCTTGGCTGGAAAATAATTTGGGCTTTGTAGCAGTGTGCAGCACTGATTCTATTAGGCCATCTATAATAAGCTCCACCAGAATTAAAATTACTAATCATGGTTATCTGTATCTTGACTGGAAAATAATTTGGGCTTTGTAGCAGTGTGCAGCACTTATCCTATTAGGCCATCTATACTAAAGCTTCACCAGATTTAAAATTAATAATAATTTTTAGCTGCATCTAGCCCGGAAAATAATTTTGGGGCTCCGAGATGCGCAAGACACATAAGTGCCTTCTTGCTGCACTACCTGCAGCATGACCCTCATATTGTCAGAATTCGAAGTAATCATGACTACTGGGTTGCCACACTCTTAGATCCCCCAAACTTTTCGATCTACCTTTTCATTTTAATAAAGACCAAAAAAATGGTCATTTTTGAAATTATAAGCATTAGCAGGTTGTTAGAAACTGAAATCAAACAGTTTTCAACTCAAAACTTTATTCTAGGTGATGTTACATTTTCACATAGGACCCCTTGTTCGAAAGGAGCTTCTGAACTCTCTCGTCCATTGAATTTGTCAGGTTTTGGATGGTTTCTGCTTCAATTGTTTTGCATGAGGACAGAATACCCTCCCAGAGCTGTTGCTTAGATGTGAACTGCCTCCCGCCATCATAGACACTCCTTTTAATGATGCTCCAAAGGTTCTGAATGGGGTAGAGGTCAGGGGAGCATGGGGGTCACACCATAAGTTTGTCCCCTTTTATGCCCATATCAACCAGAGATGCAGATGTTTTATGTGCAGCATGAGATGGTGCATTATCATGCAGAAAAATGATCTTGCTGTGAAATACACGGTTCTTCTTCTTGAACCATGGCAGGAAGTGCTGTTTGAGAAAATCCACATACATTATGGAGTTCATCTTTAGCGCCTTCAGGGATCCTAAAGGGGCCGACAATCTCTCTCCCCATGATTCCAGCCCAAAACATTACTCCACCTCCTCCTTGTTGGCACTGTAGCCGTGTTTGCGTGGGGTGTCCATCAACCAGCCATCCTCCACTCCATCCATCTGGACCATCGAGCGCTGCACGGCACTCATCCGTGAACAAAACAGTTTTGAAATCAGTCTTCATGTAATGTTTGGCCCACTGGAGCCGTTTCTGCTTGTGTGAAGTGGATAGAGGAGGTCGACAGGATGGCGTATGCACAGCTGCAAACCTCTGAAGGACCCTGCATCTTGTTGTTCGGGGGACGTTGGAGGCACAAGCAGCTTCAAAAAATTGTCTGCTGCTATGACAAGGCTTTTTTGCCGCTGCTATTTCAACCTGACGTAATTGCCTGTAGGAAAGAGTCCTCAATTTGCCCTTATCAGCACGCACACGTGTGTACTGTGAATCAGCTACATACTTCTTGATTGCCAAGACACTTCATCCTGATCATCGCACAATGTTGATTGTAGTCATGCCTTGACCTAAACACTCCACAATTTGTTGCTTCTCAGCAGCCGACACATCCTTTTTCTTTCCCATTTTGGCAGAAAATGTAGACTGCTTAAAAATGTGAGACAGCCTTCTTGAGTAGTCTTGCCTTTCATTGGACACACCTGCCAAACTAATTAGCACAGGTGTCTGCAATTGCTTACAGTGATATAAAGAGCCCTGACACACATCACCATCAATGAGTTTAACTGACAAACAAACAAATTCTTCCCTTATCACTCCTAAACACTTTTTGCATAATAATTTGGAACGCAGTGTACATGTGCTTTTCCACAAAACACCAGTGGTTCACGTAGTGAATCTTACAGTTCTAACTTGCCAACCGTGGTCTGTATGGAGTTGTTCAATAAAGGGCCCAAAATTAAGATAACATAGATGGGAGAGGTCTCTATGAATAGGAATTCCTAAGTATTTGATACCCTGTGAGGGCCAGGCAAAGGGAAAGTTGGACTGGATGGAATCCTATATGGATTTGGGGAGGGAGACATCGAGGGCCTCAGACTTCGCTGCATTGATTTTAAAATTTGACCATGTAACAAAGTGATCTATTTCAGCCATAACAGCATGGATGGATATATGTGATTGAGTGATATATGCTAGGACATCATCAGCAAATAGAGAGCACTTGTACTCGGTGCCTCCCACCTCAATCCACCTAATATTGGGGTTATGGCGAATTGATGAGAGCAGGTGCTCCGTCACTAGGATGTATAAGAGAGGGGACAGAGGACATCCCTGCCTTGTCCCATTGGTGATTGTGAAAGGTGATGAAAATGTTCTGATGCACCCCCTGGGCCTTGGGACACCCGGAGCCGGACCCTTTTTGGTGGATGCTGGTGGTTGTAGTCTTCGTGGCGGCGACCCGGTTCCGTGGCTCAGGGTGGTCAAACCAGTGGCGGAACTATTTATGTGGTTTTGATGTTTAAATGTCCGACTACGCCACCCGTGGATTGCGGTCAGAGTGAACCGCCGCTGCAGGGCAGACCGCTGAGGCTGGTGTTGTGGGTGCAGCAGAGCGTAGCATAACTCCCCACGGGAGGAGTATAGCCTCAGGGCAGTGTATGCGGAGGATGGGGGTGATGGTGCAGGGCAGCAGCAGTAACGACACGGAGTCAGTGATGCAGTCCAGTGCCTTTACTCACAGTTCTTATTATCCAGACCACGTCTGCAGGTAACGGCTGCCCACGTCGTACTGTGCTCACCAGGTGAGGGGCTCAGACAACTCCCAGATAACTTTGGAGCACTTCACAGGACCCCCTTTGTGTGTCCTTTGTCTGGCCTTTCTTACCAACCCTTCTGTCCGGCTGCCTCGGGCCTCCTCTTGGTAAACTTGGCGCCAGTTTCCCTGACCCTATGTGGTGCCTTCCTAGCGGGTGTAGCGAGGGGCTGCGCCACATAAAATGTCACAGCCTCCGGTTTCTAGCTGAGGGTCGTTTCCTGCCTCCACTAGTTTCGGGGACCGGTCTCCCCCTTTGGCCTGACCCCTCCACACAGGTGGATTCGGGCGTGCGGTGGCGACTCGCCCGTCCGCATCCCTGGGATCCCTTCATTCCTCGTTCCTGGAGCCTTCTCCGCTCCTCTTCCTTCCTTCTCCCTCTTCCAGGCCTGGGCCTCTGTTACTAGGCCCGCCTCCGGAGCAGAGCTCATGCAGAGCCCCTGATCCCTGCCACTTCTGCTCAGACTTCTCTGCACTGAACTAAGATGGTGCCCACCTTTTATACTCCCTTCTCAATGCACCCAGGAACTGCTTCCTCCCTGCTCCTGCACTACAGGGTTCCCCTTCCTCAGTGTTCCCTCCCCCCACTCCAGCCAGGGCCAGGGACTGTCGTGCCCATCTCAGAGGCATATTGGTCGCCCTGCCCCACGGCAATGTGGTGTAATGCATGCAGGTGTCGGGTCCTGATCCACACTCCATCCTTACCTGAGAGTGAGATATCACACCTCTGGGTGAGGTGCAATACCTCTGTAGCAACCGAGCCCTCAGGGTGCTACAGTTCCATTTATCTTCAGCCTAGGTGACGTATTGTGATACAGGGCCGTGATTTTGGCTATAAAAGGGTCCCCTAGACCCCTACCCCAAGCTTTTTAAGAGAATCATATATGGCGTGCCAGGAGACTCTATGGAATGCTTTCTCAGCATCCAACGAGAGTATCTAATTACAAATTTTTAACTGCATCTAGCCCAGGAAATACTTTGTGCCTAGTAGCAGTGTCTGCTAGTCAGCGGATTATCCCGGCTGTTAAGCAAGCTACACCACCTGTAGTTTAGACACTTAATTTTTTTTAAGGAAATGCTTCGGGACCATGGGATACTCAGTGAAGAGCATCAGGAGGCACCCCAAGGCATAGGGGCTGGGACTGGCAGTAGGATGCCTTGCGGTGGACAGCCGAGCTCGATCCTTATAACAGCTTTTTAACTGCAGCAGCTTTAGTGGACGCTACTGGAGCTGGAATTACGCGGCTGCTGGCATGAGACTTGCCCTCCAATAGATCCTTGTAAATGGATTTAAAGTGTATTCATTCAAATTAGAGAGACAATTTAAATTAAAAAGCTTAGAGCTGCCTCCACCACAGGGGGGCTCACTCGACCCACCAGCGGACAGGCACCAGTATTGGGAGAGGGGGGCTGGCCATCAGGGTTCACCGCGGCTCTGGCACAAACCCGGCGACACGGAGGTGGCACGGGCAGGAGCGGACTGGCCGTGTCGGCTTCTCACTTTTTGGATTTTAGAAGGGCATGACATGCCTATATCTGTGTCTCCCCCTCCTTTTACTCCTCCACCTCTTTTATTTTCGCATGACTATATGTACTTGTCACTTTTCCATGTGTTAGTTATGTCTTCTGAGCAGTTTGTCAGCTTTTGGACACCTTTGAAGGTGTTTTCTATGTGTTTCTATGTGTTTTTGTTTTCCTGCCATTGGTTTTAACGGTGTTCGAAGGTGTTCGACGAACAGTTCGACGAACAGTTCGACGAACACACGGGTGTTCGACGAACCGAACCGAACTCGAACACTACGGGGGTGGCTCAACACTATTCTCAACACCACCAGATGATAGCACTGAACATAAACTCAAATCCAGTGGTTATTTTTTTGGGGGTCTACATTCCCATGCACCCATTCACACTCAGACATGGGTATACGCTTCAGGAATTGTTCTATTTTATGTCGCTGTCCTCCTTCTCTGCTTCCTTCACCACCATATTACCAGGGTGACCATCATGCCATGCCCACATCATTTTTTAAGGGTGTTTCTGATTAGAGACGAGCGAATATTTCAATATTCATTTTGGATTACGATCGCAGTTTTTGCAATATTCGCCAATGTAATTTTCAAATATTCGCTGAACGCCATTGGATTCAATGGGGGCCAAAAACGCATACAGAACACCTCCAAATGGTTGAAACTGCCAAAAACACATCAATTTAGAGGCAGACACCAGTAGGGTACAAGTTGTAAAATTATTATTATTTATTCCATGGCACTTTACATGTGAAAAGAGGTCTCAGACTGGTACAAGAGAAGAGAGGACCCTGCCATTGAGGGCGCACAAACAGTCTATAAGGGATGGGTGAGGATACAGTAGGTGAGGGTAGAGCTGGTCGTGCAGCGGTATGGTGGAGCGAGGGTTACTGCAAGTTGTAGGCTTGTCGGAAGAGCTGGGTGTTCAGCTTCCTTTTAAAGGTTTCAACAGTAGGCGAAAGTCTGATATGTTGGAGTAAAGAGTTCCAGAGTAGGGGGGATGCATGGAAAAAATCTTGTATGCGATTGTGGGAAGAGGAGATAAGACAGAGTAGAAAAGGAGATCTTGTGAGGATCGGAGGTTGCGTGCAGGTAAGTACTGGTAGACTAGGTCACAGATATATGGAGGAGACAGGTTGTGGATGGCTTTGCATGTCATAGTTAGGGTTTTGAACTGGAGTCTCTGGGCACTGGGGAGCCTGTGAAGGGAACTTATAGATTGCAATCTTATAGATTGCTGGAGCCAGTCCACAGTAAAAAAGTGGCCATAGAATGTCCGGGAACCTTCCCACAGATTTTTCTTAGCCAGGGCTGCTTCTCGGTAGGGTTGGAAGGGCCCCCCAGAGAACCGGAGACCCCTCCGGTGGGGCCTGGCTTCTCCTTCAGGAGAGTTCATAGTGCAAACCTTGCAGGTCGTGATGATGATAGAGGCCACCATCTCCTTAGCTTGCTGCTGGAACTTTTCTGTGGGAATCAGTTTGGCTCCTACCAGCCTGGAATATTTCCAGTGAACTATGGCACAACACCATGGTATTAGCAGTCCCTCCAGTACCAGTAGGGAAGCCATCCACAATTTCCTTCTCAGGAATTTTATTTGGTAGACTGAGTGGCTGCCCAAATACATTAATTTTTTACAAATGAGCTGAAGATACTGAGTAGCAGTAGGTGCAAGTCTCTCCACATGCTAGATATCAGAGGGAGAACAGAGAGGGGAGCACAGTGGCTCAATGGTTAACACTGAAGCCTTTCAGCGCTGGGGTCCTGGGTTCAAATCCCACCAAGGACAACATCTGCAAGGATTTTGTTTGTTCTCTCTGTGTTTGCGTGGGTTTCGCCCTCAGTAAAAAAGCAAACATAGAGTGTCCAGGAACCTTCACACAGATTTTCTTAGCCAGGGCTGATTCTAAGCAGGGTTTGGATGGGCCCACCTGAGAATCCTCCTGTTGGCTCTGGCTTCTCCTTCAGGAGAGTTCATATAGCACAAACTTTGCAGCTGCCATGGGGCTCTTGAGCGGGGGAAGAAAGGTGGGCCCTCAGAATCAAATCCCAATGTTCTTCAGTGTGACACTGCTTCTCGGTGAGAGTTGAATTTCACCACAGCCATATTCTTTAGCTCTGTGAAAGGACTGGCATAGAGGGAAACTGTATCTACTCCTGCTTTCATTTCTCCCAGGAAAGTCTTCAATGCAGCTTGTTGCATAAGCAGTGGCAGCCCGTACAACATCAGCTCACACTTGTCGGTGGTGCTTCGACACACAAAGATCTTTCTTTGCACCTTGAATTTCATGACTACAGAGTTGGGCAATGCCTTGATCTGCAATGAGAAATAACATGCATAAGCAGCACATCCAATCCAGAGTAAAAAAGCAGCCAGAGTGTCCGGGAACCTTCACACAGACTTTTCTTAGCCAGGGCTGCTTCTCGGACAGAGTTGTAATTCACCACAGCCATATTCTTTAGGTCGGATGAAAAGGCTGGCATACAGGAAAACTGTATCTACTCTGGCTGCCACCAGGTTCCAGCCATTGTCACACACGACCATGCATGGCTATGTGGCACTCCAGGGGTCTGGTTGCCACAGTGGCATTGCCTCCTTCACAAGGGGTGATGCCATGCCTGGAAGCAAGGAGGGGTCCCCTAATCAGGGATATCAGCATCCAACACTTTCCTGGCTCCATACCAGAAAGGGGAGCTCCTCCTCTTTAAACTGGAATCTGGAGGCTGGGTTAGTAAGAGTGGGTTGAAGAGCGTTGGAGACAGGAGAGCGACAAATAAGGACCTGGGGAAGTGAACTGTGGACAAGCTCACCCCAGAGAGAAGAGCAAGTGAACCAAGTGAACCGGACACCGGAGTCCGTGGTTGTGGGGCACTGAAGGCCCAGCAGCAGAATCCGGAGGGCAGGAGACTGCAGATCTCCTGGCCCCACCAAACACCGGGTGGCACAGCAGCACCATAGGGCCCAGCACCGCCTTGTGGGAGCGACACTTGAGGAAGGCCCGAGCTTCCTGCCATACGGGTGAGGAAAAAAGACGTTTTACTCAGGGACGAGGGCTGCAGCATAGCTTCAAGCAGCAGGGTCAAAGAAAATAGCGCAGATGGAAGGCCTACAACTCCACCTGGTGAGGTGGATCCCCAACTTGCTTCCAGGCCCCAGTCTGCTCTGTCAAACCGCACGTAAAGGTACAGGAAACCATTATTAATGTGTTGTCTGTTCATTACCTGCGCCCTCAGCCCTGCACGACATTGTCCCTGCCGACAACATCTACTTTTCAAATCATCTACACTGCCCTGGAGCTTAGCTCTGCCTGTGGAGAGCTGAACCAACTCTCCTGCATCATAATCAGCTTCAGTGGATCTGCAGCGTGGCGACGGCCCCATATAGCTGCATACCACAGGTGGCGTCGCGAACATTATCTCTAAAATCTTTATTCCCTTTTACTTTTCCTTTAATTGACCGTCCTGGGTCACGGACCAGGTCACTACCACCGTGACATCCCCAGCACCGACCGGCCTGGCTACCGAGTACCCCACAGCCCAGGGGACGCGTCAGCTGTATATTCAATGGTGAGAGCCACAGATCTGGCTGCTGTGTTACAGCTTTCAACAACTCTGCAGTTGTGTGCGGTTTATCACCTAATCATTAAGCATATTAGTTTCAGCACAGGCTGTTGCGCTTGGCCGAGGCAGTGCTGCAGTGCTTCCAGCTTTTGACTGGTGTGGTCATTTTGGAAATGGAGGCCGAACAGGAGAAGGAGGTGCAGGAGCTGAGCAATGTGATTACATTTGAGGTCACATTGGCGAGTCTGGTTTTTATACTAAAGAAAGATCTTACTGTGTTTTTATTCATTTTTTTTTTTGTATGTCTCTTTAAATGTGTATTGGAGTGCGTCCTAATTTTTGGCAGCTCTTGAAATTGCTGCATATACAATAAAAGTATAGGAGACCTACTCCTTAATAATGGGAAGGACAATTCAAATAGATTCTATCATACACAATACAGTAATGTGAATAAAATCAAAACAATCTGGCTGTCTTCTGCGAACAAGTAAATGGAGCAGTAAAATGGTGCACACTGACAAACTTCTAAATGGAGGTCAATATTTTCCACATTCACTACAAATGGCTGGATTTGCACCGCACTTATATGTAATACGTCTGACGGACACCCACGGTTTTAAATAGCGAGCTTGTAGTTTAATATTCTTCACAGCGACACATGTGAATAGCTTCACTGACACATTGCTACAAACTCTAAATGGAGGACAATATTTTCCACATTCACTACAAATGGCTGGATTTGTACCACAGTTATAAGTGATATGTCTGACGGACACCCACGGTTTTAAATAGCGGGCTTGTAGTTTAATATTCTTTACAGCGACCACGTTTGAATAGCTTCACTGACACACTGATGCAAAACTTTAAATGGAGATGAATATTTTCCATGCTAACTACAAATTTCTGGATTTATATCGCTTCAATATGGGATCACGTCTGATTATGGAAAAGATCTGGCTGTATTCTGCAGTGCTAACAAGTAAATGGAGCAGAAAAATGGTGTAATCTGGATTGCTTTTTAAGCAAAAAAACAGGATTAAGATAAAAACAAAAAATTGCCCTGGCCCCTGATATCTGGGTCTATGTCTTCAAATATCTGTAATTATTGCAGCAGCAGCAGACAGGACGTTCAATGGACCCTCTTGCGCTATATGCACTGCAGTCTCCCACATACACTGCCTGCCTGCCTAACTCCTGCCTAACACTGATTATTTGCTGCTGGATTAGTCCCCAGAAGGACTGTTAGTTAAAATGAATATATATATGTTGTGGAATACCTATACTAACAGGATGTTCAATGGACCCCCTTGCACTATATGCACTGCAGTCTGCCACATACCCTGCCTGCCTAACTACTGCTATTACCACTGAATATATGCAGCTGGATTAGTCCTCAGAAGGACTGTTAATTCAGATGGATATATATATATATATATATACTGTGTGTGTATATATATATATATATATATATATATATATATATATACTGTATATACTGTATATATGTTGTGGAATACCTATACTAACTATAGACAAGCAAATCTCTCCCTGCCTCAGCAGCACCTCCCTACTCTGCCTTTTTCTAGGGTAGTCTGTGATGAGCATAGCGGCGCCAGGTCTTATATAGACCTGATGACGCTATGTGGCCAGCCAATCACTGTAATGCCACAACCAACATGCTCATAGTCTCACGGCTTTAAGTATCACCTCTACGCTGACCTCTCTGGACCTGGTATCACCTGCTTACTAACCAGAATCCCACAATGTGTGTCCTCTGTTTCATCTTTCTTCTCTGCTAGATTTGTAAAACTTAACATGGATAATCTTTCATCTTTCCACCATCTCATTCATCCCCCAAACTGACCTATCCATCAAAGTGAATGGCTGCCCACTCTCCCCAGTCCCGCAAGCTTGACTCTGATCTGTTCTTCAAATGTCAGATCCAAGCCCTTTCCACTCCTGTTGACTCCAACTCCAAAGTATCTCGTGGATCCGCACATTCCTCAACCATGAATCTAGAAAAGCACCAGTGTGCACCCTCATCATCTCCCGCCTCGACTACTACAAGTTCCTGCTCTGTGGCCTCCCTTCTACCACTCTCGCACCTCTCCAATCTATCCTAAACTGTGCTGGCTGATTAATCCACCTGTCACCCCACTATTCCCAGGCTTCTCCCATCTGTTAATCTCTGCGCTGGCTCCCTGTTGCCCAGAGACTCCAGTTGAAAAGTCTAACTTTGGCATACCAATCCATCAAAAACCTGTCTCCTCCATACATGTGTGACCTAGTCTCCCTGTACTAGTTACCTGCATGAAACCTCCCATCTTTCCAAGATCTCCTTCTCTACTTCCCTCTTATCTCTTCTTGTCACAATCGCATACAAGATTTGTCCCGTGCATCTCCACTATTGTGTAACTCTGTACCCCAAGACATCAGACTGTCACCTACCGTGGAAACCTTGAAAAGGAAGCTGAAGACTCACTTCTTGTGACAAGCGTACAATCTGCGGTAACCCTCTCTGACTCTCTGTACCCTGAACTACTGTATCCTCACCCATCCCTTGTAGATTGTTTGTGTGACCTGCGGGCAGGGTCCTCTCTCCTCTCGTACCAGTCGGTGAGTCACCGACGGTGACCCCTTTTTACATGTAAAGCACCACGGAATAAAAATGGCTATAATAATAATAATAATTAGAGTACTTGTACTCTGGGTCAATTGATGGCACTTTCCAGGTGTCTACCCCTAATTTGATGTGTTTTCGAAGCTTTTGGGCCCATTTGAGGGTGTTGTATATGCATTGTTTTGCACCCTATTGAATCCTATGGTGTTTACGATCGTCAAATATTGCAAATTTGACGATCGTAATCCGAACCGAATATTGAAACATTCGCTCATCTCTACCGGGACAGAAGAACATGGGCCTGGAATGGAGGAAATGGGTACCCAGGATGGAGTAACATAGGAACCCAGGATGGGGGAACATAGGGATCTGGGATGGGAGACATTATTAAAATAGGAGCCCAGGATGGGGATATTCTGAAGTAAAGGGGCCCAGGATCTGAGACATTTTTAAATAAAGGGGTGCCAGAATGGGTGACATAACTATTGTATGGGGGCCAGAATGAGGAACATACATTATTGGTTTATGGTGGCAAGTGGGGGACATAATTAGTGTATGGGGTCAATCAGGGGACATAATTACTGCTGTAATATAATTTACTTTTGAGGATACTATCTTCCATGGGGGGAACAAAAGGGAGGTCTTGTTACTATTTTCTGCATAGACAAGTCTTGGCTGGAAGAAGTGATAGCGGAATGTGGCGGATGGAGTAGAAAAGCGACGATTAATGACTTTAACTAGAGACATCAGTGGTAAGTCACTGTATTACATGTACACTATATACTATATACAGAGCTCCTGTGTATAATGTCACCCTCCCTGTCCCATGACTATTACACAGTAGCAAATATGCAGTTACAGAGATTCTCCAGTGAAAACAAGTAATCACCTATCCTAAGGCCACATTCACACATTCAGTATTGGGTCAGTTCTTTACATGAGTATATGTCAGCCAAAACCAGGAGTGACTTAAAAATGCAGAAGTGGTGCACTTGTTTCTATTATACTTTCCCTCTAATTGTTCCACTGCTGATTTTGGCTTACTAATGTAAATTATGTAAAAAACTGTCTACATACTGAATGTGTGAACGTGGCCTAAGTATAAGTGATAAGTTATTTATTTGTGGTGGTCTGGCTGCTGGGACCCGCACTGATTGGCAGAATGTGCAACTTTTATCTCCATTAGCATGGAGCTGCATTTATGACTCAACCACTGATACATTCATTCCCTGAGTGGCTGCATGCTGCACTTGGCTTTTTCTGGAAGTCCCAAAAGAAGATGAATGGAACTGACCTGCTACACCATTTTAAAATGGGGATAAAAGTGCCCTATCAGGGATAAAAGTTCCCCGTTCTTCCTATCTGTGCGGTTTCCAGTGGTTGGATTCCACCAATCAATAAGTTATCATCTACCTAACCTGTGGATCGATGATAACTTGTCTTCATCAAAGAACCCCTTTATTGCAAACTACCGTAATTATACATTCCAGTTATGGTGGCTCACTGTAGATGTGCAGTGCCACCTGTATTTTGCAGTTGACACTCCACTATAACAGGGATAATGGCTTACAAGTATTTGCTTATAGATGTAGAGTGGAACACATAAATTTTTTTATTGGTTGACTCTGGCTCTCTGATGCCATTAGATATATAATCTTCCAAGAGGGCTTACCTAAGCATTGTGGCCGTTTAAGTTCATCTCTTCATGTCAGCTGTTTTCTCTATGTAAGGACACTTTTAGCTGGACAATGAGTTATACCTCAAAGGTTGTATAGTCAAGGAATGGTTCCATGCTACACTGGCAATCACAGTTCCCACATCTTTATCCTATACAGAGCAAGAAAGTGATGGGATATTGTCATTTTTTAATAGTGAGGGTCTTACTTCCAGGACCCTTGATGAATGTGAGAGTAGTTGTGCACAACAGCTCCTCATTTGGACCTATCTCATAAGAACAAAGCTTTATTTTTGTAGTTGGGTAGCTACTATACATTTTCAAATATTCTAATCATTTTTATGTGTGTAATGGAACCAATGGTGTATCAATAAAGTGTACCATTAAATGAATATTCATTCTCTGACAATCCTTATTTATATATTTTTGTCTTCTCATAGTCTGGATATGGCTCTGTAGTGTTAACCCGCAGTGTGGACCACAAACTTTACATAATATGAGTGCCTATAATCATCACAATCAGCCAAGTGTAGCGTGCTTGGAGAAATTTTGATGGCAGACATGGCTTGTCTCTTTAAGGTAACAGGTGCTGACAGTCAAGCAGACTGCTCAATCTAAAAATGGAAAGATAGTACTATTAAGTAGATTAGTTCATAATGAAACAGGGAATTACACACACTGCACTACTCATAAACGCAGCTACTGATTTTATTTACAGTACAATCAGAGTGATTTGAATCAAAAATTATTCGTAAAGATTTACATTAAAAAAAATATTAATCATTCATTTGACAGAAGTCAAATTAATGTATCAAAGCAAAAAAACACTTTGTGATTACGCATCTGTGATTTAAGCTCTGATGTTTCTTGTACTAGGCCACGATATGCACACTCTGGAGCTCGTCAGGGGCTGCAGAATACACCACATAAAGAAAATAGGCTAAGCTATGTGTAAGATGAATAGTTGTACTATACATTTATAAATGTGTATATATACAATATACTGTATATAAACACACAGACTCAAATAAAATAATATACTGTATATATATACATGCTCCTCAACAATTGAAATTGCATCATCACTTCCCATTATCATCTGAAGAAGATGAATCATCAGCATAGCTCGATTTATATCTGAATAAAGGCCTGCCCTGCTAAAAGAAGTACTGGGAGCATCCAAAAATTTCAAAGATCAACTTTAAGACCGAATTCAGACAACCATGTATCACAGTCCTGCCCTTAACTTATCAGCTTCAGATATGCCTATGAGGATGTCAAGTTTGGGTTAGGAAACCCACGGCCAGTCCTTCCTAGAGATGAGCGGATCTTTTGAAATTCAAATTCGCCAACTTCATTGAATTTTTTCCCCAAAATTTGATTTAATCTCAATACAAGAAAGCTTGTAATTGTTCAGAAAATACATGTGGTAGAGGGGAGAGAGAGAACTCTGCTGAACATAGGAGCTTACACTTTACAGGAGAGAGAGAGATAGAAGGCCCCACTGATCATAAAACCTTATGCTCTATAGATGAGAGAGCACCCTGCTGACCATCAGAGCTTGAACACTAAAGGAGAGAAAGAGAGCGGACCCCACTGACCATAAGAGCTAACACTCTACAGGAGAGAGAGGACCCTTACACTCTACAGGAGAGAGAGAGATAGAAGGCCCCACTGATCATAAAACCTTATGCTCTATAGATGACAGAGCACCCTGCTGACCATCAGAGCTTTAACACTAAAGGAGAGAAAGAGAGAGAACCCCACTGACCATAAGAGCTAACACTCTACAGGAGAGAGAGGACCCTGCTGACCACAAGAGCTTACACTCTACAGTAGAGAAAAAGAGAGGACCTCGCTAATCATAAGAGGTTGCACTTTATTGGAGAGAAAGAGAGAGCGGACCCCACTAACCATAAGAGCTTACACTCTACAGGAGAGTAAGAGATAGAACCCCACTGACCATAAGAGCTCACACTTTACAGGAGAGAGAGGACCCCACTGGCCACAAGAGCTTACACTTTAGAGGAGACAGAAGACCCCGTTGATCATAAGAGCTTACACCAGAGTACTAACCACCACTGTATTAGGAATGATAATCTGCTTGATGTCATAGCTTCAGGACATTGTGGGAGACCTGTTTTTAAGCATAAAATGATGTTAACCTGCTTTCTGATGCTTTAGCAATTTGAGAAATGGTGCCTAGCAAGTTTTTTTTTTGCAAAACTTTCAAAATGTTCAAATTCGAGTGAAACCTCGAATTTTGGGAAATTCAACTCAAACTCAATCCTTTTGTGGATTGATCCGCTCATCTCTAGACTTTGCATAATATAACGATCTACACTCACACCGTGATAAACTAAGAGATTGTCAAGTCTATGTCAGGAGACCCATGGCTAGTACCTAGACCCTTATATATAAATGTCTGAATTTGTCCCTATGCATATGACGTGCCCCCTGGGCCATGTGTGGGGGAGTACCCGGAGCCGGGTCTCTGTGTAATGCTAGGGGTTGTAGTCTCCGTGGCGGCTACCCGGTCCCGTGGCTCAGGGTCGTCAAACCAGTGGCAGATCTGTTTATTTGGTTTTTAATGTTTAAATGTCCGACTACGCCACACGTGGATTGCGGTCACTGAGAACCGCCGCTGCGGGGCTGACCACTGAGGCTGATGTTGGGTGCTCAGCAGAGGGTAGTATAACTCCCCACAGGAGGAGTATAGCCTCAGGGCAGCTTGTGTAGATGGTAAGGGTTGTGGTGCATGGGCGCAGCAGAAATGACTCAGAGTCCGTGCAGTGCAGTTCAGGGTCTTTACTGTTGGTAATGAAGAAGGCCCTGCCGGGAGTACTGGCTGACATTAGAGGCCTGGTCAGTCTGTGAGCGAACAAGAGTCCCCCTGGCCAGGTGGAGGTGTAGGCCTTCTCGTCTGACTGCACTCTTCCTGGCTACCCTGCTGTAATCGTGTAGTAGCACACGTCCCTGAGTGTACCGTGTGGTGCTCACCCGTATGGCTGGTGACTTGGGGCCTTTGGTACCTTCCGCTCCTCAATGGTGGTGCCGGTCCCTTGCGTGTGACTGAGCCTCCGGGCTTTCTATGGCCAGAGGACCTGAAATCCCCTGCCAGGTGGTTTCTGCTGCTGGATGTGGATATCCTCACAGCCTCGGACTCCGGTGTCCGGTTCTCTGCGTCTTCGGCCAGGACGAGCTCTGCTAGCTCCAGTCCCTGGCCTTCAGCTCCTGTCTCCTACAGAGCTCCTTGCTGCTCCTCTGTCCCTTTCTCTGGACTAGAACTCGACTCCCTAACCACGCCCCAGATCCAGTTTATAAAGGGCAGGTTCCTCTCCTCCCTGGACTGGGGCAGGAGGCGTTGCATGCAATAGTGCTCCTGACCAGGAAAACCCATGCTCGCTCTCAGACATGGTATTTCTACCACTATGGCACCCAGACCCCCTGGGGTGCCACATTCCCCCCTGGTAAACTTTAGTTCTCCAGGACTAAACACATTTTATGAAAACATACATAACAGGGCATAAGCAATAACACATCAACATATGTACAAGGAGTTCAGTCTTTATAGGTCACGGCGCTTCCGTAACCAGGTGTCCATGTCACCCAAGATGTATTCTGAGGGACCCTTCCCAAACCCTCCACGTAGGCCCTGGGGTGGCTACAAAGCATCGATGATCCAGCGTTGGACCACGTCTTCACCCACCTCCACGGGTTTTTGTTCTGTGGTCCGGACAAAAGGGGCACTTAACAGGTGCAACTATTTACAAGGTACAGTTCCAGTTATTCATTGTCCATAACCTGTCAGTCCATAAACCCTGTCGGGTAACTTGAGAAACATAATTATTATTCATGCAACAAACATAAAATATTTCAACATTTGCAATATACAGGTATATATCATTTTTTTTTAGATTCTCCAGCGAGCGGGCTTCTGACCTCTAGTGCTCCTAGTGGACCTACCTAACACACTATCTGGTGGTGTTCTTTCTGGGTCCCCTGTTTCCACCCCTTGTGTAGTGGGCTCGCTAGTGTCTGCACTACAGGTGTTTGGAGATGTTACGGGTATGTTGGGCAGCTTTCTGCGTAATCTTTGGCTTATCACGGGCACGGTTGCTCTCCCAACACTACTTGCTCTTCTGTAGGCCCTTGAGGGGCTGGCTGGAGAAAGGTAAGGACGGGTACCACAATAGCGTTGTTAATTTGTGTCCAGGACCGGGGAAATTCTCCGAGTACTGTACTGACCATTTCTTCCCTTTCCTCTGCGGGTTGCGGGCTATCTTGGTCTTCATCAGTGCTTTGCAGCTGCTCGGGACACTTCTTCAGGTGGTCTATGGAGACAGTGGCTGTGGTCTCTCCTCCATCCTTACTGATAATGCATACTTTCGGATTTTCATGACTTGAGGACAGTACTGTGTACGGGTCTTTCTCCCACTGGTCATCCAACTTATGGAGCCGCCTCTTCCTCTTCAAGACCTGCTCTCCAGGTGCCAGGGGAACAGTGGGAGCATGCTGGTTGTAAGTCCTCTCTTGCCTTTCTCTTGCTTAAGACAGACTTCTCTCAACACTCTCCTGCACTTTCCGGTACTGCTGCTGCTGTTCTGTATCCCAGTCTGCCTCTGGCGAGGTGTCCTCGGGTGTCAGGACTCCCATATCCAGGTCAATAGGCAGCTTACCAGGTCTTGCTCTCATTAGGTAAGCCGGGGTGCAGTTGGTGGAATTTACTGGGATGTGGTTATACAAGTCCACCAGATCAGGCAGTTTTTTAGGCCACAGACTGCGTTTTTCCAGGGGCAACGTTTTCAGCAAGTCTATCACCACCTAGTTCATCTTCTCGCACAATCCGTTGGTTTGGGGGTGATAGGGCGTTGTCCTTATCTTTTTGCAGCCATACAGGTTGCAGAACTCCTGGAAGACCTCCGCTTCGAAGGCTGGACCTTCGTCAGTCAACACTTGCTCCGGATACCCGTGTGGATGGCAGAAGTGCTGCTGTAAGGCTCTAGCAGCTGTCTGAGCTGTTAAATCCTTGACAGGGACCACCACCAGGAAACGGGAGTAGTGGTCTATGATGGTGAGGGCATAGACGTACCCGGACCTACTTGGAGCCAGCTTCACCTGGTCCAGGGCTACCTGTTCTAGTGGCTGCTTGGTGATGATGGGCTGCAGGGGAGTCTTCTGGCTGGCACGGTCCTTTCTTCTCAGGTTGCATGGGCCACAGTCTCTGCACCATCTCTCAATGGCCCCTCTCATGCCTACCCAGAAGAACCGTTCACGCAACAGGAACTCCAACTTCTTCCATCCAAAGTGCCTTGCTCCGTCGTGGTATGCCTCCAGGACCATAGCCGCGTCTCGTCTCGGGACCACTACCTGCCAGGTCAGCTCATGTGTCCGGGAGTTGACAATTCCCCAGCACAGCTTCCCCTTGTAGAGAAACAGTTTACTCTTCTCCTTCCACAGCTGTTTGGTCTCTTCTGGAGCGTCTGGGTCAAGGCGGGCATCAGCCTGAGTCAGCATCTCTTTTACCAGGCGGACGGCTGGGTCACTGTCTTGCGTCTCCGCCCAGCTGTAGTGGGGTAAGGGATTGAACGTGGCAGAGTGCTTGTCCCTTACACACTGGGAACACTAGGTAATTCCATGATGGTGGAACGCAGGGAGTTCAATCTCTTCCAGTTCTTCTGGATCTTCCCCTCCGTCCGGCAAGTTCGGCATCCTGGACAGGGCGTCCGCGTTAGCATTTGTGCGTCCCACCTGGTATTTGATGGTAAACTCATAGTTGGACAGCCGGGCCATCCATCTTTGCTCCAGGGCACCAAGTCTTGCAGTATCCAGGTGTGTCAACGGGTTGTTGTCCGTGTACCCAGTGAACTTGGCAGAGGCAAGGAAATGTTTGAAACGTTCCGTCACTGCCCACATCACTGCCAGGAACTCTAGCTTGAAGGAGCTATAATTCTTAGGGTTTCTCTCTGTGGGCCGTAGTTTTCGGCTGGCGTAAGCCCTGCTGGATCTGGGATAGTACGGCTCCCAGCCCCACGTTACTGGCGTCTGTGTGGAGGATGAAAGGCTGGCCGTAATCAGGGTAAGCCAGGATCTCATCCCCCATGAGGGCCATCTTCAGCTGGCGGAAAGACTCCTCTTCCAGCTTGTCCCACCTGAAGGGCGGCTTCTGATTCTTGGTCTTTGACTGACCTAACAGGAGGTCTTGCATAGGGGCTGCCATTTTGGTGAACCCGGGGATGAATCTTCGGTAGTAGCCTACCAACCCGAGGAACTGCCACACTTCCTTTATACTGGAGGGTCTTGGCCAGTCCTTAATCACTGTCATCTTATCAGGGTCTGGAGCTACTCCGTCAGCACTCACCACGTGTCCCAGGTACTGTACCTTTGGTTTCAGTAGATGACACTTGGAGGGTTTCACCTTTAGGCCGTAGCCTGCCAGGGCGTCAAACACCTCTGCCAGGTGTTTCAGATGGTCCTCATATGTTTTGGAATACACGATGACATCGTCCAGGTATAATAGGACCGTCTCGAAGTTCTTGTGTCCCAGACAACATTCCATCAACCGTTGGAAGGTTCCTGGTGCGTTGCAGAGCCCGAACGGCATACAGTTAAATTCGCTGAGTCCCATCGGGGTGGTGAATGCGGTCTTCTCCCGGTCCGCCTCTGCTACAGGAACCTGCCAGTACCCGCTAGTAAGATCCAAAGTGGAGAAGAAGTTAGCAGACTTTAATGCAGCTAAAGATTCCTCTATCCTAGGTAACGGGTACGCATCTTTGTGTGTGATACGGTTGACCTTTCTGTAATCTACACACATTCTCATGGTGCCATCTTTCTTTTTCACAAGAACTAGTGGAGCTGCCCAGGGGCTACAGCTGTCCCTGATTACCCCAGCCTCCTTCATTTCTAGCAACATTCCCTTGGCATTCGGATAGTGTGCAGGTCGGTATCTTTCCTTTATGGGTGGATGGTCTCCCGTGGGGATGTGGTGTTCTACCCCTTTTATTTGCCCAAAGTCTAGCGGGTTTTTGCTAAAGACTCTTTCGTACTCCTGAACCACCCGGTAGACTCCCTGTTTTTGGTGTGAGGGAGTTGAGTCGGTGCCCACATGCAGCTTCTGACACCAGTCCTCCATCTGTTTCTTGGAGCCGTTACCCTCCTCTGGTTGAGATGGAGGCAAGGGTTCCATGGCCTTTACAGAGTTTTGGTTAATGGTGAACAATTTGGCTAGAGTGGCATACCGGGGCAAGTATACTTCTCTTTCCCCAATGTTTAGGATGCGGACGGGTACCCTCCCATGGCGTACATCGACCATCCCACGTGCTGTCAAAATGGTGGGCCTACTGTCTGAGTAGACGGGTTCTACCATGGCTTGGTAGTCCTTTCCTCTTAACCCGATTGCAGTCCGGCACCAGATCATCATCTCACTTTTTGGGGGCATGGCGATAGGGAACGGGTCACTCATCCTAACACTACCAATCTCACCACCAGACAGTTCTACCTGTTGCCTTTTCATCAGGGCTCTGATCTCTTTTTGTAGGACACGCTGCTGGCTGGAGCTGGCATTCACCGCAACCTGCTGTAATATGACAATTATCTCTGCAAGACAATTTTCAATAACATTAGTACCCAAGGTTATCTTAGGGTGGCTTTCACGACGGTCAATGTCCACAATAATCAGTCCTTGCGCTAGCAGTTCAACTTTACCAATTTTGATGGTCACCTCCTTGAATCCCACCTGCGGTACGGGCTGACCATTGCTGGCGATGATGCTCAAATCGTTAACTGGGTAGCGGGTTATATCTGAGTCATTCCAGTACCGCTTAAAAAGCACATAGGGGATGGTGGTTACCTGTGACCCAGTGTCCAGTAGTGCACTCAAAGGAATGCCATCCAGCACCACAGGCAAGACCGGTCGTCCCCCTACGTACTTATCACACCAGCTCGATGGGCCTGATGGTCTTATGCCTGGGGGTCGGCCCTCTGCCCCAGGTTGGGCCTGTTTAAATGACAGTATCTTGCCATATGTCCTGGTTGGTTGCAGCGGCGGCAGATGGGTTGTCCGTCCTGGTCGTAGCGGTCGCTGGGCCTTCCTCTGGACGATGGGATCCTCCTCTGTCGGCGCCAAGGGACGTCCTCCGGACTGGAAGCCAGCTGGATCTTTCCTGGGGGGAACACCTGTAAAGACTGCACAGTTCTGGTTAGCGCGGCAACGCTTTTGGTCAGCTCTTGGATCTCATGGTGCAGGTCTGCAGCCGGGGCTTTGTCTAAAGCCTGTGCAACAGCTCCCACAGGCTCTGCAGACAAGGGCGCCGCCTCCTGGTGATAGGTGATAGCAGGGCGCCTGTGGGTTACAGCGCCACCTGGTGCCGGTTCTCTGAGCACCCGGATGGCCCTGTCTTTAAACTGTGCAAAGTCCAAATCAGGGTTCTGCACGGCCATTACACGCAACTGGGTTCGGTGGGTGCTGGACTGTAGACCCTCAATGAACTGTTCAGTCAACAGCTTATCCTCATTCCACACACTGTCAGGGTCTGCCTGCTTAATGGCTCTCAGGGCCTCCTGCAAATTCAAAGCATAGTCCCGTATACTGTCTTGTGCCCGATGTTTCCATCCATAAAATTTTAGCTTGATTTCTGCTGAGGTGCGGGTATCAAAAGTGTCCTTGAGACGGGCCAGTATTTCCTTTATGTAACATACCTGGCGGCGTCCTTGCATGGTGGTCCATCTCCCACTGTGCAAGAGGGCGCACTTGATCTCCTGTCCAGAATGTCTCTCTGGCTTCCCTCCATGCTGTCTGTTTGTGTCTGTTTCTGCTGCTTAAGGGCGGCGCCCGATCACTTCCTGCCTTTTGTACCTGCTGTGAGTCACACCCCTTGTGCGTCCTCAGCCTATTGCTGTCTGTCACTTGGTATATAGCTCAGCAGCTCCCTTCTATCCCTGCCTGAGCATAGTGTTTCCTTCAGTGTGTGCTTGCACTCTGAAGGTGCCAGGTCCCGTCTCTTGTCTCCTGCTTTTTGTATCAGTTCCCGTGTCTGAACTGAGTCCTGTATGTCTCCTGCTTTGCGGTATCAGCTCCCGTGTCTGAACTGAGTCCTTTCTGTGTTCTCTTGTCTGTCCTGTCTGAACACGCTCCTAGCCTGTTCCTCCTGCCTTCTAGGGGCCGATTACCTAGACCCGTTCCTGTATCTTGTCTGACCTGTCTGAACTCGCTCCTAGCCTGTTCCTCTCGCCTTCTAGTGGCTGATTTCCTAGACCCGCTCCTGTGTCTGGTCTGTCCTGTCTGAACACGCTCCTTGCCTGTTCGTTCCGCCTTCTAGTGGCCGATTTCCTAGACCCGCTCCTGTGTCTGGTCTGTCCTGTCTGAACACGCTCCTTGCCTGTTCGTTCCGCCTCTCTGGGGGCCGTATTCCCAGACCCGCTCCTGTATCCCTCTGCAGTGTCGGTCTCCTCCGTACACTCAGTTCCAGTCTGAACTCTCTCCTGTCCTTTACCTGTTTTGCCTCTATGTCCGTTCCCTTCCTTTTTCTGCAGAGTCTGAACTCGTACCTAACTCCTGCTTGTTGTCTCTGCAAGTACTGTGTGAGTATCTGGCTCTGTCTTTCCCTTCCTGTCTGTTCCGTGTGAACAGAGCCCTGTCCTCCCTGCTCAGCCTTGTCTGCACTCTAGCTGTGCTTGCCTGTAACCCTCTGCCTGTATTGTTCCTGAGTCCCGGTGTGTACTGGGTCCTATCCCGCCTGTGTTCCTACCTGCTAGTGCCTCCCTGTCTGCACTCTAGCTGTGCTTGTCTTTACCCCCCTGCCTGCATACCCGCCTGCCTGCATACCAGTCGTGCCTGCCTATACCCACCAGTCTGTGTGCCAGCCTACCAGCCTGTTCCTGTATTCCCCTGTGTGGGTCAACAGCCGTGTCCGGGGTCTGTCCTGGAGTAGCACCTGGTCCCTCTGCTCGGTTCCTCCTTGGTGCACTGGCGTCGTATGCCGTCGTGCGACCCTGGTCGGATCGGGTGAATACCTAGTCACGCCCCTCCAGGCATTCACTCTCCGGCACGGTCCAGTGGAATCACTACCAATCACACGCACACGCCGCTTAGCCCGGGCGTGTGCATAACAGCATGCTCAGGCCATGGTTCCCGTTGAGCCCCACGGCCTTCGCTCTTTGAGAAGTTTTTCCAGCGAATACATGCATTAAAATAAAATAAATAAATTTTTTTCCCCCTTTAGCTGAGTTCCAGGCGAGTTACGCACCCGTCCAGATGGATCTATCAGCCCTCGTTCCTGCGGATCCGCCACGTTACTATGGGGATCCAAGACAGTGTCGTGCATTTGTGGAGCAATGCATGCTACACTTTAAGGCCTACCCTCTCTATTTTCCTTCCGATTGGGCTAAAGTGGCCTTTATGATTGACTACCTAGCGGGTGATGCCTTGAAATGGGTCACCCCCCTATGGGAAGCATGGGATCCTGTCATCCTTGACCTGCAGGCCTTCCTGGTGGCCTTTCGTATGGTCTTCGAGGACCCTAACTCTGAAGCCCCTGCTGAAGCTTCACTTCCCAATATCCCGGAGCAGCCCCGACGGGTAATGTGCGTGGGTAGTGCACCAGTTCTCCTGGCCGAAGAGACTTCTGCCCATCCAGACTCCACACAGGAGAACTTCCTGCACCCGGCATCAGATGCTTCTTTCTCTTTAACCGGTGTGCATGTCCAAGGATGCTCCAAAGCTGTGGTTACCTCAGAGTCTGTGCACCTCTACTACCTGGCGGAGGATCCCCTGTTGCCTCCTGAACCCTCCGGGATACCACTCGATGACAAATGGAGAGAGACTTCTCTACACCCGGTACTCAATACTTTGTCCGCTTCGTCCTGTGAGCCTGACAATGGGTACCCCAAAGTGGTAGTTACCTCCGAGTCTCTACACCCCTCCGACCAGGCGGAGGATCTCCAGTTGTCTCCTGAACCCTTCGGGGTGCTACCTGGTAGCGAAAGTACAGAGACTCTCCTATACTCTGTACCTGATACCTCGCTCGCTTCGTCCAGTGAGTCCAACTTAGTGTACTCCGAAGCAGAGGTTACTCCTGAGTCTCTACACCCCTCCGACCAGGCGGAGGACCTCCAGTTGTGTTCAGAATCCTTCGGGGTGCCACCTGGTGGTGAATGGACAGAGACTTTCCTATATCCTGGATCTGATACCTCGCTTGCTTCGTCCAGTGAGTCCAACCTAGTGTACTCTGAAGCAGAGGTTACCCGTGAGTCTCTACACCCCTCTGACCAGGCGGAGGACCGCCAGCTGTCTCAAGAACCCTTCGGGGTGCCACCTGGTGGTGAATGGACAGAGACTTTCCTATACTCGGTACCCGATACCTCGCCTGCTTCCTCCAGTGAGTCCGACCTAGTGTACTCTGAAGCAGAGGTTACCCGTGAGTCTCTACACCCCTCTGACCAGGCGGAGGACCGCCAGCTGTCTCCAGAACCCTTCGGGGTGCCACCTGGTGGTGAATGGACAGAGACTTTCCTATACTCGGTACCCGATACCTCGCCTGCTTCCTCCAGTGAGTCCGACCTAGTGTACTCTGAAGCAGTTGTTTTCTCTGAGCCTCTGCACTCTTCTGACCCGGCGGAGGACCTCCAGTTGTTTCCTGAATCCTCCGGGATACCACCAGATAACAAAGAGACAGTGACTTTTCCTCATTATGTACGTGATAACCCGTCTATTTCTTCCTGTGAGCTTGACAAGATGTACCTCGAAGCAGAGATTACCCTTAAGTCTCTGTCCCCCTCCAACCCAGTGAACGACTGGCCCTCGAATTCCCTGCGGAAGATTCTGGCAGGCCTGAAGAAGAGGGGGCGTAAGGGGGGAGGTACTGTAACATACCTGGCGGCGTCCTTGCATGGTGGTCCATCTCCCACTGTGCAAGAGGGCGCACTTGATCTCCTGTCCAGAATGTCTCTCTGGCTTCCCTCCATGCTGTCTGTTTGTGTCTGTTTCTGCTGCTTAAGGGCGGCGCCCGATCACTTCCTGCCTTTTGTACCTGCTGTGGGTCACACCCCTTGTGCGTCCTCAGCCTATTGCTGTCTGTCACTTGGTATATAGCTCAGCAGCTCCCTTCTATCCCTGCCTGAGCATAGTGTTTCCTTCAGTGTGTGCTTGCACTCTGAAGGTGCCAGGTCCCGTCTCTTGTCTCCTGCTTTTTGTATCAGTTCCCGTGTCTGAACTGAGTCCTGTATGTCTCCTGCTTTGCGGTATCAGCTCCCGTGTCTGAACTGAGTCCTTTCTGTGTTCTCTTGTCTGTCCTGTCTGAACACGCTCCTAGCCTGTTCCTCCTGCCTTCTAGGGGCCGATTACCTAGACCCGTTCCTGTATCTTGTCTGACCTGTCTGAACTCGCTCCTAGCCTGTTCCTCTCGCCTTCTAGTGGCTGATTTCCTAGACCCGCTCCTGTGTCTGGTCTGTCCTGTCTGAACACGCTCCTTGCCTGTTCGTTCCGCCTTCTAGTGGCCGATTTCCTAGACCCGCTCCTGTGTCTGGTCTGTCCTGTCTGAACACGCTCCTTGCCTGTTCGTTCCGCCTCTCTGGGGGCCGTATTCCCAGACCCGCTCCTGTATCCCTCTGCAGTGTCGGTCTCCTCCGTACACTCAGTTCCAGTCTGAACTCTCTCCTGTCCTTTACCTGTTTTGCCTCTATGTCCGTTCCCTTCCTTTTTCTGCAGAGTCTGAACTCGTACCTAACTCCTGCTTGTTGTCTCTGCAAGTACTGTGTGAGTATCTGGCTCTGTCTTTCCCTTCCTGTCTGTTCCGTGTGAACAGAGCCCTGTCCTCCCTGCTCAGCCTTGTCTGCACTCTAGCTGTGCTTGCCTGTAACCCTCTGCCTGTATTGTTCCTGAGTCCCGGTGTGTACTGGGTCCTATCCCGCCTGTGTTCCTACCTGCTAGTGCCTCCCTGTCTGCACTCTAGCTGTGCTTGTCTTTACCCCCCTGCCTGCATACCCGCCTGCCTGCATACCAGTCGTGCCTGCCTATACCCACCAGTCTGTGTGCCAGCCTACCAGCCTGTTCCTGTATTCCCCTGTGTGGGTCAACAGCCGTGTCCGGGGTCTGTCCTGGAGTAGCACCTGGTCCCTCTGCTCGGTTCCTCCTTGGTGCACTGGCGTCGTATGCCGTCGTGCGACCCTGGTCGGATCGGGTGAATACCTAGTCACGCCCCTCCAGGCATTCACTCTCCGGCACGGTCCAGTGGAATCACTACCAATCACACGCACACGCCGCTTAGCCCGGGCGTGTGCATAACACTTTACATTCCCCTTTTCCCTGGCTGACCAGGACTTCACTTCTCTTTGGGCTGCTCCGATTAACTGGCCTATCAGAATGCTCACTTTTTGTTCCTCGGACAGGGGGTATACTTTGAATAGGCTATTCAGTCTTTCTTTAAAGTCGCTCAGGGTATGCGACTCCCTTGAGTATTGGGGTAACCATGCCGCTCCGGGGATATACGGCATCGTGAACGGCATCACTGCGGCAGCAGCCGCGCTGACGGTGGGAGCTCCCTCCATTCCTGGTGTCTTCCTCCCCATAGTTAACCGTGGCCTACCTTCCGTTGCTTCTTCTCCGTAGGCCGTGGCTCCACAGGCGATCGTCGGGGTCGAGGACCTTGCGTCGCGCGCTGGTGACGTCGGCGTACGCTGGGCTCCATTCAGGACCTTGCGCAGCGTCAGTACGTAAGGCGAGGCTTCAGCTCTCGCGCGCTTTTGGCGTCCACGCCCCTCTTCTTCCCGCGCGGCATCCCAAAAATGTCGCCCAATGGCGGGAAAATGGCTGCGGATGGCAGGAAAACGGCTGCGGATGGCGGGAAACTTCACCACGGTAAGTATCACAGTCTTTCTTCAGGCACACAGTACCCGGTGTTTGCGGGCACGAAATCCTGCCGACTACGCCAAAGTTGACTCGCCCCCTGGGCGGTGTGTGGGGAAGTACCCGGAGCTGGGTCTCTGTGTAATGCTAAGGGTTGTAGTCTCCGTGGCGGCGACCCGGTCCCGTGGCTCAGGGTGTTCAAACCAGTGGCGGATCTGTTTATTTGGTTTTTAATGTTTACATGTCCGACTACGCCACCCGTGGATTGCGGTCACTGAGAACCGCTGCTGCGGGGCTGACCACTGAGGCTGATGTTGGGTGCGCAACAGAGGGTAGTATAACTCCCCACAGGAGAAGTATAGCCTCAGGGCAGCGTGTGTAGATGGTGAGGGTTGTGGTGCATGGGTGCAGCAGAAATGACTCAGAGTCCGTGCAGTGCAGTTCAGGGTCTTTACTGTTGGTAATGAAGAAGGCCCTGCCGGGAGTACTGGCTAACATTAGAGGCCTGGTCAGTCTGTGAGCGAACAAGAGTCCCCCTGGCCAGGTGGATGTGTAGGCTTTCCCGTTTGACTGCACTCTTCCTGGCTACCCTCTATGGCCAGAGGACCTGAAATCCCCTGCCAGGTGGTTTCTGCTGCTGGATGTGGATATCCTCACAGCCTCGGACTCCGGTGTCCGGTTCTCTGCGTCTTTGTCCAGGACGAGCTCTGCTAGCTCCAGTCCCTGGCCTTCAGCTCCTGTCTCCTACAGAGCTCCTTGCTGCTCCTCTGTCCCTTTCTCTGGACTAGAACTCGACTCCCTAACCCCGCCCCAGATCCAGTTTATAAAGGGCAGGTTCCTCCCCTCCCTGGACTGGGGCAGGAGGCGTTGCATGCAATAGTGCTCCTGACCAGGAAAACCCATGCTCGCTCTCAGACATGGTATTTCTACCACTGTGGCAACCAGACCCCCTGAGGTGCCACACATATTGCAGATTTCTCCTTTAATCATATTCTTAGTTGTTTTAAACATAGAAACATATGAAAGCTGTATAGCAATGTGGCATAATCTGCTCTTACATTCACTTTACAAATAGCTCATTTTTAAAATCTTGTTTTAGCAGTCGTTTTTCTAGGCTTGTCTCCCTGCAATCACAACAGGAAAAAAAAGTCCATCAAATTGATTAGCTTTTCAAGAACTTAAAGGAAATAATACATGGTTTATACATATTTTAGAAATATAAACATGAAAATTGTGATGTATTTGTATTCAGCCCCCCTGAGTCAATACTGTGTAGAACCAACTTTCATTGTAATTACTGCAGCAAGTCTTTTGGGGTATGTCTCTACCAGCTTTGCACATCTTCAGGCAGACATTTTTTCATATTCTTCTTTGCAGAGTAGCTCTAGCTCAGTGAGATTGGATGGAGAGCGAATTGAGAACAGCAATTTTCAAATCTGCCCACAGATTCACAGAGGGATTTAGGTCTGGACTGTGACTGGGCCATTCACACAAATAAATATCTTTTGATCTAAACCATTCCATTGTAGCACTGGCTGTATGTTTAGGGTCATTCTCCTGCTGGAAGGTGAACCCAGGGCTGGCATTAGGGGTAGGCAGACTAGGCATTTGCCTAGGGCCCCCACACTCCCATGGGGCCCCCAACCAGTGGCGCACCACGCTACTGCTATGGCCAGTGAGTCAGGGGGGTCCAGTGCCAGCACCGGCCCCCCTCTCCCTGCGCATCACGCATTCAACTGTATCGGCATCATAGATGCCGATACAGTTGAAAGTAGTGATGGATGAGAGAGCGTTATGTGACTCTCCATCTCCCTTCATTCCCCCTCTGCCTCTGACGCAACAGGCTCAATGACATCATTTCATTGCGTGACACGCTGTGCAGGGCAGTGAAGCTGCTGAGACACGTTGCAGAGACCGGAGCAGTGGGGGAACAAGGAGGAGGGGTAAGTATTGTATTTATTTATTTTCTAAATCAGTGAGTACATGGTGGCCATAATACTGCAGGACTGTGGAGCTGCATTATACTCTGAAGGGGGCTGCATTATACTTTGAGGGGGGCTGCATTATACTCTGAGGGGGGCTACATTACATTTTATGGGGCTGCATTATACTCTAGGGGGGTTGCATTATACTCTATGGTGGCTGCATTATACTCTATGGGGGCTGCATTATACTATAAGGGGGCTACATTATACTATACAGGTGCTACATTATATTATATAGGGGCTGCATTATCCTCTATGGGGACTGCATTATACTCTATGAGGGCTGTGTTATTCTATATGGGGCTACATTCTACTATATGGGGGCTAAATTTTACTATATGGGGCTACATTATGTTATATAGGGACTGCATTATACTGTATGGGGGCTGCATTATACTATATGGGGATAAATTATACTCTATGGGGGCTGCATTATACTCTATGGAGGCTGCATTATACTCTATGGGAGCGGCATTATACTCTATGGGAGCGGCATTATACGCTATAGGGGCGGAATTATTCTCTGTGGGGCGGCTGTGTATTATACTGTATGTACTATATGGGGTCTGCATTATACTGTATCTAGGACTATGGGGCACATTATACTATGTGTACTATATGGGGGCTGCTTTATACTGAATCAAGGACTATTGGGTGCATTATATTACAGTCAATATCATCTGATACCACAACATAGTAAGTATATAGATATACAAAATGCCAACAAATGGCTAAAATGGACTAACTAGGACACTCCCAAGCAGATACATCCTATAGGAGACATGGAGTCATAATTCTCTACTAATAAAAACAATTTCAAATTTTAATGACATACAGAATAAACCAATTGCATAATAATAAGCAAAAAATCAAGAAAAAAGAGAAGACACAGGTGTTTAGGACTGCTGGGCCAATATAGTCTGACAGGCATGGGGGATGTAAGCCCAAAAGTATATATAGAATAATGTATATAAGGTTTGTGACAATCACCATCAGTGATGACACAAGCCACTAGTATCAAATGATGGTTGAATACATATATACTGTAACTATAGATAAAATGAAAAAACATGTATAGTTCATTGTGATAAAGCCACCTGGCAGAAAAGAATAATAAATGAAGTGTGTGTGCATGGAATCTGTATCTAGAATTAATCCAGATAAAACAGATTAAATAAAGGACCAAAATATAAGGTGTAAACTTAAGCAGAGAGGTAAGTGTCAGCACACACGCAAAGAGTCACCCAATGTAATGAACAAAGGATCATCATAAAAGGGCAGACATCTTACCCATCATATACCTGTATGGACCAGCAGTAGATTCAGCCCCTGTGAAAAAGGATGGGGGGGAATGTGGTGATCTGGCTGGTGGAGAAATGTGAAAAAGAAGCATTCAGGCAGTTGAAAAATAAAGACAACTATACCCTACTTTCACATAACCCTCTGTTTTCATTTAAGACTGAACTTATGGATATTTTGGCTAAGTATTTTGATGATGGGATTAGCAAAAAAACTTTGGATGGGTTACTAGTTAAACATCCTAAAGTCCCTACCTTCTATCTCCTCCCCAAGGTCCATAAGGACCCTGCCAGCCCCCGGGGCGTCCAATTGTCTCTGGAGGGCTAGCGACCCTATATTTAAATGCATTGATCATTATTTGAAACCTCAGGTTGAAACTTTGCCCTCCTATGTCAGGGACACTATGGACATCCTGAGGCGGCTTGACGGGGTCCACCTGGAGGAAGACATGCTCTTGGTTACAGCTGACATCGAGTTGTTGTATACTTATATTCGGCATGAGGACGGCTTGGAGGCGGTTAAATTCTTTCTCGAATTGGAGTTGTTGTAATTCGTGCTGACTCATAACTTTATTACTTTCAAGGATAGATTCTACTTAGAAAAGAAAGGAACAGCGATGGGAGCGGCGTGTGACCACTCGTATGCTAACCTCTTCCTAGGCAAGTGGGAGAGGGGCATATTTTTAGAGGGCGCACACTCTACTCTCCAGATAATTGGATGGTATTGACGATATTTTGTTTATCTTACTGGGCTCTGTCAGTGAATTACAACTTTCTGTCAGCATTGAATCGCAACGATTCCAATATCAGGCTCACATATACTTACCATCGCCATGAAATTCCATTTTTGAACATCATGTTGAAGGTACAAAATGATGGATATGTTTACACTAGCGATGAGCAAGCACTAAAATGCTTGGGTGCTCGTTGCTCTGGTCGAGCAAATCGTAATGCACGGGTGCTCGACCCGAGTAACGAACCAATGTATGTCTATGGGAAAGTTGGTTATTTTTCCGGCGCCCCCCCCCCTCCTCGGATGTCTCGAAAGGGCTTATAAATTGGCCAAATCGATGGAAACAGTGCTCAAATTATATGGGAACAGCATGGGGAAGACCCCTGGAAGCATCTCAGACTCCCAGGTCCCTGCTGTGAACAACGTTGTCAGAGTATTACGTCACTTTTACGGATTGACAATAAAACATACAAAAACAAAGCCAAAATGGATTTTCCTGTAAAAAATGTTAAGGAACATTCTTTCCAGGATAATGACTTGTATATAAAGCAAAATAAATAGCTAAAAACAAAAATGCTCTTCCACACCTTGGCCTATGTTCACACGTAGCATTTTTGATGTGTTTTTGCACTTTTGCATTGCTTTCAACGGTGAAAAATACATTTACCGGTAAATGTAATTTTAACATTTTACTACCTTATCTGGCCATGTGGTATGTGAGAAATGATCAGACAAATCCTGTTTCATTTATGAAGGAGGGACTGTGAAAGTCACAGCCTATTTTTACAAGGCCATCAGGCAGCCCTTACTATTGTTAGAGGACCAGCAGTCATCCCTCACTATTGTTAGAGGGCCATCAGCCGACTATGCTTTGTTGTTTCCATTATTAAGGAGTGGGTCTCCTATACCGTTATTGCATATACAGTGACTGCAAGAGTTGCCAAAAATTAGGATGCACTTCAATACCCCTTTGAAGAGACGTATAGGAGGGCCTCATTAAAAAATTGCTCCCATTATTAAGGAGTGGGTCTCCTATTGTGGTAATGCCCATGCAGGGACTGCAAGGGCTGCCAAAAAATTGGATGCACTCCAATACCTCTTTGAAGAGACATAGAGGAGGTCCTCATTAATAAAATTGTTCCCATTATTAAGGAGTGGGTCTCTTATAATGGTAATGCCCATGCAGTGACTTCAAGGGCTGCCAAAAAATTAATTGGACGTACTCCAATACCTTTGAAGAGACGTAGAGGAGTTCCTCAATAAAAATTTGTTACCATTATTAAGGAGTGGATCTCCTATACTGGTAATGCCCATGCACCAAGTGAATAGGCTGAAAAACATTTACCCCTGGGGGGTATACATGAACATACTGTACAATATACAGAATGTTAGAGGTAGGCCTCTAAAAAAATTTCCTATGGGCATCATAAACACCCTTAAAAAAAATTATTTGGGTGTTGCATCATGGACACCCTGCTGATATGGTGGTGGAAGATGAGGAGGAGAAGGAGGAGGACAACAGAAAATAGACAAAATCAAGAAGCATATACCCATGTCTGGGTGTGAAGAGGTGCATGGGAATAGACCCCTCAAAAAAACACACTAGATTTGAGTTTATGTTCTGCTGCTATCATCCAGTGGTTTTGAGAAGTCTGGCTCAATCCAGCTGTTGTTCATTTTGATAAGAGTCAGCCTGTCAGCATTTTCAGGTGGATAAGCCTATCAGTTATAATGCCCCCGGCGGCACTAAAAAAACCTGCTCTGACAAACCACTAGCGGCAAAGCAGGCCATGACCTCCAAGGCGTAGAGAGCCAGTTCATGCCATGTGTCCAGCTTGGATACCCAAAATATATAAGGCATAGAGGAATAACGGAGGACGTTGGTATGTTTGGCAAAGTACTCCTTCACCATCTTCCCAAACTTTTCCCTCTTCGTCAAAGTATCAGGGCCTGGGCGCTGGGAGGGTCTGAGAAAACTGTCCGACACCTTTGACAGTGTTCGCCTGCCTCTGCTGCATCGTATTTGTGTCTCTCTTGCCTGTACTCCTTTGTTGTACAACAAACTGTAACCTCTGCCGCCAGCATTGTCAGATGGGAATTTTTTAAATAATTTTTGAACAAAGGCCTTTTGGTACTGCAACATTTTATTAGACATCTCTGCCACTGGAAGGAGAGATTGAAAGTTCTCCTTTTAGCGTGGGTCTAGAAGTGTGACAAATCAGTAATTACTGTCAGCCAAAATGTGTACAACGCGAGGGTCACGGGAAAGGCAGCGGAACATGAAGTCAGCCATGTGTGCCAGACTGCCAACAGCCAAGACTTTCCTGTCCAGACCAAGAGGACGACTGTCCATGCTCTCCTCCTCCTCCTGGTCCTCCTCCCCATTCTCCTTCTCCTCAGTACATCCATGCTAAACAGACGGTATGACTGTTGTGTGGGTAGTACCATCTGTAGCGCAAGAAAACTGCTCCTGTTCCTCCTCCTCTTCCTCCTCCTCATTATCACCCAATCCGCATTGAGATGAGATGGGGCTGGGCTGTGTGGCATCACCCTGTATGATACCTTGCTCCATTTCATCGTGCTCCGCTTGCAATGTCTCCTCATAATTGTGAACAGCGAGCTTTTCAGTAGACAGAGAAGCTGGATGGTGACACTAATTATGGTGTCATCGATGCTCACCATCTTGGTGGAGTCCTTAAAGTTTTGGAGGATGGCACAGATGTCAGACGTCCATGCCCACTCATGTGGGCTCTTATGTGTGGAGGCTGACCTGAATACCGCCGAGCGTGTTGAAGCTGGTACTCAATAACTGCCCTCTGCTGCTCACAAATCTTTCCCAACATATGCAACGCTGAGTTCCAATGCGTGGTGACATCGCACACCAGTCAGTGAGCTGGAAGCTGTAAACGCTGCTGAAGCACGGCGAGGGCGTCGGAAGCTGTAGGTGACTTTCAAAAATGGGCACACACGCGGCGTGCTTTCACAAGTAGATCAGGCAGATCCGGGTAGGTTTTGAGAAACAACTGAACCACTAGATTGAGCACATGGGCCAGGTATGGTACATGCGCGAGCATGCCTAGCTTCAGAGCCACCACCAGGTTCTGGCCATTGTCACACATGACCATGCCTGGCTGTAGGTTCAGCATTGACAGCCACAGATCTGCCTGCTCTTTTACAGCTGTCAACAACTCTGAAGCGTGTGTCGTTTGTCCCCTTAGCATATTAGCTTCAGCACAGCCTGTTGTCGCTTCACCAAAGCCATATCCTATAGCTCGGTGAAAGGACTGGCATAGAGGGAAAGCGTATCTACTCCTGATTTCATTTCTCCCAGGAAAGTCCTCTAATGCAGTATGTTGAATAAGCAGTGGCAGCCCGTACAACATCAGCTCACACTTCTCGGTGGTGCTTCGACACACAAACATCTTTCTTTGCGCCTTGAATTTCATGACTACAGAGTTGGGCAATGGCTTGATCTGCAATGAGAAATAACATGCATAAGCAGCACATCCAATCCACAGTAAAAAAAAGCAGCCAGAGTGTCCGGGAACCTTCACACAGACCTTTCTTAGTCAGGGCTGCTTCTCGGGCAGAGTCGTATTTCACCACAGCCATATACTTTAGGTCGCATGAAAAGGCTGGCATACAGGAAAACTGTATCTACTCTGGCTGTCATTTCTCCGCCACCAGGTTACGGCCATTGTCACACACAACCCTGCCTGGCTGTATATTCAACAGTGAGAGCAACAGATCTGGCTGCTGTGTTACAGCTTTCAACAACTCTGCAGTGGTGTGCGGTTTACCACCTAAGCAATAAGCTTATTAGCTTCAGCACAGGCTGTTGCCGCTTGGCCGAGGCAGTGCTGCAGTGCTTCCAGCTTCCGACTGATGTGGTAATTTCGGAGATGAAGGCTGAAGAGGAAGAGGAAGAGGTGCAGGAGCTGTAGAATGTGGGGGCAACATTGATTGACATATCGCCCGCAATCCTTGGCGTCGGGAGGACGTGTTCTTTCCCAGGTTCCAACTGTGTCCAGACTTCCACTAAATTAACCCAGTGTGCCGTCAGCGAGATGTACCGTCCCTGGTCACAAGCATTTGTCCATGTGTCTGTGGTTAGGTGGACCTTCCCAGTAACTGCGTTGTTGTGGGCATGGCTAATGTTCTTGGACATGTGCTTATGTAATGCGGGGATGGCACACCGGGAGAAATAGTGAGGTTGTGGAAATATTCCGTCTCCACGAGTCTAAAAGGCAACATTTCAAGTGCAAGCAGTCGAGAAATGTTTAGCACTGTGGCCTGTGGGGCGTTGGCTGCCTATTTGTGCATGTATTAAAAGGACTGGGGTGGGTCAACTGAACGCTGCGCTGGGACAAAGACGTGGAGATGGTTGCTGATGGTAGTGGTTGCAAGTGTGCAACAACAGGTGCAGGGCGGGAGGCATCTTCACCTGCGCCATGGACAGGGGATTGGTGTGCATGTACAACGGCATAACAGGCAGTGGTGTCACCCATCGACACTGTTTCTGGACCCTGGCATTCGGCTCAACTAGTCGGTTGCTTTGCTGTCATGTGCCTCAGTATGCTTTTGGTGGTCAGGCTGGTAGTTTTGCTACCCCTGCTGATGCTGGCATGGTAGATGTTGCAAATGGCCTTTCTGGGGTTATCTGGACAGTCTTTAAAAAAGAGCCAGACTCTGTAAGACATAACAGTTCGACTAGCAACTTCCCTCGTGTTGGTGTTCCGAGGAACAGTTGCCCACCTTGTGTCTGTGGCCACCCCACTGCTTGTTTATGCCTGTTGTGGTGCTATGCCTTCCTTGCCCTTTGTGCTGCTGTACTCACTATGCATGTCACCTTGCTAGGTTGGGTCAGTGACTTCATCGTCCACCACCTTATCTTCCACTCGGGGCCTACTCCTGACTTGCTGGCAATTGTGTCTCATCATCATTATCCACCTCTTGCGACAGTGAATGCACTTTCCCATCGTCATCTTCTTGTGACAGTGGCTGCTCAAATATTTGGGCATTGCTACATGCAATCTCCTCTTGCACCACATGAAGAGAGCTGGGTGAGAGGCCTTTGGAGTGTCCAAGTGTGGGATCACTTGTCTCCGGACACTCGGCATGGTGGGAGGAAGGAGGATCAAAGTAAGGAATATGTGGTCCAGACTCACGGCTACTAAGACTGGACCGTGTGGAAGACAGGGTGGTGGTGGTGGCTAACTAACTGGAAGCATTATCTGCTATCCAACCAACTACCTTTTCACACCGCTCTGGCTTCAAGAGCAGTGTTCCGCGGCCCCCTAGAAATTGGGACAGGAAGGTAGTTTGACATGATGTGAGTGTTTGTTGTGCTCCCTCAGCAGGTACAGTTTCATCTTGCCCATGGCGTTGGCCTCTGCGTGCACCATTAGCATCACGTTCACTTCCCCGTCCCTTACCACTCACCTTGCCCATTTAAATGGAGCCTAATATTTGGCACGCTCCAAAAAATGTCACGATTATTACGGTAGTAATATCGGATCATGTCTGATGACCATGGTTTTTTGCAGTGGCATTAGAGATATGGTATTGATCAGCGACCAAGTGTAGAAAAGATTGAACAACACACAACTGGCAGACTTTAACGAGAGTGTAATATTTGGTACGCTCCCAAAAATGGCACGATTATTACGGCAGTAATATCGGATCACGTATGAAGAGCATAGTTTTAGGCAGTGGCGTTAGAGATATGGTATTGGTCAAGTGTGAATAGGTTGAACAACACACAGCTGGCAGACTTTAACTGGAGTGTAATATTATGCACGCTCCAAAAAATGTCATGATTATTACGGCAGTAATAATGGATCACGTTTGATGACCACGGTTTTAGGCAGTGGCGTTAGGTATTGGTCAGCGACCAAGTGTAGAAGAGGTTGAACAACACATAACTGACAGATTTTAACTGTAGTGTAATATTTGGCATGCTCCAAAAATATCACGATTATTACGGCAGTAATATTGGATCACGTCTGATAACCATGGTTTTAGGCAGTGGTGTTAGAGATATGGTATTGGACAGTGACTAATTGTGAATAGGTTGAACAACACACAACTGGCAGATTTTAACTGCAGTGTAATATTTGGCACACTCCATAAAATGTGACGATTATTACAGCAGTAATTTTGGATCACATCTGAGGCCCACAGTTATAGACAGTGGCATTAGAGATATGGTATTTGTCAGCGACCATGTGTAGTAAAGATTGAACAACACACAACTGGAAGACTTTAACTGGAGTGTAATATTTGGCATGCTCCAAAAAATGGCACGATTATTACGGCAGTAATATCGGATCACGTCTGATGACCACGGTTTTAGGCAGTGGCGTTAGAGATATGGTATTGGTCAGCGACCAAGTGTGAATAGGTTGAACAACACACAACTGGCAGACTTTAACTGGAATGTAATATTTGGTAAGCTCCAGAAAATGTGACGATTATTACGGTAGTAATATCGGATCAAGTCTGATGACCATAGTTTAAGGCAGTGGCGTCAGAGATATGGTATTGGTCAGTGACTACGTGTGAATAGGTTGCACAACACGCAACTGGCAGACTTTAACTGGAGTGTAATATTTGGCATGATCCAAAAAATGTCACGATTATTACCGCAGTAATAATGGGCAAGTTTCTCTGCTTCCACAATACAGCATTGCGAATAAAATCAAACAAATCTGGCTGTATTCTGCAGACAAGCAAATTGAGCAGTAAAATTTGTACTATATTGCTTTTTAAGCAAACAATTAGGATTGTGAGCAAAACAAAATTAGCCCTGATATCTAGGGCTATGGATATCTGTTATAGCAACAGACAGAACATGCAATGGACCCTATTCTGCTGTATACACTGCCACAAACTCTGCCTGCCTAACTCCTGCTATCACCAGTAATAATATATGCAGCTGGATTAGTCCTCAGATGGACTGTTAGTTCAGATGGATATATATCTTGCTGTGGAATACCTCTACCTAACTAAAAAACTGCCATTTCTCTCCCTAGCTCAGCAGCACCTCTCCCTACTCTGCTTGTGAGGGGTAGACTGTGATGAGCATAGCGTCACTGGGTCTTATATAGGCCCGATGACGCTATGCGGCCAGCCAATCACTGTAATGCCACAACCAACATGGCTGTGGCATGGCAGTGAGTGGCAGGCAATCCTGCATGTTTATTCGCTGTTAAAACAGCACCAAACATGTGGGGCGGGGACTCGAGCTCCCTCCCGAACATCCTGGAAGTACTTGCCGAGCGCTGAGCATCTCAAACAGTGAGATGCTCAGGTGAGTACTGAGCAGTAGCGAGCATGCTCGCTCATCACTACAGGGTGGGCCATTTATATGGATACACCAAAATTAAATGGGAATGGTTGGTGATATCAACTTCCTGTTTGTGGCACATTAGTATATGGGAGGGGCAAAACTTTTCCAGATGGGTGGTGACCATGGCGGCCATTTTGAAGTCGGCCATTTTGGATCCAACTTTATTTTTTTCAATGGGAAGAGGGTCATGTGACACATCAAACTTAATGAGAATTTCATAAGAAACACAATGGTGTGCTTGGTTTTAACGTAACTTTATTCTTTCATGAGTTTTTTACAAGTTTATGACCACTTATAAAATGTGTTCAAAGTGCTGCCCATTGTGTTGGATTGTCAATGCAACCCTCTTCTTCCACTCTTGACACACTGATAGCAACACCGCAGAACAAATGCTAGAACAGGCTTCCAGTATCCATTGCTTCAGATACTGCACATCTCGTATCTTCACAGCATAGACAATTGCCTTCAGATGACCCCAAAGATAAAAGTCTAAGGGGGTCAGATCGGGAGATCAAAAAAAATAAAGGGAACACTCAAATAACACATCCTAGATCTGAATGAATGAAATATTCTCATGGAATACTTTTTTCTGTGCAAAGTTGAATGTGCTGACAACAAAATCACACAAAAATCATCAATGGAAATCAAAATTAGTAACCAATGGAGGCCTGGATTTGGAGTCACTCCCAAAATTAAAGTGGAAAAACACACTACAGGCTGATCCAACTTTGATGTAATGTCCTTAAAACAAGTCAAAATGTGGCTCAGTATTGTGTGTGGCCTCCACGTGCCTGTATGACCTCCCTACAGCGTCTGGACATGCTCCTGATGAGGTTGCGGATGGTCTCCTGTGGGATCTCCTCCCAGACCTTGACTAAAGTATCCGCCAACTCCTGGACAGTCCGTGGTGCAACGTGATGCTGGTGGATGAAGCGAGACATGATGTCCCAGATGTGCTCAATCGGATTCAGGTCTGGGGAACGGGCAGGCCAGTCCATAGCTTCAATGACTTCATCTTGCAAGAACTGCTGACACACTCCAGCCACATGAGGTCTGGCATTGTCCTGCATTAGGAGGAACCCAGGGCCAACCGCACCAACATATCGTCTCTCAAGGGGTCTGAGGATCTCATCTTGGTACCTAATGGCAGTCAGGCTACCTCTGGCTAGCACATGGAGGGCTGTGCGGCCCTCCAAAGAAATGCCACCCCACACCATTACTGACCCACTGCCAAACCGGTCATGCTGAAGGATGTTGCAGGCAGCAGATCGCTCTCCACAGCATCTCCAGACTCTATCACGTCTGTCACATGTGCTCAGTGTGAACCTGCTTTCATCTGTGAAGAGCACAGGGCGCCAGTGGCGACTTTGCCTATCCTGGTGTTCTGTGGCAAATGCCAAGCGTCCTGCACGGTGTTGGGCTGTAAGCACAACCCCCATCTGTGGACGTCGAGCCCTCATACCACCCTCATAGAGTTGGTTTCTAACCGTTTGTGCAGACACATGCACATTTGGGGCCTACTGGAGGTCATTTTGCAGGGCTCTGGCAGTGCTCCTCCTGTTCCTCCTTGCACAAAGGCAGATGTAGCGGTCCTGCTGCTGGGTTGTTGCCCTCCTTTGGCCCCCTCCATGTCTCCTGGTGTACTGGCCTCTCTCTTGGTAGCGCCTCCAGTCTCTGGACACTACGATGACAGACACACCAAACCTTCTTGCAACAGCTCGCATTGATGTGCCATCCTGGATGAGCTGCACTACCTGAGCAACTTCTATGGGTTGTGGAGTCCGTCTCATGCTACCACGAGTGTGAAAGCTCAACCAACATTCAAAAGTGACCAAAACATCAACCAGAAAGCATTGGTACTGAGATGTGGTCTGTGGTCCCCACCTGCAGAACCACTCATTTATTGAGTGGGTCTGGATAATTGCCAATAATTTCCATCTATTGTCTATTCCATTTGCACAACAGCATGTGAAATTGATTGTCAATCAGTGTTGCTTCCTAAGTGGACAGTTTTATTTCACAGAAGTTTGATTTACTTGGAGTTATACTCTGTTGTTTAAGTGTTCCCTTTATTTTTTTAAGCAGTGTACAGTACAGACCAAAAGTTTGGACACACCTTCTCATTTAAAGATTTTTCTGTATTTTTGTGACTTTGAAAATTGTACATTCACACTGAAGGCATCAAAACTATGAATTTACACAAGTGGAATTATATACTTAACAAAAAAGTATGAAACAACTGAAAATATGTCTTATATTCTAGGTTCTTCAAAGTAGCAACCTTTTGCTTTGATGACTGCTTTGCACACTCTTGGCATTCTCTTGATGAGCTTCAAGAGGTAGTCACCGGAAATGGTTTTCACTTCACAGGTGTGCCCTGTCAGGTTTAATAAGTGGGATTTCTTGCCTTATAAATGAGGTTGGGATCATCAGTTGTGTTGTGCAGAAGTCAGGTGGATACACAGCTGATAGTCCTACTGAATAGACTGTTAGAATTTGTATTATGGCAAGAAAAAAGCAGCTAAGTAAAGAAAAATGAGTGGCCATCATTACTTTAAGAAATTAAGGTCAGTCAGTCCGAAAAATTGGGCAAACTTTGAAAGTGTCCCCAAGTGCAGTTGCAAAAATCATCAAGCGCTACAAAGAAACTGCCTCACATGAGGACTGTCCCAGGAAAGGAAGACCAAGAGTCACCTCTGCTTCTGAGGATAAGTTTACCCGAGTCACCAGCCTCAGAAATCGCAGGATAACAGCAGCTCAGATTAGAGACCAGGTCAATGCCACACAGAGTTCTAGCAGCAGACACATCTCTACAACAACTGTTAAGAGGAGACTTTGTGCAGCTGGCCTTCATGGTAAAATAGCTGCTAGGAAACCACTGCTAAGGACAGGCAAAAAGCAGAAGAGACTTGTTTGGGCTAAAGAACACAAGGAATTGACATTAGACCAGTAGAAATCTGTGCTTTGGTCTGATGAGTCCAAATTTGAGATCTTTGGTTCCAACCAACGTGTCTTTGTGCGACGCAGAAAAGGTGAACAGATGGACTCTACATGCCTGGTTCCCACCGTGAAACATGGAGGAGGAGGTGTGATTGTGTGGGGGTGCTTTCCTGGTGACACTGTTGGGGATTTATTCAAAATCGAAGGCATATTGAACCAGCATGGCTACCACAGCATCTTGCAGCGGCATGCTATTCTATCCGGTTTGCGTTTAGTTGGACCATTTATTTTTCAACAGGAAAATGACCCCAAACACACCTCCAGGCTGTGTAACGGCTATTTGACCAAGAAGGAGAGTGATGGGGTGCTACGCCAGATGACCTGGCCTCCACAGTCACCAGACCTGAACCCAATCGAGATGGTTTGGGGTGAGCTGGACCGCAGAGTGAAGGCAAAAAGGCCAACAAGTGATAAGCATCTCTGGGAACTCCTTCAAGATTGTTGAAAGACCATTTCCGGTGACTACCTCTTGAAGCTCATCAAGAGAATGCCAAGAGTGTGCAAAGCAGTCATCAAAGCAAAAGGTGGCTACTTTGAAGAACCTAGAATATAAGACATATTTTCAGTTGTTTCACACTTTTTTGTTAAGTATATAATTCCACATGTGTTAATTCATAGTTTTGATGCCTTCAGTGTGAATGTACAATTTTCATAGTCATGAAAATAAAGAAAAATCTTTAAATGAGAAGGTGTGTCCAAACTTTTGGTCTGCACCGTATATATATATATATATATATATATATATATATACACATAATTTTTATCTCGCCACCTATTGAATATGTATATTTTCTTCTATAAATCGCCGTCGATTTTTTTGTCGCACATGTATTTTAGGATTTATTTTTTTAAATCCATTTTTAAATGTAGTTGAGTTCATCTAGTAATACTTCTATAAGAGGTACATTATAATGTTTTGAGTGCAGCTCATATCATTGTTTCCGGTTCTCTGTAAAATCAGCACGACAAGGCTACAATGATTGGAATTTTAGTCAGTACCCTCAGTGTACGCAATGTGTAAAATAAAGAACTAAATTAAAAACCAGTGTGGGCTCCTGTCGATTATTCATAACCAACAGCCCTCAGCCCACTGGGGGCTGATATTAATAGCCTAGGAAGGGGCCATAAGGTCTAAATGTTCCCTGGCTATTAATAACAGCTCACAACTGTTTGATTAGTGCTTACTGGCTAGATTACAGGGTGACCCTAGAAAAAAATTTATGTAGGGTCCTCCTATATAATCTGACCAGCAAATGCTAACCAGACAGCTGTGTGCTGATATTAAAAGCCAGGGAAGTGGCCATGGATACTAGCCCCCTCTGAGACTATTAACATTAGCCCTCAGCCACCCAGAAATAGCACATTAATAAGATGCACCAAATCTGGCGTTTAGCCTCGGCTCTTCCCACTTGCCCTGGTACGGTGGCAAGTGGGGTAATAGGGCTAGGGTTCATGTCAGCCTTGTATTGGCAGCTGACATGAAGCCCAGGGGTTAGTAAAGGAAAGACGTCTATAAGATGCCCCCATTACTAACCCCACAATTAAAGTTTTGAAATAAAGACAAAGCAAGAATAAAATCCTTTATTTGAAATAAAATTCCACACCATTTTTTACACATTTATTTAAAAATAAAAAACACAGTTATACCTAACACCCAAATCATTTGAAGCCATTGTCCCCTGTAAAAAAAAACAAACAACCATATCCCTCACCTGTCCGAAGTGATGAAATAATCCATAGTGTCCCACAGCGATCTCACTTATAGAGCAGTCATATCAGCAGATGTGATTGCTCTACATGACAGTAGGCTACACACTGACAAAGGGTGTGTGTAGCACTGAGCTGCCGTGACAGAGTTCACAGGAGTTCATGAGCTGATGAACTCTTGTGATCTCACTTATGGTACTGCTGCTGCATGAGAACTGTCTCACGCGGCAGAACAGTAAGTGAGGTCACTGGGGCTCATTAGCTGATGACCTGTGAATTCTCTTACGGCAGCTCAGCGCTATACACTGCAGGAGTGATTGCACTCCTGCCTGTGTGTAGCCGGCTGCTGGGTAGAACAGTCACATCTGCTGATATAACTGTTCTACAACTGATCCAATCATCCTGGGACAATATGGATTACGTGAATTACGGCGGATAGGTGAGTATTATGGTGGTAACAGCGCAGATGACAGCGTGGTAAACACCCAAACCCGAACAGTAACACGGACTTCCTGAGAAAGTCCGTGTTCGGGGTCCATGCCCGAACACTAGGTACGAACCCCGAACTTTACTGTTCAGGTTCGCCCATCTCTAATTATTGTCAATCATTATTGTAGCCATTATAGCCTCTCCTACTGTGATTGGTCTCTGTAGTGTGCCATGATACTTTGTTCTTCTTTGCAATGTTTATACAGTGTGGTTCTTTTAGTAAAGCAATACCTTTCCTTCTTGTTTTATTGTTCACTTTTAATGGACCTGCACACAGGGCCAGTAGGTTTGCCAGCAGCTTTGAGTCCGACAGTAGTGAGTGCTGGTATTTTTCCTTCTAATTGATATATAGGAAACAACTGTAGCTGTATTGTCGTGTGACTGGGAATTAATTGATTTGTGATATACTGCATTAACAGCACCTTAATAGGTGTACTTTTTTCACATAGTGCACCCAAGGGACATTGGTAATCCACTCATGGCTAATTGTGCAACAAAAAAACTAATTCTCAGTTCAAAGCTTGTGTGTCAGTGAAACTTTGATGCCTGTATTTTGAGACATGCAAGGCCTAAAATTTAAACACAGCTGTTTATATGCCACAGTGTGCGCATTGGTTAAAATAATATTTTTAGCCCACTTCATTGCACCAGTGGTCTAATATTAATCTAATATTAGATGTGTACACATGCCTCTTGCATACAACAGTCAATCGCAGGTGTTTGCTTTTGGAATGTGATTTTACCTAGTTTTATGGTCCCATCCTAGTTTGTAAAGGTACGTGGCTGTTTTTTAATATAAAAGATCTGTTTATTTTTTGAATGCTTGTTTTAATTGTCTACTTTAGATACCCCACAACCATATTGCCTTCTGTTGCAGTATGTTCATTTCCGATCGTGTACCGAAATGTAACTACTTAGCAACCTAGCAACCTAGCACTTTTGGTTTCCTTAAATTACATTTTAGTTTGTTTGATGGGGGAGGATTGTCAATACTTTAGAAAATTAAAAATTGAAGGCACCACAACAATACTGCTGGATGTTGCCTTCAAATTATTTTAAGTGCACGTACTTTTGTGGCGACCTCTTTATTTCAGTTAATCATTTTTTGTTAATGAGGAGAGAATTTTATACCAAAAATATCTACACCCAACACTCAAAATGAAAAGAGAAGTGAAAAAAAAACACAGTTACACACGTTTTACTTTCTGCCTACTTATTTCAATATTCCATTTTGGCAAAGGTGCACCACATGTACATAGTCTGTTGCAACATTTTCAGGCAGTGTTCCTACCTTATGGCACTAGTTTTTACATGGTATTTTTAAGCCAGGGGGAATTCATATGAAATATCCCAAAAAATTGTAAATGTATTATTACAATATATCGAGACGTTTAGCTGTGCAGGTCTGTTTTTCCACACCTATTTAAAATATCAAATTCAATACACATAAACGCCACATTGACATTATGGGCAGGCTGTTGTTGAATGATCCTTTTTGTCTGTCACGTCAACCCCACCAGTGGCTAGCATTTATGGTTGATGTCATATTTTTCCAGAGTTGGCTGTTTGTCAACAAAGTTTAGAAACAAATGAAATGTTATCCTTGTGTACAAAATACAAAACCTAAACGTGGCACTGGAATTGACGTGTTAGGGTGGTAGAAAAAAAAATATGCTAGCAGCAACACCACCGGCACTGATGACTGCATACGTTACAGCAGTGGTAGTATCAGATACATGTCATATTTTGCCTCCTTTAGCTTTGGCAAGCAAATTATCGGGGATGAAGCAAAAGGTGTAATGGAGTATATATCACATTACTCATCTCAATAATAGCAGAATGATGTAACCTTTGACAGCAACACCATCAGCTGAAGTCAGTGTTCTGCTCAGTCCACGTTCAACACCTCCATAACTCGCAATGTTATACAAAGTATAATTTCCATTCCATCACATCTGTTTGTTTTTTGCCTTATTTTCCCCCTCACCCATAGCACCCTGGTGGCTAAGGAACATACTAAACCAGAAAAAATTATTTTAGTTAATTTATTGGAAGATTTGAACAGTCATCCTTTGTTCTTGGATAAAGAGGGTTCAGATTAAATGGCCTAAGCAATACACAGTGCAGGCAGTGTTTGGTAAAACAGCATCTGGAGCAAAATATGCTTCTTCTGCTGTCAGCTCTGTAGTAGGGGATGTTGAGGCTGTTGTAATGTATGAGGGTCAAGAGTGCCTGAAAGCTCTGATGGTGGTTGGAGTGGTATCAAGTCCTATGTGCAGAGATCTGAATTGTGGCAATTCTTTTGAACAATGCTAGACGATCAATCTATCACAGTGTGCAGACTGCGTTGTTGGAAAATAAGTCAGGTACATCCTGAAACACATCGATTAGGAACTACGTCACTCCGTCAGTACGTGAAATGGCATTTTCTGCTCATGTGGGAAAAACAAACTGAAAATGAGCAAGACTCAAGCCTTCCTCCTTCCTCTCGTAATGATCATCTTTCTGTTAACCAGTCAGCCTCGGAAGTAGTGCCTTGATGTTGTCGTTGGCCCCATCATCATTCTATCAACCTCACCTACTGCTTTCCACACACTTCCTCCACTACCTTCATTTCATCGTCCTGTCCCCTTTTCTGTGCCCAAAAAACATGCATTCTGTCATCCAATTACATGATAATGGAACTCTCATATGTCTAAGTTCACAACTGATGCCAGACCACTTGGATTGTAGTGCCTTTTGCAAAAGAATTGCATGTGCTCAGACTTAATGGAAGATACCTAGCCACCAATATTTATTGTACTAAAAAGCTGTCTCTGAAAGGTTTGGGCACAAAATTTTAAAGTGTTTTCAATAACAAAATTTATCACGTTACGTGTTTCATGTACAACCAACTTACCTTTTTTCTAAATTTGTGTGAAGTTCAATTTTATTGTGATTGCATCTGAATTGAATTTTCCAATTAGTACACTTATCAGGATTATGAGAAATGGCAATATTGTTAGCAAACCAAAATTCTATGAATTCCTTAAGTGAAATGTCCTTAAAAAGAAATATTAATTTTTTCCAAAATTGTTAAGAAATTTTTTGGGCGAGATAATTTGTGTATTACCAGGAAAATCTGTATTTTCTAGTCAGTGAAGTGGAAGGTTGCTGACTGTATATATGACAAGGTGACCATTAAGCAATCCCTGCAGAGTCAATACTTTCCGACCTGAAAAGTCAACTATTTTCCCGAGTGTGTAGCCCCTGGTCAGGGCAGGTTACAAAGGGATATATTGTCAGAAAAGGCTAAATTTGTTTAAAATTATCAAACTAAAATTATTTATTTCACAAAATTTAACATTTTACAAATATGCAAGACAGTAACAGTACCAGCTGGTGGATTTGTCATACTCAAGTGGAGCAGGGTATCTATCTAATTCCAACATTTGTCAAAATGAATCAAGCATGGAGACCTTCATTCACCTACAGCTAATGCCAATGATTAAATCGGTCATACCATCTGACTGCCTGATTGTCTGTTGTCTATCTTCTATTCTATTTTATTGCCACCAATACCAATGGCCAACACACAGCTAGGTATCTACTTGGTGTCCATCATGTCGTGTATACTGTAGTACTGCTTCTTCCAGGGCTGCCATTGCTAATCCTAACCTGCCTCACATCTCCTTGTCTGCCCCATCCTAACTCTCTACTGCGCTGCTCCCACCACAGCCACGCTGGCCACACTTCTCCTGGCTGCTCATTGTGTTTTATAGTGTTAGACCATACTGCTGATGCGCTCTCTTTAGAGTACACAAACATGAATCAGCTCCCCAAATAGGGCTTTTTGAAAAGGCTTGATGAGAATAAGACACAGATTCTTCACAACGAAAACTGCACTTCTGTTTTGTCTCCTGAAAAAAAGAGGATATATTTTAGAAAGCTTCATAAAATGTTTTTGTAAATGGCAAATAATTTTGCGATTAGTAAACCAGTTGTGAACCCCAAGAAAAAGATAATTTTTCAAACCTCATTGAGAAACAATAACGTCTTCACATTCAAAACAATACACCTACACACCAGGGATCTTTTATGCACTCCCCACGTCAAAATGCCAAAGCTTTTTCCATTTGCATCACCTGTGTATAAACAAAATCAAGGCATGCATCTGCCCAGCAAAAGTAATAATTTTTGGACTGTTTCGAGCCTGTGAAGACTGAAATTGCCATGTGTGGTTAAATAGGGTGCTGGTTACCAACATTTAACATCCATTTTTCCCTAGCCAGATAGGTTGAGGCAACTTGGGCATTAAAAAAGGCTGTTTTCATTACAGAGCACAAATGGGTTCAATAGATTCCAATGATTCGGAGTGTTATACACATTCTACAGGCAATTTGAAGCTTTTTAATAATCAGAATCAAATTTTTGTGGAACAGTCATTGAAGCTGGCGAATTTAAGCTTCAAAAGATCCGCTCATCTCTACACAGGATCTATTCAGGGTGTTTATAAAAGTCTCCTATTTGCTTAGTGTACTTTTCTTTTCAAGGACATTGTCCCAGTTTATGGCATTCAGATCATCTCTTAGCCAATAGAATTTAGCCTTTCTAAAGTTTAGTGTTGTTTCAGCCCTTCTACCACACATTTTATTAAAGGATAAGTGAAAAGTTATTATTATGCAATTACTGTTACCTAATTGATCCCCAACCTGTACATTTGATACTGTGTTCAGCCTATTGATTAAAATTAGTTTAAGAGGTGCCCCCACTCTTGTTGGGTCCTGTACCAGTTGTGACAGGTAATTGTCTTTTATTATTGTCAAAAACCTGTTTAATTTGCTAGACCTGCAGGTTTCTGCTTCACAATTTATATTAGGGTAGTTTAAGTCCCCAATAATAATTTTCCCTGATTTGCTGAATCATCTATTTTTAAGGATTTTTTTTCGGTTACTGCCATTATACTTGGAAACTTATAACAAACTCACTTACCTCCCCTTTTCTCCACCCATAGGGAATGTACATTTTTAATTGCATTACCAATGTTCCCACCCAGGTTCAGTTTCATGAATAATTGCATATGTAAGCAAACCCTCCTCCTCGCTTGTTTGAATGGTCATTCCTCAACAGACTATAGCCCTGTAAACTAACAGCACCTTTATAGCTGTCACCCAACCATGTCTCCTTTACCCCCATTATATTATTATTTAGCATACATTCACTTTATATATTTTTCTGTATCTCTATTCCTTCTCTCTGTAACAACTTTTTAACCCTTCCCCCTGTCCACCCCCAATTGCATTACTTTGGCCAAGGTCACTATCCAAATTATCTTCCTCTCCTATACAGTATTTCTCCTCTCCCCAGTCTCTAGTTTAAACACTTCTCCAACCTTCTATCTATCCTTTCCCCCAATGAGGAACAGACAATCCTTATTATAGAACCAGTAGCCAACAGAGAAGTTGGCTCAATTTTCCTTTGTACTCCAATTGCAAAGTCACATTTACCTCCCTAATCTCCCCCTGCTTCTCTGGCGTGGCTCAAGATTCAAGCAGTATTTCAGAGAATACTACATTGAGCTTCTTGAAATAAGCTTACATGCTAATTCCCTGAAATATACTTTAAGGACCTGCCACCTACCTCTAATTGACTTTCCTACCAATGTGCACCATAATTGCTGGGTCATCATCAGTCCCTCCCACTAATCTATCAATCTGATCTATGATGTGTCAACTTGGGCGCCACGAAAACAGCACATCATTCAATGATCCTGATCTTTGTAACAGACTTCCCTGTCTGCTCTCCTAAAAATGGAATGCCCTATTCCCAGCACTTTTCTGAACTTCCCTACACTCCTACCCCTGCCCTGCCCTTACTGGAGGAGACTAGTGATAACCAAGTATGTTCGGTTAACCCTTTCGGCGAGTATGCTCTGGCAAGTACCAGGTATCTTCAGCGTGCTCGGTGATATGTTTGAATCGCTCCTGTGTGCATGATTTGCGACTGTTTGACAGCTTTAATACATGTGAGGAATGCTTGTTTCTTAAGCATTACTCACATGTATTAAAGCTGTCAAACAGTCACAAATCATGAACATGGGAGTGATTCAAACATATCACCAAGTACGCTGAAGATACTCTGTAGTCGCCCGGTCATACTTGCCGAAAGGGTTAACTGAACATACTCGCTCATCACTAGAGCAGGCACTTCCCTGGCTTTCAGAGGACCTGTCTTGCTGCAGCAGCGCTACCCCAATACTGACACCCCTCATCTGCCAACCCCCAAACTTTTTAGGATGTGCCGGAAGAGGACCAGCCTCACTGACACTCTTCGATCTACCTCTTCTAACTGTTACACACCTAACTTCCTCATTGTCCTGCACTTCCATGCTAGCACCCTCCCTCACATCTACTCCAGTGAGCACCTGCTCAGTAAGCAGCAAACTCCTTTCCATGCTCTCTTTGCATCTCAGTGTTTCCAGCTGTTCACTTTGATCCAGTATCTGGGCTTGTTCAACGTGCAAACATTGTGCACCTTAGTATGCACTCTCAAATGGCTGGTCAAAGATTGCATTCATGCGACAAGATGTACACTGGATGGCATTGTCAAAATGGAGCACATTTTACTAAATGGGATTGCATAAACACAGGAATATAAACAAGCAAATATAAGCATTGAACTAATACAAGTTACTTTCCTCTAAAGTTCCTGAATCTAAAGTCACTAAGTCTCAAGACACACTTAAGGCAAACCACATTTAGATTATACTATTTTGCACGCTTGTTTACTCACTATTTCAGATACTTTTAAAATAGTTTATTTTCCTTATCTGCAATACAACCTACAACTTCACGCAATGTTTGCAATATTTGAATTTTTGCAGGCTTGGGCTTTTTATAGCTGAGAAGAATGTAGTCTTGTAGGATGGGGCTGTATATTTTGGGGATGAATGGAGGGATGTAGTGCAGGATGGGACTGTATATAGATGGGCTGAGAGAAGGGATGCTCTGTTGAATGGGGCTGCATATAGAGGGGCACTTAGGATTGATTTTCTGTAGATGGGGCTGCATCTACAGTTGCTGAGAGGAGCGCTGTACTGTGAAATGGGATTGTCTATAGAGGGGCTGACAGGAGTGATGTACTACAAGATGGGGCTACATATAGAGGGGGTTAAAGGAGTGATGTTCTGCAGTATGGGGCTGTATATAGAGAGGAGTGGGGTTTTTGGAACATGGTGGAGGGAGTGATGCTTTTTTTTACATAGGACTGTTGCTGGACGGGGCTGAAGGGATGAAAGGGATTGTATGTTGGAGGGGATGATGTCTATTTAGATGGGACTGTAAGTTGAAGAGGACTAATGGAAGGAGATAGGGATGTTAATTTCTTTTACTCGCTTTCTTCTCATAATATCAGTGTTGTTTTAATTCTCTTCTTCAACACGTGACCGCTATTTATACTAGCTGTCTAATACAAAAGTGGCTTTGTAAGGCCGGCGTCACACCAGCGTATGGCATTGGATGCGAGAATATTGGATGCAATATGCTAATGACCCTCGGCTCCTGCTCTGCTACGAGCATGAGCCGAGTGTCATGCTACTGTGCTGCCATTCTCTAGCATGAGCAGATCGCAGCACAACTGCGGAGGAGATGGAGAAAGTAATTTCTCCATCTCCTCCATGGCCTGACTCACCGTATATCGAACTGCACTGAGCTGACATGCGAGTGCAGTCCGATGTTTTACTCGCACCCTTAGACTTGTACGGGTGTGAGTGAATCGAGGCTCGCTGCAAATCGCAGCATGCTGCAATTGTTCTCTCAGAATAATCACTGATCTGAGCAGCCCCATAATATAACACTGGGCCGAGTGCTATGCGATGTTTTATCGCATAGCACTGGGCCGTTTTATACGGTAGTGTGACGCCGGTCTTAATATGATCCTACAACAGCTTCTATTTGAGTCTCATAGGATTACTTTGAGAAAATCAACTTCTGGTCCACAGAGAAGACTCTGTGTGATCCGGCTAGTCTGAAAAGTGGTCATAAGATACAGAAGAGGGCCAGAGCTAAGCTGATATAAGGAGAAGAAATGATAGGTTTATAAACAAATGCACTATATAAAACATGCATATTGCTAAAGGCGCTTAGAAATCTAGATTTTTCTGGGAGTACTTCTTTACAGGAACTTTGCCTGCACAAAATTACTATTCAAACCAAGCACAGAAGCATGGTGCAGCCTTGGAGCAGCTGAACAGCTCCGTGCACCTTCCCACCTGATTGTTTTCCATTAGTCTCCATGCTCCTTTGACTACGGTAAAGCCAGAGCTCTCAAGCAAGTATGGCTGCTTTCAGAAGTAGACTCAGGAACTGGGTTTTCTCTGCAGGCTTTATTATATGGCATAATGCTCTGCAGCTCCAGAAAAAAACAAACACGGCCTTACTGGCAATATGACAAAACAAAAGATAAATGATAGCACAGTCCAAAGGATTGTGGGGTTCGCCCACACTGGTTGTATCACAGCCTTCAGCTCCTTCCTGAGCTATGGCCTCCCAGTCTGGAGACCTTGCCTCTCCAAACACAACAACTGAAAAAAAAATTAGTGACTGAGCATTTAAGCTTGCTCAGCCACATCCTGAGGTGAGGTAGGGTGAATGACTTCCCAGCCTCTTTGCCACTCACATAAATCCACACCCTTTAGGGAATTAACTCCCCAACATATAACATGCTCTAGGAAAGTTTGCAGATTTCTGTTCACACAGGCTAGCAGCCAGAGTGACGCATACCTCACCTCACATATAACACAAACGACTCTGTCACACAAGGAAGAAGTGGCAGATATAAATGAAAAACAATGCTTGCGCAGGCGATTGGTACACTTAGCACCTGTGCTTTGTTTTAACAGCAATTTTGTGCTGACAGACTCTCTTTAATCATTTCACTCTATAGCTACATACTACTGACTACCTTGCACCCAGAAAGACAGACCACACTTTAACATCTCTTGTAACTGTTTATATTCTATCACACTTTTGAATAAAAAAACATTCAGATGTTTGCAAAAAAATAAATACATTTTCAAATGAAATGCAAGATTATAGTTTTCCCATATACCTAACAGTAGGTGATTAATCATTCCTTTATTGAACATGCTAAAATAGAGACACTGTATAGAGGAATCCCATATAGACACTACTGTGTGCACAGAAATCATTAAGATCCATACAACTGTTCTACTGTATAGAATTCTGCAATGAGACAGCCAGAATGAAGTCACTGTATGGAGGTTCATGATTTCTGGGCAGTCACACAGCTTTATGGCCTTGATTCATCACGTCACAATATGTGTATGTGAGTGTGTAAGTCAGTACCTATATAGGAGCCCTACCAAGTATATACGTACTACCTAATACATTCAGCCCTTATTTACAGATTCTGTGGAGTCTACTGATTTATAAAATATCTGACCAAAGTAGAAGGAAAACAGAACTTCAAAAACTTCAGTTCATCCATTGATTTAAACAATATAAGGGTAAGTCCATAATAAAATTTATTGTAGATATGACCAGCAGATTTGCACAGATAATAGCGAATTACAGTACTATACATGTGGATGAGATTTTACAAATCTTATTCAAATGTTGCATTGTTTTTCTTTATCAAAATTGACATGTTATGCAGAATTTAAAATCCACACCCTCGCAATTTCTCTTTCACTGTTGATTTCTAACCTTTCCAGCAGGGGGTAAATTACGCTGTGAATCCACACCAAATTAGGTATGCTGCACACGCAAATTTTTTTGTTGCTAGATTTCAGACGCTAAATGTTGATGCTTTAAACAGATTTGCAAAGGGGCCTTGCCATTTCTAGATCAATAGTTTACTGCTGTTGTGTCCACTGATAACAGTCAGCTGCTAGAGCTGAACTAATCGGTCAAACTGAGAGCTCTGTGTGTTGGGCGAAGGAGGCCAAATTGTTGGAAGGGAGGGTAAGGCCTGAAGTAGAGACTAAAAACCATATTGTCAAGCAGCCACTGTGGGGGGGTGTTAAATTGAATTTCTGGTCTAAGCTTGAGCTTCAGAGACTGGGGAGGGAGGTAGTGCAGGACTGATTTTTTCCCTTTTTTGACAGAAATTTAAAGGTTTTGCTGAAAAATTGACTGATATCTTAGAACTGTTCATAATTTCCTCCACCTTGCCTAAAGCCTCAGTTTAAACGGCTGAAAAAAATCTCCAAACAGTGGCGTGACTAGAGTCTGATGGGCCAGATGCAAAATTTGGACCTGGGCCTCCCCCCTGTATGTTCATTATTATTATTGTTATTTTTTATTATAGCGCCATTAATTACATGGCGCCTTACATGTTTAAAATGGGTATACATAGCAAACAACAAGTACAATAATTTGAGCGAAAACGAGTCAGCGACTGGTACAGGAGGAAAGAGGACCCTGACAATCTACAAGGGATGGGTGAGTATACAGTAGGTGAGGGTAGAGCAGGTCGTGAAGCGGTATGGTGGAGCAGTGGTTACTGCAGGCTGCATGCTTGTCAGAATAGGTGGGTCTTCAGGTTCCTTTTGAAGGTTTCCACATTAGGCGAGAGTCTGAAATGTTGGGGTACAGAGATCCAGCGTAGGGAGGATGCACGAGAGAAATCTTGTATGCGATTGTGGGAAGAGGAGATAAGAGGGGAGTAAAGAAGGAGATCTTGTGAGGATCGGAGGTTGCGTGCAGGTAAGTACCGGGAGACTAGGTCACAGATGTATGGAGGAGACATTTTTGTGGATGGCTTAATATATGCCATGGTTAGGGTTTTGAACTGGAGTCTCTGCAATGGGGAGCCAGTGAAGGGATTAACAGAGAGGAGAGGCCGGGGAATAGCGGGGGGACAGGTGGATTAGTCGGGCAGCAGAGTTTAGGATAGATTGGAGGGGTGTGAGAGTGTTAGTAGGGGGACCAAAGAGCAGTAGGTTGCAGTAGTCGAGGCGAGAGAAGATGAGGGCGTGCACTAGGGTTTTTGCAGATTAATGGTTGAGGAATGTACAGATCCAGGAAATATTTTTGAGTTGGAGTCGGCAGGAAGTGGAAAAGGCTTGGATATGAGGTTTGAAGGAGAGATTAGAGTCATGGGTTACCCCGAGGCAGCGAGCTTGTGGGACAGGGGAGAGTGGACAGTCATTGACTTTGATAGATAGGTCAGATGGGGGGGTTGAGTGAGATGGTGGAAAGATGATGAATTCAGTTTTATCCATATTAAGTTTTAGGAATCTAGCAGAGAAGAAAGATGAAATAGCAGATAGACATTGTGGGATTCTGGTTAGTAAGGAGGTGATATCTGGTCCAAAGAGGTAGTTCTGTGTGTTGTCAGCATAGAGGTGATACTGAAAGCCGTGAGACTCTATAAGCTGTCCCAGGCCGAAGGTGTAAATGGAGAAGAGAAGGGGTCCCAGAACTGAGCTTGGGGGACACTGAGAGATAGGGGGCGAGATGAGGAGGTGGTGTGTGAGTGGGAGATGCTGAATGTCTGGTCTGTTAGGTATAAGGAGATCCAAGATAGGGCCAAGTCTGTGATGCCGAAAGATGAGAGAGCCTGTAGTAAGAGGGAATGGTTTACTGTGTCAAAGGCAGATGACAGGTCCAGAAGGAGAAGGACAGATTAGTGTCGCTTGGATTTGGCGGTCAGTAGGTCGTTGGTGACTTTAGTCAGGGCAGTTTCAGTAGAATGGTGCGGTTGGAAGCCAGTTTGCAGGCGGTCAAAGAGGGAGCAGGAGGAGAGGTGGGAGGACAGCTCAAAATGGACATGTTGTTCCAGTAGTTTTGAGGCATAGGGGAGAAGTGATATACGGTAATAACTAGGCAGAGAGGATGGGTCAAGGGATGGCTTTTTGAGGATGGGTGTGATCGAGGTATGTTTGAAGCATGAGGGAAAGACACCAGATGTTAGTGACAGGTTGAAGAGGTGGGTTAAGGTTGGGATGAAGACTGCGATAAGGTTTGGGATGAGGTGTGATGGGATTTGGTGAAGTTCATAGGTGGTGAGATGTGACTTAGAGAGAAAAGAGGAAAGTTGATCTTCCATGATGGTGGAGAAGCTGGTTTTGGAGGAGAGTTGAGTAGATATGAGAGGGACTGTGGGGACTTACGGCAAAAGCTTTGTCTGATGGTGTCAATCTTCTGCTTGAAGAATGAGGCAAAGTTTTCAGCTGAGATGAGTGGAGAGGGAGGGGGAGGGAGAGCTGGGGGACGGAGGAGAGAATTGAAAGTACTGAATAGCTGTTTAGGGTTGTGAGACAGGGAAGATATGAGAAATGAGAAGTATGTTTGTTTTGCTGCAGTGAGTGTGGACCTGAAAGTAGTGAGGGCTTGTTTGAATGCGATGAAGTGCTTGTTGGAGTGGGACCTTTTCCATCTCCGTTCAGCAACCCTGGAAGCCCGTCTCAGTTCTTGAGTCAGGCTGGTGTGCCAGGGTTGCCTGTTGATTGTGCGAGCTTTGGTATGTATGAGGGGGGCGACCGATTCAAGAGCTGCAGCTCTTGTGGTGTTATATATGGCGGCAGCAGCATCTACATCATGTAAGGAATTTTATGTCTGTAAGAGGGAGGAGGGATTCAGTGAGTGAGAGTAGGTTGAGGTGTTTGAGATTTCTGTGAGGGTGTGCAAGTTTCTGGATGGGTGATTGTGGACCTGGAGAGGAGAGGGGAGAGAATGTAAGTAAGTTGTAGTCAGAAAGAGGGAGAGAAGAGTTAGAGAGGTTGGATAGGGAACAGAGGCAGGTGAAGATGAGGTCCAGTGTGTGGCCATCCTTGTGAGTGGGGGCTGAAGACCATTGAGCAAGGCCAAAGGAGGAAGTGAGGGATAGAAGCTTAGAGACAGATGAGTGGGAAGTGTCAATGGGGATGTAGAAATCGCAAATGATGATAGTGGGGATATCAGTGGAAAGGAAGAGAATTAGCCAGGTCGTGAAGTGGTCTAAGAAGGTGGTGGCTGGTCCTGTGGGGCGGTAGATGACATCCAGTTGGAGGTCGGAGGGGGAGTAAATGCACATGCAGTGCACTTCAAAACAGGGGAGGGTAATGAAGGGTGGCAGTGGAATATGTGAGAAGGAGCAGTTGTCTGACAGGAGAAAGCCAACTCCTCCACCAGGCTTGCCACTGGGGCGGGGGGTGTGGGAAAGGTGAAGTCTGCCATACGAAAGTGCAGCTGGAGAGGCTGTGTCAGAGGGGGTGAGCCAGGTTTCGGTGATGGCGAGGAAGGAAAGTTTGATATTGATGAAAAGATCATAGATGTAGGAAAGTTTGTTGCAGATGGAGCGAGCGTTCCATAGAGCTACTGTTAGTGCAACTGGGGAAGCGGGGGCTGGGCAGATGGGTATAAGGTTAGATAGATTGCAGAAATATGTCCTAGATCTAGGATGAAAGGTAGTGAGGAGGAGCAGAGAAAGTGATAGCAGGTGGGAGCAGGAGAGGGCATGAGGTGGCTGTCTGTGCTTAGAGATGCAGGATTGTATGTTAAGGAATAGTTCTAAGTAGGAGGTGAGGTGGATGTGGAGGATGGAGGAAGAGATGACCAGCTCCTTACTAGGTGTAGGGATTAGGGGGGCGTAGTAGAAAGTGAAGGATTATAGAGGAGAGAGTGAAACAAACAGGAACGTTGTTTACTGTGACTAAGTATCCAGTTACCTTCAGTTCCCTTCAGGTTTAATTCAAAGTTGTATACTCCTTCAGTACAGTCCTATGCTATACTTGTATGCTACGCTGGCAGACGACGTCCTGCAGACATACAGCTCACAAATATATTTGCTACAAAGTGCAGGCAGCTGTTAAACAGAGGGGAGTGGCCTCTGCTCATCTATATCAGATAACTAACACTGGGCCAGATGCAGGATATTTAAGCCAGAGTAAACAAGGAGGTCATAAATAAGGGCGGGTGTACAACAGTGAGTAGATGAAAGATGTACCAAAGACTAATGCCAGCAAAGGAAGAGAGAAATCACAGCATAGGGGAAGTTGGGGAAATCACATTCATCATATGCTCTAATAATATCCCCCATCCTGTGCCCCTTTCCTGTAATAATGTTCCACATCCTGGCTCCTTCCTGTAATAATATCCGCCATCCTGGCCTCTTCCTGTAATAATGTCCCCCATCCTGAGCCCCTTCCAGTAATAATGTCCCCCCCATCCTGGTATAATGTTTCCCTTTCCTGGCATTATATCCTCCATCCTGGCATAATGTCCTCCATCTTGGGCTGCTTGCCAGTATAATGTCTCCATTTCTGGTATAATGTCACCCATCATGGGCCCCTTTCAGTAATATATGTCCCCCATCCTGGTATAATGCCTTACAGTTATGCTCAAAAGTTTACATACCCCGGCAGAAATTTTCCTTTCTTGGCCTTGTTTCAGAGAATGTGAATGATAACAATAAAACTTTTTCTCCACTCATGGTTATTGGTTGGGTGAAGCCATTTATTGTCAAACTACTGTGTTTTCTCTTTTTAAAACTTAATGACAACCAAAAACATCCAAATGACCCTGATCAAAAGTTCACATACCCTGGTGATTTTGGCCTGATAACATGCACAGAATTTGACACAAATGGGTTTGAATGGCTACTAAAGGTAACATCCTCACCAGTGACTTATTTGCTTCTAATCAGTGTGTGTGCATAAAAGCTGAGTGAGGTTCTGGGATCCAGACAGACTCTTGCATCTTTCATCCAGCCACTGACATTTCTGGATTGTGAGTCATGGGGAAAGCAAAAGAATTGTCAACGGATCTATGGGAAAAGGTAGTTGAACTGTATAACACAGGAAAGGGATACAAAAAAATATCCAAGGAATTGATAATGCCAGTCAGCAGCATTCAAACTGTGATTAACAAATGGAAAATCAGGGGCTCTATAAAAACCAAACCACGGTCAGGTAGACCAACAAAAAATTTGGCCACAACTGCCAGAAAAATTGTTCGGGATGCAAAGAAAAACCCACAAATAACATCAGCTGAAATTCTGGACTCTCTGAAAACTAGTGGAGTGGCTGTTTTAAGATGCACAACAAGGAGGCACTTCAAGAAAAATGGGCTGCATGGTCAAGTCGCCAGAAGAAAGCCATTACTGCCAAATGTCAAAAAGTATCTCACCTACAATACTCCAAACAGCACACAGAAGCCTTAAACCTTCTGGAACAAGGTAATTTGGAGAGATGAGACCAACATTGAACTTTTTGGCCACTACCATAAACGTTACATTTGGAGAGAGGTCAACAAGGCCTATGATAAAAGGAACATCATTCCTACAGTAAAGTACCGAGGTGGGTCGCTTATGTTTTGGGGATGTGTGAGCTACAAAGGCACAGGAAACTTGGTAAAAGTTGAGGGAAAGATGAATGCAGCACGTTATCAGCAAATACTGAGGCAAATTTGCACTCATCAGCCCGGAAGCTGCGCATGGGACTTACTTGGACATTCCAACATGACAACGATCCAAAACACAAGGCCAAGTCGACCTGTCATTGGCTACAGCAGAACAAAGTGAAGGTTGTGGAGTGGCCATCTCAGTCTCCTGACCTCAATATCATTGAGCCACTCTGGAGAGATCTCAAGCGCACAGTTCATGCTAGACAGCCCAGGAATTTACAGGAACTGGAAGCTTTTTGCCAAGAAGAATGGGCAGCTTTACCATTTGAGAAATTAAAGAACCTCATCCACAACTAACGCAAAAGACTTCAAGATGTCATTGATGTTAGAGGGGGCAATACACGGTATTAAGAACTGGGGTATGTGAACTTTTGATCAGGGTCATTTGGATATTTTTGGTTGTCATTAAGATTTAAAAAGAGAAAACACAGTAGTTTGACAATAAATTGCTTCACCCAACCAATAACCATGAGTGGAGAAAAAGTTTTTTTGTTATCATTCATATTCTCTGAAACAAGGCCGAGAAAGGAAAAATTCTGCCGGGGTATGTAAACTTTTGAGCACAAGTGTATATCCTGGTCCCTTTACAGTAATATATGTCCCCCATCCTGGTATAACTTGGATGGGAAACCTCAGGGAACCTCTTCTTTGGACCTGGGCAGATTCCCGGGAACCACAGTGCTCGGGCTGGCAGCTGTGTTTTGACAGCTGTCAGCCCTTTAATTTCTTATTACTCGTCCAACACGCAATGTTCACTATTAAACACTACAGCACGTGCAATGAAAGATTACGTTCTCATGCTGGCCAGTGCCAGTGTCAGAGCGTACTTTGTGGGTGGAGTTAGAATGCGATGCGCTCCCGTTTCACATTAGTAGACAGCAGCAGCATCTCCTGTGATGTCTATATCTCAGCCCCAGCATCCCCTGTGATCTATATGCAGCAGCCCCAAAGTGTCTTCTGTGATGTCTATGCCCAAACCACTTGTCTCTTTTGATGTATGTGTGGCACCCCAGGGTTCTGGTTACCACAGTAATAGCAATATTACGTCTGTGAGCAGGTGGGAGGTCTCCTGGTCAGGAATCCTAAGCATGCCACACCTCCTGCCCAGTCCTGGGAGGGGAAGAACTTCCCCTATATAAACTGGGGCTGAGGTAGGGTTAGTGGGTAGAGAGTAGAGAAGAGAAGAAGAGGAGTCCCAGACAGAGACACAGTCTGGTCTGGTGTGGAGCAGTTGCAGGGAAAGTGACAACAGGAGCCCTGTAGGAGCAGGAGTGAGTGCCAGAGGCTGGAAGCTAGATAGCTCGCCTTGGCTGAAGAGATCTCACCGGACACGGAGTCCGAGGCTGTGGGGACTGTTCCATACCCAGCAGCAGAAACCGACCGGCAGGGGATTTCAGGTCCTCTGGCCAAGAAACCCGAAGGCACGGTCACACGCAAGGGACCAGCACCGCCGTCGTGGAGCGGAGGCTACCAGAAGGCCCCGAGTCACCGGCCATACGGGTGAGCACCACACGGTACACTCAGGGACGTGGGCTACTTTTACCCGCTTCTAGCAAGGTAGCCAAGAAGAGTACAGTTAGTTGGGGAGGCCTACAACTCCGCCTGGCCAGGGGAGATCCTGTCTGCTCACGGACTGACCAGACCCCGATCGCTAGCCAGTACTCCCGGGAGGGTCTATCTTTGTCACCAGTAAAGACCCTGAACTACACCGCACCGTCTCTGAGTGGTTCCTGGTGCCTGCGTGCAATTCTACCATCCCCATCATCCACGTCCGCTGCCCTGAGGCCATACCCCTCCCGTTGGGGGTTATACTACCCACGCTGCACAACTGTACCACCGGCCTCAGCGGTCTGCCCTGCAGCGGCGGTTTCGTAACCGCATTCAACGGGTGGCGTAGTCGAACAATATCACATCTGCCACTAAAAACATCGCCACTTAGTTTGACACCCTGGGCACGGACCGGGTCACCGCCACGAGGACTACCACCCCCAAGAGATCCGGCTCCGGGTATTCCCCAAACATGGCCCAGGGGGCGCGTCAACTTTTGGCGTAGTCGGCAGGATTTCGTGCCCGCAACCACCGGGTACTGCGTGCCTGAAAAAGACTGTTAAACTTACCTATGGTGAAGATTCCCGCCATCCGACGCCATCTTTTGCCTTCTTCCCGCCATCCGTGGAGTTTTCCCGCCATCCGACGCCATCTTTTGCCTTCTTCCCGCCATCCGTCGAGTTTTCCCGCCGTTGGACGCCATCTCGAGGACGCCGCGCGGGAAGAAGAGGGGCGTGGACTCCGAAAGCGCGCGAGAACTGAAGCCCCGCCTCACATCCGGACGTTGCGTAAGGTCCTGGAAGGAGCCCAGCAGACGCCGACGTCACAGGAGCGCGACGGAAGGTCCTCAACCCTGACGATCCACTGCGGAGCCGCGGCCTACGGAAGAGGATCATCGCAAGGTAGGCCACGGTCCACTAGGGGGGAGGAGGATGTCGGATACGGAGGAGAGCTTCACTGCCACAGCCACCGCCAGCACCACCGCTGCTGCGGTCATGCCTTTCACCATGCCCTACATCCCGGGGGCAGCCTGGCTACCCCAGTACTCAGGGGAGTCACATACCCTAAATGACTTCAGAGAAAGGCTGGATAGCCTCTTCCAGGTGTACCCCCTCACAGAAGAGCAAAAAGTGAGCATCCTGGTGGCTCAATTAACAGGGGCAGTCCAAAGGGAGGTAAAGTCCTGGCCACTTGGGAGGAGGAGGACTGTCGCAGAGATACTAGCCCGGCTGAAGGACACCTTTGATACCCGTACCTCAGCCGAGATCAAGCTTAGATTCTACGGGTGCAAGCAGCGAGCACATGAGAATATAAGGGACTATGCACTAAATCTACAAGAGGCCCTGAGAGCCGTTAAGCAGGCCGACCCTGACGGCGTGGGAAACGAAGACAAGCTGTTGACTGAACAATTTATAGAGGGTCTACATTGCAATGCCCACCGAACCCAGTTGCGAGCAATGGCCTTACAGAACCCTTATCTGGACTTTGCACAGTTCAAGGACAGAGCCATCCGGGTGCTCTGAGAACCGGCACCAGGTGGCGCTGTGACCCACAAACGCCCTGCTACCATTTACCACCAGGAGACGGCGCCCTTGTCGGCAGGGCCTGTGGGAGCTGATGCGCAGGCTTTAAACAATGACCCGGCTACAGACCTGCACCATCAGGTCCAAGAGCTAACTAAAAGCGTTGCCGCGCTAACCCGAACTGTGCAGTCTTTACAGGTTTCTACTCCAGGGAAGATCCAGCTGGCATCCGGACCGGAGGATATCCCGTGGCGCCGACCAAGGAGGACCCCACCGGCCAGAGGAAGACCCAGCGACCGATACAATGAGGACGGACAACCCATCTGCCGCCGCTGCAATCAACCCGGACATATGGCAAGGTACTGTCCTTTAAAACCGGCACAACCTGGGGTAGAGGGCCAACCCCTAGGAATAAGATCACCAGGCCCATCGAACTGGCGTGACAAATACGTGGGAGGACGTCCAGTCTTGCCTGTAGTACTGGATGGCATTCCTATTAGTGCCCTACTTGACACCGGGTCACAGGTCACCACCATCCCGTACGTGCTCTTCAAGCAGTACTGGAATGACTCGGATATAACCCGCTACCCAGACGACGACTTGAGTATCATCGCCAGCAATGGTCAGCCCGTGCCACAGATCGGATTTAAAGAGATGACCATTAAAATCGGTAAAGTCGAACTGGCAGCACAGGGACTGATCATTGTGGACATTGACAAGCGCGAGAGTCACCCAAAGATAACTCTAGGAACTAATGTGATTGAAAATTGTTTTGCAGAGGTGATTCTTATTTTACAGCAGGTTGCCAAGAACGCCAGCTCCGGCCAGCAGCGAGTGCTCCAAAAAGAGATCCGGGCACTGATGCGACGGCAACAGGTGGAACTCTCCGGTGGTGAGATTGGTAGCGTGAGAATGTGTGACCCTTTCCCTATTGCCATGCCCCCGAAAAGTGAAATGATGATTTGGTGCCGGGCAGCTATTGGTCTGAGAGGTAGAGATTACCAGGCAATGGTAGAACCAGTCTACTCAGATAGTAGGCCCACCATTTTGACGGCACGGGGGGTGGTTGATGTACGCCATGGGAGGGTGCCCGTTCGCATAATAAATATCGGGAAGAGGGAAGTGTACCTGCCCCGGTATGCTACGCTAGCCAAATTCTATACCATCAAGCCATGAAAACCCGAAAGTCTGCACAATCAGTAAGGATGGAGGAGAAACCACAGCCATTGTCTCCCGAGATCACCTGAAGAAGTGTCCCGAGCAGCTACGAAACCCTGAAGAAGATCAAGAAAACCCTCGACCCGCAGAGGAAAGGGAAGAGATGGTCAGTACTGTACTCGGAGACTTCCCTCGGTCTTGGACACAGGTAAATGGCGCTGTTGTGGTACCCGTCCTCACCTTCCTCCAGCCAGCATCCCAAGTGCCTACGGAAAAACAGGTAGAGCTGGAAGAGCAGCCGGTCCAGGAGGCAGAAGACCCCACACAAGCAGACCAGGAGAATCGACCCTCTGCTTATAGTGAGCCTGCCGTGCCCCTAGTGAGCCAAAGAGTCCGTAGACAGCTGCCCAGCTTACCTTTAACAGCTCCTACACCCTGTAGCTCAGGACCGGTCAGTCAGCTCCGTAGGTCTACTAGGGCCACTAGAGGCCAGTTGCCCGTACGTTGGAGGATCTAAAGTGTTTAGACTGTTTTATTAATATTTACCTGTTTACTGTTGCTTGTAAATAATTATGTTTTTCCAGTTATTTTATAGGTATCTTTTGTGGATTTACTAGAACTCTATTGTATATATGTTTGGAGCGTAACCCAGGAACGGACTAAAGACTGTTAAAGACTCGGGGCAGGACAGACCCCTACCTGGTTACGGCTCCCTGTTCTTTGGTGAAATGGACACCCTTTTGCTTCAAAAATTGCACCCGGTTGCGGACACGCCGTGACCACTTTAACATGTTTTTCCTTATTGTATTGTTCCTGTTTATACCCTGTTATGTTTTCAAAAATATGTTTAGTCCCGGAGTACTAAATTTTACTAGGGGGGAATGTGGCACCCCAGGGTTCTGGTTGCAACAGTAATAGCAATATTACGTCTGTGAGCAGGTGGGAGGTCTCCTGGTCAGGAATCCTAAGCATGCCACACCTCCTGCCCAGTCCTGGGAGGGGAAGAACTTCCCCTATATAAACTGGGGCTGAGGTAGGGTTAGTGGGTAGAGAGTAGAGAAGAGAAGAAGAGGAGTCCCAGACAGAGACACAGTCTGGTCTGGTGTGGAGCAGTTGCAGGGAAAGTGACAACAGGAGCCCTGTAGGAGCAGGAGTGAGTGCCAGAGGCTGGAAGCTAGATAGCTCGCCTTGGCTGAAGAGATCTCACCGGACACGGAGTCCGAGGCTGTGGGGACTGTTCCATACCCAGCAGCAGAAACCGACCGGCAGGGGATTTCAGGTCCTCTGGCCAAGAAACCCGAAGGCACGGTCACACACAAGGGACCAGCACCGCCGTCGTGGAGCGGAGGCTACCAGAAGGCCCCGAGTCACCGGCCATACGGGTGAGCACCACACGGTACACTCAGGGACGTGGGCTACTTTTACCCGCTTCTAGCAAGGTAGCCAAGAAGAGTACAGTTAGTTGGGGAGGCCTACAACTCCGCCTGGCCAGGGGAGATCCTGTCTGCTCACGGACTGACCAGACCCCGATCGCTAGCCAGTACTCCCGGGAGGGTCTATCTTTGTCACCAGTAAAGACCCTGAACTACACCGCACCGTCTCTGAGTGGTTCCTGGTGCCTGCGTGCAATTCTACCATCCTCATCATCCACGTCCGCTGCCCTGAGGCCATACCCCTCCCGTTGGGGGTTATACTACCCACGCTGCACAACTGTACCACCGGCCTCAGCGGTCTGCCCTGCAGCGGCGGTTTCGTAACCGCATTCAACGGGTGGCATAGTCGAACAATATCACATCTGCCACTAAAAACATCGCCACTTAGTTTGACACCCTGGGCACGGACCGGGTCACCGCCACGAGGACTACCACCCCCAACAGATCCGGCTCCGGGTATTCCCCAAACATGGCCCAGGGGGCGCGTCATATGTACTGCAGCCAGGGACGGACTGGGACTGAAATTCAGTCCTGGCATATAAAAGCACACAGGCCCATGCTGCCCCAGTCCCCGAGCCCCAGATGGGAGATATCTGTTACTTATATTACCCTCCCTGAAGGAAATCAAGATTTTCAATATGTCTAGTAATACCGCTATATAAATTTGAATAATAATAACAATATTGCAATATAACAGACAAATACCAACAAACTATAACCAAATATTTCCTGTATACACAGTACTGATAATACCACCATACTGATTGTTAAAGGGGTTTTCCAGGCTTGGTGTTAAAGTCTATGTGACTTCAGATTTCTGAATACTCACAGCAGCACATCAGGATTCTCCAGTGCCAGTGTTGGGAGAGGCCATCTTTTGACCACAAGTATGGGATTTCCACACCTCCGGCCACATTCCAACTAAACGTACTCTGCTTTGCTAAATTCACTTGTATTGAGAGAGGCCGTGCACGTCTAGTCAGCATGTGATCGCATGAATTCAAATCATACTTGTGGTCACATGACCGGCCGCTCCCGACACCGGAGAATCCTCACAGCACGCGATGCACACACTATGAGGATTCAGAAATCTGCAGTCATACAGAGTCACTGCAGACTTTAACATTAAACCTGGACAACCCCTTTAACTAAAACCACTGCACTAGGACTGATATCACGACCATACAGTGACCATATAATGGTAATATCAGGCCTACACCAGTGCTCTACAGACCATATATGTGTGTACTGTGCAGATTCTCACCAGTGCCTTTCTCGCTGGTTGTTGTCATTCGTTTTCCCACTTGTTTTTAGTTCGGTCCAGACCACCCTGAACTCTTCTTCTGACCGTAATTCGTCCTTGTTAAATATAACAGAGGCATCTTTACTTTACTGCTTTTCCAAGACCCTCCTCTCATTCTACCACCTCTACACAAACCACAACTTGTGCTGCCTTATAATAAATCCCCTGTGATCCCTTATAATAGCGACCATGCACCTAGTTATAATAATACAACCAGCCCCTGTGCTTTCTTATAATAATAATTCTCCTTGCTTCCCCATAATGACAACGACCCCCCATTGAGTCTCCCAGGGGAGTACATAGAAATAAAAGGTCCCATAGAAAAAGTCCTATCATGTCAAAGAAGGGCATATCTCCTAACTTTCTAAGAAATGGAGGATATGTATTGCAGCACTTACATTTATTTTCCCTCTATTAAAGTGCCTAAGTGGTCTCACCCACTATGATACCCCTTTCGTGACCCTCATAGAGTATTATGCCCCACATGGTACGATGACCTCACAAACCATATAAAAAGTATGATGCAGCACAGCACCCACATATTAAGATGGTCACCACAACCCCCCATACATTATGGTATTCAGCACAGCCCCTAATATAAAGTATGAGTTGCACAACAGACCCCTATATAAAGCATGATGTCCCTCATAACCACCCCATTAAATTTGATGTCCTCCTTAATCACCCCATATAGTATGAAGGTCACCACATCCCACCATATAGTATAATGTACCCCATAGACCTCCACACAGTATAATGTCCACCACAGCCCCCACACAAGATGAAGATCCCCCACAGACCCCTATATAGTATAATGGTTGCCCCAAACAGCCTCCCATATACTATGATGGTCCCCCACAAGCAGCCCTCATATAGTATGATGGTCCTCCACAAACAGCCCCCATATAGTATGATGGTCCCCCACAAACAGCCTCCATATAGTATGATGGTCCCCTAAAAACAGCTTCCATATAGTATGATGGTCCCCCACAAACAGCCTCCATATAGTATGATGGTCCCCCACAAACAGTCTTCTATATAGAATGATGGTCCTCCACAAACAGCTCTCATATAGTATGATGGTCCCCCACAAACATCCCCCATATAGTATTATTGTTCCTCACAAATGGCCCCCATGTAGTATTATGGTTCCCCATAAACAGCCCCCATATAGCAGGATTTTCCCCCACAAACAGCCCCCATGTTGTATTATGGTCCCTCACAAACAGTCCCCATATAGCAGGATGATTCCCCACAAAGAGCCCCCATATAGCAGGATGATCCCCAACAAACAGCCCCCATGTAGTAAGATGGTCCCCCACAAACAGCCCCCCTATAGCAGGATAATCCCCCACAAACGGCCTCCATATAGCAAGATGATCCCCCACAAACAGTCCCCATGTAGTATGATGATCCCCCACAAACAGCCCCCATATAGTATGATGGTTCACCACAAACAGCCCCCATGTAGTATTATGGTCACTCACAAATAACCTCCCATATAGCAGGATGATCCCCCACAAACAGCCTCCCATATACTATAATGGTCCCCCACAAACAGCTCCCATATAGTATTATGGTCCCCCACAAACAGCCCCCATATAGTATTATGGTCCCCCACAAACAGCCTCCATATAGCAAGATGATCCCCCACAAACAGCCCCCATATAGTATGATGGTTCCCCACAAACAACTCCCATGTAGTATGATGGTCTCCCACAAACTGCCCCCATATAGCAGAATCATCCCCCACAATCAGCCCCCATATAGCAGAATCATCCCCCACAAACAGCCCCTATATAGTATTATGGTTCCCCACAGCACCCAAAAATAAAAAAAATCTTTATACTCACCGAATCCTGTCTCCTCATCCTCCTCAGCATCCATCACCTCTTCTGTCCCGTCTCTCAGTGGACACTGGCGGTGCGATGCAGTGACGTCATCGACCGCCGATGTCACCTGCATGCGACTGCCTCCAGCAAGCCCCCGGCTGAAGGGATGCCCGCGGCCCGCCTGAACAAGTGACCTGCGCTGCATGTCAAGGGATGCCCGCGGCCTGCCTAAGTAAGTGACGGAGCCTTCAGCTCTGTGCCCCGTCACAATTGCTAATAGCAGGTAATGCGACCCACAGCTGGACCGGCCCATCTGTCATTTGCCAGAACTGCCAGATGGCCAGTCCGGCCCTGACCACAGACCTGTGTCTGCTGTCAAGTCTATGCCGCACTCTCAAAGTGTCTCCTGGGATGTATATACCGCAGCCCCATGTCTCCTTTGATGTCTATGCTAGAACCTCAGAGTGTCTCCTGTGATGTATATACCGCAGCCATATGTCTCCTGTGATGGCTATGCCGAAGTCCCAAAGTAACTCCTGTGATGTATATTCCACAGCGCCATGTCTCCTGTGATGTGTATGCCGCATCCCCATGTCTCCTGTGATGCGCATGCCGCAGCCCCATGTCTCCTGTGATGTCTGTGCCACAGCCCCATGTCTTCTGTGATGTCTATGTTGCTGCCCCTTGTCTCCTGTGATGTCTCTGCTCCAACCCCAGGTCTCCTATGATGTATATGCCCCAGCCTCATGTTACCTGTGATGTGTATATATAGCAGTCTTGGAGTCTGCTATGTGATGTATATGCCACAGCGACATGTCTTTGTTGATGTTTATGCCACAGCCACATGTCTCCTGTGATGTATACACAGCAGACATGGTGTCTCCTATGTGATGTATATGGCAGACTCAGTGTCACCTATGTGATGTATACACAGCAGTGTCAGTGTCTCTTATGTGATGTATATACTGCAAATCTCCCACTGCTTGAGTTCTATAAATGTAACGTGAGCTGTGATAGATTTCCCATGTAGGAGACATGTAGTGTAATATACATCTGTGTACGGTACGACTTACATCACAAAGAGTTGCCTGCGCTCTAGACTCATGCAAATTGTTTTCACTTGAAATGCTCACACCTTAAGCTGAAACATTGTGTATGTGTGGCATGGAATACATTTTTCTCCCATTTTTTGCAATGTTTGGAGTGCGATCTCTTTCTCCTCTATCTATTTATCTATCTTTCTATCTTTCTCTATCTACATATCTCTATTGATCTTTGAATCTAGATTTATCTATTAACCATTATTTCTTTAACATCCCTACAGTGCAATGTAGCAATAATAGTTATAATGTGTCCTCAAGTGAAAATGAATTAGTCATTTATCTCTCTGTATCTCTCTTTCTGTTATTATCCAATGTGCATGAGAAAATGGCAATATTTGTGTGATAAATGCACTTATGGAACATTGATCTGTATAACAGATACCTGTTACATTTTTTACAAACAACAATCATTCATTAGAGATTTGAAAACATTATGTGTATAGATACTGTAGAGGAATAGTTAAAAAGAATGAAAGAACCATGGATAGAAAGCATGCATAGACAAACAGACAGACAGACAGACAGACAGAGAGATAGATAGATAGATGTAATAGATACGCAAAAAAGAGCTGGTCTAATAGAAGAAACCAGGCTGTGAAACTTGTTCTATTCACAGTACAGTAGCACTGCTATAAAAGCAATGGAAAACAGAGGAGTAAAGAAAAGCATCACTCTTGTATGTATCATGTATGAGAACACTATAAATCTAGATGTGACAATAACACACATTACTTTTACCCTTGATTATGACAAATTTGAATAATTGTACACTACTTAATGTCCAAGTTCACAGCATAGGAGTAAAACCAAACAAATGTAACTTTTTTATGCAAAAGCAAAGATATTACCCTCAAATTCTTGTTAGAGAAATTTTGCAACAAACTTCATGAGTGGTCTGTAGATATTATGTCCATATCATAAGAAAAGAGGACATCTTCAGTGCTTATGAGAATGCAATGGTTTGTAGTAGTCTAAGCCCACGGAAAGGGTTAAGGTGCCATTGTCGCAAACATGTAAAGGAGAAATTTCCCTTGTCCTTGCCTAAGTGAATGGCTGGGATTAAACTGACAGCCCACCTTAGTGATGGCGAAATAATTGGTTGTTCAGCGATGTCCTTGTCAGGAGCTCTGACAGTTCTGCAGATGTCCTGCTCAGCTCTCCAAAGGTTACTCTCAGCTGGGGCCGCTGCTCATTAATCATTCCTCCGTGACAGGCTTGGGAGAGGCCCACATCTGCCACCCTGTCCCCCCTCAGAAGTCCCTGTCGCGCCATCCCCTTGTGTCACCAGTCACTATGATATTAACCCCTGCAATATATTTGGGAGGGAATGTGGGCAGGACAGTTTCTTACAGCATCTACTGGTGGTCCACTAAGAAGACTGGACTAGACACAGAGATCCTTAAGTTTTGCTCTACTCAGCTTCTTCTATGTCTTCTGCAGTTCAGGATCTCAACATACTAGGTGCTATACTTTATTAGTAAAACTATTTCAATCTTTCAAATTTGAAGAAATGATCCAAATGAAAGTTTTTTTAAGATTTTTAGGATCTCTCTCCAGCTTGATTGGAATATCTGGAAGGTAATTTTATATATATATATACATATATATATATATATATTTATATATATATATAGTACAGACCAAAAGTTTGGACACACCTCATTTAAAGATTTTTCTGTATTTTCATGACTTTGAAAATTGTACATTCACACTGAAGGCATAAAAACTATGAATTAACACATGTGGAATTATATACTTAACAAAAAAGTGTGAAACAAGTGAAAATATGTCTTATATTCTAGGTTCTTCAAAGTAGCCACCTTTTGCTTTGATGACTGCTTTGCACATTCTTGGCATTCTCTTGATGAGCTTCAAGAGGTAGTCACCGGAAATGGTTTTCACTTCACAGGTGTGCCCTGTCAGGTTTAATAAGCGGGATTTCTTGCCTTATAAATGGGGTTGGGACCATCAGTTGTGTTGTGCAGAACTCAGGTGGATACACAGCTGATAGTCCTACTGAATAGACTGTTAGAATTTGTATTATGGCAAGAAAAAAGCAGCTAAGTGAATAAAAATGAGAGGCCATCATTACTTTAAGAAATCAAGGTCAGTCAGTCCGGAAAATTGGGCAAACTTTGAATGTGTCCCCAAGTGCAGTTGCAAAAACCATCAAGCGCTACAAAGAAACTGGCTCACATGAGGATCGCCCCAGGAAAGGAAGACCAAGAGTCACCTCTGCTTCTGAGGATAAGTTTATCCGAGTCACCAGCCTCAGAAATCGCAGGTTAACAGCAGCTGAGATTAGAGACCAGGTCAATGCCACACAGAGTTCTAGCAGCAGACACATCTCTACAACAACTGTTAATAGGAGACTTTGTGCAGCAGGCCTTCATGGTAAAATAGCTGCTAGGAAACCACTGCTAAGGACAGGCAACAAGCAGAAGAGACTTGTTTGAGCTAAAAAACACAAGGAATGGACATTAGACCAGTGGAAATCTGTGCTTTGGTCTGATGAGTCCAAATTTGAGATCTTTGGTTCCAACCACCGTGTCTTTGTGGGACGCAGAAAAGGTGAACGGATGGTCTCTACATGACTGGTTCCCACCGTGAAGCATGGAGGAGGATGTGTGAGGGTGTGGGGGTGCTTTGCTGGTGACACTGTTGGGGATTTATTCAAAATTGAAGGCATACTGAACCAGCATGGCTACCACAGCATCTTGCAGCGGCATGCTATTCCATCTGGTTTGCCTTTAGTTGGACCATCATTTATTTGGACAATGACCCCAAACACACCTCCAGGCTGTATAAGGGTTATTTGACAAAGAAGGAGAGTGATGGGGTGCTACGCCAGATGACCTGGCCTCCACAGTCAACAGACTGTTTGGTTTGGGGTGAGCAGGACCGCAGAGTGAAGGCAAAAGGGCCAACAAGTGCTAAGCATCTCTGGGAACTCCTTCAAGATTGTTGGAAGACCATTTCCGGTGACTACCTCTTGAAGCTCATCAAGAGAATGCCAAGAGTGTGCAAAGCAGTCATCAAAGCAAAAGGTGGCTACTTTGAAGAACCTAGAATATAAGACATATTTTCAGTTGTTTCACACTTTTTTGTTAAATATATAATTCCACATGTGTTATTTCATAGTTTTGATGCCTTCAGTGTGAATGTACAATTTTCAAAGTCATGAAAATACAGAAAAATCTTTAAATGAGAAGGTGCGTCCAAACTTTTGGTCTGTACTGTATATATATACCTGTACTGATTCTGGTGCAATTTTAGTAAAATAATGCAGGCGACAAGCTGCAGGGGAGCGATGGAAAGGCGAGAAGAAGTATTATTTTTTATTTGTGGATGGATGGGGACGCATATACCAGGATGAGGGACCAGGATGGCAGAACACATAACAGGATTGTGGAGCATGGATCAGGATGGACCAGCACATAACATGATGGGGGATCAGGATAGACGAGCACATAACAGGATGGGGAGCATGAATGAGGATGGGGGAAGCATATGCGACGATGGGTGGAATCATATACCAGGATTGGGGATGCATATACCAGTTTGGGGAGCATATATCAGGATGCGGGACCAAGATGGGAGGGAGCATAATCCAGGATGGGGACCAGAATGGGGGAGTACATAACAGGATGGGGGACCAGGATGAGGTAGCATATACCAGGATGGGGGACCAGGATTTGGGAGCATATACCAGAATTGGGGAGCATATACCAGGATGGGGAAGCATATACCAGGATGGAGGACCATATTCCTGGATGTGAACCAGGAGGAGAGAGCATATACCAGGATAGGGGACCAGGATGGGGGAGCATATATCAGAATAGGAGACCAGTATGGGGGCGCATATACCAGGATGGGGGACCAGGATTGGGGAGCATATACCAGGATGGGGGACCAGGATTGGGGAGCATATATCAGGATAGGTGACAAGGTTGGGGAAGCATATACCAGGATGGGGGACCAGGATGGGGGTGCATATACCAGAATGGGGGACAATGATGGGGGTGCATACACCAGAATGAGGGAGCAAATACCAGAATGGTGGACCAGGAAGGTGAAGCATATACCAGGATGGGGGATAATATACCAGGATGGGGGACCAGAATTGGGGAGCATATATCAGGATAGGTGATCAGGTTGGGGAAGCATATACCAGAATGGGGGACCAGGATGGGGGAGGATATACCAAAATGGGGGACAAGCATTGGGGAGCATAAACCAGGATGGAGTACCAGGATTGGGGAGCATGTGCCAGGATAGGGGACCATGATCAGGAAGCATATATCAGGATGGGGGACCAGGATGGGGGTGCATGCACCAGGATGAGGGAGCAAAAACCAGAATGGTGGACCAGGATAGGTGAAAATATACAAGGATTAGGTACCAGGATGGGGGAGCATATACCAAGATAAGGTAGCATATATTAAGATAGTGGAGCATATAGCAGGTTGGGGGATAATATACCAGGATGGGGGACCAGAACTGGGGAGCATATACTAGGATAGGTGACCAGGTTGGGTTAGCATATACCAGGATGGGGGACCTGGATGGGGGTGCATATGCCAGAATGGGGGGACCAGGATTGGGGAGCATAAACCAGGATGGAGGACCAGGATTGGAGAGCATGTACCAGGATAGGGGACCAGGATGGGGAAGCATACACCTGGACGGGGGACAAAGATGGGGGTGCATACACCAGAATGAGGGAGCAAATACCAGAATGGTGGACCAGGAAGGTGGAGCATATACCAGGATGGGGGATAATGTACCAGGATGCGGGACCAGAACTGGGGAGCATATACTAGGATAGGTGACCAGGTTGGGGAAGCATATACCAGGATGGGGGACCAGGATGGGGGTGCATACACCAGAATGAGGGAGCAAATACCAGAATGATTGACCAGGATGGTGGAGAATATAACAGGATGGTGGATAATATAGCAGGATGGGGGACCAGAATTGGGGAGCATATACCAGGATGGGGGAACAGAATTGGGGAGCATATGCCAGGATGGGGGACCAGAATTGGGGAGCATATACCAGGATGGGGGACCAGGATTGGGTACCATATATCAGGATAGGTGACCTGGTGGGGAAGCATATATCAGGATGGGGGAGCATATACCAGAATGAGGGAAAAGGATTAGGAAGCATAAACCAGGATGGAGGACCAGGATTGGGGAGCATATACCAGGATAGGGGACCAGGATGAAGGAGCATATACCAGGATAGGGGACAAGGATTGGGGAGCATATACCAGGATGGGGAAGCATATACCAGGATGGAGGACCATATTCCTGGATGGGAACCCGGATGAGAGAGCATATACCAGAATAGGGGACCAGTATGTGGGCGCATATACCAGGATGGGGGACCAGGATTGGGGAGCATATACCAGGATGGGGGACCAGGATTGGGGTGCATATACCAGAATGGGGGACCAGGATTGGGGAGCATAAACCAGGAAGGAGGACCAGGATTGGAGAGCATGTACCAGGATACGGGACCAGGATGGGGAAGCATATACCAGGACGGGGGACAAAGATGAGGGTGCATACACCAGAATGAGGGAGCAAATGCCAGAATGGTGGACCAGGAAGGTGGAGCATATACCAGGATGGGGGATAATATACCAGGATGGGGGACCAGAATTGGGGATCATATACCAGGATGGGGGACCTGGATTGGGGAGCATATATCAGGATAGGAGATCAGGTTGGGGAAGCATATGCCAAAATGGGGGACCAGGATGGGGGAGCATATACCAAAATGGGGGACAAGGATTGGGGAGCATAAACCAGGATGGAGGACCAGGATTGGGGAGCATGTACCAGGATAGGGGACCATGATGGGGAAGCATATATCAGGATGGGGGACCAGGATGGAGGTGCATACACCAGGATGAGGGAGCAAATACCAGAATGGTGGACCAGTATAGGTGAAAATATACCAGTATTGGGTACCAGGATGGGGGAGCATATACCAAGATAAGGTAGCATATATTAGGATAGTGGAGCATATAGCAGGATGGGGGATAATATACCAGGATGGGGGAACAGAACTTGGGAACAGATACTAGGATAGGTGACCAGGTTGGGGAAGCATATACCAGGACGGGGGACCAGGATGGGGGTGCATACACCAGAATGAGGGAGCAAATACCAGAATGATGAACCAGGATGGTGGAGCATATAACAGGATGGTGGATAATATAGCAGGATGGGGGACCAGAATTGGGGAGCATACACCAGGATGGGGGACCAGAATTGGGGAGCATATGCCAGGATGGGGGTCCAGAATTGGGAAGCATATACCAGGATGGGGGACCAGGATTGGGGAGCATATATCAGGATAGGTGACCAGGTGGGGAAGCATATATCAGGATGGGGGAGCATATACCAGAATGAGGGAAAAGGATTGGGAAGCATAAACCAGGATAGAGGACCAGGATTGGGGTGCATGTACCAGGATAGGGGACCAGGATGGGGGTGCATACACCAGGATGAGGTAGCAAATACCAGAATGGTGGACCAGGATAGGGGAGAATATACAAGGATAAAGTACCAGGATGGGGGAGCATATACCACAATGGGGGAGCATATATTAGGATAGTGGAGCATATACCAGGATCGGGGATCAGGACTGGGGAGCATATACCAGGATGGGGGACCAGGATTGGGGAGCATATATCAGGATAGGTGACCAGGTTGGGAAGCATATATCAGGATGGGGGAGCATATACCAGAATGAGGGAAAAGGATTGGGAAGCATAAACCAGGATGGAGGACCAGGATTGGGGAGCATGTACCAGGATAGGGGTCCAGGATGGGAGTGCATACACCAGGATAAGGGAGCAAGTACCAGAATGGTGGACCAGGATAGGGGAGAATATACAAGGATAAAGTACCAGGATTGGGGAGCATATAACACGATGGGGGAGCATATATTAGGATAGTGGAGTATATACCAGGATCGGGGATCAGGACCGGGGAGCATATACCAGGATGGGGGACCAGGATTGTGGAGCATATATCAGGATAGGTGACCTGGTTGGGAAGCATATATCAGGATGGGGGAGCATATACCAGAATGAGGGAAAAGGATTGGGAAGCATAAACCAGGATGGAGGACCAGGATTGGGGAGCATATATCAGGATGGGGGACCAGGATGAAGGTGCATATACCAGGATGGGGGACCAGGATTTGGAAGCATATACCAGAATTGGGGAGCATATACCAGGATGGGGAAGCATATACCAGGATGGAGGACCATATTCCTGGATGGGAACCAGGATGAGAGAGCATATACCAGAATGGGGGACCAGTATGGGGGCGCATATACCAGGATGGGGGACCAGGATTGGGGAGCATATACCAGGATGGGGGACCAGGATTGGGGAGCATAAACCAGGATGGAGGACCAGGATTGGAGAGCATGTACTAGGATAGGGGATCAGGATGGGGAAGCATATACCAGGACGGGGGACAATGATGGGGGTGCATACACCAGAATGAGGGAGCAAATACCAGAATGGTGGACCAGGAAGGTGGAGAAAATACCAGGATGGGGGATAATATACCAGGATGGGGGACCAGAATTGGGGAGCATATACCAGGATGGGGGACCTGCATTGGGGAGCATATATCAGGATAGGTGATCAGGTTGGGGAAGCATATTTCAGAATGGGGTACCAGGATCGGGGAGCATATACCAAAATGGGGGACCAGAATTGGGGAGCATAAACCAGAATAGAGGACCAGGATTTGGGAGCATGTACCAGAATAGTGGACCATGATGGGGAAGCATATATCAGGATGGGGGACCAGGGTGGGGGTGCATACACAAGGATGAGGGAGCAAATACCAGAATGGTGGACTAGGATAGGGGAGAATATACAAGGATACAGTACCAGGATGGGGGAGCATATACCACGATGGGGGAGCATATATTAGGATAGTGGAGCATATACCAGGATCGGGGATCAGGACCGGGGAGCATATACGAGGTTGGGGTACCTGGATTGGGGAGCATATATCAGGATAGGTGACCAGGTTGGGAATCATATATCAGAAAGGGGGAGCATATACCAGAATGAAGGAAAAGGATTGGGAAGCATAAACCAGGATGGAGGACCTGGATTGGGGAGCATGTACCAGGATAGGGGACCAGGATGGGCGTGCATACAACAGGATGAGGGAGCAAATACCAGAATGGTGGAACAGGAAAGGGAAGAATATACAAGGATAAAGTACCAGGATGGGGGAGCATATACCACGATGGGGGAGCATATATTAGGATAGTGGAGAATATACCAGTATCGGGGATCAGGACCGGGGAGCATATACCAGGATGGGGGACCAGGATTGGGGAGCATATATCAGGATAGGTGACCAGGTTGGGAAGCATATATCAGGATGGGGGAGCATATACCAGATTGAGGGAAAAGGATTGGGAAGCATAAACCAGGATGGAGGACCAGGATTGGGGAGCATGTACCAGGATAGGGGACCAGGATGGGGGTGCATACACCAGGATGAGGGAGCAAATACCAGAATGGTGGACCAGGATAGGGGAGAATATACAAGGATAAAGTACCAGGATGGGGGAGCATATACCACGATGGGGGAGCATATATTAGGATAGTGGAGCATATACCAGGATCGGGGATCAGGACCGGGGAGCATATACCAGGATGTAGGGCCAGGATTGGGGAGCATATATCAGGATAAGTGACCAGGTTGGGAAGCATATATCAGGATGGGGGAGCATATACCAGAATGAGGGAAAAGGATTGGGAACCATAAACCAGGATGGAGGACCAGGATTGGGGAGCATGTACCAGGATATGGGACCAGGATGGGGGTGCATACACCAGGTTGAGGGAGCAAATACCAGAATGGTGGACCAGGATAGGGGAGAATATACAAGGATAAAGTACCTGGATGTGGGAGCATATATCAGGATCAGGGAGCATATACCAGGATCGGGGATCAGGACCGGGGAAAATATACCAGAACTTGGGACCAGGATGTGGAGCATATGTTAGGGTGGTGGATCATATACCAGGATGGGGGAGCATATATCAGGATGGGGGACCAGGATTGGGAAGCATATACCAGGATGGGGGACCAGGGTTTGGGAACATATACCAGTATATCGGACCATGATAGGGAAGCATACACCAGGATGGGGGAGAATATACTTGGATGGGGGACCATGATTGGGGAGCATATTCCAGGATAGGGGACCTGGATGGGTGAGCATACACCAGGATGGGTGTGCATATACTAGCATGGTGGAACATATATTAGGATGAGGGAAGCATGAACCAGGATCGGGGGAAGCATATGCCAGGATGGGTGGAAGCATATACCAGGTTGGGGGAGCATATAACAGGATGGGGGACCAGGATGGGAGGGAGCATATACCAGTATGGGGGAGCATATACCAGGATGGGGGAGCATATTCCAGGATCTGGACCAGAATGGGGGAGCATATAACAGGGTGGGGGACCAGGATGATGGAGCATATACCAGGATAGGTGACCAGGTTGGGGAAGCATATACCAGGATGGGGGACCAGGATGGGGGAGCATAAACCAGGATGGGGAATAATATACCAGGATGGGGACCAGAATGGGGAGCATATACCAGGATGGGGGACCCGAATTAAGGAGTGTAGATCAGGATAGGTGACCGGGATTGTGGACCAGGATTGGAGAGCATATACCAGAATTGGGGACCAGGATTGGTGAGCATAAACCAGGATGGAGGACCAGGATATGGGAGCATATACCAGGATAGGGGACCAGGATGGGGAAGCATATTCCAGGATGGGGGACCAAGATGGGGGTGCATACACCAGGATGAGGGAGAAAATATTAGAATGGTGGACCAGGATAGTGGAGAATAAACCAGGATAATGTACGAGGATGGGGGAGCATATAGCAAGATGGGGGAGCATATATTACCATAGTGGAGTATATACAAGGATGGGGGATAATATACCAGGATGGGGGACCAGAACTGGGGAGCATATACCAGGATGGGGGACCAGGATTCAGGAGCATATATCAGGATAGGTAACCAGGATAGGGGACCAGGATTGGGGAGCATATACCAGAATGGGGGACCAGGATTGGGGAGCATAAACCAGGATGGAGGACCAGGATATGGGAGCATATACCAGGATAGGGGACCAGGATGGGGAAGCATATACCAGTATGGGGGACCAAGATGGGGCTGCATACACCAGGATGAGGGAGCAAATACTAGAATGGTAGACCAGGATAGGGGAGAATATACCAGGATAATGTACCAGGATGGGGAGCATATAACATGATGGGAGAACAAATATTAGGAGAGTGGAACATATACCAGGATGGGGATAATATACCAGGATTAGGGACCAGAATTGGGGAGCATATATCGGAATAGGTGACCAGGTTGGGGAAGCATATACCAGGATGAGGGGCCAGAATGGGGGAGCATATACCAGAATGAGGGACCCAGATTGTGGAGCATAAACCTGGATGGAGGACCAAGATTGGGGAGCATATACCAGGATAGGGGACCAGGATGGGGAAGCATATACCAGGATGGGGGACCAGGATGGGGGTGCATACACCAGGATGAGGGAGAAAATACCAGAATGGTGGACCAGGATAGGGGAGAATATATCAGCATAATGTACCAGGATGGGGGAGCATATATCAAGATGTGGGAGCATATATTAGAATGGTGAAGCATACACCAGGATGGGGGATAATATACCAGGATGGGGGACCAGAATTGGGGAGCATATACCATAATGGGGGATCAGGATTGGGGAGCATATATCGGGATAGTTGACCAGGTTGGGGAAGCATATACCAGGATGGGGGACCAGGATGGGGGAGCATATACCCGAATGAGGGACCAAGATTGGGGAGCATAAACCAGGATGGAGGACCAGGATTGGGAAGCATGTACCAGGATAGGGGACCAGGATGGGGAAGCATATACCAGGATGGGGGACCAGGATGGGGGTGCCTACACCAGGATGAGGAAGAAAATACAAGAATGGTGGACCAGGATAGGGGAGAATATACAAGGATAATTTACCAGGATGAGGGAGCATATACCAAGATGCGGGAGCATATATTAGAATGGTGGAGCATATACCCGGATGGGGGATAATATACCAGGATGGGGGACCAGAATTGGGAAGCATATACCAGGATGGGGGAGCATATCCCAGAATGGTGGACCAGGATGGTGAAGCATATACTAGGATGGGGGATAATATTACAGGATGGGGGAACAGAATTGGGGAGCATATACCAGGATTTGCAACCAGGTTGGGGAAGCATATGCCAGGATGCGGGACCAGGATGGGGGTGCATACACCAGGATGAAAGAGCAAATACCAGAATGGTGGACCAGGATGGTGGAGCATATACCAGGATGGGGGATAATATACCAGGATAGGGGACCAGAATTGGGGAGCATATACCAGGATTGGGAATCAGGATTCGGAAGCATAAATCAGGATAGGTGACCAAGTTGGGAAAGCATATACCAGGATGGGGGACCATATACCAGAAAGGGGGACCAGGATTGGGGATCATAAACCAAGAAGGAGGACCAGGATTGAGGAGCATGTACCAGGATAGGGGACCAGGATAGGGAAGCATATACCAGGATGGGGTTCCAGGATGGGGGTGCATACACCAGGATGAGGGAGAAAATACCAGAATGGTGGACCAGAATAGGGGAGAATATACCAGGATAAGGTACAAGGATGAGGGAGCATATACCAAGATGGGGGAGCATATATTAGGAGAGTGGAGAATATACCAGGATGGGGGATAATATACCAGTATGGGCGCCCAGAATTGGGGAGCATATACCAGGATGGGGGATAATATACCAGGATGGGGGACCAGAATTGGGGAGCATATACCATAATGGGGGATCAGGATTGGGGAGCATATATCGGGATAGTTGACCAGGTTGGGGAAGCATATACCAGGATGGGGGACCAGGATGGGGGAGCATATACCCGAATGAGGGACCAAGATTGGGGAGCATAAACCAGGATGGAGGACCAGGATTGGGAAGCATGTACCAGGATAGGGGACCAGGATGGGGAAGCATATACCAGGATGGAGGACCAGGATGGGGGTGCCTACACCAGGATGAGGAAGAAAATACAAGAATGGTGGACCAGGATAGGGGAGAATATACAAGGATAATTTACCAGGATGAGGGAGCATATACCAAGATGCGGGAGCATATATTAGAATGGTGGAGCATATACCCGGATGGGGGATAATATACCAGGATGGGGGACCAGAATTGGGGAGCATATACCAGGATGGGGGACCATATCCCAGAATGGTGGACCAGGATGGTGAAGCATATACTAGGATGGGGGATAATATTACAGGATGGGGGAACAGAATTGGGGAGCATATACCAGGATTTGCAACCAGGTTGGGGAAGCATATACCAGGATGCGGGACCAGGATGGGGGTGCATACACCAGGATGAAAGAGCAAATACCAGAATTGTGGACCAGGATGGTGGAGCATATACCAGGATGGGGGATAATATACCAGGATAGGGGACCAGAATTGGGGAGCATATACCAGGATTGGGAATCAGGATTCGGAAGCATAAATCAGGATAGGTGACCAAGTTGGGGAAGCATATACCAGGATGGGGGACCATATACCAGGAAGGGGGACCAGGATTGGGGATCATAAACCAAGAAGGAGGACCAGGATTGAGGAGCATGTACCAGGATAGGGGACCAGGATAGGGAAGCATATACCAGGATGGGGTACCAGGATGGGGGTGCATACACCAGGATGAGGGAGAAAATGCCAGAATGGTGGACCAGAATAGGGGAGAATATACCAGGATAAGGTACAAGGATGAGGGAGCATATACCAAGATGGGGGAGCATAAATTAGGAGAGTGGAGAATATACCAGGATGGGGGATAATATACCAGGATGGGCGCCCAGAATTGGGGAGCATATACCTGGATGGGGGACCAGGATTGGGGAGCATATATCATGGTAGGTTAGCCGGTTGGGGAAGCATATACCAGGATGGGGGACCAGGATGGTGGAGCATACACCAGGAAGGGGGAGCATATACCAGGATCGGGGAGAAGGACCGGGGAGAATATACCAAAATTTGGGACCAGGATGGGGGAGCATATATTAGGGTGGTGGAACATATACCAGGACGGGGGAGCTTATATCAGGATGGGGGATGAGAATTGGAAAGCATACACCAGAATGGGGGACCAGGTTTGGGGAACATATACCATTATAAAGGGCCATGAAAGGAAAGCATACACCAGGATGGGGGAGAATATAACAGGATGGGGGACCATGATTGGGGAGCATATACCAGGATAGGGTACATGGATGGGGGAGCTTACGCCAAGATGGAGTAGCATATACCAGGATGGGAGACCAGGATTGGGAGCATATATCAGCATAGGTGATGAGGTTGGGGAAGCATATACCAGGATGGGGGACCAGGGTGGGGGAGCATATACCATAATGGTGGACTAGGAATGGGGAGCATAAACCAGGATGGAGGACCAGGATTGGGAAGCTTGTACCAGGATAGGGGACCAGGATGGGGAAGCATATACCAGGATGGGGGACCAAGATGGGGGTGCATACACCAGGATGAGGGAGCAAATACCAGAATTATGGACCAGGATAGGGGAGAATATACAAGGATTGGGTACCAGGATAGGGGAGCATATACCACGATGGGGGAGCATATATTAGGATAGTGGAGCATATACCAGGATGGGGGATAATATAACAGGATGGGGGACTAGAGTAGGTGAGCATATACCAGGATCGGTGACCATGTTGGGAAACATATACCAGGATGGGGGACCAGTATGAGGGACCAAATACCAGAATGGTGGACCAGGATGGTGGAGCATATACCAGGATGGGGGATAATATACCAGGATGGGGGACCAGAATTGGGGCGAATATACCAGGATGGGGGACCAGGATTGGGGAGCATATATCAGGATAGGTGACCAGGTTGGGGAAGCATAAACTAGGATGGGGGACCAGGATGGGGGACCATATCCCAGAATGGGGGACCAGGATTGGGGAGCATAAACCAGGATGGAGGACCAGGATTGGGGAGCATGTACCAGGATAGAGGACCAGGATGGGGGTGCATATACCAGGAAGGGGGACCAGGATGGGGGTGCATACACCAGGATGGGGGAGCATATTCCAGGATGGGGGATCATATACCAGGATCGGGGATCAGGACCGGGCAGAATATACCAGAATTTGGGACCAGGATGGGGGGAGCAAATATTAGGGTGGTGGATCATGTACCAGGATGGGGGATCATATATCAAGATGGGGGACCAGGATTGGGAAGCATATACCAGGATGGTTGACCAGGGTTTGGGAACATATACTAGTATAAAGGACCATGATAGAGAGGCATACACCAGGATGGGGGAGAATATACCAGCATGGAGGACCATGATTGGGGAGCATATACCAGGATATGGGACTTGGATGGGGGAGCATACACCAGGATGGGGGAGCATATACTAGGATAGTGGAGCATATATTAGGATGCGGAAGCATGAACCAGGATGGGGGGAAGCATATGCCAGGATGGGTGGAAGCATATATTAGGATGGGGGAGCATATAACAGTATGGGGGACCAGGATGGGAGGGAGCATATACCAGGATGGGGGAGCATAAACCAGGATGGCGGAGCATAATCCAGGATGGGGACCAGAATGGGGGAGCATATAACAGGGTGGCGGACCAGGATGAGGGAGAATATACCTGCATAGGTGACCAAGTTGGGGAAGCAAATACCAGGAAAAGGGTGCATACACTAGCATGAGGGAGCAAATACCAGAATGGTGGACCAGGATGGTGGAGCATATTCAAGGATGGGGGACCAAGATGGGGGTGCATACACCAGGATGAGGGAGTAAATACTAGAATGGTGGACCAGGATAGGGGAGAATATACCAGGATAATGTACCAGGATGGGGGAGCATATACAAAGATGGGGGAGCATATATTAGGATAGTGGAGCATATACCAGTATGGGGGATAATATACCAGGATTGTGGACCCTTATTGGGGGGCATATACCAGGATGGGGGAGCAGGATGGGGGAGCATATATCAGGATAGGTGACCAGTATTTGGGAGCCAGAATTGGGGAGCATATACCAGAATTGGGGACCAGGATTGGGTAGCATAAACCAGGATGGAGGACCAGGATATGGGAGCATGTACCAGGATAGAGGACCAGGATGGGGAAGCATATTCCAGGATGGGGGACCAAGATGGGGGTGCATACACCAGGATGAGGGAGCAAATACCAGAATGGTGGACCAGGATAGGGGAGAATATACCAGGATAAGGTACCAGGATGGGGGAGCATATAACAATATGGGGGAGCATATATTTCGATAGTGGAGCATATACCAGGATGGGGTATAATATAATAGGATGGGGGACCAGAATCGGGGAGCATATACCAGGATAGGTGACCAGGCTGGGGAGGCATATACCAGGATGGGGGTGCATACACCAGGATGAGGGAGCATATACCAGAATGGTGGACCATGAAGGTGGAGCATATACCAGGATGGGGGACCAGAATTAGGGAGCATATATCAGGATAGGTGACCAGGTTGGGAAAGGATATACTAGGATGGGGGACCATATACCAGAATGGGGGACCAGGATTGGGGAGCATGTACCAGGATAGGGGACCAGGATGGGGAAGCAGACACAAGGATGGGGGACCAGAATGGGGGTGCATACACCAGGATGAGAAAGCAATTACCGGAATGGTGGACGAGGATAGGGGAGAATATACCAGGATAAGGTACCAGGGTGAAGGAGCATATACCAAGATGGGGGAGCATATATTAGGATAGTGGAGCATACACCAGGATGGCGTATAATATACCAGGATGGGGGACCAGAGTTGGGGAGCATATACCAGGATGGGGGACCAGGATTGGGGAGCATATATCAGGATAGGTGACCAGGTTGGGGAAGCATATACCAGGATGGGGGACCAGGATGGTGGAGCAAACACCAGGATGGGGGAGAATATACCAGGATTCGGGAGCAGGACCAGTTAGAATATACCAGAATTTGGGACCAGGAGGGAGGAGCATATATTAGGGTGGTGCATCATATAGCAGAATAAGGGAGCATATATCAGGATGAGGGACCAGGATTGGGAAGCATATACCAGGATGGGGGACCAGGGTTGGGGAACATATACCAGTGTAAAGGAACATGAAAGGAAAGCATACACCAGGATGGGGGAGAATATACCAGGATGGGTGACCATGATTGGGGAGCATATACCAGGATATGGGACCTGGATGGGGGAACTTATACCAGGATGGGGGAGCATTTACCAAGATGGGGGAGCATATATTAGGATAGTGGAGCATATACCAGGATGGGGGATAATCTAACAGGATGGGGGACCAGAATTGGGGAGCATATACCAGGATAGGTGACCAGGATTGGGGAGCATATATCACGATAGGTGACCAGATTGGGAAAGCATATACTAGGATGGGGGACCAGGATGGGGGACCATATACCAGAATGGGGGATCAGGATTGGGGAGCATAAACCAGAATGGTGGACTAGGATGGTGGAGCATATACCAGGATGGGGGATAATACACCAGGATGGGGGACCAGAATTGGGGTGCATATACCAGAATGGGGGACCAGGATTGGGGAGCATATATCTCGATAGGTGACCAGGTTGGGGAAGCATATACTAGGATGGGGGACCAGGATGGGGGACCATATACCAGAATGGGGGATCAGGATTGTGGAGCATAAACCAGGATGGAAGACCTGAGTTGGGGAGGATGTACCAGGATAGGGGACCAGGATTGGGGTGCATATTCCAAGATGGGGGACCAGGATGGGGGTGCGTACACCAGGATGAGGGATAAAATACCAGAATGGTGGACCAGAATAGGGGAAAATATACCAGGATAAGGTACCAGGATGGGGGATAATATACAAGGATGGGGGACCAGAATTGGGGAGCATATATCAGGATGGGAGACCAGGATTGGGAAGCATATACCAGGATGGGGGGCCAGGGTTTGGGAACATATACCAGTATAAAGGACCATGATAGGGAAGCATACACCAGGATGGGGGAGAATATACCAGCATGGGGGACCATGATTGGGGAGCATATACCAGGATATGGGACCTGGATGGGGGAGCATACACTAGGATGGGGGAGCATATACTAGGATGGTGGAGCATATATTAGGATGGAGAAGCATGAACCAGGATTGAAGTAAGCATATGCCAGGATGGGGGACCAGGATGGGACGGAGCATATACCAGGATGGGGAAGCATATAATAGGCTGGGGGACCAGGATGAGAGGGAGCATATACCAGGTTGGGGGAGCAAAAACCAGGATGGGGAACATATTCCAGGATGGGGACCAGAATGGGGGAGCATATAACAGGGTGGGGGACCAGGATGAGGGAGCATATACCAGGAAAGTTGACCAGGTTGGGGAAGCAAATACCAGGATAAGGGTGCATACACCAGCATGAGGGAGCAAATACCAGAATGGTGGACCAGGATGGTGGAGCATATACCAGGATGGGGGATAATATACCAGGATGGGGGACCAGAATTGTGGAGCATATACCAAGATGGGGGACCAGGGTTGGGTAGCATATATCATTATAGGTGACCAGGATGGGGGAGCATACACCAGAATGGGGGACCAGAATTGGGGAGCATAAACCAGGATGGAGGACCAGGATATGGGAGCATGTACCAGGATAGGGGACCAGGATGGGGGAGCAAATACTAGAATGGTGGACCAGGATAGTGGAGCATATACCAGGATGGGGGATAATATTCCAGGATGGGGGACCAGAATTGGGAAGCATATACCAGGATAGGGGACCAGGATTAGGGAGTATAAATCAGGATAGGTGACCAGGTTGGGGAAGCATATACCAGGATTGGGGACCAAGATGGTGGAGCATACTCCAGGAAGGGGGAGCATATACCAGGAAGGTGGAGCATATATCAGAATGGGGTACCTGGATTGGGAAGCATATACCAGGATGGGGAACCAGGGTTGGGGAACATTTTCCAGTATAAAGGATCATGATAGGGAAGCATACACCAGGATGGGGGAGAATATACCAAGATGGGGGACCATGATTGGGGAGCATATACCAGGATAGGGGACCTGGATGGGGGAGCATGCGCCAGGATGGGGGAGCATATACTAGGATGGTGGAGCATATATTAGGATGGGGGAAGCATGAACCAGGATGGGGGGAAGCATATGCCAAGATGGGTGGAAGCATATACCAGGGTGGGGGAGCATATAACAGGATGGGGAACCAGGATGGGGGAGCATGTACCAGGATGAGGACCAGAATGGTGAGAATATAACAGGGTGGGGGACCAGGATGAGGGAGCATATACCAGGATGGGGACAAGGATTGGGGAGCATATACCAGGATAGGGGACCAGGATGGGGGAGCATATACCAGGATGGGGGACCAGGATTTGGAAGCATATATCAGGATTATGGAGCATATACCAGGATGGGGGAGAATATACCAGGATGAAAGAGCATATATTAGGATGGTGGAGCATATACCAGGCTGGGGGAGCATATTTTAGGATTGGGGAGCAGGATTGGGGAGCATATACCAGTTTAGGGGACCAGGATGAGGAAGCATATACCAGGATGGGGGAGCATATACCAGGATGGGGGACATGGATTGGGGCGCTTATACCATGATAGGGGACCAGGATGGGGGAGCATATACCAGGATGGGAGGAACATATACCAGGATGGGGGACAAGGATGAAGGAGCATATATCAGGAAGGGGGAGCATATACCAGGATGGGAGACCAGGATTGGGGAGCATATACCAGGATAGGGGACCATATACCAATAAAAATGCATGCCACCGGGGAGTAGAACGGGTTCAGTAGCTAATATACAGTATAATGGGAAAAGCTCCCTAAGTTTGTGTTAAATAGAGACTGTGATGAAAGTAATAGTTTATTTTATGAATTAACAAAATGTCAAGTGAACAAACAAAAGAGAAATCTAAATCAAATCATTATTTGCTGTGACTACACTGTCCCTTCAAAACAGCATCAATTGTTGCTGAAAATTGTGGACATTGTAGAATTTTGTAGGATTATAGTACAGGTGTGTGAGTAATAAATTTAATCCAAATAGGTGATAATGTTCATAATTTTCATAAGTAAATTGAAACATAGCCATTAACTGAAACAGCTTTGTAGGAGGTTTAAAACTGTGTGAGTATTAGTGAAACTCTGCTAGATTCTTCAAAATACACTTAATGCACATGCAGCGTCGGACTGGCCAGCCAGGACACCGGGAGATCCCCCAGTGGGCCCCGGGTCCTCGGTGGGCCCCCATGTCAGACATAGTGGGGGCCCACCGGTAACCGTGATCTTTCTGACCACGGGCCGCTGCGCGCTTAGCGCACGCCGCATACCTCCCTCTTGATGGTCGCCGCCACCAGGAACATCTGCTGTCTTCTGCTATGCCCTGTGCACAGACAGCGCATAGCAGTGACGTTGAAAGGCCGGTCAATCAAATCCGCACGTGTCAGCGTTCGGACTCTGATAGGCCGGCGGACATTGAACATCTCTGCTATGCTCCGAGCACTAACATCAGTGCGCAGCGCATAGCAGTGATGGTAAAAGGCCTCCAGCAGGTGGGCTGCTGTCAGTGCGCAGCCTCTGATCGGTCATCGGCCCTGTTGAAGACCACAGGGGCCCGTGATGAGGATAAAGCTGCAGAGGAGCACAGGAAGGTAAGAAGATTTTTTTTCCTTTATGAATGGGCTGGGTAGTGAGTGAATGGGGGAGAGAGGATGCTATATATGAGCACTTGATGGGGGTGAGGATGCTACATAGGAAAACATGATGGGGAGAGAGAGGATGCTATGTAGGGGCACATGATGGGGATGGAGAGGATGCTATATAGGGGCACATGATGGGGAGGGGGAGGATTCTATATAGGGGCACATGATGGGGAGAGAGAGGATGCTGTGTAGGGGCACATGATGAGGGGGGAGAGGATGCTATATAGGGCCCAATGATGAGGAGGGAGATGATGCTATATAGGGGCACATGATGGGGAGGAGAGGATTCTATTTAGGGGCACATGATGGGGAGAGGATGCTACATAGGGGCACATGATGGGGGAGAGGATGCTATATAGGGGCACATGATGGGGAGGGAGAGGATGCTACATAGGGGTACATGATGGGGAGGGAGAGAAAGCTATATAGGGGCACATGATGGGGAGAGGATTCTATAAAGGGGCACATGATGGGGAGGGAGAGGATGCTACATAGGGGCACATGATGGAGGAGAGGATGCTATATAGGGGCACATGATGGGGAGGGAGAGGATGCTACATAGGGGCACATGAGGAGGAGGGAGAGGATGCTACATAGGGGCCCATGATGGGGAAGGAGAGGGTGCTATATAGGGGCCTATGATGAGGAGGGAGAGGGTGCTACATTGGGGCCCATGTTGGGGAGGGAAAGGGTTCTACATAGGGGCCCATGATAGGGAGAGAGGGGGTGCTACATAGGGGCCAATGATGGGGAGAGAGAGGATGCTACATATGGGCCCATGATGGAGAGGGATGATAAATAGGGGCCCATGATGGGGGGGAGAGGATGATACATAGAGGCCCATGATGGGAGGGGAGATAGGATAATACATAGGGGTCCATGATGGGGTGAGAGAGGATGCTACATAGGGGCCCATGATGTGGGGGAGAGGATGCTACATAGGGGCCCATGATGGGGAGGGAGAGGATGTTACATAGGGGCCCATGATGGGGTGGTGATACATACAGGCCCAGGATGGGTGGGGGGGAATACATACAGGCCCAAGATGGGTGGGGGAATACATACAGGCCCAGGATGAGTGGGGGGAGATACATGGGAGCCAGGATGGGGATATTATTAAATGAAGGGGGCCAGGATGGGTGACAGTTACAGCATGGGGGCCAGAATGAGGTATTAGTTTATGGTGGCAAGTGGGGACATACAGTTATATGAAAAAGTTTGGGCACCCCTATTAATCTTAAGCTTAATGTTTTATAAAAATTGGTGTTTTTGCAACAGCTATTTCAGTTTGATATATGTAATAACTGTTGGACACAGTAATGTTTCTGCCTTGAAATGAGGTTTATTGTACTAACAGAAAATGTGCAATCTGCATTCAAACAAAATTTGACAGGTGCATAAGTATGGGCACCCTTATCATTTTCTTGGTTTAAATACTCCTACCTACTTTTTACTGACTTACTAAAGCACTCTTTTTGGTTTTGTAACCTCATTGAGCTTTGAACTTCATAGCCAGGTGTATGCAATCATGAGAAAAGCTACTTAAAGTGGCCACTTGCAAGTTGTTCTCCTGTTTGAATCTCCTCTGAAGAGTGGCATCATGGGCTCCTCAAAACAACTGTCAAATGATCTGAAAACAAAGATTATTCAACATAGTTGTTCAGGGGAAGGATACAAAAAGCTGTCTCAGAGATTTAACCTGTTTCCACTGTGAGGAACATTGTAAGGAAATGGAAGAACACAGGGACAGTTCTTGTTAAGGCCAGAAGTGGCAGGCCAAGAAAAACATCAGAAAGGCAGAGAAGAAGAATGGTGAGATCAGTCAAGGACAATCCTCAGACCACCTCCAGAGAGCTGCAGCATCAACTTGCTGCAGATGGTGTCACTGTGCATCGGTCAACTATACAACGCACTTTGCACAAGGAGAAGCTGTATGGGAGAGTGATGCGAAAGAAGCCGTTTCTGCAAGCACGCCACAAAAAGAGTCGGCTGAGGTATGCAAAAGCACATTTGAAGAAGCCAATTTCTTTTTGGAAGAAGGTCCTGTGGACTGATGAAACCAAGATTGAGTTGTTTGGTCATACAAAAAGGCGTTATGCATGGCGGCAAAAAAACACAGCATTCCAAGAAAAACACTTGCTACTCACAGTAAAATTTGGTGGAGGTTCCATCATGCTTTGGGGCTGTGTGGCCAATGCCGGCACTGGGAATCTTGTTAAAGTTGAGGGACACATGGATTCCACTCAGTATCAGCAGATTCTTGACAATAATGTTCAAGAATCAGTGATAAAGCTGAAGTTACACAGGGGATGGATCTTTCAGCAAGACAATGATCCAAAACACCGCTCCAAATCTACTCAGGCATTCATGCAGAGGAACAATTACAATGTTCTGGAATGGCCATCCCAGTCCCCATACCTGAATATCATTGAACATCTGTGGAATCATTTGAAGAAGGCTGTCCATGCTCGGCGACCATCAACCTTAACTGAACTGGAATTGTTTTGTAAAGAGGAATGGTCAAAAATACCTTCATCCAGGATCCAGGAACTCATTAAAAGCTACAGGAAGCGACTAGAGGCTGTTATTTTTGCAAAAGGAGGATCTACTAAATATTAATGTCACTTTTCTGGTGAGGTGCCCATACTTATGCACCTGTCAAATTTTGTTTGAATGCAGATTGCACATTTTCTGTTAGTACAATAAACCTCATTTCAAGGCAGAAACATTACTTTGTCCAACAGTTATTACATATATCAAACTGAAATAGATGTTGCAAAAACACCAATTTTTATAAAACAATAAGCTTATGATTAATAGGGGTGCCCAAACTTTTTCATATAACTGTAAATACTGTAGGGGACATTATTGCTGTACTATAATTTACTTTTGAGGATACTGTTCTCCATGAGGAAGTAACAAAAGGGAGATCCTGTTACTGTGAAGGGCGGCACCTTGTCACTTTTTTTCTTCATCTGGTGTAGTGTAGAAATCAGGGAATAAGTGGGGAATGTGCTCTAGAAGTGATCAGCTAATGATAACTGTGTGTTATTTTCTGCAGCGACGAGTCCTGGATGGAAGAAGTAATGGCGGTCTGTGCCGGATGAAGAAGAAAAGCGAAGATGAAGGACTTCACCTAGAGACGTCACTGATGAGTCAATGTATTACATGTAAATGCACACTATACAGTATATACAGAGCTCCTGTGTATAATGTCACTGGTGATCACTGCATTACCAGTACACTATACACTATATACAGAGCTCCTGTGTATTAGTATTGTGTTTTTTATTCATGATCCTTATTGTAGTATTATTCGGTGGCTATGTAATGGTAACATGTGGTCTGGTCATGGTATGGTGGTATTTGTCACTTGTATGTGGTATTAATATGTGATCTGGTCATGGTGTGGCGGTATTTGTTCCTTGTATGTGGTATTATTCAGTCACTATGTGGTCTGGTCATGGTGTGGCGGTATTTGTCCCTTGTATGTGGTATTATTATTCGGTTACTATGTGGTGATAATATGTGGTCTGGTCATGGTGTTATGGCATTTGTCCCTTGTATGTAGCATTATTCGGTTACTATGTGGTGGTAATATGTGGTCTGATCATGGTGTGATGGTATTTGTCCCTCGTATGTGGTATTATTCGGTTACTATGTGGTGGTAATATGTGGTCTGGCCATGGTGTGACAATATTTTACCCTTGTATGTGGTATTATTTGGTCACTATGTGGTAGTAATATGTGGTCTGGTCATGGTGTGATGGTATTTGTACCTTGTATGTGGTAATATGTGGTCTGGTCATGGTTAGTGTTGAGCCACCCCCGTAGTGTTCGAGTTCGGTTCGGTTCGTCGAACACCCGTGTGTTCGCCGAACTGTTCGTCGAACTGTTCGTCGAACACCTTCGAACACCGTTAAAACCAATGGCAGGCAAACAAAAACACATAGAAACACATAGAAAACACCTTCAAAGGTGTCCAAAAGCTGACAAACTGCTCAGAAGACACAACTAACACATGGAAAAGTGACAAGTACATATAGTCATGCGAAAAGAAAAGAGGTGGAGGAGTAAAAGGAGGGGGAGACACAGATATAGGCATGTCATGCCCTTCTAAAATCCAAAAAGTGAGAAGCCGACACGTTCAGTCCGCTCCTGCCCGTGCCACCTCCGCTCGGCTGTCCACCGCAAGGCATCCTACTGCCAGTCCCAGCCCCTATGCCTTGGGGTGCCTCCTGATGCTCTTCACTGAGTATCCCATGGTCCCGAAGCATTTCCTTTGAAAAAATTAAGTGTCCAAACTACAAGTGGTGTAGCTTGCTTAACAGCCGGGATAATCCGCTGACTAGCAGACACTGCTACTAGGCACAAAGTATTTCCTGGGCTAGATGCAGTTAAAAATTTGTAATTAGATACTCTCGTTGGATGCTGAGAAAGCATTCCATAGAGTCTCCTGGCACGCCATATATGATTCTCTTAAAAAGCTTGGGGTAGGGGTCTAGGGGACACTTTTATAGCCAAAATCACGGCCCTGTATCACAATACGTCACCTAGGCTGAAGATAAATGGAACTGTAGCACCCTGAGGGCTCGGTTGCTACAGAGGTATTGCACCTCACCCAGAGGTGTGATATCTCACTCTCAGGTAAGGATGTAGTGTGGATCAGGACCCGACACCTGCATGCATTACACCACATTGCCGTGGGGCAGGGCGACCAATATGCCCCTGAGATGGGCACGACAGTCCCTGTCCCTGGCTGGAGTGGGGGGAGGGAACACTGAGGAAGGGGAACCCTGTAGTGCAGGAGCAGGGAGGAAGCAGTTCCTGGGTGCATTGAGAAGGGAGTATAAAAGGTGGGCACCATCTTAGTTCAGTGCAGAGAAGTCTGAGCAGAAGTCGCAGGGAGCAGGGGCTCTGCATGAGCTCTGCTCCAGAGGCGGGCCTAGTAACAGAGGCCCAGGCCTGGAAGAGGGAGAAGGAAGGAAGAGGAGCGGAGAAGGCTCCAGGAACGAGGAACGAAGGGATCCCAGGGGTGCGGACGGGCGAGTCGCCACCGCACGCCCGAATCCACCTGCGTGGAGGGGTCAGGCCAAAGGGGGAGACCGGTCCCCGAAACTAGTGGAGGCAGGAAACGACCCTCAGCTAGAAACCGGAGGCTGTGACATTTTATGTGGCGCAGCCCCTCGCTACACCCGCTAGGAAGGCACCACATGGGGTCAGGGAAACTGGCGCCAAGTTTACCAAGAGGAGGCCCGAGGCAGCCGGACAGAAGGGTTGGTAAGAAAGGCCAGACAAAGGACACACAAAGGGGGTCCTGTGAAGCGCTCCAAAGTTATCTGGGAGTTGTCTGAGCCCCTCACCTGGTGAGCACAGTACGACGTGGGCAGCCGTTACCTGCAGACGTGGTCTGGATAATAAGAACTGTGAGTAAAGGCCCTGGACTGCATCACTGACTCCGTGTCGTTACTGCTGCTGCCCTGCACCATCACCCCCATCCTCCGCATACACTGCCCTGAGGCTATACTCCTCCTGTGGGGAGTTATGCTACGCTCTGCTGCACCCACAACACCAGCCTCAGCGGTCTGCCCTGGAGCGGTGGTTCACTCTGACCGCAATCCACGGGTGGCGTAGTCGGACATTTAAACATCAAAACCACATAAATAGTTCCGCCACTGGTTTGACCGCCCTGAGCCACAGAACCGGGTCGCCGCCACGGAGACTACAACCACCAGCATCCACCAAAAAGGGTCCGGCTCCGGGTGTCCCAAGGCCCAGGGGGCGCGTCAGAACATTTTCATCACCTTTCACAATCACCAATGGGACAAGGCAGGGATGTTCTCTGTCCACTCTCTTATACATCCTAGTGACGGAGCACCTGCTCTCATCAATTCGCCATAACCCCAATATTAGGTGGATTGAGGTGGGAGGCACCGAGTACAAGTGCTCTCTATTTGCTGATGATGTCCTAGTATATATCACTCAATCACATATATCCATCCATGCTGTTATGGCTGAAATAGATCACTTTGTTACATGGTCAAATTTTAAAATCAATGCAGCGAAGTCTGAGGCCCTCGATGTCTCCCTCCCCAAATCCATATAGGATTCCATCCAGTCCAACTTTCCCTTTGCCTGGCCCTCACAGGGTATCAAATACTTAGGAATTCCTATTCATAGAGACCTCTCCCATCTATGTTATCTGAATTTTGGGCCCTTTATTGAAAAACTCCATACAGACCACGGTTGGCAAGTTAGAACTGTAAGATTCACTACGTGAACCACTGGTGTTTTGTGGAAAAGCACATGTACACTGTGTTCCAAATTATTATGCAAAAAGTGTTTAGGAGTGATAAGGGAAGAATTTGTTTGTTTGTCAGTTAAACTCATTGATGGTGATGTGTGTCAGGGCTCTTTATATCACTGTAAGCAATTGCAGACACCTGTGCTAATTAGTTTGGCAGGTGTGTCCAATGAAAGGCAAGACTACTTAAGAAGGCTGTCTCACATTATTAAGCAGCCTACATTTTCTGCCAAAATGGGAAAGAAAAAGGATGTGTCGGCTGCTGAGAAGCAACAAATTGTGGAGTGTTTAGGTCAAGGCATGACTACAATCAACATTGTGCGATGATCAGGATGAAGTGTCTTGGCAATCAAGAAGTATGTAGCTGATTCACAGTACACACGTGTGCGTGCTGATAAGGGCAAATTGAGGACTCTTTCCTACAGGCAATTACGTCAGGTTGAAAGAGCAGCGGCAAAAAAGCCTTGTCATAGCAGCAGACAAGTTTTTGAAGCTGCTGGTGCCTCCAACGTCCCCCGAACAACAAGATGCAGGGTCCTTCAGAGGTTTGCAGCTGTGCATACGCCATTATGTCGACCTCCTCTATCCACTTCACACAAGCAGAAACGGCTCCATTAGGCCAAACATTACATGAAGACTGATTTCAAAACTGTTTTGTTCACGGATGAGTGCCGTGCAGCGCTCGATGGTCCAGATGGATGGAGTGGAGGATGGCTGGTTGATGGACACCCCACGCAAACACGGCTACAGCGCCAACAAGGAGGAGGTGGAGTAATGTTTTGGGCTGGAATCATGGGGAGAGAGATTGTCGGCCCCTTTGGGATCCCTGAAGGCGCTAAAGATGAACTCCATAATGTATGTGGATTTTCTCAAACAGCACTTCCTGCCATGGTTCAAGAAGAAGAACCATGTATTTCACAGCAAGATCATTTTTTTGCATGATAATGCACCATCTCATGCTGCACATAAAACATCTGCATCTCTGGCTGATATGGGCATAAAAGGGGACAAACTTATGGTGTGACCCCCATGCTCCCCTGACCTCTACCCCATTCAGAACCTTTGGAGCATAATTGAAAGGAGTGTCTATGATGTCGGGAGGCAGTTCACATCTAAACAACAGCTCTGGGAGGGTATTCTGTCCTCATGCAAAACAATTGAAGCAGAAACCATCCAAAACCTGACAAATTCAATGGACGAGAGAGTTCAGAAGCTCCTTTCGAACAAGGGGTCCTATGTGAAAATGTAACATCACCTAGAATAAAGTTTTGAGTTGAAAACTGTTTGATTTCAGTTTCTAACAACCTGCTAATGCTTATAATTTCAAAAATGACCATTTTTTTGGTCTTTATTAAAATGAAAAGGTTGATCGAAAAGTTTGGGGGATCTAAGAGTGTGGCAACCCAGTAGTCATGATTACTTCGAATTCTGACAATATGAGGGTCATGCTGCAGGTAGTGCAGCAAGAAGGCACTTATGTGTCTTGCGCATCTCGGAGCCCCAAAATTATTTTCCGGGCTAGATGCAGCTAAAAATTATTATTAATTTTAAATCTGGTGAAGCTTTAGTATAGATGGCCTAATAGAATCAGTGCTGCACACTGCTACAAAGCCCAAATTATTTTCCAGTCAAGATACAGATAAACATGATTAGTAATTTTAAATCTGGTGGAGCTTATTATAGATGGCCTAATAGAATCAGTGCTGCACACTGCTACAAAGCCCAAATTATTTTCCAGCCAAGATACAGATAAACATGATTAGTAATTTGAAAGCTTAAAACGGTTGGTAGGGTGATTTTAACCAATCATCAAGCTTTTACTCTCCCCAGGATGACACAGGGGTAGAAAAGTCGTTTCGGATCCATGATTTGTTCATCTTTATGAACGTGAGTCTGTCTACATTATCAGTGGAGAGCCGCGTGCGCTTATCTGTCAGCACACCACCAGCAGCGCTGAACACACGTTCAGACAGAACGCTGGCTGCGGGGCATGACAAGATCTCCAAGGCGTAAGTGGCTAGCTCCGGCCATTTATCCAGATTGGAAGCCCAAAAAGAGCAAGGGTCCAGTGACACAGTCATGGCTTCAATGTTTACTTGGAGATACTCCTGTACCATCGTCTCTAGGCGTTGACTATGTGTCAGACTTCTTGTCTCCTGTGGCCTTGCAAAGGATGGGCTAAAAAAGTGGTGAAATGATTCCGCAAAATTGATGTTACCAGCAGATACTGTGGTTCTGTTACGGTTTGAGTGCTGAACACTTGACAGTCCCACGGTTGGCAAGTTGGAACTGTGAGATTCACTACGTGCACCACTGGTATTTTGTGGAAAAGCACATGTAAGATTCTGCAACAGTCTCTGCTGATACTCCTGCATGCGAACATCCCTTTCTATGGCAGGAATAATTTCTGCAAATTTACTTTTGTACCAGGGATCTAACAGTGTGGCAACCCAGTAGTCAGGATTATTTCTAATTCTCACAATTCGAGGGTCATGTTGCAGGTAGTGCACCAAGAAGGCACTCATGTGTGTTGCGCATCCAGGAGCACCAAGTCCCTGTTGTGTTGGTGGCGAGGTAACAATCATGCTTCCTTCCTCTGTCCTCTCCCCCCAACCTCGCACAACAGAAATGTGATCAAGGTCTCCCTCATCTGATGAGTCTTCCATCAGTTCGTCCTCCACTTCTTCCTGGGCTCCTGCACCTTCCTCACTAGTTTGGCTGCTACCATGCGCCCTGGTAAAGCCATCTCCCCCACCCTCACATGCCTGCCGCCTTGGTGCTGCCGACCGTCTGGACCTTGCAGATGTTAGCCCTTCCGCATACAACTCCTCCTCCTCTACTTCCTCCACCTCCTCTTGTGCCACCACCTGACTCCGAATTCTGTTTAACATGTGCTCCAGCATGTAAATCACCGGAATAGTCATGCTGATAATGGCATCGTCAGCACTAAACATCTTCGTCGCCATTTCAAAACTGTGCAGAAGGGTGCATAGGTCCCTGATCTGAGACCACTCCTCCAGCGTGATTTGCCCCACCTCTGGATCTCGTTGGCCCAGGTTATACGTCAGAACGTATTGCACCAGGGCTTGTCGGTGCTGCCACAGTCGCTGCAACATGTGCAGAGTTGAATTCCACCGGGTAGGCACATCGCATTTTAGCCGGTGAAGTGGCAGGACCAACGACTTCTGTAGAGATGTAAGTCGCTGAGCTGCGGGATGCGAACGGCGGAAGTAAGCACACAGCGACCGTGCCCTCTGCAGAAGGCCAGCTAGTCTGGGATAGTGGGCTAAAAATTGCTGGACAACCAGGTTCAACACGTGAGCCATACAAGGCACGTGTGTGACATTGCCCCGGCGAAGGGCCGCACCCAGGTTTGCAGCATTGTCGCACACGGCCTTCCCTGGTTTCAGGTCCAGTGGAGACAACCATTCATGAAATTGCTTCTCCAGAGCGGACCACAACTCCTCAGCTGTGTGATTCCCATTTCCCAGACATTTCAATGTAAAAACCGCCTGATGACGTTGAGCCCTACTGCCAGCATAGTAAGGAGGTGTGCAGGATCCCTTCTGCGCAGTTAGAAAACTTGTGGCATGACCAGACAGGCTTTGGGTGCAGGTGGAAGACCGAGAGGAGGTTGAGGAGTTAGAAGCAGTGGAGGAACTTTGACATAAAGAGGATTGACGCACAACTCGTGGGGACGGCAAGACTTGGACAGCAGCCCCTTGTCCTGCTGTCACCATAGTTACCCAGTGCCCAGTCAGCGACATGTAACGCCCCTGTCCATGCCTACTCGTCCAAGTGTCTGTGGTGAAATGCACCCTGTCACACACAGAGTTTCTCAAAGAAGCGGTGATGTTGTGTGCGACATGCTGGTGGAGCGCAGGCACACCTTTCTTTGAGAAGTAGTGCCGACTGGGCATCTGGTACTGGGGCACTGCGACGGACATAAGGTCTCGAAAATCCTCTGTGTCCACCAGGCGGAAAGGCAGCATTTCTGTAGCCAAGAGCTTGCAGATGGTGAAATTCAACCTCTTAGCTTTCTCATGGCTAGGAGGAAATGGTCTTTTACTTGTCCACATCTGAGGGACCGAGGGCTGGCTATTGTGCTTAGACGGGGTTGATAAGGGTGTCCCCGGCAAACTGCCGGTCTGTGAGGAAGATGCAGGCGGACATGTTAGGTTGCCTTGATCCAAAGGTGGTGCTATCGATGTCGGACAGCGCTCAACACCAGCTGGTGTTCCCACCTCCAAAGAAAATGATGACCTGCCAATCACGCTGGCTGTTGCGGGTAAAGAGGTGGCAGGTCTGCGCCCCAAAACAGGTGTGACTGCTGTCCCCCCAGTCACAGAGGATGAAGAGGCCGCGGATGCACAAGATATGGCAGACGGTGGTTGGCCCGGCCGGCTAGGCCGCATTGTAGCACACTGAGCTTCCCACTGCAACTTATGCTTCATGTCCATGTGCCGGTTCATGCAGGAAGTACTCAAACTATGTATTTTTTGGCCTCTACTTAGCTTTTGCTGACAAATGTTACAGATAACACGAGTTGGGTCATCTTTATCGATCTGAAAAAATGCCCAGGCTATGCAAGGCTTAGCACCCATGCGACCTGAAGAGCCACCACGACTTGTGGTGAGAGGCAGAGTTGTGTTTGAGGATGCAGTTGTTGACGTGCTTCCAGTACTACGTCTCTGTCCAGGAAGGCGCAACCTGACCTCGTCGTCACTAGCATCTTCCTCCACCTCCTCTGCTGACCTCATCTCTTGGCTGACTGTGGGTTGACAGTAAGTGGGATCTCCAACCTCATCATCATCACCCTGTGCGTTATCACACCCGTCGTCCTCAGAGCCAACCTGTTCCTGCCCTGACAAAAAACTAAAGTTGTCGCTCCAATCAGGTATTTGAGTCTTATCATCGTCTTCCTCATTGTCTCCACCAACAGGAGTTACAGTTTGGGAATGAGGGTCTACATTATGGTCAGAACCTGCTGCGTCTGGTCCTGGATCCGACTCATAAAGATTCTGGGCATCAGTGCAGATCATTTCCTCGTCTGGATTCACAGAAGCGCTGGAGTCGACCTCTGATTCCCAGGCTATAGTATGAGTAAACAGCTCTGCAGACTCAACCATCTGTTCTACCTCATACTCAGACGGGCAGCTGGAGATTTGGGAGTGTGAGGAAGCAAGTGCGATTGGGGTGACACCTTTGAGGACTGGAGTATTTGTGATGTTGAAGTTGATGTGGAGGAGAGCCCACTTAAAGGAGCACTTGATATCCGTTGAAGCACCTGCTGTTTTTGTGCCTCATCTGGAATTTGTAGCGATTGGCGTGGCCGTAAGAAAGGGATCTTATCACATTGTCCGCTAAAAGAAGTAGACATTTTAGTTTGGCTGGAAGATGGTCTTTCTTCTGCAGATGTTACTGTTGCTTTAACACCTGCCCCACGGACACAACCTTTTTTCCCCTTCCCAACACACCTATTCCCCTTTCCACCAGCAGCAGGCCTTTTTCCACTCATTTTGGTGGTTAACTAATTCACAACTCTGGAGTTGTTTGCACAAAAAAACAATGGATGGGAACCGAGCAGAGCTGAGTGGCCAAACTGTGGTATTAGGCCAAAACTATTGGCTGGGTTAGATGCAGAAAAAATTTTTATTCAGTTTGCAACCTGATGGAGGTCTGTATAGATGGATTAATAGAACAAGTCCCACACACAGCTACAAGCCCAATATTTTTTCAGAGGTAGATGCAGAAAAAAAATATATTCAGTTTGCAACCTGATGGAGGTCAGTATAGATGGACTAATAGAGAAAGTCCCACACACTGCTAGAAGGCCAAATATTTTTTCAGAGCTAGATGCAGACAAAAAATTATTTTAAATTTGCAACCTGATGGAGGTCAGTATAGGTGGACTAATAGAACAAGTCCCACACACTGCTAGAAGGCCAAATATTTTTTCAGAGCTAGATGCAGAAAAAAATTATATTCAGTTTGCAACCTGATGGAGGTCTGTATAGATGGATTAATAGAACAAGTCCCACACACAGCTAGAAGCCCAAATATTTTTTCAGAGGTAGATGCAGATAAAAATTATTTTTAATTTGCAACCTGATGGAGGTCAGTATAGATGGACTAATAGAGAAAGTCCCACACACTGCTAGAAGGCCCAATATTTTTTCAGAGCTAGATGCAGATAAAAATTATATTCAATTTGCAACCTGATGGAGGTCAGTATAGATGGACTAATAGAACAAGTCCCACACACAGCTAGAAGCCCAAATATTTTTTCAGAGGTACTGTAGATGCAGATAAAAATTATTCTTAATTTGCAACCTGATGGAGGTCAGTATAGATGGACTAATACAACAAGTCCCACACACAGCTAGAAGCCCAATATTTTTTCAGAGGTAGATGCAGAAAAAAATATATTCAGTTTGCAACCTGATGGAGGTCAGTATAGATGGAGTAATAGAACAAGTCCCACACACAGCTAGAAGCCCAAATATTTTTTCAGAGGTAGATGCAGATAAAAATTATTTTTAATTTGCAACCTGATGGAGGTCAGTATAGATGGACTAATAGAGAAAGTCCCACACACTGCTAGAAGGACAAATATTTTTTCAGAGCTAGATGCAGATAAAAATTATATTCAATATGCAACCTGATGGACGTCAGTATAGATGGACTAATAGAGAAAGTCCCACACACTGCTAGAAGGCCAAATATTTTTTCAGAGCTAGATGCAGATAAAAATTATATTCAATTTGCAACCTGATGGAGGTCAGTATAGATGGACTAATAGAACAAGTCCCACACACAGCTAGAAGCCCAAATATTTTTTCAGAGGCACTGTAGATGCAGATAAAAATTATTTTTAATTTGCAACCTGATGGAGGTCAGTATAGATGGACTAATAGAGAAAGTCCCACACACTGCTAGAAGGCCAAATATTTTTTCAGAGCTAGATGCAGAAAAAAATTATATTCAGTTTGCAACCTGATGGAGGTCAGTATAGATGGACTAATAGAGAAAGTCCCACACACTGCTAGAAGGCCACATATTTTTTCAGAGGTAGATGCAGAAAAAAATATATTCAGTTTGCAACCTGATGGAGGTCTGTATAGATGGATTAATAGAACAAGTCCCACACACAGCTAGAAGCCCAATATTTTTTCAGAGGTAGATGCAGAAAAAAATATATTCAGTTTGCAACCTGATGGAGGTCAGTATAGATGGACTAATACAACAAGTCCCACACACAGCTAGAAGCCCAATATTTTTTCAGAGGTAGATGCAGAAAAAAATATATTCAGTTTGCAACCTGATGGAGGTCTGTATAGATGGATTAATAGAATCCCACACACAGCTAGAAGCCCAATATTTTTTCAGAGGTAGATGCAGAAAAAAATATATTCAGTTTGCAACCTGATGGAGGTCAGTATAGATGGACTAATACAACAAGTCCCACACACAGCTAGAAGCCCAATATTTTTTCAGAGCTAGATGCAGAAAAAAATTATATTCAATTTGCAACCTGATGGAGGTCAGTATAGATGGACTAATAGAATGATGCTATGCCCAAAAGATTTTACTTCACTAGGTGCAGTAAAAAAATTGGCATTCTATACACAGGTGGTACATCTTGCAACACAGATAGGCTACTCCACTGACTAACACACTCTGCAATAGGCCAAAAAGGATTAGCTTTGCTAGATTCAGCCAAATGCTGTGAAAAAAACTTGCACAGCACTGGCACAGACCTGCCTGGCAAAAACTGATAGGAACTGATGTAACCTAGTCCTGAAAAGGACTCCAATTACAATTAGTCTTTACTCCCACAATCTATCTATTTAAGAGCACAGACCTGTCTGATAAAAGTCGTAGGAAATGCTGTAACCTAGTCCTTAAAAGGACTGCAATCACAACTATTCCCTACTCCCAAGCTATCTGTAGATTTGTACGAAAATTGGCTTGAAATTAACAAGGTATAGCACACACAGCAACAGCGGTGCCGTCTAACACGCAGCTGCAGCAGTGAGAAAATGGTGTCGACGGGGAAAATGGCTTGGTCTTATAGGGCAAGGACATGTGACATACACTGCCAATGACACATGCCCTTGCTTGTGTGAAAAAAAGTACTTCGCTCCGTGTGTGCGCTGCTGATAGGCTGACAGATTGCACCTCCCCACTGTAAATGCGGGAAAGAGAAAAAAAAAATGGAGATCTTCATTGTTCCTGCAGAGATCCATCCCCTGCCCCTCCCCCCACCCCGCTGTACATTCAAACTGCGTATTAACATTAATTTTCATCATTACTGAGAAAAAATCCAGTTATGATTTTGGTGCACGAACAGTTATCGAACATAACCTCGAACAGCCGAATTTTTCTCAAATTGTTCGTGTTCGCCGAACGGCTCGAACACCGCCCAAAACAGCTCGAATTTGAGATTGGCGAACAGTTCGAGTAGAACAACGCTCATCTCTAGTCATGGTGTGACATTATTTATCCCCTTGTATGTGGTATTATTGGTGTTGGTATAGGAGATTACGTTGTGTATGGAGGATTCACATGTTCTCTTTGATATCAATAAGTAGAAGATTCTTTATTAGAGATTAATTACTTTGACATTTAACCCCTCCCTGTCCCGTGTCTATTACACAGTAGCAAATATGCACTTAGAGAGGTTCTCCGGTGAAAACAAGTAATCGTCTATCCTAAGGCCACATTCACATGCTCAGCATTTGGTCAGAATTTTACATCAGTATTTGTAAGCCAAAACCAGGAGTGGGTGATAAATACAGAAGTGGTGACGTGTTTCTATTATACTTTTCCTCTGATTGTTCCACTCCTGATTTTGACTTACAAATAAATGCTCTAAAATGCTGACCAAATACTGAATGTGTGAACGTGACCTAAGGATAACTTATTGATCGGTGGGGGTCTGACTGCTGGGACCCGTGCGATCGGCAGACTGTTGAACTTTTATCCCTATTAGACTGAAGCTCATGTGCGACTTGACCACTGATCCATTCATTCCGTCAGTGGCTGTTCTTGTTTTTTTCTGGAAGCCTCAAAGACAATGAATGAGGCTGCGGTCAGACGTTCCACCTGCTGCTGCATTTTAAAATGGGGATAAAAGTGTCCTGTCAGGTATAAAAGTTCCCCATTCTTCTGATCGGTGCGGTTTCCAATGGTCAGATTACACCGATCAATAAGATGTCTTCTACCTAACCAGTGAATCGGTGATAACTTGTTTTCATCAAAGAACCCTTACAATGTAAACTACTATAGCTGTACATCCCAGTTATGGTGGTGCACAGTAGATGTGCAGGAGCCGCCTGTGTTTTACAGTCTACGTTCCACTATAAAGAGGATAACTGCTAACAGGTATTTTCATATAGCTGTAGGGTGGGCACATAGGGTCAATTCCCCCTGTGGGCCCCAGAATCACCAGTCCGACCCTATGCACATGCATATAATATTTGAAGGAGCTCATCAGGAAGGTTGTTCCAAACATTTGGAGAACTAACTACAGATCTTCTGTTGATGTAGATTTGCACAAATCCTTCTGTCTCTCCTTGTAATCCCAGACAGACTCAATGATGTTGAGATCAGGGCTCTGTTGGGACAATATCGTCACTTCCAAGACGTCTTCTTCTACTTTCTGCTACAGCTAGCTCTTATTAACATTGGCTGTATGTTTCGGGTGGCTGTCTACTGGAGAATACATATAAATTTGTAGCCAATCTGACGACTCCCTGATAATATTGTATGATGGATAAGTATCTGCCTTTACTTCTCAGCATTGAGGACAGCATTTTTCCTGACCAATTCCACAACTCCATTAGCTGAAATGCAGCCCCAAGCTTTCAAGAAACCTACAGTATGCTTCACTGTAGCCTGCAGACATGCATTATTGCACCACTTTCAAGCCCTTCAGTGAACAAACTGTCTTATGTTACAACCAAATATTTCAAATTTTAACTTAACAGTCCAAAGCACCTGCTGTCATTTTTCTACACAACAGTTTGTATGTTTTCATGCATAGTTGAGTTGCTTGGTCTTGTTTCCAAGTCAAAAGTATAGCTTTTTGGTTCTATGTCCATGAAGACCACTTCTGACCTGACTTTTGAAGAGTAGATTGGTGTAGTTTGGATCCACTGGTTCCTGTCAGTTCTTTGTATTGTTGAATGTGACAACGCCGCATTTATTTTTAATTATTCCAGATGTATTATTCAGTAGGTCAAGGGACATGAGCTATTGTTCATATGAGCTTGAATGTTGACTCTTGTTGTAGGTTGAATTGATGTTTGTTGATTTGTTGAATGGCTACTGATTACCTATTGCTTCAGCCCCTAGAGATTATTGTTCTGCTGTCCTTGAGGGACAAAGGTGCAGGTTAATTGAATAATCGATGTTTGTTAATTTGGTGAATACCTGCTGACTACCTATCATATCAGTCCATGCAGCCTTGAACAATGAGAGATGACCTCCTCTCACCTCCCCCAAAACTTGTAGATAGTGATCTGAAGAACAGCAGTGGGTATAAAAATAGACTTCTACCCTTCTACTGAGAGTCTCTAGGAACAGCATACAAGGCACCATGGCTCCAACCGGAGGAACACAGATTTGATCCACTGCCCACCACTGAACCCATGGAGACATTTGGAGAATCCAGTTAGGACAATCAGGTCACCTTGCCAAATACCTCAATGGACTATGTCAGCTTCTTAAGCTTGCAGCTACCTCCTCTCTGTAGGTGCCTGCCAAAAACGGGGAGCTACTAGTTGGGGTAGTTCACCCTGGAATCCCCAAAGTTGCAGATGTTTTAATTCCAGCGGAAGGGTGAGACTCTATCATTTGCACCATCTTATGTACTTGCTGGTTCTGTACTATATGTTATTGACTGTTGCTGATCCAATAAATTACGGTAGTGTGTTACCCTAACCCTGTGTTGTCTGAGTAGTATTCTGCCCACGTGAAAGGAGTATGAGTATTCAGTGGGATGAGCCCTGGTCCATGCGGTCCCTCTAAAACAGCCGGCCAGCGGGTGAGAGCACCTACTGACCCTTGTGTCTCCACACTGAACATCTTCCAAATTGGAAGCGACACATGATGTGTCTTTCATCTGCAGCACTTAATTTCCTTGGCCGACCACTGCTTCTACAATTCTCAACACTGCCCATTACTTAGTATTTCTTCAAAAGAGCTTGAACAGCACATATTGAAACCTGAATCAGTTTTGAAATCTTTGTCTGGGAGAGACCTTGCCGATGCAGTATTACCATCTTGTGTCTTGTTGCTGCACTCAATCTGGTATGGTATACTACCTGTGACATGAAACTATCTTTAACAACCTCAACTTTGTAGCAGAGTTTACCTGTTCCTAACCTAATTTTAGTCCTATAACAAAGCTGTTTCTACCTGTATCTATGCTGTAACCTACTTATGAAAGTAATGTTATAATTGGTTACTGATACAACAAACAATAATCATACAAAACCCTGACTTTGTGCAAGTGTACCTATAAGAATTGATGCTGTTTTAAAGGCAAAGGGTGGTCACTAGTGATGAGCGAGCATACTCGCAAGTACTCGGTACTCGCCCAAGCATCTCAGTACTCGAGATGCTCGGAAATCGCCGAGTACTTGTGAGATGCTTGTGCGGATGCTCGGGTCCCCTCCCTGCATGTTTGGCGCTCTTTATAGCGCCAATCAACATACAGGGATTGCCTGCCACTCACTGTAATGCCGCAGTCATGTTGGTTGTGGCATTACAGTGATTGGCTGGCCGCACAGCGTCATCAGGTTTATTTCAGATGTGGCGCTGCTGTGCTCGTCAGTCTACTCCACAATCAGGCAGTGTAGGGAGAAGTGCTGAGGAGCTTGGGAGAGATTTGGTTGTGTATTAGGTTGTGTAGGGAGAAAACAAGTACATTACACATATCCATCTCAACAAACTGTCGTTCTGAGGACTAATCCATCTGCAGAGATAGCAGGCAGGCAGTGTATATAGACAGACAGGCAGTGTATATAGCAGACTGCAGCATGCATATAGCACTAGAGGCTCCATTCCAGTTCTGCCTTCTGCTGCCGCTGGGCCAGGAATAATCTTTTTTGGACCTTAATCCTCATTATTTGCTTAAAAAGCAATCCAGAGAACACCGTTTTTCTGCACCATTTGCTTGTTGGCACTGCAGAATACAGCAAGGTCCTTTCCATATTACAGAGCTAAAAATCCAGCTATTTAAAACTGTGGTTAATTCGTCACATGGATCACATATAATTGCGCTGAAAATACTGCCATTTTTGGCCTCCATTCAAATTTTTTTTCAGTGTGTCAGCAAAGTTTTTGACACCGGTTTGCTGTTCAAAATAGTTACCTAAAGGCCAGGCATTTAAAAGTGTGATTTCTCCGTCAAACGGATCACATATAATTGCGCTGAAAACACTGCCATTTTTGGCCTCCATTCAAATTTTTATTCAGTGTGTCAGCAAAGTGTTTGACACCGGTTTGCTGTTCAAACTACTTACCTACAGGCCAGATATTTAAAACTGTGGTTTGTCCGTCTCACGAATCACATATACGTTTTCTGAAAATTCTGCCATTTCTGGCCTCCATTCTAATTTTTTTTCAGTGTGTCAGCAAAGTTTTCGACACCGGTTTGCTGTTCAAAATAGTTACCTATAGGCCAGGTATTTAAAACTGTGGATTCTCCATCACACGGATTACATATAACTTCGCTCCAAATTCAGCCATTTGTAGTGAGCGTGGAAGATATTGTCCTCCATTTAAAATGGGCAAGGCGCGTGGCAAGGGACGTGATGGTGATGGTGCATGCAGAGGCCGTGGCCGAAGCCGTGGGCAAGCTGAAATTGTGCCACAACAAACACCCACATCTTCTCGCCCGACCTTTCTTTCCCAATTCCTAGGGCACCGCAGCACATCACTATTGAACCCAGAGCAGCGTCAAAAGGTTGTTGGCTGGATAGCGGATAATGCTTTCAGTCACTTAGCCACCACCACCACCACCCTGTCTTCCACACGGTCAAATCTCAGTAGCCGTGAGTCTGGACTGCATATTCCACACCCTGATCCTCATTCCTCCCACCATGCCGAGTACCCAGAGACAACTGATCCCACACTTGGACATTCTGAAGAGCTGTTCACTTTTCCATTTATAGATTCGGGCCTCTCGCCCGGTCCACTTGAAGCGGGGCAAGAGGAGATTGCATGTAGTGATGCACAAATATTTGAGCAGCCACGATCACACGAAGGCAACACTGGGAAAGTGTCACAATGAGACACAGTTGCCAGAAAGTCAGGAGGAGGACAAGGGTGCGGAAGTGGAAGACGAGGTCGTGGATGATATACAGTGGGTACGGAAAGTATTCAGACCCCATTACAATTTTCACTCTTTGTTTCATTGCAGCTATTTGGTAAATTCTAAAAAGTTCATTTTTTTTCATTAAAGTACACTCTGCATCCCATCTTGTCTGAAAAAAAACAGAAACGTAGACATTTTTGCAAATTTATTAAAAAAGAAAAACTGAAATATCACACGGTGATAAGTATTCAGACCCTTTGCTCAGTATTGAGTAGAAGCACCCTTTTGAACTAGTACAGCCATGAGTCTTCTTGGGAATGATGAAACAAGTTTTTCACACCTGAATTTGGGGATCCTCTGCTATTCTTCCTTGCAGATCCTCTCCAGTTGCGTCATGTTGAATGGTGAACGTTGGTGGACAGCCATTTTCAGGTCTCTTGAGAGATGCTCAATTGGGTTTAGGTCAGGGCTCTGGCTGGGCCAGTCAAGAATAGTCACAATTCTGAAGCTGCTCCTTTGTTATTTTTAGAGATGAGCGGTGTTCGACTCGAACTGTTCGCCAATCTCAAATTCAAGCTGTTTTGGGCGGTGTTCGAGCCGTTCGACGAACACGAACGATTTGAAAAAAATTCGGCTGTTCGAGGTTATGTTCGATAACTGTTCGTGCACCAAAATCGTAACTGGATTTTTTCACTGTAATGCTGTTAATCAATGTTAATATACAGTTTGAGTGTACAGTGGGCGGGAGGAGAGGCAGGGGATGGATCTCTACACAAATAATGAAGATCTCCTTTTTTTTTTCTTTCCCGCATTTACAGTGGGGCGGTGCAGTCTGTCAGCCTATCAGCAGCGCACACACGCAGCGAAGTGCTTTTTTTCACACAAGCAAGGGCATGTGTCATTGGCTGTGTATGTCACATGTCCTCGCCCTATAAGAGCCAGCTATTTTCCACGTCGCCACCATTTTCTCACTGCTGCAGCTGAGTGTTAGACGGCACCGCTGCTGCAGTGGGTGCTATACTTTCTAACTGTGTGAAGTGCAAGCGAATTTGCTCTTAAATAGACAGATAGGTTGGGAGTAGGGACTAGTTGTAATTGTAGCCCTTTTGAGGGCTAGTTTACAGCATTTCCTAGGACTTTTTGCCAGGCAGTTCTGTTTTAGTGCTGTGCAACTGTTTTTCACAGCATTTAGCTAAGTCTAGCTAAGCAAATCCTTTTGGGCCTCTTGCAGTGTGTGTTAGTCAGTGGAGTAGCCTATCTGTGTGGCAAGCTACACCACCTGTGTATGTAATATGAATTTTTTACTGCACCTAGCCAAGTAAAACCTTTTGGGCATAGTAGCAGTGTGTGGTACTCAATCTATTTGGCCATCTATACTAAGCTCCACCAGCTTTGAAATTAACAATAATTTTTAGCTGCATCTAGCCCGGAAAATAATTTTGGGCCTATAGCAGTGTGTGGTACTCAATCTATTAGCCCATCTATACTAAGCTCCACCAGCTTTGAAATTAATAATAATTTTTAGCTGCATCTAGCCCGGAAAATAATTTTGGGCATAGAAGCAGTGTGTGGTACTCAATCTATTAGGCCATCTATACTAAGCTCCACCAGCTTTGAAATTAAAAATAATTTTTAGCTGCATCTAGCCCGGAAAATAATTTGGGGCATAGTAGCAGTGTGTGGTACTCATTGTATTAGGCCATCTATACCAAGCTCCATCAGCTTTGAAATTAATAATATTTTTTAGCTGCATCTAGCCCGGAAAATAATTTTGGGCATAGTAGCAGTGTGTGGTACTCATTGTATTAGGCCATCTATACCAAGCTCCCCCAGCTTTGAAATTAATAATAATTTTTAGCTGCATCTAGCCCGGAAAATAATATTGGGCATAGTAGCAGTGTGTGGTACTCATTGTATTAGGCCATCTATAAAAAGCTCCACCAGCTTTGAAATTAATAATAATTTTTAGCTGCATCTAGCCCTGAAAATAATTTTTCTTCCCAATAGTGGTAGCAATAGAAATATGGGGCGCGCGCCTGGCTAATAAAAATATACCCTTCATAACAAAAAACACCAGCCTAGCGCACTGCATTAATAAGATGGCATCATCGTCTCTCCCAGTGCTAGGCCTACTACGCCGGCTAGCATTCCTGTGCCTAAAACACAATGTATGGATCCGCGCTAGCCACGATGCTGAGGGGTCTAACGCTGCTGCTAATGTTTTATCACAATTCCATTGGCAGATTTTCACAGAGCTCCTCCCCAATGCCCACCCATTGGGCAACAGTTGCCCACCCTCCCTATGGGATCTAGTGGCGAATAGTTGATGCCATTAATCAGAGCGTCAGTTGCCCCGTCGACGTGGCAAGCATACGGTAAGGCATGGGAAGAGTGGACACAACTAGTAGCAGGCAGACGGGTTGACCAATGTGAACAAGCCAGATTACAAGTCACCATAGAATTTCTCCACCAGCTAATGAAGAGGGGCATATCAGGGGCGTCAGCGCAGCGGTGTCTGACCGGAGTAGCATTTCACTTCCAACTACTGAATTGGGGAGATGTGACAAAGAGATTCATCATCAGACAATCCATAAAAGGGTGGAAAAGGGGTTAGCTAAGTCAGGATTGTAGACGTCCCATCCCGTGTCACTAAAACTGATTTCTCATATCATATCCCTAACACCATTAACATGACACTCACAATTTGAAGCAACACTACTGTCTACTGCATTTGCGATCGCCTTCTTCGGGGCGCTATGCATAAGCGAATTAGTCCCTCAATCCAAAATTACCACCAGTGGAGGCTTATTACACCAGGACGTAGTCATAGCCAATAATGCAATACGTCTACGCATATGCAAATCGAAAACTGTTCCAGCGGGCAGGGGCACTTGGGTACTTCTACAACCCACAAATGGTACACTGAGTCGGGTAACAATAGTAAAAACATATATAACCATCAGATCACAAAGTAATTTCTTCCTATCACACATTGATGGAACGCCATTATCAAGATACCAGTTCCAAGCTATATTTAATAAATGCCTAACATCGGCAGGGAACCACCCCAAAGATTACGGGACACACTCATTCCGCATAGGCGCGGCCATGGAAGCAGCAAGAGCAGGACTGTCAGAAACGAAAGTTCAGAGGATAGGAAGATGGCGATCCACTTGTTTGGCGAGATACATAAGACCGGACTTGTTATCCTAACGTAGTTTGTTTCTTTTACAGTTGACGCTAAGCCAACAGTGTGGGTGATAGGCCACTCGCAAATATATTGGGCAGAAAAAAGGGCGAAAGTCCACCCAGGCGGGAGGAAATTAGAGTTTCATAACACATATTTCAACTGGAGAGGTATTAGAGGCCTGAAATGGCCACAGGTACTAATGGAGGTAATCAAGCTAGGGAGAGAGGCAAGAGGTCCGGTCATCTTAGTTATACAGGCCGGGGGAAACGACCTAGGTCATCACAAGAGCACATAACTAATGGCAATAATGAAACTAGACAATGAGCGCTTCAGAGAATTCTTCCCAAAACTAACTATAGTATGGTCAGAGATTGTGCCGATAGCGGTATGGCAAGGTGCGCGAGACATCACGGCCATCGAACGGACAAGGCGGGTAATAAATATTCGGATGGCAAAATTTAGATGAGACAGAGGCGGTGTAGTGATACGACACCGACAACTGGAAGAAGATAAATCAGGCCTCATACGGCCCGACGGTGTTCACTTAATGGATATTGGACTGGACATATTCCTGTCAGGACTCCAGGACAGAGTGGAACAAGCGTTAAGAGTGATGGATGGGGCTCAGAGTCCTGCATACGATTACGCAGGATCCTCCGTGGCCTGGAAATAGAAAGGACATGATGGAGAGTTACACTTGTTGGCCAACTTGCCGGTGTGGAGACACAGGGCATGCTGCAACAAGCTGAATTATTTTAGAAATAAAATGCCTTTCTAATGGAATGAGTATAAAGAGTTAATAAAGCTGTGACCGATCCTCACCCATCCAGTTGTAAGAGTTACATTATTGTATTGTCAAGGAAAGGGGGGCGGTAGGGGGGCTGAGCGTCTGGGTTTGGTTGGGGGTCCCCACAGTCTGCCTAGGCTAGATGCAGTTAAAAATTCTTATTAGATACACAGGCGGTGTAGCTTGCTTCAGAGCTGGGGTACTACGCTGACTAGCAGACACTGAAGCTTTGAAGCAGACCTCTGAGTAAACAGCTCTTCAGACTCAACCATTTGTGTTACCCCAAGCCATAGTGTATGTAGTTTCTTATGGTTAAAAGGGGGGGAGCGACCCAACCCACCTGGAATTGACGATGCCAACATCACGCAAAACACAGCAAGGGGACTCCAAAGATTCTCCATTTTTTCCAAAAATTGTGGCACAGACACCTCTTAAGTGGCATCAATTGCCCCAGAGTTGCTAAAACGGTTGGTGAGGTGATTTTACCAAACCCTCAAGCTTTTAGCCTCCACAGGATGACACAGGGGTAGAAAAGTCCTTGCGGATCCATGATTTATTCATCTTTATGAACGTGAGTCTGTCTACATTCTCAGTGGACAGCCGCATGCGCTTATCTGTCAGCACACCACCAGCAGCGCTGAACACACGTTCAGAGAGAACGCTGGCTGCAGGGCATTACAAGATCTCCAAGGCGTGAGTGGCGAGCTCCGGACATTTTTCCAGATTAGAAGCCCAAAATGAGCAAGGGTCCAGTGACACAGTCATGGCTTCGATGTTCACTTGGAGATACTCCTGTACCATTCTCTCTAGGCGTTGACTATGTGTCAGACTTCTTGTCTCCAGTGGCCTTGCAAAGGATGGTCTAAAAAAGTGTTGAAACGATTCCACAAAATTTCTGTTACCAGCAGATACTGTGTTACTGTTACGGTTTGAGTGATGAAGACTCGACAGTCCCACGGTTGTCAAGATAGAACTGTGAGATTCACTACGTGCACCACTGGTGTTTTGTGGAAAAGCACATGTAAGATTCTGCAATAGTGTTGAGCCACCCCCGTAGTGTTCGAGCTCGGTTCGGCTCGTCGAACATCCGTATGTTCACCGAACTGTTCGTCGAACTGTTCGCCGAACACCTTCGAACACCGTTAAAACCAATGGCAGGCAAACAAAAACACATAGAAACACATAGAAAGCACCTTCAAAGGTGTCCAAAAGCTGACAAACTGCTCAGAAGACACAACTAACACATGGAAAAGTGACAAGTACATATAGTCATGCGAAAAGAAATGAGGTGGAGGAGTAAAAGGAGGGGGAGACACAGATATAGGCATGTCATTCCCTTCTAAAACCAAAAAAGTGCGAAGCTGACACGGCCAGTCCGTTCCTGCCCGTGCCACCTCCGTGTCGCCGGGTTTGTGCCAGAGCCGCGGTGGACCCTGATGGCCAGCCCCCCTCTCCCAATACTTTTGCCTGTCCGCTGGTGGGTCGAGCCCCTGAGTCACCCGGAGTCTCCGCCACAGCAGAAGGGACCAGCAGAGCTGTACCAGGCCGGGAGTAGAAAGGAACCCACGTTGCAAACCATACGGGCGAGAGGACACGGTGAGCTCGGTACCGTGGGCTGTTACCCTACCAGGAGTAGATAGTCAGAAGGAGCGCAGAGAGCACGGTAGGCCTACACCCTCACCCTGACCAGGGCCAATTTCCCGTTTGCTCTCAGACGTCCAGGCCCCCTCCTAGCCGGGCCTGTTTGTGGGTCAGTTCACCTGTTCTAGTAAAGACTCTGGACTGCAACCTGTTGTCTGTGTGCTCCTTGCTCCTCCAGCACTATCGGTACTGGGACGCCCTGCACCATCACCCCCATCTTCCATTATACTGCCCTGGGGCCGCACTCTTCCCGTGGGGAGTCACACTATCCCAGCTGCATTCATCATCAGCCTCAGCGGTCTACCTGGCAGTGGCGGTCCGCACTGACCGCAATCCACGGGTGGTGTAGTCGGACACACCAACAGCGTGTCGCAGACTACCAATGGTCTGACCACCCTGAGCCACGGAACCGGGTTGCCTCTACTACCCCCATCGTTTCCCGATTGCCCGGCTCTGAGTGCCCCACGGCCCAGGGGGCGAGTCAGCTTTGGCGTAGTCGGCAGGATAGTAACCAACCTGCCACAAACGGGTATTGCGTGCCTGAAAAAGACTGTACACGTACCTGAAGAAGAGGTTTCCCGCCATCCGGAGCCGTTTCCCGCCATTTCCAGCCGTCTCCCGCCATCTTCTGTCGGCTCCCGCCATCTTCAGCCGTTTTCCCGCCATCGGACGCCATCTTCAGGACGCCGCGCAGGAAGAAGAGGGGCGTGGACGTCCAAACCGCACAAGACCCGAAGCTCCGCCCCACGCACCGACGCTGCGCAGGTCCTGGAAGGGAGAGAGAGCGACGCTGACGTCACCAGGACGCGACGCAAGGTCCTCGTCCGGAGCAGTATCAGCGGAGCCGCGGCCTACAGAAGAGGATCGTCGGAAGGTAGGCCACGCTTAACTAGGGGGGAGGAAGATGTCGGACACGGAGGTGCCCACTACCACCAGTGCAGCTGCAGCAGCGGTGATGCCATTTTCCCTGCCTTACATCCCTGGAGCGGCCTGGCTGCCCAAGTATTCAGGGGAGCCCCATGCCCTAACTGACTTTAAGGAAAGGCTGTACAGTTTATTCCAAGTTTACCCCCTGACAGAGGAACAGAAGATTAGCATACTGACAGGTCAGTTAACTGGCGCAGCCCAGCAGGTAAAGTCATGGCCCGCTGAGGAGAAAAAAGACTGTGAAGGACTTGGGGTAGGACAGACCTCCACCTGGTTAAGGCTCCCCGTTGTATTGGTGATATGGACACCCGGTCACAGACCACACTGTGACCTTAAGAACTCAATCTTTCCGTCACTTTCCTGATAATGTTTTATGGTCATGCATATTCTCTTTGTTTATTGTTTAGTCCCAGAGTACTAAATTCTACTAGGGGGGAATGTGTCACCCTGGCCTGGATGCCACAAATATAATAAAGCTGTGTCTGAGAGCAAGGGGGAGGTTCTCTGGTCAGGGAAACATTAGCATGCAATACCTCCTATTTCAGGCCAGTAGGGGGAGCAGGCTGCCCCTATAAAAGCTGGAACTGGGGGCAGGGTTAGAGAGAACTGGACGACCTGTCTCTGGATTGAGACGTGTCCCAGAGCAGTGAGGGACAGTTGTATTGCACCCTAAGAGGACGTGTGGCAGCAGGAGAGCCACAAGCCAGGGACAAGAGGTGAAGTACGCCTGTCCTGGCAGATAAAGAACCAAATTTACCTGACTTTGGCATCTGAGGCTGTGAGGATTCCACGTCATACAGCAGATAACCAGTCCACAGGGGACTGTACGTTCCTTGGCCTAAGAAGCCCGGAGGCTCCGCCACAGCAGAAGGGACCAGCAGAGCCGTAGCAGGCCGGGAGTAGAAAGGAACCCACGTTGCATACCATACGGGCGAGAGGAAACGGTGAGCTCGGGACCGTGGGCTGTTACCCTACCAGGAGGAGATAGCTAGAAAGAGCGCAGAGAGCATGGTTGGCTTACACCCTCACCCTTACCAGGGCCAATTTCCCGTTTGCTCTCAGACGTCCAGGCCCCCTCCTAGCCGGGCCTGTTTGTGGGTCAGTTCTCCTGTTCTAGTAAAGACCCTGGACTGCAACCTGTTGTCTGTGTGCTCCTTGCTCCTCCAGCACTAACAGTACTGGGACGCCCTGCACCATCACCCCCATCTTCCATTATACTGCCCTGGGGCCGCACTCTTCCCGTGGGGAGTCACACTATCCCAGCTGCATACATCATCAGCCCCAGCGGTCTACCTGGCAGCGGCGGTCCGCACAGACCGCAGTCCACGGGTGGCGTAGTCGGACACACCAACAGCGCGTCACAGACTACCAATGGTCTGACCACCCTGAGCCTCGGAACCGGGTTGCCACTACTACCCCCATCGTTTCCCGATTGCCCGGCTCTGAATGCCCCACGGCCCAGGGGGCGAGTCACCCCCCCGCGGTGAGGGGGGAGTAACATCTGCAGAAGAAAGAACATCTTCCAGCCAAACTAAGATGTCTACTTCTTTTCGTGGACAATGTGATACGATCCCTTTCTTACAGACACGCCCATCGCTACAAATTCCAGATGAGGCACAAAAACAGCAGGTGTTTCAACGGATATCAAGTGCTCCTTCAAGTGGGCTCTCCTCCACCTCAACTTCAACATCACAAATACTCCAGTCCTTAGAGGTGTCACCCCAATCGCACTTGCTTCCTCACAGCTCCCAAGTCTCCAGCTGCCCGTCTGAGTATGGGGTAACACAAATGGTTGAGTCTGCACAGCTATTTACTCATACTATAGCCGGGGAAACGGAGGTCTGCTCCAGAGCTTCTGTTAATCCCGACGATGAAATGATCTGCACTGATGCCCAGAATCTTTATAAGTCGGATCCAGGACCAGATGAAGAAGGTTCTGAGCATAATGTAGACCCTCGTTCCCAAACTGTAACTCCTGTTGGTGGAGACAATGATGAAGACGATGATGAGACTCAAATACCTGATTGGAGCGACAACTTGACTTTTCGGTCAGGGCAGGAAGATGTTGGCTCTGAGGATGACGGGTGTGAGAACACACAGGGTGATGATGACGAGGTTGGAGATCCCACTTACTGTCAACCCACAGTCAGCCAGTCGATGAGGTCAGCAGAGGAGGTGGAGGAGGATGTGACTAGCCCAGGGGATGGGAATGACTCGGTACCCGGGCCTTTGCCTGGCCTTTGGGATGTCGCGGTGGTCGGCTCCTGGGCCTGTACCCTTCGGTCACTCTTTAAAAGGGTGGATAATTGTTAATTTTATAAGAGTTCGTGACGCCACCTGTGGTATCTGGTGAGAAGCACCAGCACTGCAGCAGTCCACTGAGGCCGGTGATTAGGCAGCTCGATGGTATAGCTCCCCACAGGTGGAGCTAGCTCTCAGGGCAGGGTATGCAGAGGGAATGCAGGACAGGCGAGACCCAGCTGGGTCAGAGCAAGAACGGGAACGGACACGGTAGTCACTTCAGTACCTTTTACTGGTGGAAATTCAGGCACATTCCGGAGCACTGTAGGGTGAAGGGTGCATATCAGGATCCTCCCCAATGAGCGGGTGTAGGGTCTCCTGTTTCTTGCCTCTGCGTAGTAAGTTTCTGACCTGCCTGGAGTTGGCCTAACTTTGTCTCTGTCCTGCGCTGTGTAACATACCTGGCGGCGTTCTTGCATGGTGGTCCATCTCCCACTGTGCAAGAGCGCGCACTTGATCTCCAGTCCAGAATGTCTCTCTGGCTTCCCTCCATGCTGTCTGTTTGTGTCTGTTTCTGCTGCTTAAGGGCGGCGCCCGATCACTTCCTGCTATTTGTACCTGCTGTGGGTCACACCCCTTGTGCGTCCTCAGCCTATTGCTGTCTGTCACCTGGTATATAGCTCAGCTGCTCCCATCTATCCCTGCCTGAGCATAGTGTGTCATTCAGTGTGTGCTTGCACTCTGAAGGTGCCAGGTCCCGTTCTTTGTCTCCTGCTTTGCGGTATCAGTTCCCGTGTCTGAACTGAGTCCTGTCTATTTCTCCTGCTTTACGGTATCAGTTCCCGTGTCTGAACTGAGTCCTGTCTATGTCTCCTGCCTTGCGGTATCAGTTCCCGTGTCTGAGCTGAGTCCTGTCTATGTCTCCTGCCTTGCGGTATCAGTTCCCGTGTCTGAACTGAGTCCTGTCTATGTCTCCTGCCTTGCGGTATCAGTTCCCGTGTCTGAACTGAGTCCTGTCTATGTCTCCTGCCTTGCGGTATCAGTTCCCGTGTCTGAACTGAGTCCTTTCTGTGTTCTCTTGTCTGCCTATCCTGGAGGCTGTATTTCCAGGCCTGTCTGAACTCGCTCCTAGCCTGTTCCTCCCGCCTTCTAGGGGCCGATTACCTAGACCTGTTCCTGTATCTTGTCTGTCCTGTCTGAACACGCTCCTTGCCTGTTCGTCCCGCCTCTCTGGGGGCCGTATTCCCAGACCCGCTCCTGTATCCCGCTGCAGTGTCGGTCTCCTCCGTACACTCAGTTCCAGTCTGCACTCTTTCCTATCCTTTACCTGTTTTGCCTCTATGTCCGTTTCCTTCCTTTTTCTGCAGAGTCTGAACTCGTACCTAACTCCTGCTTGTTGTCTCTGTACTCCCGTTTGTGAGTTTGTGGTCCACTCGCTACTTCACTGCAAGTATCCTGTGGGTATCTGGCTCTGCCTTTCTCTTCCTGTCTGTTCCGTGTGATCAGAGCCCTGTCCCCCCTGCTCTGCCTTGCTTACCGCTCCGGCGGTTCTAGCCTGCTCCTACTCCTTTGTTCACTGCTCCGGCGGTTCTAACCTGCTCTGACTCCTTTGCTCACCGCTCCGGCGGTTCTAGCCTGCTCTGACTCCTTTGCTCACCGCTCCGGCGGTTCTAGCCTGCTCTGACTCCTTTGCTCACCGCTCCGGCGGTTCTAGCCTGCTCTGACTCCTTTGCTCGCTGCTCTGGCAGCCTTGCTCCGCTCGGACCCTTTTGCTCGCTGCTCCGGCAGTCTCGCTCCGCTCTTATCCTTTTGCTCACTGCTCCGGCAGTCTTGCTCCACTCTTGCTCACTGCTCCAGGCGGCCTCGTCCTGCTTTACTCTTGCTCACTGCTCCGGCAGTCTCGCTCAGCTCTGACCCTTTGTTCACCGCTCCTGGCGGCCTTGTCCTGCTCTACTCTTGCTCACCGCTCCAGGCGGCCTTGTCCTGCCCTGTTCTCGCTCACCTCTCTGGGCGGCCTCACTCTGCTGTGTTTGTCCGCCACATCTGTGGTTCTGTTCCTGAGTCCCAGTGTGTACTGGGTCCTATCCCGCCAGTGTCCCTACCTGCTAGTGCCTCCCTGTCTGCACTCTAGCTGTGCTTGCCTGTACCCCTCTGCCTGTATTGTTCCTGAGTCCCAGTGTGTACTGGGTCCTATCCCGCCTGTGTTCCTACCTGCTAGTGCCTCCCTGTCTGCACTCTAGCTGTGCTTGCCTGTACCCCCCTGCCTGCATACCCACCTGCCTGCATACCAGTCATGCCTGCCTATACCCACCAGTCTGTGTGCCAGCCTACCAGTCTGTTCCTGTATTCCCCTGTGTGGGTCAACAGCCGTGTCCGGGGTCTGTCCTGGAGTAGCACCTGGTCCCTCTGCTCGGTTCCTCCTTGGTGCACTGGCGTCGTATGCCGTCGTGCGACCCTGGTCGGATCGGGTGAATACCTAGTTACGCCCCTCCAGGCATTCACTCTCCGGCACGGTCCAGTGGAATCACTACAATCACACGCACTCGTCGCTCAGCCCGGGCATGTGCATTACACGCTGGCTGACATTATGGTAGGGCCTTGTCTTGGAGTTCACGCTCCCAATATGCAGGGCCTAAGCGTCTCCTGGCTCTGTTACGTATCAGCACCTTAGCGATCCTGGGACTTGTAGTTCTCCAGGGATTCCGGTTATGCCTTACTGGGTCATAGAGATCCCGGTAAGCTCGGATCCGGTGTCCGGTAAATGCTTCGGGGTTAGCTGGTTAAGCTCCTCTGCCCCTTATGTACTAACTCGCCACTCGCCTTCGGCCTACTCGGGCCCTCACTAAGCTATACACACTAACGGAAGCTTGCCGCGCTTCACCGATCTTATGGCGCCGGCACACCTTAAGCTCTAACTGGGCTCCCTGAATCTAGCTAGCAGGAGCCTCGTGCTCCACTGCTGAACTATTAACTGAGTTCTCTAGACTAGACTGAGCTCCACTGCAGACTGACCTCTCTTAGACTTCTCTACTGCGGGTACTCTTAAGAGGAACTGAACTGCCTAGCTCCACCTTCCCTATTTATATCCCTAACGGGCTCCCTCTGCTGGTCTGAGGTGGAAGGTGGAGATGTGTGAATGTTTATGGGGGCCTCTTGTGGAGGATTCCATCAATGCACTCTTCTAGGATCTGTGATACCAAGCGCAGCGGGGCGTCACAGATGCTATTGACGACGAGGTTAGGTTGCGCCTTCCTGGACAGAGACGGAGTACTGGAAGCACGTCAACAACTGCATCCTCAACCACAACTCTGCCTCTGACCACAAGTCGTAGTGGCTCTTCAGGTCAATATGGGCTCTAAGCCTTGCATAGCCTTGGAATTTTTTCAGATCGATAAGGATGACTCAACTCGTGTTATCTATAATATTTGTCACCAAAAGCTAAGTAGAGGCCAAAAAATCCATAGTTTGAGTACTTCATGCATGAACCGTCACATGGATATGAAGCATAAGTTGCAGTGGGAAGCTCACTGTGCTACAATGCGGCCTAGCGGGCCGGGCCAACCACCGTCTGCCCCATCTTGTGAATCCGCGGCCTCTTCATCCTCTGTGACTGGGGGGACAGCAGTCACACATGTTTTTGGACGCAGACCTGCCACCTCTTTACCCGCAACAGCCAGTTTGATTGGCAGGTCGTCAGTTTATTTGGAAGTGGAAACACCTGCTGGTGTTGAGCGCACTCCGACATCGAGAGCACCACCTTTGGATCAAGGCAACCTAACATGTCCGCCTGCATCTTCCTCACAGACCGGCAGTTTGCTGGGGACACCCTACTCAACCCCGTCTAAGCACAACAGCCAGCCCTCGGTCCCTCAGATGTGGACAAGTAAAAGACCATTTCCTCCTAGCCATGACAAAGCTAAGAGGTTGAATTTCACCATCTGCAAGCTGTTGGCTACAGAAATGCTGCCTTTCCGCCTGGTGGACACAGAGGATTTTTGAGACCTTATGTCCGTCACAGTGCCCCAGTACCAGATGCCCAGTCAGCACTACTTCTCAAAGAAAGGTGTGCCTGCGCTACACCAGCATGTCACACACAATATCACCGCTTCTTTGAGAAACTCTGTGTGTGACAGGGTGCATTTCACCACACACACTTGGATGAGTAGGCATGGACAGGGGCGTTACATGTTGCTGACTGGGCACTGGGTAACTATGGTGACAGCAGGACAAGGGGCTGCTGTCCAAGTCTTACCGTCCCCACGAGTTGTGCGTCAATCCTCTTTATCTCGAAGTCCCTCCACTGCTTCAGCCTCCTTAACCTCCTCTCGGTCCTCCACCTGCACCCAAAGCCTGTCTGGTAATGCCACCCGCTTTCTAACTGCGCAGAAAGAATCCTGCACACCTCCTTACTATGCTGGCAGCAGGGCTCAACGGCATCAGTATTTACTTTGAAATGTCTGGGAAATGTGAATCCTCTGAAGCTGGTGGTTTTGCAGCAATGGTATTATTACTCCCCACAGGAAGAGTGTAGCTTCAGGGCAGTGTGGGTGGATGATGGTGGTTGTAGTGCAGGGAGTTAGTAATGAACACAGAGTCCGTGTGATGCAGTCCCAAGATCTTTACTCACAGTTGTTGCAGTCCAGATTACAGGTACCAGAGCAATCTCCCCCGTCGTGCTGTGCGTACTCAGTGAGGGGCTCAGTCCACCGCCAGATAGCTTCGTAGTACTTAGCAGGACCCCCTTCTGTGTGTCCTTTCTCTGGCCTTCTCCCTGCACCTCACACCCAGTGACACTTCTATCCGGTATCCTCGGGCCTTGGCGGGAGACGTGTGTTCCATCCCCTGGGTCCTATGTGGCTACCTTCTTAGTGAGACTGGTGTGGACTTTGGCCTCAGTACATGAAATGCTGCAGCCTCCGGTTTTTAGTTGAGCCTTGCTGTTTCTCCGCTAGGAGAGGGACCGGTTCCCCTTATCTGGCCTGACCCCTCTACCTCCTGGTAGCAGCGGGCGTACGTGTGGCCTTCTGCACGGCCTGTACCCCTAGGGTCCCTTCGGTTCCTGGAGCCTTCCTTCTCCCACTCCTCTCTTCTCTCCTTCGGTCCTGGGCCTCCCAGGCTAGGCCCGCCTCCGGAGCAGAGCTCATGCAGAGCCTCTGCTGCTGTCACTTCTCCTCCTCTGACTGGCTTGCTCATTCTAAGATGGCTTCCTATTTATACTCTCCCTGTCATGTGCTCCCCTAAGCTGCTCCCCTAAGCACCCACTACATAGGACCCTCCCGCCAGCTAGGGACCTGGGACTGTGCTCTCCCTTAGGAGCAATCTTGCCCTACCCCCACTGCGAGTATGTGTTGGATGCAGGTGTTAGGGTCCCGAGCCATACTCCTTCCTTACCTGAGGGTGAGATACCACACCTCTGGGTGAGATGCAGTAACTCTGTGAAGACTGAACCCTCAGGGGCGCCACACACCCTTCTGCACAGTTTTGAAATGGCGACGACGATGTTTAGTGCTGACGACGATGCCATTATCAGCATGACTATTCCGGTGATTTACATGCTGGAACACACATTAAACAGAATTCAGAGTCAGGTGGTGGGACAAGAGGAGGTGGAGGAAGTAGAGGAGGAGTCGTATGCGGAAAGGATAACATCTCCAAGGTTCAGACGGTCGGCAGCACCAAGGCGGCAGGCATGGGAGGGTGGGGGAGAGGGATTAACCAGGGCGCATGGTAGCAGCCAAACTGTTGAGGAAGGTGCAGGAGCCGAGGAAGAAGTGGAGGATGAACTGGCGATGGGCATGTAAGACTCATCAGATGAGGGAGACCTTGATCACATTTCTGTTGTGCGAGGTTGGGGGGAGAGGGCAGAGGAAGGAAGCATGATTCTTACCTCGCTACCAACACAACAAGGACTTGGTCCTCCTGGATGCGCAAGACACATGAGTGCCTTCTTGCTGCATTACCTGCAACATGACCCTCGGATTGTCATAATTCGAAGTAATCCCGAAAACTGGGTTGCCACACTCTTAGATACCCAGCACAAAAGTAAATTTGCCGAAATAATTCCTGCTATAGAAAGGGATTCACGCATGTAGGAGTATCTGCGGACGCTGTTGCAGAATCTTACATGTGCTTTTCCACAAAACACCAGTGGTGCACGTAGTGAATCTCACAGTTCTAACTTGCCAACCGTGGGACTGTCGAGTCTTCATCACTCAAACCGTAACAGTAACACAGTATCTGCTGGTAACAGCAATTTTGTGGAATCGTTTCACCACTTTTTTAGACCATCCTTTGCAAGGCCACAGGAGACAAGAAGTCTGACACATAGTCAACACCTAGAGAGGAGAGTACAGGAGTATCGCCAAGTGAACATCGAAGCCATGACTGTGTCACTGGACCCTTGCTCATTTTGGGATTCCAATCTGGAAAAATGTCCGGAGCTCGCCAATCACGCCTTGGAGATCTTGTCATGCCCTGCAGCCAGCGTTCTCTCTGAACGTGTGTTCAGCGCTGCTGGTGGTTTGCTGACAGATAAGCGCACGCGGCTGTCCACTGAGAATATAGACAGACTCAAGTTCATAAAGATGAACAAATCATGGATTCGCAAGGAATTTTCTACCCCTGTTTTATCCTGGGGAGACTAAAAGCTTGAGGATTTGGTAAAATCACCTCACCAACCGTTTTAAGCAACTGTGGCGCAATTGATGCCACTTAACCCTAGAACGCATGACCATAAAAAACGTGTGTAAATAACATGGAATAACTCAAACTCAAATGACAAACAACTATATACATGAAGAACACCTAGATTTTCAAAATTCTAACTAAAGTAATCTTACAGAAAATAGAAAACAATTAACAGGGCGGGCCTGCGAGGCCCCAGGTATGCGTTCTAGGGTTAAGTGGTGTCTGTGCGACAATTTTGTGAAAAAATGGAGACTCTTTTTGGAGTCCCCTTGCTGTGTCTTACGTGACGTTGGCATCGTCAATTTCAGGTGGGTTGGGTCGCTCCCCCCCCCCCTTTAAACTGTAAGAAAATACATACACTATGGCTTGGGGTAACACAGATGGTTGAGTCTGAAGAGCTGTTTACTCAGAGGTCTGCTCCAAAGCTTCAATGTCTGCTAGTCAGCATAGAATTTTTAACTGCATCTAGCCTAGGCAATACTTTGAGCGTAGTAGCCCAGCTGCGAAGCAAGCTGCACCGCCTGTGTATCTAATAAGAGTTTTTAAATGCATCTAGCCTAGACAGACTGTGGGGACCCCCAACCAAACCCAGACGCTCAGCCCCCCTACCGCCCCCCCTTTCCTTGACAATACAATAATGTAACTCTTACAACTGGATGGGTGAGGATCGGTCACAGCTTTATTAACTCTTTATACTCATTCCATTAGAAAGGCATTTTATTTCTAAAATAATTCAGCTTGTTGCAGCATGCTCTGGGTCTCCACTCCGGCAAGTTGGCCAACAAGTGTAACTCTCCAACATGTCCTTTCTATTTCCAGGCCACGGAGGATCCTGCGTACTCGTATGCAGGACTCTGACCCCCACCCATCACTCTTAACGCTTGTTCCACTCCGTCCTGGAGTCCTGACAGGAATATGTCCAGTCCAATATCCATTAAGTGAACACCATCGGGCCGTATGAGGCCTGCTTTATCTCCTTCCAGTTGTCGGTGTCATATCACTACACCGCCTCTGTCTCTTCTAAATTTTGCCATCCGAATATTTATTACCCGCCTTGTCCGTTCGATGGCCGAGATGTCTCGCGCACCTTGCCATAGCGCTATTGGCACAATCTCTGACCATACTATAGTTAGTTTTGTGAAAAATTCTCTGAAGCGCTCAGTGTCTAGTTTCATTATTGCCATTAGTTGTGCGCTCTTGTGATGACCTAAGTTGTTTCCCTCGGCCTGTATAACTAAGATGACCAGACCTCTTGCCTCTCTCCCTACCTTGATTACCTCCATTAGTACCTGTGGCCATTGCAGGCCTCTAATACCTCTCCAGTTGAAATATGTGTTATGAAACTCTAATTTCCTCCCACCTGGGTGGACTTTCACCCTTTTTTCTGCCCAATATATATACGAGTGACCTATCACCCACACTGTTGGTTTAGCGTCACCTGTAAAAGAAACAAACTAAGTTAGGATAACAAGTCCGGTCCTATGTATCTCGCCAAACACGTGGATCGCCATCTCCCTATCCTCTGAACTTCCGTTTCTGACAGTCCTGCTCTTGCTGCTTCCGTGGCCGCGCATATGCGGAATGAGTGTGTCCCGTAATCTTTGGGGTGGTTCCCTGCCTATGTTATGCATTTATTAAATATAGCTTGGAACAGGTATCTTGATAATGGCGTTCCATCAATGTGTGATAGGAAGAAATTACTTTGTGATCTGATATGTTATATATGTTTTTACTATTGTTACCCGACTCAGTGTACTGTTTGTGGGTTGTAGAAGTACCCAAGTGCCCCTGCCCGCTGGAACCGTTTTCGATTGGCGTATGCGTAAACGTATTGCATTATTGGCTATGACTACGTCCTGGTGTAATAAGCCTCCACTGGTGGTAATTTTGGATTGAGGGACTAATTCGCTTATGCATAGCGCCCTGAAGAAGGCGATCGCAAATGCAGTAGACAGTAGTGTTGCTTCAAATTGTGAGTGTCATGTTAATGGTGTTAGGGATATGATGTGAGAAATCAGTTTTAGTTACACGGGACGGGACATCTACACTCCTGACTTGGCTGACCCCTTTTCCACCCTTTTATGGATTGTCTGATGATGAATCTTTGTCACATCTCCCCAATTCAGTAGTTGGAAGTGAAATGCTACTCCGGTCAGACACCGCTGCGCTGACTCCCCTGATAGGCCCCTCATCATTAGCTGGTGGAGAAATTCTATGGTGACTTGTGATCTGGCTTGTTCACATTGGTCAACCCGTCTGCCTGCTACTAGTCGAGTCCACTCTTCCCATGCCTTACCGTATGCTTGCCACGTCGATGGGGCAACTGACACTCTGATTAATGGCATCAAATATTCGCCACTAGATCCCATAGGGAGGGTGGGCAACTGTTGCCCGATGGGTGGGCGTTGGGGAAGAGCTCTGTGAAAATCTGCCAATTGAATTGTGATAAAACGTTAGCACCAGCTTTAGACCCCTCAGCATCGTGGCTAGCGCGGACCCATACATTGTGTTTTAGGCACAGGAATGCTAGCCGGCGTAGTAGACGTAGCACTGGGAGAGACGATGATGCCATCTTATTAATGCAGAGCGCTAGGCTGGTGTTTTTTGCTATGGAGCGTATATTTTTGTTAGCCAGGCACGCGCCCCATATTTCTATTGCTACCACTATTGGGAAGAAAAATTATTTTCAGAGCTAGATGCAGCTAAAAATTATTATTAATTTCAAAGCTGGTGGAGCTTGGTATAGATGGCCTAATACAATGAGTACCACACACTGCTACAAGCCCAAATATTTTTTCAGAGCTATATGCAGATAAAAATTATATTGAATTTGCAACCTGATGGAGGTTAGCATAGATGGACTAATAGAACAAGTCTCACACACTGCTGCAAGCCGAAATATTTTTTCAGAGCTAGATGCAGAAAAAAATTATATTGAATTTGCAACCTGGTGGAGGTTAGTATAGATGGACTAATAGAACAAGTCCCACACACTGTTACAAGCCGAAGCCCAAATATTTTTTCAGAGCTAGATGCAGATAAAAATTATATTGAATTTGCAACCTGGTGGAGGTTAGTATAGATGGACTAATAGAACAAGTCTCACACACTGCTACAAGCCGAAATATTTTTTCAGAGCTAGATGCAGAAAAAAATTATATTGAATTTGCAACCTGGTGGAGGTTAGTATAGATGGACTAATAGAATGATGTTATGCCCAAAAGGTTTTACTTCACTAGGTGCAGTAAAAAAAATTGTATTCTATACACAGGTGGTGTAGCTTGCAACACAGATAGGCTTCTCCACTGACTAACACACACTGCAAGAGGACAAAAAGGATTTGCTTTGCTAGATTTAACCAAATGCTGTGAAAAAAACTTGCACAGCACTGGCACAGACCTGCCTGGCAAAAAGTGATAGGAACTGATGTAACCTAGCCCTCAAAAGGACTGCAATTACAATTAGTCTTTACTCCCAACCTATCTATTTAAGAGCACAGACCTGCCTGATAAAAGTGATAGGAACCAATGTAACCTAGCCCTGAAAGGACTGCAATTACAATTAGTCTTTACTTCCAACCTGTCTATTTAAGAGCACAGACCTGCCTGATAAAAGTCGTAGGAAATGATGTAACCTAGTCCTTAAAAGGACTGCAATCACAACTATTCCCTACTCCCAAGCTATCTGTAGATTTGTGCGAAAATTGGCTTGAAATTAACAAAGTATAGCGCACACAGCAACAGCGGTGCTGTCTAACACGCAGCTGCAGCAGTGAGAAAATGGTGGCGACGGGGAAAATGGCTGGGTCTTATAGGGCAAGGACATGTGACATACACTGCCAATGAAACATGCCCTTGCTTGTGTAAAAAAAAGCAGTTCGCTCCGTGTGTGCGCTGCTGATAGGCTGACAGATTGCACCTCCCAACTGTAAATGCGGGAAAGAGAAAAAAAATGGAGATCTTCATTATTTCTGCAGAGATCCATCCCCTGCCCATCCCCCCACCCCGCTGTACACTCAAACTGCGTATTAACATTCATTTTCAGCATTACTGAGAAAAAATCCGGTTATGATTTTGGTGCACGAACAGTTATCGAACATAACCTCGAACAGCCAAATTTTTTTTCAAATCGTTCGTGTACGCCGAACGGCTCGAACACCGCCCAAAACTGCTCGAATTTGAGATTGGTGAACAGTTCGAGTCGAACACCGCTCATCTCTATTCTGCAACAGCCTCTGCTGGTACTCCTGCATGCGTGAATCCCTTTCTATGGCAGGAATTATTTCGGCAAATTTACTTTTGTACCGGGGATCTAAGAGTGTGGCAACCCAGTAGTCGGGATTGCTTCGAATTCTGACAATCCGAGGGTCATGTTGCAGGTAGTGCAGCAAGAAGGCACTCATGTGTCTTGCGCATCCAGGAGGACTAAGTCCTTGTTGTGTTGGTAGCGAGGTAAGAATCATGCTTCCTTCCTCTGCCCTCTCCCCCCAACCTCGCACAACAGAAATGTGATCAAGGTCTTCCTCATCTGATGAGTCTTCCATGCCCATCGCCAGTTCGTCCTCCACTTCTTCCTCGGCTCCTGCACCTTCCTCAACAGTTTGGCTGCTACCATGTGCCCTGGTTAATCCATCTCCCCCACCCTCCCATGCCTGCCGCCTTGGTGCTGCCGACCGTCTGGACCTTGGAGATGTTATCCCTTCCGCATACGACTCCTCCTCTACTTCCTCCACCTCCTCTTGTCCCACCACCTGACTCCGAATTCTGCTTAACGTGTGCTCCAGCATGTAAATCACTGGAATAGTCATGCTGATAATGGCATCGTCAGCACTAAGCATATTCATCACCATTTCAAAACTGTGCAGAAGGGTGCATAGGTCCCAGATCTGAGACCACTCCTGCAGCGTGATTTGCCCCACCTCTTGATCTCGTTGGCCCAGGCTATACGTCAGAACGTATTGCACCAGGGCTTGTCGGTGCTGCCTCAGTCGCTGCAACATGTGCAGAGTTGAATTCCACCATGTCGGCACAACGCATTTCAGCCGGTGAACTGGCAGGCCAAACGTCTTCTGTAGAGATGCAAGTTGTTGAGTTGCGGGATGCGAATGGCGGAAGTGAGCACACAGCGACCGTGCCCTCTGCAGAAAGCCAGCTAGTTCGGGATAGTGGGCTAAAAATTGCTGGACAACCAGGTTCAACACGTGAGCCATACAAGGCACGTGTGTGACATTGCCCCGGCGAAGGGCTGCTCCCAGGTTTGCAGCATTGTCGCACACGGCCTTCCCTGGTTGCAGGTCCATTGGAGAAAACCATTCATGAAACTGGGTCTCCAGAGCTGACCACAACTCCTCAGCTGTGTGACTCACATTTCCAAGACATTTCAAAGTAAACACCGCCTGATGCCGTTGAGCCCTGCTGCCAGCATAGTAAGGAGGTGTGCAGCATTCCTTCTGCGCAGTTAGAAAGCGGGTGGCATTACCAGACAGGCTTTGGGTGCAGGTGGAGGACCGAGAGGAGGTTGAGGAGGAAGAAGCAGTGGAGGAACATCTAGATAAAGAGGCTTGACGCACAACTCGTGGCGATGGCAAGACTTGGACAGCAGCCCCTTGTCCTGCTGTCACCATAGTTACCCAGTGCCCAGTCAGCGACATGTAGCGCCCCTGTCCATGTCTACTCGTCCAAGTGTCTGTGGTGAAATGCACCCTGTCACACAAAGAGTTTCTCAAAGAAGCGGTGATGTTGTGTGCGACATGCTGGTGTAGCGCAGGCACACCTTTCTTTGAGAAGTAGTGCTGACTGGGCATTTGGAACTGGGGCACTGCGACGGACATAAGGTCTCGAAAATCCTCAGTGTCCACCAGGCAGAAAGGCAGCATTTCTGTAGCCAACAGCTTGCAGATGGTGAAATTCAACCTCTTAGCTTAGTCATGGCTTGGAGGAAATGGGCTTTTACTTGTCCACATCTGAGGGACCGAGGGCTGGCTGTTGTGCTTAGACGGGGTTGAGAAGGGTGTCCCCGGCAAACTGCCGGTCTGTGAGGAAGATGCAGGCGGAAAACTTAGGTTGCCTTGATCCAAAGGTGGTGCTCTCGATGTCAGAGAGCGCTCAACACCAGCTGGTGTTTCCACTTCCAAATGAAATGATGACCTGCCAATCACACTGGCTGTTGCGGGTAAAGAGGTGGCAGGTCTGCGTCCCAAAACTGCACGTGTCCCAAAACATTAGCCGTGCCCCCAGTCACAGAGGATGAAGAGGCCGCGGATGCACAAGATGGGACAGACGGTGGTTGGCCCGGCCCGCTAGGCCGCATTGTAGCACAGTGAGCTTCCCATTGCAACTTATGCTTCATGTCCATGTGATGGCTCATGCATGAAGTTCTCAAACTATGCATTTTTTGGCCTCTACTTAGCTTTTGGTGACAAATATTACAGATAACACGAGTTGGGTCATCCTTATTGATCTGAAAAAATGCCCAGGCTATGCAAGGCTAAGAGCCCATGCGACCTGAAGAGCCACCACGACTTGTGGTCAGAGGCAGAGTTGTGGTTGAGGATGCAGTTGTTGACGTGCTTCCAGTACTCCGTCTCTGTCCAGGAAGGCGCAACCTAACCTCGTTGTCAATAGCATCCTCCTCCACCTCCTCTGCTGACCTCATCGACTGGCTGACTGTGAGTTGACATTAAGTGGGATCTCCAACCTTGTCATCATCACCCTGTGTGTTCTCACACCAGTCGTCCTCAGAGCTAACGTCTTCCTGCCCTGACCGAAAAGTCAAGTTGTCGCTCCAATCAGGTATTTGAGTCTCATCATCCTCTTCATCATTGTCTCCACCAACAGGAGTTACAGTTTGGGAATGAGGGTCTACATTATGCTCAGAACCTTCTTCATCTGGTCCTGGATCCGACTCATAGAGATTCTGGGCATCAGTGCAGATCATTTCCTCGTCTGGATTAACAGAAGCTTTGGAGCAGACCTCCATTTCCCAGGCTATTGTATGAGTAAACAGCTGTGCAGACTCAACCATCTGTGTTACCCCATACTCAGACGGGCAGCTGGAGACCTGGGAGCTGTGAGGAAGCAAGTGCGATTGGGGTGACACCTCTGAGGACTGGAGTATTTGTGATGTTGAAGTTGAGGTGGAGGAGAGCCCACTTGAAGGAGCACTTGATATCCGTTGAAGCACCTGCTGTTTTTGTGCCTCATCTGGAATTTGTAGCGATGGGCGTGTCCGTAAGAAAGGGATCGTATCACATTGTCCACGAAAAGAAGTAGACATCTTAGTTTGGCTGGAAGATGGTCTTTCTTCTGCAGATGTTACTCCCCCCCCACCGCGAGGGGGCTTGACACACCAGCGGACAGGCACCAGTATTGGGAGAGGGGGGCTGGCCATCTGGGTCCACCGTGGCTCTGGCAAAAACCCGGCGACACAGAGGTGGCACGGGCAGGAACGGACTGGCCATGTCGGCTTCGCACTCCAGCGTAGTCCCTCTGCCCGCTCGCGCCCGTAACCTCAAAGGGATGCGCAAGCGGCTTTTCTTCCCAGGGCAGTTCCCCGCCCAGCAGGAACGTGGGGGAGTTCAGGTCGGCCTTCCACTGTACTCCCTTACCTCCCTCGCCCTCTTTCCTTCTTCCGTTCTCCATCTAACCCTTCAGCTCTGTTGTGTCCGCTCTCCCTCCAGCTCTCTCCTTCTCACAGGTGGACTACCGCGTGTATTCACACTGTGGAAAATCTTTTGGGCCCAGGCATAAGAAGTTGTCTAGGTAATGGATAATATGTGCCCCCTTAGAAACGTCCATTACAACCCATTCGAGGAAGCAACTAAAAGCCTCAAGTAGTGAGCAGGATCTGGACCACCCCATGGGCAAACAGCGATCTATAGAGTATTCTCCTTCCCAGAAGCAGCCCAATAGGTGGACACTATTTGGAGGCACAGGTAGTAAGTAACCGGAACGCCGCACCAATGTCTGTTTTGGCCATTAGGGTGACCCTTCCAACTTCTTGATCCGCCTGATTGCCTTGTCAAAGGATGTACAGTATATACTACTGTACTTGGTTTCACGTCGATGTTGTCGTTTACTGACCTGCCCCTTGGATACGACAAATGGTGGATTAGTCCGAATGTATTGGGTTCCGTTTTTGGCACAACTCACAATGGGGATACCACTACGTCTTGTAAGGAATATGTTCTGAATGGAACCGCCATTCTACCTAAAGATATTTCTTTTTTTAATTTTCTTGTCATGACGTCTGGGTGTTGGTAGGCTGATTTTAGATTTTTACTCCAGCCTTTCTTGATTTTAGAAGGGCATGACATGCCTATATCTGTGTCTCCCCCTTCTTTTACTCTTCCACCTCTTTTCTTTTCGCATGACTATATGTACTTGTCACTTTTCCATGTGTTAGTTGTGTTTTCTGAGCAGATTGTCAGCTTTTGGACACCTTTGAAGGTGCTTTCTATGTGTTTCTATTTTTTTTTTTGTTTGCCTGCCATTGGTTTTAACGGTGTTTGACGGTGTTCGACGAACAGTTCGGCGAACATACCGGTGTTCGACGAACCAAACCCGAACATTACGGGGGTGACTCAACACTAGTTTTTTAGCTGTATGCTGAGGGTCATTGTCTTGTTGGAAGGTGAATCTTCGGCCAAGTCTGAGGTTTTCATCCAGGATATCTCTGTATTTGGCTGCATTCATGTTTCCTTCAATTGCAATCAGTCATCCTTTCCCTGTAGCTGAAAAACACCCCAATAGCATGAATTTGTCACCACCAAGTTTCACTGTTGCGATTGTATTGGGCAGGTGATGAGCAGTGCATGGTTTTCTCCACACATACCCATTAGAATTGTCACCAAAAAGTTCTATCTTCGTCTCATCAGACCAGAGAATCTTATTTCTCATAGCCTGGGAGTCCTTCATGTGTTTTTGAGCAAACTCTATGCGGGCTTTCATATGTCTTGCACTGAGGAGAGGCTTCCGTTGGGCCACTCTGCCATAAAGGCCTGACTGGTGGAGGGCTGCAGTGATAGTTGAGTTTGTGGAACTTTCTCCCATCTCCCTACTGCATCTCTGGAGCTCAGCCACAGTGATCTTGGGGTACTGCTTTACCTCTCTCACCAAGGATCTTCTCCCACGATTGCTCAGTTTGGCTGGACGGCAAGGTCTAGGAAGACTTCTGGCGGTCCCAAACTTCTTCCATTTAAGGATTATGAGGCCACTGTGCACTTAGGAACTTTGAGTAATGCAGAAATTCTTTTGTAGCCTTGGCAAGATCTGTGCCTTGCCACAATTCTGTCTCTGAGCTCCTAGGGCAATTCCTTTGAGCTCATGATTCTCATTTGGTCTGACAAGCACTGTGAGCTGTGAGGTCTTATATAGACAGATGCGTGCCTTTCCAAATCAAGTCCTATCAGTTTAATTAAACACATCTGGACTCCAATGAAGGAGTAGAACCATCTCAGGGAGAATCACAAGGAAATAGAAGGCATGTGATTTAAATATGAGTGTCTGAGCAAAGGGTCTGAATACTTATGACCATGTGATATTTCAGTTTTTCTTTTTTAATAAATTTGCAAAAATTTCTACATTTCTGTTTCTTTTAGTCAAGATGGGGTGCAAAGTGTACTTTAAAGAGAAAAAAATAAACTTTTTAGAATTTACCATATGGCTGTAATGAAACAAAGAGTGAAAAATGTAATGGGGTCTGAATACTTTCTGTACCCACTGTAGTAACTGACCCAACCTGGCAGGAGGACTTGCAGAGCGAGGACAGCAGCACACAGGGGGAGGAAGGCAGAGCACCCCAACAGGCAGGAAGAAGCAGTGTGGTGGCCGCAAACAGAAGACAGGGAACCTTTCCCCGTAACACCCACACGAAGGAAGTTGCCAGTACAACTGTTAGGTCTTCCCGAGTCTGGTTGTTTTTTAAACACTCGGCCGATAACCCCAAAATGGCCATTTGCACCGCCTGCCAGGCCAGCATCAGCAGGGGTGGCAAAACTAGCAGCCTGACCACCACCACCATGATCAGGCACATGGCAACAAAGCACTCGACTTTGTGGGCCGAATCCCAGGGTGCAGGAACAGTGTCTGCGGGTGGTACCATTGCTTCTTCCGCTGTTGTGCATGCAAGCTAATCCCCTGTCCATGGTGCATGCGAAGATGCCTCCTGCCCTGCACCTGTCGTTGCACACTCTCAAGTAGCAGCATCAAGAAGCATATCCACGTCCTTGTCCCAGCGCAGTGTCCAGTTGTCTATACCCCAGGCCTTGGAATGCAAGCGCAAATACGCAGCCAACTCCCCACAGGCCACACTACTAAATTCCCACATTTCACGACTGATTGCGCTAGAAATGTTGCCTTTTAGGCTCGTAGAGACGGAAGCATTCAGCAACCTGGTGGCGGAAGCTGTCCCTCAGTACTTGGTCCCCAGCAGCCACTATTTCTCCCAGTGTGCCGTCCCCACATTACACAAGCACGTGTCCCAAAACATTAGCCGTGCCCTCAACAATGCGGTTACTGGGAAAGTCCACCTAATAGCGGACACGTGGACAAGTGCTTGTGGGAAGGGACGGTACACCTCACTGACGGCACACTGGGTTAACATAGTGGAAGCTGGGACCCAGTCGAACCTTGGGAAGGAACACGTCCTCCCGACGCCAAGAATTGCAAGCCCTAGGTCAATCAGGGTTGCCCCCACAGTCTACAGCTCCTGCTCCTCATCCTCCTCAGCCTCCTCCTCCTCTTCAGCCTCCATCTCCGAAATGACCACATCAGTCACAAGCTGGAAGCACTGCAGCACTGCTTCGGCCAAGTGGCAACAGGCTGTGCTGAAGCTAATATGCTTAGGTGACAAGCCGCACAATGCTGAAGAGTTGTGGTCAGCTCTGAAAGAGCAGGCAGATCTGTGGCTCACCCCACTGAACCTACAGCCAGGCAAGGTCGTGCGTGACAATGGCCGGAACCTGGTGGGGGCTCTGAGGTGAGGCGAGCTCACACACGTACCAAGCCTGGCCCATATGCTTAACCTCGTGGTTCAGCGGTTTCTCAAATGCTACACGGAGCTGCCAGATCTGCTTGTTAAAGTGCGCAGCCTGTGTGCCCATTTTAGAAAGTCACCTACATCTTCCACCGCCCTTGCCATGTTTCAGCAGCATTTGCAGCTTCCGGCTCATAGACTGGTGTGTGATGTAACCACACATTGGAACTCTACACTGCAGATGTTGGGAAGCATTTGTGAGCAGAAGAGGGCAGTTGTTGAGTACCAGCATTAACAAGGCCATCGGTATTCAGTTCAGACTCCACACATAAGACCTCAGGAGTGGACATGGATGTCAGACATATGTACTATCCACCAAAACTTTGAGGACTCCACCAAGATGGTGAGCGGCAATGACGCCATAATTAGTGTCACCATCCCACTTCTCTGTCTTCTAAAACATTCTCTGCTCACAATCAAAGAGGATGCATTGCAGGCGGAGCACGGTGAGATGGAGCAAGGAACCATACAGGGTGATTACACACAGCCCAGCCTCATCTCATCCCAACGTGGATTGGGTGACAATGAGGAAGAGGAAATGGAGGAGGAGGAAGAACAGGAGCTAGTTTCATGCACTATAGACGGTACTACCTGCACAGTTGTCATACAGTCTGTTCAGCATGGATGGCCAGAGGACAGAGAGGACGAGGAGGAGGAGAGTATGATCAGTCATCCTCTTGGTGAGGACACGGAAGTCTTGTCTGTTAGCAGTCTGGCACACATAACTGAGTTTATATTACGCTGCCTATCCCATGACCCTCGCGTTCTCAAAATTTTGGGTGACAGTCATTACTGGTTGGTGACAATTCTAGACCCATGCTACAAGGATAGCTTTATATGTCTTATTCCTGAGGCGGACAGGTCTACAAAAATTGGGCAGTACCAGAAGTCCCTTGTTGCAGAACTTTTAAAAAAATTCCCATCTGAAAACGCTGGTGGCAGAGGTCACAGTTCGTTTGACAACCAAGGAGTACAGGCGAGAGAGACACAACTTCAATCCAGCAGAGGCAAGGGAACACTGTCAAAGTTCTGGGAGAATTTTCTCAGACCCTCCCATCGCACAGGCCCTGAAGTGCGGGGTACTCTCACAAGGAGTGCAGAGTTTGGGAAGATGCTGAGGGAGTTCCTTGCCGACCGTACCAACGTCCTCCGTGATTCTTATGTGCCTTATAATTATTGGGTATCCAAGCTGGATACGTGGAATGAACTGGCTCCTACACCTTGGAGGTCCTGGCCTGCCCTGCCGCCAGCGTTTTATTAGAACAGGGTTTTAGTGCCGCAGGTGGAATTATAACTGATAAGCGCATCCGCTTGTCAACTGAAAATGCTGACAGGTTGACTCTTATAAAAATGAACAAGGGCAGCATTGGGCCAGACTTCTCAACACCACTGAATGATAGCAGAGTAACATAAACTCAAATCCAGTGTCTTTATTTGGGAGGTGCACTCCCATGCACCTCTTCAATCCCACACATGGGTATACACTTCCTGATTTTGGGTATTTGCTCTTGTCCTCCTCCTTCTCCTCATCCTCCACCACCATATCACCAGGGTGACCATGGTCCATGATGCAACACCCACATAATTTTTTTAAAAGGTGTTTAGGATTTCCGTAAAAAAAATGTTTTAAACAGTATGTTCATGTATACCCCCAGGGGTAAATGTTTGTCAGCTCATACACTTAGTGCATGGGCATTACAAGTATAGGAGACCCGCTCCTTTCTAATGGGAACATTTTTAATGAGGCCCTCCTCCACTTCTCCTCCAAGGGGCATTGGAGTGCCTCCCAATTTTTGGCAGCCCTTGGATTCACTGCATAGGCAAACAGAATGGGAGACCCACTTCCTAATAATGGGAACATTTTTTTTAGGAGGCCCTCCTCTACATCTCTTTCAAGGGACATTGGAGTTCCTCCAATTTTTTGGCAACCCTTGCATTCACTGCATAGGCAAACACAATGGGAGACCCACTTCCTAATAATGGGAACATTGTTTTTAGGAAGCCCTCTGACCTCCACGTCTCTTCCAAGGGGCATTGCATTGCCTCCAAATTTTTGGCAACGCTTGCATTCACTACATAGGCAAACATAATGGGAGACCCACTTCCTAATAATGGGAAAATTGTTTTCAGGAGACCCTCTGACCGCCATGTCTCTTCCAAGGGGAATTGGAGTGCCTCCAAATTTTTGGCAACCCTAGCATTCACTGCATAGGCAAACACACTGGAAGACCTACTTCCTAATAATGGGAACATTGTTTTCAGTAGGCCCTCCTCTAAGTCTCTTCAAAGGGGTATTGGGGTGCATCCAAATTTAGGGCAGCCCTGCCACTCACTGCATACGCAATAACAGTATAGGAGACCCACTCTTTAGTAATGGGAACAATAAAACATAGCCGGCTGATGGCTCTCTAAGAATAGTGAGGGCCGACTGCTGGTCTTTTAAGAATAGTAAAGGCCGCCTGATGGCCTTATAAAAATAGGCTTTGTGTCTTTCAGAGTCCCTCCTTCATAAATGAAACACGATGTGTCTTATGATATTTCACACACCACATGGCCAGATAAGGTTTTAAAATGTTAAAATCACATTTCCTGGTGAATGCATTTGTCACGGTTGAAAGCAATGCAAAAGTACAAAAACGCATCAAAAACGCTAAGTGTGAACATATCCCAAGGTGTGGAGGAGTATTTTTGTTTTGGTTATTTATTTAGCTTTATATACAGTCATGGCCAAAAGTATTGAGAATGACAACAAAATGATATTTTCACATGATCTGCTGGCCTCTGGTTTTTATTAGTGTTTGTCTGATGTTTATATCACATACAGAAATATAATTGCAATCATATTATGAGTACCAATAGGTTATATTGACAGAATGAGTTAATGCAGCAAATCAATATTTGCAGTGTTGCCCCTTCTTCTTCAAGACCTCTGTAATTCTCCCTGGCATGCTCTCAATCAACTTTTGGACCAAATCCTGACTGATAGCAGTCCATTCTTGTATAATCAATGCTTGCATTTTGCCAGAATTTGTTGGTTTTTGTTTGTCCACCCGTCTCTTGATGATTGACCACAAGTTCTCAATGGGATTAAGATCTGGGGAGTTTCCAGGCCATGGACCCAAAATCACTATGTTTTGTTCCATCAGCCATTTAGTTATCACCTTTGCTTTATGGCAAGGTGCTCCATCATGCTGGAAAAGGCGTTGTTGGGCGCCAAACTGCTCTTGGACGGTTGGGAGAAGTTGCTCTTGTAGGACATTCTGGTACCATTCTTTATTCATGGCGGTGTTTTTAGGCAACACTGTGAGTGAGCCGATTCCCTTGGCTGAGAAGCAACCCCACACTTGAATGGTTTCAGGATGCTTTACAGTTGGCATGAGACAAGACTGGTGGTAGCGCTCACCTCCTCTTCTCCGAATAAGCTGTTTTCCAGATGTCCCAAACAATCGAAAAGGGGATTCATCAGAGAAAATGACTTTGCCCCAGTCCTCAGCAGTCCACTCCCTGTACCTTTTGCAGAATATCAGTCGGTCCCTGATGTTTTTTCTGGAGAGAAGTGGCTTCTTTGCTGCCCTCCTTGAAACCAGCCCTTGCTCAAAGAGTCTCCGCCTCACAGTGCATGCAGATGCACTCACACCAGCCTGCTGCCATTCCTGAGCAAGCTCGGCACTGCTGGTAGTCCGATCCCGCAGCTGAAACAGTTTTAAGATACGGTCCTGGCGCTTGCTGGTCTTTCTTGGGCGCCCTGGAGCCTTTTTGACAACAATGGAAGCTCTCTCCTTGAAGTTCTTGATGATGCGATAGATTGTTGACTGAGGTGCAATCTTTGTAGCTGCGATACTCTTCCCTGTTAGGCCATTTTTGTGCAGTCAATGATGGCTGCACGTGTTTCTTTAGAGATAACCATGGTTAACTGAAGAGAAACAATGATACTAAGAACCAGCCTCCTTTTACAGTGTCCAGTGATGTCATTCTTACTTAATCATGACTGATTGATCGCCAGCCCTGTCCTCATCAACACCCACACCTGTGTTAATGGATCAATCACTAAAACGATGTTAGCTGCTCCTTTTAAGGCAGGACTGCAATGATGTTGAAATGTGTTTTGGGGGTTAAAGTTCATTTTCTGGGCAAATATTGACTTTGCAAGTACAGTAATTGCTGTTAAGCTGATCACTCTTTGACATTCAGGAGTATATGCAAATTGCCATTACAAAAAATGAAGCAGTAAACTTTGGAAAAATTACTATTTGTCTCATTCTCAATACTTTTGGCCATGACTGTACAAGTCATTACCCTGGAAAGGATGTTCCTTAACATATTTCCCAGGAAAATCCATTTGGTTTAGTTTTCGTATGTTTTATTGTGAGTCCGTAAAAGTGACGTAATACCTCTGACAACGTTGTTGACAGAAGTGACCTGGGAGTCAGAAATGCTTCCAGGGGTCTTCCCCATGCTGTTCCCATGTCATTTGAGCACTGTACCCATCGATTTGGGCAATTTTTAGGCTCTCTGCAGACCGCGGGGGGAGCCGCCTGAAAAATACTCGAATTTCTCATAGACTTATGTAGCGCCCCGAGGGTTCGGTCGCTACAGAGGTATTGCATCTCACCCAGAGGTGTGATATCTCACTTCCAGGTAAGGATGGAGTGTGGCTCAGGACCCTAGCACCCACATGCACTACACCACATTTCCGGGGGGCAGGGCGACAGTGCTCCCAAGAGTGAGCACAACAGCCCCTGTCCCTGGCTGGAGTGGGGAGAGGGAACACCTAGAAAGGGGGAACCCGGTAGTGTGTGGGTGGGGAGAGTAGATTCTGGGTGCACTGAAAAGGGGAGTATATAAGGTGGGCACCATCTTGGAGTCAAAAGGAGAGAAAGGAGAGAGCAGAGAGAGAAGGATGCAGGGAGCAGGGGCTCTGTACGAGCTCTGCTCTGCAGGCAGGCCAAGTCTCAAGGCCTGGGCCTGGAGGAGAGGAACGGAGGAGGCTCCAGGAGTGGAGTGAAGGGACCCCAGGGGTGCGGACCGGCAAGTCGCCACCATACGCCCGCCGCTACCAGAGTAGGGGGGTCAGGTCAAGAAAGGGAACCTGATCCCTCATCTAGTGGAGGAGAGCAACTACCATCAGCTGGCAACCGGAGGTGCACGTCTAACGGCCCCTCACTACACCCGTTGGGAAGGCACCATATAGGGCCCAGGGAAACGGAACACACGTTTGCCCGCCAAGACCCGAGGCAGCTGGACAGAAACGTGGTCAATTGTGGGATAAGACGGGCCAGAGAAAGGACACACGAAGGGGGTCCTGAAAAGCATTCCAAAGGTACCTGGGAGTTGGCCGAGCCCCTCACCTGGTGAGCACAGTACGACGTGGGCAGCCATTACCTGCAGAAGTGGCTTGGAGTGGAAAACTGTGAGTAAACACCCTGGACTGCATCACTGGACTCTGAGTCATTACTGTTGCTCCCGCGCACCATCACCCCCACCATCTGCATTCACTGCCCTGAGGCTATACTCCTCCCGTTGGGAGTTATACTACCCTCTGCTGTGCACACAACATCAGCCTCAGCGATCTGCCCCGCAGCGGCGGTTCTCAGTGACCGCAATCCACGGGTGGCGTAGTCGGACATTTAAACATTAAAAACCCAGTAAACAGATCCGCCACTGGTTTGACCACCCTGAGCCATGGGACCGGGTCGCCGCCACGGAGACTACAACCCCTGACAATACACAGAGACCCGGCTTCGGGTATTCCCCCACACACGACCCAGGGGGCGCGTCAACTTTGGCGTAGTCGGCAGGATTTTGTGCCCGCAACCACCGGGTACGACGTGCCTGAAAGGAAGGAAAAAGGGACTGTTTCACTGTAGTGGATGTGGCGCCCGCCCCAGAAGAATGGGCGCCATTATGTGCGCGCCAAAAGACAACAAGGAGCCACCTCCCATCGTGGGCCAGGTCCCAGAATGGAGCCAAAGACGGAGCGCACCCCCAACAGCCATGAGTGCGGCTGTAGAGATGTCCATCAACGTGAGGGGGCTGCCCTTGAGAGTGATTATCAGCAGATTGCCCCGGGACCACCCCCAACAGGGGCGGAAGGGAAAGAAAACCGAAGGGCAGGGTGTGGTTTGGATCAGTCTTGGCGGACCACACCTGGAGATGGCGAGGAGCGCCAGCCCCGGTACCCGTACCCTTACCAGTGGCCTGCTGCAGGCCGAAGCGGCTCAGTACAGCCTCGCGGAACTAATGGCCCAGCTCCCCGGAGAGGACCCTGAATTCCTCCGGGCTGGGCTGGAGGATTTGGACAGAAAAATGGTCCAGGCGCAGCGGGAGGCCATCGCGGGGTGGAAAGACGAGATGGACCGGCGGGTCGCGACCCGGCAGCAAGTGGCGCTGCAAGCACCCAACAGCGTGCCTGCCCCTGAGGACATAGAAAGATCACCGGAGGCTGAGAGCAGCGCTGCAAAGGGAGCAGGTAAGGGGGACGCCCCTGCTACAAGCCCTGGCGCCACTAGCCTGCCCCTGGACCCCGTCGTGGAGCCGATCGTCCCGGAAGTCGCTGCACCTTCTCCGTTCCCGCCGCCTACACCTAGGCCCCAAGCCCCGGGCACAGCCGCCGGACAACGTCCCCCGCCGTGCCCCTTGATCCCGGGTGCGGCCGGAAGCGGCCCGCTCCAAGCCTGGTCGCAAGGCCTGATGCCCCCAGGCGCCTTCCACCAACTAGCACCCCTGGTCCCAACATTACCACCCCTGGGCATGGACTTGTATAGTCAACTTACCGGTCCTGACTGAGAGCCGGTCCCCCTACTATGCGGATGGGTTTGCCCCTGCCACCGGAGGGAACCGTCCGCGGAGGCCAAAGCCCCGCTTCCTCCGCTCTTGCCCGCTCCGCAGCCAATCACCATCCCCCAGCTCCTGGATGAAGAGGTCCAAATTGAGTGGGATCAGACCGGGGAGGACCTGATGGGGTTCTCGCAAGAGACGCGGGCGGACGCAGCCCGCAGGCGAGAATTCTGCCGCCGGGAGATAGTGCAGCTAGAAAAGGAGAAGCAGGCGCGGCGCCAAAAACAGGAGCAGCTACAGGCCCGGAGTGCGGAGGAAAAGACCCGAACCCTCCAAGACCCCCAGGCTGCATGCGGTCCCAAAGTCACCGGGATTGTGGTCAGGTTCCACCAGGAGAAGAGGTGGGGATTCATTCGGGACCCGACGACAAACATAGACCTCTTTGTCAATCGGAGGGATATGGAGAGTCGCCTGCCAGCGGGTCACCCGAAACGGGATCTGTTCCCGGGGAATCAGGTGTCATACACCCGACACATAGGCCTGCGGGGTTGGTACGCCCTCAACGTTCAGCGGGTAGAAGAACAGCGCTACCCTGAATCCTGCTACATGGAGGGCCCGGACGGGTCTGAAGAATATGAGGAGCAGGAACGTCCACAAGGGGGACACCGCTACTAGAGAGCAGCAGCACGAACTGTATATAGTTACCCGTCAGGGTAGAAGAAAAGGAGTTTCGAGTTACGCCCGTTTGGGGATTATAAAAAGTTCACCCAGTTTGGGATTGTTGCCCGTTTATTTGTTAAAGTTACCCGAAAAGGGTCCGTGGACTAACCGGCTGAGGACTGGGAGCAGCCAATCCTTTCTAATCGGCTGAGGACTGGGAGCAGCCAATCCTTGTAAATAGTTGCACTTCTGAAAGTGCCCCCTATTGGTTTTATAAACGCCTACCTCAATAGACACCTGAAGGTGTTTGAAAGTTTGCACTTAGTAAAATTGCACCTTGTTGGGTGACATGGACACCTGATCGCGACAAGAACTGTGGCCTGTTAAAGAGACTTCGCCGTTGAAATGTTGCTGATAATGTTTCATATTTTCTACTTAAAAGAATGTTTTATATGTGTGTATTGAAAGTTATATCAAGGAAAGAGTAACCGTAAATGAAAAGAATGTTGCATATGTTGATAAAAAGAGAGAAGTTTTATGACAAGTAACGTTAAAAAAAAACAAAAAAAACCCTTTAATTCTGCATGTCTTGAAATCAATTGTCTTTTGCTCTGTTCCAGCCCACGGACGTGCTGTGATTTACCAGGGGGGAATGTAGCGCCCCGAGGGTTCGGTCGCTACAGAGGTATTGCATCTCACCCAGAGGTGTGATATCTCACTTCCAGGTAAGGATGGAGTGTGGCTCAGGACCCTAACACCCACATGCACTACACCACATTTCCGGGGGGCAGGGCGACAATGCTCCCAAGAGTGAGCACAACAGCCCCTGTCCCTGGCTGGAGTGGGGAGAGGGAACACCTAGAAAGGGGGAAACCGGTAGTGTGTGGGTGGGGAGAGTAGATTCGGGGTGCACTGAAAAGGGGAGTATATAATGTGGGCACCATCTTGGAGTCAAAAGGAGAGAAAGGAGAGAGCAGAGAGAGAAGGAGGCTGGGAGCAGGGGCTCTGTACGAGCTCTGCTCCGCAGGCAGGTCAAGTCTCCAAGCCTCCAAGCCTGGAGGAGAGGAACGGAGGAGGCTCCAGGAGTGGAGTGAAGGGACCCCAGGGGTGCGGACCGGCCAGTTGCCACCGTACGCCCGCCGCTACAAGAGTAGGGGGGTCAGGCCAAAAAAGGGAACCGGAACCCTCATCTAGTGGAGGAGAGAAACTATCCTCAGCTAGCAACCGGAGGCCATGGAATTGCACGTATTACGGCCCCTCACTACACCCATTGGGAAGGCACAATATAGGGCCCAGGGAAACGGAACATACGTTTACCCACCAAGACCCGAGGCAGCTGGACAGAAACGTGGTCAATTGTGGGGTATGACAGGCCAGAGAAAGGACACACGAAGGGGGTCCTGAAAAGCATTCCAAAGGTACCTGGGAGTTGGCCGAGCCCCTCTCCTGGTGAGCACAGTACGACGTGGGCAGCCATTACCTGCAGAAGTGGCTTGGAGTGTAAAACTGTGAGTAAAGACCCTGGACTGCATCACCAGCGCATCATCACCACCACCATCTGCACTCACTGCCCTGAGGCTATACTCCTTCCGTGGGGAGTTATACTACCCTCTGCTGCGCACACAACATCAGACTCAGCGGTCTGCCCCGCAGCGGCGGTTCTCAGTGACCGCAATCCACGGGTGGCATAGTCGGACATTTAAACATTAAAAACCCAGTAAACAGATCCGCCACTGGTTTGACCACCCTGAGCCACGGGACCGGGTCGCCGCCACGGAGACTACAACCCCTGACATTACACAGAGACCCGGCTCCGGGTATTCCCCCACACACGGCCCAGGGGGCGCGTCACTTACATTGGGCTCGTTGCTCGGGTCAAGCACCCGAGTATTCCAATGGGCTCGACCCGAGCATCGAGCACCCGAGCATTTTAGTGCTCGCCCATCACTAGTGGTCACTCCAAATATTGAATTGATTTTGAATGCTGTTTTGTTTATTCAGTTTGCATTTTGTTAATTTATTAAAATAGACTTTTAACACTTCTATTTTTGAAAGCATTATTTCTCTGCAGCATTTTTTCCACACCTGCCTTAAATTTTTGCACAGTAATGTACAGTACAGACCAAAAGTTTGGACACACCTTCTCATTGAAAGATTTTTCTGTATTTTCATGACTATGGAAATTGTACATTCAGACTCAAGGCATCAGAACTATGAATTAACACATGTGGAATTATATACTTAACAAAAAAGTGTGAAACAACTGAAAATATGTCTTATATTCTAGGTTCTTCAAAGTAGCCACCTTTTGCTTTGATGACTGCTTTGCACACTCTTAGCATTCTCTTGATGAGCTTCAAGAGGTAGTCACCGGAAATGGTCTTCCAACAATCTTGAAGGATTTCCCGAGATGCTTAGCACTTGTTGGCCCTTTTGCCTTCACTCTGCGGTCCAACTCACCCCAAACAATCTCGATTGGGTTCAGGTCTGGTGACTGTGGAGGCCAGGTCATCTGGCGTAGCACCCCATCACTCTCCTTCTTGGTCAAATAGCCCTTACACAGCCTGGAGTTGTGTTTGGGGTCATTGTCCTGTTGAAAAATAAATGATGGTCCAACTAAACGCAAACCGGATGGAATAGCATGCCGCTGCAAGATGCTGTGGTAGCCATGCTGGTTCAGTATGCCTTCAATTTTGAGTAAATCCCCAACATTGTCACCATCAAAGCACCCCCACACCAACACACCTCCTCCTCCATGCTTCACGGTGGGAACCAGGCAAGTAGAGTCCATCCGTTCACCTTTTCTGCGTCCCACAAAGACACGGTGGTTGGAACCAAAGATCTCAAATTTGGACTCATCAGACCAAAGAACAGATTTCCACTGGTCTAATGTCCATTCCTTGTGTTCTTTAGCCCAAAAAAGTCTCTTCTGCTTGTTGCCTGTCCTTAGCAGTGGTTTCCTAGCAGCTATTTTACCATGAAGGCCTGCTGCACAAAGTCTCCTCTTAACAGTTGTTGTAGAGATGTGTCTGCTGCTAGAACTCTGTGTGGCATTGACCTGGTCTCTAATCTGAGCTGCTGTTAACCTGTGATTTCTGAGGCTGGTGACTCGGATAAACTTATCCTCAGAAGCAGAGGTGACTCTTGGTCTTCCTTTCCTGGGGCGGTCCTCATGTGAGCCAGTTTCTTTGTAGCGCTTGATGGTTTTTGCAACTACACTTGAGGACACTTTCAAAGTTTTCCCAATTTTTCAGACTGACTGACCTTCATTTCTTAAAGTAATGATGGCCACTCGTTTTTCTTTACTTAGCTGCTTTTTTCTTGCCATAATACAAATTCTAACAGTCTATTCAGTAGGAATATCAGCTGTGTATCCACCAGACTTCTGCACAACACAACTGATGGTCCCAACCCCATTTATAAGGCAAGAAATCCCACTTATTAAACCTGATAGGGCACACCTGTGAAGTGAAAACCATTTCCGGTGACTACCTCTTGAAGCTCATCAAGAGAATGCCAAGAGTGTGCAAAGCTGTCATCAAAGCAAAAGGTGACTACTTTGAAAAACCTAGAATATAAGACATATTTTCAGTTGTTTCACACTTTTTTGTTAAGTATATAATTCCACATGTGTTAATTCATAGTTTTGATGCCTTCAGTGCGAATGTACAATTTTCACAGTCAAAAAAATACAGAAAAATCTTTAAATGAGAAGGTGTGTCCAAACTTTTGGTCTGTACTGTATGTCAAGAGCTTTTTTTATGACAGATTTGTTTAACAGATAGCATTTAATGGATCCATTACCCATAGTTTATATTAGAATCTGAGTGATGGAAATGTCATAAAAAGCTAATGAAAAGCTGTTGTCTAATTTCACATATCACACGTTACATTGTTACGTAAGTTGGATAAAGACTTAGGTCCATCCAGTTCAACGTTCCTCCCACAATTGTACATTTTGTCACTAATTTAACTATACTCACAATGTTATGTGTATTGAGTAAATCATCCAGCCCCTTTTTGAAAGCTGTTATAGTATCTGCCATTACTACCTCTTGTGGTCGGCATTCCACAGTCCGACCGCTCAGACTGTAAAGAATAGTGTTGAGCCACCCCCGTAGTGTTCGAGTTCGGTTCGGTTCGTCGAACACCCGTGTGTTCGCCGAACTGTTCGTCGAACTGTTCGTCGAACACCTTCGAACACCGTTAAAACCAATGGCAGGCAAACAAAAACACATAGATACACATAGAAAACACCTTCAAAGGTGTCCAAAAGCTGACAAACTGCTCAGAAGACATAACTAACACATAGAAAAGTGACAAGTACATATAGTCATGCGAAAAGAAAAGAGGTGGAGGAGTAAAAGGAGGGGGAGACACAGATATAGGCATGTCATGCCCTTCTAAAATCCAAAAAGTGAGAAGCCGACACGGCCAGTCCGCTCCTGCCCATGCCACCTCCGTGTCGCCGGGTTTGTGCCAGAGCCGCGGTGAACCCTGATGGCCAGCCCCCCTCTCCCAATACTGGTGCCTGTCCGCTGGTGGGTCGAGCGAGCCGCCCTGTGGTGGAGGCAGCTCTAAGCTTTTTAATTTAAATTGTCTCTCTAATTTGAATGAATACACTTTAAATCCATTTACAAGGATCTATTGGAGGGCAAGTCTCATGCCAGCAGCCGCGTAATTCCAGCTCCAGTAGCGTCCACTAAAGCTGCTGCAGTTAAAAAGCTTTTATAAGGATCGAGCTCGGCTGTCCACCGCAAGGCATCCTACTGCCAGTCCCAGCCCCTATGCCTTGGGGTGCCTCCTGATGCTCTTCACTGAGTATCCCGTGGTCCCGAAGCATTTCCTTTGAAAAAATGAAGTGTCCAAACTACAGGTGGTGTAGCTTGCTTAACAGCCGGGATAATCCGCTGACTAGCAGACCCTGCTACTAGGCACAAAGTATTTCCTGGGCTAGATGCAGTTAAAAATTTGTAATTAGATACTCTCGTTGGATGCTGAGAAAGCATTCCATAGAGTCTCCTGGCACGCCATATATGATTCTCTTAAAAAGCTTGGGGTAGGGGTCTAGGGGACCCTTTTATAGCCAAAATCACGGCCCTGTATCGCAATACGTCACCTAGGCTGAAGATAAATGGAACTGTAGCACCCTGAGGGCTCGGTTGCTACAGAGGTATTGCACCTCACCCAGAGGTGTGATATCTCACTCTCAGGTAAGGATGTAGTGTGGATCAGGACCCCACACCTGCATGCATTACACCACATTGCCGTGGGGCAGGGCGACCAATATGCCCCTGAGATGGGCACGACAGTCCCTGTCAATGGCTGGAGTGGGGGGAGGGAACACTGAGGAAGGGGAACCCTGTAGTGCAGGAGCAGGGAGGAAGCAGTTCCTGGGTGCATTGAGAAGGGAGTATAAAAGGTGGGCACCATCTTAGTTCAGTGCAGAGAAGTCTGAGCAGAAGTGGCAGGGAGCAGGGGCTCTGCATGAGCTCTGCTCCGGAGGCGGGCCTAGTAACAGAGGCCCAGGCCTGGAAGAGGGAGAAGGAAGGAAGAGGAGCGGAGAAGGCTCCAGGAACGAGGAACGAAGGGATCTCAGGGGTGCGGACGGGCGAGTCGCCACCGCACGCCAGAATCCACCTGCGTGGAGGGGTCAGGCCAAAGGGGGAGACCGGTCCCCGAAACTAGTGGAGGCAGGAAACGACCCTCAGCTAGAAACAGGAGGCTGTGACATTTTATGTGGCGCAGCCCCTCGCTACACCCGCTAGGAAGGCACCACATAGGGTCAGGGAAACTGGCGCCAAGTTTACCAAGAGGAGGCCCGAGGCAGCCGGACAGAAGGGTTGGTAAGAAAGGCCAGACAAAGGACACACAAAGGGGGCCCTGTGAAGCGCTCCAAAGTTATCTGGGAGTTGTCTGAGCCCCTCACCTGGTGAGCACAGTACGACGTGGGCAGCCGTTACCTGCAGACGTGGTCTGGATAATAAGAACTGTGAGTAAAGGCCCTGGACTGCATCACTGACTCCGTGTCATTACTGCTGCTGCCCTGCACCATCACCCCCATCCTCCGCATACACTGCCCTGAGGCTATACTCCTCCCGTGGGGAGTTATGCTACGCTCTGCTGCACCCACAACACCAGCCTCAGCGGTCTGCCCTGGAGCGGCGGTTCACTCTGATCGCAATCCACGGGTGGCGTAGTCGGACATTTAAACATCAAAACCACATAAATAGTTCCGCCACTGGTTTGACCGCCCTGAGCCACGGAACCGGGTTGCCGCCACGGAGACTACAACCACCAGCATCCACCAAAAAGGGTCCGGCTCCGGGTGTCTCAAGGCCCAGGGGGCGCGTCAGAACATTTTCATCACCTTTCACAATCACCAATGGGACAAGGCAGGGATGTCCTCTGTCCCCTCTCTTATACATCCTAGTGACGGAGCACCTGCTCTCATCAATTCGCCATAACCCCAATATTAGGTGGATTGAGGTGGGAGGCACCGAGTACAAGTGCTCTCTATTTGCTGATGATGTCCTAGTATATATCACTCAATCACATATATCCATCCATGCTGTTATGGCTGAAATAGATCACTTTGTTACATGGTCAAATTTTAAAATCAATGCAGCGAAGTCTGAGGCCCTCGATGTCTCCCTCCGCAAATCCATATAGGATTCCATCCATTCCAACTTTCCCTTTGCCTGGCCCTCACAGGGTATCAAATACTTAGGAATTCCTATTCATAGAGACCTCTCCCATCTATGTTATCTTAATTTTGGGCCCTTTATTGAACAACTCCATACAGACCACGGTTGGCAAGTTAGAACTGTAAGATTCACTACGTGAACCACTGGTGTTTTGTGGAAAAGCACATGTACACTGTGTTCCAAATTATTATGCAAAAAGTGTTTAGGAGTGATAAGGGAAGAATTTGTTTGTTTGTCAGTTAAACTCATTGATGGTGATGTGTATCAGGGCTCTTTATATCACTGTAAGCAATTGCAGACACCAGTGCTAATTAGTTTGTCAGGTGTGTCCAATGAAAGGCAAGACTACTTAAGAAGGCTCTCTCACATTATTCAGCAGCCTACATTTTCTGCCAAAATGGGAAAGAAAAAGGATGTGTCGGCTGCTGAGAAGCAACAAATTGTGGAGTGTTTAGGTCAAGGCATGACTACAATCAACATTGTGCGATGATCAGGATGAAGTGTCTTGGCAATCAAGAAGTATGTAGCTGATTCACAGTACACACGTGTGCGTGCTGATAAGGGCAAATTGAGGACTCTTTCCTACAGGCAATTACGTCAGGTTGAAAGAGCAGCGGCAAAAAAGCCTTGTCATAGCAGCAGACAAGTTTTTGAAGCTGCTTGTGCCTCCAACGTCCCCCGAACAACAAGATGCAGGGTCCTTCAGAGGTTTGCAGCTGTGCATACGCCATCCTGTCGACCTCCTCTATCCACTTCACACAAGCAGAAACGGCTCCAGTGGGCCAAACATTACATGAAGACTGATTTCAAAACTGTTTTGTTCATGGATGAGTGCCGTGCAGCGCTCGATGGTCCAGATGGATGGAGTGGAGGATGGCTGGTTGATGGACACCCCACGCAAACACGGCTACAGCGCCAACAAGGAGGAGGTGGAGTAATGTTTTGGGCTGGAATCATGGGGAGAGAGATTGTCGGCCCCTTTCGGATCCCTGAAGGCGCTAAAGATGAACTCCATAATGTATGTGGATTTTCTCAAACAGCACTTCCTGCCATGGTTCAAGAAGAAGAACCGTGTATTTCACAGCAAGATCATTTTTCTGCATGATAATGCACCATCTCATGCTGCACATAAAACATCTGCATCTCTGGCTGATATGGGCATAAAAGGGGACAAACTTATGGTGTGACCCCCATGCTCCCCTGACCTCTACCCCATTCAGAACCTTTGGAGCATCATTAAAAGGAGTGTCTATGATGGCGGGAGGCAGTTCACATCTAAGCAACAGCTCTGGGAGGGTATTCTGTCCTCATGCAAAACAATTGAAGCAGAAACCATCCAAAACCTGACAAATTCAATGGACGAGAGAGTTCAGAAGCTCCTTTCGAACAAGGGGTCCTATGTGAAAATGTAACATCACCTAGAATAAAGTTTTGAGTTGAAAACTGTTTGATTTCAGTTTCTAACAACCTGCTAATGCTTATAATTTCAAAAATGACCATTTTTTTGGTCTTTATTAAAATGAAAAGGTTGATCGAAAAGTTTGGGGGATCTAAGAGTGTGGCAACCCAGTAGTCATGATTACTTCGAATTCTGACAATATGAGGGTCATGCTGCAGGTAGTGCAGCAAGAAGGCACTTATGTGTCTTGCGCATCTCGGAGCCCTAAAATTATTTTCCGGGCTAGATGCAGCTAAAAATTATTTTTAATTTTAAATCTGGTGGAGCTTATTATAGATGGCCTAATAGGATCAGTGCTGCACACTGCTACAAAGCCCAAATTATTTTCCAGTCAAGATACAGATAAACATGATTAGTAATTTGAAAGCTTAAAACGGTTGGTAGGGTGATTTTAACCAATCATCAAGCTTTTACTCTCCCCAGGATGACACAGGGGTAGAAAAGTCGTTTCGGATCCATGATTTGTTCATCTTTATGAACGTGAGTCTGTCTACATTATCAGTGGAGAGCCGCGTGCGCTTATCTGTCAGCACACCACCAGCAGCGCTGAACACACGTTCAGACAGAACGCTGGCTGCGGGGCATGACAAGATCTCCAAGGCGTAAGTGGCTAGCTCCGGCCATTTATCCAGATTGGAAGCCCAAAAAGAGCAAGGGTCCAGTGACACAGTCGTGGCTTCAATGTTTACTTTTAGATACTCCTGTACCATCGTCTCTAGGCGTTGACTATGTGTCAGACTTCTTGTCTCCTGTGGCCTTGCAAAGGATGGGCTAAAAAAGTGGTGAAATGATTCCGCAAAATTGATGTTACCACCAGATACTGTGGTTCTGTTACGGTTTGAGTGCTGAACACTTGACGGTCCCATGGTTGGCAAGTTGGAACTGTGAGATTCACTACGTGCACCACTGGTATTTTGTGGAAAAGCACATGTAAGATTCTGCAACAGTCTCTGCTGATACTCCTGCATGCGTGCATCCCTTTCTATGGCAGGAATAATTTCTGCAAATTTACTTTTGTACCGGGGATCTAACAGTGTGGCAACCCAGTAGTCAGGATTATTTCTAATTCTCACAATTCGAGGGTCATGTTGCAGGTAGTGCAGCAAGAAGGCACTCATGTGTGTTGCGCATCCAGGAGCACCAAGTCCCTGTTGTGTTGGTGGCGAGGTAACAATCATGCTTCCTTCCTCTGTCCTCTCCCCCCAACCTCGCACAACAGAAATGTGATCAAGGTCTCCCTCATCTGATGAGTCTTCCATCAGTTCGTCCTCCAATTCTTCCTGGGCTCCTGCACCTTCCTCACTAGTTTGGCTGCTACCATGCACCCTGGTAAAACCATCTCCCCCACCCTCACATGCCTGCCGCCTTGGTGCTGCCGACCGTCTGGACCTTGCAGATGTTAGCCCTTCCGCATACAACTCCTCCTCCTCTACTTCCTCCACCTCCTCTTGTGCCACCACCTGACTCCGAATTCTGTTTAACATGTGCTCCAGCATGTAAATCACCGGAATAGTCATGCTGATAATGGCATCGTCAGCACTAAACATCTTCGTCGCCATTTCAAAACTGTGCAGAAGGGTGCATAGGTCCCTGATCTGAGACCACTCCTCCAGCGTGATTTGCCCCACCTCTGAATCTCGTTGGCCCAGGCTATACGTCAGAACGTATTGCACCAGGGCTTGTCGGTGCTGCCACAGTCACTGCAACATGTGCAGAGTTGAATTCCACCGGGTAGGCACATCGCATTTTAGCCGGTGAAGTGGCAGGCCCAACGACTTCTGTAGAGATGTAAGTCGCTGAGCTGTGGGATGCGAACGGTGGAAGTGAGCACACAGCGACCGTGCCCTCTGCAGAAGGCCATCTAGTCTGGGATAGTGGGCTAAAAATTGCTGGACAACCAGGTTCAACACGTGAGCCATACAAGGCACGTGTGTGACATTGCCCCAGCGAAGGGCCGCACCCAGGTTTGCAGCATTGTCGCACACGGCCTTCCCTGGTTTCAGGTCCAGTGGAGACAACCATTCATGAAATTGGTTCTCCAGAGCTGACCACAACTCCTCAGCTGTGTGACTCACATTTCCCAGACATTTCAATGTAAAAACCGCCTGATGACGTTGAGCCCTACTGCCAGCATAGTAAGGAGGTGTGCAGGATCCCTTCTGCGCAGTTAGAAAGCTTGTGGCATGACCAGACAGGCTTTGGGTGCAGGTGGAAGACCGAGAGGAGGTTGAGGAGGCAGAAGCAGTGGAGGAACTTTGACATAAAGAGGATTGACACACAACTCGTGGGGACGGCAAGACTTGGACAGCAGCCCCTTGTCCTGCTGTCACCATAGTTACCCAGTGCCCAGTCAGCGACATGTAACGCCCCTGTCCATGCCTACTCGTCCAAGTGTCTGTGGTGAAATGCACCCTGTCACACACAGAGTTTCTCAAAGAAGCGGTGATGTTGTGTGCGACATGCTGGTGTAGCGCAGGCACACCTTTCTTTGAGAAGTAGTGCCGACTGGGCATCTGGTACTGGGGCACTGCGACGGACATAAGGTCTCGAAAATCCTCTGTGTCCACCAGGCGGAAAGGCAGCATTTCTGTAGCCAAGAGCTTGCAGATGGTGAAATTCAACCTCTTAGCTTTCTCATGGCTAGGAGGAAATGGTCTTTTACTTGTCCACATCTGAGGGACCGAGGGCTGGCTATTGTGCTTAGACGGGGTTGATAAGGGTGTCCCCGGCAAACTGCCAGTCTGTGAGGAAGATGCAGGCGGACATGTTAGGTTGCCTTGATCCAAAGGTGGTGCTATCGATGTCGGACAGCGCTCAAGACCAGCTGGTGTTACCACCTCCAAAGAAAATGATGACCTGCCAATCACGCTGGCTGTTGCGGGTAAAGAGGTGGCAGGTCTGCGCCCCAAAACAGGTGTGACTGCTGTCCCCCCAGTCACAGAGGATGAAGAGGCCGCGGATGCACAAGATATGGCAGACGGTGGTTGGCCCGGCCGGCTAGGCCGCATTGTAGCACACTGAGCTTCCCTCTGCAACTCATGCTTCATGTCCATGTGCCGGTTCATGCATGAAGTACTCAAACTATGTATTTTTTGGCCTCTACTTAGCTTTTGCTGACAAATGTTACAGATAACACGAGTTGGGTCATCTTTATCGATCTGAAAAAATGCCCAGGCTATGCAAGGCTTAGCACCCATGCGACCTGAAGAGCCACCACGACTTGTGGTGAGAGGCAGAGTTGTGTTTGAGGATGCAGTTGTTGACGTGCTTCCAGTACTACGTCTCTGTCCAGGAAGGCGCAACCTGACCTCGTCGTCACTAGCATCTTCCTCCACCTCCTCTGCTGACCTCATCTCTTGGCTGACTGTGGGTTGACAGTAAGTGGGATCTCCAACCTCATCATCATCACCCTGTGTGTTATCACACCCGTCGTCCTCAGAGCCAACCTGTTCCTGCCCTGACAAAAAACTAAAGTTGTCGCTCCAATCAGGCATTTGAGTCTTATCATCGTCTTCCTCATTGTCTCCACCAACAGGAGTTACAGTTTGGGAATGAGGGTCTACATTATGGTCAGAACCTTCTGCGTCTGGTCCTGGATCCGACTCATAAAGATTCTGGGCATCAGTGCAGATCATTTCCTCGTCTGGATTCACAGAAGCGCTGGAGTCGACCTCTGATTCCCAGGCTATAGTATGAGTAAACAGCTCTGCAGACTCAACCATCTGTTCTACCTCATACTCAGACGGGCAGCTGGAGATTTGGGAGCTGTGAGGAAGCAAGTGCGATTTGGGTGACACCTTTGAGGACTGGAGTATTTATGATGTTGAAGTTGATGTGGAGGAGAGCCCACTTAAAGGAGCACTTGATATCCGTTGAAGCACCTGCTGTTTTTGTGCCTCATCTGGAATTTGTAGCGATTGGCGTGGCCGTAAGAAAGGGATCTTATCACATTGTCCGCTAAAAGAAGTAGACATTTTAGTTTGGCTGGAAGATGGTCTTTCTTCTGCAGATGTTACTGTTGCTTTAACACCTACCCCACGGACACAACCTTTTTTCCCCTTCCCAACACGCCTATTCCCCTTTCCACCAGCAGCAGGCCTTTTTCCACTCATTTTGGTGGTTAACTAATTCACAACTCTGGAGTTGTTTGCACAAAAAAACAATGGATGGTAACCGAGCAGAGCTGAGTGGCCAAACTGTGGTATTAGGCCAAAACTATTGGCTGGGTTAGATGCAGAAAAAAATATATTCAGATTGCAACCTGATGGAGGTCAGTATAGATGGACTAATACAACAAGTCCCACACACAGCTAGAAGCCCAAATATTTTTTCAGAGGTACTGTAGATGCAGATACAAATTATTTTTAATTTGCAACCTGATGGAGGTCAGTATAGATGGACTAATACAACAAGTCCCACACACAGCTAGAAGCCCAAATATTTTTTCAGAGGTACTGTAGATGACGCGCCCCTGGGCCTGTGTCGCGCTGCGTTGCGCACGCGGGAGCCTACCCGGAGCCGGATCAGTGGAGGGTTGTAGTCTCGTGGCGGTGACCCGGTCCGTGCCCAGGGAGTCAAACTAGACAGCAGTCTATTAGTAGTAAATAGTTGATGACTACGCCACCCGTTGAGTGCAGCCAGGAAGCTGCTGCTGCAGGGCAGACCGCTGAGGCCGGTGGTAGGATTGTGCAGCGTGATAGTATAACCCCCAACAGGAGGGGTATGGCCTCAGGGCAGCCGACGTGGATGATGGGGGTAGCAGGAACCACTCAGAGACGGTACGGTGTAGTTCAGGGTCTTTACTGGTAACAACGACAGACCCTCCCAGAGTACTTGCTAGCAAACGGGGCCTGGTCAGTCTTTGAGCAGATGGGATCTCCCCTGGCCAGACGGAGTTGTAGGCCTCCCAAACTGACTGTACTCTTCTGGCTACCTTGCTAGAAGCTGATGTAAGTAGCCCACGTCCCTGAGTGTACCGTGTGGTGCTCACCCGTATGGCCGGTGACTCGGGGCCTTCTAATGGCTTCCGCTCCACGATGGCGGTGCTGGTCCCACGCGTGTGACCGTGCCTTCGGGCTTCTGGGCCAGAGGACCTGAAATCCCCTGCCTGACGGATTCTGCTGCTGGGTAGGAGTTAGTCCCCACAGCCTCGGACTCCGGGTCCGGTAAGAAATCTTCTCAGTCAGGGCGAGCTCTGTAGCTGCCAGCCCCAGACTCCTTGTGACTCTGCTGTTTCCTATGCTGCTTCTTGTCTCTACTCCACTTGTCTGACTCACCCTGCCTCAGCCCCGGGTTTATACAGGGGAAGTTCTTCCCCTCCCAAGACTGGGCAGGAGGTGTGGCATGCACAGGATCCCTGACCAAAGGACCTCCCACCTGCTCTCAGACATAATATCTCTATCACTGTGGCAACCAGACCCCTGGGGTGTCACATTCCCCCCTAGTGAAATTTAGTACTCCGGGACTAAACACATTTAGCAAAACATAACAAAGTATAACAATAACAATACTATAAGAAAAACACATAAGATGGTTACGGCGTGTCCGCAACCGGATGCAGTCTTTGAAGAAAAGCAAAGGTGTCCATTTCACCAACACAGGGAGACGTAACCAGGTAGGGGTCTGTCCTACCCCGAGTCCTTAACAGTCTCTAGTCCATCCTGGGTTACGCTCCAACTATATACAAGGATTCCCGGTAAATCCACCAAGGTTTCCTAAAAATAACTAGAAACACAAAATTATACACAAGCAACAAGACACAGAAAAACATAAATAAAACAATTTATACACTTTAAATTCTCCAGCGTGCGGGTAACTGGCCTCTAGTGGCCCGAGTGGACCTACGGAGCTGACTGTCTGGCCCTGAACTACAGGGTGTAGGAGCTGTCAAGGGTAAACTGGGCAGCTGTCTACCGGCTCTTTGTCTCACTAGGGGTACGGCAGGCTCACTATAAGCAGAGGGTTGATTCTCCTGTTCTGCTTGTGTGGAGTCTTCTGCCTCCTGGACCGGCTGTTCTTCCAGCTCTACCCGTTGCTCCGTAGGTTCTTGGGATGATGGTTGGAGGAAGGTGAGTACGGGTACCACAACTGCACCATTGACTTGAGTCCAAGACTGAGGAAAGTCCCCGAGCACGGTACTAACCATATCTTCCCTTTCTTCCACGGGTCGATGGTCTTCTTGTTCCTCTTCAGGGTTCCTCAGTTGTTCGGGACACTTCTTCAGGTGGTCCCGGGATACAATGGCTGTGGTTTCCCCTCCGTCTTTACTGATGGTACAGACCTTCGGGTTCTCGTGGCTTGAGGGCAGTACGGTGTACGGGTCCTTCTCCCACTGGTCGTCCAACTTGTGGAGCCGTCTCTTCCTCTTCAAGACCTGCTCTCCGGGTACCAGGGGAACAGCGGGAGCATACTGGTTGTAAGTTTTCTCTTGTCTTTCCCTAGCCTGACAGAGACTTCGCTCCACGCTCTCCTGTACTCTCCGGTACTGCTGCTGCCTCTCTGTGTCCCAGTCTGTTTCTGGTGAAGTGTCCTCGGGGGTCAGGACTCCCATTTCCAGGTCAACAGGTAACTTACCAGGTCTTGCCCTCATTAGGTAAGCCGGGGTACAGTTGGTGGAACCTACCGGGATGTGGTTGTATAGGTCCACCAGATCGGGCAACTTTTCAGGCCACAGACTGCGTTCTTCCAGGGGCAACGTTTTTAGAAGATCCATTACCACCTGGTTCATTTTTTCACAAAGTCCATTAGTCTGCGGATGGTAGGGTGTCGTCCTTATCTTCCGGCAGCCATACAGATTGCAGAATTCCTGAAAGACCTCCGCTTCAAAGGCAGGTCCCTGGTCCGTCAGCACTTGGTCCGGGTACCCGTGTGGACGGCAGAAGTGCTGCTGGAAGGCTCTAGCTGCTGTTTGAGCCGTTAAGTCCTTGACGGGGACGACAACCAAGAACCGGGAGTAATGATCCACGATGGTTAACGCGTAGACGTAGCCACTTCTGCTTGGGGTCAGTTTTACATGATCCAAGGCTACCAGTTCCAACGGTTGCCGGGTGACGATGGACTGCAGGGGAGTCTTCTGGCTGGCTCGGTCCTTCCTTCTCAGGTTGCACGGGCCACAATCTCTGCACCACTTCTCGATGGTTCCCCTCATGCCTACCCAGTGGAACCGCTCGCGCAGCAGGAACTCCAGCTTTTTCCACCCAAAGTGTCCAGCTCCGTCGTGGTATGCCTCCATCACCATGGCTGCGTCTCTTCGTGGCACCACTACTTGCCAGAGTAATTCATGCGTCCGGGAGTTAACCATTCTGCGGCACAACTTCCCTTTGTAAAGGAACAGTCGACTCTTCTCTGCCCATAGTTGTTTGGCTTCCTCCGGAGCGTCTGGTTCAAGGCGAGCCTCCGGCCGAGTCAGCATCTCCTTCACCAGTCAGACGGCAGGGTCGCTGTCTTGCGTTTCCGCCCAGTTGTAGTGGGGTAAGGGGTTCAACGTAGCAGCCTGCTTACTCCTTACCCGGTGGGAATACTGAATAGTCCCATGACGGTGGAACGCAGGGAGTTCAACTTCTTCCAGTCCCTCCGGATCTTCTCCTCCGTCCGGCAGGTTGGGCATCCTGGACAGGGCGTCCGCGTTGGTATTGGAGCGTCCTGCCCGGTATTTAATTGTGAACTCGTAGTTGGACAGACGGGCCATCCACCTCTGCTCCAGGGCACCGAGTCTTGCCGTGTCCAGGTGTGTCAGCGGGTTGTTATCCGTGTACACGGTGAACCGGGAAGAAGCGAGGTAATGCTTAAAGCGCTCAGTGATTGCCCATACTACGGCCAGGAACTCTAACTTAAATGAGCTGTAATTCTCGGGGTTCCTTTCGGTGGGTCGCAGTTTTCGGCTGGCGTAGGCGATTACTCGTTCCTTCCCCTGCTGGATCTGGGACAGTACGGCTCCTAGCCCGATGTTACTGGCGTCGGTGTAGAGGATAAAGGGCTGGCTATAATCAGGGTACGCCAGGATTTCGTCCCCCGTGAGGGCCATCTTCAGCTGGCGGAAGGACTCTTCTTCCAGCTCTTCCCATTTGAAGGGCGGCTTCTGGTTCTTGGCCTTCCGGGACTGGCCTATCAGGAGGTCCTGCATAGGTGCTGCCTTTTTGGTGAAACCGGGAATAAACCTTCGGTAGTAGCCTACCAACCCGAGGAACTGCCGCACTTCTTTTACGCTGGAGGGGCTTGGCCATCCCTTAATTGCGGTGATCTTATCGGGGTCGGGAGCCACTCCGTCAGCGCTCACCACGTGTCCCAGGTACTGCACCTTTGGTTTCAGGAGGTGACACTTGGAGGGTTTCACCTTTAGGCCGTAACTCGCCAGAGCCTCGAACACTTCCGCCAGGTGTTTCAGGTGGTCCTCATACGTCTTGGAATATACGATGACATCGTCCAGGTACAACAGGACCGTCTCGAAGTTTCTGTGGCCCAGACAACACTCCATTAGGCGTTGGAAGGTTCCTGGTGCGTTGCAGAGTCCGAACGGCATGCAGGTGAACTCGCTAAGTCCCATCGGGGTGGTGAATGCGGTCTTCTCCCGGTCCGCCTCTGCTACAGGAACCTGCCAGTACCCGCTAGTGAGATCCAAGGTAGAGAAGAAGTTAGCAGATCTTAAAGCAGCGAATGACTCCTCTATCCTTGGTAAGGGGTACGCATCCTTGTGTGTGATACGGTTGATTTTCCGGTAATCTACACACATCCTCATGGTGTTGTCTTTCTTTTTGACTAAAACTAATGGGGCTGCCCAGGGGCTACAACTATCCCGGATTACCCCAGCCTCCTTCATATCTCTAAGCATCCCCTTGGCGTGTTGGTAATGTGCAGGGGGTACGGGTCGATACCTCTCTTTTATGGGAGGATGATCTCCCGTGGGGATGCGATGTTCTACCCCCTTGACTCGCCCGAAGTCTAACGGGTGTTTACTAAACACTCTCTCATACTCTTGAACCACCCGATAGACTCCTTGTTTCTGATGTGAGGGAGTGGAGTCAGTACCCAAATGTAGTTGCTGACACCAGTCCTCCATGTCTTTCTTAGAGCCGTTACCTTCCTCCGGGTGAGATGGAGGCAAGGGTTCCACAGATTGTATAGAACTTTGATTAGTGGTATATAATTTGGCTAGCGTGGCATACCGGGGCAGGTACACTTCCCTCTCCCCGATATTTATTATGCGAATGGGCACCCTCCCATGGCGTACATTGACCACCCCCCGTGCTGTCAAAATGGTGGGCCTACTGTCTGAGTAAACTGGTTCTACCATTGCCTGGTAATCTCTACCTCTCAGACCAATAGCTGCCCGGCACCAAATCATCATTTCACTTTTTGGGGGCATGGCAATAGGAACAGGGTCACACATTCTTACGCTACCAATCTCACCGCCGGAGAGTTCCACTTGTTGCCGTTGCATCAGTGCCCGGATCTCTTTCTGGAGCACCCGCTGCTCGCCGGAGCTGGCATTCTTGGCAACCTGCTGTAAAAGGAAAATCACCTCTGCAAGACAATTTTCAATTACATTAGTTCCTAGAGTTATTTTTGGGTGACTCTCAAGTTTATCGATATCTACAATGATCAGTCCCTGTGCGGCCAGTTCGACTCTACCAATTTTGATGGTCACCTCTTTAAATCCGATCTGTGGCATGGGCTGACCATTGCTGGCGATGATACTCAAGTCGTCGTCGGGGTAGCGGGTAATATCCGAGTCATTCCAGTACTGCTTGAAGAGCACGTACGGGATGGTGGTGACCTGTGACCCGGTGTCCAGTAGGGCACTCATGGGAATGCCATCCAGTACCACAGGCAAGACTGGACGTCCTCCCACATATCTGTCGCGCCAGTTCGATGGGCCTGGTGATCTTTTTCCTGGGGGTTGGCCCTCTACCCCAGGTTGTGCCCGTTTAAAGAACAGTACCTTGCCATATGTCCGGGTTGATTGCAGCGGCGGCAGATGGGTCGTCCGTCCTCACTGTATCGGTCACTGGGTCTTCCTCTGGCCGGTGGGGTCCTCCTTGGTCGACGCCACGGGATGTCCTCCGGTCCGGATGCCAGCTGGATCTTCCCTGGGGTGGAAACCTGTAAAGACTGCACAGTTCGGGTTAGCGCAGCAACGCTCTTAGCTAGCTCTTGGACCTGATGGTGTAGGTCTGGAGCCGGGTCATTGTCCAAAGCCTGCGCATCAGCTCCCACAGGCCCTGGTGACAAGGGCGCCGCCTCCTGGTAGTAAGTGGTAGTGGGGCGTCTGTGGGTCACAACGCCACCTGGTGCCGGTTCTCGGAGCACCCGGATGGCTCTGTCCTTGAACTGTGCAAAGTCCAGATGGGGATCCTGTAAGGCCATTGCCCGCAACTGGGTTCGGTGGGCATTGCAATATAAACCCTCTATAAATTGTTCAGTCAACAGCCTGTCCTCGTTTCCCACCCCATCAGGGTCGGTCTGCTTTATGGCCCTCAGGGCCTCTTGTAGGTTTAGTGCATAGTCCCTTATACTCTCATGCGCTCGCTGCTTGCACCCGTAGAATCTAAGCTTAATCTCGGCTGAGGTGCGGGTATCAAAGGTGTCCTTCAGCCGGGTTAGTATCCCTGCGACAGTCTTCCTCCCAGGTGGCCAGGATTTTACTTCCCTTTTGGCTGCCCCGGTTAGTTGGGCCACCAGGATGCTCACTTTTTGCTCTTCTGTGAGGGGGTACACCTGGAAGAGGCTATCCAGCTTTTCTCTAAAGTCATGCAGGGTATGTGACTCCCCTGAGTACTGGGGTAGCCAAGCTGCTCCCGGGATATAGGGCATGGTGAAGGGCATAACTGCAGCAGCGGTAGCGCTGGCGGGGGTTGAGGCAGTGAAGCTCTCCTCCGTATCCGACATCTTCCTCCCCCCTAGTGGACCGTGGCCTACCTTGCGATGATCCTCTTCCGTAGGCCGCGGCTCCGCAGTGGATCGTCAGGGTTGAGGACCTTCCGTCGCGCTCCTGTGACGTCGGCGTCTGCTGGGCTCCTTCCAGGACCTTACGCAACGTCCGGACGTGAGGCGGGGCTTCAGTTCTCGCGCGCTTTCGGAGTCCACGCCCCTCTTCTTCCCGTGCGGCGTCCTCAAGATGGCGTCCAATGGCGGGAAAACTCCACGGATGGCGGGAAGAAGGTCGAAGATGGCGCCGGATGGCGGGAAAACTTCGCGGATGGCGGGAAGAAGGTAGAAGATGGCGCCGGATGGCGGGAAACCTTCACCACTGGTAAGTTTGAACAGTCTTTGCTTTTCAGGCACGCAGTACCCGGTGGTTGCGGGCACGAAATCCTGCCGACTACGCCAAAGTTGACGCGCCCCTGGGCCTGTGTCGCGCTGCGTTGCGCACGCGGGAGCCTACCCGGAGCCGGATCAGTGGAGGGTTGTAGTCTCGTGGCGGTGACCCGGTCCGTGCCCAGGGAGTCAAACTAGACGGCAGTCTATTAGTAGTAAATAGTGGATGACTACGCCACCCGTTGAGTGCAGCCAGGAAGCTGCTGCTGCAGGGCAGACCGCTGAGGCCGGTGGTAGGATTGTGCAGCGTGATAGTATAACCCCCAACAGGAGGGGTATGGCCTCAGGGCAGCCGACGTGGATGATGGGGGTAGCAGGAACCACTCAGAGACGGAACGGTGTAGTTCAGGGTCTTTACTGGTAACAACGACAGACCCTCCCGGAGTACTTGCTAGCAAACGGGGCCTGGTCAGTCTTTGAGCAGATGGGATCTCCCCTGGCCAGGCGGAGTTGTAGGCCTCCCAAACTGACTGTACTCTTCTGGCTACCTTGCTAGAAGCTGATGTAAGTAGCCCACGTCCCTGAGTGTACCGTGTGGTGCTCACCCGTATGGCCGGTGACTCGGGGCCTTCTAATGGCTTCCGCTCCACGATGGCGGTGCTGGTCCCACGCGTGTGACCGTGCCTTCGGGCTTCTGGGCCAGAGGACCTGAAATCCCCTGCCTGACGGATTCTGCTGCTGGGTAGGAGTTAGTCCCCACAGCCTCGGACTCCGGGTCCGGTAAGAAATCTTCTCAGTCAGGGCGAGCTTTGTAGCTGCCAGCCCCTGACTCCTTGTGACTCTGCTGTTTCCTATGCTGCTTCTTGTCTCTACTCCACTTGTCTGACTCACCCTGCCTCAGCCCCGGGTTTATACAGGGGAAGTTCTTCCCCTCCCAAGACTGGGCAGGAGGTGTGGCATGCACAGGATCCCTGACCAAAGGACCTCCCATCTGCTCTCAGACATAATATCTCTATCACTGTGGCAACCAGACCCCTGGGGTGTCACATAGATGCAGATAAAAAATATTTTTAATTTGCAACCTGATGGAGGTCAGTATAGATGGACTAATAGAGAAAGTCCGACACACTGCTAGAAGGCCAAATATTTTTTCAGAGCTAGATGCAGAAAAAAATTATATTCAGTTTGCAACCTGATGGAGGTCAGTATAGATGGATTAATAGAACAAGACCCACACACAGCTAGAAGCCCAAATATTTTTTCAGAGGTACTGTAGATGCAGATAAAAATTAGTTTTAATTTGCAACCTGATGGAGGTCAGTATAGATGGACTAATAGAATGATGCTATGCCCAAAAGATTTTACTTCACTAGGTGCAGTAAAAAAATTGGTATTCTATACACAGGTGGTATATCTTGCAGCACAGATAGGCTACTCCACTGACTAACACACTCTGCAACAGGCCAAAAAGGATTAGCTTTGCTAGATTCAGCCAAATGCTGTGAAAAAAACTTGCACAGCACTGGCACAGACCTGCCTGGCAAAAACTGATAGGAACTCATGTAACCTAGTCCTGAAAAGGACTGCAATTACAATTAGTCTTTACTCCCACAACCGATCTATTTAAGAGCACAGACCTCCCTGATAAAAGTCGTAGGAAATGCTGTAACCTAGTCCTTAAAAGGACTGCAATCACAACTATTCCCTACTCCCAAGCTATCTGTATATTTGTGCGAAAATTGGCTTGAAATTAACAAGGTATAGCGCACACAGCAACAGCGGTGCCGTCTAACACGCAGCTGTAGCAGTGAGAAAATGGTGGCGACGGGGAAAATGGCTTGGTCTTATAGGGCAAGGACATGTGACATACACTGCCAATGACGCATGCCCTTGCTTGTGTGAAAAAAAGCACTTCGCTCCGTGTGTGCGCTGCTGATAGGCTGACAGATTGCACCTCCCCACTGTAAATGCGGGAAAGAGAAAAAAAAATGGAGATCTTCATTGTTCCTGCAGAGATCCATCCCCTGCCCCTCCCCCCACCCCGCTGTACACTCAAACTGCGTATTAACATTAATTTTCATCATTACTGAGAAAAAATCCAGTTATGATTTTGGTGCACGAACAGTTATCGAACATAACCTCGAACAGCCGAATTTTTCTCAAATTGTTCGTGTTCGCCGAACGGCTCGAACACCGCCCAAAACAGCTCGAATTTGAGATTGGCGAACAGTTCGAGTAGAACAACGCTCATCTCTAGTAAAGAACCCTTTCCTATTTAGCTGCCGGAATCGCCTTTCTTCCACCCGTAATAGTGCCCCCTGGTGCTTAGTATGGTCTTTGGAAGGAATAAGTCATGTGTTAGTCCTTTGTACTGATCACACATATAATTATACATGTAAATGAGATCTCCTCTAAGCTAAACAAGCCCAGCCTTTCCAACTTCTCATCATATGAGAGACCTCCATCTCTTGTAATAATCTAGTTCCTCGCCTTTGAGCTGACTAACTTCTGAATATCCTTTTTAAAATATGGAGCCCAAAACTGGATAACATATTCCAGATGTGGCCTCACAAGTGATTTAAAAAGGGGTAACAACAATACATTGGGATTGCGGGATTTTATCTCTCACTTGTACGTTCATGGTACAAGTATGGACTTCCATGTACAGTCCACCCACCAGTCCCTTGACCTAAACTCTTTAGTCTAATAAGTATTTATGTGGCTGATAGTGATATCTGGTGGATCCCTTGATTCAAACTATCTGTACTTGGATTGTGAAAGTTGGAGATGTGAATCTGGCCTCAGATGTATCTTTTAAATGGAACCTGTCACTAGGTTTTTGCCACCTGGTTATTGCTAGCTGAGAGTAGCATAATTTAGAGACAGAGACCCTGATTCTAGTGATTCTAGCGATGTGTCACTTACTGGGCTAATTTGTGTAGTTTTGACTCTGTCTTGCAGCATGGGTGCTGTGAGGCACCAGGCCGCCTGCCCTGCTGGTGCATTGTCGCTGTGGCGGTGGTTGGCGCACGGCTCTGTTCCCGTTCAGGTAGGAAATGTTAGATCAAATGTATGATTTTTGGAGGTGCGGTCCATGCTTCTTCTTTTTTTTGCATTGCATATTCTTTCCCCTGTCTTGGACCAGCACTCCTCCCATTTGGCACAGGCGATTTTAATTAGCAGGAGACTGCAAAGAGGGTTTAGCCTGTTTTTGCTCTCGCTTGAGAGCTTGAGGAAGGTGATCTACAATGCTCCTTTTATTTGGTGTTGGTGCAGTGTGTCGGCCATTGTTGCTGTGGCTTTGTGCTTGTGGGGCTGTGCAGCCTGGAGTCATGGGGACTCGGTCTTGCAGCATGGGTGCTGTGAGGCACCAGGCCGCCCGCCCTGCTGGTACATTGTCGCTGTGGCGGTGGTTGGCGCACGGCTCCGCTCCCGTTCAGGTAGGAAATGTTAGGACCCACTACAAAGTTTGCCGTGACGTGGCAGAGGGCTTCATACAGTCTGATCAGAATGTTAAACTAAGAACCTCATGTTCAGTTATATATATTTTTGACGAGAGGCATTAGATCAAATGTGTGATTTTTGGAGGTGCGGTCCATGCTTCTTTTTTTTGCATTGCGCAGTTTTGATAAAACCACTGTTTTATCAGCACAAGATTATCACTCGAGTACAAGTAAACCTGCTATAATTCAGTCATATTCATGAAACATATTCATGCACAGTGTACACAGAAAGCTGCTAATCAGTGGTGTGAGTAGGGATATATAGAGCTCAGCATTCAGATGACATTCTGCCGAAGTTAAAACAAAGGTGTTACCAAAAGTGAAGCAAGCAACTCAGTAAATTATATATCATTGGAATCACGGTCTCTTCCTCTACATCATGATGCTCTCAGATGGAGTAGCAAAACCTGGTGACAAAATCCCTTTAAACGAGCGTCTTTGACAAATGCAATACAGTAGCATCCGTCACCTATAGACTTGCATCTCAATTATTTTTTTTTTCTGGACCATACAAGATGGCAACATGCAGTTTACAACACTATTTCATATCTATCTATCTATCTATCTATCTATCTATCTATATATATATATATAATTAGTTGAAACCAGAAGTTTACATACACTATATAATAAAGAGAGAGAATGTTTTAAGGCATTTTTATTACTTAGTGCATGTAAACTTTTGACTTTGCAGTAAGGTTACTATGCCTTTAAACAATTATGATGATGTCATAGTACCAAATACTAATGAAATGCATGTAAACTTTAGACTTTGCAGTAAGTAATAAAAATGTCTTAAAACATTCTCTCGTCTGGTTTCAACTATACATATATTTATATATATATACAGTACAGACCAAACGTTTTGGACACACCTTCTCATTTAAAGATTTTTCTGTATTTTCATGACTTTGAAAATTGTACATTCACACTGAAGGCATCAAAACTATGAATTAACACATGTGGAATTATATACTTAACAAAAAAGTGTGAAACAACTGAAAATATGTCTTATATTCTAGGTTCTTCAAAGTAGCCACCTTTTGCTTTGATGACTGCTTTGCACACTCTTGGCATTGGCATTCTCTTGATGAGCTTTAAGAGGTAGTCACCGGAAATGGTTTTCACTTCACAGGTGTGCCCTGTCAGGTTTAATAAGTGGGATTTCTTGCCTTATAAATGGGGTTGGGACCATCAGTTTTGTTGTGCAGAAGTCTGGTGGATACACAGCTGATAGTCCTACTGAATAGACTGTTAGAATTTGTATAATGGCAAGAAAAAAGCAGCTAAGTTCAGAAAAACAAGTGGCCATCATTACTTTAAGAAATGAAGGTCAGTCAGTGCGAAAAATTGGGAAAACTTTGAAAGTGTCCCCAAGTGCAGTTGGAAAAACCATCAAGCGCTACAAAGAAACTGGCTCACATGAGAACCGCCCCAGGAAAGGAAGACCAAGAGTCACCTCTGCTTCTGAGGATAAGTTTATCCGAGTCACCAGCCTCAGAAATCGCAGGTTAACAGCAGCTCAGATTAGAGACCAGGTCAATGCCACACAGAGTTCTAGCAGCAGACACATCTCTACAACAACTGTTAAGAGGAGACTTTGTATAGCAGGCCTTCATGGTAAAATAGCTGCTAGAAAACCACTGCTAAGGAAAGGCAACAAGCAGAAGAGACAAGTTTGGGCTAAAGAACACAAGGAATGGACATTAGACCAGTGGAAATCTGTGCTTTGGTCTGATGAGTCCAAATTTGAGATCTTTGGTTCCAACCACCGTGTCTTTGTGCGATGCAGAAAAGGTGAACAGATGGACTCTACATGACTGGTTCCCACCGTGAAGCATGGAGGAGGATGTGTGATGGTGTGGGGGTGCTTTGCTGGAGACACTGTTGGGGATTTATTCAAATTTGAAGACATACTGAACCAGCATGGCTACCACTACATCTTGCAGCGGCATGCTATTCCATCCGGTTTGCGTTTAGTTGGACCATCATTTATTTTTCAACAGGACAATGACCCCAAACACACCTCCAGGCTGTGTAAGGGCTATTTGACCATGAAGGAGAGTGATGGGGTGCTACGCCAGATGACCTGGCCTCCACAGTCACCAGACCTGAACCCAATCGAGATGGTTTGGGGTGAGCTGGAGCGCAGAGTGAAGGCAAAAGGGCCAACAATTGCTAAGCATCTCTGGGAACTCCTTCAAGATTGTTGGAAGACCATTTCCGGTGATTACCTCTTGAAGTTCATCAAGAGAATGCCAAGAGTGTGCAAAGCAGTCATCAAAGCAAAAGGTGGCTACTTTGAAGAACCTAGAATATAAGACATATTTTCAGTTGTTTCACACTTTTTTGTTAAGTATATAATTCCACATGTGTTAATTCATAGTTTTGATGCCTCCAGTGTGAATGTGCAATTTTCATAGTCATGAAAATACAGAAAAATCTTTAAATGAGGTGTTTCCAAACTTTTGGTCTTTACTATATATACCAGAAGTTTACATACACCATATAAAAAGACACATATGCATGTTTTTCTCAATATCTGACAAGAAATCAGAATAAACCTTTCCCATTTTAGGTCAGTTAGGATTACCATAATTTTTAATATTTGCCAAATGCCAGAATAATGAGAGAGAAAAATGTTTTAAGGCATTTTTATTACTTACTGCAAAGTCAAAAGTTTACATACATTTCATCAGTATTTGGTACCATTGCCCTTAAACTGAATGACTTGGGTCAAACCTTTGGGATACCCTTCCACAAGCTTCTCACAATAGTTGGTCGGAATTTGGGCCCATTCCTTCTGACAAAACTGGTGTAACTGATCCAGGTTTGTGGGTCACATTTCTCGCACCTGCCTTTTCAGCTTTGCCGAAAAATTTTCAATAAGATTGAGATCAGGGCTTTGTGATGGCCACTACAAAACATTGACTTTGTTATCCTTAAGCCACTTTGTTACCATTTTGGCAATATGCTTTGGGTCATTGTTCAATTGGAAGACCGGTTTTTGCCCAAGCTTTAACTTCCTGGCTGATGTCTTGAGATGTTGCTTCAGTATTGCCACATAATTTTCTTTTCTCATGATGGCATCTATTTTGTGAAGTGCACCAGTCCCTCCTGCAGCAAAACAACCACACAACATGATGCCCCCACCCCCGTGTTTCACAGTTGGGATGGTGTTCTTAGACTTCCAAGCTTCTCCCTTTTCCTCCAAATGTAACAATGGTCATTATGCTCAAAAAGTTCAATTTGCACATTTCGGACCAAAACTTGTTCATCTCTGGGACACAGAACTGGTTTTCTTCCTGAGCTGTATGATGGCTGGACATTCCCATCTTGTTTGTACTTGCATATAATTGTTTGTACAGATGACTGAGGCACCTTCAGGTATCTTGAAATTGTACCCAAGGATGTGCCAGACTTATGCAAGTCCACAATTCTCTTCCTGATATCTTGGCTGATTTCTTTAGACTTTCCCATGATGCTGCACAAAGAAGCAGTGTGTTTCAGATGTGCATTAAAATACATCCACAGTTATGTCTCTAACTAACTCAGATGTTGCCAATGTTTGTCAGAATCTTCCAAATACATGACATCATCATATGGGCAGTCCAGAATTGTTTAAAGGCATAGTAATCTTAGTGTATGCAAACCGTTGACTTTGCAGTAAGTAATAAAAATGCCTTAAAACATTCTCTCTCTCATTATTCTGGCATTTGGCAAATATAAAATATTATGGTAATCCTAATTGACCTAAAACGGGAAAGGTTTATTCTGATTTCATGTCAGATATTGAGAAAACCATGCATATGTGTCTTTTTATATAGTGTATGTAAACCTCTGGTTTCAACTGTATATATGTAGCATTGGCGTCTCTGCTTCCTGCCGGACAGAGACGCCATTCCCCTCACCGCCACGGTCCAGGTCCGGCATCTTCCTGCGCCCCTGCTGCTGTGGCGCGCACCGCGTGCAGCTTCCCGGGCACTGTGCTTAGGGCATGCGCGCTCCCTCCCTCTTAAAGTGGCCGCGCGCACTGTCCTATAGAGTCCCCGGCCAATGGCCGGAGGACTTCTCCTATATAAGGCACCTCCTCCAAAATGGAGGTGCCTGTGCAAGGTTGTTGTTCCGTGTGCTAACACTTGCTTCAGCCCTCAGGTCCCACTGCCTGTCAATCCAGCCCACCTGTCTGTCTACAATTCAGCCCGCCAGTCCGTCTAACAGTTTTGCCCGCCAGCCGGCTTACCTGGAGTACCTGTCTGTTACCTGTTGTGCCTGCCAGCCAGCCTACCTGGAGCACCTGCCTGTAACCTGTTGTGCTCACCAGCCTGTCTTCCCAGAGCACTTACCAGTTATCTACCGTGCCTGCCTGCTTGCCTACCCGGAGCACCTGTCTCTGCCAGTTACCTGCCATGCCTGCTTGCTTACCTATCCAGAGCACCTGTCTGGCTATCTGCCATACCAGCCTGCTTATCTACTCGGACCACCCGTCAGCCTTCCTGCCGTGCTCATCAGCTGTTCCGGTCAGCTCCTGTCATCTGACCCGTGGGAGTCACCTGCTCTCACACAAGGTCGGTCCCAGAGTGGCACCTGGTCCACCTGCCCAGTCCCTCCCTGGTTCACGGAGTCAACTGAGCTGCCGTGTGACGTGGGTCGGTCCGAGTAGGCACTTAGCTACGCCCCTCTGGTCCCTCCTTGATCCGCAGCACAGAGGTTCCACCACTCGGACCCGTAACAATATATATGTGTATATATATACATATATCATATATATACTGTATATAAACACATATATATATATATAATCTCAAAAGAATTCAGCAGCACTCCATATGGCCAAGATACATCTTAATAATGAAAATATTAGATCTAAACTGTTTTGCTTAGCAACAAGTGCTTACAAACAATGAAGGTTTTTAGCGCATAAATTGGCCAATTCATGTGTGCCCATCAACCACGGCAAGGTAACCTCCCCCTGATGGGTAACTACTCTGCCTAACATGACACTTTTGGGCTACAAGCCTACAACTAAACGGACAAACATGTCTTCTTCTGGGTTAAAAACACCTACATTTAAAGGACAAGCAGAGCTGTTTATACAACACCTGCTGGTTAATGGGAGGAGTGCAGAATCAGGCAAGAGGCAGTTACACCCCCTTATAGTAATACAAACCAGAGAAACCTGACCAGCACCTAATAGTGTGAACTGGTGCCAGCTGCCGTAACTATAAAATATATCAAAAGAATGCAGCAGCACTCCATATGGCCAAGATACATCATAACAATGAAAATAATGAAAATATTAGATCTAAACTGTTTTGCTTAGCAACAAGTACTTACAAACAATGAAGTTTTTTAGCACATAAATTGGCCAATTCATGTGTGCCCATCAACCATGTCAAGGTAACCTCCCCCTGATGGGTAACTACTCTGCCTAACATGCCACTTTTGGGCTACAAACCTACAACTAAATGGACAAACATATATTCTTCTGGGCTAAAAACACCTACATTTAAAGGGCAAGTGACTTGCCCAGGGGGATATGGGGGGAAACTTGGTACCCGGGCCTTGACCTTCTGTGGGATGTCACGGCAGTCAGCTCCCGGGCCCGTACCCTGGGGTCACTCTTTAAAAGGGGTTTTGTTAAAAGTTTTGTCTCGTGACGCCACCTGTGGCTCCTGGTAATGGGTACCAGCGCTGCTGCAGACCTCCGGGGGTGATGGGATGGCAGCTGGGATGTTTCTGATCCCCACAGGCGGAGCGGGCCCCCGGGGCTGGGTTGATGGAAGGGATGCAGGTGAGAGGTGGCCCAGCCGGGCCAGGGGAGAATAACAGACACGCACACAGGGGGTTCGCTTCAGTAACTTTACTGGTGTAGACGACAGGTACGGTCCAGGGTACTTGATAGGAAGGGCGCACTTCTGGACTCTCCCCAATGAGCGGGTATAAAGTCTCCTGATCTGTTTCTTCCTCTCTCTCTGAAGCTTCTGACCAGCCTGAAACTAGGCCTAGCTTCTGTACTCTTTCCCTCTCCTCACCTGCATGCTTGGTGGTAAGAACTTTCTTCTGGCTACCACTATCCCTGGATGCTGGGGCCTTCGTGGTTCCTAGTTCTTTAAATGATTGCAGCTTCATGTTGACCAGGGGTTTAGAATCCTCCTGGTATACCGGTTATTCCTACTGGGCGTAGAGGACCCTGTAGGCGCGGACTCGGTGTCCGGCTTGTGTTCTGGGGTGAGCCTAAGATGCTCCTCTGCCCCCATAATGCCTCTCACTCTTCTCCTTGCCTCTGGCCACGCTCTAGGCCCTCAACACCGCAGCAGACGTGCTGCTCCTTCACTGATCTAAAGCGTCATCACACTCTGCCTTCCTAACTCCACCCTCCAGTATATATATCCCTAACAGGGCTCCCTCTGGTGGTGTGAGGTGGAAGGGTGGAGCTATCTGTTATGTAATGGGGGCCTCTGGTGGAGAAGTCCGTCCATGCACCCTTTTGGGTTCTGTGGTACCTGTAATAGCAAGGTGCCACACAAGTAGAGCTGTTTATACAACACCTGCTGGTTAATGAGAGGAGTGCAGAATCAGGCAAGAGGCAGTTACACCCCCTTATAGTAATACAAACCAGAGAAACCTGACCAGCACCTCCTAGTGTGAACTGGTGCCAGCTGTCGTAACTAAAAAATATATATTGCACATATGGCCTCTCTCTGACGTGTACTGTTGACATGCTTAGAGAGCAGATCAGGTTTACTAGCATGCTAAACTGCTAAACATAGGGCCAAAATGTAGCATGCACCTAGCCTAAGCTGATTTTTATTGATTTTTTTGTATCTAGTAATTGAAAAGTTTCAATATCACTCCATTTACCAATAGGTCTGTAGTGAAGAGTCAAAATCCCTGTTGCTTCCCTGCAGGCATTGTGTACGGAATATAGTCACCAGCCTGTATTCTGTGAATAGTGTTCTTGCAGTGGCTGTCGCAGGGGCAATGTCCTGTGACAGCACCTAAGAGAATGTAATTCAAATATAGTCTTCCATAAATGAATTCATCTGACAGCACCTGTCTCTGTTATTGCTATCACTCCTACTGCTAAAGATAGCGATTCCATCAATGTCAGGTAATAGCTCATAATGCAATTCCTTAATACAATAAAGTGTCCCTAAAGGGGGGCTTCATGTATTTTCCTTTTCATTTCTTTCTGCTCTTAAAAATAACAAATATATACTGTATATATATATATATATATATATATATATATATATATATATTTATATATATAAAATGTGTAAGTAAATTGAACGTACTCTTATAAACTATGAAGCGATATAAGAAAATCGATGGAAGCAAATGAAAAGCGAATTGTTTCCATTCAGATCTTTATGTTTTGGAAAGCCTGTCTGTCTGAGTGATGGTTAAGCCACAAGAGGGGTCCAAACAGTGTATGAAATAAATCTACATGTTTAATATGTAGAATGCCCATTAGGTATAGCTGCAGTCAATGAAGTGGAGAGAATACACATTGTGTATTACAGGGCACAAGCTTCATGCACACACCAAAGGAAATGTAATTCTCTCTTTGCACATTTACTATTGCAATTCATTTCTACTCCCACACATACTAAGTTAAAGAGTAGACAGAGCACTATAAATATGCACCAGTAAAAGGTTGTGTTTGTACGTTGTTTATTGGCATATTACCCTATACACATGCAATAATAACAAAGTTGTTTAGAGACTGTAACCTCCTTAAGTCTTTGATTTTTTTACAGTATTCACACTTTGAAAAAATGCATTAAATTCAAAATGAAAATGCAATGTACAAACTGTACAAGCAGTATATGAATTTTATGAATATTAGATGTATGAGAAATGTATGGAGAGCTATACTATGGCAAACATCTTATTTAATACTATAATATTAAAGGGGTTTTCTCAAAATCAATAATGGTTAAATTGCAAAGTGCTTCTTAAAAAAAGTAACATGGCAATATTTTAATCTTTTTAAAAATTTATCAAATACAAAGGGATTTTTAATTTTATTTTTTAATGCTGGTTGTTTAGGTAGTGACCACTGCTGCAGTCTAGCACTGTGGCTGAGCATGTGCATTGCTTAGAGCACTGTAAGCACTGATTTAAAGCCGGCTGAATGGAGTGCATGCACTGGCCAGCTTTAGGCCACGTGCACACGTTCAGTATTTGGTCAGTTTTTTACATCAGTATTTGTAAGCCAAAACCAGGAGTGGGTGATAAATACATAAGTGGTGACGTGTTTCTATTATACTTTTCCTCTGATTGTTCTACTTCTGGTTTTGGCTTACATATATTGAGGTAAAAAAACTCACCAAATACTCAATGTGTGAACATGGTCTTCGTGTCCTGGATCATGCAATGGTTAGGTGTGTCAATCTTGATGAAGCTGGCAAACATGAAGCTGTAAAACATAGGTAGTGTGCACTCTCAAAAATTAAACCAGAGAACAATACATTATCTTTTACTATTTCAGGTGACTACCACATTTTTCGGACTAGGTACATTTTTTCCCACAAAATTTGGGAGGAAAATGGGGGTGCATCTTATCATCTGAATGTAGCTTACTTACCAGGGGGTGAGGTGGCGGTGGAGCTTGGCAAGAGTAGGCAGGGTCACCACTGCAGGAAGCCGGTGGCGGCAGGAGTGGGGCCATGCTATGGGCCCTGGGCAGGGAGGAGGGGGTGTCCTGGCGATGCAAGGCAGGAACCAGTGATCTCCCTGCAGTGGGCTTCAGGCAAATGGTGCCAGTGCATGCACAGATTTAGATCTCGGCTCAATGACGAGCTGGGATCTTAATCTGTGTATGAATCGGGGCCATTTTCCTGAAGCCTACCGCTGGGAGATTGATGTGCGCAATGGGGACTCAGCTCATGTCTTGCACTGCCGTCATTTTCCTGAAGCCCACTGTTAGGAGGGCGGTTGCAGACAACTTTAATATAATGGAATGCAACCGACCCCGGGGTCCGCGATTCAGCCTGGTGGACTGCTGCCGAACACTTCCCGGGTGAAATGGAAAGCAACCAACTTAAATGATAAACCCTTCCGTGTTACTGCACCCAGGAACGGGTATAGCGGTTCGCTCTGTCTCCATTAACAGCACGGGAGAAGTGCGACCGGGAAACTATCTGTAGCCCTGTTAACTACACAGGGACTACACTGGCGGCGCTAGGATGCGTATGTGACTACGCCGACGGGTACACGTGCCTCCAGTCGGCGTGCTACTGGACTGCAGGGTATTACTCCATGTGTCTGACAGACAATAGCCGTGAACAGGATGTATGCAGGCTGCTCGGGGTGTTAGGCGACCCCTTTGGCTGAGCCAGACTGCTAGACGAAGCTATCTGCCTCTATGGAGCTAACCTGCCAAGCGGAAACTACACGTGGAACAAAGCCATCCACACAACAGCATCACTGCTCAATGATCAGAGCGCGCTGCCATGTTTGTGGGCGGGCCTTTTAAAGACTAAGCCCTGCCCACCGGCACGCCATTGGTGACGCTACCCGTGGACCATTCAGGCTGTGCCAGGTCACCGGGTCAGGTGGGTGCCAAACCACCAATCACGATCCGCCAGGTCACGGGCATGCTCAGTGCGGTGAATCCTGGACTTAGACTCCAAAAGCCCTGTCTCCCTCTGCAACCTATGCTTAACATTGCTGGGCACAAATTCCCAGGAGACAATCTGCACATCTTGTGGACCAGCTAGGCGTTGGGGCTGATGACAATGCTGAGCAGCATCATCCCTGACTGGACTGAAATGGGAGACCAATGAAGGTTCTGGACCCATTTCAAATCCAGCAACAAGACCAACACCTAACACCCACTACCAGGAGATCAAAGGCTACTGCATTGTACTGCCAGGACATCTCCTACTCCCAGCCAAGGGTCTGCAGCATCTCCCCACTTCTGCCACTAGCAGCAACCGATCCTGCTCCTGCCTTTTTTGACTCCACAACAACCGCCCAACCGGAAAGTTAAATTCTGATTATAAGTTGGACCGCCATTTTCACATTAAAAATTATTTTTTTCCTTATTTTCCTTTTATTTCTAAATTTGGAGTGTGTCTTATGTTCTCATGCGTCTTATAGTCTGAAAAATATGGTATGGAGTGATCTGGCAGGTCACAAACTGCTGCAGATTGATGGGAGTGATGATGATAGAAGGTGAAGATGGTGGCGAGTAAGAATAAGACTAGGGGCAGGGAACTTTGATTAGAAGTACGGCTCCAGCTTTTTTCTTTAATTTTACCCCTGGTGCTTTGAGTAACCAGGCACCTTGAGTTAAACTGGATACCTTGTATGTATGGTGGGCAAGGCACACCACCCTGTCAAGTTTATATGTTCTATATCCTATTTAACACAAGGGAACGTAAGTTTAAGGCAGCCACTGAGCTTTGATATCTATTGTGTATTGTGGGGGAGCAGGATGGTTGAGATAACAGGTCCCCTTGTGCCAGACACCAATGTATGGCGCTGTTCAAGCTCAGTTCCATGAGGCTGTGGAGTAAACAACAAGGGAACTATAATGCCTCATTTTCTAACCAGTAGATGGTTGTTAGACAAAAAGTGTGTCAAAAGAGTGCTATCAGCCAAAGAAAGTGACTCTCATTATTGAGGACAACCTTAGGCCAAGAGACTGCTGCAAAAGCAGAGCCTACTAAAAGACAGTGATAGTACAGTGGCTCAGAAAACAGTGAGAAGTTATAGATCTTTTCTTGGCGACAACCTGTTGACAAGTGGAGTAACACCCTCACATAAATTATTGACCATAGGCAAGTACTGTGAAAGAAAATATAAAATAACCTGCAGCCGTTGATCACATTCAGGGTGGCCATTATAAAATCTTGGGCCCCATATAGCCTAATATGGAACTGAATGGGAGAAGATACAGATTAGATATTAGAAAAAACTTTTTGACAGTGAGGGTGATCAATGAGAGGAACAGGCTGCCACGAGAGGTGGTGAGTTCCCCTTCAATGGACGTCTTCACACAGAGGTTGGACAGACATCTGTCTGAGATGATTTAGTGAATCCTGCTTTGGGCAGGGGGTGGACCAGATGACCCTGGAGGTCCCCTTCAACTAAACTAAAAAGGTTAAGATCAGGAAATCTAAGAATTGGGTGGGCATAGTGGTTGTAACACAGATAACATACACATAAAATATGTTTGTGTAAATGTACCTTAAACTGGATTGGCTGTAGCACTGGTTCTCCTACCAAACAATGTAACGCTGAGCTATAAGTGTACATGGAATAAAGACTAGAGTGGTCCAGCTACCATTCATTATGCCACATAACATCATAATTGTAGGAATAGGACCAGTGTTACAGCTTCTCATGAAACATGGTCTTGCCATTTCTCCAAAATGTCCCAGGAGCAATTTTTCAACACAATAATGGCAGGACACATGATGCTTTTGTTACTATGAGCAGGCTATGTGAACTAAACTTGCTACCATGGCCTACATTGTCTATTGACTGGTCTACAATCAATAACATCTAGAACATCATTGCTCAGGAATTGCAATGTGTTATGCACACGCCCGGACTGACTGGCGTGTGCGGGTGTTGTGGTTCCACTGGACCATGGACCGGAGAGTGCCTGGAGGGGCGTGACTAAGTATCTGGCCGATCCGACCAAGGTGGCACGACGGCATACGACGCCAGTGCACCAGGGAGAAACCGGGCAGAGGGACCAGGTGCTACTCCAGGTCAAACTCCGGACACGGGGGCTGACCCACACTGGGATTACTGGAACAGGCAGGTTAGGCTGGCACAGACTGGTGGATGTAAGCAAACACGGCAGGTATGCAGATGGGTGGATACAGGCGAGTATGCAGGCAGGGAGGTACTGGCCAAAAGGACGGGCTGGAGCACAGAAAGGTTAAGACCCAGTACAGACTGGGTCACAGAACCGCAGATGCGGTAGACAACCACAGCAGAGAGGGAACGCCCGAAGCGGTGGGCAAGAACAGAGCAGGACGGGGCTGCAGGAGCAGCGAGCACAAGCAGGGCAGGACAGGACTGCCGGAGCAGCGGGCAGAAGCAGGGCAGGACAGGACTGCCGGAGCAGCGGGCAGAAGCAGGGCAGGACAGGACTGCCGGAGCAGCGGGCAGAAGCAGGGCAGGACAGGACTGCCGGAGCAGCGGGCAGAAGCAGGGCAGGACAGGACTGCCGGAGCAGCGGGCAGAAGCAGGGCAGGACAGGACTGCCGGAGCAGCGGGCAGAAGCAGGGCAGAACAGGACTGCCGGAGCAGCGGGCAGAAGCAGGGCAGGACAGTACTGCCGGAGCAGCGGGCAAAAGCAGGGCAGGGCAGGACTGCCGGAGCAGTGAGCAAAAGGGTCAGAGCGGAGCAAGACTGCCGGAGCAGTGAGCAAAAGGGTCAGAGCGGAGCAAGGCTGCCGGAGCAGTGAGCAAAAGGGTCAGAGCGGAGCAAGGCTGCCGGAGCAGTGAGCAAGGAGTCAGAGCAGGACGGACAGGGCTTTGTTCACACGGAACAGACAGGAAGGGAAAGGCAGAGCCAGATACCCACAGGGTATTTGCAGTGAAGTAGCAAGTGGACCACAAACTCACAAACGGGAGTACAGAGACAACAAGCAGGAGTTAGGTACGAGTTCAGACTCTGCAGAAAAAGGAAAGGAACGGACATAGAGGCAAAACAGGTAAAGGATAGGAGAGAGTTCAGACTGGAACTGAGTGTACGGAAGAGACCGACACTGCAGCGGGATACAGGAGCGGGTCTGGGAATACAGCCCCCAGAGAGGCGGGACGAACAGGCAAGGAGCGAGTTCAGACAGGACAGACAAGATACAGGAACGGATCTAGGTAATCGGCCCCTAGAAGGCGGGAGGAACAGGCTAGGAGCGTGTTCAGACAGTCCTGGAAATACAGCCTCCAGGTAAGGCAGCAGGCAAGAGTACACAGACAGGACTCAGTTCAGACACGGGAACTGATACCACAAGGCAGGAGACATAGACAGGACTCAGTTCAGACACGGGAACTGATACTGCAAGACAGGAGAAATAGACAGGACTCAGTTCAGACAGGAACAGATACCGCAAGGCAGGGACACAAACAGGACTCTGTTCAGACGGGAACAGATACCGCAAGGCAGAGACACAAACAGGACTCTGTTCAGACGGGAACAGATACCGCAAGGCACAGACAGGCAGATCTAGGAATACGGCCCCTAGAAGGCGAAAGAACAGGCAAGAAGCGTGTTCACAAGAACAGACCACAGTTCAGACACAGAACTGGAAAACAGGCAGGAAAACAGGATAGGACCTGGCATGTCAGAGACAAAAAGCCGACTGACAGGACACAATGCTCAGGCGCCATCTTGAGGAAGAAGGTGGTATAAATACCCAAAGATGGACAGCAATAGGCTGAAGGTGCAACAGGGGCGTGTCCACAGCAGGTACAAGAAACAGGAAGTTTAGCGGGCGTCGCCCTATGCAGCCAAAACAGACAAACAGACAGCAAGGAGGGAAGCCAGAGAGACATTCTGGACTGGAGATCAAGTGCGCGCTCTTGCACAGTGGGAGATGGACCACCATGCAAGGACGCCGCCAGGTATGTTACAGTACCCCCCCCCCTTACGCCCCCTCTTCTTCAGGCCTGCCAGAATCTTCCGCAGGGAATTCGAGGACCAGTCGTTCACTTCAAGGAGATCACTTCCACTGTCCACAGGAAGAATTGATCTCATCTGGTTAGCTAGGATGCTACCTCCTATCCAGCCATCCTTAGCAACAGACGAAACGGGTGGAGTACCAGGAACAGCACACAAGGAAGTCTCTCTCCACATATTTTCAGGTGGCACCCCAGAGGGTACAGGAGACAACTGGAAGTCCTTCACCGGGTTGGAGGGGGACAGAGACTTGGGGGTAATCTCTGCTTCGAGGTACATCTTGTCAAGCTCACAGGAAGAAATAGACGGGTTATCAGGTACATAATGAGGAAAAGTCACTGTCTCTTTGTTATCTGGTGGTACCCCGTAGAATTCAGGAAACAACTGGAGGTCCTCCGCCGGGTCAGAAGAGTGCAGAGGCTCAGAGAAAACATCTGCTTCAGAGTACACTAGGTCGGACTCACTGGAGGAAGCAGGCGAGGTATCGGGTACCGAGTATAGGAAATTCTCTGTCCATTCACCACCAGGTGGCACCCCGAAGGGTTCTGGAGACAACTGGAGGTCCTCCGCCTGGTCAGAGGGGTGTAGAGACTCAAGGGTAACCTCTGCTTCAGAGTACACAAGGTCGGACTCACTGGACGAAGCAAGCGAGGTATCAGATCCAGGATATAGGAAAGTCTCTGTCCATTCACCACCAGGTGGCACCCCGAAGGGTTCTGGGGACAACTGGAGGTCCTCCGCCTGGTCGGAGGGGTGTAGAGACTCGGGAGTAACCTCTGCTTCGGAGTACACTAGGTTGGACTCACTGGACGAAGCGAGCGAGGTATCAGGTACAGAGTATAGGAGAGTCTCTGTCCTTTCGCTACCAGGTAGCACCCCGAAGGATTCTGGAGACAACTGGAGGTCCTCCGCCTGGTCGGAGGGGTGTAGAGACTCGGGGGTAACTACCACTTTGGGGTACCCATTGTCAGGCTCACAGGACGAAGCGGACAAAGTATCGAGTACCGAGTGTAGAGAAGTCTCTCTCCATTTGTCATCGAGTGGTATCCCGGAGGATTCAGGAGGCAACAGGGGGTCCTCCGCCAGGTAGTAGAGGTGCACAGACTCAGAGGTAACCACAGCTTTGGAGCATCCTTGGACATGCACACCGGTTAAAGTGGGTGAAGTATCTGATGCCGGGTGCAGGAAGTTCTCCTGTGTGGAGTCTGGATGGGCAGAAGTCTCTTCGGGCAGGAGAACCGGAGCACTACCCACGCACATTACCCGTTGGGGCTTCTCCGGGATACAGGGAGATGAAGCTTCAGTAGGGACTTCAAGGTTGGGGTCAGGAGGTCTCAGGGAGGACAGACCCTGGCGTGACGGCTTGCCTCTACGTCTAGCACGTCTGGACTGCCTCTTGAGGTTGGGAGAAGTATTCCGGAAAGCGTAGTCACCCTGTGAGGATTCTGGGTGGGCAGTAGTCTCATTGGGCTGGAGGACTATTGCGCTACCCACACACATTACCCATCGGGGCTGCTCCGGGATATTGGGAGGTGAAGCTTCAGCAGGAGCCTCCGGGTTAGGATCATCGAAGACCATTAGAAAGGCCACCAGGAAGGCCATTAGGTCCAGGAGGATCGGATCCTGTGTTTCATATAGGGGGTTGATCCATTCCAAGGCATCACCCACCAGGTAAGACATAATGAATGCCACCTTAACCCGATCGGTGGGAAAACATAGAGGGTAGAACTTGAAGTGTAGCATGCATTGCTCCACAAATGCACGACTTTGTCTTGGATCCCCATAGTAAAATGGCGGATCCGCAGGAACGAGAGCAGATAGATCCATCTGGACGGGTGCGTAATTCGCCTGGAACTCAGCTGAGAAAAAAAAATTAATTTTATTTATTTATTTTTAATGCATGTATTCGCTGGAAAACTTCTCAGAGAGCGAAGGCCGTGGGGCTCAACGGGAACCATGGCCTGAGCATGCTGTTATGCACACGCCCGGACTGACTGGCGTGTGCGGTTGTTGTGGTTCCACTGGACCATGGACCGGAGAGTGCCTGGAGGGGCGTGACTAAGTATCTGGCCGATCCGACCAAGGTGGCACGACGGCATATGACGCCAGTGCACCAGGGAGAAACCAGGCAGAGGGACCAGGTGCTACTCCAGGTCAAACTCCGGACACGGGGGTTGACCCACACTGGGATTACTGGAACAGGCAGGTTAGGCTGGCACAGACTGGTGGATGTAAGCAAACACGGCAGGTATGCAGATGGGTGGATACAGGCGAGTATGCAGGCAGGGAGGTACTGGCCGAAAGGACGGGCTGGAGCACAGAAAGGTTAAGACCCAGTACAGACTGGGTCACAGAACCGCAGATGCGGTAGACAACCACAGCAGAGAGGGAACGCCCGAAGCGGTGGGCAAGAACAGAACAGGACGGGGCTGCAGGAGCAGCGAGCACAAGCAGGGCAGGACAGGACTGCCGGAGCAGCGGGCAGAAGCAGGGCAGGACAGGACTGCCGGAGCAGCGGGCAGAAGCAGGGCAGGACCGGACAGGACTGCCGGAGCAGCGGGCAGAAGCAGGGCAGGACAGGACTGCCGGAGCAGCGGGCAGAAGCAGGGCAGGACAGGACTGCCGGAGCAGGGGGCAGAAGCAGGGCAGGACAGGACTGCCGGAGCAGCGGGCAAAAGCAGGGCAGGACAGGACTGCCGGAGCAGTGAGCAAAAGGGTCAGAGCGGAGCAAGACTGCCGGAGCAGTGAGCAAAAGGGTCAGAGCGGAGCAAGGCTGCCGGAGCAGTGAGCAAGGAGTCAGAGCAGGACGGACAGGGCTCTGTTCACACGGAACAGACAGGAAGGGAAAGGCAGAGCCAGATACCCACAGGGTATTTGCAGTGAAGTAGCAAGTGGACCACAAACTCACAAACGGGAGTACAGAGACAACAAGCAGGAGTTAGGTACGAGTTCAGACTCTGCAGAAAAAGGAAAGGAACGGACATAGAGGCAAAACAGGTAAAGGATAGGAGAGAGTTCAGACTGGAACTGAGTGTACGGAAGAGACCGACACTGCAGCGGGATACAGGAGCGGGTCTGGGAATACAGCCCCCAGAGAGGCGGGACGAACAGGCAAGGAGCGAGTTCAGACAGGACAGACAAGATACAGGAACGGATCTAGGTAATCGGCCCCTAGAAGGCGGGAGGAACAGGCTAGGAGCGTGTTCAGACAGGCCTGGAAATACAGCCTCCAGGTAAGGCAGCAGGCAAGAGTACACAGACAGGACTCAGTTCAGACACGGGAACTGATACCACAAGGCAGGAGACATAGACAGGACTCAGTTCAGACACGGGAACTGATACTGCAAGACAGGAGAAATAGACAGGACTCAGTTCAGACAGGAACAGATACCGCAAGGCAGGGACACAAACAGGACTCTGTTCAGACGGGAACAGATACCGCAAGGCAGAGACACAAACAGGACTCTGTTCAGACGGGAACAGATACCGCAAGGCACAGACAGGCAGATCTAGGAATACGGCCCCTAGAAGGCGAAAGAACAGGCAAGAAGCGTGTTCACAAGAACAGACCACAGTTCAGACACAGAACTGGAAAACAGGCAGGAAAACAGGATAGGACCTGGCATGTCAGAGACAAAAAGCCGACTGACAGGACACAATGCTCAGGCGCCATCTTGAGGAAGAAGGTGGTATAAATACCCAAAGATGGACAGCAATAGGCTGAAGGTGCAACAGGGGCGTGTCCACAGCAGGTACAAGAAACAGGAAGTTCAGCGGGCGTCGCCCTATGCAGCCAAAACAGACAAACAGACAGCAAGGAGGGAAGCCAGAGAGACATTCTGGACTGGAGATCAAGTGCGCGCTCTTGCACAGTGGGAGATGGACCACCATGCAAGGACGCCGCCAGGTATGTTACACAATGGGAGCTGTCAGCAGAGGATGTTGACGATTTGTGTGTCCAGTTCAGTGTGACAGAACATTTCTTAGACAACCATTAATAACAACAATAATAGCATGCAAAAGCATGTAAAGTGTGTGTATTTTTGCTTTTGGCACTCATCCTCACTACTGAATCTAACACGATGTTTCAAAAATTTTGTTTCCATTTTTCATCACTAACATATATATTGAACCAATAATAAAGATAAGTTCCTTCTTGGTGTTGCAATTTCAATGTTGAGGATTTTGAGGGTTAAATCCTAGCTCTACAGGTTCAGATTATATTACTTGGTTAGCCCTGCATATAACCAGGCTAGCTGTTCTCCTTAGTCAATTAGCTCAGGGAAGATGACCAGACTGGATGCGTCTTGCAGCTCAAGAGAGAGACAGGCCAGAATCCCTCTCTGAAAAGGCTCTGCACAGATCATGTGCAAAGAACCACAAGTATCAGTGGTGGCTGTTTTGTTTGAGTGAGCTGGGGCTAGCTCACCCGTGTATAAGTAACCAGGGTTTGTTGTGTTTAGTTAGCACCTGGACAAGGCTTGGGATTTATGTTTATGAGTTTGTTTTGGTGCTGGGCAAAATGTGGAAAGCGATAAAAACTGCACGTGTTTGGACCAAAACTACATTGCCTGTTTGAATGCTACCTAAGGCCTAATGCCTAACGCCTAAACCTAACTCCTAAATTTAATCAATATCTTGCTGAACACAAGAGCATTTTCCAAAATTTTGAGAAGACTGAGTTTCATAAAACATTTTTTTAAAATTTAGGATGCAAAATATGAAAATACCAGACATAAAAAAACAACATCTAATATTTTGCATTTTGTATGACCTCCATGATTTTTAAGGACAGCATTAAGTCTTCTATGCATAGAATAAAAAAGTTGGCGCAATATTGTAATTTATCTCTTTCAACATTCTTCAAGAACAACCTCTTTTAGAGCCTGGATGCTGGATGGAGAGTGATGCTCAACTTGTCTCTTCAGAATATGTGTCCGATTGGGTTCAGATCATGAGATATACTTGACCACTTAATCACTTTTTGATGCAGTTTAACTGCCTTGTTGCTGAGCTTTGTCTTACTATGGTATAGGACCTGTGACATGAAATTGTTTTGCAAAACCTCACCTTTATACCAGCGTATGACTGTTCCTCGGCCAGTTTAAAGGGATCCTTCACAAAGTTAAAAGTGGCCAGCTTTTTCTTTTATTTTATTTTTGCTACTCCCCTGAGAATTCTGTATATTTTTTATCCACTATATGGTTCCAGAGATTTGATCCAACGAATGTAGTGCTAATTTTTATGGTCCTTACCAAGGATGTGTTGCTCACAGGGTTCTCTAGGGGCCTGTCTTTAGGCTGCTCTGCATTTTTACCTTGTGTACCATGCCCCCTTGTTAAAGACTAGAAGAATTAGCTTTAAATGAAAAAGCCCATATCTCTGGAACCATATTGCATATTTAAAAAAATATATCAGAATAATTAGAGGAGCAGAGGAAATAAAATAGGAGCAAAAACAGTACACTTTTGACCACTTGAAAGGTCCTCAATAACCTCCTATACAGCTGTTTATGGTTCATTTAAGGACTTCTGTTTCAACCTACATATGGAAATGATGATGATGATGATTATTTCCTGTTTGTTATAATTGGATGCTCATACACTTTGCTATTATTCTAAAAAAAAATCCTTACTTTGTACAAGTGACCCTACTGTTGTGGCCAAAAGCTTTGATTGGAATATTTTGGTTTTCACAAATTTTGCTGCTTCAGTTTTTTTAGTGGCAATTTGTATTAACTCTAGATTATGAAGAGTGATCAGATGAATCGAAAAAAGTTGCAAAGTCATTTCTTGCTATGAAAATTAACCTAGTAACAAAAACTCCATTTCCTTTGAATTTCAACCATGCCACAAAATGACCTGCTTATATTATTTCAGCGACCTTCTCTGCAGCTTAGAAGAAAGTATTAAAAAAGAAAAGGCATCTAGTTATCACTCTGTTAAGCTTATTGAATCATAAGAGTAGACTGGTTGCCTTATAAGGGGGATTGTGCTTGAAATCATTGTCTTCTTCTGTTAGGCATGGTTATTACCAAAGAAAAAACATGTAGCCATTATTTCTTTGCTTCAAAAGAACTTTACAGGCAAGGACATTGCTGCTTGTAAGTAACTGACTTTTGCAGTGATTATGACGCATAGACCACAGACCCACTATCAGTATTTGGTCAGAATTTGGTCAGTAATTTTTCTCAGGAGTGGGAACCATAACCAGGAGTGGGTGATAAATGCAGAATTGGTGAATTGTTTCTATTATACCTTTTCTCTGATTATTCCACACCTGGTTTTGGCTTCTATTCCTGAGAAAAAATGCTGACTGAATACTGACCAAAAACTGATAGTGGGGCCGTGGCCATACAGGGAAAATTGACCTCCTCTTTCTACATAAAGCTTAGAAAGATTCAGCTAGTCAGTTTTTAACCCCTTTACGACATAGGTCGTACTAGTACGCCCTGTGTCATCACCCCTGGTTCAGTGAGGGCTCCGGCGCTGAGCCCGAACTGAACCGAGCACATGTCAGCTGATTATTATAGCTGACATGTGTCCGCAAAAGCCGCGGGTGGAATCGCGATCCACCTGACGCTGTTAACATGTTAAATGCCGCTGTCAATTTCCGACAGCGGCATTTAACTCGCGCTTCCGGGAAGCGCGTCACTTATCCCGCCCATCGGCGACCCCGTCACATGATCGTGGGTCGCCGATGGGTGGTCATGACAACCCTGGGTCTGCAGCAGGCACCAGTGGTTGTCATGATCTGGTCGCTATGAGCGCCACCTAGTGATCGGCGCTCATAGCACAGGACCATTTCTGCTGCATGCAGGGGATCTGCTCGTCCCCTGTATACAGCAGAGCCGATCAAATGAGTGCTGCTTCTAGTCTCCTATGGAGACTATAGAAGCAAGCAAAAAGTGAAAAAAAATGTTTTAAAAAATATTAAAAAAATAAAAAAATATAAAAGTTTAAATCACCCCCCTTTCGCCCCATTCAAAATAAAATAATTAAAAAAAAAACCACATGCACATATTTGGTATCGCCGCGTTCAGAATCGCCCGATCTATCTATATAAAAAAAGAATTAATCCGATCGGTAAATGGCGTAACAAGAAAAAAATTCTAAACGCCAGAATTACGTTTTTTGGTCGCCGCAAAATTGCAAAAAAATGAAATAACGGGCGATCAAAACATCTGATCTACCCCAAAATAGCATCAATAAAAACTTCAGCTCAGTGCGCAAAAAAAAAGCCCTCACCTGGCCCCAGATCCCAAAAAATAGAGACGCTACGGGTCTCGGGAAATGGTGCCATTTTTTTTTTTTTTTTTTTACCAAACTTTGGAATTTTTTTTCACCACTTTAAAAAGAACCTGTACATGTTTCATGTCTACGAACTCATAATGACCTGGAGAATAATAATAGCAGGTCAGTTTTAGCATTCAGTGAATATGGTAAAAAAAATAAAAAAAAAACATCTGTGGTATTGCACTTTTTTTGGAATTTCACGTCACTTGGAATTTTTTTCCCGTTTTCCCGTACACGATAAGGTAAAACTAGTAATGGCGTTGAAAAGTACAACTCATCCCACAAAAATAAGCCCTCACATGGCCATATTGACCAAAAAAATAAAAACGCTATGGCTCTGGGAACAAGGGGAGCAAAAAAACAAAAACGCAAAAACGGAAAATGCTCCGGTCCTTAAGGGGTTAATCATGTGATGTCATAGACCTAATGGAATAGTGAATAATTAGATGGATAGAAGGGCAAAATGAGGAATTGTAAGTACACAGTGTTATATAATATGATGATTGCAATCAGGCCCAGATTGGGGATCTGCCCAACCGGGCACATGCATGCTGGGCTGCAGCACTGAACTGAGGAGTGGGCCGCCATCCCCATTATTAGGCCACGGCCCCTTTAAATCTTGATCGCCGCCCTTTAAGACCCCTGCACGCAGGCACGCGTTCTCTTGCTGCGCGCAGGGATGATGCAAAGTGTGACACTGACCTGTACCAGCAGAATATGTCTGTGTGGGCGGAGCTCGCGCCTGACGCCGGCGTGCGTCCCCGGCTTGAGACTCCAGTGTGTGTCCCCGGCGTGTGTCTCCATGGGATCATTTGCTCCTCTGCTGTACCCAGCTGTGGAAGATACCACTGCCCCGGCATGCATGCGTCCCCATTGGATCTGCTCCTTTGCGCGCCCAGCAACCACTGAAGCCTATCATCTTCCCCCATCTCCAGGATCTGGTGAGTCCTGGCTACATGGAACCCTTAGGGTTTGCAGCAGTCACAATGTCACATACAGTACAGACCAAAAGTTTGGACATACCTTCTCATTTAAAGATTTTTCTGTATTTTCATGACTATGAAAATTGTACATTCACACTGAAGGCATCAAAACTATGAATTAACACATGTGGAATTATATACTTAACAAAAAAGTGTGAAACAACTGAAAATATGTCTTATATTCTAGGTTCGTCAAAGTAGCCACCTTTTGCTTTGATGACTGCTTTGTACACTCTTGGCATTCTCTTGATGAGCTTCAAGAAGTAGTCACCGGAAATGGTTTTCACTTCACAGGTGTGCCCTGTCAGGTTTAATAAGTGGGATTTCTTGCCTTATAAATGGGGTTGGGACCATCAGTTGTGTTGTGCAGAACTCTGGTGGATACACAGCTGATAGTCCTACTGATTAGACTGTTAGAATTTGTATTATGGAAAGAAAAAAGCAGCTAAGTAAAGAAAAACAAGTGGCGACCATAACCTTAAGAAATGAAGATCAGTCAGTCTGAAAAATTAGAACTTCTGCTATGGGGCCCCATGATTTATATATATATGTGCCTCTGTTCATGAGCATCACTATTGGTTTATTATTTTCTAATGTAAAAAATGTTGGAAAACCTGTTTAAATTGGTTATCCCTGGTAATCTGACCTCTGGGACCCCCATGATCTTGAGAACAGGAGCTCAGAAGAGCACCATGTAAGTGAAGCTGTGGTGGATCATGTGCACTGCTGCACCATTCACATGTGGCTCTTGAAATTAACTCCTTTTAAGAGAGTGGTGAGGGGGATAATAAAGTAAAGCAAAACTCACTGATAGGGGGTGGGGAGTGTTATAGTATATGGGCTGGTAGGGTTTGTGTGGCAGGGCTGCTTTTTTGTCCCAGTCTGGCCTTTATTGAAATATATTAAGAGGATAAATATTTTTATTGGAGTTTTTCTTTAAATAATGTTGCCACCAAAGAGAAGAATGCACATTTCCTACTTTTGAATCCACACTGTGTCATATAGAAACAATATAGACATTATGATATATAACGGTTCATATGTAGTGTTACACACTCAAAATATTTCACAATGATAAAGTTTTTATCATGTATTACATGCATAGCTACCCACGAGGAGTGCTTGAAAAAAAGCATATGAAATAGCATGAGAAAAGTTCATTGTACTGAGTCATGGATGGTTGGTCTAATGGAAAATACAAATGTTATTCCTCCTTAATGTCCATTATAAAAATGTGTAGATACACAGCCCAGCAATACTATATGAATTAGGCAGAAGTGCTCTATGCTCCACCATAGGTCATTTTATGATCAGGTCCTCAGTGGGGATTCTTGAAGTGGATTCCTATCTTAGCAGGAGTCATAATTACAACCACTGAAAATGTTTATGATATTGTGAGCTTACATAATGGACGTATGCAGAGCAGACATCTTCCTGGATATTGGCTATAATAAAAAAGGTTAGTCATTCTAAAAGTGTGGATCATTTTGTTAATTAACATCATGTTGGTCAACTTGTATATTCCATTTCTGATGTTAATGGTATGTGTGCATTACGATTTTAATATATGCGCCACAGCAGGTATATAGATACTTTTCAATTAATGAGATATAAACAGGTTTTCAAATGCTTCACTTTGAAATTATTTTAAGCTGTAGAAAAAGAACGCAATGTAGAAATTTCGAATTGTATGGTATTTCCAAGAGATCTAACATTTGAATATCAAAGTCATGGATTGTAATGAATATGGCAATAAATGGAACTGTTTACAAAATGGAGAGTTTACTTAAAAAGATTGTCTCAAAGATAAAAAAAAGAAATTGTCCTGGGGATAAGCTGACCACTGAAGATCTGACTCTTCAAACCGCAGTCAATCAGTATATATTAGAGTATTTGCACATCGCCACACATGCAGTATTTTGTAAATTGGTAACACAGATGTATACATCCTTACCTTTCAGCATTTTTGGCTAAGGACTCAAATTTCAATTGATAAAAATTGGATTTAGTTTCATTTCATTCTAGCAATACCTCAACAAGGTAATGGTGCACATCACTAATGCAATACATAGATATACCGTAAACTGCTGACGGAGTAACGTAAAATCATGTTTTTGTATTTTTTTTTAAACCTGGCAGTAGTCACCTCACACTACTCATATTGGGATTTAGGGGAATGATAAGCAAGGACCCATGAGTAATATAAAACATTGTCTTCCAGAGTGGTAGACTTTTCTTAATTAATTCAAGACCAAGCTATTTTTCCAAAATTTTTCTCTACATGTGGCTTTGACTTATTTGGATATTCAAACCATTTTTGCTTCCTTTTTCATGATACATGGGGGCCTAATTTTAATAACATTTTGTATTCTTTTTTGCCAATATCAGGAGGGGAATGTAAAGGGAAAAAAAGAAAATAGGTGTCTATTTTTCATATTTTTCTAGAGGATTGAAGCTTTTTGTTACTACATCTATTAGCCTATCAATTGGGGAAACTCACAGCCAGAGAAGGAGATAGATATTACTGATATGAAATAACTCCTAAAGGACAAATGTCTCAACGGAATTCAGCACTAAGCTCTTTCTAGTAATGAATCTCTCCTTCAGCATCAATCTCATTCAAACTAACTTTGATAGGCTAGTAGAAGTATTAACAAAAACCAAGTATTTGAAAATTGTTCCAAGGTAGGACCAACACAAACTTGTGTTTTTAAACTGCACAGACTGATAAGGTGATAAATAGATAATAAAGATTACCTTTTTAATAATCACAGAACCTTTAGTTAGGGCTTATTTGCCTTATGGCAATTTGTAAATAAAGTTTAAGAATCAATACCCTACGCTGGTTCTTAGGAACAATTTTTTGGGGTCTATCCATATAATCTAAGGGCATGTGGATAGGGCTGGTTTTTGTAACAAGTAGTTTAGTATTCTGCTATGCGAAGGAAAAGCCAAATCATGTAATAATAATCATACTTTTTTATGTTCAGAGATTTTTGCCTAAAAATAAAACACAATTATCCTGTTGGATTGTTAAAAAATCTATAAGCTTCCTTAATTGCTGAAGATTCAGAACAGCTGTTATTCCTTCATTCTGGACTTCCAAAATAGGATAGGTTATCGATATAAGGTTGGTGGGGTCCGGGATCTAAGACCAACACCCCACTGACTGACTAACTGATTAAAGGGGTATTCCCATCTCCATGATCCTATTCCAATATTTAGTAGGTATAATAATAATATTAGAAAATACCTCCAAGTAAAAATATAGTATAGTTTTTCTGATTAGCTGGGTCTCTTTCCTCATGTGCAGGCATTGCAGGACCTTAGGTATCTATGGTTATGACCACTCATATAGTGATAGTTAGCTAGTTGCTAGTGGTCGTAACCATGGATACCTTAGATCCTGCAATGCCTGCTCATGAGGAAAGAGACAAAGAGAATCAGAAAAACTATTCTACATTTCTAATTGGAGATATTTGCTAATATTATTATTACTGCACCTACTATATATTGGGATAGAATCTTGGAAATGGGAATACCCCTTTAAGAATAAGTTCCTTTTTGATGTTGCAGATTTTTTGCAGCATTTCTGCCCCAATTAATTAGTTTACTTGCATTTATCATTGTGTATTTGAGTGTGGGTTTTTTTTCTGGCGTTTTTGTTGCGTTTTATCAGCAGCTGTCTTTTTCTCTTTTTGGTATGTCATGATTTAAATAAAACTGTTTTATTTGGGATATTTCCTGTTACTTACCTTATAAAACTTTATCGATAATGTCTTGCGAGGATTGTATGCATTTTTATTGTTTTTTCAAAGAGCATTTTTTATTCAGCAAAAATACACAGTGTCAAAAATGGTTTAAGTACTTATTCCGAAAAAGGGCCACAGCATGCAGAATAAATTAATGAGTAAAATATTTGAATATGTTTTTATACTTAATGATCAATAGTATCTTGCACACTGCATCCAAGAAAGTACACCAACGCACCAGACTTCATTAAATGCTGGCAACGGACAAATGTTTTATTTGTGAGGCAGTGACTGGGATCATATATGAGGGACGTTATATATCTCCCAGAATGTGTACAGAGACCTATTAAACCCATTGGAGTGCATTGCAGTCACAGACACAGCTGCAGCTACAATGCAGGAATGAAGGTGAGCATTGACCTGGTCTAGGCAGATTAGTAAAATCCGGCAGGGCCTTCATTTCTTGGAGGAGGTCACAGGAGGCAGTGGGGCGGCCTCCTCCCTCCAACCCGGGTTTTCCAGTGGCTCTTGCCACAGGTCCTTTAAAAACCCTGCATTAAGGATTAGTGTTGTTCAGTGTTGGGACCTGCTAGGAACATAGCAGGAAAGCTCGGCGGGCCTGTGTGTAGCTGAACCCACGCCTGGGAAGGCTCTGCACCCGTCAGGCTCTGAGCAGCCCGGCGCGGCCGTTGTCCCCGGCAACCATTGTTATGGACTTATGTTAATCCGGCTGCAAACCGGAGGACTTTCTGTTTTACCCGTGAGTGCTGAATAAAAGCTGTTTATGTTGGACTTGCTTGGGTCACTGCCTCAGTTAATGCACGATGTGAACACCGCCGCCTTACATATTCGATACTTGTTCACAAAGCATGTTATACAGTGAAAAGGATGGTTTATACAAATTAGTCTTCACCAAATCTATGAATGTAATGATGATTTAGATCAGTGTTTCCCAAACCCCGTCCTCACGGACCCCAACGCATCGTGTTTTCAGGATCTCCTTAGTATCGCACAGGTGAGAGAACCTGTGGCAGTTTCTGATGCCTTAATAATAATTCTATCACCTGGGCAATACTAAGAAAAATCCTGAAAACATGACGTGTGGGGTGCCGTGAGGACTGGAGTTGGGGAAACACTGATTTAGATGAATACGCCAGATTTCTGGAGTACTTCGTTTTGAAAAGTCATACAATTTTTTGTGCAATCAGGAGGTATGCAAAAAAGGGCGACTTTTTGCCTTTTCATGCCAGTTTAACCAGCTATGCCAAAATTGGTGGAGATGGGGTGGGACGAGGGAGTGTCACCAAAGCTTGTCTAATTCATGCTGAACTATGGTGTGCCCTACACCAGAAAACTTGCTCCAGTACTGGAGTAAGATGTGTGGCGAGATGCATGGAGGCACAAGCCTCTCTTTTCAGATGCTGTTGGTTCATTAAAAGATTTATCTCTTAATAAATCAGAAGCATCTCACTCCAGCATCTCTCCTCATTAAGACTGTCGTGAACGTTGCCGGTCTTGATGAATCAGGGCCATAACGTTGCATTAGCAAATAGGATTTTAGAAATGTATTTATTTTATTCCCTTATGTAGTGCCACCAATTTCACAGGCCTTTAAAGACATCATCATCGCTGTCCCCTATTAGTAAGTCTTTCGAGTGTGATAGGAAACCCCGGAAAAAACTCACGCAAGCATGTGGAGAACATACATATTCCTTGCAGATGTTGTCCTAGGTGAGATTTGAACCCAGAACCAGGGGCTTAACAAACACGGTCAAAAAGGATGTGACCCTGACAGAGCCCATGCAGAAGGGGGGCCCTGCCATCACCAGCACCTTCTTCAGGTGAATGTGTGTCCGAGGATGCTCATTCATCTGAAATATATTGCTATGCAGAGACCCGCCGGGTCGCTGCACTACATTTTAAGTTCATCATTACAAGATTTCACTTTGCTATTACCAAAAGTCCTAGTCTAAATGTAACAGCTAACATTTACAATTGCTAATGCATTTTGGGCATAAAGTATTTTATTATATACAAATCCAGATTCTTCTGTTGAACTGACAGATTTTGAACCATTTAATTTCTCACTACTTAATTGTAAAGTGCTGCGGAATATGTTGGCGCTATATAAATAAAAATGATTATTATACTATTATTATAAAGTGATTTATACCAGGCTAGCCAAAGCTTTATATTTTGACTGTTGATCTTAACCCCTTAAAAACCGCCGTAACGCATTTTTCATGGCGGCAGTACTTATGCCTCAGCGCCGCTCTTTCACGGCGATGAGGAATAAGGCTGTAGCTCCCCCCAGAGTCAGAAATTCTCCGGGGGTAGCTGAGACCCTGGAGAACATGATCTGGGCTGTTTTTTCCTATCCCGATCACGTGATGACCAATAGCGGCGATCACAAAAAAAAGTGTACCCACGGTTACAATGACCTCTCTCTCCTCTGACATGATATACATGTCAGAGGAGAAAGAAATGAAGCACCCTAAGCCCACCCGGTACCTCCGCCGTCCCCCGGATCTTCTGATCCGTCCCCCAGCCCTCTCCCCTATCTCTCCCAACTCTACCACATATGTGAACATTTGGTTCAGGCGGGCACTTATGTGTTGTCAATAGGAAGCGGCAGGAGAAAGCCGCAGTTTTTACTGTAAAAGTAATAATTGGCTTGTTCTCATTCATAAGCAGAATCTGTATATATCTTCTATGCATTTGCAAGTCCTTGCTTGAGATGTAACCATTGGAGGTAATACTGTACATATATGAACTTGTACATTTAATTAAAAGTAAATGTAAAACAGTTTCCATACTACATACGTAATTCATATATTATCATGAGATGCTGTAAAATATTGCTGTACATCTGAGACAGGGATGACTTATCACTTTAAGATACAGTATATAAATAGGTTTAGTACATCCACTTTTTTATTTCCTTTGTTCTAGTTAATATGTTAAGGCCGTAATAGTCATCACTTCAGTGCATTGATTTACTGTCTATCCCCAAAAGTTTACAAAGAAGCAAGCAAGGACACTTTGGGAGTAAACTCAAAGGATTACAATTCTGTCTAGAAGAAACCGTTCTGTCCTGCTTCCTGGACATTTATCAATGAGGGTGAATTCCATTGTATGAAAAATAGAGCACTGACTCTATGGTATATTAGCACACTTATCTACACAATTAAGATTTCACATGAATGCTGTCTCTGAGCACACCATAGGCAAGAATTATGTGTCAAATCTAAATTAATTAATAAAGATGACAAATTTGTCATTAAATGGCTATCAATTTATGTTGTATAATATAACTAGGCTGATTTAAGAAGCTTTAGGCACCCGTCTTTCTTAATGAGTTTACATTTAACAGACAATTAAAGCATAATGAGTGAACATGCTGTAAATATCTGGTCAGTGGAGGGCTGATCACTGGAAAACCCTCTGACCTTGAGGACTGGAATGCCAATGGCGCACTGATGGGTGATGGAGTACATCGCAGACTAAGTAATGAGTGAGCTTAGTTATTTCCATATATTCTATTCTCTATCATGAAGAGTAACCTCTTTTATGTTGCCCCAACCAACTAGAAATGTTGGGCTTAGCTCCATTTCTCAAGTTTAGAAAGAATCCTAGCAGTAATCCCATTGGATAGACATGTATGCCAATTAATATGCCATACGCCTACAACAGGAAACCAGCATTTAGGCTTCTACAAAGTTTATAAAATGGTCAGATTATCTTCTATTCTCTGTATAGCCTACATAGCCCTCATAAAGCCCATATTTTTATGGTTATATGCATACAGCCCATGTTATATGGTTGTTATATCACGCTGCTATGCCATGTAGCAAGGCTACAGTATTGTTACTGGAAGGTAGATGGTGAGCTGACAGTAGGAATGTATATGCTATGTATATTCATATACAACATGGCATAACAACCTTCATATAGCCAATAGCCGTCTCATAGCATAACTTTCAACTTTGAATTTTCATTGAGGTTTTTTATAGGTGCAGTTGCAGGCCATTGGGGTATGCTGCACATACCATTTATCTACTGACCATTTTTCTGGAAGTAAATCTTATAAATGCAACTGTAAAGCAACCTCACGTCAAACACTGCACGTTATCAAAAAGGGCTTATTAAATAAGGCATACAGTTTAAACACCCTTCTTATCAATGTAACTGCACAATTGCATTAAAAAACATGCCTCATAGTACATATGTTGGAGGTAGCAAGGGAATCTGTCACCCCCTGGGACTTATCAGACTTCTAAAATGGGCATACGGGTGATAGAAATGTAAATCTATAGATACCTGTATGGCCCATATTAGAGGTCTGCTTGCTTTGAAATATCTTTTTATAAAATCCGTTTTCCTATGCTTGACACCAAAAGTGCTGCATCCCTCAGTAAGACTTTTCACAATTTTTCCTGAGAAAAACAACCTGATAATTCTCCATACCTTGATAAAGGGTGTTGATATACTTAAGCCTCACCCTCCTTCATTGTACAAATACACTTCACCTGGTCTGCTTCATCCAATAAGCGTTCAAGTTTATATAGCCTGGAGTTGGAAAATATGCATACAAATGATGATATGATCTGAATACACACTTGCCCAATAATTGTGCACAGTGTACATTTATATAATATGTAGAAACATATATGGAATGTGTGTATATATATATATATATATATATATATATATATACTGTGTATATATACATATATATATATATATATATATATATATATATATATAGTACAGACCAAAAGTTTGGACACACCTTCTCATTTTAAGATTATTCTGTATTTTCATAACTATGAAAATTGTACATTCACACTGAAGGCATCAAAACTATGAATTAACACATGTGGAATTATATACTTAACAAAAAAGTGCGAAACAACTGAAATTATGTCTTATATTCTAGGTTCTTCAAAGTAGCCACCTTTTGCTTTGATGACTGCTTGGCACACTCTTGGCATTCTCTTGATGAGCTTCAAGAGATAGTCACCAGAAATGGTCTTCCAACAATCTTGAAGGAGTTCCCAGAGATGCTTAGCACTTGTTGGCCCTTTTGTCAGGTCTGGTGACTGTAGAGGCCAGGTAATCTGGCTTAGCACCCCATCACTCTCCTTCTTGGTCAAATAGTCCTTACACAGCCTGGAGGTGTGTTTGGAGTCATTGTCCTGTTGAAAAATAAATGATGGTCCAACTAAACGCAAACCGGATGGAATAGCATGCCGCTGCAAGATGCTGTGGTTGCCATGCTGGTTCAGTATGCCTTCAATTTTGAATAAATCCCCAACAGTGTCACCAGCAAAGCACCCCCACACCATCACACCTCCTCATCCATGCTTCACGGTGGGATCCAGGCATGTAGAGTCCATCCGTTCACCTTTTCTGCGTCGCACAAAGTCACAGTGGTACGAATCAAACATCTCAAATTTGGACTCATTGGACTCATCAGACCAAAGCACAGATTTCCACAGGTCTAATGTCCATTCCTTGTGTTCTTTAGCCCAAACAAGTCTCTTCTGCTTGTTGCCTGTCCTTAGCAGTTGTTTCCTAGCAGCTATTTTACCATGAAGACCTGCTGCACAAAGTCTCCTCTTAACAGTTGTTGTAGAGATGTCTCTGCTGCTAGAACTCTGTGTGGCATTGACCTGGTCTCTAATCTGAGCTGGTGTTAACCTGCGATTTCTGAGGCTGGTGACTCAGATAAACTTATCCTCAGAAGCAGAGGTGACTCTTGGTCTTCCTTTCCTGGGGCGGTCCTCATGTGAGCCAGTTTCTTTGTAGTGCTTGATGGTTTTTGCAACTGCACTTGGGGACACTTTCAAAGTTTTCCCAATTTTTCGGACTGACTGACCTTCATTTCTTAAAGTAATGATGGCCACTCGTTTTTCTTTACTTAGCTGCTTTTTTCTTGCCATAATACAAATTCTAACAGTCTATTCAGTAGGACTATCAGCTGTGTATCCACCAGACTTCTGCACAACACAACTGATGGTCCCATCCCCATTTATAAGACAAGAAATCCCACTTATTAAACCTGACAGGGCACACCTGTGAAGTGAAAACCATTTCCGGTGACTACCTCTTGAAGCTCATCAAGAGAATGCCAAGAGTGTGCAAAGCAGTCATCAAAGCAAAAGGTGGCTACTTTGAAGAACCTAGAATATAAGACATATTTTCAGTTGTTTCACACTTTTTTGTTAAGTATATAATTCCACATGTGTTAATTCATAGTTTTGATGTCTTCAGTGTGAATGTACAATTTTCATAGTTATGAAAATACAGAAAAATCTTAAAATGAGAAGGTGTGTCCAAACTTTTGGTCTGTACAATACTATATATATATAGATATATATTATATATAAATATATTATAGATATACAGAGAAGAAATAAATGCCTCAAAATTAACACAGATCATTCTCAATTTGTAAGCCTCAATCATAATCTAGTTGTTACATTATACTTTTCCTCCAATGACTTTGATATCACATATATGGGTCCCATGTCCTTAATCTGTAACCATAAAGAACAAAGTGGTTGCAATATAGCTTTATAGTTTCAAGGTTTCAAAAAGACACAACTCCATTGAAATCTATCTGTAACCTAACATGTTGATCCAGAGTAAGCCAAATACCTTAGATGGCAGATGCTAATTGCCCAATAATTGAGCAAAAATGTCTTCCCGACTCCTCATTTTGCAGTTAGGCTGGTTCCTTAGATCAACTTCCCATCACAGAGTCCAGTACCTATAAGCTGTAAAATTATATTTTTCAAGAAAGATATCCATGCACTAATTGAACTTTTTAGTGAATCAACCTTTATTACATGTTTTGGCAAAGAGTTCCATAGTTGCACTGTTCTTACAGTAAAAAATTTCTGCCTATGATGATGAATAAACCTTCTTTTCTCTAAATTTAGAGGATGACCCCTTGTCAAAGTTGCAGGCCTGGGTGTGAAAAGATGCTTAGAAAGATTTCTTTATAGTCCATTCATATACTTACTTATTGTTATAAGATTGCCCCCTTTTTTATCCCCAAACTGACTGGTGTGATAAGTTTTGGGGACATTTATAGGGCAATTCTAAAGTTACAAAATAAAGTTGTAAGAGCTCTTTCACACATCAGTGTGTCCGGTACGTGTGGTGACAGTTTCCACACATACTAGAGACACTGACACAAGTAGACCCATTCAAATGAATGAGTCTGTGCACATGTCAGTGTGTTTCCACGGATCATGTATCCGTGGGAGAACCACACTGACATGTCCGTTTTTCCACCTGCATGGGCCGCAAAACATCCTACATTGATGACACACAGCTGACATCTGTGTGTCATCCGTGTGACATGTACCAGAGCCTGGGAATCAGCAGCACAGTTAGCGCTGTTCCCAAGAGCCGGGTGCTGAAGCAATCACTCATCATTGTCCCCTTCCTGTACTGCAATCAGTGCTAGCAAGGGACAATGTTGAGTTGTATTCTGTTGCCAATGTCTTCAAAAAGTTGTAAAAATAAGAATAAAATAAAAAAATCCTTATACTCACCTGTCTTGAAGCGACCACACACGCTGAGGAGAATGACTCACTGCAGCGAGCAAACCCCAGACCTCCGCTGAGCTCAGTGAGTGACAGGACGCTGCTCACTGAGCTTAGCACAGAGCAGGGGCTTGTTCGTGGAGTCATTCTCCTCGGCTCCTCAGCATGAGCGATCAGATAGATTACAGTGGGGACACTTAGGACAGGTAAGTATAAGGATTTTTTTTATGCTATTCTTATTTTTACAAGAGAACACAGTGGGAGCAGAATGCTATTCTCGTCATTGCCTCTTGCTCGCGCTGATCGCAACGTCAGCAAGGGACAATGATTAGGGCAGTGGTCAGCACCCGACACTTGAGAACAAATCTAACTGTAACGCTAATTCCCAAGTGCCAGTACATGTGATCCTGATGTGGCACATGGGCAGCACAAAGTTGCCACACGTATGCCACACAGGTGCACACGGGCACGTGGACACAGATATCTCCGATACTGTTTTTTCCGGTACCGGAAATATCAAGATGTATGAAACCGGCCTAAAACTGTATGCTTAGCAATTGGGCAACAAAGTGGCATAGACAAATTTAGAGTCATCAATTAAACTATCAACTAAGTTAAAATAAATTATGGTACAATTAATAAATTAAATATCTTTGTGTAGTTCATTTTTATACTGAATTACTTTTGATTTTTGGCTTTCTGCAAAAAGCTTGAAATCTGTTTCATACATTTCTAAAATTATTCCAGGAAGGCTTGCTTTCTACGGGATCAGATACTCTGGTATTAGGAACTGCCTAAAATGGGCAGCCTTTTAGTTAAAAACAAAACCAGTTTAATTAGATTGAAATGAGTGAAGGTCAGTGTCCCAGAACATGCTCTGCTTTGCTTTATGCCTCCTGTTTCTGTATATCTGCTCATCATTTTACCAGCTCAGCAATTTCCTCATCTAGCACTACAAAGAAATGTCTGTAACGCAGAGCTTCCTGCGGCAGCCCGGCTTCTTTTCTTGACTTACTTTGCTCCTCCTTTGCTCTTCCTTTGTAAAGGATAATATGATATTTTATCTTTATTCCTCTTCTTGTTTTTCTATAACTTTTTCATAGTTCTAGAAATATATTTATCATTTTTAGTTATTATATTTTTAGCATACATTGGGCTACATCCTATCATAAACATTTCCATTGCAAGTAATTCTGTATAATTGGGACTCTAAATTTTATTTCACATCAGCTAATTTATTAAGCAATATCAAAAACAAAGGAAGCAAAAAGAAAATTAAAAACAGCGGAAGTTATATTATGATGCAAAGAAGTGGGAAAAGTAAAGAAATTTTAGAAAGGATTAATTGCATTTTTAATGGGAAACTGATTGGATATACTGTATAGTGGGAACTGCATTGTGAGACTAAATTCCTGTTAAGGCTAAGTGCCCACGAAGCAGAAATGCTCCGGATTTTTTCTACATCTCCCTGGCAGGAAAAACACATGCAGATTTTACATGCGCTTTTCCTGCCAGGTAGAAGCGTTTGTGAAGCGTTTTTGCATGCATTTCCGCATGTGGGATGTAAAGCGCTTTTCCAAGCGATGTTAGCATAACTTGGAAAAGTGCTTGACAGCTTTGTCACACTATATACACTGTGTTCCAAATTATTATGCAAATAATATTTTTGTCAGATTTTCCCAAATTACCTATATGAATTGCAGTCATTGTAATTTTCCAGTCTAATAACTATTAGAGTACAATTGAAAGGTTTTTGTACAAACTGCCTATGATAACAGTATATTTTTTAAAAAATAAAAAACTCAAACTGCACTTAAAATGCTTGTTCCAAATTATTATGCACAGCAGAGTTTTCAACCTTTTCATTTTAATAAAGAACAAAAAAATGGTCATTTTTGAAATTATAAGTATTAGCAGGATATTACAAACTGAAATCAAACAGTTTTCAACTCAAAACTTTATTCTAGATGATGTAACATTTGCACATAGGACCCCTTGTTCGAAAGTAGCTTCTGAACTCTCTCGTCCATTGAATTTGTCAGGTTTTGGATGGTTTCTGCTTTAATTGTTTTGACATGCGGACACCGGTGAACAAATGCCGGATTCACCGCAGGGGTCCCCCGAGTACCGCGGCCGCTGAGGTCAGCCGGGATCTGCTTGTGGTACTGAGTGACTTCACAATACCCGACATTGAACGTCAACCGACAAGGTCCAGACCCCGCTATCCAAGGCGCGAGAGACCGCCTCCAACTGCCGAGCAAAGAGGAGATAACAGAGAACTGTGTCAGTGGAGTCACGCTAGCAGAAACAGGGGAGCTGCATCGCTGAACAGGGCCGACACTTGGGAAGGGGACGGGCGAAGTGGAAAAAGCCAAACTAGATTTAATTGACTTTGTTAGAAAAAGACTTGCGGCTAGAGATGAGCGTTGTTCTACTCGAACTGTTCGCCAATCTCAAATTCGAGCTGTTTTGGGCGGTGTTCGAGCCGGTCGGCGAACACGAACAATTTGAGAAAAATTCGGCTGTTCGAGGTTATGTTCGATAACTGTTCGTGCACCAAAATCATAACTGGATTTTTTCTCAGTAATGATGAAAATTAATGTTAATACGCAGTTTGAGTGTACAGCGGGGCGGGGGGAGGGGCAGGGGATGGATCTCTGCAGGAACAATGAAGATCTCCATTTTTTTTTCTCTTTCCCGCATTTGCAGTGGGGAGGTGCAATCTGTCAGCCTATCAGCAGCGCACACACGGAGCGAAGTGCTTTTTTTCACACAAGCAAGGGCATGTGTGATTGGCAGTGTATGTCACATGTCCTTGCCCTATAAGACCAAGCCATTTTCCCCGTCGCCACCATTTTCTCACTGCTGCAGCTGCGTGTTAGACGGCACCGCTGTTGCTGTGTGCGCTATACCTTGTTAATTTCAAGCCAATTTTCGCACAAATATACAGATAGCTTGGGAGTAGGGAATAGTTGTGATTGCAGTCCTTTTAAGGACTAGGTTACAGCATTTCCTACGACTTTTATCAGGCAGGTCTGTGCTCTTAAATAGATAGATTGTGGGAGTAAAGACTAATTGTAATTGGAGTCCTTTTCAGGACTAGGTTACATCAGTTCCTATCAGTTTTTGCCAGGCAGGTCTGTGCCAGTGCTGTGCAAGTTTTTTTCACAGCATTTGGCTGAATCTAGCAAAGCTAATCCTTTTTGGCCTATTGCAGAGTGTGTTAGTCAGTGGAGTAGCCTATCTGTGTTGCAAGATATACCACCTGTGCATAGAATACCAATTTTTTTACTGCACCTAGTGAAGTAAAATCTTTTGGGCATAGCATCATTCTATTAGTCCATCTATACTGACCTCCATCAGGTTGCAAACTGAATATAATTTTTTTCTGCATCTAGCTCTGAAAAAATATTTGGGCTTCTAGCAGTGTGTGGGACTTGGTCTATTAGTCCATCTATACTGACCTCCATCAGGTTGCAAATTAAAAATAATTTTTTTCTTCATTTATCTCTGAAAAAATATTTGGGCTTCTAGCAGCGTGTGGGACTTGATCTATTAGTCCATCTATACTGACCTCCATCAGGTTGCAAATTAAAAATAATTTTTTTCTGCATCTAGCTCTGAAAAAATATTTGGGCTTCTAGCAGTGTGTGGGACTTGGTCTAATAGTCCATCTATACTGACCTCTATCAGGTTGCAAATTAAAAATAATTTTTTTCTGCATCTAGCTCTGAAAAAATATTTGGGCTTCTAGCAGTGTGTGGGACTTGGTCTATTAGTCCATCTATACTGACCTCCATCAGGTTGCAAATTAAAAATAATTTTTTTCTTCATTTATCTCTGAAAAAATATTTGGGCTTCTAGCAGCGTGTGGGACTTGTTCTATTAGTCCATCTATACTGACCTCCATCAGGTTGCAAATTAAAAATAATTTTTTTCTGCATCTAGCTCTGAAAAAATATTTGGGCTTCTAGCAGTGTGTGGGACTTGGTCTATTAGTCCATCTATACTGACCTCCATCAGGTTGCAAATTAAAAATAATTTTTTTCTGCATCTAGCTCTGAAAAAATATTTGGGCTTCTAGCAGTGTGTGGGACTTGGTCTATTAGTCCATCTATACTGACCTCCATCAGGTTGCAAATTGAATAAAAAAATTTTCTGCATCTAGCTCTGAAAAAATATTTGGGCTTCTAGCGGTGTGTGGGACTTGGTCTATTAGTCCATCTATACTGACCTCCATCAGGTTGCAAATTAAAAATAATTTTTTTCTGCATCTAGCTCTGAAAAAATATTTGGGCTTCTAGCAGTGTGTGGGACTTGGTCTATTAGTCCATCTATACTGACCTCCATCAGGTTGCAAATTAAAAATAATTTTTTTCTTCATTTAGCTCTGAAAAAATATTTGGGCTTCTAGCAGTGTGTGGGACTTGTTCTATTAGTCCTTCTATACTGACCTCCAGCAGGTTGCAAATTGAATATAATTTTTTTCTGCATCTAGCTCTGAAAAAATATTTGGGCTTCTAGCGGTGTGTGGGACTTGGTCTATTAGTCCATCTATACTGACCTCCATCAGGTTGCAAATTAAAAATAATTTTTTTCTGCATCTAGCTCTGAAAAAATATTTGGGCTTCTAGCAGTGTGTTGGACTTGGTCTATTAGTCCATCTATACTGACCTCCATCAGGTTGCAAATTAAAAATAATTTTTTTCTGCATCTAGCTCTGAAAAAATATTTGGGCTTCTAGCAGTGTGTGGGACTTGGTCTATTAGTCCATCTATACTGACCTCCATCAGGTTGCAAATTGAATAAAAAAATTTTCTGCATCTAGCTCTGAAAAAATATTTGGGCTTCTAGCGGTGTGCGGGACTTGGTCTATTAGTCCATCTATACTGACCTCCATCAGGTTGCAAATTAAAAATAATTTTTTTCTGCATCTAACCCAGCCAATAGTTTTGGCCTAATACCACAGTTTGGCCACTCAGCTCTGCTCGGTTACCATCCATTGTTTTTTTGTGCAAACAACTCCAGAGTTGTGAATTAGTTAACCACCAAAATGAGTGGAAAAAGGCCTGCTGCTGGTGGAAAGGGGAATAGGCGTGTTGGGAAGGGGAAAAAAGGTTGTGTCCGTGGGGTAGGTGCAGAAGAAAGACCATCTTCCAGCCAAACTAAAATGTCTACTTCTTTTAGCGGACAATGTGATAAGATCCCTTTCTTACGGCCACGCCAATCGCTACAAATTCCAGATGAGGCACAAAAACAGCAGGTGCTTCAACGGATATCAAGTGCTCCTTTAAGTGGGCTCTCCTCCACATCAACTTCAACATCACAAATACTCCAGTCCTCAAAGGTGTCACCCAAATCGCACTTGCTTCCTCACAGCTCCCAAATCTCCAGCTGCCCGTCTGAGTATGAGGTAGAACAGATGGTTGAGTCTGCAGAGCTGTTTACTCATACTATAGCCTGGGAATCAGAGGTCGACTCCAGCGCTTCTGTGAATCCAGACGAGGAAATGATCTGCACTGATGCCCAGAATCTTTATGAGTCGGATCCAGGACCAGACGCAGAAGGTTCTGACCATAATGTAGACCCTCATTCCCAAACTGTAACTCCTGTTGGTGGAGACAATGAGGAAGACGATGATAAGACTCAAATACCTGATTGGAGCGACAACTTTAGTTTTTTGTCAGGGCAGGAACAGGTTGGCTCTGAGGACGACGGGTGTGATAACGCACAGGGTGATGATGATGAGGTCGGAGATCCCACTTACTGTCAACCCACAGTCAGCCAAGAGATGAGGTCAGCAGAGGAGGTGGAGGAAGATGCTAGTGACGACGAGGTCAGGTTGCGCCTTCCTGGACAGAGACGTAGTACTGGAAGCACGTCAACAACTGCATCCTCAAACACAACTCTGCCTCTCACCACAAGTCGTGGTGGCTCTTCAGGTCGCATGGGTGCTAAGCCTTGCATAGCCTGGGCATTTTTTCAGATCGATAAAGATGACCCAACTCGTGTTATCTGTAACATTTGTCAGCAAAAGCTAAGTAGAGGCCAAAAAATACATAGTTTGAGTACTTCATGCATGAACCGGCACATGGACATGAAGCATAAGTTGCAGTGGGAAGCTCAGTGTGCTACAATGCGGCCTAGCCGGCCGGGCCAACCACCGTCTGCCATATCTTGTGCATCCGCGGCCTCTTCATCCTCTGTGACTGGGGGGACAGCAGTCACACCTGTTTTGGGGCGCAGACCTGCCACCTCTTTACCCGCAACAGCCAGCGTGATTGTCAGGTCATCATTTTCTTTGGAGGTGGTAACACCAGCTGGTCTTGAGCGCTGTCCGACATCGATAGCACCACCTTTGGATCAAGGCAACCTAACATGTCCGCCTGCATCTTCCTCACAGACCGGCAGTTTGCCGGGGACACCCTTATCAACCCCGTCTAAGCACAATAGCCAGCCCTCGGTCCCTCAGATGTGGACAAGTAAAAGACCATTTCCTCCTAGCCATGAGAAAGCTAAGAGGTTGAATTTCACCATCTGCAAGCTCTTGGCTACAGAAATGCTGCCTTTCCGCCTGGTGGACACAGAGGATTTTCGAGACCTTATGTCCGTCGCAGTGCCCCAGTACCAGATGCCCAGTCGGCACTACTTCTCAAAGAAAGGTGTGCCTGCGCTCCACCAGCATGTCGCACACAACATCACCGCTTCTTTGAGAAACTCTGTGTGTGACAGGGTACATTTCACCACAGACACTTGGACGAGTAGGCATGGACAGGGGCGTTACATGTCGCTGACTGGGCACTGGGTAACTATGGTGACAGCAGGACAAGGGGCTGCTGTCCAAGTCTTGCCGTCCCCACGAGTTGTGCGTCAATCCTCTTTATGTCAAAGTTCCTCCACTGCTTCTGCCTCCTCAACCTCCTCTCGGTCTTCCACCTGCACCCAAAGCCTGTCTGGTCATGCCACAAGCTTTCTAACTGCGCAGAAGGGATCCTGCACACCTCCTTACTATGCTGGCAGTAGGGCTCAACGTCATCAGGCGGTTTTTACATTGAAATGTCTGGGAAATGTGAGTCACACAGCTGAGGAGTTGTGGTCAGCTCTGGAGAACCAATTTCATGAATGGTTGTCTCCACTGGACCTGAAACCAGGGAAGGCCGTGTGCGACAATGCTGCAAACCTGGGTGCGGCCCTTCGCCGGGGCAATGTCACACACGTGCCTTGTATGGCTCACGTGTTGAACCTGGTTGTCCAGCAATTTTTAGCCCACTATCCCAGACTAGATGGCCTTCTGCAGAGGGCACGGTCGCTGTGTGCTCACTTCCGCCGTTCGCATCCCGCAGCTCAGCGACTTACATCTCTACAGAAGTTGTTGGGCCTGCCACTTCACCGGCTAAAATGCGATGTGCCTACCCGGTGGAATTCAACTCTGCACATGTTGCAGCGACTGTGGCAGCACCGACAAGCCCTGGTGCAATACGTTCTGACATATAGCCTGGGCCAACGAGATTCAGAGGTGGGGCAAATCACGCTGGAGGAGTGGTCTCAGATCAGGGACCTATGCACCCTTCTGCACAGTTTTGAAATGGCGACGAAGATGTTTAGTGCTGACGATGCCATTATCAGCATGACTATTCCGGTGATTTACATGCTGGAGCACATGTTAAACAGAATTCGGAGTCAGGTGGTGGCACAAGAGGAGGTGGAGGAAGTAGAGGAGGAGGAGTTGTATGCGGAAGGGCTAACATCTGCAAGGTCCAGACGGTCGGCAGCACCAAGGCGGCAGGCATGTGAGGGTGGGGGAGATGATTTTACCAGGGCGCATGGTAGCAGCCAAACTAGTGAGGAAGGTGCAGGAGCCCAGGAAGAAGTGGAGGACGAACTGATGGAAGACTCATCAGATGAGGGAGACCTTGATCACATTTCTGTTGTGCGAGGTTGGGGGGAGAGGACAGAGGAAGGAAGCATGATTGTTACCTCGCCACCAACACAACAGGGACTTGGTGCTCCTGGATGCGCAACACACATGAGTGCCTTCTTGCTGCACTACCTGCAACATGACCCTCGAATTGTGAGAATTAGAAATAATCCTGACTACTGGGTTGCCACACTGTTAGATCCCCGGTACAAAAGTAAATTTGCAGAAATTATTCCTGCCATAGAAAGGGATGCACGCATGCAGGAGTATCAGCAGAGACTGTTGCAGAATCTTACATGTGCTTTTCCACAAAATACCAGTGGTGCACGTAGTGAATCTCACAGTTCCAACTTGCCAACCGTGGGACCGTCAAGTGTTCCGCACTCAAACCGTAACAGAACCACAGTATCTGCTGGTAACATCAATTTTGCGGAATCATTTCACCACTTTTTTAGCCCATCCTTTGCAAGGCCACAGGAGACAAGAAGTCTGACACATAGTCAACGCCTAGAGACGATGGTACAGGAGTATCTCCAAGTAAACATTGAAGCCACGACTGTGTCACTGGACCCTTGCTCTTTTTGGGCTTCCAATCTGGATAAATGGCCGGAGCTAGCCACTTACGCCTTGGAGATCTTGTCATGCCCCGCAGCCAGCGTTCTGTCTGAACGTGTGTTCAGCGCTGCTGGTGGTGTGCTGACAGATAAGCGCACGCGGCTCTCCACTGATAATGTAGACAGACTCACGTTCATAAAGATGAACAAATCATGGATCCGAAACGACTTTTCTACCCCTGTGTCATCCTGGGGAGAGTAAAAGCTTGATGATTGGTTAAAATCACCCTACCAACCGTTTTAAGCTTTCAAATTACTAATCATGTTTATCTGTATCTTGACTGGAAAATAATTTGGGCTTTGTAGCAGTGTGCAGCACTGATCCTATTAGGCCATCTATAATAAGCTTCACCAGATTTATAATTAAAAATAATTTTTAGCTGCATCCAGCCCGGAAAATAATTTTGGGGCTCCGAGATGCGCAAGACACATAAGTGCCTTCTTGCTGCACTACCTGCAGCATGACCCTCATATTGTCAGAATTCGAAGTAATCATGACTACTGGGTTGCCACACTCTTAGATCCCCCAAACTTTTCGATCAACCTTTTCATTTTAATAAAGACCAAAAAAATGGTCATTTTTGAAATTATAAGCATTAGCAGGTTGTTAGAAACTGAAATCAAACAGTTTTCAACTCAAAACTTTATTCTAGGTGATGTTACATTTTCACATAGGACCCCTTGTTCGAAAGGAGCTTCTGAACTCTCTCGTCCATTGAATTTGTCAGGTTTTGGATGGTTTCTGCTTCAATTGTTTTGCATGAGGACAGAATACCCTCCCAGAGCTGTTGCTTAGATGTGAACTGCCTCCCGCCATCATAGACACTCCTTTTAATGATGCTCCAAAGGTTCTGAATGGGGTAGAGGTCAGGGGAGCATGGGGGTCACACCATAAGATTGTCCCCTTTTATGCCCATATCAGCCAGAGATGCAGATGTTTTATGTGCAGCATGAGATGGTGCATTATCATGCAGAAAAATGATCTTGCTGTGAAATACACGGTTCTTCTTCTTGAACCATGGCAGGAAGTGCTGTTTGAGAAAATCCACATACATTATGGAGTTCATCTTTAGCGCCTTCAGGGATCCTAAAGGGGCCAACAATCTCTCTCCCCATGATTCCAGCCCAAAACATTACTCCACCTCCTCCTTGTTGGCGCTGCAGCCGTGTTTGCGTGGGGTGTCCATCAACCAGCCATCCTCCACTCCATTCATCTGGACCATCGAGCGCTGCACGGCACTCATCCGTGAACAAAACAGTTTTGAAATCAGTCTTCATGTAATGTTTGGCCCACTGGAGCCATTTCTGCTTGTGTGAAGTGGATAGAGGAGGTCGACAGGATGGCGTATGCACTGCTGCAAACCTCTGAAGGACCCTGCATCTTGTTGTTCGGGGGACGTTGGAGGCACAAGCAGCTTCAAAAACTTGTCTGCTGCTATGTCAAGGCTTTTTTGCCGCTGCTCTTTCAACCTGACGTAATTGCCTGTAGGAAAGAGTCCTCAATTTGCCCTTATCAGCACGCACACGTGTGTACTGTGAATCAGCTACATACTTCTTGATTGCCAAGACACTTCATCCTGATCATCGCACAATGTTGATTGTAGTCATGCCTTGACCTAAACACTCCACAATTTCTTGCTTCTCAGCAGCCGACACATCCTTTTTCTTTCCCATTTTGGCAGAAAATGTAGGCTGCTTAATAATGTGAGAGAGCCTTCTTAAGTAGTCTTGCCTTTCATTGGACACACCTGCCAAACTAATTAGCACAGGTGTCTGCAATTGCTTACAGTGATATAAAGAGCCCTGACACACATCACCATCAATGAGTTTAACTGACAAACAAACAAATTCTTCCCTTATCACTCCTAAACACTTTTTGCATAATAATTTGGAACGCGGTGTACATGTGCTTTTCCACAAAACACCAGTGGTTCACGTAGTGAATCTTACAGTTCTAACTTGCCAACCGTGGTCTGTATGGAATTGTTCAATAAAGGGCCCAAAATTAAGATAACATAGATGGGAGAGGTCTCTATGAATAGGAATTCCTAAGTATTTGATACCCTGTGAGGGCCAGGCAAAGGGAAAGTTGGACTGGATGGAATCCTATATGGATTTAGGGAGGGAGACATCGAGGGCCTCAGACTTCGCTGCATTGATTTTAAAATTTTACCATGTAACAAAGTGATCTATTTCAGCCATAACAGCAGGGATGGATATATGTGATTGAGTGATATATACTAGGACATCATCAGCAAATAGAGAGCACTTGTACTCGGTGCCTCCCACCTCAATCCACCTAATATTGGGGTTATGGCGAATTGATGAGAGCAGGTGCTCCGTCACTAGGATGTATAAGAGAGGGGACAGAGGACATCCCTGCCTTGTCCCATTGGTGATTGTGAAAGGTGATGAAAATGTTCTGACGCACCCCCTGGGCCTTGGGACACCCGGAGCCGGACCCTTTTTGGTGGATGCTGGTAGTTGTAGTCTTCGTGGCGGCGATCCGGTTCCGTGGCTCAGGGCGGTCAAACCAGTGGCGGAACTATTTATGTGGTTTTGATGTTTAAATGTCCGACTACGCCACCCGTGGATTGCGGTCAGAGTGAACCGCCGCTACAGGGCAGACCGCTAAGGCTGGTGTTGTGGGTGCAGCAGAGCGTAGCATAACTCCCCACGGGAGGAGTATAGCCTCAGGGCAGTGTATGCGGAGGATGGGGGTGATGGTGCAGGGCAGCAGCAGTAACGATACGGAGTCAGTGATGCAGTTCAGGGCCTTTACTCACAGTTCTTATTATCCAGACCACGTCTGCAGGTAACGGCTGCCCACGTCGTACTGTGCTCACCAGGTGAGGGGCTCAGACAACTCCCAGATAACTTTGGAGCGCTTCACAGGACCCCCTTTGTGTGTCCTTTGTCTGGCCTTTCTTACCAACACTTCTGTACGGCTGCCTCGGGCCTCCTCTTGGTAAACTTGGCGCCAGTTTCCCTGACCCTATGTGGTGCCTTCCTAGCGGGTGGAGCAAGGGGCTGCGCCATATAAAATGTCAGAGCCTCCGGTTTCTAGCTGAGGGTCGTTTCCTGCCTCCACTAGTTCGGGGACCGGTCTCCCCCTTTGGCCTGACCCCTCCACGCAGGTGGATTCGGGCGTGCGGTGGCGACTCGCCCGTCCGCACCCCTGGGATCCCTTCATTCCTCGTTCCTGGAGCCTTCTCCGCTCCTCTTCCTTCCTTCTCCCTCTTGCAGGCCTGGGCCTCTGTTACTAGGCCCGCCTCCGGAGCAGAGCTCATGCAGAGCCCCTGCTCCCTGCCACTTCTGCTCAGACTTCTCTGCACTGAACTAAGATGGTGCCCACCTTTTATACTCCCTTCTCAATGCACCCAGGAACTGCTTCCTCCCTGCTCCTGCACTGCAGGGTTCCCCTTCCTCAGTGTTCCCTCCCCCCACTCCAGCCAGGGACAGGGACTGTCGTGCCCATCTCAGGGGCATATTGGTCGCCCTGCCCCACGGCAATGTGGTGTAATGCATGCAGGTGTCGGGTCCTGATCCACACTCCATCCTTATCTGAGAGTGAGATATCACACCTCTGGGTGAGGTGCAATACGTCTGTTGCAACCGAGCCCTCGGTGCTACAGTTCCATTTATCTTCAGCCTAGGTGACGTATTGTGATACAGGGCCGTGATTTTGGCTATAAAAGGGTCCCCTAGACCCCTACCCCAAGCTTTTTAAGAGAATCATATATGGCGTGCCAGGAGACTCTATGGAATGCTTTCTCAGCATCCAACGAGAGTATCTACTTACAAATTTTTAACTGCATCTAGCCCAGGAAATACTTTGTGCCTAGTAGCAGTGTCTGCTAGTCAGCGGATTATCCCGGCTGTTAAGCAAGCTACACCACCTGTAGTTTGGACACTTAATTTTTTCAAAGGAAATGCTTCGGGACCACGGGATACTCAGTGAAGAGCATCAGGAGGCACCCCAAGGCATAGGGGCTGGGACTGGCACTAGGATGCCTTGCAGTGGACAGCCGAGCTCGATCCTTATAAAAGCTTTTTAACTGCAGCAGCTTTAGTGGACGCTACTGGAGCTGGAATTACGCGGCTGCTGGCATGAGACTTGCCCTCCAATAGATCCTTGTAAATGGATTTAAAGTGTATTCATTCAAATTAGAGGGACAATTTAAATTAAAAAGCTTAGAGCTGCCTCCACCACAGGGGGGCTCTCTCGACCCACCAGCGGACAGGCACCAGTATTGGGAGAGGGGGGCTGGCCGTCAGGGTTCACCGCGGCTCTGGCACAAACCCGGCGACATGGAGGTGGCACGGGCAGGAGCGGACTGGCCGTCTCGGCTTCTCACTTTTTGGATTTTAGAAGGGCATGACATGCCTATATCTGTGTCTCCCCCTCCTTTTACTCCTCCACCTCTTTTCTTTTCGCATGACTATATGTACTTGTCACTTTTCCATGTGTTAGTTGTGTCTTCTGAGCAGTTTGTCAGCTTTTGGACACCTTTGAAGGTGTTTTCTATGTGTTTCTATGTGTTTTTGTTTGCCTGCCATTGGTTTTAACGGTGTTCGAAGGTGTTCGACGAACAGTTCGACGAACAGTTCGGCGAACACACGGGTGTTCGACGAACCGAACTCGAACACTACGGGGGTGGCTCAACACTACTTGCGGCCCAGCAAGAATAACCGGTGATCCCCGCTAGGGCCATTCACGGAGTTAAAGAACTGCTGTGGTTACTCCCACGCCAGGGCGCATCACATTATTCTGGGAGATTGTTCATTGTTATTGTGAATTACCTGATCATTCTTCTTACTAACCCCTTGTTTACAGCCTGGTTTTATATATATATATATATATATATATATATATATATATATATATATATATATTATATATATACAGTACAGACCAAAAGTTTGGACACACCTTCTCATTTAAAGATTTTTTCTGTATTTTCATAACTATGAAAATTGTACATTCAAACTGAAGGCATCAAAACTATGAATTAACACATGTGGAAATATATACTTAACAAAAAAGTGTGAAACAACTGAAAATATGTCTTATATTCTAGGTTCTTCTAAGTAGCCACCTTTTGCTTTGATGACTGCTTTGCACACTCTTGGCATTCTCTTGATGAGCTTCAAGAGGTAGTCACTGGAAATGATTTTCACTTCACAGGTGTGCCCTGTCAGGTTTAATAAGTGGGATTTCCTGCCTTATAAATGGGGTTGGGACCATCAGTTGTGTTGTGCAGAAGTCTGGAGGATACACAGCTGATAGTCCTACTGAATAGACTGTTAGAATTTGTATTATGGTAAGAAAAAAGCAGCTAAGTAAAGAAAAACGAATGGCCATCATCACTTTAAGAAATGAAGGTCAGTCAGTCTGAAAAATTGGGCAAACTTTGAAAGTGTCCCCAAGTGCAGTTGCAAAAACCATCAAGCGCTACAAAGAAACTGGCTCACATGAGGACCGCCCCAGGAAAGGAAGACCAAGAGTCACCTCTGCTTCTGAGGATAAATTTATCCGAGTCACCAGCCTCAGAAATCGCAGGTTAACAGCAGCTCAGATTAGAGACCAGGTCAATGCCACACAGAGTTCTAGCAGCAGACACATCTCTTCAACAACTGTTAAGAGGAGACTTTGTGCAGCAGGCCTTCATGGTAAAATAGCTGCTAGGAAACCACTGCTAAGGACAGGCAACAAGCAGAAGAGACTTGTTTGGGCTAAAGAACACAAGGAATGGACATTAGACCAGTGCAAATCTGTGCTTTGGTCTGATGAGTCCAAATTTGAGATCTTTGGTTCCAACCACCGTGTCTTTGTGCGACGCAGAAAAGGAGAACAGATGGACTCTACATGCCTGGTTCCCACTGTGAAGCATGGATGAGGAGGTGTGATGGTGTGGGGGTGCTTTGCTGGTGACACTGTTGGGGATTTATTCAAAATTGAAGGTATACTGAACCAGCATGGCTACCACAGCATCTTGCAGCGGCATGCTATTCCATCCGGTTTGCGTTTAGTTGGACCATCATTTATTTTTCAACAGGACAATGACCCCAAACACACTTCCAGGCTGTGTAAGGGCTATTTGACCAAGAAGGAGAGTGATGGGGTGCTACGCCAGATGACCTGGCCTCCACAGTCGCCAGACCTGAACCCAATCGAGATGATTTGGGGTGAGCTGGATGGCAGAGTGAAGGCAAAAGGGCCAACAAGTGCTAAGCATCTCTGGGAACTCATTCAAGATTGTTGGAAGGCCATTTCCGGTGACTACCTCTTGAAGCTCATCAAGAGAATGCCTAAAGTGTGCAAAGCAGTCATCAAAGCAAAAGGTGGCTACTTTGAAGAACCTAGAATATAAGACATATTTTCAGTTGTTTCACACTTTTTTGTTAAGTATATAATTCCACATGTGTTAATTCATAGTTTTGATGCCTTCAGTGTGAATGTACAATTTTCATAGTCATGAAAATACAGAAAAATCTTTAAATGAGAAGGTGTGTCCAAACTTTTGGTCTGTACTGTATATATATATATATATATATATATATATAGATATATATATCAATTATTTTTACACATCTCTGACTGTCCTCACTTCGTGTCTCTGCGCGTTGCATTTCGGCCACCTGCTTTACACTTTAATGAGCTACTAATAAAATTGTTTTCGCTGTATAAACATTCTGCATGACTCTTTAAATTCCTCCATATGCTATATCTTTAGTTTATATCTTATTGCATCACCATAGCCTCCTTACATATTAATTATTTCTTACCATAGTGGAGCTAATAGAAGGTAAAGACGGCGGTGGGTAAGTAGAAGACTAGTGTCAGGGCCTTTAAATTAGAAGCACTACTCCAGCACTGCAATAAAAATACAACACTGGAGTGGTGCTTTAACGGTATCATCACTTTTGTCCAGGGAGTTTCCATTATTATCTTTTATTTATATTTTTTTGTCCACGTGTGTAGATATAGATATTTATATATAGTTACATGTAAATAAAAATACAAGTGCTATAACTCATACATGCGGTATTATAGCATATGTATCTCTATTGCTTACACAAGATAATTATATGTTACATATACCATATTTCATATATATATACTGTACACATAAATATATGTGTATATATATATATATATACATATATATATATATATATATATACAAATATATGTATTTTTTTCCTTCTTTATTGCTTACATTAGAATTTATATATCATAAATCAGGGAAAAATAATTGCATTGATGTCAACTCTGTTTGATGACTACATTATTGGTGGAGATCTTGACACCCATTACACAATCCACAGGAGGATAACCTTGTAACAACATTTAAGGATACACAGCTCAGACACTCACTATTTCACAGCCACTATAGAACAGGGTTTTGTATACTTATGCTTAAATGGCAGTCTCTGCATTAAATTTACAACTAATTGTTGCATCTAATTAGCTATATCTACTTATTTCCACTTCCTATGAAATTTCTACTTCCAGTTTTTACATTGTCAAAAAATGATTAGTTTTTAACTAATTTCATAAACATTTTGTGTTTATGTGTTTATGAGTCTGCCCATGAGTGATGCTAGGGTAGATGAGTCACATCAAGAAGAGTAGTTGTATTGATCTATGTAGACTAGCCACATAGGCAATGTAGAGGGCAGTAGAAGAGGAGATACAACAACTGAATAGCTGGGCTTGGCATGGTGTGGACGTTCTACTAAAAAGGAAAAGGACATTCTACTAAAAATGAATGTCTTTTGGAGAGACTGTGAAGCCATGAGATGGATGTCAGACCTGAAAGTAGGCTGATTATCTAAAATGAGGAGAACTACCATTCAACTGTCTAAAATTTGTTCATTACCCACATTCCCGTTGTCACCAAGAAGCCACTGCATTATGGAAATATTCAACTAGCCTCTTATGGAGCATTGATCAGATCTATTTAATGTAACCTCTATTCTTTTATGAAAGCACTGGGTCCATGAGTTTTCTGGTTCACCTTGCGGCATGGGTTGCATTATCACCCTCAATACAATAAAGCTGGACAAAAATAACACAAGATTATACAATAGGTGATGCAGACATCTTAGTTCATTTTCCTTAATCTTCTCAAAGACACAGAAACAGTCAAATGTGTTCATTTGGCTTCCTGTGATAGAGGTGACAGAAATCACTATTCATGGCAATACTGGGTGTCTAAGAGGCAAATCCCTTTTCTTTTACCCTAAGCTTCCTGGTGATATTTGCTCTGCCTCAGTCTTTTACTTGAATATTGTTATAGACGGCAGGAAGAACTACTTTGCTGCAAGATAAGCATTGAGTTCTTAGTATATTCTTGGGTATATAGACAATAATATGTACAATGTATGCAACTGAACATTATAAAGTTGGTTCTGTTCTTAGTGCCACTTAAAATAAATTACAGTAAGTCTTTGATTTCAATCAAACAAATGTTCAGTAGCTGTGTAAACTACATTGCGTGACTGTTATGTTAATGCTTATATTTTAAACCATATTATGAAATATAATTGTAAGACAGGAATTTATCTTTAGACATGGAAATGTCACTTAATTTGTCCTTGAGTAAAATGCAGCTAGTCCCTAGTAAATGTGTTTCCTACACTAGGAGATATTTTATTAATCACTGTGACCAATAACATTACTAGATCTACAAATTCAGGAGAGCAGTGGCCAGAAATCAAATCACTTTGGTTTAAATAATTAAATTAAGAAAGAGGAATAGCGGTATAAATGCAAGTAGGGATATCAACCTTTTTGATGATCTCCCTTTGGAGTTCCTTACACTTGAAGATGTATTACATATTCCATACTGGCACACTCATTGTGTGATATGAACAATGATCCCCATACATCAAACCCTAACTCCTTTCATCCAGTCTCATCATGCTAATTTGGTTGCTCAAAATAATGCCCATCTCTTTATTACAGAAACTCATTTGATGTCCTTGTATACCTCTGATGGATGCGAGTTGACATTAACCAATTTCTAGCATTCATCACTTTTTGCGTGCTGAACACAGTCTCCCCATTCACAGTAACATAATATGATCTATTGTAATAATGAGATATTTCAGTGCATCTACTTCATTAAGGTGATTGAGCAACTCCGTTAGCCAAATGTTCTTGTTGATGTCACCTTTTATTTAATTTAAAGGAGCACTGTCTGCAAAATAAAACTTTTTTCTATTGTTTTTCATATTTACTAATGCTACAAACAACAGAAAAAGAAACACACAATTAAGATAAAAGTCACTTCTTCCCTTCTTACTACCACTAATCTACCTTCTCTACCAGGGATATACAGTACTGTGCAATTGTTTATTTTTATTAATTAACAAAATACACAATAAATGAACTACATCTAAATCAAATCAATATTTGTGTGACCACCTTTGCCTTCAAAAGAGCATAGTTTCTTCTAGGTACAGTTGCATATATTCTTTGAAGGAACTCAGCAGGGACGTTTTCCAAACATCTTGAAGATCTAACCTTCCGTGGGTGTAGACTTGCATAAGTCCTATTTCTCTTCATGAAATCCTAATCACACTCAATGATGTTGTGATCAGGGCTCTGTGGGGGCCATAATATCACTTCCAGCACTCAATTGTTTCCTTCTTGTCATAGGTCATAACCATGGCAAGCCTGAGCACAGCAACAAGACACACGTTAGTCATACTACATAATCAAAAGATTTCAAAACAGAATTGGGTTTCTGCGAGATTTGCTCTTCAAGCTTTTTTTAATAGCAGTAAGAAATGGGTAACCTTGAGGACCACAGACAATGTGCTCAGCCAAGGAAACAGTGCAGTAGATGAAAGACACATCATGCTTACTTCCCTTCGAAATCAGAAGATGTCCAGCAGTGTCTTCGGTTCAGAACTGGCAGCAACCATTGGGACCCATCTACACCCATCTACTATTCAGAGATGTCTAATTAGGAGAGGTATTCATGGAAGGATTGTGACCACAGCCAGAGTGCTTTGACGTGGAAACAATGGCAAGTGACTCAACTATGAAAAACATAAGAACTGAGGTGCAGAAAAATGTCATCAGGTGCTTTGGACTGATGAGTCAAAATATGAATTATTTGTCTGTAACACAAGGCATTTTGTTCACCACAAGCTGTAGCATGGTACAATAACGTATGTCTGTAGGTAATAGTAAAACAAATGGAATTGGGGATTTAGCCAGGATTAATGGTGTTCTCAATACTGAAAAAAACAGGCAGATACTTATCTATCATGCAATACTATCAGGGAAACATCCGTTTGGCTCCAAATTTATTCTGCAGAAGACCAATGATTCCAAGCATATAGGCAATGTCATTAGGAAATATGTTCTGCGTAAGAAGAATAAGGAGTCCAGGAAGTGAGAATATCGCCCCATTGAGCCCTGATCTCAACATCATCGAGTTTGTCTCAGATTACATGAAGAGACAAGAATTTGCCCAAGCTTATATCCACAGACGATTTGTGGTTAGTTCTCTAAGATGTTTGGAACAACTTCTTTGCCAAGTTACTTCAAAAACTGTGTGCAAGTGTACCTAGAAGAATTGATGCTGCTTTGAAGGTAAAGGGTGCAAAGGGTGGTCACACTAAATATTGATTTGATTTAGATTTTTCTTTTGTTCATTCACTTTGCTTTTTGCTAATTGTTAAAAATAAACTACTGCACTTTTTCAACACCTACAGGAGTGTTCAAAATAATAGAAGTGTGCTCAAAAACATGAGTTAAGCACAAAATCTTTATACTATTTCCATGCATTGGGAACATTGCACACTGTATTTTAATTCAAAACGTGAATTTTTAGAACTGCTTCACATCAATGTTGCATAGAGTCAACCAACTTCTGGCAACTGTCAACTGTTATTCCAGCCCAGGATGCTTTGACTACATCCCACAATTTTTTGGAATTTATTGGCTTTGCCTCAAAAATGACATTTTTGATGTCACCCCACAAGTGTTCTATCAGATTAAGGACTGGGGATTGGGCTGGCCACTCCATAACCTCAATTTTGTTGGATTGGAACCAAGATTTTGCTTGTTTACTTGTGTGTTTAGGGTCATTGTCTTGTTGAAACACCCATTTCAATGGCATATCCTTTTCAGGATAAGGAAACATAACCTCTCCAAGTATTTTAATATATGCAAACTGTTCCATGATCCCTGGTATGCGGTAAATAGGTCCGGCACCATAGTAAGAGAAACATGCCCATATCATGATGCTTGCACCACCATGCTTCACTGTCTTCAGAGTGCACTGTAACTTGAATGCAGAGTCTGGGGGTCATGTGATGAACTGTTTGCGGTCCTTGGACCCACAAAAAGAACAATTTTACTTTCATTTGTCCACAAAATGTTTCTCCATTTCTCTTTAGGCCAGTTGATGTGTTCTTTGGCAAATTGTATCCGCTTTAGTACATGTCTTTTTTTTAACAGTGGAACTTTGCGGGGACTTCTTGCTAAGAGATTAGCTTCACGCAGGCGTCTTCTAACTGTCACAATACTCACAGGTAACTTGAGACTGCCTTTGATCATCCTGGAGCTGCTCATTGGCTGTGCCTTTGCCATTTTGGCTATATTCTTCAATCCATTCGAATGGTAGTCTTCTGTTTTCTTCCACGTCTCTTTGATTTTGCTTTCCATTTTAAAGCATTGGAGATCATTTTAGCTGAACAGCCTATCATTATCTGCATTTCTTTATACGTTTTACTCTTTCCAATCAACTTTTAATCAAATTTTGCTGTTCTTCTGAACAATGTCTTTAATGACCCATATTTCTCAGGCTTTCAAGGAGAAATGCATGTACAACATGTGCTGGCTCCACCCTTAAATAAGGGCCACCTGATTCACACGTGTTTCTTCACAGAATGATCGACCTTCCTAATTGAACTCCACACTGCTATTATTTTGGACACATCCCCTTTCAAATAATTACTCAAATACACAGACTCAAAAACATGCAGATCATGAATGCTGAGTCTGTTGGTTTTCTTAGAATCTATTGCACCAACTGGTAAACTGTTTGACATGTGCTAATATAATTTATACCAAGCACAGTGATTAATCTGGTTAGTCATATTGGACTGATATTATTTTGAACACTACTGTACCTAAAACTTTTGCACAAAACTTTATAAGGATAAAATTATCAGCTCTCACTAGATCTGAATGGCCTAAGGCATATTTGTACCAACTTCTGTCGATCTGCTAGGCTGAAAAATAATGTAATTTATCTATAGTAGCTATTTTCAATAATTTAGCATGGCCTTTGGTTATGGGTGGTGCAAACTCCACATTCTGACTGACCTTCATTTCTTAAAGTAATGATGGCCACTCGTTTTTCTTTACTTAGCTGTTTTTTTCTTGCCATAATACAAATTCTAACAGTCTATTCAGTAGGACTATCAGCTGTGTATCCACCAGACTTCTGCACAACACAACTGATGGTCCCAACCCCATTTATAAGGCAAGAAATCCCACTTATTAAACCTGACAGGGCACACCTGTGAAATGAAAACCATTTCCGGTGACTACCTCTTGAAGCTCATCAAGAGAATGCCAAGAGTGTGCAAAGCAGTCATCAAAGCAAAAGGTGGCTACTTTGAAGAACCTAGAATATAAGACATATTTTCAGTTTTTTCACACTTTTTTGCTAAGTATATAATTCCACATGTGTTAATTCATAGTTTTGATGCCTTCAGTGTGAATGTACAAATTTCATAGTCATGAAAATACAGAAAAATCTTTAAATGAGAAGGTGTGTCCAAACTTTTGGTCTGTACTGTACATACAAGAATTGGAGATGAGGGTGCCATACATACCAGGATTGGAGATGAGGATGCCATGCATACCAGGATTGGGGACGAGGGGGCCATGCATACCAGGATTGGGGATGAAGGGTGCCATGCATGCCAGGATTGGGGATGAAGGGGCCATGTATACCAGGATTGGGGATGAAGGGGCCATGCATACCAGGATTGGGGATGAGGGGTTCCATGCATTCCAGTATTGCCAATGAGGGGGAAATACCAGGATGGGGAAATTTACCAGTAGCTGCTGCATTTCCCACTCTAGGCTTATACTCATGTCAATAAGTTTTCCCAGTTTTTTGTGGTAAAATTAGGTACCCCGGCTTATACTCGGGTCGGCTTATATTCGAGTATATACGTTACCGTAAATGAGATCTCATTAGGTTAGAAGAAAGGGCTTGCATTTTTCAATGTCTGATTCTTGTTTCTTGTATTGCAACTAAGATCTTTGCATTACAGCCTAAGGAAAAGTGTCAAAGTAGATGAGTTTTAAAGAAACTAATAAAAATTACTACAATTAATTATAATAGTAATATTGACAACAACAGAGGGTTGTACAGCAAGCATATTTTGTTAAAAGGTACCTCTAGTAAAAAATAAAAACTTCACAATGCTCTTTGATCCTCTTGTATAGAATTTTTGTAAAGTGTTTTTGTGCAAACGTAGACATTTGTCCTTCAGACTTCTCCTCGCAGGAAGTTATCATTTTCTGTCATGGTACAGGTACAGTGAAGCTTTTACTCTAATCCTGCTTTTTTGTCTACTACAAGGCCGTGGGTTCACTTTACTCTGTACATTCTTTCTCCCTTCTCTTGTAGTACAAACATATGCACTGATTGAATCAGTATCTTGGCTGTTGCAATCACAAGACCTTAATAATGAGGACGTTTTCTGACAAACTAACACACTTCTGTAGATTAAATTAGGTAAGGTATTTTGGCTATCCATCCATCTGTCTGCAGTTATAGCTGTCTATCTACTCCTTTAGTTGACATCAGCAGGGGGGAAGAAGTGAAAGCAGTATGCATTTTTTCATTACCAATAAAAGATTTAAGATTTATAATATTAGACGTTTTCATGAGGATCACTGGTGGAATGCTTTGACAATCAAGTTGGAGGAATAACAAAATGGCATAGAGGACATTTTGTGAGAATGATATATGTGAACTCAAGTACATATAAAATCTCAAACAAGCATATTGTCACATAAGACAATGCTACACCACACATTCTCTTTTCAACAATTTGTAAATGACCCCTCTGTATTTGATCGAATCTCCTCGATTTTATCAAAAGAAATAAACAAAGCGCATGTTTAATTCATCTAGGCTGTCCTTTCATTTCCTTTCTGCTCTAGAATGGTAAATATTTTTGTCAGTCATTCAAAGTACAGAATAGCAATTACATGTTATAATATTTGCTACATATCAGTGGCAGCAAGTAGAAGGTGCAGTGTTTCCTAAAATGTTCTATTTAATAATAGCCATTTTTTTTTCTGTATGTAAATCTCATATTATAAGGAAAAATATATCTAAATATGAGATTATAACACAGAATATACAAACCTTCCTCTTCTTAATGGTGACAATAAAAATTATATGAATTTTTATTAACAGACTATATATCCAGGAATTCACCTACTGTTTATACTAATAGCTACACTATCCTCTACTTGTTCAAAATATTTTTAATGAAAGTTTTTTCAAATATTATGGGGGAAGGGGGTACAGAAAAGAAAAGGGGCAGCCATTAGGAAAAGCATAGGAAACAAGGGACAAATAGGAAAAAAGGGGGAAAGAAGGATACTTCGTAAAGCAGACAATATAAGGAACAAGAAATGCATTATATTCCTTTCATATAATAGTTGAGAAGCATAAACCATATCTTTTGGAGTTGGCAGAATATTCAAAATCTGATATATAACATTTATCTGCTTAATATTACTCTTTCCCTGCAACTTGTCCTCTTCTCCATAGATCTTGAATCTTTTCCAAATAAGTATAGACACATAATATGTCATATTTTGTTAGTTACTAAACATTTGTCTGCTGCAAAATGGAAACAAACACTATCCTCTTGTGACTCACAGGCCCCCATCATAGTATGATGCTGATTCCCTCACAACATCTGAACACAGTATGATGGCCCCCATAGATCTCCACAAAGTATGATGGCCTCCACAAATCCCCTCACACATTATGATGACATTCAAAGTCCCTTAAACACAATACAATGGATCCCACTGCTCCCTCCACAGTATGATGGCCCCTACAGCATCCCACATAGTATAATCTTCCCCACAGCTCCTCATACAGTTTGATGCCCCCATAGATCCCCAACAAAGTGTTGTGTTTCAACAATACTGTCTCATAGTATGAATAGTATAATACCCCCACAGCCTACCACGCAGTATTATGGCCTACATAGTTCCCCCCAAAATATGATGGCCCCAAAGCCTTCCTCACACAATATGATGACTCACACATAGTATGATGGACCTCACTGTTCCCTCCAACAGACAATGGCCCCTACAGCACCCCACATAGTATAATCCCCCTTACAGCCCTCATACACTCTGAGTTTCCCACAGCATCCCTAACACAGTATGATGGCCCGCACAACACCTCACCCACACTGTGTGATGACCTCCTCAACTCCCTACACACAGTATGATGGCCCCCACTGCTCCACACACAGTATGATGACTCCCACAGTTCCCTCCATGCAGTATAATGGCCCCACAGTCTGCCACAAGCTGTATAATGACAAATACATGATGGCTTCCACAGTTACCCACTGAGTATGATAGCCTCTAGAGTTCCCACACATAGTAATATGCCCCCATGGATCCATACACAGTATGATGTTTCCAAAGTATGATGCTCCTAGTCACCCATCCAAAGTCTGATGCCTCCAAAGCACCCACACAGTACAATGTCCATAAAATCCCATCACACAGTATGATTCCCATACAGTCCACCCATATAGTATGATGCACCCGCAGTCACCCCTTACAGTCTGATGCCCCCAATGTCCCTACACAGTATGATTTTCCCATATTCCCACCACACAATATGAGGCCCCTACATTCTCCTACACATTATGATGGGCCCCAACAGCCCCCCACAGTATGATAGCCTCCATAGCCCTAGCCAGCTTAGTATAATGGCTCCCACATCCCCCCACACACACAAACACAACATGATAGGTCAACAAGTCACCACAAAATATGATGATCCCCACATACAGCATGATGGGCTCCTTCTCTACTCCCCTCTTACCTCCTCTTCCCACAATAACATACAAGATTTCTCTTGTGCATCCCCCCTACTCTTGAACTCTCTAGCCCAACATATTAGACTCTCGCATACCGTGGAAACCTTTATAAGGAACCTGAAGGAACCTACTCCTTCTGACAAGCCTACAACCTGCAGTAACTCTCGTTTCACCATACCACTGCATGACCAGCTCTACTCTCATCTACTGTATCCTCACCCATCTCTTGTAGATTGTAAGCCCTCACGGGCAGGGTCCCCTCTCCTTCTGTACCAATCGCTGACTTGTATTGTTCAAGATAATTGTAATTGTTTTTGCTATGCATACCCCCTTTTCACATGTAAAGTGCCATGGGATAAATGGCGCTATAATAATAAATAATAATAATAATAATAATAATAATAATACAGTTCACCTCATACAGTGTGATGGACCTCACAGCTTCCTCCACAATATGATGCCCCTACAGCTCACTTCGCACAGTATCATGGCCTCACATCTCTGCACACATAGTTTTTTAGCCCCACAGCCCCTCAAATAGTTTGATGGCTCCCACAGCTCCCTCCACATAGTATGATGGCACTCACAGCTCAGTACTAGCAAAGTGTGGACTCACAACTCCCCACACGATATTATGGCCCCCATAGCATCCCACTACAGTTTGATTGCCCTTATGTCCCCTCCCCCACACATGCATTAAGATGTTACTTAAAGTATGATGGCAAAATGAAAAAAAAAATACTCATCTATCCCCATTCCCACGATGCTCTGCTTCTGTCTGTACATTGCGCTGTCTACGCTCTCTGCAGCAGGAGCTGTGATTTAGTAATTAGAGATGAGCGTTGTTCTACTCGAACTGTTCGCCAATCTCAAATTCGAGCTGTTTTGGGCGGTGTTCGAGCCGTTCGGCGAACACGAACAATTTGAGAAAAATTCGGCTGTTCGAGGTTATGTTCGAAAACTGTTCGTGCACCAAAATCATAACTGGATTTTTTCTCAGTAATGATGAAAATTAATGTTAATACGCAGTTTGAGTGTACAGCGGGGTGGGGGGAGGGGCAGGGGATGGATCTCTGCAGGAACAATGAAGATCTCCATTTTTTTTTCTCTTTCCCGCATTTGCAGTGGGGAGGTGCAATCTGTCAGCCTATCAGCAGCGCACACACGGAGCGAAGTGCTTTTTTTCACACAAGCAAGGGCATGTGTCATTGGCAGTGTATGTCACATGTCCTTGCCCTATAAGACCAAGCCATTTTCCCCGTCGCCACCATTTTCTCACTGCTGCAGCTGCGTGTTAGACGGCACCGCTGTTGCTGTGTGCGCTATACCTTGTTAATTTCAAGCCAATTTTCGCACAAATATACAGATAGCTTGGGAGTAGGGAATAGTTGTGATTGCAGTCCTTTTAAGGACTAGGTTACAGCATTTCCTACGACTTTTATCAGGGAGGTCTGTGCTCTTAAATAGATAGGTTGTGGGAGTAAGGACTAATTGTAATTGGAGTCCTTTTCAGGACTAGGTTACATGAGTTCCTATCAGTTTTTGCCAGGCAGGTCTGTGCCAGTGCTGTGCAAGTTTTTTTTCACAGCATTTGGCTGAATCTAGCAAAGCTAATCCTTTTTGGCCTATTGCAGAGTGTGTTAGTCAGTGGAGTAGCCTATCTGTGTTGCAAGATATAACACCTGTGTATAGAATACCAATTTTTTTACTGCACCTAGTGAAGTAAAATCTTTTGGGCATAGCATCATTCTATTAGTCCATCTATACTGACCTCCATCAGGTTGCAAACTGAATATAATTTTTTTCTGCATCTAGCTCTGAAAAAATATTTGGGCTTCTAGCGGTGTGTGGGACTTGGTCTATTAGTCCATCTATACTGACCTCCATCAGGTTGCAAATTAAATATAATTTTTTTCTGCATCTAGCTCTGAAAAAATATTTGGGTTTCTAGCAGTGTGTGGGACTTGATCTATTAGTCCATCTATACTGACCTCCATCAGGTTGCAAACTAAAAATAATTTTTTTCTGCATCTAGCTCTGAAAAAATATTTGGGCTTCTAGCGGTGTGTGGGACTTGGTCTATTAGTCCATCTATACTGACCTCCATCAGGTTGCAAATTAAAAATAATTTTTTTCTGCATCTAGCTCTGAAAAAATATTTGGGCTTCTAGCAGTGTGTGGGACTTGGTCTATTAGTCCATCTATACTGACCTCCATCAGGTTGCAAATTAAAAATATTTTTTTTCTGCATCTAGCTCTGAAAAAATATTTGGGCTTCTAGCAGTGTGTGGGACTTGGTCTATTAGTCCATCTATACTGATCTCCATCAGGTTGCAAATTAAAAATAATTTTTTTCTGCATCTAGCTCTGAAAAAATATTTGGGCTTCTAGCAGTGTGTGGGACTTGGTCTATTAGTCCATCTATACTGACCTCCATCAGGTTGCAAATTAAAAATAATTTTTTTCTTCATTTAGCTCTGAAAAAATATTTGGGCTTCTAGCAGTGTGTGGGACTTGTTCTATTAGTCCTTCTATACTGACCTCCAGCAGGTTGCAAATTGAATATAATTTTTTTCTGCATCTAGCTCTGAAAAAATAGTTGGGCTTCTAGCGGTGTGTGTGACTTGGTCTATTAGTCCATCTATACTGACCTCCATCAGGTGGCAAATTAAAAATAATTTTTTTCTGCATCTAGCTCTGAAAAAATATTTGGGCTTCTAGCGGTGTGTGGGACTTGGTCTATTAGTCCATCTATACTGACCTCCATCAGGGTGCAAATTAAAAATAATTTTTTTCTGCATCTAGCTCTGAAAAAATATTTGGGCTTCTAGCAGTGTGTGGGACTTGGTCTATTAGTCCATCTATACTGACCTCCATCAGGTTGCAAATTAAAAATAATTTTTTTCTTCATTTAGCTCTGAAAAAATATTTGGGCTTCTAGCAGTGTGTGGGACTTGTTCTATTAGTCCTTCTATACTGACCTCCAGCAGGTTGCAAATTGAATATAATTTCTTTCTGCATCTAGCTCTGAAAAAATAGTTGGGCTTCTAGCGGTGTGTGGGACTTGGTCTATTAGTCCATCTATACTGACCTCCATCAGGTTGCAAATTAAAAATAATTTTTTTCTGCATCTAGCTCTGAAAAAATATTTGGGCTTCTAGCGGTGTGTGGGACTTGGTCTATTAGTCCATCTATACTGACCTCCATCAGGTTGCAAATTAAAAATAATTTTTTCTGCATCTAGCTCTGAAAAAATATTTGGGCTTCTAGCAGTGTGTGGGACTTGGTCTATTAGTCCATCTATACTGACCTCCATCAGGTTGCAAATTAAAAATAATTTTTTTCTTCATTTAGCTCTGAAAAAATATTTGGGCTTCTAGCAGTGTGTGGGACTTGTTCTATTAGTCCTTCTATACTGACCTCCAGCAGGTTGCAAATTGAATATAATTTTTTTCTGCATCTAGCTCTGAAAAAATAGTTGGGCTTCTAGCGGTGTGTGGGACTTGGTCTATTAGTCCATCTATACTGACCTCCATCAGGTTGCAAATTAAAAATAATTTTTTTCTGCATCTAGCTCTGAAAAAATATTTGGGCTTCTAGCAGTGTGTGGGACTTGGTCTATTAGTCCATCTATACTGACCTCCATCAGGTTGCAAATTAAAAATAATTTTTTTCTTCATTTAGCTCTGAAAAAATATTTGGGCTTCTAGCAGTGTGTGGGACTTGTTCTATTAGTCCTTCTATACTGACCTCCAGCAGGTTGCAAATTGAATATAATTTTTTTCTGCATCTAGCTCTGAAAAAATAGTTGGGCTTCTAGCGGTGTGTGGGACTTGGTCTATTAGTCCATCTATACTGACCTCCATCAGGTTGCAAATTAAAAATAATTTTTTTCTGCATCTAGCTCTGAAAAAATATTTGGGCTTCTAGCAGTGTGTGGGACTTGGTCTATTAGTCCATCTATACTGACCTCCATCAGGTTGCAAATTAAAAATAATTTTTATCTGCATCTACAGTACCTCTGAAAAAATATTTGGGCTTCTAGCAGTGTGTGGGACTATTTGTATTAGTCCATCTATACTGACCTCCATCAGGTTGCAAATTCAAAATAATTTTTTTCTGCATCTAACCCAGCCAATAGTTTTGGCCTAATGCCACAGTTTGGCCACTCAGCTCTGCTCGGTTACCATCCATTGTTTTTTTGTGCAAACAACTCCAGAGTTGTGAATTAGTTAACCACCAAAATGAGTGGAAAAAGGCCTGCTGCTGGTGGAAAGGGGAATAGGCGTGTTGGGAAGGGGAAAAAAGGTTGTGTCCGTGGGGTAGGTGTTAAAGCAACAGTAACATCTGCAGAAGAAAGACCATCTTCCAGCCAAACTAAAATGTCTACTTCTTTTAGCGGACAATGTGATAAGATCCCTTTCTTACGGCCACGCCAATCGCTACAAATTCCAGATGAGGCACAAAAACAGCAGGTGCTTCAACGGATATCAAGTGCTCCTTTAAGTGGGCTCTCCTCCACATCAACTTCAACATCACAAATACTAAAGTCCTCAAAGGTGTCACCCAAATCGCACTTGCTTCCTCACAGCTCCCAAATCTCCAGCTGCCCGTCTGAGTATGAGGTAGAACAGATGGTTGAGTCTGCAGAGCTGTTTACTCATACTATAGCCTGGGAATCAGAGGTCGACTCCAGCGCTTCTGTGAATCCAGACAAGGAAATGATCTGCACTGATGCCCAGAATCTTTATGAGTCGGATCCAGGACCAGACGCAGAAGGTTCTGACCATAATGTAGACCCTCATTCCCAAACTGTAACTCCTGTTGGTGGAGACAATGAGGAAGACAATGATAACACTCAAATACCTGATTGGAGCGACAACTTTAGTTTTTTGTCAGGGCAGGAACAGGTTGGCTCTGAGGACGACGGGTGTGATAACGCACAGGGTGATGATGATGAGGTCGGAGATCCCACTTACTGTCAACCCACAGTCAGCCAAGAGATGAGGTCAGCAGAGGAGGTGGAGGAAGATGCTAGTGACGACGAGGTCAGGTTGCGCCTTCCTGGACAGAGACGTAGTACTGGAAGCACGTCAACAACTGCATCCTCAAACACAACTCTGCCTCTCACCACAAGTCGTGGTGGCTCTTCAGGTCGCATGGGTGCTAAGCCTTGCATAGCCTGGGCATTTTTTCAGATCGATAAAGATGACCCAACTCGTGTTATCTGTAACATTTGTCAGCAAAAGCTAAGTAGAGGCCAAAAAATACATAGTTTGAGTACTTCATGCATGAACCGGCACATGGACATGAAGCATAAGTTGCAGTGGGAAGCTCAGTGTGCTACAATGCGGCCTAGCCGGCCGGGCCAATCACCGTCTGCCATATCTTGTGCATCCGCGGCCTCTTCATCCTCTGTGACTGGGGGGACAGCAGTCACACCTGTTTTGGGGCGCAGACCTGCCACCTCTTTACCCGCAACAGCCAGCGTGATTGGCAGGTCATCATTTTCTTTGGAGGTGGTAACACCAGCTGGTGTTGAGCGCTGTCCGACATCGATAGCACCACCTTTGGATCAAGGCAACCTAACATGTCCGCCTGCATCTTCCTCACAGACCGGCAGTTTGCCGGGGACACCCTTATCAACCCCGTCTAAGCACAATAGCCAGCCCTCGGTCCCTCAGATGTGGACAAGTAAAAGACCATTTCCTCCTAGCCATGAGAAAGCTAAGAGGTTGAATTTCACCATCTGCAAGCTCTTGGCTACAGAAATGCTGCCTTTCCGCCTGGTGGACACAGAGGATTTTCGAGACCTTATGTCCGTCGCAGTGCCCCAGTACCAGATGCCCAGTCGGCACTACTTCTCAAAGAAAGGTGTGCCTGCGCTCCACCAGCATGTCGCACACAACATCACCGCTTCTTTGAGAAACTCTGTGTGTGACAGGGTGCATTTCACCACAGACACTTGGACGAGTAGGCATGGACAGGGGCGTTACATGTCGCTGACTGGGCACTGGGTAACTATGGTGACAGCAGGACAAGGGGCTGCTGTCCAAGTCTTGCCGTCCCCACGAGTTGTGCGTCAATCCTCTTTATGTCAAAGTTCCTCCACTGCTTCTGCCTCCTCAACCTCCTCTCGGTCTTCCACCTGCACCCAAAGCCTGTCTGGTCATGCTGGCAGTAGGGCTCAACGTCATCAGGCGGTTTTTACATTGAAATGTCTGGGAAATGTGAGTCACACAGCTGAGGAGTTGTGGTCAGCTCTGGAGAACCAATTTCATGAATGGTTGTCTCCACTGGACCTGAAACAAGGGAAGGCCATGTGCGACAATGCTGCAAACCTGGGTGCGGCCCTTCGCCGGGGCAATGTCACACACGTGCCTTGTATGGCTCACGTGTTGAACCTGGTTGTCCAGCAATTTTTAGCCCACTATCCCAGACTAGATGGCCTTCTGCAGAGGGCACGGTCGCTGTGTGCTCACTTCCGCCGTTCGCATCCCGCAGCTCAGCGACTTACATCTCTACAGAAGTCGTTGGGCCTGCCACTTCACCGGCTTAAATGCGATGTGCCTACCCGGTGGAATTCAACTCTGCACATGTTGCAGCGACTGTGGCAGCACCGGCAAGCCCTGGTGCAATACGTTCTGACGTATAGCCTGGGCCAACGAGATCCAGAGGTGGGGCAAATCACGCTGGAGGAGTGGTCTCAGATCAGGGACCTATGCACCCTTCTGCACAGTTTTGAAATGGCGACGAAGATGTTTAGTGCTGACGATGCCATTATCAGCATGACTATTCCGGTGATTTACATGCTGGAGCACATGTTAAACAGAATTCGGAGTCAGGTGGTGGCACAAGAGGAGGTGGAGGAAGTAGAGGAGGAGGAGTTGTATGCGGAAGGGCTAACATCTGCAAGGTCCAGACGGTCGGCAGCACCAAGGCAGCAGGCATGTGAGGGTGGGGGAGATGGTTTTACCAGGGCGCATGGTAGCAGCCAAACTAGTGAGGAAGGTGCAGGAGCCCAGGAAGAAGTGGAGGACGAACTGATGGAAGACTCATCAGATGAGGGAGACCTTGATCACATTTCTGTTGTGCGAGGTTGGGGGGAGAGGACAGAGGAAGGAAGCATGATTGTTACTTCGCCACCAACACAACAGGGACTTGGTGCTCCTGGATGCGCAACACACATGAGTGCCTTCTTGCTGCACTACCTGCAACATGACCCTCGAATTGTGAGAATTAGAAATAATCCTGACTACTGGGTTGCCATACTGTTAGATCCCCGGTACAAAAGTAAATTTGCAGAAATTATTCCTGCCATAGAAAGGGATGCACGCATGCAGGAGTATCAGCAGAGACTGTTGCAGAATCTTACATGTGCTTTTCCACAAAATACCAGTGGTGCACGTAGTGAATCTCACAGTTCCAACTTGCCAACCGTGGGACCGTCAAGTGTTCAGCACTCAAACCGTAACAGAACCACAGTATCTGCTGGTAACATCAATTTTGCGGAATCATTTCACCACTTTTTTAGCCCATCCTTTGCAAGGCCACAGGAGACAAGAAGTCTGACACATAGTCAACGCCTAGAGACGATGGTACAGGAGTATCTCCAAGTAAACATTGAAGCCACGACTGTGTCACTGGACCCTTGCTCTTTTTGGGCTTCCAATCTGGATAAATGGCCGGAGCTAGCCACTTACGCCTTGGAGATCTTGTCATGCCCCGCAGCCAGCGTTCTGTCTGAACGTGTGTTCAGCGCTGCTGGTGGTGTGCTGACAGATAAGCGCACGCGGCTCTCCACTGATAATGTAGACAGACTCACGTTCATAAAGATGAACAAATCATGGATCCGAAACGACTTTTCTACCCCTGTGTCATCCTGGGGAGAGTAAAAGCTTGATGATTGGTTAAAATCACCCTACCAACCGTTTTAAGCTTTCAAATTACTAATCATGTTTATCTGTATCTTGACTGGAAAATAATTTGGGCTTTGTAGCAGTGTGCAGCACTGATCCTATTAGGCCATCTATACTAAAGCTTCACCAGATTTAAAATTAAAAATAATTTTTAGCTGCATCTAGCCCGGAAAATAATTTTGGGGCTCCGAGATGCGCAAGGCACATAAGTGCCTTCTTGCTGCACTACCTGCAGCATGACCCTCATATTGTCAGAATTCGAAGTAATCATGACTACTGGGTTGCCACACTCTTAGATCCCCCAAACTTTTCGATCAACCTTTTCATTTTAATAAAGACCAAAAAAATGGTCATTTTTGAAATTATAAGCATTAGCAGGTTGTTAGAAACTGAAATCAAACAGTTTTCAACTCAAAACTTTATTCTAGGTGATGTTACATTTTCACATAGGACCCCTTGTTCGAAAGGAGCTTCTGAACTCTCTCGTCCATTGAATTTGTCAGGTTTTGGATGGTTTCTGCTTCAATTGTTTTGCATGAGGACAGAATACCCTCCCAGAGCTGTTGCTTAGATGTGAACTGCCTCCCGCCATCATAGACACTCCTTTTAATGATGCTCCAAAGGTTCTGAATGGGGTAGAGGTCAGGGGAGCATGGGGGTCACACCATAAGTTTGTCCCCTTTTATGCCCATATCAGCCAGAGATGCAGATGTTTTATGTGCAGCATGAGATGGTGCATTATCATGCAGAAAAATGATCTTGCTGTGAAATACACGGTTCTTCTTCTTGAACCATGGCAGGAAGTGCTGTTTGAGAAAATCCACATACATTATGGAGTTCATCTTTAGCGCCTTCAGGGATCCTAAAGGGGCCGACAATCTCTCTCCCCATGATTCCTGCCCAAAACATTACTCCACCTCCTCCTTGTTGGCGCTGTAGCCGTGTTTGCGTGGGGTGTCCATCAACCAGCCATCCTCCACTCCATCCATCTGGACCATCGAGCGCTGCACGGCACTCATCCGTGAACAAAACAGTTTTGAAATCAGTCTTCATGTAATGTTTGGCCCACTGGAGCCGTTTCTGCTTGTGTGAAGTGGATAGAGGAGGTCGACAGGATGGCGCATGCACAGCTGCAAACCTCTGAAGGACCCTGCATCTTGTTGTTCGGGGGACGTTGGAGGCACAAGCAGCTTCAAAAACTTGTCTGCTGCTATGACAAGGCTTTTTTGCCGCTGCTCTTTCAACCTGACGTAATTGCCTGTAGGAAAGAGTCCTCAATTTGCCCTTATCAGCACGCACACGTGTGTACTGTGAATCAGCTACATACTTCTTGATTGCCAAGACACTTCATCCTGATCATCGCACAATGTTGATTGTAGTCATGCCTTGACCTAAACACTCCACAATTTGTTGCTTCTCAGCAGCCGACACATCCTTTTTCTTTCCCATTTTGGCAGAAAATGTAGGCTGCTTAATAATGTGAGAGAGCCTTCTTAAGTAGTCTTGCCTTTCATTGGACACACCTGCCAAACTAATTAGCACAGGTGTCTGCAATTGCTTACAGTGATATAAAGAGCCCTGACACACATCACCATCAATGAGTTTAACTGACAAACAAACAAATTCTTCCCTTATCACTCCTAAACACTTTTTGTATAATAATTTGGAACGCAGTGTACATGTGCTTTTCCACAAAACACCAGTGGTTCACGTAGTGAATCTTACAGTTCTAACTTGCCAACCGTGGTCTGTATGGAGTTGTTCAATAAAGGGCCCAAAATTAAGATAACATAGATGGGAGAGGTCTCTATGAATAGGAATTCCTAAGTATTTGATACCCTGTGAGGGCCAGGCAAAGGGAAAGTTGGACTGGATGGAATCCTATATGGATTTCGGGAGGGAGACATCGAGGGCCTGAGACTTCGCTGCATTGATTTTAAAATTTTACCATGTAACAAAGTGATCTATTTCAGCCATAACAGCAGGGATGGATATATGTGATTGAGTGATATATACTAGGACATCATCAGCAAATAGAGAGCACTTGTACTCGGTGCCTCCCACCTCAATCCACCTAATATTGGGGTTATGGCGAATTGATGAGAGCAGGTGCTCCGTCACTAGGATGTATAAGAGAGGGGACAGAGGACATCACTGCCTTGTCCCATTGGTGATTGTGAAAGGTGATGAAAATGTTCTGACGCACCCCCTGGGCCTTGGGACACCCGGAGCCGGACCCTTTTTGGTGCATGCTGGTGGTTGTAGTCTTCGTGGCGGCGACCCAGTTCCGTGGCTCAGGGCGGTCAAACCAGTGGCGGAACTATTTATGTGGTTTTCATGTTTAAATGTCCGACTACGCCACCCGTGGATTGCGGTCAGAGTGAACCGCCGCTACAGGGCAGACCACTGAGGCTGGTGTTGTGGGTGCAGCAGAGCGTAGCATAACTCCCCATGGGAGGAGTATAGCCTCAGGGCAGTGTATGCGGAGGATGGGGGTGATGGTGCAGGGCAGCAGCAGTAACGACACGGAGTCAGTGATGCAGTTCAGGGCCTTTACTCACAGTTCTTATTATCCAGACCACATCTGCAGGTAACGGCTGCCCACGTCGTACTGTGCTCACCAGGTGAGGGGCTCAGACAACTCCCAGATAACTTTGGAGCACTTCACAGGACCCCCTTTGTGTGTCCTTTGTCTGGCCATTCTTACCAACACTTCTGTCCGGCTGCCTCGGGCCTCCTCTTGGTAAACTTGGTGCCAGTTTCCCTGACCCTATGTGGTGCCTTCCTAGCGGGTGTAGCGAGGGGCTGCGCCACATAAAATGTCAGAGCCTCCGGTTTCTAGCTGAGGGTCGTTTCCTGCCTCCACTAGTTCGGGGACCGGTCTCCCCCTTTGGCCTGACCCCTCCACGCAGGTGGATTCGGGCGTGCGGTGGCGACTCGCCCGTCCGCACCCCTGGGATCCCTTCATTCCTCGTTCCTGGAGCCTTCTCCGCTCCTCTTCCTTCCTTCTCCCTCTTCCAGGCCTGGGCCTCTGTTACTAGGCCCGCCTCCGGAGCAGAGCTCATGCAGAGCCCCTGCTCCCTGCCACTTCTGCTCAGACTTCTCTGCACTGAACTAAGATGGTGCCCACCTTTTATACTCCCTTCTCAATGCACCCAGGAACTGCTTCCTCCCTGCTCCTGCACTACAGGGTTCCCCTTCCTCAGTGTTCCCTCCCCCCACTCCAGCCAGGGACAGGGACTGTCGTGCCCATCTCAGGGGCATATTGGTCGCCCTGCCCCACGGCAATGTGGTGTAATGCATGCAGGTGTCGGGTCCTGATCCACACTCCATCCTTACCTGAGAGTGAGATATCACACCTCTGGGTGAGGTGCAATACGTCTGTAGCAACCGAGCCCTCAGGGTGCTACAGTTCCATTTATCTTCAGCCTAGGTGACGTATTGCGATACAGGGCCGTGATTTTGGCTATAAAAGGGTCCCCTAGACCCCTACCCCAAGCTTTTTAAGAGAATCATATATGGCGTGCCAGGAGACTCTATGGAATGCTTTCTCAGCATCCAACGAGAGTATCTAATTACAAATTTTTAACTGCATCTAGCCCAGGAAATACTTTGTGCCTAGTAGCAGTGTCTGCTAGTGAGCGGATTATCCCGGCTGTTAAGCAAGCTGCACCACCTGTAGTTTAGACACTTAATTTTTTCCAAGGAAATGCCATGGGATACTTAGTGAAGAGCATCAGGAGGCACCCCAAGGCATAGGGGCTGGGACTGGCAGTAGGATGCCTTGCGGTGGACAGCCGAGCTCGATCCTTATAAAAGCTTTTTAACTGCAGCAGCTTTAGTGGACGCTACTGGAGCTGGAATTACCGCGGCTGCTGGCATGAGACTTGCCCTCCAATAGATCCTTGTAAATGGATTTAAAGTGTATTCATTCAAATTAGAGAGACAATTTAAATTAAAAAGCTTAGAGCTGCCTCCACCACAGGGGGGCTCGCTCGACCCACCAGCGGACAGGCACCAGTATTGGGAGAGGGGGGCTGGCCGTCAGGGTTCACCGCGGCTCTGGCACAAACCCGGCGACACGGAGGTGGCACGGGCAGGAGCGGACTGGCCGTGTCGGCTTCTCACTTTTTGGATTTTAGAAGGGCATGACATGCCTATATCTGTGTCTCCCCCTCCTTTTACTCCTCCACCTCTTTTATTTTCGCATGACTATATGTACTTGTCACTTTTCCATGTGTTAGTTATGTCTTCTCAGCAGTTTGTCAGCTTTTGGACACCTTTGAAGGTGTTTTCTATGTGTTTCTATGTGTTTTTGTTTGCCTGCCATTGGTTTTAACGGTGTTCGAAGGTGTTCGACGAACAGTTCGGCGAACACACGGGTGTTCGACGAACCGAACCGAACTCGAACACTACGGGGGTGGCTCAACACTATTAGTAATGTTATTCCACCTGATGTTCTGAGACTCAGGCACAAAGGCTGAATAGTGGAGCAATGAGTGAATGGCTCTGTGTTAAACCATTATATTTAATGATGATGTCATCCAGAAGCTTACTGGTGCCATTTGGCATTAGGCCTGCCAAAGCACGAGCAGAATACCATAGCAGCAGAGTGGTCTGAGTATATTAGTGTTATGCTATTGATGCAAAATACAACACATGGCATGGAGAAAATAATAGCTCGAGCTACAACTTATCTTCTGTCAAATGTGACTATAGTTCATTATATTAAAATTAGGAAATTTTGATAATATGACTAAGGTCATCTGAAATCAAGCTAAACATAAAGCCTCCATGTTAGAATGCTGCAGTGCTCCTTTAACACTTTCAGCCCCATTGTCATATTTTAATATTGCTAATAACAAAGCATCAAATACACTGGCGAGGTAATTTTCTTCCACAGGGGACCTTTGTATATACAGAGATTGCAATCTTTTACAGGTGTAAATCTATGGTAATATATTTGTTATTTTCTTCACTAATCTAAAGTAATGGGCCTAGTAAATACTTATAATATTAGTTCTTTAAAACATAGGGAAAACGGCATTAACCTATGATCAGGATTAATATTTTATGAAAGATTTGAAAGTATGAAGTTAGCACATTGAGCACTATATCTGATGCTTACCTTAATATTTGTTTGCTGGTGTCAAACTTAATTTGTCTTGAATTATTACAATACGTATGTTACCCGTAAACTGTATCATCTTATCATCTTCCCAGTTCCGAACTCAGTAAAATTGATGGAATATGTCTTAAATCATTGAATCCAAGGGACAAAAGATGAAAAGCAGCCTCTATTAGCATCAATTTAATGGTAGAATTACCTTAATGCACAGACTTAACCTCTCTTCGTCAACCACACTTTGACTTCCACTGCATTATCTGCAGCTTCGTTCTGTCTTTTTGTATGGCTTTCACTTTTTCTAGATCACTTCAAATATGTCCCAAAATGCCCTGTCATTTACAAGTTCACTCACTGTCATGTGAAAAGAGGCCTTGTCTGTGTCTGAGAGACATGGCCAGGCTTTGTATAATGACAGGCCTAAATTTCTTTTGTCAAAAGACATATATTCCTGACTGTAGAGAACACCACTGTGACACATGATACACTTATCATAGGGAATTTCTATATGACCAGCCAAGTGTTAACATAATGTTTACTCCATGCAGAATCCTTTCAAAACCTGAACGGTGAAAGGAGACCTAGATGAGATATTATTTCACCTCTCTTTTATTTAAAACAGAACTCCACAAATTTTGGGTGGGTATGCCTGTGTATCCAAATCTCTAAATTTACCACACTGAGAAGAAATTGTATTGCTGTATTTGTTTTTTATTTAATTTTCGGTTGGATATCTATTTTGATGGTTCACCAGTAGTCAGCCACATTTCTGCTAACATTTATGAAACTTTATTTGAAAAAGTTTGGTCCATTGTATATATGTGGGCAGGTCTACTGGGGGCCACCAGCTGAGTACCCCAGGGCTAAGAACTGAAGATCAAATTTATCATAGCAGTTTTTTCCTAGTTCTTTACATTTGCACCTTCTTACTCCTTAATATACTATTTGTCGTGGCAAGGGAGGGAATAATAACCAAAAAAATTATTTTTACAGACTGGTGATGGTGCAGGCTAAGGAGCAAGATGTATATTCCTCTGTACCTCATTGGCCCAAGGTGCAGCTGACTGCAACATGGCAATGGATGCTATGGCAGCAGGAGGTCTAAGAATGCCTCAAGATATGACATCTATGATAGCCCATTAGGTTTCCTGTCTGTGTAAAACAATAAGAATTGCGAAGTATAATATAAACGAACAGAACATCAGATAGACCTTCAAAAGATTTAAATAAAAAAAGCTATACTTATTTAATAGGGTTGAGCGAGTATGTTCTGTCCGAGCACGCTCGGGCCGAGCTCCGAGTATTTCCAGCTGCTCGGTGATATGGTTTAATCGCTCCCGTGTGCATGATTTGCGACTGTTTGACAGTTTTATTACATGTGAGGAATGTGTAAGAAATAAACTAAGAAGCTATAAATACTCGGAGTTCGGCCCGAGCATACTCGGCGAAAGGGTTAATAGAACATACTCGCTCAACACTATTATTTAACATTGTCATATATGGTATCTAATTTACCGACCCACAGAATAAAATAAATGTAATTATGGTGGAATTGCTGTTTTTAGTGCTATTATTCACTAAAAAAGTTAATCATATCTACTCCAAAGTGTTGCCAATCGAACCAACAAAAGCAAGCCCTCAAACAAAGATATTGAATGATGAAAAAGAAAAAAATCATAGCTCTTAAGTTGCAACAATTAGAAAAATGAATAAAAAAATCTTAAATCTTATGGTGGGGTATTAAGAGGTTAAATGTATTCATGGTCAAGTCTTGGGAACATACAATATTCTTGAAAAACTGAAGTTAGATATTTGTGGTTGTTCTAAGCTCCTGGACATTAAAGTCATGGGCTCCTGATCTCCTTGGAAATCACTTGATCTTGGATGATAAAATGGACTTAAGTAGCACTGGCATTATTTTCTTTTAGTCCTGGGCCCTCAGACATTGCTCTATTAGTTAACCTGAACCCAGTTGATTTCTTTGGATAGGATCATTGCTGTTCTTCAGGGTAATTACTAGTCACTGCTGATTAAGGTACCTATAATGGCCACTGAAATGAAACCCTAAAGTATTAGGAAACTAATGTTAGATTAGATAATAGAAATGACAAGATTTTTATGAAAATGAAGGAAGTGAGAACTAGGAATGGTTAGATTAGCGAGATGACATTATAGGCCTGTCTAAAGAGGTGTGTTTTTAGGGCACACTTACAATTTTGGACACTGAGAATTTCCAATAGGACATATTTATGACATTATAATTTTAATGGTAGCATAGTAATTTTAGCTGTCATACAGCAGCAAGGTACAGTACAGTGCCCATGTATATCCTGGTCAATGAGGCAAGATGGTGGCCATATGGGACAGCAAGATTGTGTATATTCAGATGGTCCTATCTGTGTAAATATGAGATCTTATATAAAAGCTTTTGCACTTGAATAACATTTACTGATTATAATCTATAAACAATATTATTAGTCACAATCAGTATCAATGCATTTTCAGGTGAAATGGTTGCATTATGTGATATGGTCTAATCTACAAGAAACGTTTTGTGCTATCATAAGAAAAATAGCTCTGCATTTAAAGGAGGTGAAAGAAAAATGTACAGATAGGGAAAGAAATTGATGGCTGAGAAGTTTATGAACGAGGTCCATTATGTCAAGATACAAATTACTGCTGAACTGAATGGCCCATCTTAAATGTAAATTTGAAGCTTTTAAGACCATTTTCATTACAGTTCAGTCCTTGTTAGAGATACACTAAAGTCCCGGTGATTCTGATCGCTAGAGAAAGGAATTATTGTGATTGCACTTTTGATCGGAGATTGCAAGGATCAAAGGCCATATTTCCATTGTTTCCAATTTGTTTAGAGCTTAAATAAATATAATCGAAATTTCAGGAGGCAAACAGGAGATATGTAGAGAGAGCGAGAGATAGGGAGGGGTGGAATGATATAGAGAAATCCTGAGCTTCTCTAAAGGAGTTATGACTCATAAAGGAAAATCAATGGCTTTAATGGAGTGATACTGAGTTTTTTAAAATGACATACAGCGATGTACTTGGAGATCTGTAATTAAACTAATGTGCTTTTAAAGGCGGGCATCTGATTGGCCGTTAGTTTTCCCTTAGAAAAGATGAGGTTAACAGCTAGCGTCTCGCCATACTGCTTGTTTTATTGCTTTAAGTGTAGTTAACCATTTGCAGTCAATAGGTACGGTAAAATGATCTGTTATATTATAATCCTTTAATTGAAGGATTCTAAGGAACAATTACGATTTTTTTTCTAAGTTAAATTTTTGCAATCTTGCTAACCCTTTGTATGCTTTTATTTTAGTTTTTAGAGTAAATGTTGATCAGAAACAATGTCAATTAGGCCCACCCTTTTGTGTTTCTCTTAACATGTCATGTTTGCTCTAAATAAGCTTTATCCTGTGTGAATGATAGTTCAGTAGATTACCTTGCCTCTCTTTTACTGTCACACTAGTTCTTATAAATCAGGAAAGTAAAGTGTTATCTCTTTCAGCTTTTCAACTGTGTTGCATATTTCTCCAACCTGACAACCTTACTTAGATGCATTAATTTACTAACACCATATATGAGAAATAAATTAAAAATTTGCTGTTGTCAAACAAATTCTTAGAAAATAATAAAATTGCTTGATGATATGCAGATTTCCAAACTCAAAAAATATTGTGACATACATGTACATCAATAGTGCAAGGTAATTACCCAAAGATACTGTGCTGTACATGTAAGTACAATTATCACATATGCCCATGTGGATACCGGTAAAAGTGTGGCTGCAGTATATCATGGCCACTAGAGATGAGCAAATAAATTCAAGTGGAATCGAATTCTACTTGAATTTTACAAAAATCCACATTCACCAAAATGAGTTGTTTTTGTTTGCAATTTGTTTCAGTACGGATTCAGCAAAATGGCTACCTCTGGATGGCACTTTTCAGAACCGTAACGGGTAGAGTTGAGCATTCCGATACTGAAATATCGGGTATCGACCGATATTCGCTGTATCAGAGTTCCGATACTGAGTTCCGATACTTTTACAATATCGAATACCGGAATCGGAAGTTCACATAATGCCTGCGCTCTGCAGTGTCTCTGAAGGATGGCATGCTGGATGGCAGCGCTCAGCTGCGATCCAGCCTGTCATCAGAATGCCATCCCAGCGTGGGAGAATTCTCCTGCTCAAGCGCTGACATTACATTATCTCCCTTACATTACAATTAAATGGAATAGCAGGAATTAATATTTTTTTAAGACGTTAATGCCACAGCCATGGTGGTTGTGGCATTACAGTGGTTGCCCAAATCGATGGGAACAGTGCTCACAGTGAAACATGAAAAGCCGGCAATTCATCAGCGGCATATACTGGTACCCGACAATTTAGAACAAAAAGAATAGACCTTCACACATAGATTAGATAGATAGAAACATGTCAGTCACATATATAAGAAGTACAGTGACAGTGTTGGTTACTGTACTTGTCATTTAGTGTTAAAGGATTTATTTAAAAAAATAATAGTGTTTTCATGCGCCGTCTCTTTAAAAAAGCCGGCCGGCAATTCAGCATCGGTACCCGACAGTTTAGAACAGAAAGATAGAGCATCACACATAGATTAGATAGATAGAAACATGTCAGTCACATATATAATAAGTACAGTGACAGTGTTGGTTACTGTACTTGTCATTTAGTGTTAAAATAAAGGATTTATTAAAAAAAAAATTGGCTTGGGGTTCCCCGTAATTTTAGTCTCTAGCGGAGGTTAAGCAGACGGCTGGGGCACATGTTTGAAGCGTGAGAAGGGGGTAATACCCACGGAGCTTTCCAGGCTACTAATATCAGCCCCCAGCTGAATAACAAGCCTTTACTAGCTGTTAAAATGGGGGACCCCCAAAAAAATGATGTTGGGTCCCCCCTATTTTAATAGCTAGCAAAGGCTAGGCAGACAGCTGGGGGCTGATATTAATAGCCCAGGAAGGGTGCCATGAATATTGGCCCCCTCCCAGGCTAGAAACACCAGCCGTCAGCCACCCCAGAAATGGCGCATCCATAGGATGCGCCAATTCTGTCACTTAGCCTCGCTCTTCCCACTGCTCTGTAGCGGTGGCAGTGGGGTAATAGGGCTGGGGTTGATGTCAGCTTATAATGCCAGCTGACATCAAGCCCAGGTTAGTAATGGAGAGGCGTCTATAAGACACCCCCATTACTAACCCCATAGTCAAAGTTACAAAAAAACACAAACACCCAGAATACAGTCCTTTAATTGAAATAAACACACAATTCTTTATTGTTCTAAATTAAACCATACCTACCGTCACGCCCATTCCAGCTGAAGCCAACGATCTCCTGCAATAAAAGTAAAATAATAAAGCAACATCATCCTTACCTTTCGATGGTTCCCACGACAGCTTCAGCTCTGCTACATTCACATGACAGGATGGACCGCAGCAGAAAGCTGCCATCCAGCTTGCCATGCGGCAGACACTGAGAAGCGCAGGCATGCTTGTGTGTCACCCTGGCCTGGATGCCACAAGTGTAAATAAAGCTGTGTCTGAGAGCAAGGGGGAGGTTCTCTAGTCAGGGGAACAGTAGCATGCAGTGCCTCCTGTCTCAGGCCAGTAGGGGGAGCAGGCTGCCCCTATAAAAGCTGGTACTGGGGGCAGGGTTAGAGAGAACTTGATGGCCTGTCTCAGCACTGAGACTTGTCCCAGAGCAGAGCAGGGACAGACAGTCGTATTGCACCTAAAAGGAAGTGTGGCAGGAGGAGAGCCACAAGCCAGAGACAAGAGGCGAAGAGAGCCTGTCTTGGCAGATAAAGGACTTAATTCACCAGACTTTGGTGTCTGAGGCTGGAAGGATTCCACATTCTCCAGCAGATAACCAGTTCGCAAGGGACTGTATATTCCTTGGCCTAAGAAGCCTGGAGGCCCTGCCACAACCGAAGGGACCAGTAAAGCCGTACAAGGCTGGGAGCAGAAAGGAACCCACGTCGCAGGCCATACAGGCGAGAATACACGGAAAGCTCGGAAACGTGGGCTGTTACCCTATAAGGAGGAGATAGCCAGAAGGAGCACAGAAAGCACGGTAGGCCTACACCCTCACCCTGACCAGGGCCAATTTCCCCGTTGCTCTCAGACATCCAGGTCCCCTCCTAGCTGGGACTGTTTATGGGTCAGTTTACCTGTTTCAATAAAGACCCTGGACTGCAACCTTTTGTCTGTGTGCTCCTTCGTGCCTCCAGCACTACCGGTACTGGGACTCTCACCACCATCTCTCCCACCATCCATTATACTGCCCTGGGGCCGCACTCTTCCCGTGGGGAGTCACACTACCCTAGCTGCACACCTCATCAGCCCCAGCAGTCTGCATGCAGCGGCGGTTCCTAATAACCGCAATCCACGGGTGGCGTAGTCGGACATTATCAGCAGAACGTAGCAGACTACCATTGGCCTGACCACCCTGAGCCACGGAACCGGGTCACCACTACTACCCCCATCGTCTCCCTATTGCCCAGATCCGAGTGCCCCACGGCCCAGGGGGCGAGTCAGCTTTGGCGTAGTCGGCAGGATTTCGTGCCCGCAACCACCGGGTACTGCGTGCCTGAAAAAGAGTTTTGTAACTTACCTGTGGCGAAGTTTCCCGCCGTCCGGAGTCGTTTCCCGCCATCCGGAGTCGATTCCCGCCATCAGACGCCATCTTGGACCGTTTCCCGCCTTCTTCTGCCGTCTTCCCGCCATCCGCAGCTGTTTCCCGCCATCGGACACCATCTTCAGGACGGCGCGCGGGAAGAAGAGGGGCGTGGAGGTCAAAACCGCGCGAGATCCGAAGCTCCGCCCCACGCACCGACGCTGCGCAAGGTCCTGGAAGGGAGAGAGAGCGACACTGATGTCATCAGGACGCGACGCCAGGTCCTCGTCCATAGCAGCAGCAGCGGAGCTGCGGCCTACAGAAGAGGATCGTCGGAAGGTAGGCCACGCTTAACTAGGGGGGAGAAAGATGTCGTACACAGAGGCGCCCACTACCACCAACGCAGCTGCAGCAGCGGTGATGCCCTTTTCCCTGCCCTACATCCCTGGAGCGGCCTGGCTGCCCAAGTACTCAGGGGAGCCCCATGCCCTAACTGACTTTAAGGAAAGGCTGTACAGTTTGTTCCAGGTTTACCCCCTGACAGAGGAACAGAAGGTCAGCATACTAGAAGGGCAGTTAAGTGGCGCAGCCCAAAGGGAGGTAAAATCATGGCCCACTGAGGAGAAAAGGCCTGTGAAGGGTATTCTGGCCCGGCTGCGGGGTACCTTTGACACACGTACCTCCGCTGAGATTAAAATGAGGTTCTATGGATGTAAGCAGCGGGCACAGGACAGCATCAGAGACTATGCCCTAAATTTGCAGGAAGCCTTGAGGGCCATCCAACAAGCTGACCCTGGCAGCGTGCAGGAAACTGATAAGCTACTAACAGAACAGTTTATAGAAGGTCTGCTGTCTAGCGCCCACAGGACCCAGCTGCGCCTCATGTTCTTTCAGAACCCCGACCTGACCTTTGCCTAATTTAAGGACAGGGCCATAAGGGTGCTCCGTGAATCTGCAACCAGTGGCGCTATAAACCCCCGGCGCCCTGCTCTCACCTACCACCAGGGGGCGGCGCCCTCCTCTATGGATCCCGTGGGGGCTGATGCACAGGCCCTGAACCAAGCCCCGTCGAAAGACCTGCACCACCAAGTCCAGGAGCTGACCAGGAGCGTCGCGGCGTTGACCAGGACCGTCCAGGCGTTGCAAGTGGACCCGGCAAGACCCATCGAGCTGGCTTCAAGTCCGGAGGATGTCCCGTGGCGTCGACAGAGGAGGATCCTGTCATTCCGAGGGAGGCCCACAGACCGCTACGCAGAGGATGGACAGCCCATTTGCCGTCGATGCAACCAGCCCGGACACATTTCCAGGTACTGTAATTTAAACGGGTCCAACCTGGGGCAGAGGGCCAACCCCCAGGCATAAGATCACCAGGCCCTTATAATTGGCGTGATAGGTACGTTGGGGGGTGCCCGGTTTTACCCGTGATGCTGGACGGTATCCCCATGAGCGCCTTGCTGGATACTGGGTCGCAAGTAACCACTATCCCTTATGTACTTTTTAAGCAGTATTGGACTGATGCTGATATCACACGGTATCCAGACAGTAACTTGAGCATCATTGCCAGTAATGGCTTACCCGTGCCGCAGATGGGGTTCAAGGAGATGACCATAAAAATTGGTAAAGTTGAACTACCGGCACAGGGAGTAATTATTGTGGACATTGACCGACGTGAAAGTCACCCTAAAATAACTGTGGGTACTAACGTAATTGAAAATTGTCTTTCAGAGGTAATTGTAATTCTACAACAGGTGGCGGTGAATGCTAGTTCCAGCCAACAGAGAGTCCTCAACAAGGAGATAAAAGCCCTGATGAGACCGCAGCAGGTAGAACTGTCTGGTGGTGAGATCGGTAGCGTAAGACTGAGTGACCCATTCCCCATTTCCATGACTCCCAAAAGTGAAATGATGATCTGGTGTCGGACTGCAATCGGGTTGAGAGGTAGAGACTACCAAGCCATAGTAGAACCCGTGTACTCAGACAGCAGGCCCACCATTTTGACAGCCCGGGGGGTGGTTGATGTCCGTCATGGGAGGGTGCCCGTCCGCATCCTCAACATTGGGGAGAGGGAAGTACACTTACCCAGGTACGCTACACTCGCCAAACTGTTTGTTGTCGAACACAAAGCTATCAGGGCCGTGGAACCCTTGCCTCCATCTCCTCAGGCGGAGGGTAATGGCTCCCAGAAACAAAAGGAGGACTGGTGCCAGAAACTCCACGTGGGTGCTGACTCCACTCCCCTGCACCAAAAGCAAGGAGTCTACCGGGTGGTACAGGAGTACGAGAGAGTCTTTAGTAAGCACCCGCTGGACTTCGGCAGAGTAAAAGGGATAGAACACCACATCCCCACAGGGAGCCACCCACCGATAAAAGAAAGACACCGACCTGTACCCCCTGCACATTATCAGAACGCAAAGGGCATGCTAAGAGAAATGAAGGAAGCTGGGGTCATTAGAGATAGCTGTAGCCCCTGGGCAGCCCCCTTGGTTCTGGTGAAAAAGAAAGACGGCACCATGAGAATGTGCGTGGACTATAGACAAATCAACCGAATCACCCACAAAGATGCATATCCGCTGCCTAGAATAGAGGAGTCTTTAGCCGCATTAAAATCTGCTAACTTCTTTTCTACTTTGGACCTTACTAGCGGGTACTGGCAGGTTCCTGTGGCAGAGGCTGACAAGGAGAAGACCGCCTTCACCGCCCCGATGGGACTGAGCGAATTCAACTGTATGCCTTTCGGGCTCTGCAACGCACCAGGGACCTTCCAGCGGCTGATGGAATGCTGTCTAGGGCACCGAAACTTCGAGACGGTCCTCCTTTACCTGGACGGCGTGATCGTCTATTCGAAGACCTACGAAGACCACCTAAAGCACCTGGCCGAGGTGTTCGAAGCCCTGGCAGGCTATGGCCTGAAGGTAAAGCCATCGAAGTGTCACCTGTTGAAACCAAAGGTCCAGTACCTAGGGCATGTGGTAAGCGCGGAAGGAGTGGCCCCCGACCCTGACAAGGTCACGGCAATCAAGAGCTGGCCAAGCCCCTCGAAAATCAAAGAGGTGAGACAGTTTCTCGGGTTGGTAGGCTACTACCGAAGATTCATCCCCGGATTTACCAAGATGGCAGCTCCAATACAGGACCTCCTGATCGGACAGTCTAAGTCCAGAAGTCAAAAGCCACCCTTCAAGTGGGATAAACCGGAAGAGGAGTCCTTCCGCCAGTTGAAGATGGCCCTCACGGGGGATGAGATCCTGGCCTACCCTGATTATGGCCAGCCTTTTATTCTCCACACGGACGCCAGTAATGTGGGACTGGGAGCCGTACTGTCCCAAAACCAACAGGGCAGAGAACGGGTGATCGCGTACGCCAGCAGGAAGCTGAGGCCCACCGAGAGGAACCCGGAGAATTACAGCTCCTTCAAGCTAGAATTCTTGGCGGTGGTGTGGGCCGTGACGGAACGCTTCAAGCATTACCTGGCCTCCGCGAAGTTCACCGTGTACACGGACAACAACCCGTTGACACACCTGGATAATGCAAGACTGGGTGCCCTGGAACAGCGGTGGATGGCCCGTCTCTCCAACTATGACTTCGTGATCAAGTACCGGGCAGGCAAAACCAATGCCAACGCGGACGCCCTATCAAGGATGCCTCACTTACCTGAAGGTGACGAAGACCCAGAAGAGCTGGAGGAGGTAGAACTCCCCGCGTTTCACCGGTATGGAGCCGCTCAATACTCTCACCGCGTGAAGGAGGAGGATCTAACAACTGTGATGATCAACCCCCTACCTCACCACAGCTGGGCGAGACCCAAGATAGTGACCCTGCTGTCCGCCTGGTGAAAGATCTGCTTACCCAGGAAGATGCCCGCATAGATCCGGATGCTCCAGAGGAAGCCAAGCAGCTATGGAAAGAGAAGAGCAAGCTGTTCCTCTACGAAGGCAAGTTGTGCAGAAGGATTGTCAACCACCGGACGCACGAGCTGACCTGGCAAGTCGTGGTCCCAAGGCGGGATGCAGCCATGGTCCTGGGGGCTTACCATGACAGAGCGGGACACTTCGGTTGGAAGAAACTGGAGTTCCTGCTAAGAGGAAGGTTCTTTTGGGTCGGCATGAGAGGAGCTGTAGAAAAGTGGTGCAGAGACTGTGGCCCTTGTCACCTGAGGAGGAAGGACCGCACCAGCCAGAAGACACCCTTGAGGCCCATCGTCACCACGCAGCCTCTTGAGCTGGTAGCTCTGGACCACGTCAAATTGTCTCCAAGCCGGTCTGGATACATCTATGCCCTGACAATCGTGGACCACTATTCCCTTTTTCTAGTGGTGGTCCCGGTAAAGGACTTGACAGCCCAAACAGCGGCCAGAGCCTTCCAGCAATATTTCTGCCGTCCACACGGGTATCCGGAACAGGTCCTGACTGACCAGGGTCCAGCATTCGAGGCTGAAATCTTCCAGGAGTTCTGCAACCTCTATGGCTGTAAGAAGATTCATACAACGCCTTACCACCCCCAAACCAACGGGATGTGTGAGAAGATGAACAATATAGTCATTGATCTCCTAAAGACGTTGCCCCTGGAGGAACGCAGCCTGTGGCCAGAAAAACTGCCGGATCTGATAGACTTATACAATCATATCCCGGTGAACGCTACCAACTGCACCCCGGCTTACCTGATGCGAGCCAGACCGGGTAAGCTGCCCGTAGACCTGGAGATGGGAGTCCTGACGCCTGAGGACACCTCCCCGGATGCAGACTGGGATACGGAAAGGCAACTGCAGTACAAGAAGATACAGGAGAGTGTGGAGAAGAGCCTGGCCCAGGTGAGAGAGAGGCAACTTTTCAATCAACACGCCCCTGCTGGTCCCCTAGAACCTGGTGAGCAAGTCCTAAAGCGAAAAAGAATGCTACATAAGTTGGACGACCAGTGGGAATGGGAACCCTACACCGTACTGCAGTCAGACCATGACAACCCGAAGGTGTGCGTGATCACCAAGGACGGAGGAGAAACCACTAGCACCGTCTCCAGAGACCACCTCAAAAGGTGCCCCGAGCAACTCCGTAGTGCAGAAGAGGATCAGAGTGACCTTGAACCTGCAGAGGACAAGGAAGAAATGATCAGCACCGTTCTCGGAGAGTTCCCTCAGTCCTGGACTCGCATAAATGATGCCATAGTGGTACCCGTCCTGCATTTCCTGCAACCGGCACAGCAACAACCAACACCAGAGCCGGAAGGTGAAGAGGAGCAAGCGGTTCCAGAGGCAGAAGAGCCTGTACCAGCAGCCCAGGAGAGTCAACCCTCTGCTGACAGTGAGCCTGCCATGCCTGCGGTAAGCCAAAGGACCCGCAGACAACTGCCTGCCCTACCTGTACACCCAGCTGTTAGCTGTACCCCTAACGCTAGTGGGGAAAGCCAGGTTGGTCCACCACCAGACAGTGGGCTACGTAGGTCAACCAGGAGCACAAAGGGACAGATACCCGCTCGCTGGAAAATATAGAGTGTACTAAATTTGTAAATAACCCTGTTGCCAAATGTTGAATTGTTTGCCAAGTTACATGCATGCTTGGCAATTCTGTGTTTCAGTTTCTTGCAGCTACCGTAAGGACTCAATGGTTATGGACTTTTTATAACCAGGACCTTGTATGGACTGCGTTCGGAGCCTAACCAAGGAATGAACTAAGACTGTAAAGGACTTGGGGTAGGACAGACCCCCACCTGGTTAAGGCTACCCGTTGTATTGGTGATATGGACACCTGGTCACAGACCACACTGTGACCTTAAGAACTCAATCTGTGCGTCGTCTGTCTGTTATTGTTTTATGGTTATGCATATTGTCTTTGTTTACTGTTTAGTCCCGGAGTACTAAATTTTCACTAGGGGGGAATGTGTCACCCTGGCCTGGATGCCACAAGTGTAAATAAAGCTGTGTCTGAGAGCAAGGGGGAGGTTCTCTAGTCAGGGGAACATTAGCATGCAGTACCTCCTGTCTCAGGCCAGTAGGGGGAGCAGGCTGCCCCTATAAAAGCTGGTACTGGGGGCAGGGTGTGAGAGAACTTGATGGCCTGTCTCAGCACTGAGACTTGTCCCAGAGCAGAGCAGGGACAGACAGTCGTATTGCACCTAAGAGGAAGTGTGGCAGGAGGAGAGCCACAAGCCAGAGACTAGAGGCGAAGAGAGCCTGTCTTGGCAGATAAAGGACTTAATTCACCAGACTTTGGTGTCTGAGGCTGGAAGGATTCCACATTCTCCAGCAGATAACCAATTCGAAGGGACTGTATATTCCTTGGCCTAAGAAGCCTGGAGGCCCTGCCACAACCAAAGGGACCAGTAAAGCCGTACAAGGCTGGGAGCAGAAAGGAACCCACGTCGCAGGCCATACAGGCGAGAATACACGGAAAGCTCGGAAACGTGGGCTGTTACCCTATAAGGAGGAGATAGCCAGAAGGAGCACAGAAAGCACGGTAGGCCTACACCTTCACCCTGACCAGGGCCAATTTCCCCGTTGCTCTCAGACATCCAGGTCCCCTCCTAGCTGGGACTGTTTATGGGTCAGTTTACCTGTTTCAATAAAGACCCTGGACTGCAACCTATTGTCTGTGTGCTCCTTCGCACCTCCAGCACTACCGGTACTGGGACTCTCACCACCATCATTCCCACCATCCATTATACTGCCCTGGGGCCGCACTCTTCCCGTGGGGAGTCACACTACCCTAGCTGCACACCTCATCAGCCCCAGCGGTCTGCATGCAGCGGCGGTTCCTAATAACCGCAATCCACGGGTGGCGTAGTCGGACATTATCAGCAGAACGTAGCAGACTACCATTGGCCTGACCACCCTGAGCCACGGAACCGGGTCGCCACTACTACCCCCATCATCTCCCTATTGCCCGGATCCGAGTGGCCCACGGCCCAGGGGGCGAGTCACTTGTGCTTCTCAGTGTCAGGCTGTGATGGCATCCAGATGAGCCGACAATGAACTCAGCTCACCTCATGCACGTCACTGACAGCGTGGGAGAATTCTCCTGCGCATGCGGTGAGCATGAGAGACTCGACTCATCTGAATGCCGTCACAGCCTGACACTGAGGAGCGCAAGCATGCCTGCGCTTCTCAGTGTCTGCGGGATGACAGGCTGGATGGCAGCTTTCGGCTGCGATCCAGCCTGTCATCTCGATGTAGCAGAGCTGGAGCTGTCTTGGGAACCATCGAAAGGTAAGGATGATGTAGGTTTATTATTTTTCTTTTATTGCAGGAGATCGTTGGCTTCAGCTGGAATGGGCGTGATGGTAGGTATGGTTTAATTTAGAACAATAAAGAATTGTTTGTTTATTTAAATTAAAGGACTTTATTCTGGGTGTTGTGTTTCTTTTTAAATTCTTTACTAGAAATTCATGGCGGTCATGTCTAATATTGGTGTGACCCCATGAATTTTGGGCTTAGGGCCAGCTGATAATACCAAGCTGGCCCTAACCCCTTTATTACCCAGTGAGCCACCGCTCCATGGCCCTGGATGAGTTGGGTACAGCGCCAGAAGATGGCGCTTCTATGAACGCGCCATTTTCTGGGGTGGTTGCGGGCTGCAATTTGCAGCGGGGGGGGGGGCAGAAAGCTTGGGCCTCCCTGCGCTGCAGATTCTAGCCCCCAGCTGCCTAGTTGTACCTGGCTGGACACAAAAATAAGGCGAAGCCCCACGTATTTTTTTTTTAATTATTTCATGAAATTCATGAAATAATTAAGAAAAAAAGGGCTTCCCTATATTGTTTTGTCCAACCAGGTACAAATAGGCAGCTGGTGGTTGGGGGCAGCCCGTTCCTGCCTGCTCTACCTGGCTGGACACAAATATAGTGCGAAGCCCCACGTCAATTTTTTTTAAATTATTTCAGGAAATTCATGAAATAATTCAAGAAATTCTCCCACGCTGTCAGTGACGTGCATGAGGTGAGCTGAGTTCATTGTCGGCTCATCTGGATGCCGTCACAGCCTGACACTGAGGAGCGCAAGCATGCCTGCGCTTCTCAGTGTGTGCGGCATGGCAAGCTAGATGGCAGCTTTCTGCTGCGGTCCAGCCTGTCATCTCGATGTAGCAGAGCTGGAGCCGTCCTGAGAACCATCGAAAGGTAAGGATGATGTTGGTTTATTATTTTTCTTTTATTGCAGGAGATCGTTGGCTTCAGCTGGAATGGGCGTGATGATAGATATGGTTTAATTTAGAACAGTAAGGAATTGTGTGTTTATTTCAATTAAAGGACTTTATTCTGGGTGTTTGTGTTTTTTTAACTTTGACTATGGGGTTAGTAATGGGGGTGTCTTATAGACGCCTCTCCATTACTAACCTGGGCTTGATGTCAGATGGCATTATAAGCTGACCTCAACCCCAGCCCTATTACCCCACTGCCACCGCTACAGGGCGACATTTCTGGGGCGGCTGACGGCTGGTGTTTCTAGCCTGGGAGGGGGCCAATATTCATGGCACCCTTCCTGGGCTATTAATATCAGCTCCCAGCTGTCTGCCTAGACTTTGCTAGCTATTAAAATAGGGGGGACACCACGTCATTTTTTTGGGAGGGGTCCCCCATTTTAATAGCTAGTAAAGGCTAGGTATTCAGCTGGGGGCTGATATTAGTAGCCTGGGAAGCTCCGTGGGTATTACCCCCTTCCCAGGCTTCAAAGATCTGCCCCAGCTGTCTTCTTAACCTCCGCTAGAGACTAAAATTACGGGGAACCCCACGCCAATTTTTTTTTTAATAAATCCTTTATTTTAACACTAAATGACAAGTACAGTAACCAACACTGTCACTGAACTTATTATATATGTGACTGACATGTTTCTATCTATCTAATCTATGTATGAAGCTCTATTCTTTCTGTTCTAAATTGTCGGGTACCGGTATGTGCCGCAGCTGAATTGCCGGCTTTTCATGTTTAACTGTGAGCACTGTTCCCATCGGTTTGGGCAACCACCTCCCCCAATACATTCTACATTATTGTTAGTTGTTTTCCTTCATGTAGAATTAACCTACAAGGAAAGAAAGGGTTTATTTTCATTCCGATATTTGTGTCCCATTGACTTGCATTCGTTTCCGGTATCGGAATCGGTGATATCCGATACTTTTTGGGTATCGGCCCGATCCAATCCGATCCGATATTTTCTGATATCGGAAGATTTCGCTCAACACTAGTAACGGGCCATTGAAAAATGTAAGCATAAAAAAAACCTTATACTCACCGCTCCAGCGCCTTCGCTCTTCCCCGTCACTCATCCAGTCCTTATTGCATCTTCTGATCATTGCTGTGAGACCTGAATCTCTGGGCTAGACCTCTGGCTCTGATGAAGCCTTGGATATCCTCTCAGGGTCACAGAGCACACCATGAAGTTATGATGTTGTGACCTTCCTCGCACTTGAGCTGAACCGTCCCATTCCTCATTAAAGCTGGAAGTCCCAGCATAGCATGTAGAGGCCCAGAATGTCAGTGCTTACGGCGGCGATCAGAAGACACGACCAGGACTGGACGGGTGACGGTGAGGAGTGGAGGGGCCAGAGAGTTGAGCAGCAAGGTGATTATAAATATTTGTTTTATTTTCTATTTCTTTTTGTTTTATTTTCTATGTCTTATGTTTATTGTGCTCAGTAGTCTGAAGACACCCCGAAGTACAATAAGGGACATTACATTTGCAGAGAATAATGGGTTTTAGACATATATCACTGAAAATATTCATGATTTATTATGGCTTTCCAAAGTGTCCATACAAAATGTTGCCTGACGATGATTTTTTGCTAAGTTGTCCAGAAAAAAATAAAACATCAAGTTGGTAAACCTGAGCTGATGAAATACAAAGAGGAAAAAAATCAGTGGCCAAAAGTGATTACGTAAGTGTGTTACGGATTAAGTACATGGGGTCCCTTCAATTGCTTTCCTGCATTGAATTGATTATCCTCATAGTGTCACAACCCAGTTTTTATGAGAAATTCTTTTTCTGTAAATCTACAGGTACAAAAACACTTTGAATTAATGACCCCAAAGTAAATTATTTTAGAGCTGAAAACTAATATAATTTTTGAGCAATTTGTTCATTTAGAGTTATCAGATTTTATACAAGGCTTTACATTTTTTAATAAATCCCCTTGGCCCTTGACACACATAAGTGAATTGCGTCAAGCAGCACTGCATATTGAGCTGGGGAAAAAATTATCACACCACCCGAATGCTGTTCTATTATGTATAATTGTCGCCTACTGTTTTAGAATTATAATACTTATTTTGCAAGTAAAAAAATAACACTACTAAGCTGATTTTGTCTAGATATCACCATTTGTGACATCAAGAAAAGTATTTCTTCTCAGTTTGCCACCATGTGTCGTCCGTATGTCTTTTTTTACCATCAGTGTGTCATCCATGTTTTTCCCATATGGATGAAGAAAGAAAGAAATTACAAAGCTTCTCATATACTTTGCAATGTTAAACATGGTCAGCACACAGATGGCACACGGATGCCATCCGTGTGATGTATGTGGTTTTCATGGACCTATTGACTTGTATTGGCACTTGTCATCAGTGCTGCAGTAAAAAAATGGACACACGGCCCTTGTAAAAACACAGACTTGTGCATAGCAGCATAGGTTATAATGGGTACGTGTGATATCCATGAAAAAACTTATACAACATGTACTAGAAACTAGAGATGAGCGGTGTTCGACTCGAACTGTTCACCAATCTCAAATTCGAGCTGTTTTGAGCGGTGTTCGAGCCGTTCGACGAACTCGAACGATTTGCAAAAAATTCAGCTGTTCGAGGTTATGTTCGATAACTGTTCGTGCAACAAAAGCGTAACTGTATTTTTTCACAGTAATACTGTTAAATAGTGATGAGATGAGCGAGCATGCTCGCCACTGCTTGGTACTCGCCCGAGCATTTCAGTATTCAAGATGCTCGGAGCTCGCTGAGTACTTTCGAGATGCTCTGGCGGGAGCTCCGGTCCCCGTCCTGCATGTCTGGCGCTATTTAGAGCACCAATCATGGAGGGATTGTCTGCCACTCACTGTAATGATACAGCCATGGTGGTTGTGGCACTTTAGAGGTTGCCCAAATCGATGGGAACAGTGCTCACAGTGAAACATGAAAAGCCGGCAATTCAGCAGCGGCATACACCGGTACCAACAATTTAGAACAGAAAGAATAGAGCATCACACATAGATTAGATTAATAGAAACATGTCAGTCACATATATAATAAGTACAGTGACAGTGTTGGTTACTGTACTTGTCATTTAGTGTTAAAATAAAGGATTTATTAAAAAAAATTGGCGTGGCGTTCCCCGTAATTTTAGTCTCTAGCGGAGGTTAAGCAGACGGCTGGGGCATTGCCTACGCTCCGCAGTGTCTCTGAAGGATGACATGCTGGATGGCAGCGTTCTGCTACCATCCAGCCTGCCATCTCAATGCCGTCCCAGCGTGGGAGAATTCTCCTGCTCTAGCGGTGACATAATTTGCCGGCACCGCATGCGCAGGAGAATTCTCCCTCACTGTCAGTGACGTGCATGAGGTGAGCTGAGTTCATTGGACATGAACTCGGCTCATCTGGATGCCATCACAGCCAGACACGGAGGAGCTTCACCGAGGAGCTTCTCAATGTCTGCGGCATGGTAAGCTGGATGGCAGCGTTCTGCTGCGCTCCAGCCTGTCATGTCAATGTAGCAGAGCTGAAGCTGTCCTGGGAACCATGGATGAGGTTGGTTTATTATTTTACTTTTATTGCCGAAGACATTGGCTTCAGCTGGAATGGGCGTGACGGTAAGTAGAGTTTAATTTAGAACATTAAAGAATTGTGTCTTTATTTCAATTAAAGGACTTTATTCTGGGTGTTTGTGTTTTTTTTAACTTTCACTATGGAGTTAGTAATGGGGGCGTCTATGGATGCGCCATTTCTGGGGCAGCTGATGGCTGGTGTTTCTAGCCTGGGAGGGGGCCAATATTCATGCCACCCTTCCTGGGCTATTAATATTACCCCCCAGCTGTCTGCCTAGCCTTTGCTAGCTATTAAAATAGGGGGGACCCCACGTCATTTTATTTTGGGGTCCCCCATTTTAATAGCTAGTAAGGCTAGGTATTCAGCTGGGGGCTGATATTAGTAGCCTGGGAAGCTCCGTGGGTATTTCCCCCTTCCCAGGTTTCAAACATCTGCCTCAGCCGTCTGCTTAACCTCTCCTAGAGACTAAAATTACGGGAAACCCCACGCCAATTTTTTTTTTTAATAAATCCTTTATTTTATCACTAAATGACAAGTACAGTAACCAACACTGTCACTGTACTTATTATATATGTGACTGACATGTTTCTATCTAATCTATGTGTGATGCTCTATTCTTTCTGTTCTAAATTGTCGGTACCAATGTATGCCGCTGCTGAATTGCTGTCTTTTCATGTTTCACTGTGAGCACTGTTCCCATCGATTTGCGCAACCACTGTAATGCCACAACCACCATGGCTGTGGCATTACAGTGAGTGGCAGACAATCCCTCCATGATTGGTGCTCTAAATAGTGCCAGACATGCAGGACGGGGACCACCGCTCATCTCTAGTAGTAAGTTACCGGAACGGCCCCTCAATGTCTGTATTGGCCATTAGGGTGCCCCATCCCAACTTCTTGACCCGCCTGATTGCCTTGTCAAAGGAGGTACAGTATATACTACTGTACTTGGTTCTGCGTCGATGTTGTCGTTTACTTACCTGCCCCTTGGATATGACAAATGGTGTATTAGTCCGAATGTATTGGGTTCCGTTTTTGGCACGACTCCCAACGGGGATACCATTACATCTTGTAAGGAAAGTGTTCTGAATGGAACCGCCATTCTACCTAAAGATATTTCTTTTTTTAACTTTCTTGTCACGACGTCTGGGTGTTGGTAGGCTGATTTTAGATTTTTACTCCAGCCTTTCTTGATTTTAGAAGGTCATGACATGCCTATATCTGTGTCTCCTCCTCCTTTTACTCCTCCACCTCTTTTCTTTTCGCATGACTATATGTACTTGTCACTTTTCCATGTGTTAGTTGTGTCTTCTGAGCAGGTGTTTTCTATGTGTTTTCTATGTGTTTCTATGTGTTTTTCTTTGCCTGCCATTGATTTTAACGGTGTTCGACGGTGTTCGACGGTGTTCGACGAACCGTTCGACGAACCGTTCGGCGAACATGCCGGTGTTCTACGAACCGAACCGAACCCGAACACTACGGGGGTGGCTCAACACTACTAGAAACATGGACATGTGAAGAGGGCCTAATAAAATGCAGAGGTAAAAATGCAAAAAATTATCAAAAAAGATCAAAAAATTGTTTAATGACTGCCTTAATAAAACTTTCAGATTCCTGCTTGCTGTCATGAAACATCTGATAGCATAGTGTTCTGTATATGTTGATTCACACACAGCATAGTTTGTTGCATTTTTGTAGCTGCCCCATTCATTTTCAGCTTGCTGCCAAAACTTCATTACTCAGTTGAATGAAGGTGATGTTTATCCACAGAAATTGGATATGCGTAGATATTTAGCAGTATGCCATAAAAAAAACTGGCATACTGCAAAACTATGCTGTAGTTTTACCACCCCCAAACCTTTTCCCACCAAAGGCCCCTTTTGATGTATCCACCTCCCCATAGGTCCACTCCACTTTTAAGTAAAACTCAGACTTCTGTTGGGATTAAATTGGTCAATGTAGTAATTTTATTAACAAATAACAATAAATAACAGCTAACCTTAAATTACATCATTTTTTCACTAAACAGACGAGGTTCTTGGCGCTTCAAAGATTGGGAAACCGACACAGATATAAATAATTCAACCAACAGCTAGGGGGCATCATACCTTTCGTGAACTCCCATGGACCACTCATCAGAGACTCATGTCTTTTCAGGTCAACTGGAGGCTTTGTCGAACCTTGCAAATTCAAATTTTTAAATATTTGATCATCTCTACTGTATATTAGTACATCACGGTATGCCTTTTAACCTATATGTTAGGGAAAAATAAAAACACCAAAACAATGAATAATATGGAGATATCTGGTATCGCGGTAGCAGCTCGTACAATATAGTGAACAGATTATTTACGGTGAGGATGGGGTAAAAAAATGGCAGTATTGTTTTTTTCCCCATTAAACGGGTTGTCCGGTCAAAAGTGATAAGTCTGCAGTCATTCTGTGTGATTGCAGACATATGAATACTTCCAGTGCACGCACTGTGCGCTGCGGGAATTCGCCGGTATGAGACCAGAGACCGGAGGGTATGTATGAGTTATACATACCCTGTCCAGTGGGCGCGGACTCACTCCATACACTTGTATTGAGCGAGGCCACGCCTTCTAGTCCGACCCACCCACTGGCCGCCCACTTCGCTAGACGGATGTGGCCTTCATTCATAAAAGTGAATGGAGAGAGGCGGCGCTGAATGGCCGGTGGTATGTATAACGTATACATTGCCTCCTGTCGCAGGTCTCATACTGGCGAATCCCCGCAGCGCACAGTGCCTGCGCTGGGGGCATTCATAACTTTGCAGTCACACAGAGTGACTGAAGACATCACTTTTTACTGGACAACCCCTTTACATTGTAAAGAAGTTATACCTATGAATGAATGAAGCAAAAAGAAATCGTCTGAAAAAGGGCATCATAAAAATATCATTGTGTATATGCATTTGTTAAGTGTATGTGTGTAATGTATATATGATTGTAGGCATTTGTGTACTATGTATATGTCTGCATAATTTATAAATGTGTGTAATGAATTCACATGTGCATAGTTTATATACAGCTGGTGAAATAAATATTGAACACGTCATCAGTTTTCTAAGTAAATATATTTCTAAAGGTACTATTGACTTGAAATTCTCACCAGATGTCAGTAACAATCCATTCAATCCACACCGGCAAAGAAATAAAAATATTGATGTCCATAAATTAAGTTATGTATAAAGATGAGGAATGACAAAGGGAAAAAGTATTGAAAACGCTTACTGAAATGTAATTAATACTTCGTACAAAAGCCTTTGTTGGTGATGAGAGCTTCAAGATGCCTCCTGTATGGAGAAACTAGTCGTATGCATTGCTCAGGTGTGATGTTGGCCCATTCTTCCACACAAACACTCTTCAAATCCTGAAGGTTTCATGGGCTCCATCTATGAACTCTGAGCTTTAGTTTCTTCCATTAATTTTCTCTTGGAATCAGGTTAGGCGATTGGATGGGCCATTTTAGCAGCTTTATTTTCTTTCACTGAAACCAATTGAGAGTTTTATTGGCTGTGTGTTTGTGATCAATGGCTTGCTGAAATGTCCACCCTCATTTCATTTTCAGCATTCTTGTAGATTGCAACAGATTTTTTTCAAGAATGTCTCCATACATTTGTCCATTTATCCTTTCTTCAATTATATGAAATTTATCAGTGATGTATGCAGAAAAACATCCCTACACCATGATGTTTCCCAACTTCCCACATACAAACTTCACTGTTGGTATGGTGTTTTTGGGGTGATATACAGTTCTTTTTGGCCTACAAACGTGATGTATATTATGGCATCCAAATTAGTGATGAGTGAGCACTAAAATGCTCAAGCACTCAGTATTCGAATAGAGCAGGTTGGACGCTAAGACGGGCTTGACTTGAGTGCCGATTATAATGGAAGTCAATGGGAAACTTGAGCATTTCTCTGGGAGACCCTAACAGGAGGGATGAGGGGGCAGGAAAATCACTGAAATGGATGGAAACAACACTAAAATGTAATAGTAACAGCATGGGGAAGATGTCTGTAAGCATCTATGACACACACAAAAATATTTTTTTTAATAAAGTCTCCCCACACTATCCCTCGTTCACCAATTTAATGGAAAAAAAAATCCAAGTGCAAAGTAATCCAACAAATTCAAAGTAGTCCAGAAAAGAATAAAGTGTTTTTTTCTGTGTGTGTGCTTTTATTTTGTATTATTGCATCAGTAATGGGGGGTGTCTGATACACATCTCTCAATTACTAACCCAAGAGGTTGATGGCAGCTGTGTTTTTTGACAAATCACAGCTGTCATCAACCACAGGTACCATTAACCTGATTGCCACCGCACCAGGGCAATCCGGAAGAGCCAGGCAAAGCGCCAGAATTGGCACATATAATGTGATGCGCCAATTCTGGGGTGGCTGCAGGCTTGTATTTTTAGGCTGGGAAGGGCACAATTACCAGGGACCTTCCCAGACTGATAATATAAACCCGCAGCTGTCTGATTAACTTTGGCTGGTTATCAAAAATAAGGCAGATCCCACGTAATATTTTTAAATTATTTATTTATTAAACCCAGGTTAAAAACATCTACATACACGCACTTACAACGCATATGCTTTTTTATTTTAACTTTAAAGTTATGCGAGAGGGCCGCCTGTTTACCTTCCAAAAATTATGGTCGAGGGCCACATAATGACCCCTAAAAATTATAAGTGAGGGCCATCTGATGACCCTCTAAAAATTATGAGCGAGGGCCGCAGGATGATTCTTTAAAAATATGGAGCGATGGCCACATGATGACCCTGTTGATATGGTGGAAGATGTAGGAAGCCATGTAAAGGACTTTTGTTTTAATGGTGCAGTAGAGGTATACAAGTACTGCAATAGAAATTAAATACTGCCTATATGCCTGCTCTAAACTAAACTTTCCCTCCCAGATCAACTCTCCTTGAACTGCTTCCAGAGGAAAGTGTTCTGATCATCACATCACTAGGACTTATATAAGACCTGATGATGGGATGCGGCTGGCCAATCACTCTAATGCCACTAGCCAACATGGCTAAGGCATTACCATGTATGGCAGGCAATCCCCTCATTTTTATTGGCTGTCTCACAGCCGCAAAGCAAGCAAGGTGGGGATTCAAGCATGGAGCTGGAGACAGACTTTCCCTTTACTAAGCTAGGAGATGAGAGCTGCTATTCACAAGATTCTGCAGTGGCTTGCAAAATTATTCACCAGATTGGTATTTTTTTTGTGTTTTGCTACCTCACAACCTGGAATTTCACAGTTTTTTTGAGGGTTTGCATCAGTTCATGTAAAGAACATGCCTACAACTGTGAACATTTAGTTTTCTTTTTATTGTGAAGCAAACAACAAATAGGACAAAATAACTGAAAACTTCAGTGTGCATAACTATTCATCCTCCTAAAGTCAGTAATTTGTAGAGTCTCCTTTTGTGCCAATTACAGCTGCAAGTCGCTTTGGATAAGTCTCTATGAGCTTTCCACATCTTGCCACTGGGATTTTTGCCCATTCTTCAAGGCAAATCTGCTCAAGCTCCTTGAAGTTAAATAGTTTCCTGGAATGAACAGCAATTTTCAAGTCTGACCACAGATTCTCTATTGGATTAAAGTCTGCGCTTTGAGTAGGCCACTTCAAAACATTTACACATTTCCCCTTAACCCCTTAATAACATCTGACGTACTAATACGCGTCTGTGCCCTGGGACTTAAGAGCCAGACCCGTATTAGTACGTCATCGCGATCGCGCGCGCACACAGGCTGTGCGGGCGCGATCGCCGCCGGGTGTCAGCTGATTGTCACAGCTGACACCCGGTACTATGTGCAGGGAGCAGTCCTGCACCGCTCCCAGCACATTAACCCCCGCGATGCCGCGATCGAAGTCGATCGCGGCATTGCGGGGGCAAGGGGAGGTGATCGGCGATACTCACCTCCTCTTCTGGCTTCCAGCGCAGTCTGCAAAGGCTTCCCGGGTGTTGCCATGACGACCCAATGTCGTCATGACAACATCCGGGTCACCAGAGAGCAGGAAGATTGCTTGGACATGCGCAGTGCATCTCCAAGCAATCTTCACACTGTGCACTTCTGACAGCCTTCATGGCATAGGGATGGTGCTCCATTCCTGTGCCATGCAGGCGATCAGAAAAAAAAAAGTGAAAGTCCCAGAGTGGGACAAAGTAATAAAGTGTATAAACTGTGTGAAAGTGGAAAAAAAAAAAAAATGTGCAAAAATATTATAAAAAAATAAAAAAAATAATACACCAAAAATAAAAATATAATGTACCCATCAATAAATATTATTATAAAAAAAATAAAAAAAAACCAATAAAAGTACACATATTTGGTATCGCCGCGTCCAGAACAACCTGACCTATAAAACTGTCCCACTAGTTAACCCCTTCAGTGAACACGGTAAAAAAAAAAAAAAAAAACGAAGCAAAAAACAATGCTTTATCACCATACCGCCAAACAAAAAGTGGAATAACACGCGATCAAAAAGACGCATATAAATAAAAATGATACCGCTGAAAACGTCATCTCGTCCCGCAAAAAACAAGCTGCTATACACCTCCATCACCCGAAAAATAAAAAAGTTATAGCTCTCAGAATAAAGCGATACTAAAAAATATTTTTTTCTATAAAATAGCTTTTATTGTGTATAAGCTCCAAAACATAGAAAAATGATACAAATGTGGTACCGTTGTAAACGTACTGACCCGAAGAATAAAACTACCTCATCAATTTTACCACACGCGGAACAGAATAAAAAAAAAAAAAAAAAACAATTCCTGAATTGTTGGTTTTTGTTTATTCTGCCTCCCAAAAATCGGAATAGAAAGCGATCAAAAAATGTCACGTGCCTGAAAATGGCACCAATAACAACGTCAAGTCATCCCGCAAAAAACGAGCCATCACATGACTGTCTGCCAAAATCTGGAAAAATTATAGCTCTCAAAATATGGCGATGCAAAAACTAGATTTTACAAAAAATGCATCTTTTAGTGTGTGACAGCTGTCAGTCATAAAAACCCCATATGATTCTGGCATTGCTGTAATCACACCGACCCGAAGAATAAAGTCGTCTAATCACTTATACCGCACAAGGAACGGCGTCAAAAATAAACTCTTGGGTTAGGATTGGGCTAGGGTTAGGGCTGGGTTTGGGGCTAGGGTTGTGCTGGGGCTAGGGTTGTGCTGGGGCTAGGGTTGTGCTGGGGCTAGGGTTGTGCTAGGGTTAGGGTTGTGCTAGAGCTAGGGTTGTGCTAGGGCTAGGGCTGGGGTTGGGATTTTTTTCAAAAGTAAGAAAAAAAGATGACAATATGGCGACTAGTGTTGAGAGCAAGTGCTCGCTACTTGAGTTTGCATCGGGTGCTCTGGTATGCATTGAGTATCGTGGGTATTTGAGTGACATGCTCAAGTCTCTGCCCCATATGCTTCGCGGCCAAAAAACTTTACGGGGATTGCCTGCCATGCACGAGCGATCCCGCATGTTTTTTTTTGGGTGTCTAATAACCGTGAAACATGCGAAGCGGGGACTCGAGCATGTCACTCGAGCACACGCTGTACATGGTGCATACCTGAGTACCCGATGCAAACTCAAGTAGCGAGCACTTGCGCTCAAGAATAATGACAACTTATTCAATATGATGACCTAATGTAAACAAATTCTGTGCCGTACCTCTGGGTTCAAAATGTTCACTATACACCTTAATAAAATCCTTGAGGGGTATAGTTTCCAAAATGGGGACACTTGTGGGGGAGCTCCACTGTTTAGTCACATCACGGGCTCTCCAAACGCGACATGGTGTCCGCTAACAAATTGAATGGAAAATCGGCTCAAATTGTTAGCGGACGCCATGTTGCGTTTGGAGAGCCCCTGTGTGCCCAAACATTGGAGCTCCCCCACAAGTGACCCCATTTTGGAAACTAGACCCCCCAAGGCACCTATCTAGATGCATAGTGAGCACTTGGAATCCCCAGGTGCTTCACAAATTGATTCGTAAAAATGAAAAAGTGAAAATAAAACCACTTTTTCATTTTTATGAATCAATTTGTGAAGCACCTGGGGTTCCAAGTGCTCACTATGAATCTAGATAGGTGCCTTGGGGGGTCTAGTTTCCAAAATGGGGTCACTTGTGGGGGAGCACCAATGTTTGGGCACGCAGGGACTCTCTAAATGCAACATGGTATCCGCTAACAAATTGAATGGAAAATCGGCTCAAATTGTTAGCGGACACCACATTGCGTTTGGAGAGCCCCTCTGTGCCCAAACTTTGGAGCTCCCCCACAAGTGACCCCATTTTGGAAACTAGACCCCCCAAGGCACCTTTCTAGATGCATAGTGAGCACTTGGAACCCCCAGGTGCTTCACAAATTGATTCGTAATAATGAAAAAGTGAAGAAAAAAAACACTTTTTCATTTTTATGAATCAATTTGTGAAGCACCTGGGGTTCCAAGTGCTCACTATGAATCTAGATAGGTGCCTTGGGGGGTCTAGTTTCCAAAATGGGGTCACTTATGGGGGAGCTCCAATGTTTGGGCACACAGGGACTCTCCAAATGCAACATGATATCCGCTAACAAATTGTCGGCTCAAATTGTTAGCGGATATCATGTTGCATTTGGAGAGTCCCTGTGTGCCCAAACATTGGAGCTCCCCCACAAGTGACCCCATTTTGGAAACTAGACCCCCCAAGGCACCTATCTAGATGAATAGTGAGCACTTGGAACCCCAGGTGCTTCACAAATTGATTCATAAAAATGAAAAAGTGTTTTTTTTTTCACTTTTTCATTATTACGAATCAATTTGTGAAGCACCTGGGGGTTCCAAGTGCTCACTATGCATCTAGATAGGTGCCTTGGGGGGTCTAGTTTCCAAAATGGGGTCACTTGTGGGGGAGCTCCAAAGTTTGGGCACAGAGGGGCTCTCCAAACGCAATGTGGTGTCCGCTAACAATTTGAGCCGATTTTCCATTCAATTTGTTAGCGGATACCATGTTGCATTTAGAGAGTACCTGTGTGCCCAAACATTGGAGCTCCCCCACAAGTGACCCCATTTTGGAAACTAGACCCCACAAGGCACCTATCTAGATGAATAGTGAGCACTTGGAACCCCAGGTGCTTCACAAATTGATTCATAAAAATGAAAAAGTGTTTTTTTTCACTTTTTCATTATTACGAATCAATTTGTGAAGCACCCGGGGGTTCCAAGTGCTCACTATGCATCTAGAAAGGTGCCTTGGGGGGTCTAGTTTCCAAAATGGGGTCACTTGTGGGGGAGCTCCAATGTTTGGGCACACAGGGGCTCTCTAAACGCAACATGGTGTCCGCTAATTATTCAAGCAAATTTTACAATCAAAAAGACAAATGGTGCTCCTTCCCTTCCGAGCCCTACAGTGCGCCCAAACAGTGTTTTTTCCCCAAATATTGGGTATCTGCGTGCCCAGGGGAAATTGCACAACAAATTTTGCGGTCCATTTTTTCTTGTTACCCCTGTGAAAATAAAAAAAATTGGGTCTAAAGTAACATTTTTGTGAAAAAAGTTAAATGTTCATTTTTTTCTTCCACATTCAAAAAATTCCTATGAAGCACCTGAAGGGTTAATAAAGTTCTTGAATGTGGTTTTGAGCACCTTGAGGGGTGCAGTTTTTAGAACGGTGTCACTTTTGGGTATTTTCTGTCATAAAGACCTCTCAAAGTGACTTCAAATGTGATGTGGTCCCTAAAAAAATGGTTTTGTAAATTTTGTTGGAAAAATGAGAAATCGCTGGTCAACTTTTAACCCTTATAGCTCCCTAACAAAAAAAAATTTTGGTTCCAAAATTGTGCTGATATAAAGTAGACATGTGGGAAATGTTATTTATTAACTCTTTTGTGGGACATATCGCTCTGATTTCAGGGCTTAAAAATTCAAATTTTGAAAATTGCAAAATTTTCAAAATTTTGGCCAAATTTCTGTTTTTTTCACAAATAAACGCAAGTGATATCGAAGAAATTTTTCCACAATCATGAAGTACAATATGTCACGAAAAAACAATCTCAGAATCAGGGGGATCCGTTGAAGCGTTCCAGAGTAATTACCTCATAAAGTGACAGTGGTCAGAATTGTAAAAATTGGCCCGGTCATTAACGTGCAAACCACCCGCGGGGCTTAAGGGGTTAAACAACTCGAATGTAGCTTTAGCAGTATGTTTTGGGTAATTGTCTTGTTGGAAAGTGAACCTCTATCCCAATCTCAAATCACTGACAGACTGAAACAGGTTTTGCTCAAAATATTCCTGTATTTCGCACCATCTATCTTTCCCTTGACTTGGACCATTTTCCCTGTCCCTGTTACCGGAAAACATCTCCACAGCATGATGCTGCCAACACCATGTTTCACTGTGGGGATGGTATTCTTGGCGTGATGAGCTGTTTTGGTTTGGCGCCAGACATAGTGTTTACGTTGGTGGCTAAAAAGGTTCATATTAGATCTCATCTGACCACAGCACATTTCTCCCACATGTGTTTTGGCAAGCGCAAAATGAGCTTTACAATTTTTGTGTGCAAGTAAAACCTTTTTTTCTGGCCACTCTTCCATAAAGGTCACCTCATTGGAGTGTATGGCTTATTGTGGTCGTATGGACAGATAATTCAGTCTCTGCTTAGGAATAGTGTTGAGCCACCCCCGTAGTGTTCGAGTTCGGTTCGGTTCGTCGAACACCCGTGTGTTCGCCGAACTGTTCGTCGAACTGTTCGTCGAACACGTTCGAACACCGTTAAAACCAATGGCAGGCAAACAAAAACACATAGAAACACATAGAAAACACCTTCAAAGGTGTCCAAAAGCTGACAAACTGCTCAGAAGACACAACTAACACATGGAAAAGTGACAAGTACATATAGTCATGCGAAAAGAAAAGAGGTGGAGGAGTAAAAGGAGGGGGAGACACAGATATAGGCATGTCATGCCCTTCTAAGATCCAAAAAGTGAGAAGCCGACACGTTCAGTCCGCTCCTGCCCGTGCCACCTCCGCGTCGCCGGGTTCTTGCCAGAGCCGCGGTGAACCCTGACGGCCAGCCCCCCTCTCCCAATACTGGTGCCAGTCCGCTGGTGGGTCGAGCGAGCCCCCCTGTGGTGGAGGCAGCTCTAAGCTTTTTAATTTAAATTGTCTCTCTAATTTGAATGAATACACTTTAAATCCATTTACAAGGATCTATTGGAGGGCAAGTCTCATGCCAGCAGCCGCGTAATTCCAGCTCCAGTAGCGTCCACTAAAGCTGCTGCAGTTAAAAAGCTTTTATAAGGATCGAGCTCGGCTGTCCACCGCAAGGCATCCTACTGCCAGTCCCAGCCCCTATGCCTTGGGGTGCCTCCTGATGCTCTTCACTGAGTATCCCGTGGTCCCGAAGCATTTCCTTTGAAAAAATTAAGTGTCCAAACTACAGGTGGTGTAGCTTGCTTAACAGCCGGGATAATCCGCTGACTAGCAGACACTGCTACTAGGCACAAAGTATTTCCTGGGCTAGATGCAGTTAAAAATTTGTAATTAGATACTCTCGTTGGATGCTGAGAAAGCATTCCATAGAGTCTCCTGGCACGCCATATATGATTCTCTTTAAAAGCTTGGGGTAGGGGTCTAGGGGACCCTTTTATAGCCAAAATCACGGCCCTGTATCCCAATACGTCACCTAGGCTGAAGATAAATGGAACTGTAGCACCCTGAGGGCTCGGTTGCTACAGAGGTATTGCACCTCACCCAGAGGTGTGATATCTCACTCTCAGGTAAGGATGTAGTGTGGATCAGGACCCGACACCTGCATGCATTACACCACATTGCCATGGGGCAGGGCGACCAATATGCCCCTGAGATGGGCACGACAGTCCCTGTCCCTGGCTGGAGTGGGGGGAGGGAACACTGAGGAAGGGGAACCCTGTAGTGCAGGAGCAGGGAGGAAGCAGTTCCTGGGTGCATTGAGAAGGGAGTATAAAAGGTGGGCACCATCTTAGTTCAGTGCAGAGAAGTCTGAGCAGAAGTGGCAGGGAGCAGGGGCTCTGCATGAGCTCTGCTCCGGAGGCGGGCCTAGTAACAGAGGCCCAGGCCTGGAAGAGGGAGAAGGAAGGAAGAGGAGCGGAGAAGGCTCCAGGAACGAGGAACGAAGGGATCCCAGGGGTGCGGACGGGCGAGTCGCCACCGCACGCCTGAATCCACCTGCGTGGAGGGGTCAGGCCAAAGGGGGAGACCGGTCCCCGAAACTAGTGGAGGCAGGAAATGACCCTCAGCTAGAAACAGGAGGCTGTGACATTTTATGTGGCGCAGCCCCTCGCTACACCCGCTAGGAAGGCACCACATAGGGTCAGGGAAACTGGCGCCAAGTTTACCAAGAGGAGGCCCGAGGCAGCCGGACAGAAGGGTTGGTAAGAAAGGCCAGACAAAGGACACACAAAGGGGGTCCTGTGAAGCGCTCCAAAGTTATCTGGGAGTTGTCTGAGCCCCTCACCTGGTGAGCACAGTGCGACGTGGGCAGCCGTTACCTGCAGACGTGGTCTGGATAATAAGAACTGTGAGTAAAGGCCCTGTACTGCATCACTGACTCCGTGTCGTTACTGCTGCTGCCCTGCACCATCACCCCCATCCTCCGCATACACTGCCCTGAGGCTATACTCCTCCCGTGGGGAGTTATGCTACGCTCTGCTGCACCCACAACACCAGCCTCAGCGGTCTGCCCTGGAGCGGCGGTTCACTCTGACCGCAATCCACGGGTGGCATAGTGGGACATTTAAACATCAAAACCACATAAATAGTTCCGCCACTGGTTTGACCGCCCTGAGCCACGGAACCGGGTCGCCGCCACGGAGACTACAACCACCAGCATCCACCAAAAAGGGTCCGGCTCCGGGTGTCCCAAGGCCCAGGGGGCGCGTCAGAACATTTTCATCACCTTTCACAATCACCAATGGGACAAGGCAGGGATGTTCTCTGTCCCCTCTCTTATACATCCTAGTGACGGAGCACCTGCTCTCATCAATTCGCCATAACCCCAATATTAGGTGGATTGAGGTGGGAGGCACCGAGTACAAGTGCTCTCTATTTGCTGATGATGTCCTAGTATATATCACTCAATCACATATATCCATCCATGCTGTTATGGCTGAAATAGATCACTTTGTTACATGGTCAAATTTCAAAATCAATGCAGCGAAGTCTGAGGCCCTCGATGTCTCCCTCCCCAAATCCATATAGAATTCCATCCAGTCCAACTTTCCCTTTGCCTGGCCCTCACAGGGTATCAAATACTTAGGAATAGTGTTGAGCCACCCCCGTAGTGTTCGAGTTCGGTTCGTCGAACACCCGTGTGTTCGCCGAACTGTTCGTCGAACTGTTCGTCGAACACCTTCGAACACCGTTAAAACCAATGGCAGGCAAACAAAAACACATAGAAACACATAGAAAACACCTTCAAAGGTGTCCAAAAGCTGACAAACTGCTCAGAAGACACAACTAACACATGGAAAAGTGACAAGTACATATAGTCATGCGAAAAGAAAAGAGGTGGAGGAGTAAAAGGAGGGGGAGACACAGATATAGGCATGTCATGCCCTTCTAAAATCCAAAAAGTGAGAAACCGAGACGGCCAGTCCGCTCCTGCCCGTGCCACCTCCGTGTCGCCGGGTTTGTGCCAGAGCGGCGGTGAACCCTGACGGCCAGCCCCCCTCTCCCAATACTGGTGCCTGTCCGCTGGTGTGTCGAGAGAGCCCCCCTGTGGTGGAGGCAGCTCTAAGCTTTTTAATTTAAATTGTCCCTCTAATTTGAATGAATACACTTTAAATCCATTTACAAGGATCTATTGGAAGGCAAGTCTCATGCCAGCAGCCGCGTAATTCCAGCTCCAGTAGCGTCCACTAAAGCTGCTGCAGTTAAAAAGCTTTTATAAGGATCGAGCTCGGCTGTCCACCGCAAGGCATCCTAGTGCCAGCCCCAGCCCCTATGCCTTGGGGTGCCTCCTGATGCTCTTCACTAAGTATCCCGTGGTCCCGAAGCATTTCCTTTGAAAAAATTAAGTGTCCAAACTACAGGTGGTGTAGCTTGCTTAACAGCCGGGATAATCCGCTGACTAGCAGACACTGCTACTAGGCACAAAGTATTTCCTGGGCTAGATGCAGTTAAAAATTTGTAAGTAGATACTCTCGTTGGATGCTGAGAAAGCATTCCATAGAGTCTCCTGGCACGCCATATATGATTCTCTTAAAAAGCTTGGGGTAGGGGTCTAGGGGACCCTTTTATAGCCAAAATCACGGCCCTGTATCACAATACGTCACCTAGGCTGAAGATAAATGGAACTGTAGCACCGAGGGCTCGGTTGCTACAGACGTATTGCACCTCACCCAGAGGTGTGATATCTCACTCTCAGATAAGGATGGAGTGTGGATCAGGACCCGACACCTGCATGCATTACACCACATTGCCATGGGGCAGGGCGACCAATATGCCCCTGAGATGGGCACGACAGTCCCTGTCCCTGGCTGGAGTGGGGGGAGGGAACACTGAGGAAGGGGAACCCTGCAGTGCAGGAGCAGGGAGGAAGCAGTTCCTGGGTGCATTGAGAAGGGAGTATAAAAGGTGGGCACCATCTTAGTTCAGTGCAGAGAAGTCTGAGCAGAAGTGGCAGGGAGCAGGGGCTCTGCATGAGCTCTGCTCCGGAGGCGGGCCTAGTAACAGAGGCCCAGGCCTGCAAGAGGGAGAAGGAAGGAAGAGGAGCGGAGAAGGCTCCAGGAACGAGGAATGAAGGGATCCCAGGGGTGCGGACGGGCGAGTCGCCACCGCACGCCCGAATCCACCTGCGTGGAGGGGTCAGGCCAAAGGGGGAGACCGGTCCCCGAACTAGTGGAGGCAGGAAACGACCCTCAGCTAGAAACCGGAGGCTCTGACATTTTATGTGGCGCAGCCCCTTGCTCCACCCGCTAGGAAGGCACCACATAGGGTCAGGGAAACTGGCGCCAAGTTTACCAAGGGGAGGCCCGAGGCAGCCGGACAGAAGTGTTGGTAAGAAAGGCCAGACAAAGGACACACAAAGGGGGTCCTGTGAAGCGCTCCAAAGTTATCTGGGAGTTGTCTGAGCCCCTCACCTGGTGAGCACAGTACGACGTGGGCAGCCGTTACCTGCAGACGTGGTCTGGATAATAAGAACTGTGAGTAAAGGCCCTGAACTGCATCACTGACTCCGTGTCGTTACTGCTGCTGCCCTGCACCATCACCCCCATCCTCCGCATACACTGCCCTGAGGCTATACTCCTCCCGTGGGGAGTTATGCTACGCTCTGCTGCACCCACAACACCAGCCTTAGCGGTCTGCCCTGTAGCGGCGGTTCACTCTGACCGCAATCCACGGGTGGCGTAGTCGGACATTTAAACATCAAAACCACATAAATAGTTCCGCCACTGGTTTGACCGCCCTGAGCCACGGAACCGGATCGCCGCCACGAAGACTACAACCACCAGCATCCACCAAAAAGTGTCCGGCTCCGGGTGTCCCAAGGCCCAGGGGGTGCGTCAGAACATTTTCATCACCTTTCACAATCACCAATGGGACAAGGCAGGGATGTCCTCTGTCCCCTCTCTTATACATCCTAGTGACGGAGCACCTGCTCTCATCAATTCGCCATAACCCCAATATTAGGTGGATTGAGGTGGGAGGCACCGAGTACAAGTGCTCTCTATTTGCTGATGATGTCCTAGTATATATCACTCAATCACATATATCCATCCCTGCTGTTATGGCTGAAATAGATCACTTTGTTACATGGTAAAATTTTAAAATCAATGCAGCGAAGTCTGAGGCCCTCGATGTCTCCCTCCCTAAATCCATATAGGATTCCATCCAGTCCAACTTTCCCTTTGCCTGGCCCTCACAGGGTATCAAATACTTAGGAATTCCTATTCATAGAGACCTCTCCCATCTATGTTATCTTAATTTTGGGCCCTTTATTGAACAATTCCATACAGACCACGGTTGGCAAGTTAGAACTGTAAGATTCACTACGTGAACCACTGGTGTTTTGTGGAAAAGCACATGTACACCGCGTTCCAAATTATTATGCAAAAAATGTGTTTAGGAGTGATAAGGGAAGAATTTGTTTGTTTGTCAGTTAAACTCATTGATGGTGATGTGTGTCAGGGCTCTTTATATCACTGTAAGCAATTGCAGACACCTGTGCTAATTAGTTTGGCAGGTGTGTCCAATGAAAGGCAAGACTACTTAAGAAGGCTCTCTCACATTATTAAGCAGCCTACATTTTCTGCCAAAATGGGAAAGAAAAAGGATGTGTCGGCTGCTGAGAAGCAACAAATTGTGGAGTGTTTAGGTCAAGGCATGACTACAATCAACATTGTGCGATGATCAGGATGAAGTGTCTTGGCAATCAAGAAGTATGTAGCTGATTCACAGTACACACGTGTGCGTGCTGATAAGGGCAAATTGAGGACTCTTTCCTACAGGCAATTACGTCAGGTTGAAAGAGCAGCGGCAAAAAAGCCTTGTCATAGCAGCAGACAAGTTTTTGAAGCTGCTTGTGCCTCCAACGTCCCCCGAACAACAAGATGCAGGGTCCTTCAGAGGTTTGCAGCTGTGCATACGCCATCCTGTCGACCTCCTCTATCCACTTCACACAAGCAGAAACGGCTCCAGTGGGCCAAACATTACATGAAGACTGATTTCAAAACTGTTTTGTTCACGGATGAGTGCCGTGCAGCGCTCGATGGTCCAGATGAATGGAGTGGAGGATGGCTGGTTGATGGACACCCCACGCAAACACGGCTACAGCGCCAACAAGGAGGAGGTGGAGTAATGTTTTGGGCTGGAATCATGGGGAGAGAGATTGTCGGCCCCTTTAGGATCCCTGAAGGCGCTAAAGATGAACTCCATAATGTATGTGGATTTTCTCAAACAGCACTTCCTGCCATGGTTCAAGAAGAAGAACCGTGTATTTCACAGCAAGATCATTTTTCTGCATGATAATGCACCATCTCATGCTGCACATAAAACATCTGCATCTCTGGCTGATATGGGCATAAAAGGGGACAAACTTATGGTGTGACCCCCATGCTCCCCTGACCTCTACCCCATTCAGAACCTTTGGAGCATCATTAAAAGGAGTGTCTATGATGGCGGGAGGCAGTTCACATCTAAGCAACAGCTCTGGGAGGGTATTCTGTCCTCATGCAAAACAATTGAAGCAGAAACCATCCAAAACCTGACAAATTCAATGGACGAGAGAGTTCAGAAGCTCCTTTCGAACAAGGGGTCCTATGTGAAAATGTAACATCACCTAGAATAAAGTTTTGAGTTGAAAACTGTTTGATTTCAGTTTCTAACAACCTGCTAATGCTTATAATTTCAAAAATTACCATTTTTTTGGTCTTTATTAAAATGAAAAGGTTGATCGAAAAGTTTGGGGGATCTAAGAGTGTGGCAACCCAGTAGTCATGATTACTTCGAATTCTGACAATATGAGGGTCATGCTGCAGGTAGTGCAGCAAGAAGGCACTTATGTGTCTTGCGCATCTCGGAGCCCCAAAATTATTTTCCGGGCTAGATGCAGCTAAAAATTATTTTTAATTTTAAATCTGGTGAAGCTTATTATAGATGGCCTAATAGGATCAGTGCTGCACACTGCTACAAAGCCCAAATTATTTTCCAGTCAAGATACAGATAAACATGATTAGTAATTTGAAAGCTTAAAACGGTTGGTAGGGTGATTTTAACCAATCATCAAGCTTTTACTCTCCCCAGGATGACACAGGGGTAGAAAAGTCGTTTCGGATCCATGATTTGTTCATCTTTATGAACGTGAGTCTGTCTACATTATCAGTGGAGAGCCGCGTGCGCTTATCTGTCAGCACACCACCAGCAGCGCTGAACACACGTTCAGACAGAACGCTGGCTGCGGGGCATGACAAGATCTCCAAGGCGTAAGTGGCTAGCTCCGGCCATTTATCCAGATTGGAAGCCCAAAAAGAGCAAGGGTCCAGTGACACAGTCGTGGCTTCAATGTTTACTTGGAGATACTCCTGTACCATCGTCTCTAGGCGTTGACTATGTGTCAGACTTCTTGTCTCCTGTGGCCTTGCAAAGGATGGGCTAAAAAAGTGGTGAAATGATTCCGCAAAATTGATGTTACCAGCAGATACTGTGGTTCTGTTACGGTTTGAGTGCTGAACACTTGACGGTCCCACGGTTGGCAAGTTGGAACTGTGAGATTCACTACGTGCACCACTGGTATTTTGTGGAAAAGCACATGTAAGATTCTGCAACAGTCTCTGCTGATACTCCTGCATGCGTGCATCCCTTTCTATGGCAGGAATAATTTCTGCAAATTTACTTTTGTACCGGGGATCTAACAGTGTGGCAACCCAGTAGTCAGGATTATTTCTAATTCTCACAATTCGAGGGTCATGTTGCAGGTAGTGCAGCAAGAAGGCACTCATGTGTGTTGCGCATCCAGGAGCACCAAGTCCCTGTTGTGTTGGTGGCGAGGTAACAATCATGCTTCCTTCCTCTGTCCTCTCCCCCCAACCTCGCACAACAGAAATGTGATCAAGGTCTCCCTCATCTGATGAGTCTTCCATCAGTTCGTCCTCCACTTCTTCCTGGGCTCCTGCACCTTCCTCACTAGTTTGGCTGCTACCATGCGCCCTGGTAAAATCATCTCCCCCACCCTCACATGCCTGCCGCCCTGGTGCTGCCGACCGTCTGGACCTTGCAGATGTTAGCCCTTCCGCATACAACTCCTCCTCCTCTACTTCCTCCACTTCCTCTTGTGCCACCACCTGACTCCGAATTCTGTTTAACATGTGCTCCAGCATGTAAATCACCGGAATAGTCATGCTGATAATGGCATCGTCAGCACTAAACATCTTCGTCGCCATTTCAAAACTGTGCAGAAGGGTGCATAGGTCCCTGATCTGAGACCACTCCTCCAGCGTGATTTGCCCCACCTCTGAATCCCGTTGGCCCAGGCTATACGTCAGAACGTATTGCACCAGGGCTTGTCGGTGCTGCCACAGTCGCTGCAACATGTGCAGAGTTGAATTCCACCGGGTAGGCACATCGCATTTTAGCCGGTGAAGTGGCAGGCCCAACGACTTCTGTAGAGATGTAAGTCGCTGAGCTGCGGGATGCGAACGGCGGAAGTGAGCACACAGCGACCGTGCCCTCTGCAGAAGGCCATCTAGTCTGGGATAGTGGGCTAAAAATTGCTGGACAACCAGGTTCAACACGTGAGCCATACAAGGCACGTGTGTGACATTGCCCCGGCGAAGGGCTGCACCCAGGTTTGCAGCATTGTCGCACACGGCCTTCCCTGGTTTCAGGTCCAGTGGAGACAACCATTCATGAAATTGGTTCTCCAGAGCTGACCACAACTCCTCAGCTGTGTGACTCACATTTCCCAGACATTTCAATGTAAAAACCGCCTGATGACGTTGAGCCCTACTGCCAGCATAGTAAGGAGGTGTGCAGGATCCCTTCTGCGCAGTTAGAAAGCTTGTGGCATGACCAGACAGGCTTTGGGTGCAGGTGGAAGACCGAGAGGAGGTTGAGGAGGCAGAAGCAGTGGAGGAAAAATGACATAAAGAGGATTGACGCACAACTCGTGGGGACGGCAAGACTTGGACAGCAGCCCCTTGTCCTGCTGTCACCATAGTTACCCAGTGCCCAGTCAGCGACATGTAACGCCCCTGTCCATGCCTACTCGTCCAAGTGTCTGTGGTGAAATGCACCCTGTCACACACAGAGTTTCTCAAAGAAGCGGTGATGTTGTGTGCGACATGCTGGTGGAGCGCAGGCACACCTTTCTTTGAGAAGTAGTGCCGACTGGGCATCTGGTACTGGGGCACTGCGACGGACATAAGGTCTCGAAAATCCTCTGTGTCCACCAGGCGGAAAGGCAGCATTTCTGTAGCCAAGAGCTTGCAGATGGTGAAATTCAACCTCTTAGCTTTCTCATGGCTAGGAGGAAATGGTCTTTTACTTGTCCACATCTGAGGGACCGAGGGCTGGCTATTGTGCTTAGACGGGGTTGATAAGGGTGTCCCCGGCAAACTGCCGGTCTGTGAGGAAGATGCAGGCGGACATGTTAGGTTGCCTTGATCCAAAGGTGGTGCTATCGATGTCGGACAGCGCTCAAGACCAGCTGGTGTTACCACCTCCAAAGAAAATGATGACCTGCCAATCACGCTGGCTGTTGCGGGTAAAGAGGTGGCAGGTCTGCGCCCCAAAACAGGTGTGACTGCTGTCCCCCCAGTCACAGAGGATGAAGAGGCCGCGGATGCACAAGATATGGCAGACGGTGGTTGGCCCGGCCGGCTAGACCGCATTGTAGCACACTGAGCTTCCCACTGCAACTTATGCTTCATGTCCATGTGCCGGTTCATGCATGAAGTACTCAAACTATGTATTTTTTGGCCTCTACTTAGCTTTTGCTGACAAATGTTACAGATAACACGAGTTGGGTCATCTTTATCGATCTGAAAAAATGCCCAGGCTATGCAAGGCTTAGCACCCATGCGACCTGAAGAGCCACCACGACTTGTGGTGAGAGGCAGAGTTGTGTTTGAGGATGCAGTTGTTGACGTGCTTCCAGTACTACGTCTCTGTCCAGGAAGGCGCAACCTGACCTCGTCGTCACTAGCATCTTCCTCCACCTCCTCTGCTGACCTCATCTCTTGGCTGACTGTGGGTTGACAGTAAGTGGGATCTCCGACCTCATCATCATCACCCTGTGCGTTATCACACCCGTCGTCCTCAGAGCCAACCTGTTCCTGCCCTGACAAAAAACTAAAGTTGTCGCTCCAATCAGGTATTTGAGTCTTATCATCGTCTTCCTCATTGTCTCCACCAACAGGAGTTACAGTTTGGGAATGAGGGTCTACATTATGGTCAGAACCTTCTGCGTCTGGTCCTGGATCCGACTCATAAAGATTCTGGGCATCAGTGCAGATCATTTCCTCGTCTGGATTCACAGAAGCGCTGGAGTCGACCTCTGATTCCCAGGCTATAGTATGAGTAAACAGCTCTGCAGACTCAACCATCTGTTCTACCTCATACTCAGACGGGCAGCTGGAGATTTGGGAGCTGTGAGGAAGCAAGTGCGATTTGGGTGACACCTTTGAGGACTGGAGTATTTGTGATGTTGAAGTTGATGTGGAGGAGAGCCCACTTAAAGGAGCACTTGATATCCGTTGCAGCACCTGCTGTTTTTGTGCCTCATCTGGAATTTGTAGCGATTGGCGTGGCCGTAAGAAAGGGATCTTATCACATTGTCCGCTAAAAGAAGTAGACATTTTAGTTTGGCTGGAAGATGGTCTTTCTTCTGCACCTACCCCACGGACACAACCTTTTTTCCCCTTCCCAACACGCCTATTCCCCTTTCCACCAGCAGCAGGCCTTTTTCCACTCATTTTGGTGGTTAACTAATTCACAACTCTGGAGTTGTTTGCACAAAAAAACAATGGATGGTAACCGAGCAGAGCTGAGTGGCCAAACTGTGGTATTAGGCCAAAACTATTGGCTGGGTTAGATGCAGAAAAAAATTATTTTTAATTTGCAACCTGATGGAGGTCAGTATAGATGGACTAATAGACCAAGTCCCACACACCGCTAGAAGCCCAAATATTTTTTCAGAGCTAGATGCAGAAAATTTTTTTATTCAATTTGCAACCTGATGGAGGTCAGTATAGATGGACTAATAGACCAAGTCCCACACACTGCTAGAAGCCCAAATATTTTTTCAGAGCTAGATGCAGAAAAAAATTATTTTTAATTTGCAACCTGATGGAGGTCAGTATAGATGGACTAAAAGACCAAGTCCCACACACCGCTAGAAGCCCAAATATTTTTTCAGAGCTAGACGCAGAAAAAAATTATTTTTAATTTGCAACCTGATGGAGGTCAGTATAGATGGACTAATAGACCAAGTCCCACACACCGCTAGAAGCCCAAATATTTTTTCAGAGCTAGATGCAGAAAAAAATTATATTCAATTTGCAACCTGCTGGAGGTCAGTATAGAAGGACTAATAGAACAAGTCCCACACACTGCTAGAAGCCCAAATATTTTTTCAGAGCTAAATGAAGAAAAAAATTATTTTTAATTTGCAACCTGATGGAGGTCAGTATAGATAGACTATTAGACCAAGTCCCACACACTGCTAGAAGCCCAAATATTTTTTCAGAGCTAGATGCAGAAAAAAATTATTTTTAATTTGCAACCTGATGGAGGTCAGTATAGATGGACTAATAGACCAAGTCCCACACACTGCTAGAAGCCCAAATATTTTTTCAGAGCTAGATGCAGAAAAAAATTATTTTTAATTTGCAACCTGATGGAGGTCAGTATAGATGGACTAATAGACCAAGTCCCACACACCGCTAGAAGCCCAAATATTTTTTCAGAGCTAGATGCAGAAATTTTTTTTATTCAATTTGCAACCTGATGGAGGTCAGTATAGATGGACTAATAGACCAAGTCCCACACACTGCTAGAAGCCCAAATATTATTTCAGAGCTAGATGCAGAAAAAAATTATTTTTAATTTGCAACCTGATGGAGGTCAGTATAGATGGACTAATAGACCAAGTCCCACACACTGCTAGAAGCCCAAATATTTTTTCAGAGCTAGATGCAGAAAAAAATTATTTTTAATTTGCAACCTGATGGAGGTCAGTATAGATGGACTAATAGAACAAGTCCCACACGCTGCTAGAAGCCCAAATATTTTTTCAGAGATAAATGAAGAAAAAAATTATTTTTAATTTGCAACCTGATGGAGGTCAGTATAGATGGACTAATAGACCAAGTCCCACACACTGCTAGAAGCCCAAATATTTTTTCAGAGCTAGATGCAGAAAAAAATTATTTTTAATTTCCAACCTGATGGAGGTCAGAATAGATGGACTAATAGACCAAGTCCCACACACCGCTAGAAGCCCAAATATTTTTTCAGAGCTAGATGCAGAAAAAAATTATATTCAATTTGCAACCTGCTGGAGGTCAGTATAGAAGGACTAATAGAACAAGTCCCACACACTGCTAGAAGCCAAATATTTTTTCAGAGCTAAATGAAGAAAAAAATTATTTTTAATTTGCAACCTGATGGAGGTCAGTATAGATGGACTAATAGACCAAGTCCCACACACTGCTAGAAGCCCAAATATTTTTTCAGAGCTAGATGCAGAAAAAAATTATATTCAGTTTGCAACCTGATGGAGGTCAGTATAGATGGACTAATAGAATGATGCTATGCCCAAAAGATTTTACTTCACTAGGTGCAGTAAAAAAATTGGTATTCTATACACAGGTGGTATATCTTGCAACACAGATAGGCTACTCCACTGACTAACACACTCTGCAATAGACCAAAAAGGATTAGCTTTGCTAGATTCAGCCAAATGCTGTGAAAAAAACTTGCACAGCACTGGCACAGACCTGCCTGGCAAAAACTGATAGGAACTGATGTAACCTAGTCCTGAAAAGGACTCCAATTACAATTAGTCTTTACTCCCACAATCTATCTATTTAAGAGCACAGACCTGCCTGATAAAAGTCGTAGGAAATGCTGTAACCTAGTCCTTAAAAGGACTGCAATCACAACTATTCCCTACTCCCAAGCTATCTGTATATTTGTGCGAAAATTGGCTTGAAATTAACAAGGTATAGCGCACACAGCAACAGCGGTGCCGTCTAACACGCAGCTGCAGCAGTGAGAAAATGGTGGCGACGGGGAAAATGGCTTGGTCTTATAGGGCAAGGACATGTGACATACACTGCCAATCACACATGCCCTTCCTTGTGTGAAAAAAAGCACTTCGCTCCGTGTGTGCGCTGCTGATAGGCTGACAGATTGCACCTCCCCACTGCGAATGCGGGAAAGAGAAAAAAAAATGGAGATCTTCATTGTTCCTGCAGAGATCCATCCCCTGCCCCTCCCCCCGCCCCGCTGTACACTCAAACTGCGTATTAACATTAATTTTCATCATTACTGAGAAAAAATCCAGTTATGATTTTGGTGCACGAACAGTTATCGAACATAACCTCGAACAGCCGAATTTTTCTCAAATTGTTCGTGTTCGCCGACCGGCTCGAACACCGCCCAAAACAGCTCGAATTTGAGATTGGCGAACAGTTCGAGTAGAACAACGCTCATCTCTACTTAGGAATTCCTATTCATAGAGACCTCTCCCATCTATGTTATCTTAATTTTGGGCCCTTTATTGAACAACTCCATACAGACCACGGTTGGCAAGTTAGAACTGTAAGATTCACTACGTGAACCACTGGTGTTTTGTGGAAAAGCACATGTACACTGTGTTCCAAATTATTATGCAAAAAGTGTTTAGGAGTGATAAGGTAAGAATTTGTTTGTTTGTCAGTTAAACTCATTGATGGTGATGTGTGTCAGGGCTCTTTATATCACTGTAAGCAATTGCAGACACCTGTGCTAATTAGTTTGGCAGGTGTGTCCAATGAAAGGCAAGACTACTTAAGAAGGCTCTCTCACATTATTAAGCAGCCTACATTTTCTGCCAAAATGGGAAAGAAAAAGGATGTGTCGGCTGCTGAGAAGCAACAAATTGTGGAGTGTTTAGGTCAAGGCATGACTACAATCAACATTGTGCGATGATCAGGATGAAGTGTCTTGGCAATCAAGAAGAATGTAGCTGATTCACAATACACACGTGTGCGTGCTGATAAGGGCAAATTGAGGACTCTTTCCTACAGGCAATTACGTCAGGTTGAAAGAGCAGCGGCAAAAAATCCTTGTCATAGCAGCAGACAAGTTTTTGAAGCTGCTGGTGCCTCCAACGTCCCCCGAACAACAAGATGCAGGGTCCTTCAGAGGTTTGCAGCTGTGCATACGCCATTCTGTCGACCTCCTCTATCCACTTCACACAAGCAGAAACGGCTCCAGTGGGCCAAACATTGCATGAAGACTGATTTCAAAACTGTTTTGTTCACGGATGAGTGCCGTGCAGCGCTCGATGGTCCAGATGGATGGAGTGGAGGATGGCTGGTTGATGGACACCCCACGCAAACATGGCTACAGCGCCAACAAGGAGGAGGTGGAGTAATGTTTTGGGCTGGAATCATGGGGAGAGAGATTGTCGGCCCCTTTAGGATCCCTGAAGGCGCTAAAGATGAACTCCATAATGTATGTGGATTTTCTCAAACAGCACTTCCTGCCATGGTTCAAGAAGAAGAACAGTGTATTTCACAGCAAGATCATTTTTTTTGCATGATAATGCACCATCTCATGCTGCACATAAAACATCTGCATCTCTGGCTGATATGGGCATAAAAGGGGACAAACTTATGGTGTGACCCCCATGCTCCCCTGACCTCTACCCCATTCAGAACCTTTGGAGCATCATTAAAAGGAGTGTCTATGATGGCGGGAGGCAGTTCACATCTAAGCAACAGCTCTGGGAGGGTATTCTGTCCTCATGCAAAACAATTGAAGCAGAAACCATCCAAAACCTGACAAATTCAATGGACGAGAGAGTTCAGAAGCTCCTTTCGAACAAGGGGTCCTATGTGAAAATGTAACATCAGCTAGAATAAAGTTTTGAGTTGAAAACTGTTTGATTTCAGTTTCTAACAACCTGCTAATGCTTATAATTTCAAAAATGACCATTTTTTTGGTCTTTATTAAAATGAAAAGGTTGATCGAAAAGTTCGGGGGATCTAAGAGTGTGGCAACCCAGTAGTCATGATTACTTCGAATTCTGACAATTTGAGGGTCATGCTGCAGGTAGTGCAGCAAGAAGGCACTTATGTGTCTTGCGCATCTCGGAGCCCCAAAATTATTTTCCGGGCTAGATGCAGCTAAAAATTATTATTAATTTTAAATCTGGTGAAGCTTTAGTATAGATGGCCTAATAGGATCAGTGCTGCACACTGCTACAAAGCCCAAATTATTTTCCAGTCAAGATACAGATAAACATGATTAGTAATTTTAAATCTGGTGGAGCTTATTATAGATGGCCTAATAGAATCAGTGCTGCACACTGCTACAAAGCCCAAATTATTTTCCAGCCAAGATACAGATAAACATGATTAGTAATTTGAAAGCTTAAAACGGTTGGTAGGGTGATTTTAACCAATCATCAAGCTTTTACTCTCCCCAGGATGACACAGGGGTAGAAAAGTCGTTTCGGATCCATGATTTGTTCATCTTTATGAACGTGAGTCTGTCTACATTATCAGTGGAGAGCCGCGTGCGCTTATCTGTCAGCACACCACCAGCAGCGCTGAACACACGTTCAGACAGAACGCTGGCTGCGGGGCATGACAAGATCTCCAAGGCGTAATTGGCTAGCTCCGGCCATTTATCCAGATTGGAAGCCCAAAAAGAGCAAGGGTCCAGTGACACAGTCATGGCTTCAATGTTTACTTGGAGATACTCCTGTACCATCGTCTCTAGGCGTTGACTATGTGTCAGACTTCTTGTCTCCTGTGGCCTTGCAAAGGATGGGCTAAAAAAGTGGTGAAATGATTCCGCAAAATTGATGTTACCAGCAGATACTGTGGTTCTGTTACGGTTTGAGTGCTGAACACTTGACGGTCCCACGGTTGGCAAGTTGGAACTGTGAGATTCACTACGTGCACCACTGGTATTTTGTGGAAAAGCACATGTAAGATTCTGCAACAGTCTCTGCTGATACTCCTGCATGCGTGCATCCCTTTCTATGGCAGGAATAATTTCTGCAAATTTACTTTTGTACCGGGGATCTAACAGTGTGGCAACCCAGTAGTCAGGATTATTTCTAATTCTCACAATTCGAGGGTCATGTTGCAGGTAGTGCAGCAAGAAGGCACTCATGTGTGTTGCGCATCCAAGAGCACCAAGTCCCTGTTGTGTTGGTGGCGAGGTAACAATCATGCTTCCTTCCTCTGTCCTCTCCCCCCAACCTCGCACAACAGAAATGTGATCAAGGTCTCCCTCATCTGATGAGTCTTCCATCAGTTCGTCCTCCACTCCTTCCTGGGCTCCTGCACCTTCCTCACTAGTTTGGCTGCTACCATGCGCCCTGGTAAAACCATCTCCCCCACCCTCACATGCCTGCCGCCTTGGTGCTGCCGACCGTCTGGACCTTGCAGATGTTAGCCCTTCCGCATACAACTCCTCCTCCTCTACTTCCTCCACCTCCTCTTGTGCCACCACCTGACTCCGAATTCTGTTTAACATGTGCTCAAGCATGTAAATCACCGGAATAGTCATGCTGATAATGGCATCGTCAGCACTAAACATCTTCGTCGCCATTTCAAAACTGTGCAGAAGGGTGCATAGGTCCCTGATCTGAGACCACTCCTCCAGCGTGATTTGCCCCACCTCTGGATCTCGTTGGCCCAGGCTATACGTCAGAACGTATTGCACCAGGGCTTGTCGGTGCTGCCACAGTCGCTGCAACATGTGCAGAGTTGAATTCCACCGGGTAGGCACATCGCATTTTAGCCGGTGAAGTGGCAGGCCCAACGACTTCTGTAGAGATGTAAGTCCCTGAGCTGCGGGATGCGAACGGCGGAAGTGAGCACACAGCGACCGTGCCCTCTGCAGAAGGCCATCTAGTCTGGGATAGTGGGCTAAAAATTGCTGGACAACCAGGTTCAACACGTGAGCCATACAAGGCACGTGTGTGACATTGCCCCGGCGAAGGGCCGCACCCAGGTTTGCAGCATTGTCGCACACGGCCTTCCCTGGTTTCAGGTCCAGTGGAGACAACCATTCAAGAAATTGGTTCTCCAGAGCTGACCACAACTCCTCAGCTGTGTGACTCACATTTCCCAGACATTTCAATGTAAAAACCGCCTGATGACGTTGAGCCCTACTGCCAGCATAGTAAGGAGGTGTGCAGGATCCCTTCTGCGCAGTTAGAAAGCTTGTGGCATGACCAGACAGGCTTTGGGTGCAGGTGGAAGACCGAGAGGAGGTTGAGGAGGCAGAAGCAGTGGAGGACGGCAAGACTTGGACAGCAGCCCCTTGTCCTGCTGTCACCATAGTTACCCAGTGCCCAGTCAGCGACATGTAACGCCCCTGTCCATGCCTACTCGTCCAAGTGTCTGTGGTGAAATGCACCCTGTCACACACAGAGTTTCTCAAAGAAGCGGTGATGTTGTGTGCGACATGCTGGTGGAGCGCAGGCACACCTTTCTTTGAGAAGTAGTGCCGACTGGGCATCTGGTACTGGGACACTGCGACGGACATAAGGTCTCGAAAATCCTCTGTGTCCACCAGGCGGAAAGGCAGCATTTCTGTAGCCAAGAGCTTGCAGATGGTGAAATTCAACCTCTTAGCTTTCTCATGGGTAGGAGGAAATGGTCTTTTACTTGTCCACATCTGAGGGACCGAGGGCTGGCTATTGTGCTTAGACGTGGTTGATAAGGGTGTCCCCGGCAAACTGCCGGTCTGTGAGGAAGATGCAGGCGGACAAAGGTGGTGCTATTGATGTCGGACAGCGCTCAACACCAGCTGGTGTTACCACCTCCAAAGAAAATGATGACCTGCCAATCACGCTGGCTGTTGCGGGTAAAGAGGTGGCAGGTCTGCGTCCCAAAACAGGTGTGACTGCTGTCCCCCCAGTCACAGAGGATGAAGAGGCCGCGGATGCACAAGATATGGCAGACGGTGGTTGGCCCGGCCGGCTAGGCCGCATTGTAGCACACTGAGCTTCCCACTGCAACTTATGCTTCATGTCCATGTGCCGGTTCATGCATGAAGTACTCAAACTATCTATTTTTTGGCCTCTACTTAGCTTTTGCTGACAAATATTACAGATAACACGAGTTGGGTCATCTTTATCGATCTGAAAAAATGCCCAGGCTATGCAAGGCTTAGCACCCATGCGACCTGAAGAGCCACCACGACTTGTGGTGAGAGGCAGAGTTGTGTTTGAGGATGCAGTTGTTGACGTGCTTCCAGTACTACGTCTCTGTCCAGGAAGGCACAACCTGACCTCGTCGTCACTAGCATCTTCCTCCACCTCCTCTGCTGACCTCATCTCTTGGCTGACTGTGGGTTGACAGTAAGTGGGATCTCCAACCTCATCATCATCACCCTGTGCGTTATCACACCCGTCGTCCTCAGAGCCAACCTGTTCCTGCCCTGACAAAAAACTAAAGTTGTCGCTCCAATCAGGTATTTGAGTCTTATCATCGTCTTCCTCATTGTCTCCACCAACAGGAGTTACAGTTTGGGAATGAGGGTCTACATTATGGTCAGAACCTTCTGCGTCTGGTCCTGGATCCGACTCATAAAGATTCTGGGCATCAGTGCAGATCATTTCCTCGTCTGGATTCACAGAAGCGCTGGAGTCGACCTCTGATTCCCAGGCTATAGTATGAGTAAACAGCTCTGCAGACTCAACCATCTGTTCTACCTCATACTCAGACGGGCAGCTGGAGATTTGGGAGCTGTGAGGAAGCAAGTGCGATTGGGGTGACACCTTTGAGGACTGGAGTATTTGTGATGTTGAAGTTGATGTGGAGGAGAGCCCACTTAAAGGAGCACTTGATATCCGTTGAAGCACCTGCTGTTTTTGTGCCTCATCTGGAATTTGTAGCGATTGGCGTGGCCGTAAGAAAGGGATCTTATCACATTGTCCGCTAAAAGAAGTAGACATTTTAGTTTGGCTGGAAGATGGTCTTTCTTCTGCAGATGTTACTGTTGCTTTAACACCTACCCCACGGACACAACCTTTTTTCCCCTTCCCAACACGCCTATTCCCCTTTCCACCAGCAGCAGGCCTTTTTCCACTCATTTTGGTGGTTAACTAATTCACAACTCTGGAGTTGTTTGCACAAAAAAACAATGGATGGGAACCGAGCAGAGCTGAGTGGCCAAACTGTGGTATTAGGCCAAAACTATTGGCTGGGTTAGATGCAGAAAAAAATTATATTCAATTTGGAACCTGATGGAGGTCAGTATAGATGGACTAATAGAACAAGTCCCACACACAGCTAGAAGCCCAAATATTTTTTCAGAGGTAGATGCAGAAATTTTTTTTATTCAGTTTGCAACCTGATGGAGGTCTGTATAGATGGATTAATAGAACAAGTCCCACACACAGCTACAAGCCCAATATTTTTTCAGAGGTAGATGCAGAAAAAAATTTATTCAGTTTGCAACCTGATGGAGGTCTGTATAGATGGATTAATAGAACAAGTCCCACACACAGCTAGAAGCCAAATATTTTTTCAGAGGTAGATGCAGAAAAAAATATATTCAGTTTGCAACCTGATGGAGGTCAGTATAGATGGACTAATACAACAAGTCCCACACACAGCTAGAAGCCCAATATTTTTTCAGAGCTAGATGCAGAAAAAAATTATATTCAATTTGCAACCTGATGGAGGTCAGTATAGATGGACTAATAGAATGATGCTATGCCCAAAAGATTTTACTTCACTAGGTGCAGTAAAAAAATTGGTATTCTATACACAGGTGGTATATCTTGCAACACAGATAGGCTACTCCACTGACTAACACACTCTGCAATAGGCCAAAAAGGATTAGCTTTGCTAGATTCAGCCAAATGCTGTGAAAAAAACTTGCACAGCACTGGCACAGACCTGCCTGGCAAAAACTGATAGGAACTGATGTAACCTAGTCCTGAAAAGGACTCCAATTACAATTAGTCTTTACTCCCACAATCTATCTATTTAAGAGCACAGACCTGCCTGATAAAAGTCGTAGGAAATGCTGTAACCTAGTCCTTAAAAGGACTGCAATCACAAGTATTCCCTACGCCCAAGCTATCTGTAGATTTGTGCGAAAATTGGCTTGAAATTAACAAGGAATAGCACACACAGCAACAGCGGTGCCGTCTAACACGCAGCTGCAGCAGTGAGAAAATGGTGGCGACGGGGAAAATGGCTTGGTCTTATAGGGCAAGGACATGTGACATACACTGCCAATGACACATGCCCTTGCTTGTGTGAAAAAAAGCACTTCGCTCCGTGTGTGCGCTGCTGATAGGCTGACAGATTGCACCTCCCCACTGTAAATGCGGGAAAGAGAAAAAAAAAATGGAGATCTTCATTGTTCCTGCAGAGATCCATCCCCTGCCCCTCCCCCCACCCCGCTGTACACTCAAACTGCGTATTAACATTAATTTTCATCATTACTGAGAAAAAATCCAGTTATGATTTTGGTGCACGAACAGTTATCGAACATAACCTCGAACAGCCGAATTTTTCTCAAATTGTTCGTGTTCGCCGAACGGCTCGAACACCGCCCAAAACAGCTCGAATTTGAGATTGGCGAACAGTTCGAGTAGAACAACGCTCATCTCTACTTAGGAACTCTGCTGCTCCTTCAGGATTACCTTTAGTCTCTCTGTTGCCTCTCTGATTAATGCTCTCCTTGCCCAGGCTGAGAGTTTCAATTCGCAGCCCTCTCTTGGCGAGTTTGTTGTGGTACCGTGTTCTTACCATTTGATGATAATGTATTTGAAAGTGATCCGGGAGATCATCAGCGATTGGGATATTTTTTTATAACCCAACTCTGACTTGTACTTTTCCAAAACTTCGTCCCTGACTTGTTTGGAGATCTCCTTGTTCTTCATGGTGTTTTTTGGTCAGTGGTGCCTCTTGCTTAATGGTGTTGCAGCCTCTGTGGCCTTTCAGAAAAGATGTGTATATACTGACAGACTATGTGATGCTTAGATTGCACACAGGTGGACTTCCTTCAGCATGTGACTTATGAAGGAAATTGCTTGCACCAGAAATTTTTAGGGGCTTCATAGCAAAAGAGGTGAATACATATGCACAGGCCAATTTTTAGTTATTTTATCCCATAAATTTAATTTTTGCCTATCTTTTCTCATTTCACTTCACCAACTTAGACTATTTAGTGCTGATGCATCATGCACAAATCGGATTAAAAAAATGTTAACACAGGTTGTAATGTAACGAAATAGGTAAAAAGCCAAGGGAGGTGAATACTTTTGCAAGCAACTGTATTTAGATAAGAGAGGCAGGAGGATAAAGGAGCTCTATCTCTATCTTCTCACCCCTCCTAATTCCATAGAATCTCATCAGTAGCAGCTGCCATCTCCTTTCTCAGTAATGGGAAAATCCGTCTTCACTGAATACAGATTTTACCTCAGAATTAAGAATTTTATTCTTCTTTACATGGTGTTTTCAACTGACCTACTCATCAAAGTCAATAGCTGCCCAATCTCCCCAGTCCCGCAAGCTTGCTGCCTTGGGGTAACCATTGACTCTGATCCTTCTTTCAAACCTCATATCCAAGCCCTTTCCACTTCCTACCTACTCCAACTCAAAAATATCTCACGGATCCGCACATTCGTCAACCATGAATCTGGAAAAACACTAGTGCATGCCCTCATCATCTCCCGCCTCTACTACTGTAACCTCCTGCTCTGTGGCCTCCCTTCTAACACTCTCACACCTCTCCAATCTATCCTAAACTCTGCTGCCCGGCTAATCCACCTGTCACTTCGCTATTCCCAGACCTCTCCCCTCTGTCAATCCTTGCACTGGCTCCCTATTGCCCAGAGACTCAAGTTCAAAACCCTAACTTTGGCATACAAAGCCATCCACAATCTGTCTCCTCCATATATCTGTGACCTTGTCTCCCAGTACTTACTTGTGCACAACCTTCGACCTTCACAAGATCTCCTTCTCTATTTCCCTCTTATCTCCTCTTCCAACAATCGCATACAAGATTTGTCCCATGCATCTCCCCTACTCTGGAACTTTCTACCCAAACACCACAGACTCTCACCTACCATGGAAACCTTCAAAAGGGACCTGAAGACCTACCTCTTCCGACAAGCGTACAACCTACAGTAAACTTCACTTCACCATACCTTTGCACGACCAGCTCTACCCTCACCTATTGTATCCTCACCGATCCCTTGTAGATTGTGAGCCCTCACGGGCAGGGTCCTCTCTCCTCCTGTACCAGTTGGTGACTCGTTTTCTTCAAATTGTTGTACTTGTTTTTATTATGTATACCCCTTTTTCACATGTAAAGCACCATGGAATTAATGGAGCTATAATAATAAATAATAATAACAATGTGTACTATTGATTTAGGAAGTAGAAATTAAAATGAATGTTACTCTTTAACTCCCTCAACATTATATGCACACCGATGCAGTTAAGGGTAGCAGTAGCTCCGGGTTGGCCGCCTGATTGTGTCGCCTGAGGCAACCACCACCTATGAACCCCCTGGTAGCTACATTACTGTAAAGACCTCACTACTTCACTACTTACAAACTGAGTCATGTGGGACTTCACCCACCGCTTTACCTGGACTCTGCCCATTCTATCTAAGTAAATACAGAATGGGACCTTCACAAATATGGCATCAAAGCCATATTTTCACATTTAATTATACCAGAAAGCTGGGATATTTTTTGCATAAATATTCCATGCTGTAAAATGCACAGAATTTTTCATTTTCCTGTAAAATTCAGTTGATTTTATATACTTATAACTTTCTATGATTTACTTGATTTTCAGAACAAATTTGCGTCTAAAATACTTGTCTTTTAATTTTTACTATTTTTTTCCCTGTCACCCATGCTTTACTTTTAAGGCTAAATACCTGTTAGTCATGATTATATAAATCAATCATCAGAATAATGCTCAAATAATGATCTGATATTGGATTAGTGAAATTCTGGATAGAAAATCTATCCAGCCCATCTCCATATCTCAGTCTACATTATATGCATGTACATTGGGCAGTTGCTTTCATGTGACATGTTGCAGAGCTGCTTCTTTAGTCGGTCATTTATCATGTAGTAGACTTTTCCATGCATGTAAATACAATTATCAGGGACACTCTGCTACAGAGCCAGGATGCTGTATTTCTTATACAAGCAAGTAGCTTTTCTTTACCGGTATATGATGTGTGAACAGATTTAATGTTCAGAGTTCAATGAGACAGCCTTGACTACCTGGCAGTGTCCTGAGACACAACATTTTCTATGTTAGAAGAGATAATAAGATCATAGATTACTTCAATAGTTGATCAAAGAAACACTCCCATCTATATATATATTTTTTTAATTAATGTGTGTATATATGTGACGCGCCCCTGGGCCTGTGTCGCGCTGCGTTGCGCATGCGGGAGCTTACCCGGAGCCGGATCTCTTGAGGGTTGTAGTCTCGTGGCGGTGATCCGGTCCGTGCCCAGGGAGTCAGACTAAGTGGCGCTGTATCAGCGGTAGATGATGGACGACTACGCCACCCGTTGAATGCAGCTATGGAGCTGCCGCTGCAGGGCAGACCGCTGAGGCCGGTGGAAGGATGGTGCAGCGTGGATGGTATAACCCCCAACGGGAGGGGTATGGCCTCAGGGCAGCCGACGTGGATGATGGGGGTAGCAGGAACCACTCAGAGACGATGCGGTGTAGTTCAGGGTCTTTACTGGTGACAAAGATAGACCCTCCCGGAGTACTGGCTAGCGGTTGGGGCCTGGTCAGTCCTTGAGCAGCTGGGATCTCCCCTGGCCAGGCGGAGTTGTAGGCCTCCCAAACTAACGATACTCTTCTGGCTACCTTGCTAGAAGCGAGTATAAGTAGCCCACGTCCCTGAGTGTACCGTGTGGTGCTCACCCGTATGGCCGGTGACTCGGGGCCTTCTAGTAGCTTCCCATAGCTGCTTCTCTTCTCTGTCTCTACTTCTGGCATGGCCCAGGAGCTGGGCCCAGCCGGAGCCACAGCTCCCTGTCAGCCCTCCTGGCTCAACTCTCCCTCTCAACTCTCTAACCCTGCCTCAGCCCCAGGTTTATATAGGGGAAGTCCTTCCCCTCCCAGGACTGGGCAGGAGGTGTGGCATGCATAGGATTCCTGACCAAGAGACCTCCCACCTGCTCTCAGACATAACATTGCATTACTGTGGAAACCAGACCCCTGGGGTGCCACATTCCCCCCTAGTGAAATTTAGTACTCCGGGACTAAACATATTTTTTTTTTAGAAAGACATAACAGGGTATAAACAATAATAATACAATAAGAAAAACACATAAAGATGGTTACGGCGTGTCCGCAACCGGGTGCAGTCTTTGAAGAAAAGTAAGGTGTCCATTTCACCAAAACAGGGAGACGTAACCAGGTAGGGGTCTGTCCTGCCCCGAGTCCTTAACAGTCTTTAGACCGTCCTGGGTTACGCTCCAACTATGTACAAAGGATTCCCGGCAAATCCACCAAAGACTCCCATAAATTACTAGAAACACATAATTATTTACAGGATATGGCCGCTCTCAGTCCTCGGCCAGTGGGGATAAGGAATGGCTGCTCACAGTCCTCAGCCTGGTTTAAGATAGGGGCACATGGGGAACATTTCACTAATCCCAACGGGGACCATATTTTAATTAGCAGCAGTCCTTGTACCCTTACGGGTAACTATTTACAGCTCTTTATTCACGCTACTTCCCTTCAGTAGCTATGTCCTCTTTGTGCTCCCTCCTGAGGGTAGTCCTCAGACCCGTCCGGGTCCTCTTGGCTTTCCTCGTATTGGTAGTACTGCAGCTCCTCCTCGGCTAGCTGGGTTAGTATCTCTGCGACAGTCCTCCTCCCAGGTGGCCAGGACTTTACCTCCCTTTGGGCTGCCCCGGTTAATTGGGCCACCAGGATGCTCACTTTTTGCTCCTCTGTGAGGGGGTACACCTGGAAGAGGCTATCCAGCTTTTCTCTAAAGTCATGCAGGGTATGTGACTCCCCTGAGTACTGGGGTAGCCAGGCTGCCCCCGGGATATAGGGCATGGTGAAAGGCATGACCGCAACAGCGGTGGCGCTGGCGGGGGTTGAAGCGGTGAAGCTCTCCTCCGTATCCGACATCCTTCTCCCCCCTAGTGGACCGTGGCCTACCTTGCGATGATCCTCTTCCGTAGGCCGCCGCTCCGCAGTGGATCGTCAGGGTTGAGGACCTTCCGTCGCGCTCCTGTGACGTCGGCGTCTGCTGGGCTCCTTCCAGGACCTTACACAACGTCTGGACGTGAGGCGGGGCTTCAGTTCTCGCGCGCTTTCGGAGTCCACACCCCTCTTCTTCCCGCGCGGCGTCCTCAAGATGGCGTCCAATGGCGGGAAAACTCCACGGCTGGCGGGAAGAAGGCCGAAGATGGCGCCGAATGGCGAGAAAACTCCACCGATGGCGGGAAGGAAGCGGAAGATGGCGCCGGATGGCGGGAATCTTCACCACAGGTAAGTTTGAACAGTCTTTTTCAGGCACGCAGTACCCGGTGGTTGCGGGCACGAAATCCTGCCGACTACGCCAAAAGTTGATGCGCCCCTGGGCCTGTGTCGCGCTGCGTTGCGCATGCGGGAGCTTACCCGGAGCCGGATCTCTTGAGGGTTGTAGTCTCGTGGCGGTGATCCGGTCCGTGCCCAGGGAGTCAGACTAAGTGGCGCTGTATCAGCGGTAGATGATGGACGACTACGCCACCCGTTGAATGCAGCTATGGAGCTGCCGCTGCAGGGCAGACCGCTGAGGCCGGTGGAAGGATGGTGCAGCGTGGATGGTATAACCCCCAACGGGAGGGGTATGGCCTCAGGGCAGCCGACGTGGATGATGGGGGTAGCAGGAACCACTCAGAGACGATGCGGTGTATTTCAGGGTCTTTACTGGTGACAAAGATAGACCCTCCCGGAGTACTGGCTAGCGGTTGGGGCCTGGTCAGTCCTTGAGCAGATGGGATCTCCCCTGGCCAGGCGGAGTTGTAGGCCTCCCAAACTAACGATACTCTTCTGGCTACCTTGCTAGAAGCGAGTATAAGTAGCCCACGTCCCTGAGTGTACCGTGTGGTGCTCACCCGTATGGCCGGTGACTCGGGGCCTTCTAGTAGCTTCCGCTCCACGACGGCGGTGCTGGTCCCATGCGTGTGACCGTGCCTTCGGGTTTCTTGGCCAGAGGACCTGAAATCCCCTGCCTGACGGATTCTGCTGCTGGGTAGGAGTTAGTCCCCACAGCCTCGGACTCCGGGTCCGGTAAGAAATCTTCTCAGTCAGGGCGAGCTCTGCAGCTGCCAGCCCCTGACTCCTTGTAACACTGCTCCCACAGAGCTCCTGTTGTTTCTTCCCATAGCTGCTTCTCTTCTCTGTCTCTACTTCTGGCATGGCCCAGGAGCTGGGCCCAGCCGGAGCCACAGCTCCCTGTCAGCCCTCCTGGCTCAACTCTCCCTCTCAACTCTCTAACCCTGCCTCAGCCCCAGGTTTATATAGGGGAAGTCCTTCCCCTCCCAGGACTGGGCAGGAGGTGTGGCATGCATAGGATTCCTGACCAAGAGACCTCCCACCTGCTCTCAGACATAACATTGCATTACTGTGGAAACCAGACCCCTGGGGTGCCACATATGCATGTAGTGTAGTGTGAGAGTATTAACCCCTTTACCCCCGAGGGTGGTTTGCACGTTAATGACCAGGCCAATTTTTACAATTGTGACCACTGTCACTTTATGAGGTAATTACTCTTGAATGCTTCAACGGATCCCCCTGATTCTGAGAATGTTTTTTCATGACATATTGTACTTCATGATAGTGGTAACATGTCTTCAATATCACTTGTATTTATTTGTGAAAAATATGGAAATTTGGTGAAAATTTTGAAAATTTCACAATATTCAAACTTTGAATTTCTATGCCCTTAAATCAGAGAGATATGTCACACAAAATAGTTAATAATTAAAATTTACCACATGTCTACTTTACATCAGCACAATTTTGGAACCAACATTTTTTTTTGTTAGGGAGCTATTCGGGTTAAAAATTGACCAGCGATTTCAAATTTTTAACAACAAAATTTACAAAAATACTTTTTAGGCACGACATTACATTTGAAGTGACTTTGAGGGGCCTTTATGACAGAAAATACCCCAAAGTGACAACATTCTAAAAACTGTACCCCTCAAGGTGCTCAAAATCACATTCAAGAAGTTTATTAACCCTTCAGGAGCTTCACAGGAATTTTTGGAATGTGGAAGAAAAAAATGAACATTTATTTTTTTTACAAAAATGTTACTTTAGACCCCAATTTTTATATATTTGCAAGGGTATCATTAAAAATGAACCCCAAAATTTGTTGTGCAATCTCTCCTGAGTAAGCAGATACCCCATATGTGGGGAAAAACCACTGTGTTGGCGCACGGCAGAGTTTGGAAGGGAAGGAGCGCCATTTGACTTTTAAATGTAAAATTTGCTTGAATAATTAGCGGACGCCATGTTGCATTTGGAGAGCCCCTGATGTGCCCAAACAGTAGAAGCCCCACACAAGTGACCCCATTTATAAAACTAGACCCCTCAGGGAACTTATCTAGATGTGTGATGAGCACCCTGATCCCCCAGGTGCTTCACAGAAGTTTATAATATTGAGGCATAAAAATACAATTTTCACATTTTTCCCACAAAAATGTTTTTCAGCCCTCAATTTTGCATTTTCATAAGGGTAACAGGAGAAATTGCACCAAACCATTTGTTGTGCAATTTCTCCTGAGTAAGCCGATACCCCATATGTGGGAGAAAACCACTGTTTGGGCGCACGGTAGGGTTCAGAAGGGAAGGAGCACAATTTGACTTTTTTGATAGTGATGAGCGAGTACCGTAATATTTGTAATCGCTATACTCGTAACGAGTACTTCGTAATAATCGCGTATTCGTTCCGAATAACGAGTACAATGTAAATCAATGGGAAATGCGAATAATTTTCTGCTGGACCCTACAAAGGGTTCTGCGGGCCTGAGGAAAAGGTTGAAATGGATGGGAAAGTGATGAAACAGAATGTGAAGAGCCTGGAGAATATGCCTGCATGCATTTCTGACTCACATATGGTTTCTGGGAATAAGTTTGTAGCAGTGTTCCGCCACTTTTACAGACACACAAAAACAACTACTAAACCTAACCTGAATTGCATTTAAGAGGCCAAAAAGGTTAAGAAACAGTGACATAATCACTTGTTTATAAGGCTAAATAAACCAGATAAGCAAAAAAATATCCCTTTTAGCATTTGTTCACACATACCGTTGTGGCTTTTTTTCGCCTTTTACAATTGGGAGGGCCCTGACTTATACATTTTGTAGGTCACTCTGTCATACATCATTTTTAGTTTGCTATTCCCCAGCATTTTACAAGCACAGCTAGAACGTACTAGTAGGTATGTTGATCTTTGACTTATACATTTGGGCGGTCACTCCATCATTGACACTCAGATAGTGGAATACATATTCCATAGCAGTTTACAATGTGCATATTGTAGCATTGGGCTCGACCCCCTCCTCCTCCTCCACCACCATGTGATACTGCGGCCCTATATTCAAATGTTCAGAAGGCCTGCAGTAGACAGGAAAGCTGAGTTTTGTGAGAGCCCTCGTGTGGCCCTGTAACATACATTTTGAGGTGCCCTCCTCTAGAGATTTTGGAGGTGCCTCTTGTGTACATGTGAGAGTGCCCTCACTTATTCATATTGTAGGGTCCTCACTATTATTTAACTAATTTAAGGGCAGAGACTACAGAGAAAATGGCCAAGAGACATGTAGAACTAGAAGGTAGCAGTGAGTGCGGCCTGCGATCCTCAGGTATGGCTGAACTCTGTGAACCGGAAAAATAAAGCTGCACATGTCAACTGGATGACAAGCTCAAATATATCACTTGTGCAAGTCAATGGACAAAGGATATATGGTGCCCCCCTCCAGCATGGGTTGGAGAAGCTTCTCCAAATGGCTTAGCGATTTTAATTGTCAATATTCCCCAGATTATATAGCAAGAGAAGACTTTTTGACACTGGACCACTTGGTCCAGTGCAGAATGTGCATCATATTTCCAAAAATTACTCTTGGGGCTGGGGGCTGTGTCATAGGTGCAGGAAGATTCCATGACAAGGGCCTCCCTTGGACAAACATTATCTACAATGGAGTACTGTAGTAGTTGTGGCCCTCAATTCAAGTTTTCATAGGGCCATCAGTCGGTCATCAACAGTCAGTGTAAATTTCTATTGAATATGTATCCCCAATCTCAGTCACAATGTGGCACAACCTGTGGCAAGGGCCTCCAGTGACAAATATTAGTTTGGTAGGACTGCTGTACAATCCAGATTTGTCCACTGCACAATGTGCATAGGGTTTGTGAAAATTAGCCATATGGGCTGAGTCATGGTTGACGCAGGAAGCCCCCATCCCAAGGGCCTCCAATCACAAATAGTAGTTAGGCTGGAGTAGGAATACTGTACTGGTTTGTCCACTGCACAATGTGCATAGGATTTGTAAAAATTAGCCCTATGGGCTGTGTCATGGTTGACTCACTATTTTGGCTGTGCCTCTGACAGCTAGCTTGGCTTGTGCCATCTACATCTGAAAATCTGTCAACAAAATCCAAAATGCCAAAAAAGCCTGTTGTTAAGGGACGTGGACGTGGTGTTGTCACTGGTGCGCGAGAAGGCACTCAGTCTGTGTCAGGTCAGAAGAAGCTTGATGCATCCACTATGTTCCTGGAAAAAGTTCCCGGTCTGGAATGTAAACGTGTGTGGAAGCCAGAAGAGCAAGAGCAAATTCTGTCTAGGATAGCAGACAAGGCCTCTACGCATTTGTCAAGCAGCAACAAATCTTCCACGACCACACAGTCTACTGTGGATATACAAAAGGTTGGCCCTTCGAATCCTGAAACTGGTTCTCCTTCCTCCCACCATTATCAGTCACAGGAGACATGACCCCAAGCTTGGCCACCCCGAGGATCTGTTTGGTACGTATCCTTTGGTTGGCTCTGGCCTATCACTGTGCAGCATTGAAGAGGGACAAGAGGAGGTGGCGTGCGTTGATGCTCAAGTATTTGAGGACCTATGACCAGAAGTAAGCCACTTGGAGGAACGTCATTTACTGTCTCCAGAGGTGGAGGCTGATGATGATGAGACACAGTTGCCATCAGGTCAGCCTACAATGTCAACTGGGAAGGAGGATGAGATAGAAGACGAGGTGGTTGATGAAGAGTCCACTGATCCGACCTGGACCGTTGGCACGCATTGCCATGACAGCAACACAGAGGAAGATGGATATGTAGCACCAACACAGGCACCAAGGGGTCGTGGTTTGCCCAGAGTGAGAACTGGGTCAACTGTTCTCAAGATCCCCCCCCGCTAGGGGGCGTTCAGCTTCAGCAAAGTGGCAAGACGCTCTGCTGAAGCTGATTTGTTTAGGTCATAAAGCACACACTGCAACAGAGCTGTGGCAAGCTTTAAAACAACAGACCGATCAGTGGCTCTCCCCGCTGCACCTCCAAACCTGTCTGGTCATCTGCGATAATGGGTGTAACCTGGTGGTGGCTTTAAAGATCGGCAAGCTGGTACACATGCCATGCATGGCTCACGTGCTGAACCTAGTTGTTCAGAAATTTCTGAAAATTTTCCGTGACTTGCCGTATCTACTTGAGAAGGTGCACCGTATTAGCGCCCATTTCCGCCATTCCTCTACTGCTTTTGCTGTTTTTACAGCGCTGCAAAAGTGCTTGAATTTGCCAAGTCACTGACTCATTTGCGACCTGCCCACGTGGTGGAACTCCACCTATCATATGTTGGCGAGGATTAGTGAACAGCAGAGGGCAGTAGCTGAATACCAGCTTCAGCATGCCGGTCAGACTGAGAGTCAGCCACCACACATAACAGCTGTCGAGTGGGTGTGGATCGCTGACATTTGTGAGGTTCTGTCACGCTGTCTCTGTATACTGGAGGTATGGGGCCTAAGCTGACCCTAAGCTGGGGCCCTGACTAGTCCCTCAACCTGGAGGTACTGTTAAAGGTACAGAGGTCCAGGCCGCCAGCGTAACCCCTACCTCCTGAGGATCCCTGCACCTAAGTAATCTAGTCCTGAGAAGGACCCCGATCACAACAAAAGGGGACAAGTAATAATATGCCCACACACAGCACTTAGACGAACGAGACAGTACAAGGGAAAAACCAAAACCACCTTGCATACAACAACTACACAACTACAACAGAGGGAACACCAACGGGAAAGGAGATAAATGATAAAGCGAGGAAGGGAAAAAACACTCCAAATGCACTTATCTCAGAAACTCCAAACACCACGATCCGCTGTTAGTCTGAATGAAATGCTTTCACCGACACTTCCCAAACAGACCAGCAGGCATTTGAAGGAGTCTCACTACAGCAGTATTGATTGCAGCTGGGTGAGGCTGGACCTCGTCTAGCACAGAGAGAGAGAGAATTAACTCCCTCACTGCCGAAAAACACAAAGCACCAACAAGTCAGCTGCGAGAAGTCAGGCTGTGTACTCGTGACGATCTTCGTGGCGACACACCCGTGACAGTACCCCCCCTTCTACGAGGGGCCTCCGGACCCTCAGGGCCAGGTTTATCCGGGTGAGTCGTGGGGAAGGCCCGAACTAATCGGTCTGCGTTAATATCCGACGCAGGAACCCACATCCTCTCCTCAGGACCATACCCTTTCCAATGAACCAGGTACTGAAGGGACCGGCGATTAAAGCGTGAATCGATGACCCTCGATACCTGGAACTCCAAGTTACCATTGACCACCACAGGAGGGGGAGGTAAAGGTGACGGTACCACCGGCGCCACATACCTCTTAAGCAACGATCTGTGGAACACGTTGTGAATTTTAAACGTAGGGGGGAGGTCAAGACGGAATGCCACCGGATTAATAATAGAACTGATTCTGTACGGCCCGATGAACCTGGGACCCAGTTTCCAGGAGGGAACCTTAAGTTTAATATTCCTGGTAGACAACCATACCCGATCGTTCACACTTAGGTCCGGACCAGACACTCTCCTCCTATCAGCCATACGTTTGTATCGGTTCCCCATAGTATTCAGATTCTTCAGCACCCCTCTCCATACTGAAGCGAGTGATGAGGAAAATCGTTCCTCCTCAGGAACCCCCGAAGAGCCCCCCCTACTGAAAGTACAAAACTGGGGGTGAAAACCATATGCCCCAAAAAACGGGGACTTACCAGTGGACTCGCTCCGCCTATTATTAAGCGCAAACTCTGCCAGAGGTAAGAAAGAAGCCCAGTCCTCCTGGTTCTCTGACACAAAACACCGGAGATATGTCTCCAAGCTCTGGTTCATACGTTCCATCTGACCATTGGTCTGAGGATGAAAAGCCGATGAGAATGACAAATGCATCCCCCGCCGTGCACAAAACGCCTTCCAGAACTTGGACACAAACTGAGACCCCCGATCAGACACCACCTCGGAGGGTACCCCGTGAAGCCTCACAATCTCCCCAATGAACACCTGCGCAAGAGTTTTAGCATTAGGGAGAGCCGGAAGAGCGATAAAATGTGCCATCTTGCTGAACCTGTCCACTACAACGAGTATGACCGTTTTACCCGAAGACGGAGGGAGGTCCGTAATAAAGTCCATAGACAGATGAGTCCAAGGACGCTCTGGGATCTTCAAAGGTAAGAGGGCCCCAGACGGACGGGTATGTGAGGTCTTAGAGCGCGCACAAACCCCACAGGACGCGACAAAAGTTACCACCTCCTTATGTAAGTTAGGCCACCAAAACCGACGCGAGAGGAGATCCACAGTTGCTTTACTCCCCGGGTGTCCTGCAAAAACTGAGTTATGGTGTGCCTCGATCACCTTTTGTCGCAACTGATCTGGAACAAACAGTCTCCCCGGAGGTCCAACAGGGGCGTCCCCCTGAGCCTCCAATACCTCCTCCTCCAGCTCAGAGCATTCTGCCGAAACCACCACCCCCTCCTGAAGGATAGGAATCGGGTCGTCCGTATTCCCGGCCCCAGGGAAACTACGAGATAAGGCATCCGCCTTTACATTTTTTGACCCAGGACGATATGTAACGACAAAATTAAACCTGGTAAAAAACAATGACCACCTAGCTTGTCTGGGATTCAGACGTTTCGCGGACTCCAGATATAGCAGGTTCTTGTGATCGGTGATGACGGTGACCGGATGGACTGCCCCCTCCAAAAAATGGCGCCACTCCTCAAAAGCTAACTTAATGGCCAAGAGTTCCCTATTGCCGACATCGTAATTCCTCTCAGCGGACGACAATTTTTTAGAGAAAAAGGCGCACGGATGCCACTTACCAGGGGACGAACCCTGTGACAATACTGCTCCCACCCCTACCTCGGAAGCGTCTACCTCTACAATGAATGGCTGTGACGCATCAGGTTGAATGAGTATGGGTGCCGAGGCAAAACATTTTTTCAAGGAGGAGAATGCTTGACAAGCCTTGTCAGACCACCTAGAAAAATCCGTCCCCTTTTTAGTCATGTCTGTGAGAGGCTTAACCATGGACGAGAAATTACGAATGAACTTCCGGTAATAATTAGCAAACCCCAGGAAACGTTGTAGTGCCTTAAGATTCTCTGGCCGATCCCACTCAAGAACTGCCCGCACTTTCCCAGGGTCCATACGAAAACCGGACGCTGAAACCAGGAAGCCTAAAAACTGGAGTTCCTGTACGGCGAACACACACTTTTCCCATTTGGCATACAGTTTATTATCCCGCAAGATCTGTAACACCTGCCTAACGTGCTCCTGATGAGACACCAGATCCGGCGAGTAAATTAAGATATCATCCAGATATATGACAACAAACTGTCCCACCAGGCGGCGAAAAATGTCATTAACAAAGTGTTGGAACACCGCCGGGGCATTAGTCAGACCGAATGGCATGACAAGGTTCTCATAATGCCCCTCCGGAGTGTTAAACGCCGTCTTCCACTCATCCCCCTCCTTCATCCTAATCAGATTGTACGCCCCCCTGAGATCCAACTTAGAGAACCATTTGGCGCCCACGATCTGATTAAAGAGATCGGGAATAAGTGGGAGCAGATACGGATCTCGGACCGTAATCCGATTAAGTTCACGGAAATCCAGGCAAGGGCGTAGGCCTCCATCTTTCTTCTTAACAAAGAAGAACCCCGCAGCCACCGGTGAAGATGAAGGTCTAATATGCCCCTTAGCCAGACTTTCTGAAATATAATCCTTCATGGCCTGCCTCTCAGGACCAGAAAGGTTATACAACCTAGCTTTAGGTAACTTGGCCTCAGGGAGCAGTTTTACAGAACAGTCATACTCGCGATGAGGAGGTAGTTCCTGACACCCTTTCTCCGAGAATACATCCTCAAAGTCCGCCAGAAATGGAGGTAAGACCCAAGGAGTAACCGCACCGATGACCGTGTTCATGCAGTTTTTATTACAGAATTTACTCCATTGGCTTATCTCTCTGGTTTGCCAATTAATAACCGGGTTATGCTTAGTTAACCAAGGAAGGCCCAACACTATAGGAGTGGGAAGACCCTCCAACACGTAGCAAGGGCCATAGCGGCTTCCAGTGACGCGGGAGAGTCATACTGTGCCAACACATCCTGTAATTTGTCGGATAAACCTTGACAAAACTGGCTCCTAAGAGCCGGGTCATTCCACTGGGTGTCCGTGGCCCACCTACGGAACTCCGAACAGAATTCCTCCGCCGGACGATCTCCCTGCTGGATCCTACGTAACTTAGACTCAGCAAGGGAGATCCGATCTGGGTCATCATATACGAGTCCCAGAGCAGCGAAAAACCTATCCACTGACTGGAGAGCCGGGGAGCCCGGGGGAAGAGAGAACGCCCAAGATTGTGGGTCCCCTTGTAGGAGCGAGATGACAATTCCCACCCTTTGTTCTTCACTCCCCGATGACCGAGGCCGCAGCCGAAAGTACAACTTGCATGCCTCCCGGAAAACAAAAAACTTGTCCCGCCCCCCCAGTGAACCTGTTAGGGAGAGCTACTTTAGGTTCTGGTCCGGCTTGCTCCTGAGGATGCAAAACCTTGGACCTAACGTCCGCCAGCTCCATGGACAAACTCTGCAACTGCCGAGCTAGACCGGCTACTGGATCCATGGTAGCTGGAGAAAAACTAAGTGGGTCGGTGAAAATGTCACGCTGTCTCTGTATACTGGAGGTAGGGGGCCTAAGCTGACCCTAAGCTGGGGCCCTGACTAGTCCCTCAACCTGGAGGTACTGTTAAAGGTACAGAGGTCCAGGCCGCCAGCGTAACCCCTACCTCCTGAGGATCCCTGCACCTAAGTAATCTAGTCCTGAGAAGGACCCCGATCACAACAAAAGGGGACAAGTAATAATATGCCCACACACAGTACTTAGACGAACGAGACAGTACAAGGGAAAAACCAAAACCACCTTGCATACAACAACTACACAACTACAACAGAGGGAACACCAACGGGAAAGGAGATAAATGATAAAGCGAGGAAGGGAAAAAACACTCCAAATGCACTTATCTCAGAAACTCCAAACACCACGATTCGCTCTGTTAGTCTGAATGAAATGCTTTCACCGACACTTCCCAAACAGACCAGCAGGCATTTGAAGGAGTCTCACTACAGCAGTATTGATTGCAGCTGGGCGAGGCTGGACCTCGTCTAGCACAGAGAGAGAGAGAATTAACTCCCTCACTGCCGAAAAACACAAAGCACCAACAAGTCAGCTGCGAGAAGTCAGGCTGTGTACTCGTGACGATCTTCGTGGCGACACACCCGTGACAGGTTCTTGAGAACTTTGAGTACTGCACTAACCTTGTGAACAGTGATGAGGCTATTATCAGCGTAACCATCCCACTACTGTGTCTCTTGAAACAATCACTGCATAATCTCAAAGAGGAAGCTTTGAGTGCCCAGCATTTTGGTATGGAGAAAGATTTCCCAATGGGTGATACTATCCAGCCCAGCCAATATTCTGAGGCAACATTGGGTGATGAGGAGGGAGAGGACTTGTTTTTCTGTACTACCGAGGGGACTTGTAATGCTACAGAGGGAACACCCAACCCAAGCTTCATGTCTGTTCAACCTGGATGGGCTGGAGAGGAGGAGTTGGAGGAGGAGGCAAGTCAGCATGAGGAGAGGATGGGTACTGTTTCTACTGTTGGAGACACAGAACATTTGCCTTTTTGCAGCTTGGCCCACATGGCACCATTCATGTATAAGTGTCTGTGGCAAGACCCTCGCGTGATACACATTTTATCCATCAATAATAATAATTTTTATTTATATAGTGCCAACATATTTCGCAGCACTTGGATATGTACATCCAATAAATTCAATACAAGGTAAGATAGTTTAAACAGTTACATTAGGAGTGAGGTCCCTGCTCGCAAGCTTACATTCAATAAGGAAATGGGTGGACACAATAGGTGAAAAGTGCTTGTTATTTCAGGTCAGGCAATTATAATAAGTAGGGATTTTCATATAAGACTGCATGATCCGGTCATCAGCCAGTATGTTTAAGTGCAATAATCAAGTACCGAGTGTAGTTATCATGTGCATGGAGGGTGTGGAGACAGATGAATAGTAGGTGTAGGGTGCAGATTCAGAATAATATTTAGAAGAAGGGAACAGGGGAAAGTTAGTTTACTGAGTAGTTGAGGTGGTAGGCTTGTTTAAAGAGATGGGTTTTTAAAGCGCGCTTGAAGACGTAGTGGCTAGTCGTCAGTCGGATTGTCTGGGGTAGAGCATTCCAGAGAACTGGTGCAGCACGAGAGAAGTCTTGGAGACGGAGGTGCGAGGTTTGGATTATGGGGGATGTTAGTCTTAGGTCATTTGCAGAATGGAGGGCACGTGTAGGGTGATAGACAGAGATGAGAGAGGATATATAAGGCGGTGCAGAACTGTGGAGAGCTTTGTGGGTCAGAGTGATGAGTTTATATTGGACCCTGTAGCAAATGGGCAACCAGTGTAATGACTGGCACAAGATAGAGGCATCGGTGAAGCGGCTGGACAGAAATACGACCCTGGCTGCCGCATTCAGGACATATTGAAGTTAAGAAAGTTTGGTAAGAAGGAGACCGATTAGAAGAGAGTTGCAGCAGTCTAGACGAGAGTGAATAAGACTGACAGTAAGAGTTTTAGCAGTTTCAAAGGTGAGAAAAGGTCAGATTCTGGAGATGTTTTTAATGTGCAGGTGACAAGAGCGACCTATACTGGTTGGCCACCTTTCTCGATCCATGGTATAAGGAGAAATTTCCGTCTCTCCTTTTGGAGCTAACAAAGAGTTTTACAATTGAATTGTTCAAGAGGGCCATTGTAGATCAGTTGCTGAAAACATCACCCTTACACAATGCTGGTGGCAGAGGTACCGGCTCTTTTCAACACCAAGGGATAATGGGGAGAGACAAGAACACCAGCGCCAACAGAGGTGGGGGGAAAATGTGCACAAATTGGGCAATTTTCAATAAACCAGCACAACAGTAAAGGCTATCTGTGCCTGTAACAATGCCAAGGAGGGATAAGTTGCAGAGCATGGTCAAGGGGTACTTAAGTGACTATACGTGCGTCCTTTCTGACACTTCAGTTCCCTTTAATTATTGGGTGTCTAAGCAGAACACTTGGCCCGACCACTCCTTATATGCCTTGGAGGTGCTGGCCTGCCCGGCTGCTAGTGCTGTGTCAGAGCATGTTTTCAGTTCCGCTGGGGCAATCATCACTGATAGGCGCACACGCCTCTCCACGGAAAATGCAGACAGACTTACTCTCATTAAATTCAACAAGGACTGGATATCTCCACAGTTTGTAATCCCTCCAGATGACAGCAAGCCAACCTAAATACACCAAAAATGCAGATTCATGCTACTGCTGTTAACGTCACGCCCTTCCCATAAGAACCCGTTTCCTTCCTTCGTCAGCCATGACTCAGCCCATAGGGCTAATTTTTACAAACCCTATGCAGATTGTGCAGTGGACAAACCAGGACAGTATTCCTACTCCAGCCTAACTACTATTTGTGATTGGTGGCCCTTGGGATGGTGGCTTCCAAAAGAGTGGTTAAAATGGCCTGGTGCGTGCTTTGTAGCAGGCAGTAGAAAATCTGTGGATTACTGCTTTGTTTAGGGCACGCAATGATTTTTTAAGTGGACTAATATGGACAGAAGGCAGGCTGATACCCCAAAATAGTGGTTAAAATGGGCTGGTGCATGGTTTGTAGCAGGCAGTAGGAAATGTTTGGACTACTGCTTTGTGTAGGGCACTCAATGATTTTAAAAGTGGACTAACATGGACTGAAGGCAGGCTAACACCCAAAAATAGTGTTTAAAATGGGCTGGTGCGTGCTTGGTAGCAGGCAGTAGGAAATGTTTGGACTACTGCTTTGAGTAGGGCACCAAACGTCTTTTTAAGTGAACTAATGTGGACAGCAGAATCCAGGCTCTGACCCCTAAAACAGCAGGGAAAATAGACCGGTGCTAAAAAAAAAAGGCAGCACAAAATGCTACTTCTGTGTGTGCTGGAAAAATATTGCTTAGCCTCTGACAAGAGCTGTTTTAAGATGGACACTGGAAGAACACTTTAACCTTTCCCTACTTAATACACAATCTCTCCCTCCCTGTACTCTGACTTTGTTGTGTCCCTTCAGCTCTGAAAAAAGCTAATTTTTGGTGGCTAGTGAGCGGCTCCTTTAAACACAGAACTAGTATGCACTGCAAGTAGCCCTTAAAAGGGCTTTTGTTTTATCAAGAGGCCTAAAACCTCTCCCTAGCAGCTCAGTGATCTCTCCCTAGGCTATTACAACACAGGCTCCAGAGGCAATGTGCACAAAATGGCGGCGGCAGGGCTTAAATAGACCCTATAACGCTGGACGGCTAGCCAGTCACAGTAATGCCATAATCAAGATGTCTGCGGCATTACTGCTATTGGTTAAGAAGTCCAGCATGTTTTGTGGCTGCAAAGAAGGCGCCAAAACTGCAGGGCGGTACATCCGAATATAGCGAGGCGAGTACACAAATACTCTCAGAATAACGAGTAACCCAAATACCGTACTATCCATGCGAATAGGGAATAGTAACGAATACACTCACTCATCACTACTTTTTGAATGTAAAATTTGCTTGAATAATTAGCGGACGCCATGTTGCATTTGGAGAGCCCCTGATGTTCCTAAACAATGGAAACCCCCCACAAGTGACCCTATTTTGGAAACTAGACCCCTCAGGTAACTTATCTAGTTGTGTGGTGAGCACCCTGAACCCCCAGGTGCTTCACAGAAGTTTATAACATTGAGCCGTAAAAATAACATTTTCACATTTTTCCCACAAAAATGTATTTCAGCCCCCAATTTTTCATTTTCATAAGGGTAACAGGAGAAATTGCACCATACCATTTGTTGTGCAATTTCTCCTGAGTAAGCCGATACCCCATATGTGGGGATAATACACTGTTTGGGTGCTCGGTAGGGTTCAGAAGGGAAGGAGCACGGTGTGACTTTTTGAACGCAAAATTGGCTGGAATTGAGAGCGGAAGCTATGTTGCGTTTGGAGAGCTCCTTGTGCTCCTAAATAGTGGAAACCCCCCAAAAGTGACCCCATTTTGGAAACTAGCCCCCTCAAGGATTTTATAAAAGGGTATAGTGAATATTTTACACCCAGAGGTACGACACAGAATTTGATAACATTAGGTCATCATATTGAATAAGTTGTCATTAGTCTTGAGCGCGAGTGCTCACTACTTGAGTTTGCATCGGGTACTCAGGCATGCACCATGTATCGCGGGTACTCAAGTGACATGCTCGAGTCCCCACCTCGCATGTTTCACGAATGTTAGACACCCAAAAAAAAACATGCGGGAATCGCTTGTGCATGGCAGGCAATCCCAGTGAGGATTTTTTGGCCGCGAAGCATATGGGGCGGAGATTTGAGCATGTCACTCGAGCACCCGGGATACTCGGTGCATACCTGAGCACCCGATGCAAACTCAAGTAGCGAACACTTGCGCTCAACACTAGTCGCCATATAGTCATCATTTTTTTTTACTTTCGAAAAAATCACAACCCCATCACAACCCTAACCCTAGCACAACCCCAACCTTAGCACAACCCTAACCCTAGCACAACCCTAACCCTAGCACAACCCTAACCCTAAGCCTAGCACAACCTAACCCTAGCACAACCCTAACCCTAACCCTTGCACAACCCTAACCCTAGCACAACCCTAATCCCAGAGCTTATTTTTTATCGTGTGGTATAAGTGATTAGACGACTTTATTCTTCGGGTCGGTGCGATTACAGCGATACCAGATTGATAGCGGGTTTTTATTATTGACAGCTTTTTTTTTGCAAAGACTAGTTTTTGCATCGTTATATTTTTAGAGCTATAATTTTTCCATATTCCGGCCGACAGAGCCATGTGACAGCTTGTTTTTTGCGGGACAAGTTGACATTTTTATTGGTACCATTTTCTGGCACGTGAATTTTTTTCGCTTTTAATTCCGATTTTTGGGAGGCAGAATAGACAAAAACCAACAATTCAGGAATTGTTTTTTTTTCAATTTTTTTATGCCGTTCTGCGTGTGGTAAAATTGATAATGCAGCTTTATTCTTCCACATTATTCTACCACATTTATATCGTTTTTCTATGCTTTGGCGCTTTTACACAACAAATGCTATTTTATAGAAAAAAGAAAATTTTTTGTATCGCTTTATTCTGAGAACTGTAACTTTTTTATTTTTCCGCTGATGGAGCTGTATCATGGCTTTTTTTTTTAGGGACAAGATGACGTTTTCAGCGGTACCATTTTTATTTATATTCGTCTTTTTGATCGCGTTTTATTCCATTTTTTGTTTGGCGGTATGATGATAAAGCATCGTTTTATGTTTCGTTTTTTATTTTATTTTTTTACCGTGTTCACTAAAGGGGTTAACTAGTGGGACAGTTTTATAGGTCAGGTTGTTCCGGATGCAGCAATACCAAATATATGTACTTTTATAGTTTTTTTTGCTTTTTTTTTCATAATAACATTTATTGATAGGTACATTATATTTTTATTTTTTGAGGATTTTTTTAATATATATTTTTAATTTATTTTTTTTTCATTTTCTAACACTTTTTTTACTTTTATACTTTGTCCCACTATGGGACTTTCACTTTTTTTACTCTGATCGCCTGTATAGCATAGGGATGGGGCACCATCCCTGTGCTATACAGGCTGTCAGCGCTGCAGAGGCAGAAGATACTTTGATCATGCACTGCGCATGATCAAAGTATCTTCCGGTTGTCTGGTGACCCGGATGTTGTCAGGACGACATCCGGGTCACCATGACAACCACGGGACCTGGCTTCAGACAGCGTGGGACGCCGGGGAAGAGGTGAGTATAGGCGCTTACCTCCGGAATGCTGCCATCGACTTCAATCGCAGTATTTTGGGGGTTAATGTGCAGGGAGCGGAGCGGGACCACTCCTTGCACATAGTTCCAGGTGTCAGCTGTGACGATCAGCTGACACCCGGCGGCGATCGTGCCCGCATAGCCTGTGTGCGGGCGCAATCGCCAGGTCATATTAATACGTACAGTGGTGGCCAAAAGTATTGGCACCCCTGCAATTCTGTCAGATAATACTCAGTTTCTTCTGAAAATGATTGCAATCACAAATTGTTTGGTATTATTACCTTCATCTAATTTGTCTTCAATGAAAAAACACAAAAAGAATTGTCCTAAAGCCAAATTGGATATAATTCCACACCAAACCTAAAAAAGGGGGTGGACAAAAGTATTGGCACTGTTTGAAAAATCATGTGATGCTTCTCTAATTCGTGTAATTAACAGCACCTGTAACTTACCTGTGGCACCTAACAGGTGTTGGCAATAACTAAATCACACTTGCAGCCAGTTAACATGGATTAAAGTTGACTCAGCCTCTGTCCTGTGTCCTTGTGAGTACCACATTGAGCATGGAGAAAAGAAAGAAGACCAAAGAACTGTCTGAGGTCTTGAGAAACCAAATTGTGAGGAAGCATGAGCAATCTCAAGGCTACAAGTCCATCTCCAAAGACCTGAATGTTCCTGTGTCTCCCGTGCGCAGTGTCGTCAAGAAGTTTTAAGCCCATGGCACTGTGGCTAACCTCCCTAGATGTGGACGGAAAAGAAAAATTGACGAGAGATTTCAACACAAGATTGTGCAGATGGTGGATAAAGAACCTCGACTAACATCCAAACAAGTTCAAGCTGCCCTGCAGTCCGAGGGTACAAAGGTGTCAAACCGTACTATCCGTCGACGTCTGAATGAAAAGGGACTGTATGGTAGGATACCCAGGAAGACCCCACTTCTTACCCCGAGACATAAAAAAGCCAGGCTGGAGTTTGCCAAAACTTACATGAGAAAGCCTAAAACGTTTTGGAAGAATGTTCTCTGGTCAGATGAGACAAAAGTAGAGCTTTTTGGGAAAAAGCATCAACATAGAGTGTACAGGAAAAAAAAAGAGGCATTCAAAGAAAAGAACACGGTCCCTACAGTCAAACATGGCAGAGGTTCCCTGATGTTTTGGGGTTGCTTTGCTGCCTCTGGCACTGGACTGCTTGACCGTGTGCATGGCATTATGAAGTCTGAAGACTACCAACAATTTTTGCAGCATAATGTAGGGCCCAGTGTGAGAATGCTGGGTCTCCCTCATAGGTCATGGGTCTTCCAGCAGGACAATGACCCAAAACACACTTCCAAAAGCACTATAAAATGGTTTGAGAGAAAGCACTGGAGACTTCTAAGGTGGCCAGCAATGAGTCCAGACCTGAATCCCATAGAACACCTGTGGAGAGATCTCAAAATGGCAGTTTGGAGAAGGCACCCTTCAAATATCAGGGACCTGGAGCAGTTTGCCAAAGAAGAATGGTCTACAATTCTAGCAGAGCATTGTAAGAAACTCATTGATGGTTACCGGAAGCGGTTGTTCGCAGTTATTTTGGCTGATGGTTGTGCAACCAAGTATTAGGCTGAGGGTGCCAATACTTTTCTCTGGCCCATTTTTGGAGTTTTGTGTGAAATGATCAATGATTTGATTTTTGCTTCATTCTCTTTTGTGTTTTTTCCTTGCAAGCAAATTAAATGAAGATAATAAGACCAAAGAATTTGTGATTGCAATCATTTTCAGGAAGAAACTGAGTATTATCTGACAGAATTGCAGGGGTGCCAATACTTTTGGCCACCACTGTATCTGGCTCTTAAAGCCCAGGGCGCAGGCGTTCCACAATTGTTTTTTTTTTAATTGCCATGTTCTCTATATGCTAAAACTGACCTGTTAATATAATTCCTCCGGTCAGCGGTCAGTATGAGTATGCAGATATCAAACATGTATATTTTATTTTTTATTTAAGTAGTGAAAACTAATTTCAAAATTTGTACGAAAAAAGGTTTTTGCTTTTGTTGACAAATTCTGAAACCCGTAACATTTTCATTAGGGCTGTTTGAGGACTTATTTTTTGCGGCTTGATCAGACGTTTTTATTAATACCATTTTGAGGTAGATACGATGCATCTTATTGCATTATTGCGGTGACCAAACGTACTTCTGGCGTTTTTAATTTTTTTGCTCATTACGCTGTTTACCTATCGGAATAATTTATTTTATATTTTAATAAATCGGACATTTCTGACTGAAGGGATACCAAGTATTCATATTTTTTTAATTATTTTATTTTCATTGGGGCAAAAGGGCGGTGATTTGAACTTTTGTGTTTTTTCAATTTTTTTTCTATTTTTAAAAACTTTTTTTTTACATTTTTTATTTTATTTAATAGTACCCTTAGGAGACTTGAAGCTGCGATTGTCCGATCTCCTGTGCTATACATAGCAGAGCTTCATCACTATAACAACAATAGCTGCCCGCCCAGTGCTTTGTCCTGTACTTCTTATACCATGAATGCTAGTACCATGATTCTAGTCTGAACAGAGTCTTATGGTTGAGCAGAATTTGTGTGAATGTTATTTGTGTGCTGATATCATACCATTAATGTATGGGTAAAGTCATGAGATAAGTTTGTTTCCTTTTCATAACCTGAACTTGCAAAACGCTTTTGATTCTCTGTGTTGTGGACAACATTGGTCGTTGGTGATAATCCAGATAAATAAAACAAAGATAACATAGGTCAGACCAAATGGCTGGCTACAGAAATTGATGGAGAACGCAGCCAGGAATGGCCTATACGTTTAAAGATGGGAATCCATATACCAAGGCCAAATATATGAGTAAACACAATGAGAATTATAGTTGTCAGATAAAACTAACAAAACTGAGCTATTCATAATCATAAAGTCCCCTCAGTTTCAAGTCTCAAGCCAAAAAGATCCATCTCTGTCACCTTGTAAAATCTTTTTATCCCAGTCACCTAATTTTACTGTATGGGAAACTACCTCAATAACACAGAATGAAATAGTGCTGATATCACCACCGCATTTTTGGATGATGTGGTGGGCCAGGGGATGATCGCTACTGTTTCTAATATCTCTCAAATGCTCGTTAATCTGGACACAAAATTGCCTCTTAGTTTTACCCACATAGTTCATTGGGCAAGTGCATGTACACAAATACATTATTCTGGATGTCGTGCAGTTAGCGAAATGCCTAATGGTTTAAACCCTACTTGTAACGGTAATCCTAAAGGTTTTGAATTGATTGACAAAATGACAGGGGCTACAGGAACCACATCTGTAGGTACCAACTGATCTATGGTCAAGCCATGGGCACGTTGGTTGGGGGGGGTGGAGTGGGGGTGTGAAAAAACTGTGGAGCAGATAGTCCCGTTAGATTTCCCTCTCCTGAAGGTGACAGACAGTGTGATGGCGATGGAATTGCAGATGTCAGGGTCAGCCCTCAAAATACCCCAATGCCTTCTCAGAATGCTTATTACACTGTCAGTCTGGTCATCAAATGTGCCAATCAGGCATGTGATAAGGTCAGTGGTTAGTTTTGGTTTAGATATCAGTAGTGTTATAAAGCTACCCTCTAGCCTAAAGAGAGCATCCCTCTTTTCAATGAACAAGTTAGAATATGTACATGCATCTTTAGGATTAATTTTACATACAGTATCTCCTCAACCGCCAGTTTGAAAAAACTGTCAATACTACTGAAGTCACTAGGGGGAGTCATTCTAACACTCCTAGGTTTAAAGTAAGAGAAAGGTCCTCCTTCAATAACCCATTGTCCTTCATCCAGAAGTCCAGTGAAATGCATGACATCAGGGAGGTCTTCTACAGGGATAACCAATTGTTGACATTTTTTTTTATAAGTATTGGAAAAAACTTCCTCCATTTAAGTTTCTTTAAAAATAAAGGGGTAACTATTCTCCTTGCAGAGAGTGACAAGTCAAGGTGAGGAGACTTTTTAAGCCTCAATGCTCCTCTGGGAAATATGCAAATTGTCTATTCAGAGAGGAAGAGAACTAGAACTCTAGTGCCAACTATAGAAAGTAGCAATCCTAAAAGTCAATATTAACCCTTTCACGAGCCTTGTCACATGACTTAGGACAAAAGCCAGAACCAGAAACTCAATTTGCAGACACTGTGTTTTGGGGTACTGCCGTTCATCTGTGCAAAGTGTGAGTTCTGGTTTGGCTTAAAAATAAACTAATGTCTTATACCCAGTAGAATGAATCAAATCTGGTGGTAGGGACAAATGATAATCTAGAATTAAGTACTGATAGTTCAATTTCTGTGAGGGGATATGACAATATGATTTGATTCTCCCTATGAGATGTGCCATTAGGCATCACCTCTCTATCTACCTTTGTAGATTTAAGTGAGGCGGTGTTCTGTTTCGTAATTGATAGAGCAAAGGATCCCTGCATTCTAAAAAAGAGGCAGCAAGTAACAAGGCAGTGGCCATAAATGAAGATGCATGAGGGTTTTTGGGGGGTGCTCTGTCGCTATTTTGTTTGTATTTCCCTACCATTTTCTAGAGGGGTCTCTCCTAGGATGTCCCCTACGTCTAAATGTGTCCCCAGGTCATGTATTTTTCTATTTCTATTCGTTGTGGAAAGGATCTCAGATCAGACTAAGATACATGTTTGTGGGGTTGCAGGGGCGGACCTACCGCCCGTGCAGCCGGTTCATTGAACGGGGGCCCCCGAGGGAGAGGGGGCCCCTCCAGCCTCCAGCAGGGCCGCAATCAGGGCATGACTGCCCTTACTCCAGCATGGGGCCTGGCTGGTCGGGGCCCCCTCGGAGCCCAGTTGGGGCCCCCCTCTTGTGCGTCTCCTCATGGGGCCCCCCCGCAGGACCCCCCGCCTTCACATGACCGGAGATGTCCCTGCGCTCAGCATGGGGCCCCGGCCCCATGCTGAGCGCAGGGACATCTCTGGTCATGTGACGGCGCCGGCACAATACTTACCCCTCCCCGTGCCTCCGCAGCATGTTCCGCGTCCTCTGACTGTGACGTCTCAGGTCAGAGGGCGCGGTGATATGTTTACACCTCGCGCGATCTCTCCTGAGCTGTCACAGCGCAGAGCGGGAAGATGTGGGCGATGCTGGAGTCCGGATCAGCATCAGGTGAGAAGTGAGGTGAGTATTTGATTTTTTTTTTATGTATGGGGGCATGGGGCATTATATGGCAGGGGGAGAGTGGGTGTGACATCCTGCATGGGGCATTATATGGGGGGGTGACATCCTGCATGGAGCATTATATGGGGGGAGAGGTGACATCTTGCATGGGGCATTATAAGGGAGGGGGGTGTGACATCCTGCATGGGGCATTATATGGGGGGGTGACATACTGCATTGGGCATTATATGGGGGGGTGACATACTGCATGGGGCATTATAAGAGGGGAAGGGGGGAAGTGACATCCTGCATGGGGCATTATAAGGGAGGGGGGTGTGACATCCTGCATGGGGCATTATAAGGGAGGGGGTGTGACATCCTGCATGGGGCATTATAAGAGGGGGAGGGGGAAATTAACATCCTGCATGGGGCATTATATGGGGGTGGGGGGGAGTGTGACATCCTGTATGGGGCATTATAAGGAGGGTGGGTGTGTGACATACTGCATGGGGTATTATAAGGAGGGGGGGTGTGACCTGCATGGGGCATTATAAGGGAGGGGGTGATCTGACAGACTGCATGGGGCATTGAAAAGGGGGGAAGTGACATCCTGCAAGGGGCATTATATGGGGGGAGAGGTGACATCCTGCATGGGGCATTTTATGGGGGGTAGAGGTGATATCCTGCATAGGGCATTAAAAGGGGGGTGTCATTCTGCATGGGCATTATAAGGGGGGAACAGCCTGCATGGAGCGTTACATGGGGGCCAATATTCTGTATGGCGCGTTATATGGGGACAGTATTCTGTATGGAGCGTTATATGGGGGTCAGTAGTCTGTATTATTATTATTATTATTTATTTATATAGCGCCATTGATTCCATGGTGCTGTACATAAGAAGGGGTTACATACCAAGTAAAAATATCGCTTACAGTAAACAAACTAACAATGAATAGACTGGTACGGAGGGAAGAGGACCCTGCCCTTGCGGGCTTACATTCTACAGGCGTGGGGAGGAGACAGTAGGTTGGGGGCTGCTGTAGCTTCGGTGTTGTTGAGGAGGCAGCAGGGTCATTGCAGGCTGTAGGCTTTCTTGAAGAGATGGGTTTTCAGGTTCCGTCTGAAGGATCCGGATGTGGTGGATAATTGGACGTGTTGAGGCACAGAATTCCAGAGGACGGGGGATAGTCGGGAGAAATCTTGGAGGCGATTGGGTGAGGAACGGAAAAGTGTGGAGGAGAGAAGGAGGTCTTGGGAGGACCGGAGGTTACGTGAGGGAATATATCGGGAGATTAGTTTGGAGATGTACGGAGGAGAGAGGTTATGGATGGCTTTGTAGGTCAGTGTTAGCTGGGGGAATGGGAGCCAGTGAAGCGATTTGCAAAGGGGCTTAGCAGAGGAGTAGCGAGGCGAGAGATGAACAAGTCGTGCAGCAGAGTTGAGGATAGACTGGAGGGGTGCGAGAGTGTTAGCAGGGAGGCCACAGAGGAGGATGTTGCAATAGTCGAGGCGGGAGATGATGAGGGCATGCACAAGCAGTTTAGTAGAGTTAGGGTGGAGGGAAGGACGGATTCTGGAAATATTTTTGAGCTGGAGGCGACAGGAGGTTGCAAGAGCTTGGATGTGGGGTTTGAAGGACAGGGCAGAGTCGAGGGTTACTCCGAGGCAGCGGATTGTCAGTACAGCGGAAAGAGTGATGTCATTTATTGTGATAGAATGATCAGGTGGGAAGGATACGCGAGATGGTGGAAAGATAATGAGTTCAGTTTTGTCCACATTGAGCTTGAGGTAGCGGGAGGAGAAGAAGGAGGATATGGCTGATAGACATGCTGGAATTCTGGACAGCAGAGAGGCGACGTCTGGGCCAGAGAGGTAGATCTGGGTGTCATCAGCGTACAGATGGAAGCCATGGGATTTTACGAGCTGTCCCAGGCCAAGGGTATAGATTGAGAAGAGTTGGGGTCCTAGGACAGAGCCTTGAGGGACTCCAACAGAGAGGGGGTGGGGTGAGGAGGTAGCGTGGGAGTGGGAGACGCTATATGTGCGGTTAGAAAGGTATGAGGAGATCCAGGATAGGGCAAGGTCTTTGACACCAAAGGAAGAGAGGATCTGTAGTAGGAGGCAGTGGTCAACTGTATCGAAAGCAGAGGACAGGTCAAGAAGAAGGAGAACAGAGAATTGTCTGTTAGCTTTGGCTGTGAGGAGGTCATTGGTGATTTTGGTAAGGGTAGTTTCGGTGGAATGGTGGGGGCGGAAGCCGGATTGTCGGTTGTCGAAGAGACAGTTAGATGAAAAGTGGGAGGAAAGTTCGGCGTGAACGTGTTGCTCAAGGAGTTTGGAGGCGAATGGGAGCAGCGATATGGGGCGATAGCTGGACAGGGCGGATGGGTTGAGGGATGGCTTTTTGAGGATGGAAGTGATTGTGGCATGTTTGAAGGCAGCAGGGAAGGTACCAGAGGATAGTGATAGGTTGAAGAGATGGGTTAGGGATGGGACGAGTGTGGGGGTGAGGTTGGGGAGGAGGTGGGATGGGATGGGGTCGAATGCACATGTGGTGAGGTGTGATTTGGAGAGGAGACGAGTAAGGTCTCTTTCCGTGATGTTGGGAAGGGAGGTTATGGGGTTAAGGAAATGGTGTGGAAAACAAAGGGGTTGTGGTGGTCGGACAGTGAAGGCTTGCCGTGTTTGGTCAATCTTGTTTTTGAAGTGTGTGGCAAACTCCTCGGCAGAGATGAGGAAGGTCAGAGGGGGCAGTGGAGGGCGGAGGAGAGAGCTAAAAGTGTTGAATAGCTGTTTGGGGTTGTAGGATAGGGAGGATATGAGGGTTGTGAAGTAGGCCTGTTTAGCAGAGGTGAGTGCTGATTTGAATGCGAGCGTTGCTTGTTTGAATGCAGTGAAGTCTTCTTGAGTATGTGTTTTCTTCCAACGCCGCTCCGCAACCCTGGACGCTTGTCGAAGCTGTTTAGTGAGGTTGTTGTGCCAGGGTTGCCTGTTGGCTCGTCGCGCTCTGCCATGCATAAGAGGGGCGACCGAGTCAATAGCTGATGCGAGAGTGGCATTGTAGAAAGCAGTGGCGCTGTCTGTGTCATGGAGTGAGGATATGGATGTCAGTGGTAGAACAGAGTCAGAGAGTGTGTGAGTGTCTAGATGTGCAAGGTTTCTGCGAGGGTGTGCTAGCTGCCGGACATGGGTGACCGGTGAGGAGGACAGGGATGAGAAGGGGAGTAGATGGTGGTCAGATAGGGGTAGGGGGAGGTTGTGAGGTTAGATATGGGGCAGAGTCCAGTGAAGATGAGGTCTAGTGTGTGTCCGTCTGTGTGGGTGGCTGAGGAAGACCACTGATTAAGTCCAAAGGATGAAGTAAGCGACAGGAGTTTTGATGTTGCTGACTGTCGAGTGTCAGTGGGTATGTTGAAATCGCCCATGATGATTGTGGGAATGTCAGCCGAGAGAAAGTAAAGAAGCCAGGTGGAGAATTGGTCGAAAAAAGGCAGTGATCGGGCCCGGGGGTCGGTATATGACAGCCACTTGGAGGTTGGAGGGAGAGTAAATGCGGACAGAGTGGACTTCAAAAGAAGGGAGAATAAGGGAGGGAAGACGAGGAGTTGGGCTAAAGGTGCAATTGTTAGAGAGGAGAAGACCCACTCCTCCACCATGTCTGTTTCCAGGGCGAGGAGTGTGGGTGAAGTGGAGGCCACTATAACACAGCGCAGCAGGGGAAGCAGTGTCAGAGGGTGTCAGCCATGTCTCAGTGATGCCCAGGAAGGAGAGATGAAGAGAAGTAAAAAGGTCGAGGACAAAATGGAGCTTGTTGCAGACAGAGTGTGCATTCCACAGTGCTCCAGAGAGAGGGAGCAGCGGGGTGGGTGTCAGGGGGACCGGTTTTGCATAGGAGCGGTTGCGGTAGTTTGCAGTTGGTTTGGTGCGACAGGTGTGGGAGTTGGTGGAGGGTGCAAGCTGTGGGGGACCAGGATTGGGAGATATGTCACCAGCAGTGAGGAGAAGCAGAGAGAGGGAGAGCAGGTGGGAGAAAGAGAGTGTCCGGCTTGTTTTATGTTTTGGGAGGATTGATCTGAGGTTGAGGAGCAGATCTGTAGATGAAGTTAGGTGGGGAGGAAGGAGGGAAGGAGAGATGATGATTTGGTTAGAGGGTGCTGGGGTGTGGGGATAGCGAAGGAGAGTGAGGATTAGGGGGGCAAAACCAGTAAAAGCATATGTAAGCATGATGAAAGTGTAAGGGAGAATGAGAAAGAGAATCTAAGTACAAGTAGTAAATAGTTCTTTGTTCCTTCTGGTCACTTCTGGCCCATTTCAGGCATATTTAATTTCTAGGCCCTTAAAAAGCGACCCTTTGAAAGCCAGACCGTCTGTCTATGCCAGACCTGGCTCTCTTGATTTATGGAGCTCTGGTTAGCACATGAGGCGGGTCAGGTGTGCAGAGGGGGAGGAGCCGCAGGGACAACTGCTCACAAAAGCATGGGTGGAGGGGGGAAGTAATTAGGACACAGAGGCTAAATTAATTAAGGAAACAGACAGCTAGGAACCAGTGTGTATTGGGATCAAAAGATTGAGCTTGGGAGCATGCAGATTGGGAAAAACATACCGGGAGACAGACAAATACAGTTATGAAAGACATTCAGATATGCGGTATGGAGTGTGCAGGTAGATTCAGATGACGTACCAGGAGACAGATAAATACAGTTATGAAAGACAGTCAGATATGAGGCATGGAGTGTGCAGGTAGATTCAGATGACGTACCAGGAGACAGATAAATACAGTTATGAAAGACAGTCAGATATGCGGCATGGAGTGTGCAGGTAGATTCAGATGACGTACCAGGAGACAGATAAATACAGTTATGAAAGACAGTCAGATATGCGGTATGGAGTGTGCAGGTAGATTCAGATGACGTACCAGGAGACAGATAAATACAGTTATGAAAGACATTCAGATATGCGGTATGGAGTGTGCAGGTAGATTCAGATGACGTACCAGGAGACAGATAAATACAGTTATGAAAGACAGTCAGATATGCGGCATGGAGTGTGCAGGTAGATTCAGATGACGTACCAGGAGACAGATAAATACAGTTATGAAAGACAGTCAGATAAGCGGCATGGAGTGTGCAGGTAGATTCAGATGACGTACCAGGAGACAGATAAATACAGTTATGAAAGACAGTCAGATATGCAGCATGGAGTGTGCAGGTAGATTCAGATGATGTACCAAGAGACAGATAAATACAGTTAGGAAAGACAGACAGATATGCGGCATGGAGTGTGCAGGTAGATTCAGATGACGTACCAGGAGACAGATAAATACAGTTATGAAAGACAGTCAGATATGCGGCATGGAGTGTGCAGGTAGATTCAGATGACGTACCAGGAGACAGATAAATACAGTTATGAAAGACAGTCAGATATGCGGCATGGAGTGTGCAGGTAGATTCAGATGACGTACCAGGAGAAAGATAAATACAGTTATGAAAGACAGTCAGATATGCGGCATGGAGTGTGCAGGTAGATTCAGATGACGTACCAGGAGACAGATAAATACAGTTATGAAAGACAGTCAGATATGCTTCATGGAGTGTGCAGGTAGATTCAGATGACGTACCAGGAGACAGATGAATACAGCTATGAAAGACAGTCAGATATGCGGCATGGAGTGTGCAGGTAGATTCAGATGACGTACCTGTGGGCGAAGCAGAAACAGATTGTCAGATGAAGAATGGTGATGAGGGGGTTATATTTCCGGCATATTTCATTTCTAGGCCCTTAAAAAGCGACCCTTTGAAAGCCAGACCGTCTGTCTATGCCAGACCTGGCTCTCTTGATTTATGTATGGAGCATTATATGGAGGCCAGTATTCTGTATGGAGCGTTATATGGGGGCCAGTATTCTGTATGGAGTGTTATATGGGGGTCAGTATTCTGTATGGAACATTTTATGGGGGCCAGTATTCTGTATGCATTGTTATATGGAGACCAGTATCCTGTATGGAGTGATATATGGGGACCAGTATCCTGTATGGAGCATTTTATGGGGGCCAGTATCCTGTATGGAGCGTTATATGAGGACCAGTATCCTGTATGGAGCGTTATATGGGGACCAGTATCCTGTATGGAGCATTATATGATGACCAGTATCCTGTATGGAGCATTATAAGGGGGTCAGTATCCTGTATGGAGCATTATATGGTGCCCATAATACTGTATGGAGGACTATACTGTCCAGTCTGCACTGTGAGCTGTGAGGATTCGCCGGTTTCTGAGCTATTGTAGAATTTACAATAGATATCGCTCATGTAATGTAGTAAGTGAAATCCTTGGGCTTGTACTATATATATATATATTTCTCTGCGGTATCTGTGCATCATGAATCATGGTATGTGTTAAAGGGGCCCACTGAAACTCTGTCGCCCAGGGCCCACAAAAACCTGGAGCCGGCCCTGGGGGTAAGTATAACAAGTTTTATTTTTTTTAAATACAATTAATTAACTAGGAGTGGGGGGAATCAGAGATGCACGGGGGGATAAGAGATGCACGGGGGGGGGGCCCCAAAAAAATTCTTGCACAGGGGTCCACTACAGTCTGTGTCCACCCCTGTGGGGTTGATACTACTGTGAGCAGCCTATATGCACGTTTCTCCTTAAACTCTGAGAGATCCCTGACAAAACGTTTGTGTTTTCTATCCTTTAAGTTAAGTTGGTACCATTCAACTGCGGTCTTCAAGATCCCCTCCCTATTTGTAAAATCAGGGTCTAAATTTGCAATGATCAAACGAAGATCTTAAATTGATATTTTGACGAAACTTATGAATGGCCAAGATTGTCTGCAAACCACAAATTCACATAGAAATCCACATAGAAGACTAAACTGCACTCTTCTTACAGGACCATTAGAAGGCAGTCAGAGTACAACTAACAGGAGCACAAAAGCTATTTCTCAGGTGAGTGTGTGAAGCTGTAAGAGCAGAAGCGCACAATCACAGTTATTAGCATAACCACAAGAGTGGCTCTATTGAATAAGTCAACTGATTTCTACAGCACAAACGCATGTGAGCATATGTCACAGTGATAAACAATGCATGCCTTGCAAGAAGTCGCCATTGCATTTATACAAATTAGAAAAGCATTAGTGCGTTGGGTTCTATACAGTCTGCTCCCCTTTTCATCCTGGAAGCAAATGACGAATGAGTCTTCAGAAGTGATAAAAATGCTGTAAATGCAATAAACATACCTAGCATAAAATCACACAGTAATGGGATGGTTTCATGGCATTCTTCCAAAGATGTAAAGTGTAATTCTGCTTATAAGTAATGCATGCAGAACACAATTTATACATGTATGTGGAATAGAAACCAAATGCATAGAAGGAAATCTTAGATTGATACGACTATGCGAAGTAACATATACCGTAACATGAAAGTATAAAAACAAAATACTGTACGAGAGAACTCATCCTTATTAAACTAATGATTCTTTTTTACCTTCTTAGGTTAAGTGCACATGTAGCATTTTTGATGCCTTTTCGCTACATTTTTACCGCTCGGAAATGCATCAAAAACACTATGTGATCTGTCTGCCAGCTAATGCAATGACAATCCTGATGTGCTGTGCACAAGATGCGGAATTTTCCGCTCAGGATTGTCATTGCATTTAAATACGTGGCATGTTCATTGTATGCAGCGTTATTGCGGCGTTTCCCGCCCATTGACTTTAATTGAACCGTAGCAAACCTGCAGGTATAAATATATTTACGGATTTGCTGCAGTGGTTTGCTGCGTATTTGACTAGTCAATGGGTCAAATACGCATTTACAATGGTACCCAGATCGGCTGGAGAAGACTACTTCTCCCATAATCCAACCGCCGCTCCCGCTGATAACAGCGAGAGCAGCGCAGCTGAGGAGAGCAGTAGCCCCGAGCTGGGGCTGTGTGCACTGTGTGTAGGAAAAAAAAAAGTAAAAAAATAAAAAAACACTTTTCTCACCTGTCCAGGGTCCCCTGCCGTCCTCCCGGTGTCCTCATGATGTCCCACGGCGTCCTGATCACCCAGTGGCCAGCAGTATACCGCTGGTAGCGCACTCACTCCTGTCAGTGTACATCGCTGCTGCCGGGACTGAGTTCTCGTGAGGTCATCAGCTGAAAATCAGCTGATGAGCTCCGGGACTTCAGTTTACGGCACTGGTGCTGGGTTGGAACATTCGTGAGAATGTTCCCAAGTATCACTGATACAGTATGAGGTCACCAGAGCTGATCAGCTTATCTTCAGCTGATGAACTCAGGTGAACTCACTCCTGCAGCAGCAAAGTACACTGACAGGAGTGATTTTACACTCCTGTCAGTGTACATTGCTGTCTTCTACAGCAGTCACATCAGTGATATGACTGCTGTAGAAGTGACCCGGATCACAGAGGGACAATCTGGATTACTGTTATGATCTGCTACAAGCACTAAGGAAAGAAAGGAGATCTATCCCTACAATAGAACTAAGCTAGATCCCTACGATGTAACGGGGAACCTGATCCTGCGATCAGACCTGCTAAAGTCCTCGGCTAGTCTGTACGAAGACCTATAGATGCAAGGGAGGGATCCCTACAAGAACTAGGGACTGGGATAAAGTTGGACACCTCCTAGCAGAGATTGTAGCAGTAAAAGACAAACACACAACATAGAACATAAAGGTCCGAAGACCTAGCTAAACTGACTGAGAAAGGTAACTAAGCACCAGGTTAGCTAAAGAGTAGAAATACAATGAAGTCCAGCAAGGCCAGGAGGGCGGGGCTGGATTAAATAGGCAAAAAAGGTCATGTGACCAGCAAGATAGGTTTTTTCTATCAGGAGAGTTCTAACAATTACGTTGTGACGGCGGACAGATGAGGGATATGGTTGTTTTTTATTTTTGTTTTTTTTTACAGAAGATTGAGGGATTCGGGGACTAGGCGTATAATAAAAAAAATTATTAAAACCGTTTGTCATTTTATTTCAATAAAATACTTTATTCCGGCTGTGTCTTTTATTGAAAAAGCATCTAAAACTTTACTACGTGGTTAGTAATGGGGGGGGGTCTTATAGACTCCTTTCCATTACTAATCTGGGCTTCATGTCAGCCACCAATACAAGGCTGACATGAACCCCAATCCCATTACCCCACTCGCCACTGCTACAGGGCAGTGGGAAGAGTGGAGGCTAAGTTCCAGATTTGGTGCATCTTTGGTGCATTTGGTCCATTTCTAGGAGTGCTGAGGAGTGATATTATTAGTTGCGGAGGGGGCCAGGATCCATGGCCACTTCCAGGCTATTAATATCAGCCCACAGCAGTCTGTTTAGTCTTTGCTGGTTATATTTTACAGGGGGACACTATGTCAATTTTTTCTGGGGTCCCCCTGTAATCTAGCCAGTAAAGGCTAAGCAAACAGCTGTGTACTATTATTAATAGCCAGGGAACATTGTTGACTGATGGCCCCTTCCCCGGCTACTAATATCAGCTCCCAGCAGTCGGCTTTCCCTCTGCTGGTAATAAAAATGTAGGAGCCCACACCATTTTTTTTTTAATTTTAGGCTATGTGCCCACGATCTGGACGTAGCAGCGCTTTGAATGCAGCATATTTTTGCTGCGTACAAAAAGTTGCATTCTATTGAACGCAGGTAAATCCATAAGTGTCCACTGAACCATGCGGATTCACCGCATTTAATATATTCTAGTGGTCAAATTTATGTTGCAGAGACTAGCGACTCAGCAAGAGAATTAGACATGCTGCGGTCCTGAAAGACGCGCTGCATGTCAATGTCCACTGGTGATCCCCAGCCTCAGATGCATGCATAGTGGACATGGGATTTCTAGAAATACCATCCACTATACTGTAACATCTGGATGCTGTGGGTTTGACACTGTTTAAACACACAGTTTCAAACCCGCAGCTGCTCTTGATTGTGGCCACGTAGCCAAACTCACCCACAGCATGTCAATTTCTGTAGCGGACACACTAGTCTCTGCTGCAGATTTTGACTGTCATTATATGTGGTGGATTCACACGTATCGACAACAAAAGTGTGGCATTAGAACACTGCATTTTGGACGCAGCAAAAATATGCTGCATCCAAAGCGCTGCTTGTTGCTGTTCGTGGGGATGTAGCGACTAACAAAACAGCTGTGAGCTTTAAATAATAGCCAAGGACCATGTTTGCCTAATGGCACCGTCCTAGGCTAAAAATAGCAGATCTCAGCTGCCCCAGAAATTGCATGAATGGAAATGCTAATGAGATTGGATATATGGGATTAGCTGACACCTAGCTGTTATGTTTGGTGATGACAAGGCGTGAATCAGACCCTTTCATTACTAAACCTAATTAAACTAAACTAAAGAGTTAAAAAAACACACAGACACAGAGCAAACACTTTACTTGAAATACGGCAGACACATTCTTTAATTAATCAATATACTCACCCCAGTTCTGACGGTAATCCGAGAGTTAAAGCAATGTCTCACATCTCTTTTTTCAAATAACTTTATTTAGCTCCCAAAAGCATGCATTTCAGTACAAAAACGCTTCAAAAAACGCATAAAAAAATCGGGAAAACGCGTGTAATTTCTGCTTCAAAATCTGAACGTGCGCACATAGCCTGAGATGATGTGTGGAGTTCGTATTTTATTCTTAAAGATATCATTTTGGAGAAAGATTATGTTTCTCCTGCTGATTCCTATCCTACTATGTAGACGAGAAATGTGGGCTAATCATATTTTGTATATGGTACCTGTGAGGATATCATACTGCGTATAGGGGATCTGTGGGAGCATTATACTGTGTAGAAGAGAGCTGTAAAGAAATCACACTTTATATAGTGGAGATATGGGGACATCATACTGTGTATAGGGGAGCTGTTTGGGCAATATGTTGTCTAGATGAGAGCTATGGGGGTCTTTATACTGTGTAGAGGGGAGCTGTAGGGACATTACAACTTGTATTGTGGAGCAGTACATTGGATAACTCAGGGGACTTTACTAAATGTTAAATGTGCACTGATTGTCACTGGGGTGCTTAGGGGATTGTGACTGTTAAAAAGGCACCCAGTGCATTGTTGCTTTCTAAAAGGCAAAATGTGGCCACAATTTTCTGGGGCTCTTGCAATGGGCATAAATATATTCTAAAGGGTAATTTTACCATCTAGAAGACAGAAAGGAGTCATTATACTTTGTAAGGGGCACCATGGTGGGGATTATTATGTGGGACACTAAGAGGAGCACTGTTTTTTTGCCACACAACAGGTGCAGTAATAGGGACACGTAAGGCAGCAGCAGATCAGCATTGTGGTGACAGTAGGATGAGAAGTTTGTGCAGGTTGGGAATAGATGGGGACAGTGCTGAGAAGTCATATGTGGTCTTTGTGGTAAGCGCTGTAGACAAGCCATGGCTGGAAGACGTTATGCTTGTCTGAGCAAGATGAAAAAGTGAACAACTCCATCAGAAAGAATGTCAGCTGTAAGTTATAATACATAACTGTAAGATAATCTGTAATATGTTCTGCAGGAATGGCATCTACCACTATATGGTCTGTAATATCGGTGTTGATCTTTGTATATAAATTTATTTTCAGTAACAGCATGGTCATGTGCTGACGGTCCCCGAAACCAACTATTAGGCTGCTCCACCACATTTGTAAACATGGTTACCTGGTCAGAGGCTCACTTAGAAGTTTCGCCCCACCTTGAGCTGAACCCCTCACTATGTTTCTTTTTCAGGCCTTGTAGAAAACAAACTCCAAGAAATATTGCTAGATGGGCAAGCGAGCCTCCATGTTTAGTGCACATACAGCAGATTAAATAAATATTGAGCATGTCATCAATTTTCTATGTAAATTTATTTCTAAAGGTGCTCTTGACATGAAATCTTCACAAGATGTCATTAACAACCTATCCCATCCAATCGACACAGGCAAAGAAATCAAACCATAGATGTCCATAAATTAAGTTATGAGTAATAATGAGAAATGACACGGGGAAAAGTATTGAGCACATGAAGAAAGAGAGGTGCAGAAAGCCATGGAAATTCATGACACCAGCTGAAATCTATCAGTAATTAGAAAGCAATCCTGCCACTTAGTGAAAAATAATATCAGCTGGTTCAACTGAAGGCCTATAAAAAGGTGTCTCATTACCCAAGGTGCCACAGAAGAAACATCTCAAGAAGGGTACAACCAGTGAGCTGTCTCAATAACTCCACAACCTTATTGTTGCAAAACATACTATTGGCATTATTAATTCAATATATCAAGAAGAGGGGTAGTGCTAGACACTGCAGCAATTAGAAAACATCATATTACAACAATAGCAAATAGAAAAACAGATGTCTGATAAGAAGAGATTCCAGCTTAGTTTAAAATGTTAAGTCTTTATTAGTAAGTATATAAAAGAAAGGTACTATAAAAAACAGAGCAGGGGACCTCCAGAAATTGGGGAGGACACAAATCAAATATGCACAAATCTATAGTTGATGAATATATATATATATATACATGAAACTATCAGTAGAATCTGAATATGTGCAGAATCCTAATCCATTATTAAACTTATTGTAATAGCCTCAGAAGGGAGGGAAATAACCAGTCTATTTGAGATAAAGTTCAAATGCATCACTCATACCAAACATAAGAGGGCTATGGTTATAAACCAATAGGCTAATCAGGAATATACCCTGCACTAAAAAGAGCAGCAGATAGAATACAGCTACCTCTCAGAATTACATTAGCTCAAAATACACTGTTAAATTAAAGGTATATTACCTAAATAATCAAAATTGTCCGAGATGTAGACAAAAGGTTGTGTCCTCCCCTCACCCTGACGTCGTTTCGCCTCTGCTTCTTCCGGGAGCATGTCTTTAATCCACGGGACCCCATGGTAAATATGTGATTGTATAGCATATAGGGAATTTTCTGTATGTCTTCTGCCCTGTTTTTTATTGTACCTTTCTTTTATATACTTACTAATAAAGACTTAACATTTTAAACTAAGCTGGAATCTCTTCTTATCGGACAGCTGCTTTTCTATTTGCTGTTGCAGATATATGATGTTTCTATACTATTGGCATTGACAGAAAAATTCCTAAACTACTGAAGGTCCCAGTGAGAACTGTTGAGGCAATGATCCAGAAATGAAAAGAACATACTTTCACCTTTCACCATACAATGACCATAACCAGGTGCTCCCTGTAAGATTTCAGACAGTGGAGTGAAAATAATGACCAGAAGAGCTGTCCAAGAGCCAAGGACCACCTGTGGAAAGCTACAGAAAGACCTAAAATCACCAGGTGTTCACAGAAAACAATAAGTAATGCATTCAACCTACATGACCTGTATGCACGCTCCCCATGCAAGACTCAATTGCTGAACAAAAAGCATGCTAAAGAAAGTTTAAAGTTTGCTCAACAACATTTAGACAAGCTTGTGAAATACTGGGAAAATATAGTCTGGTAAGATCAGACCTAAATTGAACTCTTTGGATGCCATAATACACACCATGTTAAAACACCATACCAACAGTGAAGTTTGTAGGTGAGAACATCATGGTGTGGGGCTATTTTTCAGCATAAGGCACTGGCAAACTTCATATAACTGAGGGGAGAACGAATGGACAAATGTACCGAGACATTCTTGATAAAATCGGCTGCCATCTACCAGGATGATGAAGATGAAACGAGGGTGGACATTTCAGCAAACCAATGATCCCAGACACACAGCCAAGGAAGCTCTCAATTGGTTTCAGAGAGAGAAAATAAAGCTTCTAGAATGGCCCAGCCAACCACCTGACCTGAACACAATAGAAAATTTATGGAAGGAACTAAAGCTCAGAGTTCATAGAAGGAGCCCATGGAACCTTCAGGATTCGAAGACTGTTTGTGTGGATGAATGGGCCAAAATCACACCTCAGCAATGCATGCGACTAGTTTCTCCATACAGGAGGCATCTCGAAACTGTCATCACCAATTTTTCTCTGTGTCATTTCTCATTATTACACATAACTTAATGTATGGACATCTATGGTTTGATTTCTTTTCCTGTGTAGATTGGATGGGTTGTTACCGACATCTGGTGAGAATTTTGTGGGTCAAGAGCACCTTTACAAATGTATTTACTTTGAAAATTGGTGATGTTTTCAATACTTATTTCACTCGCTGTATATATGTATATATATATGTATATATATGCAGAATATATATATATATATATATATATATATATATACAGTATATATATATACACTGTACATGGCTCTAAGTGGGCATCATCATGTGACGGGGCCCCAAGGCAATGGCCCCCTCTGTCCTCTTGGTAGCTACTGTATGCTACTGCTCAGGGCACAAAAAATAAGTCATCATGCAGCACAATATCTTGAAAATTGAAAGGGTTACAGGTCTCAAAATGCAACACAAGCAAAGTGTTTTTTTTTTACAAATTTTGAAAAAAAAATTCACCACATAAATAAAAAAAATAAATAAAATAGGTTGGAATCTGCATAATCGTACTGACCTGGAGAATCATATTGACAGGTCAGTTTTATCTTATAGTGACTTTGGTAAATAACTTTTTTTAAAAATATTGTGAAATTGCACTTTTTTTGCAATTTCAACTCACTTGCAATTTTTGTCCCGCTTTCCAGTCCATCACATGATAACATGAATAATGTCATTCAAAATTACAACTCGTCCTCCAAAAAACAAGCCTTCATATGGCTATGTGGAATGAAAAATAAAAAAGTTACAGCTCTTGGAAGAAGGGGAGGAAAATACGAAAATGAAAAAAAAACAGAAAAGAGCCCAGGGGTGGAGGGGTTAAGGTCCACCTGTTCATACCATATTTAAAAATATATAAATATTTATATATATATGTGTGTGTTTGTGTATATGGCACAGGGTGGAAAGGGGTTAAACACAGGCTCATAACAGGAACACACAGATATTAGTTCTATCTTTCTACATTTGGGTGGCTCTTAAAAGAGTCTTTAGGTCAATAAGAAAGGCATTTAGGCCAAGCACTTATTTGCATAGGGTGCGAAAACCTGAAACAAAAGCCTAAAGAGATGAACTAGCATATAAGTTGATATGCATACAGCAAGGAGGCGCATGTTCACACTGGCCAAAAAAACAGACAAAACTAGAGATAAAAACAAAACAGGCAAATACCCTGCAGTAAATAAATAGCAATAGTGCATGAATTTATTCATGCTGTTTATTTATTTACTACACGCTATTTTCTTATTTTGTTTTTATTTATTTTGTTATTTACTGCAGGGTATTTGCTTATTTTACCTGTACACTACAAATGTTTAAAGTGATTTCCATTGGCGACGACACGGCAGATGTCTAGGCAGTAGCCCAGTTCTGTCCAGACATGGGCCAGCATATCCTTGGACATGGGCTCCACTGTGCCAGTGATGCGTTGTCTCAGATCATTTAAATCTTGCGGATACATTGAGTTTTTGATGTATTCCATCTGAAAGAAGTCGCAGAGTGGAAGATCTGACAGTCGAAGAGGCCGGCGCAACATTAGTGAATCGACCTGAGACAAAGCATCACTAAACAATGGAGTCCATATCTGAGGACATGAATACAACTGGACTACAGCCTAGACATCTGCCGTGTGACCAATGGAAATCAATTTGAATATTTGTAGTGTAAAGATAACACTTGGATAAATAGTGTCATCTTATCATGTTCTATCGATTATGAATACAGTGACTATAATTTTGACCATTCTTTTGAATCACTCTGTGTCTTTGTATATGTACAGTATATGTATTTATACAGTATGCTATTTGCACGTCACGACTAGTTAAGTTTGGTATCTTTCAATAGAAGAGAATTGAGAGAAGTCGACAGAGTGAAGTTGACACATGGCGGCAAGTTGCATACCTGCGGTCACATGATCGCCCTGTCACATTGCCATCTGCTCACATCAGCGATACTGGGGCCATTTTCACTGTACATGGGGGGACTCGGGACATTATTAAATGTTAATATAACTAGAATTGACACTCAAGAGAGGTATGCAATAAGAATTACATTTTATTCACAATCCAATTATTTCAATGTGAATAAAATTTAATTATTTTTGGATACCTCTCTTGAGTGCCAAGTTCTACTTATATTTTCTAGAATGGATTGGAACTACTCGGGCAACTCTTCACAGTTCCGAAGTGGGGTATAATTGCAGCATTATATGTTAAGAGAGCATTTAGGAAGCATTATTGTTCATTGGTGCACCAGTAGCGTAGCTACAGTAGTGTTCAAAATAATAGCAGTCCAATATGACTAACCAGATTAATCACTGTTTTTGGTATAAATTATATTACCACATGTCAAACAATTTACCAGTTGGTGCAGTAGATTCTAAGAAAACCAACAGACTAACATCACTCATGATCTGCATGTTTTTGAGTCCGTGTACTTGAATAATTAATTGAAAGGGGGTGTGTTCAAAATAATAGCAGTGTGGAGTTCAATTAGTGAAGTCAATCATTCTGTGAAGAAACAAGTGTGAATCAGGTGGCCCTTATTTAAGGGTGAAGCCAGAACATGTTGTATATGCATTTCTCCTTGAACGGCTGAGAAATATGGGTCATTCGAGACATTGTTCAGAAGAACAGCATACTTTGATTAAAAAGTTGATTTGAGAGGGTAAAACTTATAAAGAAGTGCAGACAATGATAGGCTGTTCAGCTAAAATGATCTCCAATGCTTTAAAATGCAAAAGCAAAACCAGTGAGACGTGGAAGAAAATGGAAGACTACCATTCGAATGGATCAAAGAATAGCCAGATTGGCAAAGGCTCAGCCAATGATCAGCTCCAAAATGATCAAAGACAGTCTCAAGTTACCTATGAGTACTATACCAGTTAGAAAACACCTGTGTGAAGCTAATCTCTTAGCATGAAGTCCCCGCAAAGTCCCACTGTTAAAAATGACATGTACTGAAGCGGATACAATTTGCAAAATAACTCACCAATTGGCCTAAAGAGGAATGGAGAAACATTTTGTGGACTGAGGAAAGTAAAACAGTTATTTTTAGGTCCAAGGGTCAAAACTCTGCATTCAAGCCACAGTACACTCTGAAGACAGTAAAGCATGGTGGTGCAAGCATCATGATATGGGCATGTTCCTCTTACTATAGTACCGGACCTATTTACCGCATACCAGGGATCATGGACCAGTTTGCATATATTAAAATACTTGAAGAGGTCATGTTGCCTTACGGTGAAGAGGATATGCCCTTGAAATGCGTGTTTCAACAAGACATCAACCCTAAACATACCAGTAAACGAGCAAAATCTTGGTTCCAGTTCAGCAAAATTGAGGCTATGGAGTGGCCAGCCCAATTCCCGGACCTTAATCCGATAGAACACTTGTGGGGTGACATCAAGAATGCCGTTTCTGAGGCAAAGCCATCAAATGCCAATAAATTGTGGGATGTAGTCAAAGTATCCTGGGCTGGAAAAACAGTTGACAGGTGCCAGAAGTTGGGTGACTCTATGCAACATAGATGTGAAGCAGTTCTAAAAAACTGTGGGTATACAACTAAATATTAGGCTAGTGATTCACAGGAATGCTAAATCCTCAAAAAAAGAGTACATATTGTGAGTTTGTAAAGACAAATGCAGACACTGCTATTTTTTAGAACAGCCCAATGTTCGTTTTTTGTTATTTTCTGTGAAGTAGTTAAAAATTATACGCATTTCTCTTCATGTTTTGAATTAGAAAACAGTGTGCAATTTTTTGCTTAACTCATGTTTTTGAACACACTGCTATTATTTTGAAAACTACTGTACTAGGTGTCAGAGGGTATGGTCACCCAGGGCTCCTCACTCCGAGGGAGCCACACAGAGTTACCACTACGCCAAACTGTAACAGCATACGCAGCACACAAGTGATTCTCTCTAAATTAGAATATCATCAAAAAGTTAATTTATTTCAGTTCTTCAATACCAAAATTGAAACTCATATATTATATAGAGTCATTACAAACTGAGTGATCTATTTCAAGTGTTTATTTCTGTTAATGTTGATGATTATCGCTTGCAGTCAATGAAAACACAAAAGTCATTATCTCAGTAAATTAGAATACTTTATAACAACAGCTTGAAAAATGTTTTTAAATTCTGAAATGTTGGCCTACTGAAATATATGTTCAGTAAATGCACTCAATACTTGGTCAGAGCTAGAGATGAGCGGTGTTCGACTCAAACTGTTTGCCAATCTCAAATTCGAGCTGTTTTGGGCGGTGTTCGAGCCGTTCGGCGAACCGAACGATTTGAAAAAAATTCGGCTGTTCGAGGTTTTGTTCGATAACTGTTCGTGCACCAAAATCATAACTGGATTTTTTCTCAGAAATGATGAAAATTAATGTTAATAAGCAGTTTGAGTGTACAGCGGGGCGGGGGGAGGCGCAGGGGATGGATCTCTGCAGAAATAATGAAGATCTCCATTTTTTTTTCTCTTTCCCGCATTTACAGTGTGGAGGTGCAATCTGTCAGCCTATCAGCAGCGCACACACGGAGCGAACTGCTTTTTTTCACACAAGGAAGGGCATGTGTCATTGGCAGTGTATGTCACATGTCCTTGCCCTATAAGACCCAGCCATTTTCCCCGTCGCCACCATTTTCTCACTGCTGCAGCTGCGTGTTAGACGGCACCGCTGTTGCTGTGTGCGCTATACTTTGTTAATTTTAAGCCAATTTTCGCACAAATCTACAGATAGCTTGGGAGTAGGGAATAGTTGTGATTGCAGTCCTTTTAAGGACTAGGTTACATCATTTCCTACGACTTTTATCAGGCAGGTCTGTGCTCTTAAATAGATAGGTTGGGAGTAAAGACTAAATGTAATTTCAGTCCGTTTGAGGGCTAGGTTACATCAGTTCTATTAGTCCATCTATACTAAACTCCACCAGGTTGCAAATTCAATCTAATTTTTATCTGCATCTAACCCAGCCAACACTTTTGGGCTCATACCACAGTTTGGCCACTCAGCTCTGCTCGGTTCCCATCCATTGTTTTTTGTGCAAACAACTCCAGAGCTGTGAATTAGTTAACCACCAAAATGAGTGGAAAAAGGCCTGCTGCTGGTGGAAAGGGGAATAGGCATGTTGGGAAGGGAACAAAAGGTTGTGTACGTGGGGCAGGTGTTAAAGCAAAAGTAACATCTGCAGAAAAAAGACCATCTTTCAGCCACACTAAGATGTCTACTTCTTTTAGCGGACAATGTGATAAGATCCCTTTCTTATGGCCACGCCAATCGCTACAAATTCCAGATGAGGCACAAAAACAGCAGGTGCTTTAATGGATATCAAGTGCTCCTTTAAGTGGGCTCTCCACCTCAACTTCAACATCACAAATACTCCAGTCCTCAGAGGTGTCACCCCAATCGCACTTGCTTCCTCACAGCTCCCAAGTCTCCAGCTGCCCATCTGAGAATGGGGTAGAACAGATGGTTGAGTCTGCAGAGCTGTTTACTCATACTATAGCCTGGGAATCAGAGGTCGGCTCCAGAGCTTCTGTGAATCCAGACGAGGAAACGATCTGCACTGATGCTCAGAATTTTTATGAGTCAGATTCAGGACCAGACGCAGAAGGTTCTGACCATAATGTAGACCCTCGTTCCCCAACTGTAACTCCTGTTAGTGGAGACAATGAGGAAGATGATGATGAGACTCAAATACCTGATTTGAGCAACAACTTTAGTTTTTTGTCAGGGCAGGAAGAGGTTGGCTCTGAGGACGACGGGTGTGATAACAAACAGGGTGATGATGACGAGGTTGGAGATCCCACTTACTGTCAACCCACAGTCAGCCAAGAGATGAGGTCAGCAGAGGAGGTGGAGGAGGATGCTAGTGACGACGAGGTCAGGTTGCGCCTTCCTGGACAGAGACGTAGTACTGGAAGCACGTCAACAACTGCATCCTCAAGCACAACTCTGCCTCTGACCACAAGTCGTGGTGGCTCTTCAGGTCACATGGGTGCTAAGCCTTGCATAGCCTGGCCATTTTTTCAGATCGATAAAGATGACCCAACTCATGTTATCTGTAACCTTTGCCAGCAAAAGCTAAGTAGAGGCCAAAAAATACATAGTTTGAGTACTTCAGCAATGAACCGGCACATGGATATGAAGCATAAGTTGCAGTGGGAAGCTCACTGTGCTACAATGCGGCCTAGCCGGCCGGGCCAACCACCGTCTGCCACATCTTGTGCATCCGCGGCCTCTTCATCCTCTGTGACTGGGGGGACAGCAGTCACACCTGTTTTGGGATGCAGACCTGCCACCTCTTTACCCGCAACAGCCAGCGTGATTGGCAGGTCATCATTTTCTTTGGAGGTGGAAACACCAGCTGGTGTTGAGCGCTGTCTGACATCGATAGCACCACCTTTGGATCAAGGCAACCTAACATGTCCGCCTGCATCTTCCTCACAGACCGGCAGTTTGCCGGGGACACCCTTCTCAACCCCGTCTAAGCACAACAGCCAGCCCTTGGTCCCTCAGATGTGGACAAGTAAAAGACCATTTCCTCCTAGCCATGAGAAAGTTAAGAGGTTGAATTTCACCATCTGCAAGCTCTTGGCTACAGAAATGCTTCCTTTCCGCCTGGTGGACACAGAGGATTTTCGAGACGTTATGTCCGTCGCAGTGCCCCAGTACCAGATGCCCAGTCAGCTCTACTTCTCAAAGAAAGGTGTGCCTGCGCTCCACCAGCAAGTCGCACACAACATCACCGTTTCTTTGAGAAACTATGTGTGTAACAGGGTGCATTTCACCACAGTCACTTGGACGAGTAGACATGGACAGTGGCGTTACATGTCGCTGACTGGGCACTGGGTAACTATGGTGACAGCAGGACAAGGGGCTGCTGTCCAAGTCTTACTGTCCCCACGAGTTGTGCGTCAATCCTCTTTATCTCAAAGTTCCTCCACTGCTTCTGCCTCCTCAACCTCCTCTTGGTCCTCCACCTGCACCAATAGCCTGTCTGGGCATGCCACAAGCTTTCTAACTGCGCAGAAGGTATCCTGCACACCTCCTTACTATGCTGGCAGCAGGGCTCAATGTCATCAGGCGGTTTTTACTTTGAAATGTCTGGGAAATGTGAGTCACACAGCTGAGGAGTTGTGGTCAGCTCTGGAGAACCAGTTTCATGAATGGTTGTCTCCACTGGACCTGAAACCAGGGAAGGCCGTGTGTGACAATGCTGCAAACCTGGGTGCTTTCGCATACCTCAGCCGACTCTGTTTGTGGCGTGCTTGCAGAAACGGCTTCGTTCGCATCACTCTCCCATACAGCTTCTCCTTATGCAAAGTGCGTTATATAGTTGACCGAGGCACAGTGACACCATTTGCAGCAAGTTGATGCTGCAGCTCTCTGGAGGTGGTCTGAGGATTGTCCTTGACTGATCTCACCATTCTTCTTCTCTGCCTTTCTGATGCTTTTCTTGGCCTGCCACTTCTGGCCTTAACAAGAACTGTCCCTGTGTTCTTCCATTTCCTTACTATGTTCCTCACAGTGGAAACTGACAGGTTAAATATCTGAGACAGCTTTTTGTATCCTTCCCCTGAACAACTATGTTGAATAATCTTTGTTTTCAGATAGTTTGACAGTTGTTTTGAGGAGCCCAAGATGCCACTCTTCAGAGGAGATTCAAACAGGAGAACAACTTGAAAGTGGCCAGTTTAGGTAGATTTTCTCATGATTGCATACACCTGGCTATGAAGTTCAAAGCTCAATGAGGTTACAAAACCAAAAACGGGCTAGAGTAAGTCAGTAAAAAGTAGGTAGGAGTATTTAAAACAAGAAAATGATAAGGGTGCCCATACTTATGCACCTGTCAAATTTTGTTTGAATGCAGATTGCACATTTTCTGTTAGTACAATAAACCTCATTTCAAGGCAGAAACATTACTGTGTCCAACAGTTATTAAATATATCAAACTGAAATAGCTGTTGCAAAAAGACCAATTTTTATAAAACATTAAGCTTAAGATTAATAGGGGTGCCCAAACTTTTTCATATAACTGTACTAACCTCCACCAGGTTGCAAATTCAATCTAATTTTTTTCTGCATCTAGCTCTGAAAAAATATTTTGGCTTGTAGCAGTGTGTGGGACTTGTTCTATTAGTCCATCTATACTAACCTCAACCAGGTTGCATATTCAATCTAATTTTTTTCAGCATCTAGCTCTGAAAAAATATTTTGGCTTGTATCAGTGTGTGGGAATTGTTCTATTAGTCCTTCTATACTAACCTCCACCAGGTTGCAAATTCAATCTAATTTTTTTCTGCATCTAGCTCTGAAAAAATATTTCGGCTTGTAGCAGTGTGTGGGACTTGTTCTATTAGTCCATCTATACTAACTTCCACCAGGTTGCAAATTCAATCTAATTTTTTTCTGCATCTAGCTCTGAAAAAATATTTCGGCTTGTAGCAGTATGTGGGACTTGTTCTATTAGTCCATCTATACTAACCTCCACCAGGTTGCAAATTCAATCTAATTTTTTTCTGCATCTAGCTCTGAAAAAATATTTCGGCTTGTAGCAGTGTGTGGGACTTGTTCTATTAGTCCATCTATACTAACCTCCACCAGGTTGCAAATTCAATCTAATTTTTTTCTGCATCTAGCTCTGAAAAAATATTTCGGCTTGTAGCAGTGTGTGGGACTTATTCTATTAGTCCATCTATACTAACCTCCACCAGGTGGCAAATTCAATCTAATTTTTTTCTGCGTCTAGGTCTGAACAAATATTTCGGCTTGTAGCAGTGTGTGGGACTTGTTCTATTAGTCCATCTATACTAACCTCCACCAGGTTGCAAATTCAATTTAATTTTTATCTGCATCTAACCCAGCCAATACTTTTGGGCTAATACCACAGTTTGGCCTCACAGCTCTCCTCGGTTCCCATCCATTGTTTTTTGTGCAAACAACTCCAGAGCTGTGAATTAGTTAACCACCAAAATGAGTGGAAAAAGGCCTGCTGCTGGTGGAAAGGGGAATAGGCTTGTTGGGAAGGGAAAAAAAGGTTGTGTCCGTGGGATAGGTGTTAAAGAAACAGTAACATCTGCAGAAGAAAGTTCATCTTCCAGCCAAACTAAGATGTCTACTTCTTTTAGCGGACAATGTGATAAGATCCCTTTCTTACGGCCACGCCAATCGCTACAAATGCTAGATGAGGCACAAAAACAGCAGGTGCTTTAATGGATATCAAGTGCTCCTTTAAGTGGGCTCTCCTCCACCTCAACTTCAACATCACAAATACTCCAGTCCTCAGAGGAGTCACCCCAATCGCACTTGCTTCCTCACAGCTCCCAAGTCTCCAGCTGCCCATCTGAGTATGGGGTAGAACAGATGGTTGAGTCTGCAGAGCTGTTTACTCATACTATAGCCTGGGAATCAGAGGTCGGCTCCAGAGCTTCTGTGAATCCAGAAGAGGAAATGATCTGCACTGATGCTCAGAATCTTTATGAGTCAGATCAAGGACCAGACGCAGAAGGTTCTGACCATAATGTAGACCCTCGTTCCCAAACTGTAACTCCTGTTGGTGGAGACAATGAGGAAGATGATGATGAGACTCAAATACCTGATTGGAGCGACAACTTTAGTTTTTTGTCAGGGCAGGAAGAGGTTGGCTCTGAGGACTACGGGTGTGATAACACACAGGGTGATGATGACGAGGTTGGAGATCCCACTTACTGTCAACCCGCAGTCAGCCAAGAGATGAGGTCAGCAGAGGAGGTGGAGGAGGATGCTAGTGACGACGAGGTCAGGTTGCGCCTTCCTGGACAGAGACGTAGTACGGGAAGCACGTCAACAACTGCATCCTCAAACACAACTCTGTCTCTGACCACAAGTCGTGGTGGCTCTTCAGGTCGCATGAGTGCTAAGCCTTGCATAGCCTGGGCATTTTTTCAGATCGATAAAGATGACCCAACTCATGTTATCTGTAACATTTGCCAGCAAAAGCTAAGTAGAGGCCAAAAAATACATAGTTTGAGTACTTCATGCATGAACCGGCACATGGATATGAAGCATAAGTTGCAGTGGGAAGCTCACTGTACTACAATGCGGCCTTGCCGGCCGGGCCAATCACCGTCTGCCACATCTTGTGCATCCGCAGCCTCTTCATCCTCTGTGACTTGGGGGACAGCAGTCACACCTGTTTTGGGATGCAGACCTGCCACCTCTTTACCCGCAACAGCCAGCGTGATTGGCAGGTCATCATTTTCTTTGGAGGTGGAAACACCAGCTGGTGTTGAGCGCTGTCCGACATCGATAGCACCACCTTTGGATCAAGGCAACCTGACATGTCCGCCTGCATCTTCCTCACAGACCGGCAGTTTGCTGGGGACACCCTTCTCAACCCCGTCTAAGCACAACAGCCAGCCCTTGGTCCCTCAGATGTGGACAAGTAAAAGACCATTTCCTCCTAGCCATGAGAAAGCTAAGAGGTTGAATTTCACCATCTGCAAGCTCTTGGCTTCAGAAATGCTTCCTTTCCGCCTGGTGGACACAGAGGATTTTCGAAACCTTATGTCCGTCGCAGTGCCCCAGTACCAGATGCCCAGTCAGCGCTACTTCTCAAAGAAAGGTGTGCCTGCGCTCCACCAGCATGTCGCACACAACATCACCGCTTCTTTGAGAAACTCTGTGTGTAACAGGGTGCATTTCACCACAGACACTTGGACGAGTAGGCATGGACAGGGGCGTTACATGTCGCTGACTGGGCACTGGGTAACTATGGTGACAGCAGGACAAGGGACTGCTGTCCAAGTCTTGCTGTCCCCACGAGTTGTGCATCAATCCTCTTTATCTCAAAGTTCCTCCACTGCTTCTGCCTCCTCAACCTCCTCTCGGTCCTCCACCTGCACCCAAAGCCTGTCTGGTCATGCCACAAGCTTTCTAACTGCACAGAAGTGATCCTGCACACCTCCTTACTATGCTGGCAGCAGGGCTCAACGTCATCAGGCGGTTTTTACATTGAAATGTCTGGGAAACGTGAGTCACACAGCTGAGGAGTTGTGGTCAGCTCTGGAGAACCAGTTTCATGAATGGTTGTCTCCACTGGACCTGAATCCAGGGAAGGCCGTGTGTGACAATGCTGCAAACCTGGGTGCGGCCCTTCGCCGGGGCAATATCACACACGTGCCTTGTATGGCTCACGTGTTGAACCTGGTTGTTCAGCAATTTTTAGCCCACTATCCCAGACTAGATGGCCTTCTGCAGAGGGCACGGTCACTGTGTGCTCACCTCCGCCGTTCGCATCCCGCAGCTCTGCGACTTACATCTCTACAGAAGTCGTTGGGCCTGCCACTTCACCGGCTAAAATGCGATGTGCCTACCCGGTGGAATTCAACTCTGCACATGTTGCAGCGACTGTGGCAGCACCGACAAGCCCTGGTGCAATACGTTGTGACGTATAGCCTGGGCCAACGGGATCCAGAGGTGGGGCAAATCACTCTGGAGGAGTGGTCTCACAACAGGGACCTATGCACCCTTCTGCACAGTTTTGAAATGGCGACGAAGATGTTTAGTGCTGACGATGCCATTATCAGCATGACTATTCCGGTGATTTACATGCTGGAGCACATGTTAAACAGAATTCGGAGTCAGGTGGTGGCACAAGAAGAGGTGGAGGAAGTAGAGGAGGAGGAGCTGTATGCGGAAGGGCTAACATCTGCAAGGTCCAGACGGTCGGCAGCACCAAGGCGGCAGGCATGTGAGGGTGGGGGAGATGGTTTTACCAGGGCGCATGGTAGCAGCCAAACTAGTGAGGAAGGTGCAGGAGCCCAGGAAGAAGTGGAGGACGAACTGATGGAAGACTCATCAGATGAAGGAGACCTTGATCACATTTCTGTTGTGCGAGGTTTGGGGGAGAGGGCAGAGGAAGTAAACATGATTGTTACCTCGCCACCAACACAACTGGGACTTGGTGCTCCTGGATGCGCAAGACACATGAGTGCCTTCTTGCTGCACTACCTGCAACATGACCCTCGAATTGTGAGAATTAGAAATAATCCTGACTACTGGGTTGCCACACTGTTAGATCCCCGGTACAAAAGTAAATTTGCAGAAATTATTCCTGCCATAGAAAGAGATGCATGCATGCAGGAGTGTCAGCAGAGACTGTTGCAGAATCTTACATGTGCTTTTCTTCAAAACACTAGTAGTGCACGTATTGAATCTCACAGTTCCAACTTGCAAACCGTGGGACCGTCGAGTGTTCAGCACTCAAAACGTAACAGAAACACAGTATCTGCTGGTAACATCAATTTTGCGGAATCATTTCACCACTTTTTTAGCCCATCCTTTGCATGACCACAGGAGACAAGAAGTCTGACACATAGTCAACGCCTAGAGACGATGGTACAGGAGTATCTCCAAGTAAACATTGAAACCATGACTGTGTCACTGGACCCTTGCCCTTTTTTGGCTTCCTATCTGGATAAATGGCCGGAGCTCGCTACTTATCCCTTGGAGATCTTGTCATGCCCCGCAGCCAGCGTTCTGTCTGAACGTGTGTTCAGCGCTGCTGGTGGCGTGCTGACAGATAAGCGCACGCGGCTCTCCACTGATAATGTAGACAGACTCACGTTCATAAAGATGAAAAAATCATGGATCCGAAACGACTTTTCTACCCCTGTGTCATCCTGGGGAGGGTAAAAGCTTGATGATTTGTTAAAATCACCTCACCAACCATTTTAAGCTTTAAAATTACCAATCATGTTTATCTGTATCTTGGCTGGAAAATAATTTGGGCCTTGTAGCAGTGTGCAGTACTGATTCTATTAGGCCATCTATACTAAACTCCACCAGATTTAAAATTACTAATCATGTTTATCTGTATCTTGGCTGGAAAATAATTTGGGCCTTGTAGCAGTGTGCCGTACTATTTCTATTAGGCCATCTATACTAAACTCCACCAGATTTAAAATTACAAATCATGTTTATCTGTATCTTGGCTGGAAAATAATTTGGGCTTTGTAGCAGTTTGCAGTACTGATTCTATTAGGCCATCTATACTAAGCTCCATCAGCTTTCAAATTAATAATAATTTTTAGCTGCATCTAGCCCGGAAAATAATTTTGGGGCTTCTAGATGCGCAAGACACATGAGTGCCTTCTTGCTGCACTGCCTGCAACATGACCCTCAGATTGTCAGAATTCGAAATAATCCTGACTACTGGGTTTCCACACTCTTAGATCCCCCACACTCTTCGATCAACCTTTTCATTTAAATAAAGAACCAAAAAATGGTCATTTTTGTAATTATAAGCATTAGCAAGTTATTAGAAACTGAAATCAAACAGTTTTCAACTCAAAACATTATTCTAGGTGATGTTACATTTGCACATAGAACCCCTTGTTCGAAAGGAGCTTCTGAACTCTCTCGTCCATTGAATTTGTCAGGTTTTGGATGGTTTCTGCTTCAATTGTTTTGCATGAGGACAGAATACCATCCCAGAGTTGTTGCTTAGATGTGAACTGCCTCCCGCCATCATAGACACTCCTTTTGATGATGCTCCAGAGGTTCTCAATGGGGTTGAGGTCAGGGGAGCATGGGGGTCACACCATAAGTTTGTCCCCTTTTATGCCCATATCAGCCAGAGATGCAGATGTGTTATGTGCAGCATGAGATGGTGCATCATCATGCATGAAAATGATCTTGCTACGGAATACACGGTTCTTCTTCTTGAACCATGGCAGGAAGTGCTGTTTGAGAAACTCCACATACATTATGGAGTTCATCTTTACCCCTTCAGGGATCCTAAAGGGGCCGACAATCTCTCTCCCCATGATTCCAGCCCAAAACATTACTCCACCTCCTCCTTGCTGGCGCCGTAGCTGTGTTTGCATGGGGTGTCCATCAACCAGCCATCCTCCACTCCATCCATCTAGACCATCGAGCGTTGCACGGCACTATCGGTGAACAAAACAGTTTTGAAGACAGTCTTCATGTATTGTTTGGCCCACTGGAGCCGTTTCTGCTTGTGTGCAGTGGATAGAGGAAGTCAACAGGATGGCTTACGCACAGCTGTAAACCTCTGAAGGACTCTGCATCTTGTTGTTCGGGGGACATTGGAGGCACCAGCAGCTTCAAAAACTTGTCTGCTGCTATGACAAGGCTTTTTTGCCACTGCTCTTTAAACCTGACGTAATTGCCTGTAGGAAAGAGTCCTCAATTTTCCCTTATCAGCGCGCACACGTGTGTACTGTGAATCAGCTACATACTTCTTGATTCTGCGATGATCAGGATGAAGTGTCATGGCAATGTTGATTGTAGTCATGCCTTGACCTAAACACTCCACAATTTGTTGCTACTCAGCAGCCGACACATCCTTTTTCTTTCCCATTTTGGCAGAAAATGTAGGCTGCTTAATAATGTGGGACAGCCTTCTTAAGTAGTCTTGCCTTTCATTGGACACACCTGCCAAACTAATTAGCACAGGTGTCTGCAATTTCTTACAGTGATAAAAAGAACCCTGACACACATCACAATTAATGAGTTTAACTGACAAACAAAAATTCTTACCTTATCACTCCTAAACACTTTTTGCATAATAATTTGGAACACAGTGTACATGTGCTTTTCCACAAAACACCAGTGGTTCACGTAGTGAATCTTACAGTTCTAACTTGCCAACCGTGGTCTGTATGGAGTTGTTCAATAAAGGGCCCAAAATTAAGATAACATAGACGGGAGTGGTCTCTATGAATAGGAATTCCTAAGTATTTGATACCCTGTGAGGGCCAGGCAAAGGGAAAGTTGGACTGGATGGAATCCTGTATGGATTTGGGGAGGGAGACATCGAGGGCCTCAGACTTCGCTGCATTGATTTTAAAATTTGACCATGTAACAAAGTGATCTATTTCAGCCATAACAGCAGGGATGGATATATGTGATTGAGTGATATATACTAGGACATCATCAGCAAATGCAGAGCACTTGTACTCGGTGCCTCCCACCTCAATCCACCTAATATTGGTGTTATGGCGAATTGATGAGAGCAGATGCTCCGTCACTAGGATGTATAAGAGAGGGGACAGAGGACATCCCTGCCTTGTCCCATTTTTGATTATGAAAGGTGATGAAAATGTTCCATTTATCTTCAGCCTAGGTGACGTATTGCGATACAGGGCCGTGATTTTGGCTAAAAAAGGGTCCCCTAGACCCCTACCCCAAGCTTTTTAAGAGAATAATATATGGCGTGCCAGGAGACTCTATAGAATGCTTCCTCAGCATCCAACGAGAGTATCTAATTACAAATTTTTAACTGCATCTAGCCCAGGAAATACTTTGTGCCTAGTAGCAGTGTCTGCTAGTCAGCAAATTATCCCAGCTGTTAAGCAAGCTACACCACCTGTAGTTTGGACACTTAATTTTTTCAAAGGAAATGCTTCGGGCCCCCGGGACACTCAGTGAAGAACATCGGGGAGGCACCCCAAGGCATAGGGGCTGGGACTGGCGGTAGGACGCCTTGCGGTGGACCGCCGAGCTTGATCCAGTGGACGCTACTGGAGCTGGAATTACGCGGCTGCTGGCATGAGACTTGCCCTCCAATAGATCCTTGTAAAAGGATTTAAAGTGTACTCATTCAAATTAGAGAGACAATTTAAATTAAAAAGATTAGACCTGCCTCCACCGCAGGGGGGCTCGCTCGACCCACCAGCGGACAGGCACCAGTTTTGGGAGAGGGGGGCTGGCCGTCAGGGTCCACCGCGGCTCTGGCACAAACCCGGTGGCACGGAGGTCGCACGGGCAGGAACGGACTGGCCGTGTCGGCTTCGCACTTTTTTGGTTTTAGAAGGGCATGACATGCCTATATCTTTGTCTCTCCCTCCTTTTACTCCTTCACCTCTTTTCTTTTCGCATGACTATATGTACTTGTCACTTTTCCATGTCTTAGTTGTGTCTTCTGAGCAGTTTGTCAGCTTTTGGACACCTTTGAAGGTGTTTTCTATGTGTTTCTATGTGTTTTTGTTTGCCTGCCATTGGTTTTAACGGTGTTCGAAGGTGTTCGGCGAACAGTTCAACGAACAGTTCGGCGAACATATGGGTGTTCGACGAACCGAACCGAACTCGAACACTACGGGGGTGGCTCAACACTAGTCAGAGCTCCTTTTGTATCAATTACTGCATCAATGCGGCGTGACATGGAGGTGATCAGCCTGTGGCACTGTTGAGGTGTTATGGAAGCCCAGGTTGCTTTGATAGCAGCCTTCAGCTCGTCTGCATTGTTGGGAATGGTGTCTCTCATCTTCTTCTTGACAATACCCCATAGATTCTCTATGGGGTTAAGGTCAGGCGAGTTTGCTGGCCAATCAAGCACAGTTATACTGTTGTTTTAAAACCAGGTATTGGTACTTTTGGCAGCGTGGACAGGTGCCATGTCCTGCTGGAGAATGAAATTTCCATCTCCAAAAAGCTTGTCGGCAGAGGGAAGCATGAAGTGCTCTAACATTTCCTGGTAGACGACTGTGCTGACTTTGGTCTTGATAAAACAGAGTGGACCTACACCAGCAGATGACATGGCTCCCCAAACGATCACTGATTGTGGAATCTTCACAGTAGACCTCAAGCAGCTTGGATTGTGTGCCTATCCACTCTTCCTCCAGACTCTGGGACCTTGATTTCCGAATGAAATGCAAAATATACTTTCATCTCAAGTCCAGGTCTTTTTCTCCTTGGCCCAGGTAAGACGCTTCTGGCGTTGTCTATTGGTCATGAGTGGCTTGACACAAGGAATGCGACACTTTTAGCCCATGTCCTGGATATGTCTGTGTGTAGTGGCTGTTGAAGCAATGACTCTAGCAGCAGTCCACTCCTTGTGAATCTCCCCCAAATTTTTGAATGGCCTTTTATTAACAATTCTTTCAAGGCTGCGATTATCCTTGTTGCTTGAGCACCTTTTTCTACCACACTTTTTCCTTCCACTCAACTTTCCATTAATATGCTTGGATACAGCACTCTGTGAACAGCCAGTTTCTTTAGCAATGACCTTTTGTGGCTTACCCTCCTTGTGGAGTGTGTCATTGACTGCCTTCTGGACATCTGTCAAGTCAGCAGCCTTACCCATGATTGTGGAGCCTACTGAAACAGACTATAGAACCTTTTTAAATTCATCGGAAGCCTTTGCAGGTGTTTTTTGATAATTATGCTAATTTACTGAGATAATGACTTTTGGGTTTTCATTGGCTGTAAGCCATAATCATTAACATTAACAGAAATAAACACTTGAAATAGATCAATCTGTTTGTAATGACTCTATATAATATATGAGTTTCACTTTTTGTATTGAAGAACTGAAATAAATTAACTTTTTGATGATGTTCTAATTTACTGAGAAGCACTTATAGCTTAGCTCTGCGGTAATGCAGAGCGACAAGATCTACCAGCACTACTGCTCTCCGTTTTGTAGACCGCATGTCGCTTTAAGCCTGGGTGATGCACTGACCAAGGCACCGACGCATGCACAGGATTTCAGAGTCCCAGTGCAGAGAGATCATTGCACCGCTTCAGTATTCTGCCGTCCTGGCATGCGCCGGCATGATGACATTGCATTGGTCCATCCACTTTTTGCCGATGGACTTGTCAGGATCCTGGATTAGGTGAGTATATGAATTTTTTGTTTTAATTAAAGTGTGACTGTGGGGGCATTATTAAGTATAGGGGGACCCTAATACATTGTAAGGACTATTGTAGACGGCCTTCATATGGTGTGCAGTCCTCATATAGTGTGGGGGCCATTATACGGCATGAAAGCTAAAGAGAGGGCGATTATACAGCTTGGGGGCCATCATACAGTGTGGGGACTACTGTGGGGGTCCCTCATACAGTGTGAGAGCCAATATAAAGTGTGGGGACTACTGTGTTGGCCATTACACAGTGTGAAAGCTAATGTGAAGGCCATTATATAGTTTAGGGTTTATTATACAGTGTGGTGACTCGTGTGGAGGCTAATATAAAGTGTAAGGGCCATTATACAGTATGAGGGTCATTAAACAGTGTGGGGCTACTGTGAGGACCATTAAAAAGTGTGGGGGCCATTATACAATGAGGGGGCCATTATATGGTGTGGGTGTTGCTGTGGGGGCCATTATACAATGTGAGGACAACTGTGGGGTTTATTATATTGGGTTTTGGGGGAGCAGTGGGCCCATCATACTATGTAAGGGGGAGCTGTGGACCCATCATACTGTGTATAGGGAAGCTGCAGGCCAATAATACTGTATATAAGGAAACTGTGGGCCCTCATTCTGTGTATAGGGGAGCTGTGGGGTTATTATTATTTGTAGAGTGGAGCGGTGGGTTCCTCATACAGTGTATAGGTTAGCTGTAGGTCCCTCATACTGGGTATAGGGGAACTGTACATAGGAGGACTTAGGGGACATTAATAAATGTTAAGTGGTCACTTAATAAGCATTATTGTTATAGGGGCACTCAGGGTATTGTGACAGTCAAAGGTGCACATGGGGCATTATTACTTTCTAGGAATTAAATGTGGATACTGTTTTCTAGGGTACTTGCACTGGGCATTACTATTTTCTAGGGGGCAATTTTACCAACTAGAGACCACAAAGGAGGCATTTTATCTTGTAAGGGGCACAGTAGTGGGAATTTTTGTGTGGGGCAGTAAGAGGAACATTGTTTTTGTGTCACTCAGCAGGTGCAGTAATAGGGGCACATAGAGCAGCAGAAGCTCGTTATTGGGGTATCAGCAGGATGAGGAGTTTGTGCACGTTGGGAATAGATGGGGACAGTGCTGAAAATGTGAAAAGTCAAATGTGTCTTTGTTGTAAACTCTGCAAACGATTCATGGCTGGAAAAGTCGTCATTAGTGATGAGCAAGCACTAAAATGCTCGGGTACTCGTTGCTCGGGTCGAGCAAATTGGAATTCTTGGGTGCTCGAGCATTTTTCAGGCGGCTCCCTCCGGCGGTCTGCAGAGGGTCTAAAAATTGCCCAAATTGATGGGAACAGTGCTCAATGACATGGGAACAGCATGGGGAAGACCCCTGGAAGCATTTCTGACTCCCAGGTCACTGCTGTCAACAACGTTGTCAGAGTATTACGTCACTTTTACGGATTCACAATAAAACATACAAAAACAAAAACAAAATTGTTTTTCCTGGGAAATATATTAAGGAACATCCTTTCCAGGGTAATGACTTGTAAATAAGGCAAAATAATTAACCAAAACCAAAACTACTCTTTCTCCCGGTGCTGTCTCCGCCTAAAACAAGCACAGGTCCCACAACATTACCCGTGCCCTCCCCAGTGCACTTACTGGGAAGGACCGCCTAACCACAAAACACGTAGACAGGTGAATGTGGCCAGGGACGGTACGGACCCAGTCCACAGCTTTTTTTTCTGAGTTGAATTTCACCACAGCCATATTCTTTAGCTTGGTGAAAGGACTTGGGAAACCATATCTACCCAGCTGTCATTTCTCCCACGATGTCTTCTAAAGCTGCTTTCACTTGAAATGTGGCCTTTTAGGCTCGTGGAGGTGAAAGGTTTTCATAACCTCATGCCGGCGGTGGCCGGGTGTCCATACTCGGTCCCCAGCCACCACTATTTCTCCCGGTATCGTTTCCGCCTTGCACAAGCACGGGTCCCACAACATTACCCGTGCCCTCCCCGGTGCACTTACTGGGAAGGACCGTCTAACCACAAAACACGTAGACAGGTGAATGTGGCCAGGGATGGTACGGACCCAGTCCACAGCTTTTTTTTCTGAGTTGAATTTCACCACAGCCATATTCTTTAGCTTGGTGAAAGGACTTGGGAAACCATATCTACCCAGCTGTCATTTCTCCCACGATGTCTTCTAAAGCTGCTTTCACTTGAAATGTGGCCTTTTAGGCTCGTGGAGGCGAAAGGTTTTCATAACCTCATGCCGGCGGTGGCCGGGTGTCCATACTCGGTCCCCAGCCACCACTATTTCTCCCGGTATCGTCTCCGCCTTGCACAAGCACGGGTCCCACAACATTACCCGTGCCCTCCCCAGTGCACTTACTGGGAAGGACCGCCTAACCACAAACACGTGGACAGGTGAATGTGGCCAGGGATTATACGGAGCCAGTCCACAGCTTTTTTTTGCTGAGAGCTTTATTTAGCTCGGTGAAAGCACTGGCATAGAGAGAAACCGTATCTACCCTGGGTGACATTTCTCCCAGGAAGTCCTCTAATGCAGCTTGTTGCAGAAGCAATGGCAGCCCGTCCAACATCAACTCGCACTTGTCGGTGGTGCTTTGACACACAAACATCTTTCTTTGCGCATTTAATTTCATGAATACAGAATTGAACAATGGCCTGCTCTGCAATGCGGTTTAAGAAATAACATGCATAAGCATGTCCGATCCACATTAAAAAACCAGCCATAGAGTGTCCGGGAACCTTCCCCCACAAGTTTCTTAGCCAGGGCTGCTTCTTGGCAGCATTGGACGGGCCCACCAGAGAACCGGAGACTCCTCCAGTGGGCCCTGGCTTCTCCTTCAGCAGAGTTCATAGTGCCGAGGTGAGGCCATGATGATGATAGAGGCCACCATCTGCTTAGTTTTCTGTTACTTGGAATGCAAGCGCAAGTATGCAGCCAGCCACCCACCCACCCACAGGCCGCAGCACTAAACTGCCAGATTTCTGGGCAGCTGCTTGCACTTGAAATATGGCCTTTTAAGCTCCTGGAGGAGGAAGCTGTCCACAATCTTATAGCGGCGGCGACCGGGTATCCATACTCGGTCCCCAGCCGCCATTATTTTTCCCGGTATCGTCTCCGCCTTCCACAAGTACGGGTCCCACAACATTGCCCGTGCCCTCCCCAGTGCACTTACTGGGAAGGACCCCCTACCCACAAACATGTGGACAGGAGAATGTGGCCAGGGATGGTACGGAGCCAGTCCACAGCTTTTTTGCTGAGAGTTGTATTTAGCTCGGTGAAAGGACTGGCATAGAGGGAAACCGTATCTACTCCGGCTGTCATTTCTCCGTCACCAGGATCCGCCCATTGTCACACACGACCATGCCTTCCTGTATGTTCAGTGTTGAGAGCCACAGACCAGGCTGCTGTGTTACAGCTTTTAACAACTCTGCAGCGCTGGATGGTTTGTCAATTAAGCATTAAGCATGTTATCTTCAGCACAGTCTGTTGCCGCTTGGCCAAGGCAGTGCTGCAGTGCTGTCAGCTTGTGACTGATGTGGTCATTTCGAAGATGGAGGAGGAGGTGCAGGAGCTGAACAATGTGATTACATTAAGGTTAAATTGGTGACGCTGTTTTTTATACTAAAGAAAGATCCTATTGTTTTGTTTTTTTTACGTTATTTTTTAAGACAAATGCATTCACCGGAAATGTAATTTTAACATTTTACAACCTTATCTGGCAATGTGGTGTGTGACACATCATCAGACACATCCTGTTTTTTTTATGATGGAGGGACTCTGAAAGTCATAAAGCCTATTTTTATAGGGACATCAGACGGCCTTTACTATTCTTAAAAGGCCAGCAGTCGGCCCTCGCTATTGTTAGAGAGTCATCAGCCGGCTATGCTTTGTTGTTCCCATTATTAACAAGTGGGTCTCCTATACTGTTATTGCGTATTCAGTGACTGCAAGGGCTGCCAAAAATTTGGATGCAACCCAATATCCCTTTGAAGAGACATAGAGAAGGGTCTCAGTAAAAAAAATGTTCCCATTATAAAGGAGCGGGTCTCCTATAGTGGTAATGCCCATGCTGTGACTGCAAAGGCTGCCAAAATTTGGGAAAAACCCACTAAGAATTTAAAGACACATAGAGCAGGGCCACAGTAACGAAAAATTCCATTTAGAAAGCAGAGAGTCTGCTATACAGTTATAGGGGATGCAGTGAGTCCAATGGCTGACCAATTTTAGGAAAAACCCCAATAAGAATTTAAAGACACACAGAGCAAGGCCACAGTAACAAGTATGACATGTTCCCATTAGAAAGGAGAGGGTCTGCTATACAGTTATAGGGTATGCAGTGAGTCCAACGGCTGACCAATTTTAGGAAAAACCAACTAAGAATTTAAAGACACACAGAGCAGGGTCACAGTAACAAGTGCGACATGTTCCCATTAGAAAGGAGAGGGTCTGCTATACAGTTATAGGGTATGCGGTGAGTTCAATGGCTGACCAATTTGAGGAAAAACCCCACTAAGAATTTAAAGACACATAGAGCAGGGCCACAGTAACAAGGTACGACATGTTCCTATAAGAAAGGAGAGGGTCTGCTATACAGTTTTACGGTATGCAGTGAGTCCAACGGCTGACCAATTTTAGGAAATACCCCACTAAGAATTTAAACACACATAGAGCAGGGCCACAGTAACAAGGTACGAGATGTTCCCATTAGAAAGGAGAGGGTCTGCTATACAGTTATAGGGTATGCAGTGAGTCCAACAGTTGATCAATTTTAGGAAAAACCCCACTAAGAATTTATAGACACATAGAGCAGGGCCACAGTAACGACAAATTCCATTTAGAAAGGAGAGAGTCTGCTATACAGTTATAGGGTATGCAGTGAGTCCAGCGGCTGACCAATTTTAGGAAAAACCCCATTAAGAATTTAAGCACACATAAAGCAGGGCCACAGTAACAAGGTACGACATGTTCCCATTATAAAGGAGAGGGTCTGCTATACAGTTATAGGGTATGCAGTGAGTACAACGGCTGACCAAATTAAGGAAAAACCCAACTAAGAAATTAAAGACACATAGAGCAGGGCCACAGAAATGACAAATTCCCATTAGAAAGGAAAGAGTCTCCCATAGTGTTGGCCTCTGCAGGGAATGCAAGGGCTGCCAAAAATTTGAAGACACTTCAATGCCCCTTGGAAGAGACTTAGAGGGCCTCATAAAAAAATGTTCCCATTAGAAAGGAGCGGGCCTCTTATACTTGTAATGCCCTTGCACTAAGTGTATGGGCTGACAAACATTTACCCCCGGGGGGTATACATGAACATACTGTATAAAAATTTTTTTTTACGGGCATCATAAACACCCTTTAAAAAAATTCTGTAGGTGTTGCATCACGGACCACGGCCACCCTGGTGATAAGGTGGTGGAGGATGAGGAGAAGGAGGAGGACAAGAGCAAATAGCCAAAATCATTTAGCGTATACCCATGTGTGGGTGTGAAAAGGTGCATGGGAATACACCTCCCAAGAAAAGACACTGGGTTTGAGTTTATGTTACGCTGCTATCATTCGGTGGTGTTGAGAAGTCTGGCCCAATCCAGCCCTTGTTCATTTTTATAAGAGTCAGCCTGTCAGCATTTTCAGTTGACAGGCGGAACCGCTTATCAGTTATAATTCCATCAGCAGCACTAAAAACCAGCTCTGATAAAACGCTGGTGGCAGGGCGGGCCAGGACCTCCAAGGCATAGAGAGCCAGTTCATTCCACGTATCCAGCTTAGATACACAATAATTATAAGGCACAGCGGAATCACGGAGGACATTATTACGGTCGGCCAGGGACTCCCTCAGCATCTTCCCAAACTTTGCACTACTTGTGAGAGTACCCCGCTAGAGATGAGCGGTGTTCGACTAGAACTGTTCGCCAATCTCAAATTCGAGCTGTTTTGGGCGGTGTTCGAGTTGTTCGACGAACCCGAACGATTTGCAAAAAATTCGGCTGTTCGAGGTTATGTTCGATAACTGTTCGTGCACCAAAAGCGTGTCCTGCATGTCTGGCGCTATTTAGAGCACCAATCATGCAGGGATTGTCTGCCACTCACTGTAATGCCACAGCCATGGTGGTTGTGGCATTACAGTGATTGCCCAAATCGATGGGAACAGTGCCAACAGTGAAACATGAAAAGCCGGCAATTCAGCAGCGGCATACACCTGTACCCGACAATTTAGAACCGAAAGAATAGAGCTTCACACATAGATTAGATAGATATAAACATGTCAGCCACATATATACGAAGTACAGTGAAAGTGCTGCTTACTGTACTTGTCATTTAGCGTAAAGGATTTATCAAAAAAAATATTAGTGTTTTCGTGCACCGTCTCTTTAAAAAAGCCGGCCGGCAATTCAGCAGCGGTACCCGACAATTTATAACAGACAGAATAGAGCTTCACACATAGATTAGATAGATAGAAACATGTCAGCCACATATATACGAAGTACAGTGACAGTGTTGCTTACTGTACTTGTCATTTAGCGTAAAGGATTTATCAAAAAAAATAATAGTGTTTTCATGCACCGTCTCTTTAAAAAAGCCGGCCGGCAATTCAGCAGCGGTACCCGACAATTTATAACAGACAGAATAGAGCTTCACACATAGATTAGATAGATAGAAACATGTCAGTCACATATATATGAAGTACAGTGATAGTGTTGGTTACTGTACTTGTCATTTAGTATTAAAATAAAGGATTTATTATTAAAAAAATTGGCGTGGGGTTCCCCTTAATTTTAGGCTCTAGCGGAGGTTAAGCAGACGGCTGGGGCAGATGTTTGAAGCCTGGGAAGGGGGTAATACCCACGGAGCTTCCCAGGCTACTAATATCAGCCCCCAGCTGAATACATAGCCTTTACTAGCTATTAAAATGGGGGACCCCCCAAAAAAAATGACGTGGGGTCCCCCCTAATTTAATAGCTAGCAAAGGCTAGGCAGACAGCTGGGGGCTGATATTAATAGCCCAGGAAGGGAGCCATGAATATTGGCCCCCTCCCAGGCTAGAAACACCAGCCGTCAGCCGCCCCAGAAATGGCGCATTCATAGGATGCGCCAATTCTGGCACTTAGCCTCGCTCTTCCACGCTGCCCTGGTGCGGTGGCAGGGGGTAATAGGGTTGGGGTTGATGTCAGCTTATAATGCCAGCTGACATCAAGCCCAGGTTAGTAATGGAGAGGCGTCTATAAGACATCCCCATTACTAACCCCATAGTCAAAGTTAAAAAAAACACAAACACCCAGAATAAAGTCCTTTAATTGAAATAAAGACACAATCCTTTATTGTTCTAAATTAAACCATACTTACCGTCACGCCCATTCCAGCTGAAGCCAACGATCTCCTGCAATAAAAGAAAAATAATAAACCAACCTCATCCTTACCTTTCCATGGTTCCCACGACAGCTTCAGCTCTGCTACATCGAGATGACTGGCTGGACCGCAGCAGAACGCTGCCATCCAGTCTGTCATCCCGCAGACACTGAGAAGCGCAGGCATGCTTGCGCTCCTCACTGTCTCGCTGTGACGGCATCCAGATGAGCCGAGGTCATGTCCAATGAACTCGGCTCACCTCATGCACGTCACTGACAGCGTGGGAAAATTCTCACGCTGAAGTGCTGAGTGCAGGAGAATTCTCCCACGCTGTCAGTGATGTGCATGAGGTGAGCTCATGTCCAATGAACTCAGCTCACCTCCTGCACGTCACTGACAGCGTGGGAAAATTCTCCTGCAATCAGCGCTTCAGCGTGAGAATTTTCCCACGCTGTCAGTGACGTGCATGAGGTGAGCCGAGTTCATTGGACATGAACTCGGCTCATCTGGATGTCGTCACAGAGAGACGCTGAGCAGCGAAAGCAAGCCTGCGCTTCTCAGTGTCTGCGGGATGACAGGCTGGATGGCAGCGTTCTGCTGCGGTCCAGGCTGTCATCTCGATGTAGCAGAGCTGAAGCTGTCGTGGGAACCATGGAAAGGTAAGGATGAGGTTGCTTTATTATTTTTCTTTTATTGCAGGAGATCGTTGGCTTCAGCTGGAATGGGCGTGATGGTAAGTATGGTTTAATTTAGAACAATAAAGGATTGTGTCTTTATTTCAATTAAAGGACTTTATTCTGGGTGTTTGTGTTTTTTTTAACTTTGACTATGGGGTTAGTAATGGGGGTGTCTTATAGACGCCTCTCCATTACTAACCTGGGCTTGATGTCAGCTGGCATTATAAGCTGACATCAACCCCAACCCTATTACCCCCTGCCACCGCACCAGGGCAGCGTGGAAGAGCGAGGCTAAGTGCCAGAATTGGCGCATCCTATGAATGCGCCATTTCTGGGGCGGCTGACGGCTGGTGTTTCTAGCCTGGGAGGGGGCCAATATTCATGGCTCCCTTCCTGGGCTATTAATATCAGCCCCCAGCTGTCTGCCTAGCCTTTGCTAGCTATTAAATTAGGGGGGACCCCACGTCATTTTTTTTTGGGGGGTCCCCCATTTTAATAGCTAGTAAAGGCTATGTATTCAGCTGGGGGCTGATATTAGTAGCCTGGGAAGCTCCGTGGGTATTACCCCCTTCCCAGGCTTCAAACATCTGCCCCAGCCATCTGCTTAACCTCCGCTAGAGCCTAAAATTAACGGGAACCCCACGCCAATTTTTTTAATAATAAATCCTTTATTTTAATACTAAATGACAAGTACAGTAACCAACACTATCACTGTACTTCATATATATGTGACTGACATGTTTCTATCTATCTAATCTATGTGTGATGCTCTATCTTTCTGTTCTAAATTGTCGGGTACCGCTGCTGAATTGCCGGCCGGCTTTTTTAAAGAGACAGTGCATGAAAACACTATTATTTTTTTAAATAAATCCTTTACACTAAATGACAAGTACAGTAAGCAACACTATCACTGTACTTATTATATATGTGACTGACATGTTTCTATCTATCTAATCTATGTGTGAAGCTCTATTCTTTCTGTTCTAAATTGTCGGGTACAGATGCTGAATTGCCGGCCGGCTTTTTTAAAGAGACGGTGCATGAAAACACTAATATTTTTTTTAATAAATCCTTTACACTAAATGACAAGTGCAGTAACCAACACTGTCACTGTGCTTCTTATATGTGTGACTGACATGTTTCTATCTATCTAATCTATGTGTGATGCTCTATTCCTTCTTGTCTAAATTGTCGGGTACCGGTGTATGCCGCTGCTGAATTTGCCGGCCGGCTTTTTTAAAGAGAGTGTCTTCTGAGCAGTTTGTCAGCTTTTGGACACCTTTGCAGGTGTTTTCTATGTGTTTCTATGTGTTTTTGTTTGCATGCCATTGGTTTTAACGGTGTTCGACGGTGTTCTAAGGTGTTCGACGAACAGTTCGACGAACAGTTCCTCGAACATCCCGGTGTTCGATGAACCGAACCGAACCCGAACACTACGGGGGTGGCTCAACACTATACCCCGCGCCTCAGGGCCTGTGCTATGGGAGGGTCTGAGAAAACTCTCCCAGAATTTTGACAGTGTTTCCCTGCCTCTGCTGGATTGAAATTGTGTCTCTCTCGCCTGTACTCCTTGGTTGTCCAACAAAGTGTGCCCTCTGCCGCCAGCGTTTTCAGATGGGAATTTTTTTAATAGTTCCGCAACAAGGGCCTTCTGGTACAGCCCCATTTTTGTAGACCTGTCCGCCTCAGGAATAAGAGATATAAAGTTCTCCTTGTAGCGTGGGTCTAGAAGTGTCACCAACCAGTAATAACTGTCACCCAAAATTTTGAGAACGCGAGGGTCATGGGAAAGGCAGCGTAACATAAACTCAGCCATGCGTGCCAGAATACTAATAGGCAAGACTTCCGTGTCCTCACCAAGAGGATGTCTGACCATGCTCTCCTCCTCCTCCTTCTCTCTGTCCTCTGGCCATCCACGCTGAACAGACGTTATGACAGCTGTGCAGGTAGTACCGTCTATAGTGCATGAAACTAGCTCCTGTCCTTCCTCCTCCTCCTCTTCCTCATTGTCACCCAATGCACGATGAGATGAGATGAGGCTTGGCTGTGTGTAATCACCCTGTATTGTTCCTTGCTCCATCTCATCGTGCTCTGCCTGCAATGCATCCTCTTTGATTGTGAGCAGAAAGTGTCTCAGAAGACAGAGAAGCGGGATGGTGATTATAATTATGGCGTCATCGCCGCACACCATCTGGGTGGAGGACTCAAAGTTTTGGAGTATGGTACATATGTCTGACATCCATTTCCACTCCTGAGGTCTTATGTGTGGAGTCTGAACTGAATACCGACAGCCTTGTTGATGCTGGTACTCAAGAACTGCCCTCTTCTGCTCACTAATCCTTCCCAACATCTGCAGTGTAGAGTTCCATTGCATGGGGACATCACACACCAGTCTGTGAGCCGGAACCTGCAAACCCTGCTGAAACACTGCAAGGGCGGCGGAAGTTGTAGCTGACTTTCTAAAATGGGCACACAGGCGGCATACTTTAACAAGCAGATCCGGCAGCTCCGGGTAGGATTTGAGAAACCGCTGAACCACGAGGTTAAGCACATGGGTCAGGCATGGTATGTGTGTGAGCTCGCCTCGCCTCAGAGCCGCCACCAGGTTCCGGCCATTGTCACACACGACCATGCCTGGCTGTAGGTTCAGCGGTGTGAGCCACAGATCTGCCTGCTCTTTCAGAGCTGTCCACAACTCTTCAGCATTGTGTGGTTTGTCACCTAAGCATATTAGCTTCAGCACAGCCTGTTGCAGCTTGGCTGAGGCAGTGCTGCAGTGCTTCCAGCTTGTGACTGATATGGTCATTTTGGAGATGGAGGCTGAAGAGGAGGAGGAGGCTGAGGAGGATGAGGTGCAGGAGCTGTAGACCGTGAGGGCAACCCTGATTGACCCAGGGCACGCAATCCTTGGCGTCGGGAGGACGTGTTCCGTCCCAAGGTCCGACTGGGTCCCGGCTTCCACTATGTTAACCCAGTGTACCGTCAGCGAGATGTACCGTCCCTGCCCACAAGCACTTGTCCACGTGTCCGTGGTTAGGTGGACTTTCCCGGTAAGGGCACGGCTAATATTTTTGGACACGTGCTTGTGAAATGCGGGGACTGCACACCGGGAGAAATAGAGGCTGCTGAGGACCGAGTACCGAGGGACGGCCACCGCCATCAGGTTGTGGAATGCTTCCGTCTCCACGAGCCTAAAAGGCAACATTTCGAGCGCAAGCAGTCGTGAAATGTGAGAATTTAGTAGCCTGGCCTGTGGGGCGTTGGCTGCATATTTGCGCTTGCGTTCCAAGGACTGGGGTATGGACAACTGAACGCTGCGCTGGGACAAGGACATGGACGTGCTTCCTGATGCTGCTACTTGAGAGTGTGCAACGACAGGTGCAGGGCAGGAGGCATCTTCGCATGCACCATGGACAGGGGATTGGCTTGCATGCACAACAGCGGAAGAAGCAATGGTGCCACCTGCAGACACTGTTCCTGAACCCTGGGGTTCGGCCCACAAAGTCAGGTGCTTTGCTGCCATGTGCCTGATCATGCTGGTGGTGGTCAGGCTGGTCGTTTTGCCACCCCTGCTGATGCTGGCCTGGCAGGTGGTGCAAATGGCCTTTTTTGGGTTATCGGCAGAGTCTTTGAAAAACAATCAGACTCGGGAAGACCCAACAGTTGTACTAGCAACTTCCTTCGTGTTGGTGTAACGGGGAACGGTTGCCTACCTTCTGTCTGCGGCCATCACACTGCTTCTTCCTGCCTGTTGGGGTGCTCTACCGCCCTCCCTCTGTGTGCTGCTGTCCTCGATCTGCATGTCCTCCTGCCAGGTTGAGTCAGTTACTATATCATCCACCACCTCGTCTTCCACTTCTGCACCCTGGTCCTCCTCCTGACTTTCTGGCAATTGTGTCTCGTCATCGTCCACCTCTTTTGACACTTTCCCACCGTCGCCTTCGTGTGACCGTGGCTGCTCAAATATTTGGGCATCGCTACACGCGATCTCCTCTTGCCCAGCTTCAAGTGGACCGGGCGAGAGGCCAGAATCTATAAATGGAAAAGTGAACAGCTCTTCAGAGTGTCCAAGTGTGGGATCAGTTGTCTCTGGGCACTCAGCATGGTGGGAGGAAGGAGGTTTAGAGTGAGGAATATGCGGTCCAGTCTCATGGCTACTGAGACTTGACCGTGTGGAAGACAGGGTGGGGTTGGTGGCTAAGTGACTGGAAGCGTTATCCACTATCCAACCAACAACCTTGTGACACTGTTCTGGTTCAATAGTGGTGTGCTGCGGTCCCCTAGAAATTGGGACAGGAAGGTCAGACGAAAAGATGTGGGTGTTTGTTGTGGCACAATTTCAGCTTGCCCATTGCCTTGTGCTTGGCCTCTACATGCACCATTACCATCACGTTCAGTTCCCTGTGCCTTGCCCATTTTAAATGAAGGACAGTATCTTCCACGCTCACTACAAATGACTGAGTTGGGAGCGAACTTATATGTGATCTGTGTGACGGAGAAAACAGAGTTTTAAATACCTGGCCTGCAGTTAAGTAGTTTGAACAGCAAACTGCTGTGAATTGCTTCACTGACACACTAAAGGAAATTTTTAATGGAGGCCAGAAATGGCAGTATTTTCTGACAACGTATATGTGATCCGTGTGACGGAGAAAACAGAGTTTTGAATATCTGGCCTGTAGTTAAGTAGTTTGAAAAGCAAACTAGTGTAAATTCCTTCACTGACACACTAAAGGAAATTTTTAATGGAGGCCAAAAATGGCAGTATTTTCTGACAACGTATATGTGACCCGTGTGACAGAGAAAACAGAGTTTTAAATACCTGGCCTGTAGGTAAGAAGTTTGAACAGCAAACTGCTGTGAATTGCTTCACTGACACACAAAAGGAAATTTTTAATGGAGGCCAGAAATGGCAGTATTTTCTGACAACGTATATGTGATCCGTGTAACGGAGAAAACAGAGTTTTAAATACCTGGCCTGTAGGTAAGTAGTTTGAACAGCAAACTGCTGTGAATTGCTTCACTGACACACTAAAGGAAATTTTTAATGAAGGCCAGAAATGGCAGTATTTTCTGAAAACGTATATGTGATCCGTGTGACGGAAAAAACAGAGTTTTAAATACCTGGCCTGTAGGTAAGTAGTTTGAACAGCAAACTGCTGTGAATTGCTTCACTGACACACTAAAGGAAATTTTTATGGAGGCCAGAAATGGCAGTATCTTCTGACAACTTATATGTGATCCGTGTGACGGAGAAAACAATGCTTTAAAAACATGGCCTGTAGGTAAGTAGTTTGAACAGCAAACTGCAGTGAATTGCTTCACTGACACACTAAAGGAAATTTTTAATGGAGGCCAAAAATGGCAGTATTTTCAACATATATGTGATCTGTGTGACGGGGAAAACAGAGTTTTAAATACCTGGCCTGTAGGTAAGTAGTTTGAACAGCAAACTGCTGTGAATTGCTTCACTGAAAAACTGAAAGAAATTTTTAATGGAGGCCAGAAATGGCAGTATTTTCTGACAACATATATGTGATCCGTGTGATGGAGAAAACAGAGTTTTAAATACCTGGCCTGTAGGTAAGTAGTTTGAACAGCAAACTGCTGTGAATTGCTTCACTGAAAAACTGAAAGAAATTTTTAATGGAGGCCAGAAATGGCAGTATTTTCTGACAACATATATGTGATCCGTGTGATGGAGAAAACAGAGTTTTAAATACCTGGCCTGTAGGTAAGTAGTTTGAACAGCAAAATGCAGTGAATTGCTTCAATGACACACTAAAGGAAATTTTTAATGGAGGCCAGAAATGGCAGTATTTTCTGACAACGTATATGTGATCCGTTTGACGGAGAAAACACAGTTTTAAATAGCTGGATTTCTAGCGCTCTAATATGGAAAGGACCTGGCTGTATTCTGCAGTGCCAACAAGCAAATGGCGCCGAAAAACGGTGTTCTCTGGATTGCTTTTTAAGCAAATAATGAGGATTTATAATCCAATGAAAAGTATTCCTGGCAACTGAGGAATGGACCTTTGTATAGAAATATCTAACAGCAGCAGAAGGCAGAATTTGCAGTGCCATATGCACTGCATTCTGCTATATACCCTGCCTGCCTATATGCACTGCCTGCCTGATATCTCTGCAGATGGATTAGTTAGTCCTCAAAAGGACTGTTTGTTAAGATGGATATCCCTACACTACCTAATACACAAGCAAATCTCTCCCTGACGCAGCAGAACCTCTCCCTACACTGTCTGATTCCGGAGTGACTGTGACTAACATGGTGGTGCCAGGTCTGATATAGACCCGATGACACTATGTGGTCAGTCAATCACTGTAATGCCACAACCAATATGGCTACGGCATTACAGTGAGTGTCAGGCAATCCCAGCATGTTGATTGGCGCTCTAAAGAGCTCCAAACATGCAGGGAGGGGACCCGAGCTCCCGCCGAGCAACCCCGTAAATACTCGGCGAGCGCCGAGCATCTCGAGCATCTCGAGCAGTGAGATGCTCGGGCGAGCACTGAGCAGTAGCAAGCATGCTCGCTCATCACTAGTCGTCTTGGCTTTCTTTGCCAGATGGAAAAGTTGGGGAAAATGAAAAACTCTATCAGAAAGAATAGTAATAGAGAATATACGGCACTCCAATAGTGTGGAGAAGTGCCCAAGTACGGTCTCCAATCCATAACTTAGTGTAGATATAACTTGGCACTTAGACAGTTTTTGCGTTGAATAAAGAGTTCATTATTAGAGATGAGCGGTGTTCGACTCGGACTGTTCGCCAATCTCAAATTCAAGCTGTTTTGGGTGGTGTTCGAGCCGTTCGGCGAACACGAACGATTTGAAAAAAATTCGGCTGTTCGAGCTTATGTTCGATAACTGTTCGTGCACCAAAATCATAACTGGATTTTTTCTCAGTAATGCTGACAATTAATGTTAATACGCCGTTTGAGTGTACAGCGGGGCGGGGGGAGGGGCAGGGGATGGATCTCTGCAGAAATAATGAAGATCTCCATTTTTTATTCTCTTTCCTGCATTTACAGTGGGGAGGTGCAATCTGTCAGCCTATCAGCAGCGCACACACGGAGCGAACTGCTTTTTTTCACACAAGCAAGGGCATGTGTCATTGGCAGTGTATGTCACATGTCCTTGCCCTATAAGACCCAGCCATTTTCCCCGTCGCCACCATTTTCTCACTGCTGCAGCTGCGTGTTAGACGGCACCGCTGTTGCTGTGTGCGCTATACTTTGTTAATTTCAAGCCAATTTTCGCACAAATCTACAGATTGGGAGTAGGGAATAGTTGTGATTGCAGTCCTTTTAAGGACTAGGTTACATCATTTCCTGCGACTTTTATCAGGCAGGTCTGTGCTCTTAAATAGATAGGTTGGGAGTATAGACTAATTGTAATTGCAGTCCTTTTGAGGGCTAGGTTACATCAGTTCCTATCACTTTTATCAGGCAGGTCTGTGCTCTTAAATAGATAGGTTGGGAGTAAAGACTAATTGTAATTGCAGTCCTTTTTAGGGCTAGGATACATCAGTTCCTATCACTTTTTGCAAGGCAGGTCTGTGCCAGTGTAGCGCCCCGAGGACTCGGTCGCTACAGAGGTATTGCACCTGTGCCAGAGGTGTGATATTCCACTCCCGGGTAAGGATGGAGTATGGGCCAGGGCTCAGGTAGTTGCATGCAGCACACACACCCCATTTCCGAGGGACAGCTCAACGGTGCTCCCATTAGACAGTTATGCAGGCACGACAGAACCTGTCCCTGGCTGGAGTGGGGAGTGGGGAGGAAAACCCGGTGATGTAGGAGCAGGAGGGGACGGTTCCTGAGCGTAGGTAGGAGCCCATTGGTTGCTGGTCACCTGGGCTCATGTTCTAAAGGGAAGTATATAAGGTGGGCACCATCTTAGATCAGGGTTGAGTTCAGTCAGAGACGAATACAGGGAGCAGAGGCTCTGTAGGAGCTCTGCTCAGAGGCAGGCCTAGAGAAAAGTCCGGGTCCTGAGAGGAGAAGGAACAGAGGAGAAGAGAAGGAACAGGAAAGGGAAAGAAGTGGCCAAGAAACAGAAGGGCTCAGGAACAAGAAGGTGGAAGGGACCCTAAGGACCAACGTGAATCGGGTGACGGGTCAGGCAAGAAGAGGGTACCGGGTCCCAATTTGGTGGAAGCTAATTATCTTCAGCCAAGAACCGGAGGTCGTGACCATCACTTGGTGCGACCCCTTGCTAAACCTTGCTAGGAAGGCATACCATATAGGGTAGCGGGAAACGGGGCCCACGTTTGCCCGCATAGACCCGCGGGAGCTGGACAAAAGCTTGGTCACTGGCAGGGCATGAGCCGAAGGAAGGATAGGAAGGAGCTCTGAACCATACTCCTGAAGTGCCTGGGGGTTGACCGAGTCCCTCACCTGGTGGACACTGCACGGCTTGGGTGGTCACTGCTGGCACTGAAGTGACCCGGAGCATATGAACTGTGAGTAAAAGACATTGGACTGCAGTACGTTGTCTGTGTACTCCTTGCTCCTCCAGCACTAACGGCACAGGGACTCTCTACACCATCACCCCCACCATCCTCTACACTGCCCTGGGGCTGCACTCTTCCCGTGGGGAGTAAAACTATCCCCGCTGCATCCCCCAACACTAGCCTCAGCGGTCTGCCTTGCAGCGGCGGTCCTCCCTGACCGCAATCCACGGGTGGCGTAGTCGGACATTACCTACAGCACATCATAGACTACCACTGGTCTGACCACCCTGAGCCACGGGACCGGGTCGCCACTACTACTCCCAGCATTGCCCTGAAGACCGGTCCCGAGTGACCCACGGCCCAGGGGGCGAGTCAGCTTTGGCATAGTCGGCAGGATTGAGACCAACCCGCCACAAACAGGTATTGCGTGCGTTAAAAGAGACTGTTTCACTGTGTTAAAGATGGCGCTCGCCCCTGAAGAACGAGCGCCATAATGTGCGCGTCAAAAGACCACAGGAAGCCACCTCCCATCGTGGGCCAGGTCCCAGAATGGCGCCAAAGAAGGAGCCCACCCCCTACAGCCATGAGCGCGGCTATGGAGATGTCCATCAAGGTGGGGGGGCTGCCCCTGAAAGTGATTGTCACCAAGTGGCCCCGGGACCACCCCCAATGTGGGTGGGAAGAGAAGAAAACTGTGGGGCAGGGCGCGGTCTGGATAAGTCTAGACAGACCGCACCCGGGAATGGAAGAAGCATTGAGCAGCACCCATACCTTGGCCCGGAGCCTGCTGCAGGCTGAACCGCCATGCAGCCTGGCGGAGATCCTGGCACAGCTCCCTAGAGATCCGGAACGTGCGCAAGGTGCGCTGGAGGACCTGGATCGGAGGATGGTCTGGGCGCAGCGGGATGCGCTTACCGAGTGGAGAGAAGAACTGGCCCGGCAGACTGGAACCCGCCAGCGGCAGGCATCACCCGCACCCCGAAGTACGCCTGCCTCTGAGGACGGTGAAGGAGGAGTGAAGTCCGGAGACGACGCCGCGGAGGAAGCCACGAGGACCGAGGCAGGTAAAGGGGACGTTACCACCCCAGGCCCAGCAGCTGCAAGCCTGCCCCAGCCTCCCGTTGCAGAGCCCGAAGCCCCCCTCACCGCACCTGCTGCCGCGACGTCACTACTCCAGGCTAGGCCTCAACTGGCAGGAGCCGCGGCCATGTCCCGCCCTGCGCCACGCCCCCCGACCCCGGGCGCAGTAAAGAGGGAGGCGTCACCGGCCCGGTCGCAAGGCCTAGTGAACCCGGGCGCAGTTACCCCACCAGCGCCCCCCTCCTGGACTGGGCCGCCATCGGGCACAACCAGAAGACCCCCGGCCTGGTCGCAAGGCCGAGTGCCCCCGGGCGCTGATCCCAAATCAAGGCTCTCCACTATACCACCGCTGGGCGCGGACCTGTTTGCCCAACACACCGGTCCGGATGGACTGCCGTTAGCGTGGCCGGCCGAGCTGGTCAGCGGTCAACCATGGAAGACCCAGCCCCCGCGCGAGCCCCTGATATCTGCTCCGGAGCCCGTAGAAGTCACCCTGCCCCCACTGGAGGACGCCCAATTTGAGTGGGACCCCACTGGCGAAATCTTAATGGGGTTCACTCAGGAGACCTGGGCAAACGCAGCCCGTCGTCTGGATACCTGCCAACAGCAGCTGGTGAACTTTGAGCTGGTGATCTTTGGGGAACGGCGAGAGAGGCGCGTTAGGGAGGAGCGGCTTCAGGCCCGGAGTGCCGAGCAGAAACGCAGGGCCCGTCAAGATCCCCGAGCCGCCCGTGGTCCCCGAGCCACCGGGACCGTGATAAAGTTTCAGATGGAGAATGGCTCGGGCTTTATAAGGGACTCGGAAACCGTCGGTGACATCTTTGTGACCAGCAGGGACGTCGAAAGCCATCTGCTAGAGGGACACCGTGGACGTGACCTATACCCTGGTGATGTGGTCACCTATACCCGGCACAAGGGCGCCAAAGGACCGTACGCCCTCCATGTCCATCGGCTTACCGATGAGGAACTGCGGCACTACAGCTACGAGGAAAGCCAAGAGGACCCAGACGGGTCTGAAGACTATCCTGAGGAAGGTGCGCAAGGCGGACACCGCTACTGAAAAGTGGCAGCGCACAAGTGTAAATAGTTACCCGTCGGGGTAAAGGAACTGTTATGAAACTGTTACCTGTGTGAAAGTTTCCCCTTATCCTTTATCTGGCTGAGGACTGAGAACAGCCATCCCTCTTCCCTTACCTGGCTGAGGACTGAGAGCAGCCATTCCCCCTTTCCAACCAGCCGAGGACTGGGAACGGCCATTTCCCTGTAAATAGTTGGGCTTCCTAAAGGGCCCCCTACTGGTTTTATAACAAGACTGTAACGTCTACCTCGGGACAGAGAGTCCCTCATGTTTAAAAGTTTACTGAAGTTTTGCACTTAAAAGAAGATTGAACACCTGGTCACAAGTTGCACAGCGGCAAGAGTTCAAGAATGTGTTTTGAAAAATGTTTTTCTTGCAAATGTTTTATGTAGAAAAAGTTTTATATGCTGCTAAAAAAAAAATAATATGAACGTTTTCTATAATGTTATATGACAAAAGAGTTCCGGAGGCATTAGCAAAGTGTTTTATAATAGTGTAACAAGTGAGGAAAGTGTTTCCCATAGAGGGAATTGAACTGTTGTCCATTTTCTAATGTGAAAAGTTTTGAAAAGTTTTGCATGTCCTGTACTTAATTGTTATTGCTATGTTCCAGCCCGAGGGCGTGCTGTGCTATACCGGGGGGGAATGTAGTGCCCCGAGGACTCGGTCGCTACAGACGTATTGCACCTCTGCCAGAGGTATGATATTCCAGTCCCGGGTAAGGATGGAGTATGGGCCAGGGCTCAGGTAGCTGCATACAGTACACACACCCCATTTCCGAGGGACAGCTCAACGGTGCTCCCATTAGACAGTTATGCAGGCACGACAGAACCTGTCCCTGGCTGGAGTGGGGAGTGGGGAGGAAAACCCGGTGATGTAGGAGCAGGAGGGGACGGTTCCTGAGCGTAGGTAGGAGCCCATTGGTTGCTGGTCACCTGGGCTCAAGTTCTAAAGGGAAGTATATAAGGTGGGCACCATCTTAGATCAGGGTTGAGTTCAGTCAGAGATGAAGACAGGGAGCAGAGGCTCTGTAGGAGCTCTGCTCAGAGGCAGGCCTAGAGAAAAGGCCGGGTCCTGAGAGGAGAAGGAACAGAGGAGAAGAGAAGGAACAGGAAAGGGAAAGAAGTGGCCAAGAAACAGAAGGGCTCAGGAACAAGAAGGTGGAAGGGACCCTAAGGACCAACGTGAATCGGGTGACGGGTCAGGCAAGAAGAGGGTACCGGATCCCAATTTGGTGGAAGCTAATAATCTTCAGCCAAGAACCGGAGGTCGTGATCATCACTTGGTGCGACCCCTTTGCTAAACCTTGCTAGGAAGGCATACCATATAGGGAAGCGGGAAACGGGGCCCACGTTTGCCCGCATAGACCCGCAGGAGCTGGAGAAAAGCTTGGTCACTGGCGGGGCATGAGCCAAAGGAAGGATAGGAAGGAGCTCTGAACCATACTCCTGAAGTGCCTGGGGGTTGACCGAGTCCCTCACCTGGTGGACACTGCACAGCTTGGGTGGTCACTGCTGGCGCTGAAGTGACCCGGAGCATATGAACTGTGAGTAAAAGACACTGGACTGCAGTACGTTGTCTGTGTACTCCTTGCAACTCCAGCACTAACGGCACTGGGACTCTCTACACCATCACCCCCACCATCCTCTACACTGCCCTGGGGCTGCACTCTTCCCGTGGGGAGTAACACTATCCCTGCTACATCCCCCAACACCAGCCTCAGCGGTCTGCCTTGCAGCGGCGGTCCTCCCTGACCGCAATCCACGGGTGGCGTAGTCGGACATTACCTACAGCACATCATAGACTACCACTGGTCTGACCACCCTGAGCCACGGGACCGGGTCGCCACTACTACTCCCAGCATTGCCCTGAAGACCGGTCCCGAGTGCCCCACGGCCCAGGGGGCGAGTCACCAGTGCTGTACAAGTTTTTTTCACAGCATTTGACTAAATCTAGCAAAGCAAATCCTTTTTGTCCTCTTGCAGTGTGTGTTAGTCAGTTGGAGAAGCCTATCTGTGTTGCAAGCTACACCACCTTTGTATAGAATGCAAATTTTTTTACTGCACGTAGCGAAGTAAAACCTTTTGGGCATAGCATCATTCTATTAGTCCATCTATACTAACCTCCATCAGGTTGCAAATTCAATATAATTTTTTTCTGCATCTAGCTCTGAAAACCTATTTCGGCTTCTAGCACTGTGTGGGACTTGTTCTATTAGTCCATCTATACTAACCTCCATCAGGTTGCAAATTCAATCTAATTTTTTTCTGCATCTAGCTCTGAAAAACTATTTCGGCTTCTAGCAGTGTGTGGGACTTGTTCTATTAGTCCATCTATACTAACCTCCAGCAGGTAGCAAATTTAAAATATTTTTTATCTACATCTAGCTCTGAAAAAATATTTGGACTTCGGCTTGTAGCAGTGTGTGGGACTTGTTCTATTAGTCCATCTATACTAACCTCCACCAGGTTGCAAATTCAATCTAATTTTTTTCTGCATCTAGCTCTGAAAAAATATTTCGGGTTGTAGCAGTGTGTGGGACTTGTTCTATTAGTCCATCTATGCTAACCTCCATCAGGTTGCAAATTCAATCTAATTTTTTTCTGCATCTAGCTCTGAAAAAATATTTTGGCTTCTAGCAGTGTGTGGGACTTGTTCTATTAGTCCATCTATACAAACCTCAAACAGGTTGCAAATTCAAAATAATTTTTATCTGCATCTAACCCAGCCAATACTTTTGGGCTAATACCATAGTTTGGCCACTCAACTCTGCTCGGTTCCCATCCATTGTTTTTTGTGCAAACAACTCCAGAGTTGTGAATTAGTTAACCACCAAAATGAGTGGAAAAAGGCCTGCTGCTGGTGGAAAGGGGAATAGGCATGTTGGGAAGGGAAAAAAGGTTGTGTCCGTGGTGTAGGTGTTGAAGCAACAGTAACATCTGCAGAAGAAAGACCATCTTCCAGCCAAACTAAGATGTCTTCTTCTTTTAGCGGACAATGTGATAAGATCCCTTTCTTACGGCGACGCCAATCGCTACAAATTCCAGATGAGGCACAAAAACAGCAGGTGCTTCAACGGATATCAAGTGCTCCTTTAAGTGGGCTCTCCTCCACCTCAACTTCAACATCACAAATACTCCAGTCCTCAGAGGTGTCACGCCAATCGCACTTGCTTCCTCACAGCTCCCAAGTCTCCAGCTGCCCGTCTGACTATGGGGTAGAACAGATGAATGAGTTTGCAGAGCTGTTTACTCATACTATAGCCTGGGAATCAGAGGTCGGCTCCAGAGCTTCTGTGAATCCAGACGAGGAAATGATCTGCACTGATGCCCAGAATCTTTATGAGTCGGATCCAGGACCAGACGCAGAAGGTTCTGACCATAATGTAGACCCTCGTTCCCAAACTGTAACTCCTGTTGGTGGAGACAATGAGGAAGATGATGATGAGACTCAAATACCTGATTGGAGCGACAACTTTAGATTTTTGTCAGGGCAGGAAGAGGTTGGCTCTGAGGATGACGGGTGTGATAACACACAGGGTGATGATGACGAGGTTGGAGATCCCACTTACTGTCAACCTACAGTCAGCCAAGAGATGAGGTCAGCAGAGGAGGTGGAGGAGGATGCTAGTGACGACGAGGTCAGGTTGCGCCTTCCTGGACAGAGACGTAGTACTGGAAGCACGTCAACAACTGCATCTTCAAACACAACTCAGCCTCTGACCACAAGTCGTGGTGGTTCTTCAGGTCGCATGGGTGCTAAGCCTTGCATAGCCTGGGCATTTTTTCAGATCGATAAAGATGACCCAACTCGTGTTATCTGTAACATTTGTCAGCAAAAGCTAAGTAGAGGCCAAAAAATACATAGCTTGAGTACTTCATGCATGAACCGGCACATGGATATGAAGCATAATTTGCTGTGGGAAGCTCACTGTGCTACAATGCAGCCTAGCCAGCCGGTCCAACCACCGTCTGCCACATCTTGTGCATCCGCAGCCTCTTCATCCTCTGTGACTGGGGGGACAGCAGTCACACCTGTTTTGGGACTCAGACCTGCCACCTCTTTACCGCTACAGCCAGCGTGATTGGCAGGTCATCATTTTCTTTGGAGGTGGAAACACCAGCTGGTGTTCAGCACTGTCCGACATCGATACCACCACCTTTGGATCAAGGCAACCTAACATGTCCGCCTGCATCTTCCTCATCGACTGGCAGTTTGCCGGGGACACCCTTCTCAACCCCGTCTAAGCACAACAGCCAGCCCTCGGTCCCTGAGATGTGGACAAGTAAAAGACCATTTCCTCCTAGCCATGAGAAAGCTAAGAGGTTGAATTTCACCATCTGCAAGCTCTTGGCTACAGAAATGCTTCCTTTCCGCCTGGTGGACACAGAGGATTTTCGAGACCTTATGTCCGTCGCAGTGCCCCAGTACCAGATGCCCAGTCGGCACTACTTCTCAAATAAAGGTGTGCATGCGTTCCACCAGCATGTCGCACACAACATCACCGCTTCTTTCAGAAACTCTGTGTGTGACAGGGTGCATTTCACCACAGACACTTGGACGAGTAGGTATGGACAGGGGCGTTACATGTCGCTGACTGGGCACTGGTTAACTATTGTGACAGCAGGACAAGGGGCTGCTGTCCAAGTCTTGCCGTCCCCACGAGTTGTGCGTCAATCCTATTAATCTCAAAGTTCCTCCACTGCTTCTGCCTCCTCAACCTCCTCTCGGTCCTCCACCTGCACCCAAAGCCTGTCTGGTCATGCCACAAGCTTTCTAACTGTGCAGAAGGGATCCTGCACACCTCCTTACTATGCTGGCAGCAGGGCTCAATGTCATCAGGCGGTTTTTACTTTGAAATGTCTGGGAAATGTGAGTCACACAGCTGAGGAGTTGTGTTCAGCTCTGGAGAACCAGTTTCATGAATGGTTGTCTCCACTGGACCTGCAACCAGGGAAGGCCGTGTGCGACAATGCTGCAAACCTGGGTGCGGCCCTTCGCCAGGCAATGTCACACACTTGCCTTGTATGGCTCACGTGTTGAACCTGGTTGTCCAGCAATTTTTAGCCCACTATCCCGCAATAGATGGCCTTCTGCAGAGGGCACGGTCGCTGTGTGCTCACTTCCACCGTTCGCATCCCGCAGCTCAGCGACTTACATCTCTACAGAAGTCGTTGGGCCTCCCACTTCATCGGCTAAAATGCGATGTGCCTACCCGGTGGAATTCAACTCTGCACATGTTGCAGCGACTGTGGCAGCACCGACAAGCCCTGGTGCAATACGTTGTGACGTATAGCCTGGGCCAACGAGATCCAGAGGTGGGGCAAATCACGCTGGAGAAGTGGTCTTAGATCAGAGACCTATGCACCCTTCTGCACAGTTTTGAAATGGCGACGAAGATGTTTGGTGCTGACGATGTCATTATCAGCATGACTATTCCGGTGATTTACATGCTGGAGCACATGTTAAACAGAATTCGGAGTCAGGTGGTGGCACAAGAGGAGGTAAAGGAAGTAGAGGAGGAGTTGTATTCGGAAGGGCTAACATCTGCAAGGTCCAGACGGTCGGCAGCACCAAGGCGGCAGGCATATGAGGGTGGGGGAGATGGTTTTACCAGGGTGCATGGTAGCAGCCAAACTAGTGAGGAAGGTGCAGGAGCCCAGGAAGAAGTGGAGGACGAACTGATGGAATACTCATCAGATGAGGGAGACCTTGATCACATTTCTGTTGTGCGAGGTTGGTGGGAGAGGGCAGAGGAAGGAAGCATGATTGTTACCTTGCCACCAACACAACAGGGACTTGGTGCTCCTGGATGCGCAAAACACATGAGTGCCTACTTGCTGCACTACCTGCAACATGAACCTCGAATTGTGAGAATTAGAAATAATCCTGACTACTGGGTTGCCACACTGTTAGATCCCCGGTACAAAAGTAAATTTGCAGAAATTATTCCTGCCATAGAAAGAGATGCACGCATGCAGGAGAATCAGCAGAGACTGTTGCAGAATCTTACATGTGCTTTTCCCCAAAACACTAGTGGTGCACGTATTGAATCTCACAGTTCCAACTTGCCAACCGTGGGACCGTCGAGTGTTTAGCTCTCAAAACGTAACAGAAACACAGTATCTGCTGGTAACATCAATTTTGCGGAATCATATCATCACTTTTTTAGCCCATCCTTTGCAAGGCCACAGGAGACAAGAAGTCTGATACATAGTCAACGCCTAGAGATGATGGTACAGGATTATCTCCAAGTAAACATTGAAGCCATGACTGTGTCACTGGACCCTTGCTCTTTTTGGGCTTCCAATCTGGATAAATGGCCGGAGCTCGCCATTTACGCCTTGGAGATCTCGTCATGCCCCGCAGCCAGCGTTCTGTCTGAACGTGTGTTCAGCGCTGCTGGTGGTGTGCTGACAGATAACCGCACGCGGCTCTCCACTGATAATGTAGACAGACTCACGTTCATAAAGATAAACAAATCATGGATCCGAAATGACTTTTCTACCCCTGTGTCATCCTGGGGAGAGTAAAAGCTTGATGATTTGTTAAAATCACCTCACCAACCGTTTTAAGCTTTAAAATTACTAATCATGTTAATCTGTATCTTGGCTGGAAAATAATTTGGGCCTTGTAGCAGTGTGTAGTACTGATTCTATTAGGCCATCTATACTAAGCTCCACCAGATTTAAAATTACTAATCATGTTTATCTGTATCTTGGCTGGAAAATAACTTGGGCCTTGTAGCAGTGTGCAGTACTGATTCTATTAGGCCATCTATACTACACTCCACCAGATTTAAAATTACTAATCATGTTTATCTGTATCTTGGCTGGAAAATAATTTGGGCTTTGTAGCAGTTTGCAGTACTGATTCTATTAGGCCATCTATACTAATCTCCACCAGCTTTCAAATTAATAATAATTTTTTGCTGCATCTAGCCCGGAAAATAATTTTGGGGCTCCAAGATGCGCAAGACACATGAGTGCCTTCTTGGTGCACTACCTGCAACATGACCCTCAGTTTGTCAGAATTCGAAGTAATCTTGACTACTGGGTTGCCACACTCTTAGATCCGCCACACTCTTCGATCAACCTTTTCATTTTAATAAAGAACAAAAAAATGGTCATTTTTGAAATTATAAGCATTAGCAGGTTATTAGAAACTGAAATCAAACAGTTTTCAACTCAAAACTTTATTCTAGGTGATGTTACATTTGCACATAGGACCCCTTGTTCGAAAAGAGCTTCTCAACTCTCTCGTCCATTGAATTTGTCAGGTTTTGGATGGTTTCTGCTACAATTGTTTTGCATGAGGACAGAATACCCTCCCAGAGCTGTTGCTTAGATGTGAACTGCCTCCCGCCATCATAGACACTCCTTTTGATGATGCTCCAGAGGTTCTCAATGGAGTTGAGGTCAGGGGAGCATGCGGGTCACACCATAAGTTTGTCCCCTTTTATGCCCATATCAGCCAGAGATGCAGATGTGTTATGTGCAGCATGAGACGGTGCATTATCATGCATGAAAATGATCTTGCTGCGGAATACACGGTTCTTCTTCTTGAACCATGGCAGGAAGTGCTGTTAGAGAAACTCCACATACATTATGGAGTTCATCTTTACCCCTTCAGGGATCCTAAAGGGGCCGACAATCTCTCTCCCCATGATTCCAGCCCAAAATATTACTTCACCTCCTCCTTGTTGGCGCCATAGCCGTGTTTGCGTGGGGTGTCCATCAACCAGCCATCCTCCACTCCATCCATCTGGACCATCGAGCGTTGCACGGCACTCATCGGTGAACAAAACAGTTTTGAAGTCAGTCTTCATGTATTGCTTGGCCCACTGGAGCCTTTTCTGCTTGTGTGCAGTGGATAGAGGAGGATGACAGGATGGCTTACGCACAGATGCAAACCTCTGAAGGACTCTGCATCTTGTTGTTCGGGGAACGTTGGAGGCACCAGCAGCTTCAAAAACTTGTCTGCTGCTATGAGAAGGCTTTTTTGCCGCTGCTCTTTTAACCTGACGTAATTGCCTGTAGGAAAGAGTCCTCAATTTTCACTTATCAGCACGCACACGTGTGTACTGTGAATCAGCTACATACTTCTTGATTGTGCGATGATCAGGATGAAGTGTCTTGGCAATGTTGATTGTAGTCATGCCTTGACCTAAACACTCCACAATTTGCTACTTCTCAGCAGCCGACACATCCTTTTTCTTTCCCATTTTGGCAGAAAATGTAGGCTGCTTAATAATGTGGGATAGCCTTCTTAAGTAGTCTTGACTTTCATTGGACACACCTGCCAAACTAATTAGCACAGGTGTCTGCAATTGCTCACAGTGATATAAAGAGCCCTGACACACATCACCATCAATGAGTTTAACTGACAACCATAAAAAATTCTTCCCTTATCACTCCTAAACACTTTTTGCATAATAATTTGGAACATAGTGTACTTGTGCTTTTCCACAAAACACCAGTGGTTCACGTAGTGAATCTTACAGTTTTAACTTGCCAACCGTGATCTGTATGGAGTTGATCAATAAAGGGCCCAAAATTAAGATAACATAGACGGGAGAGGTCTCTATGAATAGGAATTCCTAAGTATTTGATACCCTGTGAGGGCCAGGCAAAGGGAAAGTTGGACCAGATGGAATCCTGTATGGATTTGGGGAGGGAGACATCGAGGGCCTCAGACTTCGCTGCATTGATTTTAAAATTTGACCATGTAACAAAGTGATCTATTTCAGCCATAACAGCATGGATGAATATATGTGATTGAGTGATATATACTAGGACATCATCAGCAAATGCAGAGCACTTGTACTCGGTGCCTCCCACCTCAATCCACCTAATATTGGGGTTATGGCGAAGTGATGAGAGCAGGTGCTCCGTCACTAGCATGTATAAGAGAGGGGACAGAGGACATCCCTGCCTTGTCCCATTGGTGATTATGAAAGGTGATGAAAATGTTCCATTTATCTTCAGCCTAGGTGACGTATTGCGATACAGGGCCGTGATTTTGCCTATAAAAGGGTCCCCTAGACCCCTACCCCAAGCTTTTTAAGGGAATAATATATGGCGTGCCAGGAGACTCTATGGAGTGCTTTCTCAGCATCCAACAAGAGTATCTGATTACAAATTTTTAACTGCATCTAGCCCAGGAAATACTTTGTGCCTAGTAGCAGTGTCTGCTAGTCAGCGGATTATCCCAGCTGTTAAGCAAGCTACACCACCTGTAGTTTGGACACTTTTTTCAAAGGAAATGGTTTGGGCCCCCGGGACACTCAGTGAAGAGCATCGGGGCGGCACCCCAAGGCATAGGGGCTGGGACTGGCGGTAGGACGCCTTGCGGTGGACCGCCGAGCTCGATCCTTATAAAGCTTTTTAACTGCAGCAGCTTTAGTGGACGCTACTGGAGCTGGAATTACGTGGCTGCTGGCATGAGACTTGCCCTACAATAGATCCTTGTAAAAGGATTTAAAGTGTATTCATTCAAATTAGAGAAACAATTTAAATTAAAAAGCTTAGACCTGCCTCCACCGCAGGGGGGCTCGCTCAACCCACCAGCGGACAGGCACCAGTATTTGGAGAGGGGGGCTGGCAGTCAGGGTCCACCGCAGCTCTGGCACAAACCCGGCGACACGGAGGTCGCACGGGCAGGAACGGACTGGCCGTGTCGGCATCGCACTTTTTTGGTTTTAGAAGGGCATGACATGCCTATATCTGTGCCTCCCCCTCCTTTTACTCCTCCACCTCTTTTCTTTTCGCATGACTATATGTACTTGTCACTTTTCCATGTGTTAGTTGTGTCTTCGGAGCAGTTTGTCAGCTTTTGGACACCTTTGAAGTGTTTTCTATGTGTTTTCTATGTGTTTCTATGTGTTTTTGTTTGCCTGCCATTGGTTTTAACGGTGTTCGAAGGTGTTCGACGAACAGTTCGACGAACAGTTCGGCGAACATACGGGTGTTCGACGAACCGAACCGAACTCGAACACTACGGGGGTGGCTCAACACTATTCATTATTGAGGCAATCATGAAAGTTAAACGTTTTTGGTCCCACAATTGGACCTTTGTCAGAACTGTGTAGAATATACCAAAAAATTTATTGTGAGCTATACAACAGAAATACATAATATTAACCAACACAATGTGTACTACATATAATACAAAATATATACAAAACTGGATTATGCGTCTATTTTTCCCTTGAAGAGCAGTATGCCAAAGCAGAACATTCAGAATGGCAGAGCATAGGTAATAAATGACAAATGCAATAAGACTTGCGGATAGACAATGATTAATATATATTGCGCATAAAACATAGGAGAGTACCAAAAAGGATATGGGGAGATCTGGTTCATGAGCTGGGAAGGGATTTCAGTTGCTGCCCCCAGATGGTGATATGTCCAGGATAGATTTTTTTTGCATATTCTACACAGTTCTGATGAAAGTCCAATTGTGGGACCAAAAACGTTTAACTTTCATGATTGCCTCAATAAATGAACTCTTTATTCACCGCAAAAACTGTCTGGGGTCCAGGTTATATCTATACTCCATCAGAAAGAACATCAGCTGTAAGTCACTATCTATAACTGTACTGTAATCTCTTGTATGTTCTGCAGGACTGGTATCTACCACTATATGGTCACCTTATGGCGGTAATATCAGTGTTGGTGTAAGGGGGAAGTCCGGGGTGTAAGTACTTTCAGAGCAAGGGATCCGGAACTGCCGGGGGCGTGCCTTTGGTTGCAGGGGGAAGACAGACTGCAAGCGCAGGAGTCAGGTGACTGTGAAGCTGGGGGCGTGTCCAGAGTGAAAGCTGGGAGGTCAGGTGACCGGGGAACTGGTGGCGTGACTAAAGAGGGGAAGAGACGAGGACGTTTGCATGGAAAAGCGGAGCTGGGTACTGCTCAGCAGAGCAGTGTGAGAGGGTCCAGGCTCCTGGCAACAGTACTTGGAGCAAGATCTGAATGCAGTGGACCGGAGGAGTCAAGCCGACTAGAGGGAGAAGAGACGCAGGATCCGTGGAGCCGAGCACGTGAGGTGCCGTGTTATGGACTAGGGGCTCAGTGGGTAAAACCGGAGACCGCCCACTACCGCCAGAAGACGGAGCATTGTTTGGGCAGGGACGCCTGAAAAAAATCAACACCGGCATCAGCTGGCAACTGCCTAGTGAGGAGCAAGAGTCAGCTAAGTGAAAAAACTGTCGATTACAACCGGTTCGACTCTGCTACATCTAGTTAAACTGTGAACTGTCAGTGATAGACTTTTACCTGCTGCTTCCCTTGTTTTTCCCCCATATTTCCCCTGTTACTCCCTGCGTGGAGATTGACCCTGTTATCATAAACCTCCCCTGTTTATTAAACCGTTATTGGCTTCTCTGTGTTTCTGTGTCACTGCATCTAAAGTACCCGTGTTACATTTGTATTTGTATAGAGATTTATATTCAGTAATACCATGGTTATATGCTGAGGTTCCCCTATGCTCAAAATTAGGCTGCGCCACCATAGTTGTGATCAAGGTTACTTGATTAGGGGCCCACTCAGATGTTTCGTCCCCACTGTGCTAAACCCCTAGCTACAACTCTGACCATCAGCTGATATTTTTACTCTTCCAATTTTGGGGTAGATGCTTTGACCAACTGTTATCGCATTTTATTGCAATGTTGCGGTGGCCAAACGCCATTAATTCTGGATTTTTGATTTTTTTTATCGTTTTGCCGTTGCGTTTACCAATCAGGTTAATTTAATATATAATTTTGATAGAATTAACTGCTACAAAAGCAACGATCAAATACAGCTCTGGCAAAAATTAAGAGACCACTGAACAGTTTTCTGTTGGAAAGCATGGAAAGACTGGTGGAAAGCATGGCAAGACGCATGAAAGCTGTGATTAAAAATCATGGTTAGTCCATCAAATATTGATTTCTGAACTGTTCCTGAGTTAAAACATGAGTAATCTGAGGTCTGAAAACACTGTTTCTTTTTTAATATTTTGACGCTTTATCATTTTCTGCAAATAAATGCAAAATTTTTAGCTTTGAATTTCGGAGACATGTTGTCAGTAGTTTATAGACTGAAACAGCAATGTACATTTTACTCAAAAATATACCTATAAAGAGAAAAATCAGAGAAAATGAAAATTTTCCAGTGGTCTCTTAATTTTTGCCAGAGCTGTATGTGTAAATTTTGCCGTGGTCTCTTAATTTTTGCCAGAACTGTATGTGTATTTTTAATTTATTTTTTCAATTGTTTTCTTTTTAATGGAGCAAAAGGGGGGTGATTTGAACTTGCGTTTTTTTTATTTTTTTTATATTTTTTAAAAGTTTTTACTGTATTTAATAGTCCCCTTGGGGACTTGAAGCTGCCATCATCTGATCACTAGTTCTATACATATCAGTGCATCTGACAAAGCATTGGTGAAATTCACATTGGGTGTTTGGTGGGTTAACTTTCCATCTCTCATGATATACCAATTTTTACCTGCAATTTTTCATGGTATATATATTTATTAGCGGATTTGCACTGGACACTTTTTTGCATATATAATTTTTCTATTTATATACATATGTTTAAATATTATCGAAACTTGGCTTATGCACATTCTATTGAAATATATGTATAATCAGTATATATATGTATATGTATATACATACATATATATTTATTTATTTATTTTTATTTTCTTTGTGATTGCACGTTATTCCATAAGCAAATTATGAATTATACTGTTGGGGTTCCCACAACTGCTCACCCACCAATCTTAAATCATTTTGTGTCTGTATTGCTGGGATTATTTATACCCATTGTTTTTTTGTAACTTTATTTAATAAAGCTTATTTTGTTTTAATAATTGCAGTCGCCATTTCTGCCCTGGCACATATTTTATTGGTTTTCTTGATTTACACAGTGCTTTCTGGTATACTTACACTCACTGGGATAATAAGTTTCTGTAGCTTACCTTATTTTTAAAAATACTGCAGCAGCAGGATAAGTCCTGTGTGGATGCACCCTACAAAGGTTTTCTGAGAATTTAAAAAAATGAGCATAGTAATATATAAAACAGCGATGGTCCGTCAGTCCCTGCCAGCCTAGGTTCTTGGCTGCAGTGTTCTTGTTAATTGTTCCTTATGTTCTAGTGGTAATATAAACAATGAGACCACCTAAGTAACGGCATTGAAGCCGGAGGGAATTTAACAGGGTAGTTTGGGAAACATAGGACTTTTTGAAATCGCTTTTTATTCTGTTGTTTGTGACTTTTTATATCAAACATTGTGCGTGTTATATAACGTGGTTATATTGCCATAGTCAATACAATTATGTTTTCCTTTTTTTACATGACTATATTGTTTTTTAACATAATGAATTGAATCTGACGGTGTTGTTGGTGGAATATTTCAAGATTGGGGGCTCACTCTGTATTTTGCCCAGGGTCGCAATTTGTCTAAAACAAGCCCTAACTGCTATGTGGTCTATGGTGAAAGGTGGACATGCCTCTGAATTACTTCTCCTGCTTCAGAGCTTTTTCCAACAAGGGACGCATACTGCTTATAGATGTAAGGTACATGTGTATTGAGTGGACTGAGATGTTTTCCATGCTCCATATGTGGTGGATGCAAGTTATGGATACCCCTGGTAGTGATAAGGAAATCTGAACTGCTGCTCATTGGCAGCAAGGATTGGTGAGAGGTGAACCTGCCACTGACTTACTTCTCCTACTTTAGAACTTTTGCCATGTGACACCCCAGGGGTCTGGTTGCCACAGTGATAGAGATATTATGTCTGAGAGCAGGTGGGAGGTCCTTTGGTCAGGGATCCTGTGCATGCCACACCTCCTGCCCAGTCTTGGGAGGGGAAGAACTTCCCCTGTAAAAACCCGGGGCTGAGGCAGGGTGAGTCAGACAAGGAGAGTGGAGAAGAGAAGCAGCATAGGAAACAGCAGAGTTACAAGGAGTCAGGGGCTGGCAGCTACAGAGCTCGCCCTGACTAAGAAGATTCTTTACCGGACCCGGAGTCCGAGGCTGTGGGGACTAACTCCTACCCAGCAGCAGAATCCGTCGGGCAGGGGATTTCAGGTCCTCTGGCCCAGAAGCCTGAAGGCACGGTCACACGCGTGGGACCAGCACCGCCATCGTGGAGCGGAAGCCATTAGAAGGCCCCGAGTCACCGGCCATACGGGTGAGCACCACACGGTACACTCAGGGACGTGGGCTACTTACATCAGCTTCTAGCAAGGTAGCCAGAAGAGTACAGTCAGTTTGGGAGGCCTACAACTACGCCTGGCCAGGGGAGATCCCATCTGCTCAAAGACTGACCAGGCCCCGTTTGCTAGCAAGTACTCCGGGAGGGTCTGTCGTTGTTACCAGTAAAGACCCTGAACTACACCGTACCGTCTCTGAGTGGTTCCTGCTACCCCCATCATCCACGTCGGCTGCCCTGAGGCCATACCCCTCCCGTTGGGGGTTATACTATCACGCTGCACAATCCTACCACCGGCCTCAGCGGTCTGCCCTGCAGCAGCAGCTTCCTGGCTGCACTCAACGGGTGGCGTAGTCATCAACTATTTACTACTAATAGACTGCCGTCTAGTTTGACTCCCTGGGCACGGACCGGGTCACCGCCACGAGATTACAACCCTCCACGGATCCGGCTCCGGGTAAGCTCCCGCGTGCGCACCGCAGCGCGACACAGGCCCAGGGGCGCGTCAACTTTGGCGTAGTCGGCAGGATCTCGTGCCCGCAACCACCGGGTACTGCGTGCCTGAAAAGCAAAGACTGTTCAAACTTACCAGTGGTGAAGGTTTCCCGCCATCCGGCGCCATCTTCTACCTTCTTCCCGCCATCCGCGAAGTTTTCCCGCCATCCGGCGCCATCTTCGACCTTCTTCCCGCCATCCGTGGAGTTTTCCCGCCATTGGACGCCATCTTGAGGACGCCGCGCGGGAAGAAGAGGGGCGTGGACTCCGAAAGCGCGCGAGAACTGAAGCCCCGCCTCACTTCCGGACGTTGCGTAAGGTCCTGGAAGGAGCCCAGCAGACGCCGACGTCACAGGAGCGCGACGGAAGGTCCTCAACCCTGACGATCCACTGCGGAGCCGCGGCCTACGGAAGAGGATCATCGCAAGGTAGGCCACGGTCCACTAGGGGGGAGGAAGATGTCGGATACGGAGGAGAGCTTCACTGCCTCAACCCCCGCCAGCGCTACCGCTGCTGCAGTTATGCCCTTCACCATGCCCTATATCCCGGGAGCAGCTTGGCTACCCCAGTACTCAGGGGAGTCACATACCCTGCATGACTTTAGAGAAAAGCTGGATAGCCTCTTCCAGGTGTACCCCCTCACAGAAGAGCAAAAAGTGAGCATCCTGGTGGCCCAACTAACCGGGGCAGCCAAAAGGGAAGTAAAATCCTGGCCACCTGGGAGGAAGACTGTCGCAGGGATACTAACCCGGCTGAAGGACACCTTTGATACCCGCACCTCAGCCGAGATTAAGCTTAGATTCTACGGGTGCAAGCAGCGAGCGCATGAGAGTATAAGGGACTATGCACTAAACCTACAAGAGGCCCTGAGGGCCATAAAGCAGACCGACCCTGATGGGGTGGGAAACGAGGACAGGCTGTTGACTGAACAATTTATAGAGGGTTTATATTGCAATGCCCACCGAACCCAGTTGCGGGCAATGGCCTTACAGGATCCCCATCTGGACTTTGCACAGTTCAAGGACAGAGCCATCCGGGTGCTCCGAGAACCGGCACCAGGTGGCGTTGTGACCCACAGACGCCCCACTACCACTTACTACCAGGAGGCGGCGCCCTTGTCAGCAGGGCCTGTGGGAGCTGATGCGCAGGCTTTGGACAATGACCCGGCTCCAGACCTACACCATCAGGTCCAAGAGCTAGCTAAGAGCGTTGCTGCGCTAACCCGAACTGTGCAGTCTTTACAGGTTTCCACCCCAGGGAAGATCCAGCTGGCATCCGGACCGGAGGACATCCCGTGGCGTCGACCAAGGAGGACCCCACCGGCCAGAGGAAGACCCAGTGACCGATACAGTGAGGACGGACGACCCATCTGCCGCCGCTGCAATCAACCCGGACATATGGCAAGGTACTGTTCTTTAAACGGGCACAACCTGGGGTAGAGGGCCAACCCCCAGGAAAAAGATCACCAGGCCCATCGAACTGGCGCGACAGATATGTGGGAGGACGTCCAGTCTTGCCTGTGGTACTGGATGGCATTCCCATGAGTGCCCTACTGGACACCGGGTCACAGGTCACCACCATCCCGTACGTGCTCTTCAAGCAGTACTGGAATGACTCGGATATTACCCGCTACCCCGACGACGACTTGAGTATCATCGCCAGCAATGGTCAGCCCGTGCCACAGATCGGATTTAAAGAGGTGACCATCAAAATTGGTAGAGTCGAACTGGCCGCACAGGGACTGATCATTGTAGATATCGATAAACATGAGAGTCACCCAAAAATAACTCTAGGAACTAATGTAATTGAAAATTGTCTTGCAGAGGTGATTTTCCTTTTACAGCAGGTTGCCAAGAATGCCAGCTCCGGCGAGCAGCGGGTGCTCCAGAAAGAGATCCGGGCACTGATGCAACGGCAACAAGTGGAACTCTCCGGCGGTGAGATTGGTAGCGTTAGAATGTGTGACCCTTTTCCTATTGCCATGCCCCCAAAAAGTGAAATGATGATTTGGTGCCGGGCAGCTATTGGTCTGAGAGGTAGAGATTACCAGGCAATGGTAGAACCAGTTTACTCAGACAGTAGGCCCACCATTTTGACAGCACGGGGGGTGGTCAATGTACGCCATGGGAGGGTGCCCATTCGCATAATAAATATCGGGGAGAGGGAAGTGTACCTGCCCCGGTATGCCACGCTAGCCAAATTATATACCACTAATCAAAGTTCTATACAATCTGTGGAACCCTTGCCTCCATCTCACCCGGAGGAAGGTAACGGCTCTAAGAAAGACATGGAGGACTGGTGTCAGCAACTACATTTGGGTACTGACTCCACTCCCTCACATCAGAAACAAGGAGTCTATCGGGTGGTTCAAGAGTATGAGAGAGTGTTTAGTAAACACCCGTTAGACTTCGGGCGAGTCAAGGGGGTAGAACATCGCATCCCCACGGGAGATCATCCTCCCATAAAAGAGAGGTATCGACCCGTACCCCCTGCACATTACCAACACGCCAAGGGGATGCTTAGAGATATGAAGGAGGCTGGGGTAATCCGGGATAGTTGTAGCCCCTGGGCAGCCCCATTAGTTTTAGTCAAAAAGAAAGACAACACCATGAGGATGTGTGTAGATTACCGGAAAATCAACCGTATCACACACAAGGATGCGTACCCCTTACCAAGGATAGAGGAGTCATTGGCTGCTTTAAGATCTGCTAACTTCTTCTCTACCTTGGATCTCACTAGCGGGTACTGGCAGGTTCCTGTAGCAGAGGCGGACCGGGAGAAGACCGCATTCACCACCCCGATGGGACTTAGCGAGTTCACCTGCATGCCGTTCGGACTCTGCAACGCACCAGGAACCTTCCAACGCCTAATGGAGTGTTGTCTGGGCCACAGAAACTTCGAGACGGTCCTGTTGTACCTGGACGATGTCATCGTATATTCCAAGACGTATGAGGACCACCTGAAACACCTGGCGGAAGTGTTCGAGGCTCTGGCGAGTTACGGCCTAAAGGTGAAACCCTCCAAGTGTCACCTCCTGAAACCAAAGGTGCAGTACCTGGGACACGTGGTGAGCGCTGACGGAGTGGCTCCCGACCCCGATAAGATCACCGTAATTAAGGGATGGCCAAGCCCCTCCAGCGTAAAAGAAGTGCGGCAGTTCCTCGGGTTGGTAGGCTACTACCGAAGGTTTATTCCCGGTTTCACCAAAAAGGCAGCACCTATGCAGGACCTCCTGATAGGCCAGTCCCGGAAGGCCAAGAACCAGAAGCCGCCCTTCAAATGGGAAGAGCTGGAAGAAGAGTCCTTCCGCCAGCTGAAGATGGCCCTCACGGGGGACGAAATCCTGGCGTACCCGGATTATAGCCAGCCCTTTATCCTCTACACCGACGCCAGTAACATCGGGCTAGGAGCCGTACTGTCCCAGATCCAGCAGGGGAAGGAACGAGTAATCGCCTACGCCAGCCGAAAACTGCGACCCACCGAAAGGAACCCCGAGAATTACAGCTCATTTAAGTTAGAGCTCCTGGCCGTAGTATGGGCAATCACTGAGCGCTTTAAGCATTACCTCGCTTCTTCCCGGTTCACCGTGTACACGGATAACAACCCGCTGACACACCTGGACACGGCAAGACTCGGTGCCCTGGAGCAGAGGTGGATGGCCCGTCTGTCCAACTACGAGTTCACAATTAAATACCGGGCAGGACGCTCCAATACCAACGCGGACGCCCTGTCCAGGATGCCCAACCTGCCGGACGGAGGAGAAGATCCGGAGGGACTGGAAGAAGTTGAACTCCCTGCGTTCCACCGTCATGGGACTATTCAGTATTCCCACCGGGTAAGGAGTAAGCAGGCTGCTACGTTGAACCCCTTACCCCACTACAACTGGGCGGAAACGCAAGACAGCGACCCTGCCGTCCGACTGGTGAAGGAGATGCTGACTCGGCCGGAGGCTCGCCTTGAACCAGACGCTCCGGAGGAAGCCAAACAACTATGGGCAGAGAAGAGTCGACTGTTCCTTTACAAAGGGAAGTTGTGCCGCAGAATGGTTAACTCCCGGACGCATGAATTACTCTGGCAAGTAGTGGTGCCACGAAGAGACGCAGCCATGGTGATGGAGGCATACCACGACGGAGCTGGACACTTTGGGTGGAAAAAGCTGGAGTTCCTGCTGCGCGAGCGGTTCCACTGGGTAGGCATGAGGGGAACCATCGAGAAGTGGTGCAGAGATTGTGGCCCGTGCAACCTGAGAAGGAAGGACCGAGCCAGCCAGAAGACTCCCCTGCAGTCCATCGTCACCCGGCAACCGTTGGAACTGGTAGCCTTGGATCATGTAAAACTGACCCCAAGCAGAAGTGGCTACGTCTACGCGTTAACCATCGTGGATCATTACTCCCGGTTCTTGGTTGTCGTCCCCGTCAAGGACTTAACGGCTCAAACAGCAGCTAGAGCCTTCCAGCAGCACTTCTGCCGTCCACACGGGTACCCGGACCAAGTGCTGACGGACCAGGGACCTGCCTTTGAAGCGGAGGTCTTCCAGGAATTCTGCAATCTGTATGGCTGCCGGAAGATAAGGACGACACCCTACCATCCGCAGACTAATGGACTTTGTGAAAAAATGAACCAGGTGGTAATGGATCTTCTAAAAACGTTGCCCCTGGAAGAACGCAGTCTGTGGCCTGAAAAGTTGCCCGATCTGGTGGACCTATACAACCACATCCCGGTAGGTTCCACCAACTGTACCCCGGCTTACCTAATGAGGGCAAGACCTGGTAAGTTACCTGTTGACCTGGAAATGGGAGTCCTGACCCCCGAGGACACTTCACCAGAAACAGACTGGGACACAGAGAGGCAGCAGCAGTACCGGAGAGTACAGGAGAGCGTGGAGCGAAGTCTCTGTCAGGCTAGGGAAAGACAAGAGAAAACTTACAACCAGTATGCTCCCGCTGTTCCCCTGGTACCCGGAGAGCAGGTCTTGAAGAGGAAGAGACGGCTCCACAAGTTGGACGACCAGTGGGAGAAGGACCCGTACACCGTACTGCCCTCAAGCCACGAGAACCCGAAGGTCTGTACCATCAGTAAAGACGGAGGGGAAACCACAGCCATTGTATCCCGGGACCACCTGAAGAAGTGTCCCGAACAACTGAGGAACCCTGAAGAGGAACAAGAAGACCATCGACCCGTGGAAGAAAGGGAAGATATGGTTAGTACCGTGCTCGGGGACTTTCCTCAGTCTTGGACTCAAGTCAATGGTGCAGTTGTGGTACCCGTACTCACCTTCCTCCAACCATCATCCCAAGAACCTACGGAGCAACGGGTAGAGCTGGAAGAACAGCCGGTCCAGGAGGCAGAAGACTCCACACAAGCAGAACAGGAGAATCAACCCTCTGCTTATAGTGAGCCTGCCGTACCCCTAGTGAGACAAAGAGCCGGTAGACAGCTGCCCAGTTTACCCTTGACAGCTCCTACACCCTGTAGTTCAGGGCCAGACAGTCAGCTCCGTAGGTCCACTCGGGCCACTAGAGGCCAGTTACCCGCACGCTGGAGAATTTAAAGTGTATAAATTGTTTTATCTGTGTTTTTCTGTGTCTTGTTGCTTGTGTATAATTTTGTGTTTCTAGTTATTTTTAGGAAACCTTGGTGGATTTACCGGGAATCCTTGTATATAGTTGGAGCGTAACCCAGGATGGACTAGAGACTGTTAAGGACTCGGGGTAGGACAGACCCCTACCTGGTTACGTCTCCCTGTGTTGGTGAAATGGACACCTTTGCTTTTCTTCAAAGACTGCATCCGGTTGCGGACACGCCGTAACCATCTTATGTGTTTTTTTTATAGTATTGTTATTGTTATACTTTGTTATGTTTTTCTAAATGTGTTTAGTCCCGGAGTACTAAATTTCACTAGGGGGGAATGTGACACCCCAGGGGTCTGGTTGCCACAGTGATAGAGATATTATGTCTGAGAGCAGGTGGGAGGTCCTTTGGTCAGGGATCCTGTGCATGCCACACCTCCTGCCCAGTCTTGGGAGGGGAAGAACTTCCCCTGTAAAAACCCGGGGCTGAGGCAGGGTGAGTCAGACAAGGAGAGTGGAGAAGAGAAGCAGCATAGGAAACAGCAGAGTTACAAGGAGTCAGGGGCTGGCAGCTACAGAGCTCGCCCTGACTAAGAAGATTCTTTACCGGACCCGGAGTCCGAGGCTGTGGGGACTAACTCCTACCCAGCAGCAGAATCCGTCGGGCAGGGGATTTCAGGTCCTCTGGCCCAGAAGCCTGAAGGCACGGTCACACGCGTGGGACCAGCACCGCCATCGTGGAGCGGAAGCCATTAGAAGGCCCCGAGTCACCGGCCATACGGGTGAGCACCACACGGTACACTCAGGGACGTGGGCTACTTACATCAGCTTCTAGCAAGGTAGCCAGAAGAGTACAGTCAGTTTGGGAGGCCTACAACTACGCCTGGCCAGGGGAGATCCCATCTGCTCAAAGACTGACCAGGCCCCGTTTGCTAGCAAGTACTCCGGGAGGGTCTGTCGTTGTTACCAGTAAAGACCCTGAACTACACCGTACCGTCTCTGAGTGGTTCCTGCTACCCCCATCATCCACGTCGGCTACCCTGAGGCCATACCCCTCCCGTTGGGGGTTATACTATCACGCTGCACAATCCTACCACCGGCCTCAGCGGTCTGCCCTGCAGCAGCAGCTTCCTGGCTGCACTCAACGGGTGGCGTAGTCATCAACTATTTACTACTAATAGACTGCCGTCTAGTTTGACTCCCTGGGCACGGACCGGGTCACCGCCACGAGATTACAACCCTCCACGGATCCGGCTCCGGGTAAGCTCCCGCGTGCGCACCGCAGCGCGACACAGGCCCAGGGGCGCGTCAGCCAACTAGGGGGCAAAAGGTGAACATATATTGAGTGGGCTGAGGTGCTAAGCATGCTGCAATAAATCTTCTGCTGTATTGATTATTTTAGCATCATGGCAGCCTTTGGGAGATTATTATCACTGTATATCTATAGAGAGGCATGTTCAGTATTAAGTTTAGGATGTCATCAAAGATACCTTGACACTGCTGATGGGCTCTCATGAATTGGCCAATTTAATTTGTGTGCATGTACCTTCATTTTTTAAGTATGTTCTGTATAGCAGTAATGCATTTCAAATTTAATATATTCCATAACTGCATACATTTTAGCACTCACAGAGTGCGACTGTGCTTTTTTGCTTGTGTGTTTTGTAGTTATGGCAATTTGTACCTGTTCAAACTTGCTTTATTCTGTGTGGAGGTGCTGGTTAGTCTCTACTTTTTGTAGTATAAAGTGTCTAATGTCAGAGTCTTCTGTCAGAGGAAAATAAATCATAGCCCCTTATCAGTTGTATAGCTGGGGGGAAGGGGCAGAAGGTGTCTACCGCCACTCTTAACTTGAGTTAATAATGCATTGCCAATTCAGTTATGCTCTGCTGTAGAGCAGACAGACATAGTGTCCTTGCTCTCCCACTCTTCGTTCTGTAGACTATAAGTCACTTTAAGTCTACAGAATAGCAGGGTAGCAATGAACGAGGTAGGGGTGAAGCGGCGCACTGATATAATTGCGCTGGGACTCCGAAATCCTGTGAATGCACCTGCGCGTTTACATCAACTTATTGGTTTACCCACTTACGCTGTCTGCTAGCAGACTCATCAGGATCTGCGGTTAGGTAATTATATGATCTTTTTGTTTTATTTAGTACTTATGGTGTGACTTTAGAGGCATCATAAAGTGTAGGGGACCCTCATATATTGTGGGGGCTACTATGAGAGCCCTCATACAGTGTAGGTGTGTAGGGGTTACTGTGGGGGACCCTTATAAAGTGTGGAGGACCCTCATACAATGTTGGGCTTCTCTGTGGGCCATCATGAAGTGTGGGGGTATTATAAAGTGTGGGAGGCTCTCATGCAATCTTGGGGGCTACTGTGAATGCCCTCATAAACTGTGGAGGTTCTGTGGTGGGTCTAATAATGTGTGGGGGGATCATGAAGTGTGTGGAACCCTCAAAGAGTGTGGGGCATCATAAAGTGTGGGAACTCTCATACAGTATGGGAGCAACTGTGAGGGGCCCCTCATACAGTGTGGGAACTACTGTAGTGGCCATCGTACGGTGTGGGGTCCACTCTGGGGGGTCCTCATATAGTGTGGGGCCATTATACAGTGTGGAGACTACTGTGGGGGCATTACACAGTTGGGGGCTACTATGGTGGGGACCATCATACAATGTGGGGGGATTACTTTGGGCCCATCATACTGTGCATAGTGGAGCTGTGGGCCCATAATACTATGTATAGAAGAACTGTGGACCCATGATATTGTGTATAGTAGATCTGTGGACCCATTATACTGGGTATAGGGGAGCTTTGGGCCCATCATACTGTGCATATAGAAGCTGTGTGCCCATCATACTATGTATAAGGGAGCTGTGGGCTCATCATACTGCATATAGGGGAGCTGTGGGTCCATCATACTTTGTATAAAGGAGCTGTGGGGGCATCATACTGTGTATAGAAAAGCTGTAGGGGCATCACACTGTCTATACGGGAGGTGTGGGCTCATCATACTATGTATAGGGGAGTTGTGGGCTCACCATACTGTGTATAGAGAAGTGATTGGCCCATTATTCAGAGTATAGGGGAGCTATGAGGGCATCATACTTTGTAAGAGGCACTAAGAGAAGCACTGTTTTTATGCCACACAGCAGGTTCAGCAATGGGGACACATACGGAAGCAGCAGCTCATCATTGGGGTGACAGCAGGATGAGGAGTTTGTGCTTGTTAGGAATAGATGGGTACAGTGCTGGAAAGTTGAGAAGTCAAATGTGTCTTTCTTATAAACTCTGTCGTGGTTGGAAGAAGTTGTTATGTTGATGGAAAAGACAGCAAAAATGAAGTAAGCTGTAAATCACTATATATAACTGTACTAACATCTCTTATATGTTCTGCACGACTGGTATCTACCAATATTTGATCACCATATGGTGATAATATCGATGTTGATCTTTGAATAAAGAATTATATTTAGTAACAGCATAGTCATCTGCTGAGGTTCCCCTACAACAACGATTAGGGTGTGCCACCTTAGTTGTAAACATGGTTACCTGGTTAGGGACACACTCAGATGCTTCGCCACCGTGAGTGAGCTGAATCCATAGCTACACCTATGATGGAAGTGTGGCGCCCTTGAGGTACTGCACCTCACCCAGAGGTGTGGTGTCTTCCTTCTCTCTGGTAAGAAGGGAGTGCTGCCCGGAACCCCAACACCTGCATCCAACACTACACTGCTCCAGGCCGGCTGGAGGGTCAAGATGCAATGTATGTTTCTGCTGAGCCCTGACCCTGGCTGGAGCGGGGGGAACCAAAGGTAGGGGGAACCAGTAGTGGGTGTGGGTGGAGGAAGTAGTTAGGGGGAGCACTTTGATAGGAGTATATAGTGGGAAGCCATCTTAGGGTGGCAGATTAGAGATCAATGAGTAGTGAGAGGACAGTTCAGAAGAACAGTCCGGGAGCAGAGTCTCAGTAGGTGCACTGCTCCGCAACTAGGGCCTGGTGTTAGAGGCCCAGGAGGGGAGCAGAGGAGTAGGCTCCGTTCTAAGAAGGGATACTAGGGGGTACGGCGAGTGCAGGACGGCACCCGTACACCCCGCATCTGTCAGAAGACAGAGGGATCGAAGGCCTCAAGAAGGGGACCGGCCCCTGGCCCAGTCGTGTACTTCAAGTCCCGGCTGGAAAAAACGGAGGCTTCTGGCTTATATAGTCAGTTGCTGAAACCGCATTCTAATCCCCGTGAGGGTCAAGCAGGTCTATGAACTCCGACGGACAGGAGGGACTTCAGAGCACCAGAGCAGGATTGAGAGTGGGCAGTGCAGGGCAGGAGGGAGAAAGACCCGGCGTGAAGTCGGTCTAGCTAGGAACGCGAGAAAGTGGGGTTCTGTCAGGCATTACTAAATCACCTGAGGAAGAACTGAGCCCCTGCGTTGTGAACGCAGCATGACGTGGGAGGCTGACACCTGTACAGTGCACCAGTGGAACTGTCATAAGAACTGTGAGTAAAAACTCGGATGACTGCACCGCACTGCCTCCGTCCATTCTTGATCTGCGCCATCTTTCCCTCACTGCTCTACAACGCCCAGCACAACTTTCACATCCTACACTGCCCTGGAGCTAGCTCTACCTGTGGAGAGCCACGCCATCCCTGCTGCCGTAACACCAGCTCCAGAGGACTGCTCCGCAGCGGCGGCACCTCTTTGCCGCATTCCACAGGTGGCGTCACGAACACTTTCCCAAATCCCAATATCTTCCCCCTTTTTGCACTGACCACCCTGGGTCACGGAGCGGGCCAGCCACCATGATACTCCCCTGCCGGCATATGCAGAGGCCCGGCTGCCGAGTACCCCACGGCCCTGGGGACGCGTCAGAGAAACTTGGCCATCTGAAAGAAGTAAAGATAATAAATAAAGCAAAAGCATCCTCTCGAGCCAACATGTGCCTGTCACTGGAAGATCACCTAACTCAGGTATCACAAAAGTAATATTATATTGAAAAGTTTTGGCCATTCATGAAATATGGTTTTGTTGAACCCCAAACCTGAACTTTGTCCTCCTGGCTAACTAATGTCTTAACTGAGCAAAATAGTTGTAATATTGTAGGAAAGCTGAGTGCAGGTGTTTATTTTCGTAAAATCTTCCACTTTCCTTATAATAATACTACAGTATTTATCAATATCATCATGAATATGTAGAAAAGTATACCAGTATCATAAGCTGCTGTTGTATGATCATTCTCTGACAGTTGCCAGCTCTCTACTTCTAAGAGCCCTTGAATCACTGAAGGGCTGTGCTTGCCACCTGGCTGTCATTTTATTCTCTGGATTGTACAAATGAGGTTTGTGCCAAACACATTTATCAGGCAGAAACAAAATGAACAGAAAGGTCAGTAATTTTTCAAAGCTTATCGTAATAGCACACTTTATTTCTTGGTAAAACATTTATATCTTTTATTTTGCTCAATATATATATGTATACTGTAAATATATATATATATATATATATATATATATATATATATATACAGGGGAGGATATATTATTTGTGCAGCCTGTGTAACTACAGGAGCCCAGGCGTTAAGGTGGCCTGCGATCACCTCTAAGTCAGCGTGCAGCTACTCACAGACAGAACTATTGTACTGGAAAGGGCTAGAGATGAGCGAGCATGCTCGCCACTGCTCGGTGCTCGTCCGAGCATCTCACTGCTCGAGATGCTCTGCACTCGCCGAGTATTTCCGGGGTTGCTCGGTGAGAGCTTGGGTCTCCTCCGTGCATGTTTGGCGCTCTTTACAGAGCTAATGAACATGCATGGATTGCCTGCCACTCACTGTAATGCCGTAGCCATGTTGGTTGTGGCATTACAGTGATTGGCTGGCCACATAGCATCATCGGGTCTATATCAGACCTGGCGCCGCCATGCTCGTCACAGTCACTCCGGAATCAGACAGTGTAGGGAGAGCTGCTGCTGCGTCAGGGAGAGATTTGCTTGTGTTTTAGGTAGTGTAGGGAGAAAAAACGTACATTATACATATCCATCTTAACAGACAGTCCTTCTGAGGACTAATCCATCTGCAGAGATATCAGGCGGGCAGGGTGTATAGGCAGGCAGTGTATATAGCAGACTGCAGTGCATATAGCACAAGAGGCTCCATTCCAATTCTGCCTTCTGCTGCTGTTAGATATTTCTATAAAAAGGCCGAGGTCTCAGGGGCCAGGAATACTTTTCTTTGGATTGTAATCCTCATTATTTGCTTAAAAAGTAATCCAGAGAACACATTTTTCTGCGCCATTTGCTTGTTGGCACTGCAGAATACAGCCAGGTCCTTTCCATATTAGAGCGCTAGAAATCCAGCTATTTAAAACTGTGTTTTCTCCATCAAACGGATCACATATACGTTGTCAGAAAATACTGCCATTTCTGGCCTCCATTAAAAATTTCCTTTAGTGTGGCATTGAAGCAATTCACTGCAGCTTGCTGTTCAAACTACTTACCTACAGGACAGGTATTTAAAACTTTGTTTTCTCTGTCACACGGATCACATATACGTTGTCAGAAAATACTGCTATTTCTGGCCTCCATTAAAAATTTAATTCAGTGTGTCAGTGAAGCAATTCACAGCAGTTTGCTGTTCAAACTACTTACCTACAGGCCAGGTATTTAAAACTCTGTTTTCTCCGTCACACGGAACACATATAAGTTCGCTCGAAACTTAGTCATTTCTAGTGAGCGTGGAAGATACTGTCCTCCATTTAAAATGGGCAAGGTACATGGCAAGGGACGGGGAACTGGACGTGATGGTAATGGTGCATGGAGAGGCCGAGGACAAGGCCGTGGGCAAGCTGAAATTGTGCCACAACAAACACCCACATCTTCTCGCCAGACCTTCCTGTTTCAATTTCTATGGGACCGCAGCACAACACTCTTGATCCCAGAGCAGTGTCAAAAGGTTGTTGGTTGGATAGCGGATAATGCTTTCAGTAACTTAGCCACCACCACCACCCTGTCTTCCACACGGTCAAGTCTCAGTAGCCGTGAGTCTGGACCGCATATTCCTCACCCTGATCCTCCTTCCTCCCACCATGCCGAGTACCCAGAGACAACTGATCCCACACTTGGACACTCTGAAGAGCTTTTCACTTTTCCATTTATAGATTCGGGCATCTCGTCCGGTCCACTTGAAGCGGGGCAAGAAGAGATCGCGTGTAGCGATGCCCAAATATTTGAGCAGCCACGGTCACACGAAGGCGACGGTGGGATAGATTCACAAGAGGTGGACGATGATGAGACACAATTGCCAGAAAGTCAGGAGAAGGACCAGGGTGCGGAAGTGGAAGACGAGGTGGTGGATGATATAGTAACTGACTCAACCTGACAGGAGGACATGCAAAGCGAGGACAGCAGCACACAGGGGGAGGGAGGCAGAGCACCCCAACAGGCAGGAAGAAGCAGTGTGGTGGCCGCAGACAGAAGGCAGGCAACCGTTCCACGTAACACCAACACAAAGGAAGTTGCCAGTACAACTGTTAGGTCTTCCCGAGTCTGGTTGTTTTTTAAAGACTCTGCCGATAACCCCAAAAAGGCCATTTGCACCACCTGCCAGGCCAGCATCAGCAGGGGTGGCAAAACGACCAGCCTGACCACCACCAGCATGATCAGGCACATGGCAGCAAAGCACCCGACTTTGTGGGCCGAACTTCAGGGTCCAGGAACAGTGTCTGCGGGTGGCACCATTGCTTCTTCCGCTGTTGTGCATGCAAGCCAATAACCTGTGCATGGTGCATGCGAAGATGCCTCCTACCCTGCACCTGTCGTTTCACACTCTCAAGTAGCAGCATCACGAAGCACGTCCACATCCTTGTCGCAGCGCAGTGTTCAGATGTCCATACCCCAGTCCTTGGAACGCAAGCGCAAATATGCTGCTAACGTCCCACAGGCCACGCTACTAAATTCTCACATTTCATGACTGCTCGAAATGTTGCCTATTAGGCTTGTGGAGACGGAAGCATTCCGCAACCTGATGGCGGCGGCCGTCTCTCAGTAATCGGTCCCCAGCCGCCACTGTTTCTTCCGGTGTGCCGTCCCCCGCATTACACAAGTACGTGTCCCAGAACATTAACCATGCCCTCAACAATGCAGTTACCGGGAAAGACCACCTAACCACGGACACGTGGACAAGTGCTTGTGGTCAGGGACGGTACATCTCCCTGATGTCACACTGGGTTAACATAGTGGAAGCCGGGACCCAGTTGGACCTTGGGACGGAACACGTCCTCCTGACGCCAAGGATTGCGTGCCCTAGGACAATCAGGGTTGCCCCCACAGTCTACAGCTCCTGCACCTCATCCTCCTCAGCCTCCTTCTTCTCTTCAGCCTCCATCTCCGAAATGACCACGTCAGTCCCAAGCTGGAAGCACTGCAGCACTGCCTCGGCCAAGCGGCAACAGGCTGTGCTGAAGCTAATATGCTTAGGTGACAAACCACACAATGCTGAAGAGTTGTGGACGGCTCTGAAAGAGCAGGCAGATCTGTGGCTCACACCGCTGAACCTACAGCCAGGCATGGTCGTGTGTGACAATGGTCGGAACCTGATGGTGGCTCTGAGGCGAGGCAAGCTCACTCAAGTACCATGCCTGGCCCATGTGCTTAACCTCGTGGTTCAGCGGTTTCTCAAATCCTACCCGGAGCTGCCGGATCTGCTTGCTAAAGTATGCCGCCTGTGTGCCCATTTTAGAAAGTCAGCTACAGCTTCCTCCGCCCTTGCAGTGTTTCAGCAGCGTTTGCAGCTTCCAGCCCACAGACTGGTGTGTGATGTCCCTACGCATTGGAACTCTACACTGCCGATGTTGGGAAGTATTTGTGAGCAGAAGAGGGCAGTTGTTGAGTACCAGCATCAACAAGTCCGTCCGTATTCAGTTCAGACTATACACATAAGACCTCGGGAGAGGACATGGATGTCAGACATATGTACCATCCTCCAAAACTTTGAGGACTTCACCAAGATGGTGTGCAGCGATGACGCCATAATTAGCATCACCATCCCGCTTTTGTGATTACACACAGCCAAGCCTCAGCTCATCCAAACGTGGATTGGTTGACAATGAGGAAGAGGAGGAGAAGGAGGAGAAAGGACAGGAGCTAGTTTCATGCACTATAGACGGTACTAGCTGCACAGCTGTCATACCGTCTGTTCAACGTGGATGGCCAGAGGACAGATAGGAGGAGGAGGAGGAAGAGGTTGACAGCATGGTCAGTAATCCTCTTGGTGAGGACACGGAAGTCTTGACTGTTAGTAGTCTGGTACGCATGGCTGAGTTTATGTTACGTTGCCTTTCCCATGACCCTCACTTTCTCAAAATTTTGGGTGACAGTCATTACTGGTTGGTGACACTTCTAGACCCACGCTACAAGGAGAAATTTATATCTCTTATTCCTGAGGTGGACAGGTCTACAAAAATGGGGCTGTACCACAAGTCCCTTGTTGCAGAACTATTAAAAAAATTCTCATCTGAAAACACTGGGGTCAGAGTGCACACTTTGGTGGACATCCAAGAAGTACAGGTGAGAGAGACACAACTTCAATCCAGCATAGGCAGGGGAACACTGTCAAAGTTCTGGGAGAGTTTTCTCAGGCCCTCCCATCGCACAGGCCCTAAGGCGTGGGGCACTCTCGCAAGGAGTGCAAAGTTTTGGAAGATGCTGAGGGAGTACCTTACCAAAGTCCTTCGTGATTCCTCTCTGCCTTATAATTATTGGGTATGCAAGCTGGATACGTGGAATGAACTGGCTCTCTATGTCTTGGAGGTCCTGGCCTGCCCTGCCACCAGCGTTTTGTCAGAGCGGGTTTTTAGTGCCGCTGGAGGAATTATAACTGATAAGCGCATCCGCCTGTAAACTGAAAATGCTGACAGGCTGACTCTTATAAAAAAGAACAAGGGCTGGATTGGGGTAGACTTCTCAACACCACCGAATGATAGCAGCGTAACAAACTCAAATACAGTGTCTTTTCTTGGGAGGTATATTCCCAAGCACCTTTTTACACCCACACATGGGTATACCCTGCCTGATTTTGGCTATTTGCTCTTGTCCTCCTCCTTCTCCTCATCCTCCACCACCATATCACCAGGGTGACCGTGGTCTGTGATGCAACACCCACATAATTTTTATAAAGGGTGTTTATGATGCCCGTAAAAAATTTTTTTATACAGTATGTTCATGTATACCCCCCAGGGGTAAATGTTTGTCAGCCTATACACTTGTGCATGGGCATTGCAAGTATAGGAGGCCCGCTCCTTTCTAATGGGAACATTTTTTTATGAGGCCCTCCTCCACGTCTCTTCCAAGGGGCATTGAAGTGCTTCCAAATTTTTGGCAGCCCTTGCATTCACTTCATAGGCCAACACTATGGGAGACTCTCTCCTTTCTAATGGGAATTTGTCATTACTGTGGCCTTGCTCTATGTCTCTTTAAATTGTTAGTGGGGTTTTTCCTAAACTTGGTCAGCCGTTGGACTCACTGCATACCCTATAACTGTATAGCAGACTCTCTCCTTTTTAATGGGAATTTGTCATTACTGTGGCCCTGCTCTATGTGTCTTTAATTTCTTAGTGGGGTTTTTCCTAAATTTGGTCAGCCGTTGGACTCACTGCATACCCTATAACTGTATAGCAGACTCTCTCCTTTCTCATGGGAATTTGTCATTACTATGGCTCTGCTCTATGTGTCTTTAAATACCTAGTGAGGTTTTTCCTAAAATTGTTCAGCCGTTGGACTCACTGCATAACCTATAACTGTATAGCAGTCTCTCTCTTTTCTTATGGGAATTTGTCGCTACTGTGGCCCTTCTCCTTGTGTCTTTAAATTCTTAGTGGGGTTTTTCCTGAAATGGCTCAGCTGTTGGACTCACTGCATACCCTATAACTGTGTAGCAGACTCTCTCCTTTCTAATGGGAATTTGTTGTTACTGTGGCCCTGCTCTATGTGTCTTTAAATTCTTAGTGGGGCTTTTCCTAAAATTGTTCAGCCGTTGGACTCACTGCATACCATATAATAGTATAGCAGACCCTCTCCTTTCTAATGGGAACATGTCGTACTTGTAAGCTGTAACACAGCAGGTTGATCTGTGGCTCTCACCACTGAACATACAGCCAGGCATGGTTGTGTGTGACAATGGGCGGAACCTGGTGACGGAGAAATGACACCCAGAGCAGATATGGTTTCCCTCTATGCTAGTCCTTTCACCGAGCTAACTACAACTCTCAGCAAAAAAAGCTGTGGACTGGCTCTGTACCATCCCTGGCCACATTCACCTGTCCACGTGTTTGTGGTTAAGCGGTCCTTCCCAGTAAGTGCACTGGTGAGGGTACGGGTAATGTTGTGGGACCCGTGCTTGTGGAAGGCGGAGCCGATACTTGGAGAAATAGTGGCGGCTGGGGACTGAGTACGGACACCCGGCCGCCGCAGGCATGAGGTTGTGAAAAGCTTCCGCCTCCACAAGTCCAAAAGGCCATATTTCAAGTGCAAGCAGCTGCCCCGAAATCTGGCAGTTTAGTGTTGCGGCCTGTGGGTGAGTGGGTGGCTGGCTGCATACTTGCGCTTGCATTCCAAGTAACAGAAAACTAAGAAGATGGTGGCCTCTATCATCATCATGGCCTCATCTCGGCACTATGAACTATCCTGAAGTAGAAACCAGGGCCCACCGGAGGAGTCTCCGGTTTTCTTGTGAGCCGTCCAACCCTGCCGAGAAGCAGCCCTGGCTAAGAAAAGTGTGGGGGAAGGTTCCCGGACACTCTATGGCTGCTTTTTTAATGTGGATCGGACATGCCTATGCATGTTATTCCTTAAACCGCATTGCAGATCAGGCCTTTTTCAAACTCTGTATTCATGAAATTAAATGCGCAAAGAAAGATGTTTGTGTGTGAAAGCACCACCGACAAGTGCGAGTTGATGTTGGATGGGCTGCCATTGCTTCTGCAACAAGCTGCATTAGAGGACTTCCTGGGAGAAATGACACCCAGGGTAGAAACGGTTTCCCTCTTTACCAGTCCTTTTACCGAGCTAAATACAACGTTCAGCAAAAAAAGCTGTGGACTGGCTCCGTACCTTCCCTGGCCACATTCACCTGTCCACGTGTTTGTGGTTAGGCGGTCCTTCCCAGTAAGTGCACTGGGGAGGTAACGGGTAATGTTGTGGGACCCATGCTTGTGGAAGGCGGAGACGATACCGGGAGAAATAGTGGTGGCTAGGGACCAAGTACGGACACCCGGCCACCGCCGGCATGAGGTTATGAAAAGCTTCCGCCTCCACGAGCCTAAAAGCTCACATTTCAAGTGAAAGCAGCTTAAGAGGACTTCCTGGGAGAAATGACAGCTGGGTAGATAAGGTTTCCCAAGTCCTTTCACCAAGCTAATGAATATGGCTGTGGTGAAATACAACTCAGCAAAAAAAGCTGTGGACTGGCTCCGTACCGTCCCTGGCCACATTCAACTGTCCACGTGTTTGTGGTTAGGCGGTCCTTCCCAGTAAGTGCACTGGGGAGGGCACGGGTAATGTTGTGGGACCCGTGCTTGTGGAAGGCGGAGACGACACCGAGAGAAACAGTGGTGGCTGGGGACCAAGTATGGACACCCGGCTGCCGCCGGCATGAGGTTATGAAGAGCTTCCACCTTCACGAACCTAAAAGGCCACATTTCAAGTGCAAGCAGCTGTCAAAAAATTGTCAGTATAGTATTGCAGCCTGTAGGTGGGTGTGCGGGTGGGCGGCTGGCTGCATACTTGCGCTTGCATTCCAAGGAATGGGGTAGGGACAACTGAACGCTGCACTGGGACAAGGACGTGGACGGTGATTGTTGCAAGTCTGCAATGACAGGTGGCAGGAGGCATATTCGCATGCGCCAAGGATCACTTATGATGGGCACACTTTTTGGCAGTGACCTGGGAGTCAGAAATGCTTCCAGAGGTCTTCCCCATGCTGTTCCCATGTCTTTTCAGCACTGTATGCATGTGTCTGATTATGTGTCACACACCACATGGCCAGATAAGGTTGTAAAATGTTAAAATTACATTTCCCAGTGAATGCATTTGTCTTGGTTGAAATCAATGCAAAAGTGCAAAAACGCATCAAAAACGCTACGTGTGAACATAGCCCAAGGTATGGAGGAGTATTTTTGGTTTTGGTTATTTATTTTGCCTTATATACAAGTCATTACCCTGGAAAGGATGTTCCTTAATATATTTCCCAGGAAAATCCATTTTGTTTTTGTATGTTTTATTGTGAATCCGTAAAAGTGGCGTAATACTCTGACAATGTTGTTGACAGCAGTGACCTGGGAGTCAGAAATGCTTCCAGGGGTCTTCCCCATGGTGTTCCCATGTCATTTGAGCACTGTTCCCATCGATTTGGGCAATTTTTAGGCCCTCTGCAGACCGCCAGGGGGAGCCGCCTGAAAAATGCTCGAGTTTCCCATAGACTTACATTGGGCTCGTTGCTCGGGTCGAGCACCCAAGTATTCCAATTAGCTCGACCCGAGCAACAAGTACCCGAGCAATTTAGTGCTTGCTCATCACTAGAAAGGGCCCATATACACTTTTTGCACAAGGGACCCCTTCTGTCTGTGTGGGCTACTGCATAAATATTTGCATATATGTATAACACTGTGCAAAAGACAAAAATGCTGCAGAATAACAAAGCTTTAATAAATAGAAGTGTTCATAGTTTATTTTTTATCATTGAACAAAATGCAAAGTGAATCTACATAAGAGAAATCTAAATAAAATGAATATTTGGATTTGATATGACCACTTTTTGACTTCAAGGCAGCATCAGTTCATTTTTCTATGTATACTTACAGGAAGTCAGAGATTTTGTAGGATCAGAGTAAGGTGTAAGCGTTACCAAAGTCAGATATTTTGTTGGATAATAGTCATGTATTTAAGTATATGAGTAACCAATTATACCGAACATGTGATAATGATCATCATTTTATATGTAGAAAGAAACACAGTCATTAACTGAAACAAACAACTGTTTCGAAGGCTTACAATTGGGTAAGGAACAGCCAAACTCTTCTACAAAGGTCAGATTGTGGAAGAGAGTTTCATGTCACAGGTCATACACCATGGCACACTACACATACTAAATTCGTAAAACTTCTCCCAGGCAAAGATTTCAAAGCAGACTGGGATTTCAAGATGTGCTTTTCAACCTCTTTTGAAGAAGCACCGTGGGCAATGGCTAGGAAACTAAATGCAGTGGTCGGCTAAGGAAATTTAGTGCAGTAGATGTTCAGAACTGCCACCTGCTTACAACTGGCAGCAATCAATGGGATCCATTGAAAAACCCATCTAGTGGTCTGAGAAATTGGGCCAGAAGTGGTCTTAATGGGAGAATTGAGGTCAAAAAGCCAAACCTTCAACATTGAAACAAAGCCTAGTGATTCAACATTGAAAGAAAGCCTATGCATGAAAACATAGGAAATGGGAGCAGAAAATAGCAGCAGGTTTTCTGGTCCTGATTAGCTAAAATATGAAATGCTTGTCTACACCAGAAAGCAGTTTATTATAAGGCTGGCAAATGGTATGATAATAAATATCTTCAGACAACAGTGAAACATGATGGAGATTGTTTGTACGTTTGGGGCTGCATTTCAGCAAATGGATTTGGAGAATTAATGGTATCTTCAATGCTAAGAAATAAACTTGCAGTGACAGTTCAATGCCGACAGCTGACACTGACAGCTGAGCCGTATGGGAAGAGGTGCGGAGACCCATGCCATTGGTGTCCGCACTCAGAGGGCTGTGAACAGTTAGTTAATTTGACTGACCGCTCACAGCATGATCCCACAGAAGGTGCTGAATAGTGTTGAGCCACCCTCGTAGTGTTCGAGTTCGGTTCGGTTTGTCGAACACCCATATGTTCGCCGAACTGTTCGTCGAACACCTTCGAACACCATTAAAACCAATGGCAAGCAAACAAAAACACATGGAAACACATAGAAAACACTTCAAAGGTGTCCAAAAGCTGACAAACTGCTCAGAAGACACAACTAACACATGGAAAAGTGACAAGTACATATAGTCATGCGAAAAGAGAAGAGGTGGAGGAGTAAAAGGAGGGGGAGACACAGATATAGGCATGTCATGACCTTCTAAAATCAAGAAAGGCTGGAGTAAAAATCTAAAATCAGCCTACCAACACCCAGACGTCATGACAAGAAAATTAAAAAAGAAATATCTTTAGGTAGAATGGCGGTTCCATTCAGAACACTTTCCTTACAAAACGTAGTGGTATCCCCGTTGTGAGTTGTGCCAAAAAAGGAACCCAATACATTCGGACTAATCCACCATTTGTCATATCCAAGGGGCAGGTCAGTAAATGACAACATCGACGCAGAACCAAGTACAGTAGTATATACTGTACATCCTTTGACAAGGCAATCAGGCGGATCAAGAAGTTGGGAAGGGTCACCCTAATGGCCAAAACAGACATCGATGCGGCTTTCCGGTTACTTACTACCTGTGCCTCCGAATAGTGTCCACCTATTGGGCTGCTTCTGGGAAGGAGCATACTATATAGATAGCTGTTTGCCCATGGGGTGGTCCAGATCCTGCTCACTATTTGAGGCGTTTAGTTGCTTCCTCGAATGGGTTGTCATGGACGTTTCTAAGGGGGCACATATTATCCATTACCTCGACAACTTCTTATGCCTGTGCCCAAAAGATTCGCCACAGTGTGAATACACACGGTAGTCCACCTGTGAGAAGGAGAGAGCTGGAGGGAGAGCGGACACCACTGAGCCGAGGGGTTAGATGGAGAACGGAAGAAGGAAAGAGGGCGAGGGAGGTAAGGGAGTACAGTGGAAGGCCGACCTGAGCTCCCCCACGTTCCTGCTGGGCGGGGAACAACCCTGGGAAGAAAAGCCGCTTGCGCATCCATTTGAGGTTACGGGCGCGAGCGGGCAGAGGGACTACGCTGGAGTGCGAAGCCGACACGGCCAGTCCGTTCCTGCCCTTGCGACCTCCGTGTCGCCGGGTTTGTGCCAGAGCCGCGGTGGACCCTGACGGCCAGCCCCCCTCTCCCAATACTGGTGTCTGTCCGCTGGTGGGTCAAGCCCCCCCGCGGTGGGGGGGGGGGAGTAACATCTGCAGAAGAAAGACCATCTTCCAGCCAAACTAAGATGTCTACTTCTTTTCGTGGACAATGTGATACGATCCCTTTCTTATGGACACACCCATCGCTACAAATTCCAGATGAGGCACAAAAACAGCAAGTGCTTCAACGGATATCAAGTGCTCCTTCATGTGGGCTCTCCTCCACCTCAACTTCAACATCACAAATACTCCAGTCCTCAGAGGTGTCACCCCAATCGCACTTGCTTCCTCACAACTCCCAAATCTCCAGCTGCCCGTCTGAGTATGGGGTAACACAGATGGTTGAGTCTGCACAGCTGTTTACTCATACTATAGCCTGGGAAACAGAGGTTTGCTCCAGAGTTTCTGTTAATCCAGACGAGGAAATGATCTGCACTGATGCCCAGAATCTTTATAAGTCGGATCCAGGACCAGATGAAGAAGGTTCTGAGCATAATGTAGACCCTCATTCCCAAACTGTAACTCCTGTTGGTGGAGACAATGATGAAGACGATGATGAGACTCAAATACCTGTTTGGAGCGACAAATTGACTTTTCGGTCAGGGCAGGAAGAGGTTGGCTCTGAGGAAGACGGGTGTGAGAACACACAGGGTGATGATGACGAGATTGGAGAACCCACTAACTGTCAACCCACAGTTAGAGATGAGCGGTGTTCGACTAGAACTGTTCGCCAATCTCAAATTCGAGCTGTTTTGGGCGGTGTTCGAGTTGTTCGACGAACCCGAACGATTTGCAAAAAATTCGGCTGTTCGAGGTTATGTTCGATAACTGTTCGTGCACCAAAAGCGTGTCCTGCATGTCTGGCGCTATTTAGAGCACCAATCATGCAGGGATTGTCTGCCACTCACTGTAATGCCACAGCCATGGTGGTTGTGGCATTACAGTGATTGCCCAAATCGATGGGAACAGTGCCAACAGTGAAACATGAAAAGCCGGCAATTCAGCAGCGGCATACACCTGTACCCGACAATTTAGAACCGAAAGAATAGAGCTTCACACATAGATTAGATAGATATAAACATGTCAGCCACATATATACGAAGTACAGTGAAAGTGCTGCTTACTGTACTTGTCATTTAGCGTAAAGGATTTATCAAAAAAAATAATAGTGTTTTCATGCACCGTCTCTTTAAAAAAGCCGGCCGGCAATTCAGCAGAGGTACCCGACAATTTAGAATAGAAAGAATAGAGAATCACACATAGATTAGATAGATAGAAACATGTCAGTCACATATATATGAAGTACAGTGACAGTGCTGCTTACTGTACTTGTCATTTAGCGTAAAGGATTTATCAAAAAAAATAATAGTGTTTTCATGCACCGTCTCTTTAAAAAAGCCGGCCGGCAATTCAGCAGCGGTACCCGACAATTTATAACAGACAGAATAGAGCTTCACACATAGATTAGATAGATAGAAACATGTCAGTCACATATATATGAAGTACAGTGATAGTGTTGGTTACTGTACTTGTCATTTAGTATTAAAATAAAGGATTTATTATTAAAAAAAATTGGCGTGGGGTTCCCCTTAATTTTAGGCTCTAGCGGAGGTTAAGCAGACGGCTGGGGCAGATGTTTGAAGCCTGGGAAGGGGGTAATACCCACGGAGCTTCCCAGGCTACTAATATCAGCCCCCAGCTGAATACATAGCCTTTACTAGCTATTAAAATGGGGGACCCCCCAAAAAAAATGACGTGGGGTCCCCCCTAATTTAATAGCTAGCAAAGGCTAGGCAGACAGCTGGGGGCTGATATTAATAGCCCAGGAAGGGAGCCATGAATATTGGCCCCCTCCCAGGCTAGAAACACCAGCCGTCAGCCGCCCCAGAAATGGCGCATTCATAGGATGCGCCAATTCTGGCACTTAGCCTCGCTCTTCCACGCTGCCCTGGTGCGGTGGCAGGGGGTAATAGGGTTGGGGTTGATGTCAGCTTATAATGCCAGCTGACATCAAGCCCAGGTTAGTAATGGAGAGGCGTCTATAAGACACCCCCATTACTAACCCCATAGTCAAAGTTAAAAGAAAACACAAACACCCAGAATAAAGTCCTTTAATTGAAATAAAGACACAATCCTTTATTGTTCTAAATTAAACCATACTTACCGTCACGCCCATTCCAGCTGAAGCCAACGATCTCCTGCAATAAAAGAAAAATAATAAAGCAACCTCATCCTTACCTTTCCATGGTTCCCACGACAGCTTCAGCTCTGCTACATCGAGATGACAGGCTGGACCGCAGCAGAACGCTGCCATCCAGCCTCTCATCCCGCAGACACTGAGAAGCGCAGGCTTGCTTGCGCTGCTCAGCGTCTCTCTGTGACGACATCCAGATGAGCCGAGTTCATGTCCAATGAACTCGGCTCACCTCATGCACGTCACTGACAGCGTGGGAAAATTCTCACGCTGAAGCGGTGAGTGCAGGAGAATTCTCCCACGCTGTCAGTGACGTGCATAAGGTGAGCTCATGTCCAATGAACTCAGCTCACCTCCTGCACGTCACTGACAGCGTGGGAGAATTCTCCTGCACTCAGCGCTTCAGCGTGAGAATTCTCCCACGCTGAAGCGCTGAGTGCAGGAGAATTTTCCCACGCTGTCAGTGACGTGCATAAGGTGAGCTCATGTCCAATGAACTCAGCTCACCTCCTGCACGTCACTGACAGCGTGGGAGAATTCTCCTGCACTCAGCGCTTCAGTGTGAGAATTCTCCCACGCTGAAGCGCTGAGTGCAGGAGAATTTTCCCACGCTGTCAGTGACGTGCATGAGGTGAGCCGAGTTCATTGGACATTAACTCGGCTCATCTGGATGCCCTCACAGAGAGACACTGTGGAGCGCAAGCAAGCCTGCGCTTCTCAGTGTCTGCGGGATGACAGGCTGGATGGCAGCGTTCTGCTGCGGTCCAGCCTGTCATCTCGATGTAGCAGAGCTGAAGCTGTCATGGGAACCATGGAAAGGTAAGGATGATGTTGCTTTATTATTTTTCTTTTATTTCAGGAGATCGTTGGCTTCAGCTGGAATGGGCGTGATGGTAAGTGTGGTTTAATTTAGAACAATAAAGAATTGTGTGTTTATTTCAATTAAAGGACTTTTTTCTGGGTGTTGTGTTTTTTTTAAATACTTTACTAGAAATTCATGGTGGTCATGTCTAATATTGGCGTGACCCCATGAATTTCGGGCTTAGGGCCAGCTGATAATGCCAAGCTGGCCCTAACCCCTTTATTACCCAGTGAGCCACCGCATCAGGGCCCTGGATGAGTTGGGTACAGCGCCAGAAGATGGCGCTTCTATGAACGCGCCATTTTCCGGGGTGGCTGCGGACTGCAATTTGCAGCGGGGGTGGCCCAGAAAGCTTGGGCCTCCCTGCGCTGCGGATTCCAGCCCCCAGATGCCTAGTTGTACCTGGCTGGACACAAAAACAGGGCGAAGCCCCACGTCAATTTTCTTTAAATTATTTCATGAAATAATTAAGAAAAAAAGGGCTTCCCTATATTGTTGTGTCCGGCCAGGTACAAATAGGCAGCTGGTGGTTGGGGGCAGCCCGTTCCTGCCTGCTGTACCTGGCTGGACACAAATATAGTGCGAAGCCCCACGTCAATTTTTTTTAAATTATTTCATGAATTTCCTGAAATAATTAAAAAAAATTGAAGTGGGGCTTCGCACTATATTTGTGTCCAGCCAGGTACAGCAGGCAGGAACGGGCTGCCCCCATCCACCAGCTGCCTATTTGTACCTGGCCGGACACAACAATATAGGGAAGCCCTTTTTTTCTTAATTATTTCATGAATTTCATGAAATAATTAAAAAAAATTGAAGTGGGGCTTCGCACTATATTTGTGTCCAGCCAGGTACAGCAGGCAGGAACGGGCTGCCCCCAACCACCAGCTGCCTATTTGTACCTGGCCGGACACAACAATATAGGGAAGGCCTTTTTTTCTTAATTATTTCATGAATTTCATGAAATAATTAAAAAAAAAGTACGTGGGGCTTCGCCCTATTTTTGTGTCCAGCCAGGTACAACTAGGCAGCTGGGGGCTGGAATCTGCAGCGCAGGGAGGCCCAAGCTTTCTGGGCCCCCCCCCCGCTACAAATTGCAGTCCGCAGCCACCCCGGAAAATGGCGCGTTCATAGAAGCGCCATCTTCTGGCGCTGTACCCAACTCATCCAGGGCCCTGGTGCGGTGGCTCACTGGGTAATAAAGGGGTTAGGGCCAGTTTGGTATTATCAGCTGGCCCCAAGCCCAAAATTCATGGGGTCATGCCAGTATTAGACATGACCGCCATGAATTTCTAGTAAAGTATTTAAAAAAAACACAACACTCAGAATAAAGTCCTTTAATTGAAATAAAGACACAATTCTTTATTGTTCTAAATTAAACCATACTTACCATCACACCCATTCCAGCTGAAGCCAACGATCTCCTGCAATAAAAGAAAAATAATAAACCAACCTCATCCTTACCTTTCCATGGTTCCCACGACAGCTTCAGCTCTGCTACATCGAGATGACTGGCTGGACCGCAGCAGAACGCTGCCATCCAGTCTGTCATCCCGCAGACACTGAGAAGCGCAGGCATGCTTGCGCTCCTCACTGTCTCGCTGTGACGGCATCCAGATGAGCCGAGGTCATGTCCAATGAACTCGGCTCACCTCATGCACGTCACTGACAGCGTGGGAAAATTCTCACGCTGAAGTGCTGAGTGCAGGAGAATTCTCCCACGCTGTCAGTGATGTGCATGAGGTGAGCTCATGTCCAATGAACTCAGCTCACCTCCTGCACGTCACTGACAGCGTGGGAAAATTCTCCTGCAATCAGCTCTTCAGCGTGAGAATTTTCCCACGCTGTCAGTGACGTGCATGAGGTGAGCCGAGTTCATTGGACATGAACTCGGCTCATCTGGATGTCATCACAGAGAGACGCTGAGCAGCGCAAGCAAGCCTGCGCTTCTCAGTGTCTGCGGGATGACAGGCTGGATGGCAGCGTTCTGCTGCGGTCCAGCCTGTCATCTCGATGTAGCAGAGCTGAAGCTGTCGTGGGAACCATGGAAAGGTAAGGATGAGGTTGCTTTATTATTTTTCTTTTATTGCAGGAGATCGTTGGCTTCAGCTGGAATGGGCGTGATGGTAAGTATGGTTTAATTTAGAACAATAAAGGATTGTGTCTTTATTTCAATTAAAGGACTTTATTCTGGGTGTTTGTGTTTTTTTTAACTTTGACTATGGGGTTAGTAATGGGGGTGTCTTATAGACGCCTCTCCATTACTAACCTGGGCTTGATGTCAGCTGGCATTATAAGCTGACATCAACCCCAACCCTATTACCCCCTGCCACCGCACCAGGGCAGCGTGGAAGAGCGAGGCTAAGTGCCAGAATTGGCGCATCCTATGAATGCGCCATTTCTGGGGCGGCTGACGGCTGGTGTTTCTAGCCTGGGAGGGGGCCAATATTCATGGTTCCCTTCCTGGGCTATTAATATCAGCCCCCAGCTGTCTGCCTAGCCTTTGCTAGCTATTAAATTAGGGGGGACCCCACGTCATTTTTTTGGGGGGGTCCCCCATTTTAATAGCTAGTAAAGGCTATGTATTCAGCTGGGGGCTGATATTAGTAGCCTGGGAAGCTCCGTGGGTATTACCCCCTTCCCAGGCTTCAAACATCTGCCCCAGCCGTCTGCTTAACCTCCGCTAGAGCCTAAAATTAAGGGGAACCCCACGCCAATTTTTTTAATAATAAATCCTTTATTTTAATACTAAATGACAAGTACAGTAACCAACACTATCACTGTACTTCACATATATGTGACTGACATGTTTCTATCTATCTAATCTATGTGTGATGCTCTATCTTTCTGTTCTAAATTGTCGGGTACCGCTGCTGAATTGCCGGCCGGCTTTTTTAAAGAGACAGTGCATGAAAACACTATTATTTTTTTAAATAAATCCTTTACACTAAATGACAAGTACAGTAAGCAACACTATCACTGTACTTATTATATATGTGACTGACATGTTTCTATCTATCTAATCTATGTGTGAAGCTCTATTCTTTCTGTTCTAAATTGTTGGGTACAGATGCTGAATTGCCGGCCGGCTTTTTTAAAGAGACGGTGCATGAAAACACTAATATTTTTTTTAATAAATCCTTTACACTAAATGACAAGTGCAGTAACCAACACTGTCACTGTGCTTCTTATATGTGTGACTGACATGTTTCTATCTATCTAATCTATGTGTGATGCTCTATTCCTTCTTGTCTAAATTGTCGGGTACCGGTGTATGCCGCTGCTAAATTTGCCGGCCGGCTTTTTTAAAGAGAGTGTCTTCTGAACAGTTTGTCAGCTTTTGGACACCTTTGCAGGTGTTTTCTATGTGTTTCTATGTGTTTTTGTTTGCCTGCCATTGGTTTTAACGGTGTTCGACGGTGTTCTAAGGTGTTCGACGAACAGTTCGACGAACAGTTCCTCGAACATCCCGGTGTTCGACGAACCGAACCGAACCCGAACACTACGGGGGTGGCTCAACACTACCCACAGTCAGCCAGTCGATGAGGTCAGCAGAGGAGGTGGAGGAGGATGTGACTAGCCCATGGGATGGGGATGACTCGGTACCCGGGCCTTTGCCTGGCCTTGGGGATGTCGCGGTGGTCGGCTCCCTGGCCCGTACCCTGGGGTCACTCTTTAAAAGGTTGGATAATTGTTAATTTTATAAGAGTTCGTGACGCCACCTGTGGTATCTGGTGAGAAGCACCAGCGCTGCAGCAGTCCACTGAGGCCGGTGATAAGGCAGCTCGATGGTATAGCTCCCCACAGGTGGAGCTAGGTCTCAGGGCAGCGTATGCAGGGGGAATGCAGGACAGGCGAGACCCAGCTGGGTCAGAGCAAGAACGGGAACGGACACGATAGTCACTTCAGTATCTTTTACTGGTGGAAATTCAGGCACATCCCGGAGCACTGTAGGGTGAAGGGTGCATATCAGGATCCTCCCCAATGAGCGGGTGTAGGGCCTCCTGTTTCTTGCCTCTGCGTAGTAAGTTTCTGACCTGCCTGGAGCTAGGCCTAACTTTGTCTCTGTCCTGCGCTGGCTGACCTTGTGGTAGGGCCTTGTCTTGGAGTTTATGCTCCTAGTATGTGGGGCCCAAGCGTCTCCTGGCTCTGTTACGTATCAGCACCTTAGCGATCCTGGGATTTGTATTTCTCCAGGGATTCCGGCTATGCCTTATTGGGTCATAGAGATCCCGGTAAGCTCGGATCCGGTGTCCGGTAAATGCTTCGGGGTGAGCTGGTTAAGCTCCTCTGGCCCCTATGTACTAACTCTCCACTCGCCTTTGGCCTACTCGGGCCCTCAATAGGCTATACACGCTAACGGCAGCTTGCCGCGCTTCACCGATCTTATGGCGCCCGCACACCTTAAGCTTTAACTGGGCTCCCTGAATCTAGCTAACAGGAGCCTCGTGCTCCACTGCTGAACTATTAACTGAGTTCTCTAGACTAGACTGAGCTACATTGCAGACTGACCTCTCTTAGGCTTCTCTACTGCAGGAACTCTTCAGAGGAACTGAACTGCCTAGCTCCACCTTCCCTATTTATATCCCTAACGGGCTCCCTCTGGTGGTCTGAGGTGGAAGGTGGAGATGTGTGAATGTTTATGGGGGCCTCTTGTGGAGGATTCCATCAATGCACTCTTCTAGGATCTGTGATACCTAGGCGTCACAGATGCTATTGACGACGAAGTTAGGTTGCGCCTTCCTGGACAGAGACGGAGTACTGGAAGCACGTTAACAACTGCATCCTCAACCACAACTCTGCCTCTGACCACAAGTCGTAGTGGCTCTTCAGGTCGCATGGGATCTAAGCCTTGCATAGCCTGGGCATTTTTTCAGATCGATAAGGATGACCCAACTCGGGTTATCTGTAATATTTGTCACCAAAAGCTAAGTAGAGGCCAAAAAATCCATAGTTTGAGTACTTCATATGAAACATAAGTTGCAGTGGGAAGCTCACTGTGCTACAATGCGGCCTAGCGGGCCGGGCCAACCACCGTCTGCCCCATCTTGTCTATCTGCAGCCTCTTCATCCTCTGTGACTGGGAGGACAGCAGTCACACATGTTTTTGGACGCAGACCTGCCACCTCTTTACCCGCAACAGCCAGTGTGATTGGTAGGTCGTCAGTTCATTGGGAAGTGGAAACACCTGCTGGTATTGAGCGCTCTCTGACATCGAGAGCACCACCTTTGGATCAAGGCAACCTAACATGTCTGCCTGCATCTTCCTCACAGACCGGCAGTTTGCCGGGGACACCCTACTCAACCACGTCTAAGCACAACAGCTAGCCCTCGGTCCCTCAGATGTGGAAAAGTAAAAGACCATTTCCTCCTAGCCATGACAAAGCTAAGAGGTTGAATTTCACCATCTGCAAGCTGTTGGCTACAGAAATGCTGCCTTTCTGCCTGGAGGACACAGAGGATTTTCGAGACCTTATGTCCGTCGCAGTGCCCCAGTACCAGATGCCCAGTCGGCACTACTTCTCAAAGAAAGGTGTGCCTGCGCTCCACCAGCATGTCGCACACACAACATCACCGCTTCTTTGAGAAACTCTGTGTGTGACAGGGTGCATTTCACCACAGACACTTGAACGAGTAGGCATGGACAGGGGCGTTACATGTCGCTGACTGGGCACTGGGTAACTATGGTGACAGCAGGACAAGGGGCTGCTGTCCAAGTCTTGCCGTCCCCACGAGTTGTGCGTCAATCCTCTTTATCTCGAAGTTCCTCCACTGCTTCTGCCTCCTCAACCTCCTCTCGGTCCTCCACCTGCACCCAAAGCCTGTCTGGTAATCCCACCTGTTTCTAACTGCGCAGAAGGAATCCTGCACACCTCCTTACTATGCTGGCAGCAGGGCTCAACGGCATCAGTGTTTACTTTGAAATGTCTTGGAAATGTGAGTCACACAGTTGAGGAGTTGTGGTCAGCTCTGGAGACCTAGTTTCATAAATGGTTGTCTCCACTGGACCTGCAACCAGGGAAGGCCGTGTGCGACAATGCTGCAAGCCTGGGTGCGGCCCTTCGCCGGGGCAATGTCACACACATGCCTTGTATGGCTCACATGTTGAACCTGGCATTCCAGCAATTTTTAGCCCACTATCCCGGACTAGATGGTCTTCTGCAGAGGGCACGGTCGCTGTGTGCTCACTTCCGCCATTCGCATCCTGCAGCTCAACGACTTACATCTCTACAGAAGTCGTTGGACCTGCCAGTTCAAAAATGAAATGCGAAGTGCCACATGGTGGAAATCTACTCTGCACATGTTGCAGCGACTGTGGCAGCACCGCCAAGCCCTGGTGCAATACGTTCTGACGTATAGCCTGGGCCAACGAGATCCAGAGGTGGGGCAAATCACGCTGCAGGAGTGGTCTCAGATCAGGGACCTATGAAGTTGACACGCCCCCTGGGCCGTGAGGTACCCGGAGCCGGGCCGGTAGACGCTGGGGATTGTAGTCACTGTGGCTTTGACCCGGTCCGTGACCCAGGGCGGTCAATCCAAGGGTAATTTGTATATATGGGTTTTATAATGTCCGACTATGCCACCTGTGGAGTGCGGCCAAAGGGGCCGCCGCGGCGGAACAGTCCTCTGAAGCTGGTGGTTTTGCAGCAATGCAAGAGCAAATGTTGTTCCTATCTTCAAAAAGGGGAAGAAGGTGGACACAGGGAACTATAGGCCGGTGAGTCTGACTTCTATACCAGGAAAGATCTTTGAACAAATTATTAAACAACATGTATGTAAGTACATGGATAAGAATGAAGTGATTAACCAGAGTCAGCATGTGTTTTTAACTAACAAGTCATGTCAGACCAGCTTAATTTCCTTCTATGACAGAATCACTGACTGGGTGGATCAGGGAAATGCTGTAGATATAGTATATCTTGACTTCAGCAAAGCATTTGACAAAGTATCTCACACCATCCTTATTGAAAAAATGACCAAGTATGCAATGGACCAGGCAACTGTTAGGTGGATTCATAACTGGCTTAGTGATCGGACTCAAAGGGTGGTTGTAAATGGCTTCACATCCAGCTGGATGAATGTCTCAAGTGGGGTACCACAGGGCTCTGTCCTGGGACCTGTATTGTTCAACATCTTTATCAATGATTTAGATGAAGGAATTGAGGGTAAACTGATTACATTTGCTGATGACACAAAGCTAGGAGGGATAGCTAATACTAGAGAAGAGAGAGAGAGGATTCAAAAAGACCTAAATAAACTGGAGCAGTGGGCAGCAACCAACAGAATGGTTTTTAACAGGGAAAAATGCAAAGTACTACATCTGGGCAATAAAAATGAAAAAAGCATATACAGAATGGGAGGAATAGAGCTAAGCAACAGTACATGTGAAAAAGACTTAGGTATACTAATAGATCATAGACTGAACATGAGTCAACAGTGTGATGCAGCAGCAAAAAAGGCAAATACAATTCTGGGATGTATTAACAGAAGCATACAGTCTAGATCACGTGAAGTCATTATCGGTCTTTACTCCTCTTTGGTCAGACCTCATCTGGAATACTGTGTACAGTTTTGGGCACCACATTTTAAAAAAGACATAGACAAACTGGAGCAAGTTCAGAGAAGAGCGACCAGAATGGTGACTGGTCTGCAAACCATGTCCTATGAGGAACGGTTGCAGGATTTGGGAATGTTTAGCTTGCAAAAAAGAAGACTGAGAGGAGACTTAATAGCTGTCTTCAAATATGTCAAGGGCTGTCACATTGTAGAAGGATCATCTTTATTCTCATTTGCACAAGGAAAGACTAGAAGCAATGGGATGAAACTAAATGGGAGGAGACACAGATTAGATATTAGAAAAAACTTTTTGACAGTTAGGGTGATTAATGAGTGGAACAGGCTTCCACGAGAGGTGGTGAGTTCCCCTTCAATGGACGTCTTCAAACAGAGGCTGGACAGACATGTCTGAGATGATCTAGTGAATCCTGCTTTGAGCAGGGGGTTGGACCAGATGACCCAGGAGGTCCCTTCCAACTCTACCATTCTATGATTCTATGATTCTATTACTCCCCACAGGAAGAGTGTAGCTTCAGGGCAGTGCGGGTGGATGATGGTGGTAGTAGTGCAGGGAGTCAGTAATGAACACAGAGTCCGTGTGATGCAGTCCCAAGATCTTTACTCACAGTTGTTGCAGACCAGATTACAGGTACCAGAGCAATCGCAACCGTCGTGCTGTGCGTACTCAGTGAGGGGCTCAGTCCACCCCCAGATAGCTCTGGAGTACTTAGCAGGACCCCCTTCTGTGTGTCCTTTCTCTGGCCTTCTCCCTGCACCTCACACCCAGTGACACTTCTATCCGATATCCTCGGGCCTTGGCGGGCGACGTGTGTTCCGTCCCCTGGGTCCTATGTGGCTACCTTCTTAGTGAGACTGGTGTGGACTTTGGTCTGCAGTACATGAAATGCTGCAGCCTCCGGTTTCTAGTTGAGCCTTGCTGTTTCTCCGCTAGTTGAGGGACCGGTTCCCCTTATCTGGCCTGACCCCTCTACCTCCTGGTAGCAGCGGGAGTACGGGTGGCCTTCTGCACGGCCCGTAGCCGTAGGCTCATTTCGGTTCCTGGAGCCTTCCTGCTCCCACTACTCTCTTCTCTCCTTCAGTCCTGGGCCTCCCAGGCTATGCCCGCCTCCAGAGCAGAGCTCATGCAGAGCCTCTGCTCCTGTCACTTTTCCTCCTCTGACTGGCTTGCTCTTTCTAAGATGGCTTCCTATTTATACTCTCCCTGTCATGTGCTCCCCTAAGCTGCTCCCCTAAGCACCCACTACATAGGACCCTCCCGCCAGCTACGGACCTGGGACTGTGCACTCCCTTAGGAGCAATCTCGCCCTACCCCCACTGCGGGTATGTGTTGGATGCAGGTGTTAGGGTCCCGAGCCATATGCCTTCCTTACCTGAGGGTGAGATACCACACCTCTGGGTGAGATGCAGTAACTCTGTGGCGAATGAACCCTCAGGGGCGCCACACACACTTCTGCACAGTTTTGAAATGGCGACGAAGATGTTTAGTGCTGACGACGATGCCATTATCAGCATGACTATTCCGATGATTTACATGCTGGAGCTCACATTAAACAGAATTCAGAGTCAGGTGGTGGGACAAGAGGAGGTGGAGGAAGTAGAGGAGGAATCGTATGCGGAAGGGATAACATCTCCACGGTCCAGACGGTCGGCAGCACCAAGGCGGCAGACATGGGAGGGAGGGGGAGAGGGATTAAGCAGGGCGCATGGTAGCAGCCAAACTGTTGAGGAAGGTGCAGGAGCTGAGGAAGAAGTGGAGGACGAACTGGCGATGGGCATGGAAGACTCATCAGATGAGGGAGACCTTGATCACATTTCTGTTGTGCGAGGTTGGGGGGAGAGGGCAGAGGAAGGAAGCATGATTCTTACCTCGCTACCAACACAACAAGGACTTGGTCCTCCTGGATGCGCAAGACACATGAGTGCCTTCTTGCTTCACTACCTGCAACATGACCCTCGGATTGTCAGAATTTGAAGTAATCCCGACTACTGGGTTGCCACACTCTTAGATCCCCGGTACAAAAGTAAATTTGCCAAAATAATTCCAGCCATAAAAAGGGATTTATGCATGCAGGAGTATCTGCAGACGCTATTGCAGAATCTTACATGTGCTTTTCCACAAAACACCAGTGGTGCACGTAGTGAATCTCACAGTTCTAACTTGCCAACCGTGGAACTGTCGAGTCTTCATCACTCAAACCGTAACAGTAACACAATATCTGCTGGTAACAGCATTTTTGTGGAATCGTTTCACCACTTTTTTAGACCATCCTTTGCAAGGCCACAGGAGACAAGAAGTCTGACACATAGTCAATGCCTAGAGAGGATGGTACAGGAGTATCTTCAAGTGAACATCGAAGCCATGACTGTGTCACTGGACCCTTGCTCATTTTGGGATTCCAATCTGGAAAAATGGCCGGAGCTCGCCATTCACGCCTTGGAGATCTTGTCATGCCCTGCAGCCAGCGTTCTCTTTGAACGTGTGTTCAGCGCTGCTGGTGGTGTGCTGACAGATAAGCGCACGCGGCTGTCCACTGAGAATTTAGACAGACTCACGTTCATAAAGATGACCAAATCATGGATTCGCAAGGACTTTTCTACCCCTGTGTCATCCTGGGGAGTCTAAAAGCTTGAGGATTTGGTAAAATCACCTCACCAACCGTTTTAAGCAATTGTGGGGCAATTGATGCCACTTAACCCTAGAACGCATGACCTTAAAAATCTACACTTTCACATAACTGGGGCCTTTTAGGCCCGTGTGCAAATATCATGGAATAACTCAAACTCAAATGACAAACAACTATATACATGAAGAATACCTAGAGTTTCAAAATTCTAACTAATGTAATCTTGCAGAAAATAGAAAACAATTAACAGGGCAGGCCTGCGAGGCCCCAGGTAAGCGTTCTAGGGTTAAGTGGTGTCTGTGCCACAATTTTGGGAAAAAATGGAGACTCTTTTTGGAGTCCCCTTGCTGTGTCTTGCGTGACGTTGGCATCGTCAATTCGAGGTGGGTTGGGTCGCCCCCCCCCCCTTTTTAACTGTAAGAAACTACATACACTGTGGCTTGGGGTAACACAGATGGTTGAGTCTGAAGAGCAGTTTACTCAGAGGTCTGCTCCAAAGCTTCAGTGTCTGCTAGTCAGCGTAGAATTTTTAACTGCATCTAGCCTAGGCAATACTTTGGGCGTAGTAGCCCAGCTGCGAAGCAAGCTGCACCGCCTGTGTATCTATTAAGAATTTTTAAATGCATCTAGCCTAGGCAGACTGTGGGGACCGCAAACCAAACCCAGACGCTCAGCCCCCCTACCGCCCCCCTTTCCTTGGCATTACAATAATGTAACTATTACAACTGGATGGGTGAGGATCGGTCACAGCTTTATTAACTCTTTATACTCATTCAATTAGAAAGGCATTTTATTTCTAAAATAATTCAGCTTGTTGCAGCATGCCCTGGGTCTCCACTCCGGCAAGTTGGCCAACAAGTGTAACTCTCCAACATGTCCTTTCTATTTCCAGGCCACGGAGGATCCTGCGTACTCGTATGCAGGACTCTGACCCCCATCATGTCCAGTCCAATATCCATTAAGTGAACACCATCGGGCCGTATAAAGCCTGCTTTATCTCCTTCCAGTTGTCGGTGTTGTATCACTACACCGCATCTGTCTCTTCTAAATTTTGCCATCCGAATATTTATTACCCGCCTTGTCCGTTCGATGGCCGTGATGTCTCGCGCACCTTGCCATACCGCTATCGGCACTATCTCTGACCATACTATAGTTAGTTTTGTGAAAAATTCTCTGAAGCGCTCAGTGTCTAGTTTCGTTATTGCCATTAGTTATGCGCTCTTGTGATGACCTAGGTCGTTTCACCCGGCCTGCAAAACTAAGATGACCGGACCTCTTGCCTCTCTCCCTACCTTGATTACCTCCATTAGTACCTGTGGCCATAGCTGGCCTCTAATACCTCTCCAGTTGAAATATGTGTTATGAAACTCTAATTTCCTCCCGTCTGGGTGGACTTTCGCCCTTTTTTCTGCCCAACATATATACGAGTGGCCTATCACCCACACTGTTGGCTTAGCATCACCTGTAAAAGAAACAAACCACGTTAGGATAACAAGTCCGGTATTATGTATCTCACCAAACACGTGGATCGCCATCTCCCTATCCTCTGAACTTCCATTTCTGACAGTCCTGCTCTTGCTGCTTCCGTGGCCGCGCCTATGCGGAATGAGTGTGTCCCGTAATCTTTGGGGTGGTTCCCTGCCGATGTTATGCATTTATTAAATATAGCTTCGAACTGGTATCTTGATAATGCCGTTCCATCAATGTGTGACAGGAAAAAATTACTTTGTGATCTGATGGTTATATATGTTCTTACTATTGTTACCCGACTCAGTGTACCGTTTGTGGGTTGTAGAAGTACCCAAGCGCCCCTGCCCGCTGGAACCGTTTTCGATGATAGTAGACGTATTGCATTATTGGCTATGACTACATCCTGGTGTAATAAGCCTCCACTGGTGGTAATTTTGGATTGAGGGACTAATTCGCTTATGCATAGCGCCCTGAAGAAGGCGATCGCAAATGCAGTAGACAGTAGTGTTGCTTCAAATTGTCAGTGTCATGTTAATGGTGTTAGGGATATGATGTGAGAAATCAGTTTTAGTGACACGTGACTGGACGTCTACACTCCTGACTTTGCTGACCCCTTTTCCACCCTTTTATGGATTGTCTGATGATGAATCTCTTTGTCACATCTCCCCAATTCAGTAGTTGGAAGTGAAATGCTACTCCGGTCAGACACCGCTGCGCTGACGCCCCTGATATGCCCCTCATCATTAGCTGGTGGAGAAATTCTATGGTGACTTGCAATCTGGCTTGTTCACATTGGTCAACCCATCTGCCTGCTACTAGTCGTGTCCACTCTTCCCATGCCTTACCATATGCTTGACACGTCGACGGGGCAACTGACGCTCTGATTAATGGCATCAACTATTCGCCACTAGATCCCATAGGGAGGCTGGGCAACTGTTGCCCGATGGGTGGGCGTTGGGGAAGAGCTCTGTGAAAATCTGTCAACTGAATTGTGATAAAGCATTAGCAGAAGCTTTCGACCCCTCAGCATCGTGGCTAGCGCGGACACTAACATTGTGTTTTAGGCACAGGAATGCTAGCCGGCGTAGTAGGCCTAGCACTGGGAGAGACGATGATGCCATGTTATTAATGCAGTGTGCTAGGCTGGTGTTTTTTGCTATGAAGCGTAGATTTTTGTTAGCCAGGAGCGCGCCCCATATTTCTATTGCTACCACTATTGGGAAGAAAAATTATTTTCCGGGCTAGATGCAGCTAAAAATTATTATTAATTTCAAAGCTGGTGGAGCTTGGTATAGATGGCCTAATAAAATGAGTACCACACACTGCTACTATGCCCAAAATTATTTTCCAGGCAAGATGCACCTAAAAATTATTAGTAATTTGAAAGCTGGTGGAGATTAGTATAGATGGCCTAATAGAATGAGTACTACACACTGCTAATATGCCCAAAATTATTTTACAGGCAAGATGCAGCTAAAAATTATTATTAATTTCAAAGCTGGTGGAGCTTGGTATAGATGGCCTAATACAATGAGTACCACACACTGCTACAAGCCCAAATATTTTTTCAGAGCTAGATGCAGATAAAAATTATTTTGAATTTGCAACCTGGTGGAGGTTAGTATAGATGGACTAATAGAGCAAGTCCCACAAACTGCTACAAGCCTAAATATTTTTTCAGAGCTAGATGCAGATAAATATTATTTTGAATTTGCAACCTGGTGGAGGTTAGTATAGATGGACTAATAGAACAAGTCCCACACACTGCTACAAGCCTAAATATTTTTTCAGAGCTAGATGCAGATAAAAATTATTTTGAATTTGCAACCTGGTGGAGGTTAGTATAGATGGACTAATAGAACAAGTCCCACACACAGCTCCAAGCCCAAGCCCAAATATTTTTTCAGAGCTAGATGCAGATAAAAATTATTTTGATTTTGCAACCTGGTGGAGGTTAGTATAGATGGACTAATAGAACAAGTCCAACACACTGCTACAAGCCTAAATATTTTTTCAGAGCTAGATGCAGATAAAAATTATTTTGAATTTGCAACCTGGTGGATGTTAGTATAGATGGACTAATAGAACAAGTCCCACACACTGCTACAAGCCCAAGTCCATATATTTTTTCAGAGCTAGATGCAGATAAAAATTATTTTGAATTTGCAACCTGGTGGAGGTTAGTATAGATGGACTAATAGAACAAGTCCCACACACTGCTACAAGCCTAAATATTTTTTCAGAGCTAGATGCAGATAAAAATTATTTTGAATTTGCAACCTGTGGAGGTTAGTATAGATGGACTAATAGAACAAGTCCCACACACTGCTACAAGCCAAAATATTTTTTCATAGCTAGATGCAGATAAAAATTATTTTGAATTTGCAACCTGGTGGTGGTTAGTATAGATGGACTAATAGAATGATGCTATGCCCAAAAGGTTTTACTTCACTAGGTGCACTAAAAAAATTCGTATTCTATACACAGGTGGTGTAGCTTGCAACACAGATAGGCTACTCCACTGACTAACACACACTGCAAGAGGCCAAAAAGGATTTAGCCAAATGTTGTGAAAAAACCTTGCACAGCACTAAAACAGACATGCCTGGCAAAAAGTGATAGGAACTGATGTAACCCAGCCCTCAAAAGGACTGCAATTACAATTAGTCTTTACTCCCAACCTATCTATTTAAGAGCACAGACCTGCCTGATAAAAGTCATAGGAAATGATGTAACCTAGTCCTTAAAAGGACTGCAATCACAACTATTCCCTACTCCCAAGCTATCTGTAGATTTGTGCGAAAATTGCCTTGAAATTAACAAAGTATAGCGCACACAGCAACAGTGGTGCCGTCTAACACGCAGCTGCAGCAGTGAAAAAATGGTGGCGACGGGGAAAATGGCTGGGTCTTATAGGGCAAGGACATGTGACATACACTGCCAATGACACATGCCCTTGCTTGTGTGAAAAAAAGCATTTTGCTCCGTGTGTGCGCTGCTGATAGGCTGACAAATTGCACCTCCCCACTGTAAATGCGGGAAAGAGAAAAAAAAATGGACATCTTCATTATTTATGCAGAGATCCATCCCCTGCCCCTCCCCCCGCCCCGCTGTACACTCAAACTGTGTATTAACATTAATTTTCAGCATTATTGAGAAAAAATCCAGTTATGATTTTGGTGCACGAACAGTTATCGAACATAACCTCGAACAGCCGAATTTTTTTCAAATTGTTTGTGTTCTCCGAACAGCTCGAACACCGCCCAAAACAGCTCGAATTTGAGATTGGTGAACAGTTCGAGTCGAACACCGCTCATCTCTATACTGTGTTATGCAAATAATATTTTCTTAGATTTTCCCAAATTACCTATATGAATTGCAGTCATTGTAATTTTCCAGTCAAATAACTATTAGAGTACAATTGAAAGGTTTTTGTACAAATTGCCTATGATAACAGCATATTTTTAAAAAAATAAAAAACTCAAACTGCACTCAAAATGCATGCTCCAAATTATTATGCACAGCAGAGTTTTCAACCTTTTCATTTTAATAAAGAACAAAAAAAATGGTCATTTTTGAAATTATAAGCATTAGCAGGTTATTACAAACTGAAATCAAACAGTTTTCAACTCAAAACTTTATTCTAGGTGATGTTACATTTGCACATAGGACCCCTTGTTCGAAAGGAGCTTCTGAACTCTCTCGTCCATTGAATTTGTCAGGTTTTGGATGGTTTCTGCTTTAATTGTTTTGCATGAGGACAGAATACTCTCCCAGAGCTGTTGCTTAGATGTGAACTGCCTCCCGCCATCATAGACACTTTTGATGATGCTCCAGAGGTTCTCAATGGGGTTGAGGTCAGGGGAGCATGGGTGCCACACCATAAGTGTGTGCGCTATACTTTCAGTGTTAATTTCAAGGCAATTTTCGCACAAATTTACAGATAGCTTGGGAGTATGGAATAGTTGTGATTGCAGTCCTTTTAAGGACTAGGTTACATCATTTCCTACGATTTTTATCAGGCAGGTCTGTGCTCTTAAATAGATAGGTTGGGAGTAAAGACTAATTGTAATTGCAGTCCATTTGAGGCCTAGATTACATCAGTTCCTATCAATTTTTGCCAGGCATGTCTGTGCCAGTGCTGTGCAAGTTTTTTTCACAGCATTTGGCTAAATCTAGCAAAGCAAATCCTTTCTGGCCTCTTGCAGTGTCTGTTAGTCAGTGGAGTAGCCTATCTGTGTTGCAAGCTACACCACCTGTGTATAGAATACAATTTTTTTACTGCACCTAGTGAAGTAAAACCTTTTGGGCATAGCATCACTCTATTAGTCCATCTATACTAACCTCCACCAGGTTGCAAATTCAAAATAATTTTTATCTGCATCTAGCTCTGAAAAAATATTTTGGCTTGTAGCAGTCTGTGGGACTTGTTATATTAGTCCATCTATACTAACCTTCACCAGGTTGCAAATTCAATATAATTTTTATCTGCATCTAGCTCTGAAAAAATATTTGGGCTTCAGCTTGTAGCAGTGTGTGGGACTTGTTCTATTAGTCCATCTATACTAACCTCCACCAGGTTGCAAATTCAATATAATTTTTATCTGCATCTAGCTCTGAAAAAATATTTGTGCTTCGGCTTGTAGCAGTGTGTGGGACTTGTTCTACTAGTCCATCTATACTAACCTCCACCAGGTTGCAAATTCAATATAATTTTTATCTGCATCTAGCTCTGAAAAAATATTTTGGCTTGTAGCAGTGTGTGGGACTTGTTCTATTAGTCCATCTATACTAACCTCCACCAGGTTGCAAATTCAATATAATTTTTATCTGCATCTAGCTCTGAAAAATATTTGGGCTTCGGCTGGTAGCAGTGTGTGGGACTTGTTCTATTAGTCCATCAATACTAACCTCCACCAGGTTGCAAATTCAATATAATTTTTATCTGCATCTAGCTCTGAAAAAATATTTGGGCTTCGGCTTGTATCAGTGTGTGGGACTTGTTCTATTAGTTCATCTATACTAACCTCCACCAGGTTGCAAATTCAAAATAATTTTTATCTGCATCTAGCTCTGAAAAAATATTTGGGCTTCGGCTTGTAGCAGTGTGTGGGACTTGTTCTACTAGTCCATCTATACTAACCTCCACCAGGTTGCAAATTCAATATAATTTTTATCTGCATCTAGCTCTGAAAAAATATTTTGGCTTGTAGCAGTGTGTGGGACTTGTTCTATTAGTCCATCTATACTAACCTCCACCAGGTTGCAAATTCAATATAATTTTTATCTGCATCTAGCTCTGAAAAAATATTTGGGCTTGGGCTTGTAGCAGTGTGTGGGACTTGTTCTATTAGTCCATCTATACTAACCTCCAGCAGGTTGCAAATTCAAAATAATTTTTATCTGCATCTAGCTCTGAAAAAATATTTGGGCTTCGGCTTGTAGCAGTGTATGGGACTTGTTCTATTAGTCCATCTATACTAACCTCCACCAGGTTGCAAATTCAATATAATTTTTATCTGCATCTAGCTCTGAAAAAATATTTGGGCTTCGGCTTGTAGCAGTGTGTGGGACTTGTTCTATTAGTCCATCTATACTAACCTCCACCAGGTTACAAATTCAATATAATTTTTATCTGCATCTAGCTCTGAAAAAATATTTCGGCTTGTAGCAGTGTGTGGGGCTTGTTCTATTAGTCCATCTATACTAGCCTCCACCAGGTTGGAAATTCAATATAATTTTTATCTGCATCTAGCTCTGAAAAAATATTTGGGCTTCAGCTTGTAGCAGTGTGTGGGACTTGTTCTATTAGTCCATCTATACTAACCTCCACCAGTTTGCAAATTCAATATAATTTTTACCTGCATCTAGCTCTGAAAAAATATTTGGGCTTCGGCTTGTAGCAGTGTGTGGGACTTGTTCTATCAGTCCATCTATACTAACCTCCACCAGGTTGAAAATTCAAAATTATTTTTACCTGCATCTAGCCTGGAAAATAATTTTGGGCTTAGTAGCAGTGTGTGGTACTCATTGTATTAGGCCATCTATACCAAGCTCCACCAGCTTTGAAATTAATAATAATTTTTAGCTGCATCTAGCCTGGAAAAAATTTTTTCTTCCCCATTGTGGTAGCAACAGAAATATGGGGAGCGCTCCTGGCTAACAAAAATATACGCTTCATAGCAAAAAAACACCAGCCTAGCGCACTGCATTAATAAGATGGCATCATCGTCTCTCCCGTCTACGCCGGCTAGAATTCCTGTTCCTAAAACACAATGCATGGGTCCGCGCTAGCCACGATGCTGAGGGGTCTAAAACTTCTGCTAACGCTTTATCACAATTCAATTGGCAGATTTTCACAGAGCTCCTCCCCAACGCCCACCCATCGGGCAACAGTTGTCCACCCTCCCTATGGGATCTAGTGGCGAATATTTGATGCCATTGGCACTTGGGTACTTCTACAACCCACAAACGGTACATTGAGTCGGGTAACGGTAGTAAAAACATATATAACCATCAGATCACAAAGTAATTTCTTCCTATCACACATTGATGGAACGCCATTATCAAGATATCAGTTCCAAGCTATATTTAATAAATGCATAACATCGGCAGGGAACCACCCCAAAGATTACGGGACACACTCATTCCGCATAGGCGCGGCCACAGAAGCAGCAAGAGCAGGACTGTCAGAAACAGAAGTTCAGAGGATAGGGAGATGGCGATCCACGTGTTTGGCGAGATACATAAGACCGGACTTGTTATCCTAACGTGGTTTGTTTCTTTTATAGGTGACGCTAAGCCAACAGTGTGGGTGATAGGCCACTCGTATATATATTGGGCAGAAAAAAGGGCGAAAGTCCGCCCAAGCTGGAGGAAATTAGAGTTTCATAACACATATTTCAACTGGAGAGGTATTAGAGGCCTGCTATGGCCACAGGTACTAATGGAGGTAATCAAGGTAGGGAGAGAGGCAAGAGGTCCGGTCATATTAGTTATACAGGCCTGGGGAAACGACCTAGGTCATTACAAGAGCGCATAACTAATGGCAATAATGAAACTAGACACTGAGCACTTCAGAGAATTTTTCACAAAACTAACTATAGTATGGTCAGAGATTGTGCCGATAGCGGTATGGCAAGGTGCGCGAGACATCACGGCCATCGAATGGACAAGGCGGGTAATAAATATTCGGATGGCAAAATTTAGAAGAGACAGAGGCGGTGTAGTGATATGACACCGACAACTGGAAGGAGATAAAGCAGGCCTCATACGGCCCGACGGTGTTCACTTAATGGATATTGGACTGGACATATTCCTGTCAGGACTCCAGGACGGAGTGGAACAAGCGTTAAGAGTGATGGATATGGGTCAGAGTCCTGCATACGAGTATGCAGGATTCTGCGTGGCCTGGAAATAGAAAGGACATGTTGGAGAGTTACACTTGTTTGCCAACTTGCCGGTGTGGAGACCCAGGGCATGCTGCAACAAGCTGAATTATTTTAGAAATAAAATGCCTTTCTAATGGGATGAGTATAAAAAGTTAATAAAGCTGTGACCGATCCTCACCCATCCATTTGTAAGAGTTATATTATTGTATTGTCAAGGAAAGGGGGGCAGTAGGGGGGCTGAGCGTCTGGGTTTGGTTGGGGGTCCCCACAGTCTGCCTAGGCTAGATGCATTTAAAAATTCTAATTAGATACACAGGTGGTGCAGCTTGCTTCGCAGCTCGGCTATTACGCCCAAAGTATTACCTAGGCTAGATGCAGTTAAAAATTCTACGCTGACTAGCAGACACTGAAGCTTTCGAGCAGACCTCTGAGTAAACAGCTCTTCAGACTCAACCATCTGTGTTACCCCAAGCCATTGTGTATGTAGTTTCTTGCAGTTAAAAGGGGGGGGCGACCCAACCCACCTGGAATTGACGATGCCAACGTCACGTAAAACACAGCAAGGGGACTCCTAAAAGAGTCTCCATTTTTTCCAAAAATTGTGGCACAGACACCACTTAAGTGGCATCAATTGCCCCAGAGTTGCTTAAAACGTTTGGTGAGGTGATTTTACCAAATCCTCAAGCTTTTAGTCTCCCCAGGATGACACAGGGGTAGAAAAGTCCTTGCGGATCCATGATTTGTTCATCTTTATGAACGTGAGTCTGTCTACATTCTCAGTGGACAGACGCGTGCGCTTATCTGTCAGCACACCACCAGCATCGCTGAACACACGTTCAGAGAGAACGCTGGCTGCAGGGCATGACAAGATCTCCAAGGCGTGAGTGGCGAGCTCCGGCCATTTTTCCAGATTGGAAGCCCAAAATGAGCAAGGGTCCAGTGACACAGCCATAGCTTCGATGTTCACTTGGAGATACTCCTGTATCATCCTCTCTAGGCGTTGACTATGTGTCAGACTTCTTGTCTCCTGTGGCCTTGCAAAGGATGGTCTAAAAAAGTGGTGAAACGATTCCACAAAATTGCTGTTACCAGCAGATACTGTGTTACTGTTACGGTTTGAGTGAAGACTCGACAGTCCCACGGTTTGCAAGTTAGAACTGTGAGATTCACTACGTGCACCACTGGTGTTTTGTGGAAAAGCACATGTAAGATTCTGCAACAGCCTCTGCTGATACTCCTGCATGCGTGAGTCCCTTTCTATGGCAGGAATTATTTCAGCAAATTTACTTTTGTACCGAGGATCTAAGAGTGTGGAAACCCAGTATTCGGGATTACTTCGAATTCTGACAATCCGAGGGTCATGTTGCAGGTAGTGCAGCAAGAAGGCACTCATGCGTCTTGCGCATCCAGGAGGACCAAGTCCCTGTTGTGTTGGTAGCGAGGTAAGAATCATACTTCCTTCCTCTGCCCTCTCCCCCCAACCTCGCACAACAGAAATGTGATCAAGGTCTCCCTCTTCTGATGAGTCTTACATGCCCATCGCCAGTTTGTCCTCCACTTCTTCCTCGGCTCCTGCACCTTCCTCAACAGTTTGGCTGCTACCATGCGCCCTGGTTAATCCCTCTCCCCCACCCTCCCATGCCTGCTGCCTTGATGCTGCCGACCGTCTGGACCTTGGAGATGTTATCCCTTCCGCATACGACTCCTCCTCTACTTCCTCCACCTCCTCTTGTCCCACCACCTGACTCTGAATTCTGTTTAACGTGTGCTCCAGCATGTAAATCACAAGAATTGTCATGCTGATAATGACATTGTCGTCAGCACTAAACATCTTCGTCGCCATTTCAAAACTGTGCAGAAGGGTGTGTGGCGCCCCTGAGGGTTCAGTCGCCACAGAGGTACTGCATCTGTCCCAGAGGTGTGGTATCTCACCCTCAGGTAAGGAAGGAGTATGGCTCGGGACCCTAACACCTGCATCCAACACATGGGGATAGGGCGAGATTGCTCCTAAGGGAGAGCACAGTCCCAGGTCCCTAACAGGTGGGAGGGTCATATGTAGAGGGTGTGGGTGGAGAAAGCAGCTTAGGGGAGCACATGACAGGGAGAGTATAAATAGGAAGCCATCTTAGAAAGAGCAAGCCAGTCAGAGGAGGAGAAGTGACAGGAGCAGAGGCTCTGCATGAGCTCTACTCCGGAGGCGGGCCTAGCCTGGGAGGCCCAGGACTGAAGGCGAGAAGAGAGGAGTGGGAGCAGGAAGGCTCCAGGAACTGAAGGGACCCTAGGGGTAAGGGCTGTGCAGAAGGCCACCCGTACTCCCGCTGCTACCAGGAGGTAGAGGGGTCAGGCCAGATAAGGGGAACCGGTCCCTCAACTAGCGGAGAAACAGCAAGGCTCAACTAGAAACCGGAGGCTGCAGCATTTCATGTACTGCAGGCCAAAGTCCACACCAGTCTCACTAAGAAGGTAGCCACATAGGACCCAGGGGACGGAACACACGTCGCCCGCCAAGGCCCGAGGATACCGGATAGAAGTGTCACTGGGTGTGAGGTGCAGGGAGAAGGCCAGAGAAAGGACACACAGAAGGGGGTCCTGCTAAGTACTTTAGAGCTATCTGGGGGTGGACTGAGCCCCTCACTGAGTACGCACAGCACGACAGGGGAGATTGCTCTGGTACCTGTAATCTGGACTGCAACAACTGTGAGTAAAGATCTTGGGACTGCATTACACGGACTCTTTGTTCATTACTGACTCCCTGCACTACAACCACCATCATCCACCCACACTGCCCTAAAGCTACACTCTTCCTGTGGGGAGTAATAATACCATTGCTGCAAAACCACCAGCTTCAGAGGACTGTTCCGCTGTGGCGGCCCCTTTGGCCGCATTCCACAGGTGGCGTAGTCGGAAATTATAAAACCCATATATACAAATTACCCTTGGATTGACCGCCCTGGGTCACGGACCGGGTCGCCGCCACAGTGACTACAACCCCCAGCGTCTACCGGCCCGGCTCCGAGTACCCCACGGCCCAGGGGGCGCGTCAACTTCATAGGTCCCTGATCTGAGATCACTCCTGCAGCGTGATTTGCCCCACCTCTGGATCTCGTTGGCCCAGACTATACGTCAGAACATATTGCACCAGGGCTTGTCGGTGCTGCCACAGTCGCTGCAACATGTGCAGAGTTGAATTCCACCGTGTCGGAACATCGCAATTCAGCCGGTGAACTGGCAGGCCCATCGACTTCTGTAGAGATGTAAGTCGTTGAGCTGCGGGATGCAAACGGCGGAAGTGAGCACACAGCGACGGTGCCCTCTGCAGAAGGCCATCTAGTCAGGGATAGTGGGCTAAAAATTGCTGGACAACCTGGTTCAACACGTGAGCCATTCAAGGCACGTGTGTGACATTGCCCCGGCTAAGGGCAGCACCCAGGTTTGCAGCATTGTCGTACACGGCCTTCCCAGTGGAGACAGTCATTCATGAAACTGGGTCTCCAGAGCTGACCACAACTTCTCAGCTGTGTGCCTCACATTTCCCAGACATTTCAAAGTAAACACCGCCTGATGCCGTTGAGCCCTGCTGCCAACATAGTAAGGAGGTGTGCAGGATTCCTTCTGCGCAGTTAGAAAGCGGGTGGCATTACCAGACAGGCTTTGGGTGCAGGTGGAGGACGGAGAGGAGGTTGAGGAGGCAGAAGCAGTGGAGGAACTTCTAGATAAAGAGGATTGACGTACAACTCGTGGGGACAGCAAGACTTTTACAGCAGCCCCTTGTCCTGCTGTTACCATAGTTATCCAGTGCCCAGTCAGCGACATGTAACGCCCCTGTCCATGCCTACTCGCCCAAGTGTCTGTGGTGAAATGCACCCTGTCACACACAGAGTTTCTCAAAGAAGCGGTGATGTTGTGTGTGACATGCTGGTGGAGCGCAGGCACACCTTTCTTTGAGAAGTAGTGCCGACTGGGCATCTGGTACTGGGGCACTGCGACGGACATAAGGTCTCGAAAATCCTCTGTGTCAACCAGGTGGAAAGGCAGCATTTCTGTAGCCAACAGCTTGCAGATGGTGAAATTCAACCTCTTAGCTTTCTCATGGCTAGGAGGAAATGGTCTTTTACTTGTCCACATCTGAGGGACCGAGGGCTGGCTGTTGTGCTTAGATGGGGCTGAGTAGGGTGTCCCCGGCAAACTTGCCGGTCTGTGAGGAAGATGCAGGCGGAAAAGTTAGGTTGCCTTGATCCCGATGTCGGAGAGCGCTCAACACCAGCTGGTGTTTCCACTTCCAAATGAAATGATGACCTGCCAATCACACTGGCTGTTGCGGGTAAAGAGGTGGCAGGTCTGCGTCCAAAAACATGTGTGACTGCTGTCCCCCCAGTCACAGAGGATGAAGAGGCTGCGGATGCACAAGATGGGGCAGACGGTGGTTGGCCCGGCCCGCTAGGCCGCAATGTAGCACAGTGAGCTTCCCACTGCAACTTATGCTTCATATCCATGTTACGGTTCATGCATGAAGTACTCAAACTATGTATTTTTTGGCCTCTACTTAGCTTTTGGTGACAAATATTATAGATAACACGAGTTGGGTCATCCTTATCGATCTGAAAAAATGCCCAAGCTATGCAAGGCTTAGAGGCCATGCGACCTGAAGAGCCACTACGACTTGTGGTCAGAGGCAGAGTTGTGGTTGATAATGCAGTTGTTGACGTGCTTCCAGTACTCCGTCTCTGTCCAGTAAGGCGCAACCTAACCTCGTCATCAATAGCATCTGTGACGCCCAGCTGCGCTTGGTATCACAGATCCTAGAAGAGTGTATTGATGTAATCCTCCACAAGAGGCCCCCATAAACATTCACACATCTCCACCTTCCACCTCAGACCAGCAGAGGGAGCCCGTTAGGGATATAAATAGGGAAGGTGAAGCTAGGCAGTTCAGTTCCTCTGAAGAGTTCCTGCAGTAGAGAAGCCTAAGAGAGGTCAGTCTGCAGTGGAGCTCAGTCTAGTCTAGAGAACTCAGTTAATAGTTCAGCAGTGGAACACGAGGCTCCTGTTAGCTAGATTCAGGGAGCCCAGTTAGAGCTTAAGGTGTGCCGGTGCCATAAGATCGGTGAAGCGCGGCAAGTTGCCGTTAGTGTGTATGGCCTAGTGAGGGCCCGAGTAGGCCAAAGGCGAGTGGAGAGTTAGTACATAGGGGGCAGAGGAGCTTAACCAGCTCACCCTGAAGCATTTACCGGACACCGGATCCGAGCTTACTGGGATCTCTATGACCCAGTAAGGCATAACCGGAATCCCTGGAGAACTACAAGTCCCAGGAACGCTAAGGTGCTGATACGTAACTGAGCCAGGAGACACTTAGGCCCCGCATACTGGGAGCGTGAACTCCAAGACAAGGCTCTACCACAAGATCAGCCAGCGCAGGACAGAGACAAAGTTAGGCCTAGCTCCAGGCAGGTCAGAAACTTACTGCACAGAGGCGAGAAACAGGAGGCCCTACACCCGCTCATTGTGGAGGATCCTGATATGCACCCTTCACCCTACAGTGCTCCGGGATGTGCCTGAATTTCCATCAGTAAAAGGTACTTAAGTGACTACCGTGTCCGTTCCCGTTCTTGCTCTGACCCAGCTGGGTCTCGCCTGTCCTGCATTCCCCCTGCATACGCTTTTCTGAGGCCTAGCTCCACCTGTGGGGAGCTATACCATCGAGCTGCCTTATCAACGGCCTCAGTGGACTACTGCAGCGCTGGTGCTTCTCACCAGATACCACAGGTGGCGTCACGAACTCTTAAAAAATTAACAATTATCCACCCTTTTAAATAGTGACCCCAGGGTACGGGCCCGGGAGCCGACCACCACGACATCCCAAAGGCCAGGCAAAGGCCCGGGTACTGAGTCATCCCCATCCCCTGGGCTAGTCACATCCTCTTCCACCACCTCTGCTGACCTCATCGACTGGCTGACTGTGGGTTGACAGTAAGTGGGATCTCCAACCTCGTCATCATCACCCTGTGTGTTCTCACACCCGTCGTCCTCAGAGCCAACCTCTTCCTGCCCTGACCGAAAAGTCAAGTTGTCGCTCCAAACAGGTATTTGAGTCTCATCATCGTCTTCATCATTGTCTCCACCAACAGGAGCTACAGTTTCTGAACGAGGGTCTACATTATGCTCAGAACCTTCTTCATCTGGTCCTGGATCCGACTCATAAAGATTCTGGGCATCAGTGCAGATCATTTCCTCATCTGGAGCAGACCTCCGTTTCCCAGGCTATAGTATGAGTAAACAGCTGTGCAGACTCAACCATCTGTGCTACCCCATACTCAGACGGGCAGCTGGAGACTTGGGAGCTGTGGGGAAGCAAGTGCGATTGGGGTGACACCTCTGAGGACAGGAGTATTTGTGATGTTGAAGTTGAGGTGGAGGAGAGCCCACTTGAAGGAGCACTTGATATACATTGAAGCACCTGCTGTTTTTGTGCCTCATCTGGAATTTGCAGCGATGGGCGTGTCCGTAAGAAAGGGATGGTATCACATTGTCCACGAAAAGAAGTAGACATCTTAGTTTGGCAGGAAGATGGTCTTTCTTCTGCAGATGTTACTCCCCCCCACCGGGGGCTCGCTCGACCCACCAGCGGACAGGCACCAGTATTGAGAGAGCGGGGCTGGCCGTCAGGGTCCACCGCAGCTCTGGCATAAACCCAGCGACATGGAGGTCGCACGGGCAGGAACGGACTGGCCGTGTCGGCTTCGCACTTTTTTGGTTTTAGAAGGGCATGGCATGCCTATATCTGTGTCTCCCCCTCCTTTTACTCCTCCACCTCTTTTCTTTTTGCATGACTATAAGTACTTGTCACTTTTCCATGTGTTAGTTGTGTCTTCTGAGCAGTTTGTCAGCTTTTGGACACCTTTGATGGTGTTTTCCATGTGTTTCTATGTGTTTTTGTTTGCCTGACATTGGTTTTAACGGTGTTCGAAGGTGTTCGACGAACAGTTCGACGAACAGTTCGGCGAACCTACCGGTGTTCGACGAACCGAACCGAACTCTAACACTACAGGGGTGGCTTAACACTATTCATGATCCCAGGAGCTGGATATAATTACAGAGAATTCAACACAGGCAGGATATACAGGAACTATCAAGAAGGAAAAACAGGAGAATGTCTTCAGTACAACTCTCTAAACAAGTAAGACTATATAAAGATGATGAGTAACACAGAACTGAAATTGACAGTAGATAAACTGAATAGTGAAAATTATCAGTTATGGAAATTCAAAGTAGAGATGTTGTTATCTAAGGATGCTTTATGGGAAGTAATTGTTACAGAAAGACCAGATCAAGATAATCAGACATGGGATAAGAAGAATAGACAAGCGAGAGCCACCATTAGCTTATTAGTGGATGATGCTCAATTAATACATATAAGAAATGAAGAAACAGCTAAAGGAATGTGGGAAAAATTAAGAAAACTGTATGAAAGACTTAGCTTGAATCACAAGTTATTTTTATTAAGAAAGCTTTGCAGTATGAGATTGAGTGCAAATGACAACATGCAGAAGCACATATTCTCAATGATGGAAGTGATATCACAGCTAAGATCTATTGGTGAAGACATTAAAGAAAGTCATGTAGCAGCTATATTATTGTGCAGTCTACCAGATTCGTATACAGCCTTGATAAATGCCCTTGAGACGAGACCAGAAACTGACATTACATTAGATTTTGTGAAAACAAGACTAATAGATGAATATCAGAGAATAAAAGAACAAAGAAATGATTCTTCTATTGAAAATGACAGTGAAAACGCTCTTAAAGCTATGGAATTTAAAAAACCCTATAATAAAGAGACAAGAGAATGCTTCAGATGTAAGAAAAAAAGTCATTTAAAGAAAGACTGTACCATATGGAAAGCAGAACAACAAAAATTACAACAAAAAAAACATACACAGAAAGTAAAAAACACAATTTCCGATTCATGTGAGAATAATTGCATTGGCACATTTAAAGTAACAGACAAGAAATCATCACTTGGTTGGTTTATTGATTCAGGAACAACGAGTCATATGACAAGTGACAAGAATTTCTTTACTAATCTTGATTTAGATAAGAAAGAAGCCATTTATCTTGCAGATGGAAGTAAAATAATCGCAGAAGGTATCGGACATGGTATGCTAAATTGTTCAAACAAGTTCGGACAAGATTCAAAGATACTTGTACAGGATGTGTTGTATGTTCCAAAATTGGAAGGCGGATTATTATCTGTGAAACGTTTAACAGCAAAAGGACTTACAGTAAAATTCAAAGACAATGAGTGTGCAATTATTGCAGGAAACAAGGTGATAACCAAAGTCAAGGCAGATGAACATTTATATCATTTTGAAACACCAAAGGAACAGATGAAGGTATGTACACATGATCACAAAAACTGTATTCACATGTGGCATAGACGTCTAGGACATAGACACCCTGACAGTATAAGGGAACTACAGAGAAAAGAATTGACTAAAGATTTAAAGATATCGGATTGCTCAATTACCATAAGATGTGAATGTATAAAATCCAAAGCCACAAGGATATCTATTCCAAAAGAAAGTGAGATGAAAAGCGAAAGACCACTTGATTTGGTGCATACTGACGTATGTGGACCCATGAAAGTGACTACATCAGGAGGCAATAGATACATGTTGACTTTTATAGATGACTACTCAAGATACACAGTCACATACTTAATTAAAAACAAAAGTGAAGTTTTTGATAAACTTGTAGACTATGTAACAAGATCAAGTAACAAATTTCAAAGGAAGCCAATTGTCATCAGAAGTGATAATGGGGGTGAATTTACAGGTCACAGAATAGAAGACTACTTAAGACAAAATGGAATAGAACACCAGAAAACTGTTCCATACACACCTGAACAAAATGGAGTAGCAGAAAGGAAAAACAGAACTCTAACAGAAATGATAAGATGTATGCTGACGGATTCCAAACTACCAGAGAAATATTGGGGTGAGGCAGCAATGACAGCTACATATCTACAGAACCGACTTTTTTTCCAAAAAACTGATGAAAACTCCATATGAACTGTGGCAAGGTATGAAACCAAGTGTCAATCATTTAAAAGTTTTTGGATGTAAAGTTTTTATATTCATTCCAACAGAAAAACGTTCCAAACTTCAAAACAGATCCATGGAAGGAATATTCGTTGGATATAGTGAAAATTGTAAAGGATATAGAATCCTAGATCCCAAAACAGACAGAGTTACGGTGAGTAACAGTGTGACATTCATTGAAGATTTAAATGAAGACATTGTGATTTCAGTTGAAACAAAAAATGAGAAAAACAATAGTGACATAAATGAAGAAATATCTGATGAGAAAGAAGTAGAAATCAATGAAGAACAAAATACTGAAAGTGAAGAATCACAATTACAAACAGACACAGAACCAAGACGTTCAATGAGAGAACAAAGGAAAACCACCAAAACGTTTTTCATACAAGACAAGCATAAGAAAAATCTATGAGCCTACCTCTTGGGAAGACATATCTAAACTTCCTGAAGAAGAATCTAATAAATGGATAGAAGCAACAGAAGCAGACATTAAATCCATGCATGATTCAAATACATGGACACTAACAGATTTGCCAGAAGGAAGAAAAGCCATAGGATGTAAATGGATTTTTAAAGTAAAATACCAAACAGATGGCACAGCTGAAAGATACCGAGCAAGACTCATAGCTGAAGGGTATTCTCAAAAATATGGAGAAGACTATGATGAGACATTTGCTCCAGTTGTCAAACACACTACAATAAGAACTTTACTTACAGTTGCAGCAATGAAACAGATGGAAATGAGACATCTGGATGTAAAGACAGCTTTTTTGAATGGAGATTTAACAGAAGACATTTACATGGAACAACCTCCAGGATTCAAAGATGAAAGAAATCCAAGCAAAGTTTGCAAACTACAGAAAAGCATATATGGTTTAAAGCAATCAGCTAAAGCGTGGAATGACAAAATCACGGAAGTACTTACAAATGAAAAATTTCAAAGAAGCAAAGCTGATCCATGCTTATACACAAAAAGGCTGATTAATAGATGGATTTATGTACTCATATATGTAGACGACATTTTGATTTGTTTTAAACAAGAAAGGGATAAAGAAAACATTCTAAAAATCCTGAAGCAACATTTCGAAATCAAAGACTTGGGAAATGTGAAACAGTACCTAGGAATACAGGTAGAAAGAGAAGAAGACGGAAGTTTCCTACTGAATCAAAATCACATGATTCAAGACATAACAGAAAAATTTGGACTAAAGGATGCAAAAACAGTAAAGTCTCCAATGGAAACTAATTATCTCAAAGAGATGAACAGTGAAAAAATATGCTACCAAATAATGAAGAATACAGAACAGCAATAGGAAAACTACTGTATCTAGCGACCGTTACAAGACCAGACATCGCAGCAGTAGTAGGAATCCTGAGTAGAAAGGTATCAAAACCAAATAAAGCTGATTGGAATGCCATGAAGAGAGTAATGCGTTATTTGAAAGGAACTAGCAATGTTAAGCTGAAATTACCCACAAGTGATAATTGCATTTTAACAGGATATGTTGATGCAGATTGGGCTGGAGATCCAACTGACAGAAGATCTACCAGTGGACATATTTTTTTTCTCTCGGGTGGACCAATAAGTTGGACAAGTAAGAAACAGTCAATTGTGACACTGTCTTCAACAGAAGCAGAATATGTTGCCGCAGCACATGCGAGTCAAGAAGTACTGTGCTTAAGACAATTGTTGACAGAATTAGGACAACCACAGTTGGAACCAACAAAACTGAAAGAGGACAATCAAGGATGTCTTGTTCTTGATCAAATGGAATGAGTCAATCCAAGAACCAAGCATATTGATGTGAAATATCATTTCTTGAGAGTTCATCAGGAACAAGGAGACTTGAAGTTAGAGTATTGTCCTACTGAAGAAATGACAGCAGACATCTTCACGAAGGCGTTGAATGCTGATAAACATCAGAGACTAATAAAAAAGTTGGGTTTGATTGAATAAGTCCTTACTGTTGAGAAAGGGTGTTGGCATATACAACAGATTAGGACTTATTCTAAGTGAAAGGAGGACTTTATACTAACCAGACAGCAGATGGCGATAGTGTGTAAAGTTATATGCTTGAAGTAATGTGGGGGAGGAAAGCTCTCAATTGTTGGTTGTTCTTACTTCCTGTGTTTTTCTTTTCTTCCTGAATGTGTTATGTCAGCAGCACACGGACTGTGTGACACTGAATTGTATCTCATGTTTAACCAGTATGAAGTAAATACTGTTTACTCAAGATATCTTGCTGATTGAAGCTCTTGTAAGTAGTGTTGAGCGATACCTTCCGATATCGGGAAATATCGGATCGGATTGGATCGGACCGATATCGAAAAAGTATCGGATATCTCCGATTCCGATACCGGAAACCAATGCAAGTCAATGGGACAGAAATATCGGAATGAAAATAAACCCTTTCTTTCCTTGTAGGTTAATTCTACATGAAGGAAAACAACTAAGAATAATGTAGAATGTATTGGGGGAGGTGGGGGAGACAATAAAGGCATAGAGGTTTAGCCCAATCAAATGGAATAGCAGGAATTAATATTTTTTTTAAGACGTTCTGACTTACGGAAATATTGACTATGTTAAGTATTTTTATATTTTGTCAGATATTTATGTTTCACTACTTCCTTGCTCTTCACCTTCTTTTTTACTTCTCCCACACTTTCTCCTTCATCATCCTCAGCATCTTTTTCATCCACTTCTTCTTCACCTTTTTCATCTTCTTCTTCTTCACCTTCTTCATATTATTCTTTTTTTTTTACATTCTTCATATTCTACTTCTTCATCTTCTTCATATTCTTCTTCTTCATCATATTCTTATTTGTGACAGGCATTCCTGTAGTTGTTATCTATAAAAGGTTGGACATTACACCTTTCGTTCTGCCCGTCACAAAAGATTTACAACAGGATTTGTCCGCGTTCAGTTTGGCCTGCAGCAGCAGGTCTTTTCCAGGGGCACCACGAGGAGGAACGGACTCACCCCCATACACTGCTTAGTCATCTTCTGCTTATAATTTAGATATTATCTTTTGCTCTGATTTTTAGTCTTATGCTTAATGTTCTTCCACTTTTTGTTCTGCAGCTTCTTGTATTTCTGCTTCTTGGTTTTCTGTCTCTTGTTCTTCTGGATCTTGGTGCTTGTCTTCTCTTCTTTGTCCTCTTGGTCAACTTCTTCAGGGTCATCTTCTTGGTCTTCTTCGGGTTGGTCTTCAGGGTCGTCGTCTTCGGGGTCCTCGTCTTCTTCGGGTGGGTCTTCTGGGTCCTCGTCTTCGGGGTCCTCATCTTCTTCGGGGTGGTCTTGAGGGTCCTCGTCTTCTTCGGGGTGGTCTTCAAGGTCCTCGTCTTCTTCGGGGTGGTCTTCAGGGTCCTCGTCTTCAGGGTCGTCGTCTTCGGGGTCCTCGTCTTCTTCGGGTTGGTCTTCAGGGTCCTCGTCTTCAGGGTCCTCGTCAGGGAGATCCAGAGTGATTACCAAGAACCATTTCAAAAAGCTTGAACTTGGAAATGTAGCAGAAGGTACAAGAAGGCTGAGGAACTACCGAGGACCAGCTGACGGTACTGGAACCCGGATGGGTAGCAGAAGGTACAAGAACCAATGGAACTACCGAGGACCAGCTGACGGTACTGGAACTCGGTTACTAAGCAGGAGGTACCTGTGCCAGAAAGCACTACCAAGGACCAGCAGACGTTGGTGGAACTTGGATAACGAGAAGGAGGCACCTAATCCAAAGGCACTGCCGAGAACCAGCTGACGGTACTGGAACCCGGATGGGTAGCAGAAGGTACCCATGTAAAAAAAGTTTCAAGGCCGCGAGCCGGCCGCAGTTACCAAAACCCACAGTCCTACAGGGGGTGCTTGTCCTATTGGCACTATGGATCCAGCCTTCATTGCCAGATCCCGCAGCCCACATCGGAGTCACCTAAACTGCAGGCACCATAGAGTCGGCTAACCCGACCGCAACATGACAGGACAACGCATTGGAGGCAAAGTGACGTTGACACTACCCGGAAACAGCTGGAGTGCTGGAACCAGGCTGGGCAGGAGGGAGTACCCGTGCCAAAGACACTGCTAGGAAACAGCTGGCGGTGCTGGAACCCAGGGTAAATACTAAAAACAGAGAGGAGCCAGAGGCGTAATTGGAGCAACTTTAAAATCTGTAGTAGTGTGAATGTGGACAGAGCAGGAGAATTTGCCGAACACACAGCTGGGGAACAGCTGACGTTACTGAACCCCAATAACACTGGAGCAAGTGTTAACTGTGCAGACGGCACTTCTGAGCAGCAACTAGCGGTATTGGAGCCCAGAGTAAATACTAAAAACAGAGGAGCCAGAGGTGTAATTGGAGCAAGTTTTAAATCAGTAGTACAGTGGATGTGGACAAAGCAGGAGAATTTGCCGGACACACAGCTGGGGAACAGCTGACGTTACTGAACCCCAATAACACTGGAGCAAGCGTTGACTGTGCAGACGGCACTTCTGAGCAGCAACTAGCGGTATTGGAGCCCAGGGTAAATACTAAAAACAGAGGAGCCAGAGGTGTAATTGGAGCAAGTTTTAAATCAGTAGTACAGTGGATGTGGACAATGCAGGAGAATTTGCCTGACACACAGCTGGGGAACAGCTGACGTTACTGAACCCCAATAACACTGGAGCAAGCGTTGACTGTGCAGACGGCACTTCTGAGCAGCAACTAGCGGTATTGGAGCCCAGGGTAAATACTAAAAACAGAGGAGCCAGAGGTGTTATTGGAGCAAGTTTTAAATCAGTAAAACAGTGGATGTGGACAAAGCAGGAGAATTTGCCGGACACACAGCTGGGGAACAGCTGACGTTACTGAACCCCAATAACACTGGAGCAAGTGTTGACTGTGCAGACGGCACTTCAGAGCAGCAACTAGCGGCATTGGAGCCCAGGGTAAATACTAAAAACAGAGGAGCCAGAGGTGTAATTGGAGCAAGTTTTAAATCAGTAGTACAGTGGATGTTGACAAAGCAGGAGAATTTGCCGGACACACAGCTGGGGAACAGCTGACGTTACTGAACCCCAATAACACTGGAGCAAGCGTTGACTGTGCAGACGGCACTTCTGAGCAGCAACTAGCGGTATTGGAGCCCAGGGTAAATACTAAAAACAGAGGAACCAGAGGTGTAATTGGAGCAACTTTAAAATCTGTAGTAGTGAGAATGTGGACAGAGCAGGAGAAATTGCCGTCCGCACAGCAGGGGAACAGCTGACGTTACTGAACCCCAATAACACTGGAGCAAGTGTTGACTGTGCAGACGGCACTTCCGAGCGCCAACTGGCGGTGTTGGAGCTCAGGGATTACAGTTCAGGTGGTAGAAACATGAACACAACAGGAGACCTGGATACTGTTGCCAACCAATTATTTATTCTGGAAGAGGACTGGCAAATTCATGAGAGATCCAGGCCTTGTTCATTTTGAGAAAAGTAAGCCGGTCAACGTTAGTGGAGGATAGTCGCATGCGACGGTCTGTTAGTACACCACCTGCGGCACTAAAGACGCGTTCCGATAATACACTAGCAGCAGGGCAAGCTAGCACCTCCAATGCATACTGACTAAGCTCTGGCCATGTATCCAGCTTCACTCGACATCCGCGTGGAATAATCGAAGGCATGCAAAACATGGCAAATGTCCTTCATAGAGGCCCACTCAGTGGTGGTGAAGTGTGAACGGCGCGCACAGCGACTTGTTTGCACCTGCTGCAGCTGGTACTCCATTACTGCTGCCTGCTGCTCACACAACCTCTCCAACATATGTAACGTTGAATTCCACCTGGTGGGTAGGTCACATATGATGCGATGTTCCGGAAGACGTAATAGGCGCTGCAGAGCTGCAATGCATGATCTTGCGTTGCTGAAACGCCGCAAGTGAGCGCACTCTATGAGGACCTTGTGAAGCAGTGCATCAAGATCCGGATAGTCCCTCAAAAAACTCTGCACGACCAAGTTGAGCACATGTGCCAGACATGGGATGTGAGTGAGGTTGCCTAGGCCCAGAGCTGCCACCAGATTTCGGCCATTGTCACACACTACCATGCCTGGCTGGAGATTCGCTGGCACAAACCACACGTCACTCGGCTGCTTGATGGCATTCCAGAGCTCCAGCGCTGTGTGGCTTCGATTCCCCAAATAAATTAATTTTAATACGACCTGTTGACGTTTGGCCACGGCTGTGCTCATATCGGTCATCATAACAGGTAACCGTTCACGGGTCGATGAGGAGGTAGACCGTGACGGCTCCTGCAGCGCTGATTCAGAGGAACTGGAGTATGAGGAGGAGTCAATGTGTACAGACTGGATTCCTGCAATCCTTGGAGTTGGCAGAACACATACAGCGCCACTCTCAAGATCTGTACCCGGCTCCACAACATTTACCCAATGGGCAGTGAGGGAAAGGTATCCTCCCTGTCCATGCTTACTGGTCCATGCATCGGTGGTCAGGTGGACCTTGCTACTGACGGCGTTTTGTAGCGCATGTTTAATTTTTCCCTCCACATGATGTTGCAGGGCAGGGACGGCTTGCCTGCTGAAATAAAAGCGGCTGGGCACGTTGTATTGTGGGACTGCCAATGCCATAAAGTTATGGAATTTGTCAGTCTCCACCAGCCTGAATGATAGCATTTCAAGGGCCAGTAGTTTAGCAATGCCAGCATTCAGACCCTGTGCTCGGGGGTGGTTTGCTGAGTATGGGCGCCTTTTCTCCCATGCCTGTGCTAACGATGGCTGTAGACTGGCCTGGGAGTGTGAGGATGACTGGGAAAGTGGTGCTGTGGGTGGAATTACACTGTGTCTCTGTACAACAGTGCCAGAGATTCTTCCATGGCGATCCTGTGAGGAAGCCGAACCAGCTGTGTGTAAGCTGGAGGAAGAGGCTACAACACGAGCTGAAGAGGTGGTAGGTGGCGCTGTAGGTTGGCCTAGGTCTTCAGTGTGTTTTTGTAACTCCACCACGTGCTTGGTCCGCACATGTTTCCACATATTTGTGGTATTGAGGTTGCTGACACTTTTCCCTCTTTTCACCTTCTGATTACACAGCTTGCATTTGACAAAGCAAATGTCATCTGCAACTGTGTCAAAAAAGGACCAGGCACTGCAAGTCTTGGGAGCGCCCGCTTTGGATTTTGGAAGAGCCATGCTCCTAATGGGTGCCGAAGTGGAGGCTACAGGCAACCAAGTCTGCCCCCTCCCTCTCCCACCTTTTTGGTCTGTTCGGGGAATCTCTTCCTCAGAGCTGCTCCCACCACCTTCCTGTCCCTCACGCCATGATGGGTCAAGGACCTCATCATCTACACCACCCTCTTCAAACAACTGCTTCTCCTGGGTAGTCTCGACAGCACAGTACGCACCAGAAAGTGGCACCTGAGTCTCATCATCAGATGCGTACTGAGGTGTGCTGCTGACCATAGGCACTGGCCCACCCGCCTCTTCAGATTCAGAGAGACAAAATGGTTGCGCATCACTGCATACTACCTCTTCTTCAAATTCTCGAATTCTACTTGGCTGGCCCCCTCTTTCCAAGCCAAGAGATTCAGAGAACAGAAGTAGAGATGGCTCCTGTCCAGGGCTCTCTGACTGCATGGGCAATTTGGCAGGTGGTGAAGAGACAGATGGGTGCTCTTCAGTGCTCAGGACCTGAGAGGATCTGGAACTAATTGAAGTCGATGCGTTAGCTGCCATCCATCCGACAACTGCTTCAATTTGGTCCTCCCGCAGCAGTGGGGTACGGCTAGCTCCTACAAAGCTGCGCATAAAGGACTGTTCCCTGGTAAAACTGGGGGATGCTGAGTCACTGGTGCCCGCAGCAGGCACAGAATCCCCACGTCCTCTCCCTGCAGGCACAGAATCCTCACATCCTCTCCCTGCAGAAACTCCACGCCCACGCCCACGCCCACGACCACATGCCTTACTCCCTGCCTTCTTCATCTTGGTATACTGATAAAGATAGGCAGAAAAGAACTAAGGGCTTAGTGTGCTTATTCCTGAACAGCTGCTAACAGGTATAAGAAACACTAATTTTATAAAGTGTGGACTAGACTTTAATATGAGCTAATGTGGCCTACACAACTGTAAAGTGGAGTGTTTGGTGAACTTTATTTAGGTTTTTTTGTCACAAAAAGACACTGGATGTGCCTAAAGATGTAATACCGATAGTATCACAAACTTTTTGTAGCTATTACAATGTAGGAAGGTAACCTACAATGCAATAGATGAGGCTACAAAAAATAGGCTAATACTAATCTGGCTGGGGCTGCTGGGCCCAATGCTGCAGAAAGGCTCCTCTAACTACTCCTATATAGTGTGTTTGGAACCAATTTAGCTGAATACGGATGGAACCACCACACTAATAGGAGAAATCAGGAAAAATTATGAATTGGGAAAAAAGGACAATGTATGAGGCAGTGACACACACTGAGTGCACTACAACCAGAAGTGGCTGAAGCACACACTACAGGGTGAGCTGCACTCACACACACAGACCTTGCAGACAGCGGTGAACAGTGCAGATGCAGAGCACTGTGCACTAGTGCTGCAAGACCAAAAAAATTTCTCTATCTACTCCTATATATTGTGTTTGGAACCAATTTAGCTGAATACGGATGGAACCACCACACTAATAGGAGATATCAGGAAAAATTATGAATTGGCAAAAAAGGACAATGTATGAGGCAGTGAGACACACTGAGTGCACTACAACAAGACGTGGCTGAAGTACACACTACAGGGTGAGCTGCACTCACACACACAGACCTTGCAGACAGCGGTGAACAGTACAGATGCAGAGCACTGTGCACTAGCGCTGCAAGACCAAAAAAAATTCTCTATCTACTCCTATATAGTGTGTTTGGAACTAATTTAGCTGAATACGGATGGAACCACCACACTAATAGGAAATATCAGGAAAAATTATGAATTGGCAAAAAAGGACAATGTATGAGGCAGTGACACACACTGAGTGCACTACAACCAGACGTGGTTGAAGCACACACTACAGGGTGAGCTGCACTCACACACACAGACCTGGCAGAAAGCGGTGAACAGCACAGAGAACTGTGCACTAGCGCTGCAAGGCATAGCAATTTATAAAGTAGCTTGGGTAAAGCAGAATAGACCAAATAGGTAGCTAAAACTGTCCCTCAGAACAACAGCGTCCTATCCCTAACTGAATTCACAGCAGAGTGAGCTCAAAATGGCGGCGGCGGCTTTTATAGTGCATCATGACATAATTTCAGCAGCCAATCACAGCCATGCCATTAGTTAAGATGCCTACATGCCTAACAGGATGTGCCCACACTTCTTAGGATCCTCATTGGCTGAATAAAATGAAACTGGCTCATTGCATTATGGGAACTTCCGATTCCGGTATACGATATTGCAAAAGTATCGGAATTAAGTATCGGAATTCCGATACCGCTAATATCGGCCGATACCCGATATTTCAGTATCGGAATGCTCAATACTACTCGTAAGTACAGTGGTGACTGTAAGAAGATGCACTCTGCGACAGGTATAAATTTCTGTGAGACACATATGGTGTCAACATACTCACTGCACTCCTAGATGAATTCATTGAGAGGTGTAGTTTGTAAAATTGGGTCACTTATGGGCGATTTCTGCTGTTCTGACACCCCAGGGGCTCTTTCATTGGGTCATGGCACCCACAAACCATAACTGTAAAATCTTCTCTATAATATGGTGCTCCTTCCCCTCTGAGCTTTGCACTGTGCCTCAAAACTAGTTCCTGATTACATGTAGGGTATTGGTGCAAAAATTCATGGCTAAAGCAACATTTTAGTGGTAAAAATGTAATTATTCTTTCTTCACCGCCCAATGGTATAAATTTCTGTGAGGCACATGGTGGTGTCAACATACTCAATTCACTCCTACATGAATTCATTGAGATGTGTAGTTTGCAAAATCGTGTCACTTATGGGGGGTTTCTGCTGTTCTTGCACCTCAGGGGCTCTGCCAATGTGACATGGCAACCTCTAACCATTCCAGCAAAATCTAAACTCCAATATGGCGCTTCTTCCTTCTGAGCTATGCACTGTGCCTCAAAAGTAGTTTTAAACCACATATCGGGTAGAAACTGCACAACAAATTGCATGGTGCATTTTCTCCTGGTACCCTTGTAAAAATAAAAAATTGGAGACTAAAAGGCCATTTTTTGTGGGAAAAATTTGATCTTTCATTTTCACGGCTCTTCGTTATAAAGTTCTGTGAAGCACCTGGGGGTTCAAGGTGCTCACTACACATCTAGATACATTCCTTGAAGGGTCTAGTTTCCAAATTTGGGTCACTTGTGGGGGTTTCTAATGTTTAAGCACATCAGGGTCTCTTGAACTGTGACATGATGTCCGCTCTCGTTTCCAACCCATTTTTGCGTTCCAAAAAGTCAAACAGTGCTTCTTACCTTCATAGCCCTGCCATGCGCCCAAACAGTAGCTTTACCCACATATAGGGTATCGGCATACTCAGGAGAAAATTAACAACAAAATTTGAGGTCCATCTTCTCATGTTACCCTTGTGAAAATAAAAAATTAGGTCTAAAAGACCATTTTTTTGTGAGAAAAATGTGATATCTTATTTTCACAGCTCTACGTTATAACCTCCTGTGAAGCATTTGAGGGCTCAAGGTGCTGAGCACACATCTAGATGCATTCCTTAAGGGGTCTACTTTCCAAAATGTGGTCACTTGTGGGGGGTTTCCACTGTTTAGACACATCAGGGGGTCTCAAAATGCAACATGGCACCCGCTCTCGATTCCAGACATTTTTGTGTTCAAAAATTCAAACGGTGGTCCTTCTCTTTCGAGCCCTGCCATGCATCCAAACAGTAGTTTTAACCCACATTTAGGGTATCGGCGTATTCAGGAGAAATTGTAAAACAAATTTTTAGGTCCATTTTCTCCTGTTACCCTTGTGAAAATAAAAAAATTGAGGCTAAAGTAATTTTCTTGTGAAAAAAAGTCAAATGTTAATTTTTTCTTTCCACATTGCATTAAATCCTGTGAAGCACCTGAAGGGTTAATAAACTTCTTGAATGTGGTTTTGAAGATGTTGAGGGGTGAAGTTTTTAGAATGGTGTCACTTTTGGGTATTTTCTATCATATAGGCCCCCCAAAGTCACTTCAAATTTAATGTGGTCCCCCAAAAAATGGTTTTGTAAATTTTGGAAAAATGAGAAATTGCTGATCAAGTTTTAACCCTTCTAACTTCCTAACCAAAATAAATAATGTTTCAAAAATGATGCAGATGTTAAGTAGACATATGGTAAATGTTATTTGTTATTTGTTGTATGACATAATTCTCTGGTTTAAGGGCATAAGAACTAAAATTTGAAAATTATGATTTTTTTTTAATTTTTGCCAAATTTCCTATATTTTCACAAATAAACGCAAGTAATATAGAACAAATTTTACCACTATCATGAAGTACAATATATCATGAGAAAACAGTCTCAGAATCACTGGAATCCATTAAAGTGTTCTAGAGTTATTATCTTAAGAGACACTGGACAGATTTTAAAAATGAGGCTTGGTCATTAACGTACAAAGTAGCTCAGTCTTTAAGGAGTTAAGGATATATAAAATGCAAGTGAAAATATGACATAAAACCCATAAAACATTAATTACACTATTCTACAGCCAAATTGTGTGGTGCTGAAAACAAATATGCTTAAATTTGCTGATTGGCTCTAATTTTCAAGGCTTATCGAAAAATTGCATCTTTATTATTTCATTATAATTATTGCATTGTTAGTAGCTAGTCTATTACATCATCTAGTTAGTCTATTGAGCCTTCAATATTCTATCATGTTAAGGTGACCAATTAAAAAACGCCAACTCAGCTCCGATGGTATAATCCTAAATATAATTGTATCACTTACTTTTATAAATGCTCTCTGTGTAAGGTATACATGTTTCTATATGTTTTTTCAGCTATGCCTCGTTCTTGCAGTTAGCTTTTGCTACATATGCGAAGAAGTCACTTTTGCGTCACAAAGGTGAAACTTGACTACCATGATAAGGAAAGCCTACAACCTGTATTTTGGCTGCAGAACATGAAATCACTTATGCTGCAACAGATGTGGTGCATCACATCTTACCTAGTGGTTGCCTGGGAAGAAGAAATCTATATCTTTTGCAGTCCTAATGATCTGGAGAGAGCCAACCGAACATGCTACCAATTACCATTTCAACATGACGATGCTTCCTATTAGGAAAGAAGCTTCATGGAAGAAGATGTGGACTTTACAGTATCCAAAAATACCAGCTGCAATTAGCCCAGTACCATATATAGAAGAACTGGAGAGGGCAGCATGACCCAGCGACTCTGATGAGTGTAACATTACTGATATGATCACTTTTCGCGCAGCGCTGCGTGACTCGCAAGTGGTTGTTTGCAAAGCATATGGTGTGTCAGAATGAGGCTCTATAGGCTTTGCGGAGGATTTGCTGGACTTTGCTGGATTTGCTGGCCTTTGTTAGATTTGGTGGTCTTCGTCGAACGTGCGTGGAATTTTTTTTTTTAATAAAGTGGTGAACCAGGGAAAGTGGGGGAGAGTGTTTATTTAAATAAAGAATTTGTGAGTTATTCTTTTTTTCCTGGGTTAGTAATGGGGGGAGTCTGATGCACACCTATTCATTACTAGTACCAGGGCTTGATGGCAGCTGTGGTTTTGGACAATTCAGAGCTGAAATCAACCCAAAGCACCACTATCCCTATTGCCAAAGCACCAGGGCATCGGGAAGAGCTAAGGCAAAGTGCCAGAATTGGTGCATCTCATGTTATGCTGCACTTCTGCGGTGGCTGGATGGTATTTTTAGGCTAGGAAGAGCCAAAAAACATGCACCTTCCCATCCTGATAATATCAGCACTTTTGCTTTCAGCTGTCTGCTTTACCTTTGCTGGTTAATAAAAATGGCAGGGATCCAACGTAATTTTTTTCATTTATTTATCTATATATTAGGTTAATAGATGTACAGTAGGCTACACATGCAAGGCACAAATTATATGTGACGGATATCTATCTAAGAAGTAATGAATGGAGGCAGCACACCAAGCAATATGGCAAAAAAAAACAGTGGTTTATTAGCCCATAGTGGCACACTGCCACCATGGGCTAATAAACCATTTTTTTTACCATATTGCTTGATGCCTCCATTCATTACTTCTTATCTGGATGGTTTGGCCTTTCCCAGGGAGGCTCTGCACCCTCCTTACCCTAGTGCTGCTCCTGTTTTTCTATTTTTTATTTTGGTATCTATTATCTATCTATCTATCTATCTATCTATCTATCTATCTATCTATCTATCTATCATCTGTCTGTCATCTATCTATCTATCATCTATCTATCTATCTATCTATCTATCTGTCATCTATCCGTCTGTCTACCTATCTATATATCTACTGTATATATCTATTATCTTTGCACCTCTTTAACACATACAAATCAATAATTTCTAATCTTTGACCGTTTTAGCCTTTGACCCTTATTCTAGTTGAAAGTTTTGAAATAATATGTCATTAAAATGTATTCGAGCAGAATTGATTTTCCTTAAATTTTACAAAAAAAATGCATTCAAGAGAACACAGATTTTTTGTAATTTGCTGCAAGTGATTTCCGCAAAATTGCATCCAGTTGTGACCACCATTTTGCTGAACTGCAGAGGTCCAGGCAAATGGTTAAAAAAATAATAATACTTGCCTCACCTCTTGCCTGTCCTGCTACTCCCCCTGTCCTGTCACCCTGTCCTATTCCCCATCCTGCACATCCTTTTTGGCCTCTGGACTTCTGGCATTCTTAGGCTGTGTGCCCACGATGCATTTTTGGTGCGTTTTTTGGTGCGTATTTACAGCGTGTAAACGCTCCAGAAACGCATATTTTTTAATATATTTGACTTTTTTTAATTTTTTATTTCATTTTTTACTAGGTGAGAGGAACAAAAAGATAAACCTTGCATTGTTTTAGATTTTTTCTTCCTTAAATGTTCATCATGTGCGATAAATAATTAAACAGTTTTATAATAAAGTTTGGCATAGATATGGTGAAATTATTTATTTGTTTGATTTTTTTTAATTAAAACGGGAAAACTAGGATTTTCTTTCCATGTTTTTAAATGCTTATAAATTTAATGAACATTAGGAGAGAAAAACATTGGTGGCCCTTACAGGGAATCCTGAGCAGGAATTAGCATGCACAGGGAGAAAAGGAAAAGTGTCTGGAAAAACACAGTTGAGCACAGCACCTCAACTCAACTCTGCTACACCAGTTAAAGGGGACCAGCCCTAAAGAAGAACTCACTTGCAGCAATGAATGTGGAAATACAAATGGATAGAATTAGTGAGTAGAGATGAGCGGTGTTCGACTAGAACTGTTCGCCAATCTCAAATTCGAGCTGTTTTGGGCGGTGTTCGAGTTGCTCGACGAACCCGAACGATTTGCAAAAAATTCGGCTGTTCGAGGTTATGTTCGATAACTGTTCGTGCACCAAAAGCGTGTCCTGCATGTCTGGCGCTATTTAGAGCACCAATCATGCAGGGATTGTCTGCCACTCACTGTAATGCCACAGCCATGGTGGTTCTGGCATTACAGTGATTGCCCAAATCGATGGGAACAGTGCCAACAGTGAAACATGAAAAGCCGGCAATTCATCAGCGGCATACACCGGTACCCGACAATTTAGAACCGAAAGAATAGAGAATCACACATAGATTAGATAGATATAAACATGTCAGCCACATATATACGAAGTACAGTGAAAGTGCTGCTTACTGTACTTGTCATTTAGCGTAAAGGATTTATCAAAAAAAATAATAGTGTTTTCATGCACCGTCTCTTTAAAAAAGCCGGCCGGCAATTCAGCAGCGGTACCCGACAATTTATAACAGACAGAATAGAGCTTCACACATAGATTAGATAGATAGAAACATGCCAGTCACATATATATGAAGTACAGTGATAGTGTTGGTTACTGTACTTGTCATTTAGTATTAAAATAAAGGATTTATTATTAAAAAAATTGGCGTGGGGTTCCCCTTAATTTTAGGCTCTAGCGGAGGTTAAGCAGACGGCTGGGGCAGATGTTTGAAGCCTGGGAAGGGGGTAATACCCACGGAGCTTCCCAGGCTACTAATATCAGCCCCCAGCTGAATACATAGCCTTTACTAGCTATTAAAATGGGGGACCCCCCCAAAAAAATGACGTGGGGTCCCCCCTAATTTAATAGCTAGCAAAGGCTAGGCAGACAGCTGGGGGCTGATATTAATAGCCCAGGAAGGGAGCCATGAATATTGGCCCCCTCCCAGGCTAGAAACACCAGCCGTCAGCCGCCCCAGAAATGGCGCATTCATAGGATGCGCCAATTCTGGCACTTAGCCTCGCTCTTCCACGCTGCCCTGGTGCGGTGGCAGGGGGTAATAGGGTTGGGGTTGATGTCAGCTTATAATGCCAGCTGACATCAAGCCCAGGTTAGTAATGGAGAGGCGTCTATAAGACACCCCCATTACTAACCCCATAGTCAAAGTTAAAAAAAACACAAACACCCAGAATAAAGTCCTTTAATTGAAATAAAGACACAATCCTTTATTGTTCTAAATTAAACCATACTTACCGTCACGCCCATTCCAGCTGAAGCCAACGATCTCCTGCAATAAAAGAAAAATAACAAAGCAACCTCATCCTTACCTTTCCATGGTTCCCACGACAGCTTCAGCTCTGCTACATCGAGATGACAGGCTGGACCGCAGCAGAACGCTGCCATCCAGCCTCTCATCCCGCAGACACTGAGAAGCGCAGGCTTGCTTGCGCTGCTCAGCGTCTCTCTGTGACGACATCCAGATGAGCCGAGTTCATGTCCAATGAACTCGGCTCACCTCATGCACGTCCAATGAACTCGGCTCACCTCATGCACGTCACTGACAGCTGGGGAAAATTCTCACGCTGAAGCGGTGAGTGCAGGAGAATTCTCCCACGCTGTCAGTGACGTGCATAAGGTGAGCTCATGTCCAATGAACTCAGCTCACCTCCTGCACGTCACTGACAGCGTGGGAGAATTCTCCTGCACTCAGCGCTTCAGCGTGAGAATTCTCCCACGCTGAAGCGCTGAGTGCAGGAGAATTTTCCCACGCTGTCAGTGACGTGCATAAGGTGAGCTCATGTCCAATGAACTCAGCTCACCTCCTGCACGTCACTGACAGCGTGGGAGAATTCTCCTGCACTCAGCGCTTCAGTGTGAGAATTCTCCCACGCTGAAGCGCTGAGTGCAGGAGAATTTTCCCACGCTGTCAGTGACGTGCATGAGGTGAGCCGAGTTCATTGGACATTAACTCGGCTCATCTGGATGCCCTCACAGAGAGACACTGAGGAGCGCAAGCATGCCTGCGCTTCTCAGTGTCTGCGGGATGACAGGCTGGATGGCAGCGTTCTGCTGCGGTCCAGCCTGTCATCTCGATGTAGCAGAGCTGAAGCTGTCATGGGAACCATGGAAAGGTAAGGATGATGTTGCTTTATTATTTTTCTTTTATTTCAGGAGATCGTTGGCTTCAGCTGGAATGGGCGTGATGGTAAGTATGGTTTAATTTAGAACAATAAAGAATTGTGTGTTTATTTCAATTAAAGGACTTTTTTCTGGGTGTTGTGTTTTTTTTAAATACTTTACTAGAAATTCATGGTGGTCATGTCTAATATTGGCGTGACCCCATGAATTTCGGGCTTAGGGCCAGCTGATAATGCCAAGCTGGCCCTAACCCCTTTATTACCCAGTGAGCCACCGCATCAGGGCCCTGGATGAGTTGGGTACAGCGCCAGAAGATGGCGCTTCTATGAACGCGCCATTTTCCGGGGTGGCTGCGGACTGCAATTTGCAGCGGGGGTGGCCCAGAAAGCTTGGGCCTCCCTGCGCTGCGGATTCCAGCCCCCAGCTGCCTAGTTGTACCTGGCTGGACACAAAAACAGGGCGAAGCCCCACGTCAATTTTCTTTAAATTATTTCATGAAATAATTAAGAAAAAAAGGGCTTCCCTATATTGTTGTGTCCGGCCAGGTACAAATAGGCAGCTGGTGGTTGGGGGCAGCCCGTTCCTGCCTGCTGTACCTGGCTGGACACAAATATAGTGCGAAGCCCCACGTCAATTTTTTTTAAATTATTTCATGAATTTCCTGAAATAATTTAAAAAAATTGAAGTGGGGCTTCGCACTATATTTGTGTCCAGCCAGGTACAGCAGGCAGGAACGGGCTGCCCCCATCCACCAGCTGCCTATTTGTACCTGGCCGGACACAACAATATAGGGAAGCCCTTTTTTTCTTAATTATTTCATGAATTTCATGAAATAATTAAAAAAAATTGAAGTGGGGCTTCGCACTATATTTGTGTCCAGCCAGGTACAGCAGGCAGGAACGGGCTGCCCCCAACCACCAGCTGCCTATTTGTACCTGGCCGGACACAACAATATAGGGAAGGCCTTTTTTTCTTAATTATTTCATGAATTTCATGAAATAATTAAAAAAAAAGTACGTGGGGCTTCGCCCTATTTTTGTGTCCAGCCAGGTACAACTAGGCAGCTGGGGGCTGGAATCTGCAGCGCAGGGAGGCCCAAGCTTTCTGGGCCCCCCCCCCCGCTACAAATTGCAGTCCGCAGCCACCCCGGAAAATGGCGCTTTCATAGAAGCGCCATCTTCTGGCTCTGTACCCAACTCATCCAGGGCCCTGGTGCGGTGGCTCACTGGGTAATAAAGGGGTTAGGGCCAGCTTGGTATTATCAGCTGGCCCCAAGCCCAAAATTCATGGGGTCACGCCAGTATTAGACATGACCGCCATGAATTTCTAGTAAAGTATTTAAAAAAAACACAACACCCAGAATAAAGTCCTTTAATTGAAATAAAGACACAATTCTTTATTGTTCTAAATTAAACCATACTTACCATCACACCCATTCCAGCTGAAGCCAACGATCTCCTGCAATAAAAGAAAAATAATAAACCAACCTCATCCATACCTTTCCATGGTTCCCACGACAGCTTCAGCTCTGCTACATCGAGATGACTGGCTGGACCGCAGCAGAACGCTGCCATCCAGTCTGTCATCCCGCAGACACTGAGAAGCGCAGGCATGCTTGCGCTCCTCACTGTCTCGCTGTGACGGCATCCAGATGAGCCGAGGTCATGTCCAATGAACTCGGCTCACCTCATGCACGTCACTGACAGCGTGGGAAAATTCTCACGCTGAAGTGCTGAGTGCAGGAGAATTCTCCCACGCTGTCAGTGATGTGCATGAGGTGAGCTCATGTCCAATGAACTCAGCTCACCTCCTGCACGTCACTGACAGCGTGGGAAAATTCTCCTGCAATCAGCGCTTCAGCGTGAGAATTTTCCCACGCTGTCAGTGACGTGCATGAGGTGAGCCGAGTTCATTGCACATGAACTCGGCTCATCTGGATGTCGTCACAGAGAGACGCTGAGCAGCGCAAGCAAGCCTGCGCTTCTCAGTGTCTGCGGGATGACAGGCTGGATGGCAGCATTCTGCTGCGGTCCAGCCTGTCATCTCGATGTAGCAGAGCTGAAGCTGTCGTGGGAACCATGGAAAGGTAAGGATGAGGTTGCTTTATTATTTTTCTTTTATTGCAGGAGATCGTTGGCTTCAGCTGGAATGGGCGTGATGGTAAGTATGGTTTAATTTAGAACAATAAAGGATTGTGTCTTTATTTCAATTAAAGGACTTTATTCTGGGTGTTTGTGTTTTTTTTAACTTTGACTATGGGGTTAGTAATGGGGGTGTCTTATAGACGCCTCTCCATTACTAACCTGGGCTTGATGTCAGCTGGCATTATAAGCTGACATCAACCCCAACCCTATTACCCCCTGCCACCGCACCAGGGCAGCGTGGAAGAGCGAGGCTAAGTGCCAGAATTGGCGCATCCTATGAATGCGCCATTTCTGGGGCGGCTGACGGCTGGTGTTTCTAGCCTGGGAGGGGGCCAATATTCATGGCTCCCTTCCTGGGCTATTAATATCAGCCCCCAGCTGTCTGCCTAGCCTTTGCTAGCTATTAAATTAGGGGGGACCCCACGTCATTTTTTTGGGGGGGTCCCCCATTTTAATAGCTAGTAAAGGCTATGTATTCAGCTGGGGGCTGATATTAGTAGCCTGGGAAGCTCCGTGGGTATTACCCCCTTCCCAGGCTTCAAACATCTGCCCCAGCCGTCTGCTTAACCTCCGCTAGAGCCTAAAATTAAGGGGAACCCCACGCCAATTTTTTTAATAATAAATCCTTTATTTTAATACTAAATGACAAGTACAGTAACCAACACTATCACTGTACTTCATATATATGTGACTGACATGTTTCTATCTATCTAATCTATGTGTGATGCTCTATCTTTCTGTTCTAAATTGTCGGGTACCGCTGCTGAATTGCCGGCCGGCTTTTTTAAAGAGACAGTGCATGAAAACACTATTATTTTTTTAAATAAATCCTTTACACTAAATGACAAGTACAGTAAGCAACACTCTCACTGTACTTATTATATATGTGACTGACATGTTTCTATCTATCTAATCTATGTGTGAAGCTCTATTCTTTCTGTTCTAAATTGTCGGGTACAGATGCTGAATTGCCGGCCGGCTTTTTTAAAGAGACGGTGCATGAAAACACTAATATTTTTTTTAATAAATCCTTTACACTAAATGACAAATGCAGTAACCAACACTGTCACTGTACTTCATATATATGTGACTGACATGTTTCTATCTATCTAATCTGTGTGTGATGCTCTATTCCTTCTTGTCTAAATTGTCGGGTACCGGTGTATGCCGCTGCTGAATTTGCCGGCCGGCTTTTTTAAAGAGAGTGTCTTCTGAGCAGTTTGTCAGCTTTTGGACACCTTTGCAGGTGTTTTCTATGTGTTTCTATGTGTTTTTGTTTGCCTGCCATTGGTTTTAACGGTGTTCGACGGTGTTCTAAGGTGTTCGACGAACAGTTCGACGAACAGTTCCTCGAACATCCCGGTGTTCGACGAACCGAACCGAACCCGAACACTACGGGGGTGGCTCAACACTATTAGTGAGCTGCTTCTTCAGTTAAGTTGTGAAGAATTGAGAACAGTAGCAGAACATATAAAGATGTCAGTAGAACAGATTTCCAATGCACACAACCGCAGGCAACTGTTAGCTGCCATTAATGCAAAAATGGATGAGCTGGGGGAGAAAGAAGCTGAAGACGTCATGGGGACATTCCTCCAGGAACTAACACAGTTTCTAACCAGGTTGAAGTTGGAGGATGGAGGGGCGGCACCAATTACCAAAAGTGGAATCTCCATCCACAGACTGAACTACAGGAATTGAAAGAACAATTCAAAGCCCTAACAACAGCCCTGCAGGAATCGACCAAAACCTCTGAACGGGTTATAGACTCAGACAGTACCTTTAAACTGCTCCGGTTAGGTGAATCAGGGAGTCAGTCCTCTCTAACACCACAAATCACCATAAGGAAAGAATTCAAGAGCCTGGGACAGATTGGAGAGTGTGAACAGAAAGAGAAACTGTCCTATATGAAGTTGTTGCACCAGATCGATGCAGGCTTACAGAAAGGCTATCAGCCAGATGAGATCATTGAGGGGGTGGTAAAGCGATCAATCCAGGACTGAACCTCCATAGTATGCTAGAAATGAAAAGTCAATTGACCTTGCAACAGCTGAAGATGATTTTAAAAGGGCACTATAAAGAAGAGAGTACTTCAAAATTGTTCTACCGACTTATTAACCTCTCACAGAAAAATAATGAATCACCCCAAAGTTTCTTGTTTAGAGCAACTGAACTGAAGGATAGCCTGTTGTTTGCATCCAGAGATGTAGAAGTGGAAGAGAAGTTTGATGCTGGACTAGTCCAGAAGAAGTTCTTGAGATTATTGGAAACGGGATTAATCAGCAGAGATATCAAGTTGCAGCTGAAACAGTACCTAGAAGATCCTGGCATTTTTGATGAAGTCCTAATTGAAAAACTGAATGAGGCCGCTAGTTTGGAGTCAGAAAGCGAACAGAAGTTAAAGAAAGGCTCCGCTCCTAAAATCAAAAAAATGAGTCAGCTGAAGTTGGAGAACCCCGGTGGCCAGTCCGAAGATCATTATAGAGTCCCTCCAGTGCCACCTCCAAGAGGGAACCTTAAATCACCAACAAAAGAGAGGACCGCCATCGCTGGCTGGGAAGAAGTAATAGGAGAACTGTGAGCCGAGTTGATTGAGGTGAAAAAGTTGATTCGTTCCTGGCAAGAATTGGTATGCCTCAGACCCATGAGTGGGTTCCAAAACAGAAGATACCCGGCTTGTGAAGCGTGCTGTTCATCAAATCAGAGTACGGTGTGTGTCCACTGTCTAAGATGTGGTGAGGAAGGACATTATGTCAAGGAATTCCAATGGTCTCGGTTGTTTGGGTTAAAAGACAGGAGGTTACCAGTGCAGGACCAGTGTGGACTGGAAGGAAGCCTGTCATAGAGATCATCTCCCTCATCACACCCTTTCCCCGTCCATCTCCATGCAGGATAAAGAATGCTGTGTACTATTGAGTCCTTGTGAAGCCTGTGGTTGTGTATGCATTAAAACTGTGCTGTACTGTGCTACTGGATAATAGATTGTGTACTGCTGGGCTGCAAAGGAGACTATACCATTATTACTGGAGCCTGTTGCTCAAAGAGACATTTGCATTGCACGGGCCGTGCCTCATTAAATGTTACTCTTCTACCGTTTGTGAAGACTTGTCAGGTGTGTCTGGTCAGCAACTGAATCTATCGTGTGCCTGAGAGAAGCTGCAGCCTATGGTCGCCCTGAGTAACGGTTTCCCCAGGATTCCAACAAATTCATGTAACCGATCTAACCCCTATCTGAACTTAGGCGGCATGCGTGTAACAAAAAGGTAGTGTCTAGCTTGATCTGCCCCAGGAAATAATGGCCCTTGTACGCGATCTCAGATGGAAGAGGGAGTTAACTGACAGAATAGTGACTTTTCAATCACAAATAGTAGATAGGCGACAGGTGGGTAATAGGGAAAAGAGGCAGCAGAGCTGTAAGTGCAGTTCCCAGCTTCGCTTCACTTTTTGTAATAATACAACAGATTTCTCTAAAACTTATGATTTAGACAATAATAGTAAGGGATGTAATCAACATTACAATGTCTTTACATAGATAACATTAGTTTGGGATATAAAAATCTGATGACAGGTTCCCTTTAACAATGAAAAAGACTCTAATGTTTTTTGAAGCAAAAATGTTGACAAAACGCACAAAAAGATGCCCAGGCATTTTTAGCTGTCTCATTGACTTTTTTTTTAGCATATTCCTAGCAAAAAAAAAATCAGAAGAATGACAATGGTAGGCCGGAGACACACTAGCGTTTTTAAAATCATTCCGATTTTGATGCAGGAGAGTCGAACGAGTGTTATGTGATTTTGTTTCCAATTAATCTGCGATTGTAATGCGATTGTGCGATTTTTTTTCCTAGTCTGAGTGTATGTGAATGGAATTACAACCATTTTTCGTGCGATAGCGATGCGATTTTCATCATGTGTTTTCACTATAAAGCTTAAGTAATCCTTGTGTCCAAACCTATAAAAGGACTCTTTTCCTAGTAGCGCATATATGTTTTTTGGATATATACCTTCCTAATAACTCTAGCCTGTTTGGTTGTATATTTTGGGCCAAAAATGTCCTTCAACCTGACCTTTAATACTACTTAGCGGATCTTACTTCACTGGGCGTTATCTCGGCGCTATGGTATGCCGTACCCAATTGTAGCTATGCCGAGGAGACGTCGTTAATATTGGATACATCCAGTCCTGACCAAACGGGCAACAAAAGGACACTTCCATTGACTCTATGATGAGCTACGCAAACATTCTCAAAAGTTTTATGAATACATTCAGATGAGCATAGCTACTTTTGACAAGCTTTTTGAGGTTCTCAGGCTGGGCATAACCTACCAGAACACAAGGATGTGGTGATGTATACCTGCTGAGGAGTGACTTCTTCTGACACTTCGGTAATATTTTAATATTTTGCATACAATGCAAAATATGTTTCGCCATCTTTTTTTTTTGTTTATGTTCCAATATAATGTTTCCTGAACTATGTTTATAAATGTGTGCTTATTCTCTAGATTTTGCAAAAATCGAGCAATTGCATCTTGTTATATATTTTTTTTGTTTTGTTTTTTTGAACTATCATGTAGCAGAATCTCATTATGTAATTTGTTATGTGTGCATTTAGTTCCTAGCTACTGGGGTTTTGTTTGCCTCCCTTCAATTCAAATTCTTCCTGGGAAAGTATACAATATTAGTAAGGCCACGGCCCCATTATCAGTATTTGGTCAGTATTCGGTCAGAATTTTTTCTCAGGAATGGGAGACAAAATCAGGAGTGGATGATAAATGCAGAATTGGTGCACTTGTTTCTATTATAACTTTTTTCTGATTGTTCCTCACCTAATTTTGTCTCCCACGTCTGAGACAAAAATACTGACCGAATACTGATAGCGGGGCCGTGACCTAATTGTCAAGAACACCTGTACATAGATATGCCTCAAACTACATTCAGATGTTATGTCGAAGCCTGGCCAACGAGACTGGAATAGAATCTCACATTGGTTTTATGCCAAAACACAATTTCCCAACTACATCAGGGCCTTTGATGGCGAGCACATAAGGGTCAAGAAGCCACCAAACTCTGGGTCCCAATATTTTAACTAAAAACAGTATTTTTTGGTTGTACTGTTAGCCTTAGTGGACAGTGATTACATGTTTCATATAGTTGATATTGGGGCCTATGGTGGAACAGGTGATTTCAGAATATTTAACACATCGGTGATGGGTTGTTGGCTTCACAATAATGACGTTGCTCTGCCACCACCATGTGTTCTTCCAGGGTCAAGATGTAAACCAACACCATATGTTTTGGTTGCTGATGAGGCCTTTCAATTAACTCGACATGTGATGCAGCCGTACCCACTTTGATGCCTCAATTACAAAAGGTGGAATTTTAACTACCGTCTTCCTCGTGCATGCAGAATGGTAGAGTGTGCCTTTGGCATCCTTTTTGTCAAATGGTGTGTGCTTTTGGGGGCCTTACAACTTTCGGCCTTAAGATTCATGATATTTTCACAACATATTTCATCACTCCCGAGGGAGAAACTGCATGACAGAATGTGCAAATTGTCGTTACATGAAATTATAATGTATGGCTGTTTAATTTTTGGTCTTTATTAGTGATGAGCGAGCACTAAAATGCTCGGGTACTCGTTGCTCAGGTCGAGCAAATTGGAATACGCGGGTGCTCGACCCGAGCAACGAGCCCAATGTAAGTCTATGGGAAACTCGAGCATTTTTCAGGCGGCTCCCCCCGGCGGTCTGCAGACGGCCTAAAAATTGCCCAAATCGATGGGAACAGTGCTCAAATGACATGGGAACAGCATGGGGAAGACTCCTGGAAGCATCTCTGACTCCCAGATCACTGCTGTCAACCACGTTGTCAGATTACTTTTACGGACTCACAATAAAACATAAAAAAACTAAACAAAAATGGATTTTCCTGGGAAATATGTTAAGGAACATCTTTTCCAGGGTAATGACTTGTATATACGGCAAAATAAATAACCGAAAACAAAAATACTCCTCCACACCTTGGGCTATGTTCACATGTAGCGTTTTTGATGTTTTTTTGCACTTTTGCATTGCTTTCAACCAAGACAAATGCATTCACTAGGAATTCTCATTAACATTTTACAACCTTATCTGGCCATGTGGTGTGTGACACATCATCAGACACATGCATACAGAGCTGAAAAGACATAGGAACAGCATGGGGAAGACCTCTGGAAGCATCTCTGACTCCCAGGTCACTGCCTAAAATTGTGCCTATCATAAGTGATCCTTGGAGCATGCGAAGATGCCTCCCGCCAAGCACCTGGCGTTGCAGACTTGCAACAATCACCGTCCACGTCCTTGTCCCAGTGCAGCATTCAGTAGTCCCTACCCCATTTCTTGGAATGCAAGCGCAAGTATGCAGCCAGCCACCCACCCACCCACAGGCTGCAATACTATACTGCCAAATTTTTGATAGCTGCTTGCACTTGAAATGTGGCCTTTTGGCTCGTGGAAGCGGAAGCTTTTCATAACCTCATGCCGGCGGTGGCCGGGTGTCCATACTCGGTCCCCAGCCGCCACTGTTTCTCCTGGTGTTGTCTCCGCCTTCCACAAGCATGGGTCCCACAACATTAGCCGTGCCCTCCTCAGTGCACTTACTGGGAAGGACCGCCTAACCACAAACACATGGACAGGTAAATGTGGCCAGGGACGGTACGGAGCCAGTCCACAGCTTTTTTTGCTGAGTTGTATTTCACCACAGCCATATTCTTTAGCTCGGTGAAAGGACTGGCATAGAGGGAAACTGTATCTACTCTGGGTGTCATTTCTCCCAGGAAGTGCTCTAAAGCAGCTTTTGCAGAAGCAATGGCAGCCCGTCCAACATCAACTTGCACTTCTCGGTGGTTCTTTGACACACAAACATCTTTCTTTGTGCATTTAATTTCATGACTACAGAGTTGGGCAATGGCCTAATCTGCAATCCGGTTTGAGAAATAACATGCATAAGCATGTCCGATCCACATTAAAAAAAACAGCCATAGAGTGTCCGGGAACTTTCCCCCACACTTTTCTTAGCCAGGGCTGCTTCTCGGCAGGGTTGGACGGACCCACCAGAAAGCTGGAGACTCCTCCGGTGGGCCCTGGCTTCTCCTTCAGGAGAGTTCATAGTGCTGAGGTGAGGCCATGATGATGTTAGAGGCCACCATCTGCTTAGTCTTCTGTTACTTGGAATGCAAAGGCAAGTATGCAGCCAGCCACCCACCCACCCACAGGCTGCAATACTAAACTGCCAGATTTCTGGGTAGCTGATTGCACTTGAAATGGGGCTTTTTAGGCTCGTGGAGGTGAAAGCTTTTCACAGCCTCATGCCGGTGGCGGCCGGGTGTCAATACTCGGTCCCCAGCCGCCACTGTTTCTCCCGGTATAGTCTCCACCTCCCACAAGCACGGGTCCCACAACATTACCCGTGATCTCCCCAGTGAACTTACTGGGAAGGACCGCCTACCCACAAACATGTGGTCAAGTGATTGTGACAGGGACTTTTCTGTGGGAATCTGCTTGCCTCCTACCAGCCTGGAATATTTCCAGTAAACTATGGTACGACGTCATGGTATTAGCACTGCCCCCAGTACCAGTAGCGAAGCCTTCCCCAATTTCCTTCTCAGGAATTTTATTTGCTACACTGAGTGGCTGCCCAAATACATTAGTTTCTCACAAAGGAGCAGAAGATAGAGTGGCAGTAGGTGCAAGTTTCTCCAGCCTGTTAGATATCAGAGGGTGAACATTGGATCAATGGTTAGCACTGAAGCCTTGCAGCGCTGGCATCCTGGGTTCAAATCCCAGCAAGGACAACATCTGCAAGGATTTTGTATGTTCTCTCAGTGTTTACGTGGATTTCCACCTCAGTAAAAAAGCAGCCATAGAGTGTCCGGGAACCTTCCCACACACTTTTCTTAGCCAGGACTGCTTCTCGGCAGGGTTGGACGGTCCCACCAGAGAATCCTCTGGTGTGCCCTGGCTTCTACATCAGGAGAGTTCATGATAGCACTAACTTTGCAGCTGCTATGGGGCTCTTGAGCGAGGGAGAAAGGTGAGCCCTCAGAATCAAATCCTCTGGCGGGCCCAATGTTTTTCAATCTGAAACAGCTTCTCAATGGGAGTTGTATTTCACCTCAGCCATATTCTTTAGCTCGGTGAAAGGACTAGCATAGAGGGAAACCGTATCTACTCCGGCTGTCATTTCTCTGTTACCAGGTTCCGCCCATTGTCACACATGACCATGCCTGGCTGTATGTTCAGCGGTGAGAGCCACAGATCAAGCTGCTCTGTTACAGCTTTCAACAACTCTGCAGCGATGGGCGGTTTGTCACCTAAGCATTAAGCATGTTATCTTCAGCACAGCCTGTTGCCGCTTGGCCAAGGCAGTGCTGCAGTGCATTCAGCTTGTGACTGATGTGGTCATTTTGGAGATGGAGGCTGAAGAGGAGGAGGAGGCTGAGGAGGAGGAGGTGCAGGAGCTGTACACCATGGGGGCAACCCTGATTGACCTAGGGCCCGCAATCCTAGGCGTCGGGAGGATGTGTTCCATTCCAAGGTCCGACTGGGTCCCGGCTTCCACTATGTTAACCCAGTGTGGAGGAGGAGGTGCAGGAGCTGAACAATGTGATTACATTGAGGTTACATTGGCGACTTTGTTTTTATACTAAAGAAAGATCCTACTGTTTTTTGTTTTTTTTTACGTTATTTTCTAAGGCAAATTGATTCACCGGGAAATGGCATTTTAACATTTTACAACCTTATCTGGCAATGTGGTGTGTGACACATCATCAGACACATCCTGTTTCATTGATGATGGAGGGACTCTGAAAGACACATAGAACAGGGCCACAGTAACGAGTACAACATGATCCCATTAGAAAGGAGAGAGTCTGCTATACAGTTATAGCGTATGCAGTGAGTCCAACGGCTGACCAAATTTAGGAAAAACCCCACTAAAAAATTAAAGACACAAAGAGCAGGGCCACAGTAACAACAAATTCCCTTTAGAAAGGAGAGAGTCTGCTATACAGTTATAGGGTATGCAGTGAGTCCAACGGCTGACTAAATTTAGGAAAAACCCCACTAAGAAATTAAAGACACATAGAGCAGGGCCACAGCAACAAGTATGACATGTTCCCATTAGAGAGGAGAGGGTCTGCTATACAGTTATAGGGTATGCAGTGAGTCCAACGGCTGACCAAATTTAGGAAAAACCCCACTAACAATTTAAAGAGTCATAGAGCAGGGCCACAGTAACGACAGATTCCCATTAGAAAGGACAGAGTCAGCTATACAGTTATAGGGTATGCAGTGAGTCCAACGGCTGACCAAATTTAGGAAAAACTCCACTAAGGATTTAAAGACACATAGAGCAGGGCCACAGTAACAAGTACGATATGTTCCCAATAGAAAGGAGAGGGTCTGTTATACAGTTATAGCGTATGCAGTGAGTCCAACGACTGACCAAATTTAGGAAAAAACCCACTAAGAAATTAATGACACATAGAGCAAGGCCACAGTAATGACAAATTCCCATTAGAAAGGAGAGAGTCTGCTATACAGTTATAGGGTATGCAGTGAGTCCAATGGCTGACCAAATTCAGGAAAAACCCCACTAACAATTTAAAGAGACATAGAGCAGGGCCACAGTAATGACAAATTCCCATTAGAAAGGAGAGAGTCTCGCATAGTGTTGGCCTATGCAGTGAATGCAAGGGCTGCCAAACATTTGGAGGCACTTCAATGCTCCTTGGAAGAGACGTGGAGGAGGGCCTCATAAAAAAATGTTCCCATTAGAAAGGAGCGGGCGTCCTATATTTGTAATGCCCATGCACAAGTGTATGGGCTGACAAACATTTACCCCTGGGGGTACACATGAACATACTGTATAAAAAAATTTTTTTACGGGCATCATAAACACCCTTTAAAAAAATTACGTGGGTGTTGCATCATGGACCACGGTCACTCTGGCGAAATAGTGGTGGAGGATGAGGAGAAGGAGGAGGACAAGAGCAAATAGCCAAAATCAGGAAGCATATACCCATGTGTGGGTGTGAAAAGGTGCATGGGAATACACCTCCCAAGAAAAGACACTGGATCTGAGTTTATGTTACGCTGCTATCATTTGGTGGTGTTGAGAAGTCTGGCCCAATCCAGCCCTTGTTCATTTTTATAAGAGTCAGCCTGTCAGCATTTTCAGTTGACAGGCGGATGCGCTTATCAGTTATAATTCCACCAGCGGCATTAAAAACCAGCTCTGATAAAACGCTGGCGGCAGGGCAGGCCAGGACCTCCAAGGCATAGAGAGCCAGTTCATTCCACATATCCAGCTTGGATACCCAATAATTATAAGGCACAGAGGAATCACGGAGGACGTTGGTATGGTCGGCAAGGTACTCCCTCAGCATCTTCCCAAACTTTGCATTCCTTGTGAGAGTACCCCGTGCCTCAGGGCCTGTGCGATGGGAGGGTCTGAGAAAACTCTCCCAGAACTTTGACAGTGTTCCCCTGCCTATGCTGGATTGAAGTTGTGTCTCTCTCGCCTGTACTTCTTGGTTGTCCAACGAAGTGTGCCCTCTGACGCCAGAATTTCAGATGGGAATTTTTTTAATAGTTCCGCAACAAAGGCCTTCTGGTACAGCTCCATTTTTGTAGACCTGTCCCCCTCAGGAATAAGAGATAAAAAGTTCTCCTTGTAGCGTGGGTCTAGAAGTGTCACCAACCAGTAATGACTGTCACCCAAAATTTTGAGAATGCGAGGGTTATGGGAAAGGCAGCGTAACATAAACTCAGCCATGCGTGCCAGACTACTAACAGGCAAGACTTCCATGTCCTCACCAAGAGGATGACTGATCATGCTCTCCTCCTCCTCCTCTCTGTCCTCTGGCCATCCATACTGAACAGACAGTATGACAGCTGTACAGGTAGTACGTCTATAGTGCATGAAACTAGCTCCTGTCCTTCCTCCTCCTCCTCATTGTCACCCAATCCACGTTGGGATGAGATGAGGCTTGGCTGTGTGTAATCACCCTGTATGGTTCCTTGCTCCATCTCATTGTGCTCTGCCTGCAATGCATCCTCTTTGATTGTGAGCAGAGAGCGTTTCAGAAGACAGAGAAGCGGGATGGTGACGCTAATTATGGCGTCATTGCCGCACACCATCTTGGTGGTGTCCTCAAAGTTTTGGAGGATGGTACATATGTCTGACATCCATGTCCACTCCTGAGGTCTTATGTGTGGAGTCTGAACTGAATACCGACGGCATTGTTGATGCTGGTACTCAAAAACTGCCCTCTTCTGCTCAAAAATCCTTCCCAACATCTGCAGTGTAGAGTTCCAACGTGTGGGGTCATCACACACCAGTCTGTGAGCCGGAAGCTGCAAATGCTGCTGAAACACGGAAAGGGCGGCGGAAGCTGTAGCTGAATTTCTAAAATGGGCACACAGGCGGCGTACTTTAACAAGCAGATCTGGCAGCTCCGGGTAGGATTTGAGAAACCGCTGAACCACTAGGTTAAGCTCATGGGCCAGGCATGGTACGTGTGTGAGCTCGCCTCGCCTCAGAGCCGCCACCAGGTTCCGGCCATTGTCACACATGACCATGCCTGGCTGTAGGTTCAGCGGTGTAAGCCACAGATCTGCCTGCTCTTTCAGAGCTGTCCACAACCCTTCAGCATTGTTCGATTTGTCACCTAAGCATATTAGTTTCAGCACAGCCTGTTGCCGCTTGGCCAAGGCAGTGCTGCAGTGCGTCCAGCTTGTGACTGATGTGGTCATTTTGGAGATGGAGGCTAAAGAGGAGGAGGAGGCTGAGGAGGATGAGGTGCAGGAGCTGTAGACCGTGGGGGCAACCATGATTGACCTAAGGCCCGCAATCCTCGGCATCGGGAGGACGTGTTTCGTCCCAAAGTCCGACTGGGTCCTGGCTTCCACTATGCTAACCCAGTGTGACATCAGCGAGAAGTACCATCCCTGCCCACAAGCACTTGTCCACGTGTCCGTGGTTAGGTGGACTTTCCCGGTAAGTACGTTGTTGAGGGCACGGCTAATGTTTTGGGACACAAGCTTGTGTAATGCGGGGATGGCACATTGGTAGAAATATTGTTGGCTGGGGACCGAGTACCGAGTGACGGCCGCCGCCATCAGGTTGCGGAACACTTCCGTCTCCACGAGCCTAAAAGGCAACATTTCGAGAGCAAGTAGTCGCGAGAATTTAGTAGTGTGGCATGTGTGGCGTTGGCTGCATATTTGCACTTGCGTTCCAAGAACTGGGGTATGGTCAACTGAATGCTGCGCTTGAGATTGCACAATGACAGGTGCAGGGCAGGAAGCATCTTCGCATGCACCATGGACAGGGGATTGTCTTGCATGCACAACAGCGGAAGAAGCAATGGTGCCACATGCAGAGTCTATTCCTGGACCCTGGGGTTCAGCCCACAAAGATGGGTGCTTTGCTGCCATGTGCCTGATCGTGCTGGTGGTGGTCAGGCTGGTCGTTTTGCCACCCCTGCTGATGCTGGCCTGGTAGGAGGCGCAAATGGCCTTTTTGGGGTTATCGGCAGAGTCTTTAAAAAACAACCAGACTCGGGAAGACCTAACAATTGTACTGGCAACTTCCTTCGTGTTGGTGTTATGGGGAACGGCTGCCTGCCTTCTGTCTGCGGCCACAATACTGCTTCTTCCTGCCTGTTGGGGTGCTCTGTCTCCCTCCCCCTGTGTGCTGCTGTCCTCGCTCTGCATGTTCTCCTGCCAGGTTGGGTCAGTTGCTATATCATTCACCACCTCGTCTTCCACTTCCGCACCCTGGTCCTCCTCCTGACTTTCTGGCAATTGTGTCTCATCATCATCCACCTCTTGTGACACTTTCCCACCGTCGCCTTCGTGTGACCGTGGCTGCTCAAAAATTTGGGCATCGCTACACGCGATCTCCTCTTGCCCCACTTCAAGTTGACCGGGCGAGAGGCCTGAATCTATAAATGGAAAAGTTAAAAGCTCTTCAGAGTTTCCAAGTGTGGAATCAGTTGTCTTCGGGCACTCGGCATGGTGGGAGGAAGGAGGATCAGGGTGAGGAATATGCGGTCCAGACTCACGGCTACTGAGACTTGACCATGTGGAAGACAGGGTGGTGGTGGTGGTGGCTAAGTGACTGGAAGAATTATCCGCTATCCAATCAACAACCTTTTGACACTGCTCTGGGTTCAATAGTGGTGTGCTGCAGTCCCCTAGGAATTAGGACAGGAATGTCATGCGAGAAGATGTGGGTGTTTGTTGTGGCACAATTTCAGCTTGCCCACGGCCTTTTCCTCGGCCTCTGCATGCACCATCACCATCACGTCAAGTTCCCCGTCCCTTGCCACATGCCTTGCCCATTTTAAATGGAGGACAGTATCTTCTACGCTCACTACAAATGACTGAGTTTGGAGCAAACTTATATGTGATCCGTGTGATGGAGAAAACAGAGTTTTAAATACCTGGCCTGTAGGTAAGTAGTTTGAACAGCAAACTGCAGTGAATTGCTTCAATGACACACTAAAGGAAATTTTTAATGGAGGCCAGAAATGGCAGTATTTTCTGACAACGTATATCTGATCTGTTTGACAGAGAAAACACACTTTAAAATAGCTCGATTTCTAGCGCTCTAATATGGAAAGGGCCTGGCTGTATTCTGCAGTGCCAACAAGCAAATGGCGCCGAAAAACGGTGTTGTCTGGATTGCTTTTTAAGCAAATAATGAGGATTAAGATCCAAAAAATAGTATTCCTGGCCCCTGAGACCTGGGCCTTTGTATAGAAATATCTAACAGCAGCAGAATTGGAATGGAGCCTCTTGTGCTATATGCACTGCAATCTGCTATATTCCCTGCCTGCCTGCCTATATCCACTGCCTGCCTGATATCTCTGCAGATGGATTAGTTAGTCCTCAAAAGGACTGTTTGTTAACATGGATATGTGTAATGTACGGTTTTTCTCCCTACACTATCTAATACACAAGCAAATCTCTCCCTGACGCAGCATCACCTCTCTCTACGCTGCCTGATTCCGGAGTGACTGTGATGAGCATGGCTGCGCCTGGTCTGATATAGACCTGATGACGCTGTGCTGCCAGCCAATCACTGTAATGCCACAACCAACATGGCTACGGCATTACAGTGAGTGGCAGGCAATCCCTGCATGTTGATTGGCGCTCTAAAGTGCACCAAACATGCAGGGAGTGAACCCGAGCTCCCACCAAGCAACCCCGGAAATACTTGGCGAGCACCGAGCATCTCGAGCAGTGAGATGCTCGGTAGAGCACCAAGCAGTAGCGAGCATGCTCGCTCATCACTAGTCTTTATCTTTCTTCCTGTATATGTGTAACATAAAATTATGTTGTTTAATGTTTTTTGAACAAAAGATAAATTTTTATTTTCTTTACATGGCAATTATGAAACATGACTGTAATGTTATAACAATGTTAAATAACAATAAAAAATAACACACATTACACAACATATTTCTTCATATGCATTTGTAGCAAAAAAAAAACATAACATAACTACATTTGCCAACCTTACAACAAACCACAATAACTGCATCTAAACACTACCTTTATAAATTGGGGTGGGTTGGAGACTTTGTCTGTGATGAGGGAAGATAACCAGGCCAAGATTCTGGTGTGGGTGATATGGTTGGACACATTACCTGGAGGTGAGATGACTCTGCAGGGTAAGGGTAACCTTTCCTCAATGCTTGGTGTTCCTGCGGGGGATGGTAAGGGCCAGCATGCCAAGCAAAATGCTCCCCATCAGTAGGGCCATGCCTCGACCAAGAATGGGTCCTTTCTGAGGGATAAAAAGTGGGCATTTGCCTTCCAGGACCAGGCCAATCCCCATGTCTTCGAACACTCATCTGGTCCGAGACAAGGGATGTGCTGTGTTGGTGGCATTCCTGATGGTCCCGCGGCAGCTTCCTCCTCGTCGCAGACGGTTGCGAGGTGACCAGTACCAGTCCTTCATAAAATCAAACACCTCCCTAGGATTGTTCGATCTGGTGCAAGCTTCCAAAATAGTATGGAAGGCATTGCGGGCATGGAACTGCAGAGGTCTCTCAATGTCCCGCATATACAGTGACAAGCTACGTGCAAATGCCTCCTCCTCATCATCATTAACCGTGCGTGAGAGATAGTCTAAAGAGATAGTCTAAAACTCCACTATCAACCTCACATATGGTGGTGATGATGGGGAGCTCTCTCTTGTGCCTAAATCTTCGAGGGATAGGGGCTGCAACTGATTAATTATCCAGCGGAAGTGTTGGGCTGCTGCTCCACTGTCCTTCCACTTCCTCTGCGCCTGTTGCTGGTGCTGCTTGTCCAGTGGTTGCTTCTGTGGAGGGTGCTGATGCTGTTGTGGGCGCCGAATCAGAGGATTAGCTAGCCTTCTGCTGCTCCTGCATCCTCTCCAGATTCTCCCACTGGCTCCAAGAAGGCGGCATCTGACTCTGATGCCATCTCCCTGTCACGTATGTTGGAATCCGTTCTGCAAGAAGATACATTATTTAATCTATCTTTTAACACAATTGGTTTAATTTTTCAAAATATGTCAGGCAAAATGCTAACAAAAGCTCAAAAGTACGTGTGGAGATCCAGAATAGGGGCCAGAAAATGAAGCCGATCCATATATTTATATATATATATATATATATATATATATATATATATATATATATATATACAGTGGGGAAAATAAGTATTTGATTCATTGATGATTTTGGAAGTTTTCCCACCATTTGCAAAGAATGAAGAGGTCTGTAATTTTAATGTAGGTACACTTCAACTGTGAGAGACAAAATCTTAAAAAAAAATCCAGAAAATCACATTGTATGATTTTTACATAATTAATTTGCATTTTATTGCATGAAATACTGTAAGTATTTGATACAATAGAAAAACAGAGCTTAATATTTGGTACAGAAACCTTTGTTTGCAATTATAGAGGTCAGACGTTTCCTATAATTCTTGACCAAGTGTGCACACACTGCAGCAGGGATTTTGGCCCACTCCTTCATACAGATCTTCTCCAGATCTTTCAAGTTTCGAGGCTGTCCCTGGGCAACATTGAGTTTCAGTTCCCTCTACAGATTTTCTTTTGGGTTAAGGTCTAGAGACTGGCTAGGCCCTCCGTGACCTTGAAATGCTTCTTACAGAGTACATAAATAATTTTTGGAATAAAAATAAGTTACACAATTGAATGTGTTAAAAAATGTTCCTGTGCTTAGATAATCTTATGAATATGCCTCTATGTACTTTAATTTGCTGAGTCCAACCATGCAGAGCTACTCCAGTTCATGACCAGCACATTCCACAGCTCCTGGCCAGAGTGAGAAGCATAAGTCAATTATTATAATTGAGTATATAGACAAAACAGCAGGATTCTGAAGTAACATATTTCCCTGTCTGTTTTGTCACAGGAGCGAGTGTTTCTCCCATGTTTGCATTTGAGCTCACATTAAATTAAGTCATTGACATTTAAGCGCAACGACACTGGAGCTCCTATTTCACTGACTTGATTTGTGATGAGCTCAGAGAGCTGTAAGCAGTGAAAGACAGTGTCCCGGGTGAAAAAGTAAAACAAAATTTATTCTGACATACAAAAGGTAGCAACCTTTCGACCTTTCAAAAAAGTCTTTATCAAGTACTTTGACGCTGTCTTTCACTACTTACTGAATTATCTAAAGTGGTTTAAATGGGCTCCTTGGAGGTTTTGACTTTGCGTCCATTTGATAGAGTGCTGCTGGTTGCTTTCTTCATTCCTGTGAGCTTAGAGGGCTGATAACCTGGCAGAAACACTCACTCCAGTGGTAAAACAGGCAGGGAAATGTTTTACTGTGGCACCCCAGGAGTCCGGTTGCCACAGTGGCATTGCCTCCCTCACAATGGGTGATGCCATGCCTGGAAACAAGTAGGAGTGCCCTTGTCAGGTATGCTAGCATGCAACACTTTCCTGACTCCAGACCAGCAAGGGGAGCTCCTCTCCTTAGCAACTGGAATCTGGAGGCGGGGTTAGTTAGAGTTAGTGAGAGGAGTTGAAGTCAGGAGAGCGAAGAGGAAAGACCTGGGGAGTGGAGCTACATGGCAGTTCACCCCAGAGAGGATCGCAGAAGAACCGGTCCCCGGAGTCCGAGGTTGTGGGTCACTGAAGGCCCAACAGCAGAAACCGGAGGGCAGGAGACTGCAGGTCTCCTGGCCCCATCAGATGCCCCGAGGCTCAGCCGCACCATAGGGCCCAGCACCGCCACGTGGGAGCGACACTCCAGGAAGGCCCGAGCTGCCAAAAATACGGGTGAGCGCAAAGACGTTTTACACAGGGACGAGGGCCACAGCATAGCTATAAGCAGCAGGACCAAAGAGAATAGCGCAAAGGGAAGGCCTACAACTTCACCTGGTGAGGTAGATTCCCAACTTGCTTCCAGGCCGCCCGGACCTCCACTACCAGCTAGTACCCGTGCCCCGGGCTGCCTCACCACCGCAAGTAAAGATAAGAGGAAACCGCCATTAAGTTGTGGACTGGTCATTATCTGCACCATCCCCTGCACTACACTGCACAGCAACATCTATAACATCACCATTTCCTGCCCTGGAGCTAAGCTCTGCCTGTGGAGAGCTGAACCAACTCTGCTGCGTCAACATCAGCTCCAGAGGATCTGCACCGCAGCGGCGGCTCCATATAGCCGCATACCACAGGTGGCGTCACGAATTATATATATATAAAAACTTTAATTCCCCTTTTCTCAACATCCTCTTTTATTGACCGCCCTGGGTCACGGACCAGGTCACCGCCACTGTGACACCCCCAGCACCGACCGGCCTGGCTACCGAGTACCCCACGGCCCAGGGGGCGCGTCATTACCTCATGCTGAGAAATAGGTTACCTCAGGCAGAGAAATGAGTTACATCATGCAGAGAAACATTTCTTCAGGCAGGGAAATATGTTACCCCAGGCAAGGAAATGTGTTGCCTCAGAAATCAACAGCTGTGAGCCATTTGTATTCTCACTTATCATAAGTGACTTATGTTTTCTCCCATGGCCTGGAGCTGTTGTATGTGCCATTAATTTGAGCAGCTCTGCATAGTGGGTAATAGCCATTACACTGTACATAGCAGGTGCACATTTAAAAGATTATCTCAGCACAGGAACATTTTCTTTTTAATACATACAATTATGGAATTTATTATTATGTCAAGATCTAATGATTAAAATGTACATTGTTCACGAGACAACCCCTTTCAGGAGAGAACCAAGAGTTCTGGACTAATGTATTACTCTCTTGTGTTCATTAAGTAACAAATAATTCCACTGACATACTGTATATACAAACATCAGATATACAAAGATTGCATGTTTCCTTTATTTTGCATACAGTACAGCATGTATTCCACATTATCACATACTGAAAGACAAGCTGAATTTGGCAGTATTATCAGAGATAGTGGGTTAAATACCACTGCCAAAGAAAAATAATAATACAACTGCCAAGAAAAGATTGTAATCAATTGTCACATAGTACTCCAATGGAAAATCCTTAAAATGCCCAGAACAGATGAGAAGACAAATGTTCACATGGCCATTTACTGCTTCAAATAAAAGTTATAAATATTAAAAAAATCCCAGATTAGTTATTAAAAGAAATAAATGAGCATTAACTAGATATTGCTGTTTAGGCTGTATTATCTATTGACCAGGAGAATTGTATTGTCAGATTATTTTTACCGTATAATGATCATGGTAAATTTAAAAAAAAAATCTACTGTGGAATTGAATTTTTTCACAAATTTTCTGCACTTCGAAATTTTTTAACAGTACATCCCATGATGAAATGAATGGTGTCATTCAAAAGTACAAGTATAATTCATCCTACAAAAATCATGCCCTTATATGGCTTTGTCAAAGAAAAAAACAAAAATGTTATGGCTTTTGAAAGAGAAAGAGTAAAGAATGAAACCGCAAAAATGGATAATATCCATATCAGGAAAGGGTTACTAATGTCACCAATTCTGTCTCCCAATATGTAACAATGTTTCCCATCCTGGTCCCCATCCTTTAACCCTACATCAGATGCAATAGGTCGGACCGAAACAGCTCACACTTTCTAGCCTGTGCCTGTCAGACTCATTGCGCCCAAAATCTGGTTCACAAAGATGCATCTGAAGCAGGGTTAATAATGTCCCACATACTCTCTGCTTTCTTTAATAATGTCCCTGTGAATACATGGGGTCTCCTGTGGGCAGAACATTACTCAGACAACACAGGGTGATGGTAAACAGTGCGGCAATAATTTATTGAACCACCAGCAATCAATAACATATAGAACAGTCCCAGCAAATACCCAAGATGGTGCAAAATTACACAGTCACACCCTTCCGTTGGCCCGCCTGGGATAGAACATCTGCGACTTTGGGACTTCCAGGACCAACTACCTCAACCAGTGGCCCCCCACTTTTGGCAGGCCCCCATAGAGAGAAGATAGCGGCAAACTTATGAAGCTGACAGTCCGTCGAGGTACAAGGCCAGGAGACCCGAGGGTCCCACCCTGGCCTCTCCGAGAATTTCCATGGGGCCAGATGACTAGCTGGTCCCAATCTGGCTTCTCCGAATGTCTCCATGGGTTCTAGGGGACTGGAGGGTCCCACCTGGCAACACCAAACAACATATCCATGGGGCCAGGTGACTTCCTCATCCGAACCTGGTCTTCCCAAATGTATCCATTGGTACCCTTAGGCCGGAATCATGTAGAATCCAAATCTGTGTCTTTCTGGATCGAGCCATGTTACCAAGCTACTCTCTTGAAGAGTGTGTCTGATCTTTGATTCTCCCTTTCAATTTTCCTAGCAGCAGGATATAAAAAAACTTTTTTTATGTTTACATATGTGACTACTGTCATCAGTCACAGATCAGAGGTAAAGGTGCAGGGCTCACTCAGGTCTCATTGTTTGAGTTAATCCTCCTGCTCTTGTAAATAAACTAGCTAGCTTAGAACAATATGCAATTAGCATAGTAACAAACATCATTGTTCCCAAACACTGAGTCATTGTCTTTCTTGACAAGCCAAAGAAACACATACATTCAAAGGTCAATGCAAAGAGACCCCTAGGCAGATCTAACAACACCCTGACTTCCCAATCATCCTTAAATAGGTTCCTCACCTACAGCCAAGCAGGATACCTTAGCCCTGGCTGTCCCTAGAGCTAGGTCCCAGGTTGGAAGGGGGAGGGGTAAGCACTAGGCAGCCCCACTGCAACTTAAGACAAACAGGGGAAAAATACAAGGGGATACACTTAGCTTTGAGAAGACACCAGAGAGATCATGATTACAATCCGCAATGTTAGAACTCTCCTGTTAGGTTTTTTCTATCTTGCTGGTCACATGACCTTTTTTGCCTATTTAGTCCTGCTCCGCCCTCCTGGCCTTGCTGGACTTCTTTGTAATTTCTACTCTTAAGCTAGCTTGGTGCTTTGTTACCTTTCTCAGTCAGCTCTCCTATGTCTTCGGACCTTTGTTCTATGTTGTGTGTTTGTCTTTTACTGCTACAATTTCTGCTAGGAGGTGTCCAACTTTATCCCAGTCCCTAGTTCTTGTAGGGATCCCTTCCTTGCATCTATAGGTCTTCGTACAGACTAGCCGAGGACTTTAGCGGGTCTGATCCCTGTTACATCGTAGGGATCTAGCTTAGTTCTATTGTAGGGATAGATCTCCTTTCTTTCCTTAGTGCTTGTAGCAGATCATAACACGCAAAAGAACTCCCAGAAGAAACAAGCCAACTGCTAGAGCTCCAGACCTGAACAGAGGAATATACTCTATCATCAGCGATTCTCTGGAGAAACTGAGGGTATTTAACCCCTTTAAAGCCCATGACGTACTAATATTCGTCTGTGCCCTGGGCTTTAAGAGCCTGACTCGTATTAGTACGTCATCACGATCGCGCGCACACAGGCTGTGCGGGCGCGATCGCCGCCGGGTGTCAGCTGATTGTCACAGCTGACACCCGGTGCTATGAGCAGGGAGCAGTCCTGCACCGCTCCCAGCACATTAACCCCCGCAATGCTGCGATCGAAGTCGATCGCAGCATTGCGGTGGCAAGGGGAGGTGATCGCAGATACTCACCTCCTCTTCCGGCCTCCAGCGCTGTCTGCCGTGGCTTCCCGTGTGTTGCCATGATGACCCGATGTCGTCATGACAACATCCGGGTCACCAGACAACAGGAAGATTGTTTGGACATGCGCAGTGCATCTCCAAACTATCTTCTCCCTGTCCAGCGCTGACTGCCTGTATGGCACAGGGATGGTGCTGCATTCCTGTGCCATGCAGGCGATCAGAGAAAAAAAAGTGAAAGTCCCAAAGTGGGACAAAGTATAAAAGTAAAAAAACTCCCAGAAAGTGAAAAAAAAAATTGTAAAAATATAAAAAAAATAAAAAACGACCTGGCCTATAAAACTGTTCCACTAGTTAACCCCTTCAGTGAACACGGTAAAAAAAACAAAAAAAACAAAGCAAAAAGCAATGCTTTATCATCATACCGCCAAACAAAAAATGGAATAACACGCGATCAAAAAGACAAATATAAATAAAAATGGTACCGCTGAAAACGCCATCTCGTCCCGCAAAAAACAAGCTGCCATACAGCTCCATCATCTGAAAAATCAAAAAGTTACAGCTCTCAGAATAAAGCGATGCAAAAAAATATTTTTTTCTATAAAATAGCTTTTACTGTGTAAAAGCGCCAAAACATAAAAAACATAAAACATAAAACATAAAAAACTATATAAATGTGGTACCGCTGTAAACTGACCCGAAGAATAAAGCTACCTTATAAATTTTACCACACCCGGAGCAGAATAAAAAAATGTAAAAAAACACAATTCCTGAATTGTTGGTTTTTGTTTTTTTCTGCCTCCCAAAAATAGGAATAGAAAGCGATCAAAAAATGTCAAATGCCTGAAAATGGCACCAATAAAAACGTCAACTCATCCCGCAAAAAACAAGCCATCACATGACTCTGTCAGCCAAAATATGGCCTAGATTTTACAAAATATGTGTCTTTTAGTGTGTGACAGCTGTCAATCATAAAAACCCGATACAATTCTGGTATCGCTGCAATCGCACCGACCCGAAGAATAAAGTCATCTAATCACTTACACCGCACGAGGAACGGCGTAAAAAATAAACGCTAGGGCTGGGGTTGGGGTTGTGCTAATGTTAGGGTTGGGGTTGTTTTTTTTTTCAAAAGTAAGAAAAAAATAAATAAATAAAAAAAAAAATGATGATATGGCGACTAGTGTTGAGCGCAAGTGCTCGCTACTTGAGTTTGCATCGGGTGCTCGGGTATGCACTGAGTATCGCGGGTGCTCGAGTCTCCGCCCCATATGCTTCGCGGCCCAAAAAAACTCGCGGGGATTGCCTGCCATGCACGAGCGATCCCCGCATGTTTTTTTTGGGGTGTCTAATAATCGTGAAACATGCGGGCGGGGACTCGAGCATTTCACTTGAGCACCCGTGATACATGGTGCATACCTGAGTGTCTGCAAGGCCAATTGCAGCAACCTTCTACAGCCGGATCAAGAATGACTGTCTGTCAAATCTGATACACCTGTGACAGTATCCCCCATTATACAAGTGGCCTCTGGACACTCAGGACCAGGTTTTTCTGGATGAGAGGCATGGAAATAACGAACCAACCTAGGTGCATTCACCTCTGATGCTGAAACCCATATCCTTTCCTCTGGACCATAACCCCTCCAGTGCACCAAGTACTGAAGGGAACAACATTGAAGACAAGAATCCACAATCTTCTAAATTTGGAACTACAAATTGCCATCAATCATGATTGGCGGCAGCGGCAGGGGAGAGGACTCAAGAGGTACCACATACTTCTTGAGCAGAGACCTGTGAAACACATTGTGGATCCTAAGAGCCTGAGGTAACTCAAGCTCCAAGTCTTCACCAGAGAAAAAGTGAATATCACCAGTGTTTCCCTGTTGCAAACAGCAAGTATTTAAACACCCAGGCCTAAGTGTCAATTAGCAAGAGGGAGGTAGCCACTGGGCCCTAGAGTGAGACAACTAAGAAGCTGTCTGTAGTGCCAAACAAAGAGATCTTCTGCAACCAACTGCAGGGCGACTGTCTGTCACTTGTGACACACTTGTGACAGTACTCCCCCTCTACAAGTGGCCTCCAGACACTCAGGACCAGGTTTCTCAGGATAAGAGGTGTGGAATGAGTGAACCAACCAGGGAGCGTTCACCTCTGATGATGAAATGCACATCCTCTCCTCTGGACCATAACTCTTCCAGTGCATCAAGTATTGTAGAGAACGACGTTTGAGACGAGAATCTACAATCCTCGAAATCTGAAACTCCAGGTTCCCATCCACCATTATTGGGGGTGGCGGTAGGGGTGAGGGCTCAACAGGTTCCACATATTTCTTGAGTAAGGACCTATGGAAGACATTGTGGACCTTAAGGGCCTGAGGAAGCTCAAGACAAAATTCTGCTAGATTAATGATGGTGGTTATTTTATAGGGACCAATAAATCTAGGTCCCAGCTTCCCAGAAGGAACCTTCAACTTGATATTCCTGGCAGACTGCCACACAAAGTCATTCACACTTAGGTCTGGACCTGGCGAGCGTTTCCTGTCAGCCACACGTTTGTATCTGTCTCCCATTATTTTCAAATTGCTCTGTAAAGAGCAACAAAGCAAAATATTCCTCTTCAGGAACTTCTGAAGCCCCTCCCTCACTAAAGGTACCAAACTGTGGATGAAAACCGTATGCACCAATAAAATATGACCTGCCAGTAGCCTCTTGGTGATGATTATTAATAGCAAATTCATCCAACGTTAAGTAAGATGACCAATCCTGCTGGATCTCAGAGACAAAACACCTGAGGTAAGTCTCCAAATTCTGATTAATGCGCTCGGTCTGTCCATTCGACTGAGGATGGAAGGCAGAAGAAAAAAACAACTGCACCCAGTCGAGTACAGAAAGCTTTCCAGAATTTAGAAACAAACTGGTTTACTCAATCTGACACCACATCGGAAGGAACCCCGGAAAGCTTCATGATCTCATTACCTGAGCAAGAGTCTTGGCAGGATGTCTCACTGGCCTAAACACTGTCATAAGCCCAGACGCAACTGTGCCGATAAATGCTTCAGCGGAACCAGGAACTGTTTTCGGAGTTGCCAGGATGTACACAGGTTGTGGAGCATGAGATCCTGACGGAACCGCATGTACATGTGAACCTCAAGCCATATCGGATTCCCATAGCTTGCCGCGAGAATGTTGAGCCTGGGCGTCATCGAGGAACCAAAGAGCAGCTGGTCCAGTCCCATTATCCTGGTGCTGAAGCCTAATGGAGAATGGCGCTTTTGCAATGATTACAGGAAGCTAAATGAGGTTTTCAAATTCGACGCCTATCTGATGCCCCGCATGGATGAACTCATTGAAAGGCTACGTCGAGCTAGATACATCAACAACCTGGACCTAAGGAAAGGGTAGTGGCAAATTTTCCTATCTCCAAGTGCCAAGGAGAAGACGGGCTTGTCTACACCTGACAGGTGCTTTCAACACACCAGGATGCCGTTCGGTCTGCAAGGAGCAACAGCTACCTTCCAGAGGGCCATGGTCCGGATCCTGGTCTCTCACAAAAAGTACACTGCATCTTATCTGGACGACATTGTGATCTTCAGCCCGGATTGGGGAAGTCACCTACAAAAGGTCCAGGTGGTGCTGGATGCGCTGAGGAAGGCCTAAAGGAAACTTAAAGATGTGCGCCATAGGAAAATAAGAGGCAAAATACTTGGGTTATGTAGTCGAAAGGGTCGAAATCAAGCCACAGGTAATAAGGTAGAGGCAATCCAGAATTGGCCGCAACCAGTCTCCAAGAAACAGGTGCGGGCATTCCAAGGAATTGTGGGGTACTATCGGCAATTTATCTCAAATTTCACCATGATAGCTGCACCCCTGAACAACTTCCTCAAGGGCCCAAAGACGTCGATGGCCAAATGGTCTTCTGAAGCCGAGATAGCCTCCCAGGAATTGAAGAGCGCCCTGTGTAAGCAGCCGGTCTTGATGGCACCGGACTTCAGTAAAGAGTTTGTGGTCTAGACGAATGCCTCCGAGGTCGGGTTGGGAGCCGTGATTTTCCAAGAAGTAAATGGGGAGGAACATCCCATCCTGTACTTGAGCAGAAAACTCTCTAATTGTGAGGAAAACCACACCATCGTGGAAAAAGAGTGAGTGGCTATCAAGTGGGCAGTTGACACACTAAGGTACTAACCGTTAGGATGAAAATTCAGGCTAGTATCAGATCATGCGCCCCTGAGATGAATGAGGTAAAGGAAGGGGAAGAATTCCCGGGTGACTAGGTGGTTTCTAGCCCTCCATGACTTTAGTTTTCATGTGGAGCACAGGCCCGGGAAACTGCATGGTAACGCAGATGTCCTGTCCAGACTTCCCTGTTTAGCGAGTGAAGCTGTCAAAACATCTGGCTTTTGGCAGAAGGGCGGGATATGTGACAAAGTCACTAGCAAAGTGCTGGATGGGAGATATGTTTCATTGAGGCTATTAGCTTCAGTGAATTGAAACCTCACAATTTTCTCCAGCACACTAAGTGCTGAGAGGGGTTAAGCAGCCATTTTTAAAGGGCGTTGTTTTTTGTGTCCGACTATATAGTGGGTGGGAAGTCGTTCACCATATCTCCACCCCAGGGTTTGGTCTGAAGTTTAAATAGTCAGCATGCTGAGGCATTCAGAGTTCAGTAGGGCTGGAGAAAGGAACTCCAGAGTTTTGTGTCTTGACAAGGAAAGGCTGAACCATTTGACTGTAAACCCTGAGCGAGCAGGTTCCTGATACTACAAGGACTGTGTTTTATGGTACCACTTTGTTTTGTTTTCCTGTTTTTGCCCAAAGGGCCGTGTTTATTTTTACTTCACCGCGGTTTATGTCGCATGTATAATAAACCTGGGAAGAATTTAAAGAGACAGTGTTCTCATGTCTAACTCCGTGTACAGCTGAGTGAGCCGATGTACCACAATATATATAATAATATGATTATTATTTAAGTGCGGAATTTGGGGCCACACTTTTATTTTTTGCCCATGGCCCCACTTTGTCTAAAACCGGCCCAGGCGCGTGGTAAATGTCCGTAAACATTTTGGACCATTTGTGAATTTTGTGCCAGTTGTCCATAACAAATTGAATAGTAGTGTGACATGCAGAAGTAGTGCTGTTGCTTCAAAAGCATCCATCAACTACAGTTATATGAAAAAGTTTGGGCACCCCTATTAATCTTAAGCTTAATGTTTTATAAAAATTGGTGTTTTTGCAACAGCTATTTCAGTTTGATATATGTAATAACTGTTGGACACAGTAATGTTTCTGCCTTGAAATGAGGTTTATTGTACTAACAGAAAATGTGCAATCTGCATTCAAACAAAATTTGACAGGTGGATAAGTAGGGGCACCTCACCAGAAAAGTGACATTAATATTTAGTAGATCCTCCTTTTGCAAAAATAACAGCCTCTAGTCGCCTCCTGTAGCTTTTAATGAGTTCCTGGATCCTGGATGAAGGTATTTTTGACCATTCCTCTTTACAAAACAATTCCAGTTCAGTTAAGTTTGATGGTCGCTGAACATGGACAGCCCTCTTCAAATGATCCCACAGATGTTCAATGCTATTCAGGTCTGGGGACTGGGATGGCCATTCCAGAACATTGTAATTGTTCCTCTGCATGAATGCCTGAGTAGATTTGGAGCGGTGTTTTGGATCATTGTCTTGCTGAAAGATCCATCCCCTGCGTAACTTCAACTTTATCACTGATTCTTGAACATTATTGTCAAGAATCTGCTGATACTGAGTGGAATCCATGCGTCCCTCAACTTTAACAAGATTCCCGGTGCCGGCATTGTTCACAGAGCCCCAAAGCATGATGGAACCTCCACCAAATTTTACTGTGGGTAGCAAGTGTTTTTCTTGGAATGCTGTGTTTTTTTGCCGCCATGCATAACGCCTTTTTGTATGACCAAACAACTCAATCTTGGTTTCATCAGTCCACAGGACCTTCTTCCAAAAAGAAATTGACTTCTCCAAATGTGCTTTTGCATACCTCAGCCGACTCTGTTTGTGGCGTGCTTGCAGAAACGGGCTTCTTTTGCATCACTCTCCCATACAGCTTCTCCTTGTGCAAAGTGCATTGTATAGTTGACCAATGCACAGTGACACCATCTGCAGCAAGTTGATGCTGCAGCTCTCTGGAGGTGGTCTGAGGATTGTCCTTGACTGATCTCACCATTCTTCTTCTCTGCCTTTCTGATGTTTTTCTTGGCCTGCCACTTCTGGCCTTAACAAGAAATGTCCCTGTGTTCTTCCATTTCCTTACTATGTTCCTCACAGTGGAAACTGACAGGTTAAATCTCTGAGACAGCTTTTTGTATCCTTCCCCTGAAAAACTATGTTGAATAATCTTTGTTTTCAGATCATTTGACAGTTGTTTTTAGGAGCCCATGATGCCACTCTTCAGAGGAGATTCAAACAGGAGAACAACTTGCAAGTGGCCACTTTAAGTAGCTTTTCTCATGATTGCATACACCTGGCTATGGAGTTCAAAGCTCAATGAGGTTACAAAACCCAAAAAAGTGCTTTAGTAAGTCAATAAAAAGTAGGTAGGAGTATTTAAAACAAGAAAATGATAAGGGTGCCCATACTTATGCACCTGTCAAATTTTGTTTGAATGCAGATTGCACATTTTCTGTTAGTACAATAAAACTCATTTCAAGCCAGAAACATTACTGTGTCCAACAGTTATTACATATATCAAACTGAAATAGCTGTTGCAAAAACACCAATTTTTATAAAACATTAAGCTTAAGATTAATAGGGGTGCCCAAACTTTTTCATATAACTGTATAAGAGTTAACACAGTCACAAGAGACAGGGAGTGGTTAGCAGATCACCAGGGGGATTGTGGGGAACTTGTTTACTATTCTGGCTGCAGGGAGAAGTGGTGTGTGTGATCTGAATCTCACAGATGTGCAGGAAAGAGAACAGGATTAAAGTCCAAGGTGAAGCTCAACACAGGTCAGATACCCTGCACTGTTAGTTCAGGAAGTCTATCATCGGGCAGGAAGATAAGGACTGGAAGGAATTGTGTAACAGAAATCATCTCCCTCATCAAACCCCCTCCCCTCCATCTCCATGCAGGATAAAGAATGCTGTGTACTAGTGAGTCCTTGTGAAGGAAAAGCCTGCTGTTTATGCATAGAAGTGTGCGCCAAGAGATCTAATCTGTGCTGAATTATGCTACTGAAGAGACTGACAATAGTGTGCCTGCTTTATGAGACTGTACTGTAATGAAGATTGTTGCTGTAATATCCCTGAATTGCACTGCCCGTGCTTCAGATGAAATTCCTGTTAAACTGTTGAAAAAGACTCATGTTGATGTGTCTGGTCAGCAACTGAATCTATCGTGTGCCTGAGAGTAGCTGCAGCCTATGGTCGCCCTGAGTAACGGTTCCCCCAGGATTCCAACGAATTCATGAAACCCGTCTCGCCCTATCTGAACCTAGCGACGTGCGTGTAACAGTAGGTTTGCAACCCTGCCAGTCAGACATTAATCACATATCCTGTGAATTAGAGATAAACGTCCATCTTGAGAAAACCCCTATAAAAATAAAGGCACCCAATGTTCACGTAGCTACTAGGCCAATTAAATTAAATTTGGTAGTTTGTCTTTTACATATTTCCCATGTACTTGCTTCATTAAACATTCTACTACAAAGTTACTTACAACTGACTTAATCAGAATTTTGGTAAAGGTTAATTATTACAAGTTTCTCATGATGTAGCAGCTAACTAAGTGCTGTATGCAAGGCAATATTTTCATTGTACACAATGCCTTCAGATATCAGTGGCAAAGAAGAAGTTAAGCACATTTTTCAACATTTGTTAACACAGAAAGTTGGCAAGAGAAAAGATGTAGCTGGCAGCTGTTGATTACGGCATAGACCACATTAATAGAAAGATTGTGGAGAAATATTTGAAACTCGTGTGGGTGAGAGCATTGTGGAGGTGAGATAGAACGGGGCTGGTTCCAAAAACAAAAATAAAAAGTTCTGCGAAGGAGGAAGAAATGATGTGTATGACAAAATGCATCATTCGGAGACAGTCAGGTTACTTCTTGTCATCATGGGGGTGGCTGCAGAGACCTTATTCTTATCTCCCAGTATGTTCTAAAATTTATTGTGACTTTGCCAGCTCAAATAACATGCCTAGCCAGTGCTCATACTGAATGACTTGTAGTAATCATGGTAGAATACTTGTGTGATAAAAACACTTATACATGGACAAAAATATGTAGGCAGTGGAACCAAGCATCTCATCCTTATGCCAATGTCATGACATTTAGAAACTAAGGACATTACAATGGAGCCACCCTCACTTTGCTGCTCTAATAGCCTTGAAACCTCTTTACATATTTACATTAACAAACCAATTCTTAAAGGCATTTGATGGAATTGCAATCATTATCCAGTACACTTTACTTCTTATGGAAGTATGTTTGGCCCATCACTTTCTACTTGCTAAATATTTTTTTATTCACCATATAAGTAACCCAAGAGGGAAAATACATTTTAGAGATGTGCACCTCTTCATGAATTAGAAGCATCTGACTTCATCACTCCCTATCATCAAGATTCTTGATGAATTGGTGCAGTTTAAACTTGCTCTTACATGTTTTGATTCCTCTCTCGTTATGTCCGAATGAAAAGCTGGTGCCAACTTTGCACATCATTTCATGACTTGATTCCATAGTGCTTGAAATTTCCAATCTCTCCTCTCCCTAAGGTCTCATTTTGATATCAATTTTTTTACGTAAGAGAAAGCAGACCGAGTTTTATCAGTGATTTTCATCACAGTTTCACCAGACTTTGGTCCAATTTTCATCGGTTTTTCTCTCATGTGAAAAAAGTCTTTCCACTTTCTCCTATTTAATGGTCTACAATGGCACCCAAGTGTATAATTAGGGTTACCTAATTATATATTTTTATATAGCATATTTTTGCAGACGTGCCTATACCACATATAGTAGGTTATTCATTTATTAATTTTTACATTAGGAAAAGAAAGGGTGATTCAAACTTTTATTTTATTTTTCAATTTTTTAACATAAAGATGACTTTTTATGTGACATGATTTTAATTAAAGTTAGGTACATTGCTGTGATTTTGCAAGTAGGTTGCAATTGTGTTGTGACATGTGAGCTTCTGATTGACTATGCTCATTACCACTAATGTTTCACAATTGCTGCTTATAAATAGACTGGTAAGGAATTTTCAGCCATGATTGTGGTTAGCAATGTCGACAGGTTCTGCCACAGTCTAATGTGTATGGGTGGCTCTAACTGATGATATCGGGGGAGATAAGGATCCGGCATGTCCGATTTAGGTCAAGTTCCTTTGCTCTTTCACAGAAATCACTGGAGTGCTCCACATAGTGAATGGTCCTGCATATGGGAGAATTGTGTTGTGTGATATTGCTGCTGGTCGAATAATCATACAGCTGTCTATAATGTATGGGGGCTTTATCCTGTATACTAAATTAAAGATTACAACATGTACATTAATAAATCACCAGAAGCACCATCTGTGCATGAATACATCTCCAGAACTACCATCAGTAAAGGAAGACATCCCCAGAACCATTGTCAATGCATAAATACATCACCAGAACCACCATCAGTACATGAATAAATCACCAGAACACAATGAGTGCATGACTACAACACGAGTCTCACTGTCAGTACATGAATACAGAACCACCATCAGTACATGAATACAGCACCAGAACCACTATCAGCATGTGAACACAGTACAAAAGTTACTACAGAGATCAATTGCAATGTCAGATTAGCCAACGGCAAATACACTTGTATAACATAATACTGCAACTCCCAGTATGTAATTAATCATGGAAAGGAGATGATGGGAGTTGTTATTACCAGCCATCATCAGACTGCAGACCACATAGCACTGATTAATCGTAGGCAGTAGTGCTATTAAACATTTAAAGAGTAACAACTTGTGGCGGATATCTTATTTAGTGTTGAGCCACCCCCGTAGTGTTCGGGATCGGTTCGGTTCATCGAACACCGGGATGTTCGTGCAACTGTTCGTCGAACACCTTAGAACACCGTCGAACACCGTTAAACCCAATGGCAGGCAAACAAAAACACATAGAAACACATAGAAAACACATTCAAAGGTGTCCAAAAGCTGACAAACTGCTCAGAAGACACTCTCTTTAAAAAAGCCGGCCGGCAATTCAGCAGCAGCATACACCGGTACCCGACAATTTAGACAAGAAGGAATAGAGCATCACACATAGATTAGATAGATAGAAACATGTCAGTCACATATATAAGAAGTACAGTGACAGTGTTGGTTACTGTACTTGTCATTTAGTGTTGAAGGATTTATTAAAAAAAATATTAGTGTTTTCATGCACCGTCTCTTTAAAAAAGCCGGTGGCAATTCAGCATCGGTACCCGACAATTTATAACAGAAAGAATAGAGCATCACACATAGATTAGATAGATAGAAACATGTCAGTCACATATATAAGAATTACAGTGATAGTGTTGATTACTGTACTTGTCATTTAGTGTTAAAATAAAGGATTTATTTAAAAAAAAAAATTGGCGTGGGGTTCCCCGTAATTTTAGTCTCTAGCGGAGGTTAAGCAGACGGCTGGGGCAGATGTTTGAAGCCTGGGAAGGGGGTAATACCCACGGAGCTTCCAAGGCTACTAATATCAGCCCCCAGCTGAATACCTAGCCTTTACTAGCTATTAAAATGGGGGACCCCCAAAAAAATGACGTGGGGTCCCCCCTATTTTAATAGCTAGCAAAGGCTAGGCAGACAGCTGGGGGCTGATATTAATAGCCCAGGAAGGGTGGCATGAATATTGGTCCCCTCCCAGGCTAGAAAACCAGCCGTCAGCCGCCCCAGAAATGGCGCATCCATAGGATGCGCCAATTCTGGCACTTAGTCTCGCTCTTCCCACTGCCCTGTAGCAGTGGCAGTGGGGTAATAGGGCTGGGGTTGATGTCAGCTTATAATGCCAGCTGACATAAGCCCAGGTTAGTAATGGAGAGGCGTCTATAAGACACCCCCATTACTAACCCCATAGTCAAAGTTACAAAAAAACACAAACACCCAGAATAAAGTCCTTTAATTGAAATAAACACACAATTCTTTATTGTTCTAAATTAAACCATACTTACCGTCACGCCCATTCCAGCTGAAGCCAACGATCTCCTGCAATAAAAGTAAAATAATAAAGCAACATCATCTTTACCTTTTCATGGTTCCCACGACAGCTTCAGCTCTGCTACATTCACATGACAGGCTGGAACGCAGCAGAAAGCTGCCATCCAGCTTGCCATGCGGCAGACACTGAGAAGCGCAGGCATGCTTGCGCTCCTCAGTGTCTGGCTGTGACGGCATCCAGATGAGCTGAGTTCATGTCCAATGAACTCAGCTCACCTCATGCACGTCACTGACAGCGTGGGAAAATTCTCCTGCGCATGCGGTGAATGCAGAAGAATTTTCCCACGCTGTCAGTGACGTGCATGAGGTGAGCTCATGTCCAATGAACTCGGCTCACCTCATGCACGTCACTGACAGCGTGGGAAAATTCTCAGCGCTCAGCGCTTGAGCAGGAGAATTCTCCCACGCTGGGATGGCATTGAGATGACAGGCTGGATCACAGCTGAGCGCTGCCATCCAGCATGCCATCTTTCATAGACACTGCAGAGCGCAGGCATGCTTGCACTCTGCAGTGTCTCTGAAGGATGACAAGCTGGATGGCAGCGCTCAGCAGTGATCCAGCCTGTCATCTCAATGCCATCCCAGCGTGGGAGAATTCTCCTGCTCAAGCGCTGAGCGCTGAGAATTTTCCCATGCTCTCAGTGACGTGCATGAGCTGAGCTGAGTTCATTGGACATGACCTCGGCTCATCTGGATGCCGTCACAGCCAGACACTGAGGAGCGCAAGCATGCCTGCGCTTCTCAGTCTCTGCGGCATGGCAAGCTGGATGGCAGCGTTCTGCTGCGGTCCAGCCTGTCATGTGAATGTAGCAGAGCTGAAGTTGTCGTGGGAACCATGGAAAAGTAAGGATGTTGTTGGTTTATTATTTTACTTTTATTGCAGGAGACCGTTGGCTTCAGCTGGAATGGGTGTGATGGTAAGTATGGTTTAATTTAGAACAATAAAGAATTGTGTGTTTATTTCAATTAAAGGACTTTATTCTGCCCTATTACCCCACTGCCACTGCTACAGGGCAGTGGGAAGAGCGAGGCTAAGTGCCAGAATTGGCGCATCCTATGGATGCGCCATTTCTGGGGCGGCTGACGGCTGGTGTTTCTAGCCTGGGAGGGGGCCAATATTCATGGCACCCTTCCTGGGCTATTAATATCAGCCCCCTGCTGTCTGCCTAGCCTTTGCTAGCTATTAAAATAGGGGGGACCCCACGTCATTTCTTTGGGGGTCCCCCATTTTAATAGCTAGTAAAGGCTAGTTATTCCGCTGGGGGCTGATATTAGTAGCCTGGGAAGCTCCGTGGGTATTACTTCCTTCCCAGGCTTCAAACATCTGCCCCAGCCGTCTGCTTAAATTCCGCTAGAGACTAAAATTACGGGGAACCCCACGCCAAATTTTTTTTAAAAAAAATCCTTTATTTTAACACTAAATGACAAGTACAGTAATCAACACTATCACTGTACTTCTTATATATGTGACTGACATGTTTCTATCTATCTAATCTATGTGTGATGCTCTATTCTTTCTGTTATAAATTGTCGGGTACTGATGCTGAATTGCCGGCCGGCTTTTTTAAAGAGACGGTGCATGAAAACACTAATTTTTTTTTAAGAAATCCTTTAACACTAAATGTCAAGTACAGTAACCAACACTGTCACTGTACTTCTTATATATGTGACTGACATGTTTCTATCTATCTAATCTATGTGTGGTACTCTATTCTTTCGGTTCTAAATTGTCGGGTACCGGAGTATGCCGCTGCTGAATTGCCGGCTTTACATGTTTCACTGTGAGCACTGTTCCCATCGATTTGGGCAACCACTGTAATGCCACAACCACCATGCCTGTGGCATTACAGTGAGTGGCAGACAATCCCTGCATGATTGGTGCTCTAAATAGCGCCAGAAATGCAGGACACGCTTTTGGTGCACGAACAGTTATCGAACATAACCTCGAACAGCCAAATTTTTTGCAAATTGTTCGCGTTCGTCGAACGACTCGAACACCGCCCAAAACAGCTCGAATTTGAGATTGGCGAACAGTTCTAGTCAAACACCGCTCATCTCTAATCTTATTTGTTTAAGGTCTGAGCATATTGATGCTGGTCTATGTCCTGAGACCCCCCCCCCTCACTGATTGCTCAAAAGACCTCCTAGAAGTGCACAGCTCAGGAGATAAGACTATGACTTTTAACTGTATCTGCTCTGTTCTATGTGCGCTCCTGTCTCCTTTGTTGTGCTTTTCTAAGAGATATTTTGAGAAATTGGTGGGGGTCTCAGGACCAGACTCCACACAGATCTGCTCTGAATTAATGACCCTTAAACATAAAAGAAAAAGTTTCTCAAAGTTTAGTTAATCTTTAAGGTGCATTAGCACTGCAACGATAATCGGTAACCGATTGTCGGTCTATCAATACAGGCTGTCAATCCCTTGATGCACGAGCAAAGCGTTCATTTATTGAGTGAAATATTTAAGCTTACTTAAAGGGAGTCAGTCACCTATGACATGCCAATTAAACTGCATAAATATTTATAGTAGGTGACGTAACCCCTATAAAAATTTATACCAGGCATAAACAGTTTAACTTATTTGCTGAAAAAAATAGAATAATTTAATATGCAAATGAGAGTGCTTCAGTGCCACATTGGCATGGCCTTTGCCTTGGTGCTCCGTTATACCCTAATATTTTCATATTTAAGCCAGTCCTTTGTTTTAATTGAAGGCGGTAAGTTAAAAGCAGAGTGCTCCAAGTGTCAGTGCAGGTGTGCACACAGTGTGGTTGCAGGCGCTTTCTGACGCCTGAATCCTGCCTGTTTTCAGTCACGGCTCAATGCACCTGGAAATGTAGCGAGTGACTTCAGTGAGAAGAGGGCCATATGTTGGTTTCTATACACTTCAACACCCCTCCTCTTCCTCATCTTTGAAGTTGCTTGAGCGGCAGACAAATACACGCAGGAACCAGGCATCAGAATGCCCCTGAAGCCACATTGTGTGCACGGCCACACTGGCACTTGGAGTGAACTGATTTTAGCCAGCGCTCCCACTCACCAATGGAGCGTTGTTAATCAAGACAGAGGATTGGCTTAAAGGGAACCTCTCTCCAGTCTTTTCATGTATGAACAAATACCACTACCTTATTCAGCGCCTGTGCTGCATTACAGAAAATTGTATATCATGTCCTGACTCCCCTGTATATCCCCCAAAAAAACTTTTGAAGTGCTCTAGCAAAGAATGCAAATTTGGACGGACAAGTTTAATTTTGGTGGCAGGGAATAAAACAATATGGGCGAAATGTTTCCGGTAAGCAGGAGCTGGAAAAACTTCTGCTGGCGCTTGCGCAGTTAACTTTTAGGCTTTGCCCGCAGCAGAACACAGAAAAGTGCGCCTGCGTGAGTCGGCGATATCCCTGCTCAGGCGTGAGATTTTGTTCGGTTGTGTGGATGGTGGATGACACAGGACACGTTATCCACATCAACCACAGCTGGAGGATGCCATTTAGCAGGGTAGAGGAGTCACAGGTGCAGCTGCAATGACGTCCATCAGACCAGACCGTCTGAATTTGCAAACCTCGCTGGTGCAAAATTTTTTTAGGGAACATACAGTCAGAACATAATATACAACTTACTGTAATGTAGAACAGGCACTGAGGAAGGTGATGGTATTGGTTCATATACAAAAAAACTGTTGGCAGATTCCTTTAATATGCAAATGGCAGGGCGTAATGGTGCACCAAAGCATAGGCCACGCCAAGGCACCAATGCACCCTCATTTGCATATAAAAAATAAAATATTTTTCAATATTAAGCTAAACTGTACAGTATATTCCTGGTATAATTTTTATAGGTGCTACCTTCCCTAAATAAATGTTTATGCAGTTTAATTGGAGTGTCAAGTAGTGTTGAGCCACCCCCGTAGTGTTCGAGTTCGGTTCAGTTCGTCGAACACCCGTGTGTTCGCCGAACTGTTCGTCGAACTGTTCGTCGAACACCTTCGAACACCGTTAAAACCAATGGCAGGCAAACAAAAACACATAGAAACACATAGAAAACACCTTCAAAGGTGTCCAAAAGCTGACAAACTGCTCAGAAGACACAACTAACACATGGAAAAGTGACAAGTACATATAGTCATGCGAAAAGAAAAGAGGTGGACGAGTAAAAGGAGGGGGAGACACAGATATAGGCATGTCATGCCCTTCTAAAATCCAAAAAGTGAGAAGCCGACACGTTCAGTCCGCTCCTGCCCGTGCCACCTCCGTGTCGCCGGGTTTGTGCCAGAGCCGCGGTGAACCCTGACGGCCAGCCCCCCTCTCCCAATACTGGTACCTGTCCGCTGGTGGGTCGAGCGAGCCCCCCTGTGGTGGAGGCAGCTCTAAGCTTTTTAATTTAAATTGTCTCTCTAATTTGAATGAATACACTTTAAATCCATTTACAAGGATCTATTGGAGGGCAAGTCTCATGCCAGCAGCCGCGTAATTCCAGCTCCAGTAGCGTCCACTAAAGCTGCTGCAGTTAAAAAGCTTTTATAAGGATCGAGCTCGGCTGTCCACCGCAAGGCATCCTACTGCCAGTCCCAGCCCCTATGCCTTGGGGTGCCTCCTGATGCTCTTCACTGAGTATCCCGTGGTCCCGAAGCATTTCCTTTGAAAAAATTAAGTGTCCAAACTACAGGTGGTGTAGCTTGCTTAATCCGCTGACTAGCAGACACTGCTACTAGGCACAAAGTATTTCCTGGGCTAGATGCAGTTAAAAATTTGTAATTAGATACTCTCGTTGGATGCTGAGAAAGCATTCCATAGAGTCTCCTGGCACGCCATATATGATTCTCTTAAAAAGCTTGGGGTAGGGGTCTAGGGGACCCTTTTATAGCCAAAATCACGGCCCTGTATCACAATATGTCACCTAGGCTGAAGATAAATGGAACTGTAGCACCCTGAGGGCTCGTTTGCTACAGAGGTATTGCACCTCACCCAGAGGTGTGATATCTCACTCTCAGGTAAGGATGGAGTGTGGATCAGGACCCGACACTTGCATGCATTACACCACATTGCCGTGGGGCAGGGCGACCAATATGCCTCTGAGATGGGCACGACAGTCCCTGTCCCTGGCTGGAGTGGGGGGAGGGAACACTGAGGAAGGGGAACCCTGTAGTGCAGGAGCAGGGAGGAAGCAGTTCCTTGGTGCATTGAGAAGGGAGTATAAAAGGTGGGCACCATCTTAGTTCAGTGCAGAGAAGTCTGAGCAGAAGTGGCAGGGAGCAGGGGCTCTGCATGAGCTCTGCTCCGGAGGCGGGCCTAGTAACAGAGGCCCAGGCCTGGAAGAGGGAGAAGGAAGGAAGAGGAGCGGAGAAGGCTCCAGGAACGAGGAATGAAGGGATCCCAGGGGTGCGGACGGGCGAGTCGCCACCGCACGCCCGAATCCACCTGCGTGGAGGGGTCAGGCCAAAGGGGGAGACCGGTCCCCGAAACTAGTGGAGGCAGGAAACGACCCTCAGCTAGAAACCGGAGGCTGTGACATTTTATGTGGCGCAGCCCCTCGCTACACCCGCTAGGAAGGCACCACATAGGGTCAGGGAAACTGGCGCCAAGTTTACCAAGAGGAGGCCCGAGGCAGCCGGACAGAAGGGTTGGAAAGAAAGGCCAGACAAAGGACACACAAAGGGGGTCCTGTGAAGCGCTCCAAAGTTATCTGGGAGTTGTCTGAGCCCCTCACCTGGTGAGCACAGTACGACGTGGGGAGTTATGCTACGCTCTGCTGCACCCACAACACCAGCCTCAGCGGTCTGCCCTGCAGCGGCGGTTCACTCTGACCGCAATCCACGGGTTGCGTAGTCGGACATTTAAACATCAAAACCACATAAATAGTTCCGCCACTGGTTTGACCACCCTGAGCCACGGAACCGGGTCGCCGCCACGAAGACTACAACCACCAGCATCCACCAAAAAGGGTCCGGCTCCGGGTGTCCCAAGGCCCAGGGGGTGCATCAGAACATTTTCATCACCTTTCACAATCACCAATGGGACAAGGCAGGGATGTCCTCTGTCCCCTCTCTTATACATCCTAGTGACGGAGCACCTGCTCTCATCAATTCGCCATAACCCCAATATTAGGTGGATTGAGGTGGGGGGCACCGAGTACAAGTGCTCTCTATTTGCTGATGATGTCCTAGTATATATCACTCAATCACATATATCCATCCATGCTGTTATGGCTGAAATAGATCACTTTGTTACATGGTCAAATTTTAAAATCAATGCAGCGAAGTCTGTGGCCCTCGATGTCTCCCTCCCCAAATCCATATAGGATTCCATCCAGTCCAACTTTCCCTTTGCCTGGCCCTCACAGGGTATCAAATACTTAGGAATTCCTATTCATAGAGACCTCTCCCATCTATGTTATCTTAATTTTGGGCCCTTTATTGAACAACTCCATACAGACCATGGTTGGCAAGTTAGAACTGTAAGATTCACTACGTGAACCACTGGTGTTTTGTGGAAAAGCACATGTACACTGTGTTCCAAATTATTATGCAAAAAGTGTTTAGGAGTGATAAGGGAAGAATTTGTTTGTTTGTCAGTTAAACTCATTGATGGTGATGTGTGTCAGGGCTCTTTATATCACTGTAAGCAATTGCAGACACCTGTGCTAATTAGTTTGGCAGGTGTGTCCAATGAAAGGCAAGAATACTTAAGAAGGCTGTCTCACATTATTAAGCAGCCTACATTTTCTGCCAAAATGGGAAAGAAAAAGGATGTGTCGGCCGCTGAGAAGCAACAAATTGTGGAGTGTTTAGGTCAAGGCATGACTACAATCAACATTGTGCGATGATCAGGATGAAGTGTCTTGGCAATCAAGAAGTATGTAGCTGATTCACAGTACACACGTGTGCGTGCTGATAAGGGCAAATTGAGGACTCTTTCCTACAGGCAATTACGTCAGGTTAAAAGAGCAGCGGCAAAAAAGCCTTGTCATAGCAGCAGACAAGTTTTTGAAGCTGCTGGTGCCTCCAACGTCCCCCGAACTACAAGATGCAGGGTCCTTCAGAGGTTTGCAGCTGTGCATACGCCATCCTGTCGACCTCCTCTATCCACTTCACACAAGCAGAAACGGCTCCAGTGGGCCAAACATTACATGAAGACTGATTTCAAAACTGTTTTGTTCACGGATGAGTGCCGTGCAGCGCTCGATGGTCCAGATGGATGGAGTGGAGGATGGCTGGTTGATGGACACCCCAAGCAAACACGGCTACAGCGCCAACAAGGAGGAGGTGGAGTAATGTTTTGGGCTGGAATCATGGGGAGAGAGATTATAGGCCCCTTTAGGATCCCTGAAGGCGCTAAAGATGAACTCCATAATGTATGTGGATTTTCTCAAACAGCACTTCCTGCCATGGTTCAAGAAGAAGAACCGTGTATTTCACAGCAAGATCATTTTTTTGCATGATAATGCACCATCTCATGCTGCCCATAAAACATCTGCATCTCTGGCTGATATGGGCATAAAAGGGGACAAACTTATGGTGTGACCCCCATGCTCCCCTGACCTCTACCCCATTGAGAACCTCTGGAGCATCATCAAAAGGAGTGTCTATGATGGCGGGAGGCAGTTCACATCTAAGCAACAGCTCTGGGAGGGTATTCTGTCCTCATGCAAAACAATTGAAGCAGAAACCATCCAAAACCTGACAAATTCAATGGACGAGAGAGTTCAGAAGCTCCTTTCGAACAAGGGGTCCTATGTGAAAATGTAACATGACCTAGAATAAAGTTTTGAGTTGAAAACTGTTTGATTTCAGTTTCTAATAACCTGCTAATGCTTATAATTTCAAAAATGACCATTTTTTTGGTCTTTATTAAAATGAAAAGGTTGATCGAAAAGTTTGGGGGATCTAAGAGTGTGGCAACCCAGTAGTCATGATTACTTCGAATTCTGACAATATGAGGGTCATGTTGCAGGTAGTGCAGCAAGAAGGCACTTATGTGTCTTGCGCATCTCGGAGCCCCAAAATTATTTTCCGGGCTAGATGCAGCTAAAAATTATTATTAATTTTAAATCTGGTGGAGCTTAGTATAGATGGCCTAATAGGATCAGTGCTGCACACTGCTACAAAGCCCAAATTATTTTCCAGGCAAGATACAGATAAACATGATTAGTAATTTTAAATCTGGTGGAGCTTATTATAGATGGCCTAATAGAATCAGTGCTGCACACTGCTACAAAGCTTAAAACGGTTGGTAGGGTGATTTTAACCAATCATCAAGCTTTTACTCTCCCCAGGATGACACAGGGGTAGAAAAGTCGTTTCGGATCCATGATTTGTTCATCTTTATGAACGTGAGTCTGTCTACATTATCAGTGGAGAGCCGTGTGCGCTTTTCTGTCAGCACACCACCAGCAGCGCTGAACACACATTCAGACAGAACGCTGGCTGCGGGGCATGACAAGATCTCCAAGGCGTAAGTGGCTAGCTCCGGCCATTTATCCAGATTGGAAGCCCAAAAAGAGCAAGGGTCCAGTGACACAGTCATGGCTTCAATGTTTACTTGGAGATACTCCTGTACCATCGTCTCTAGGCGTTGACTATGTGTCAGACTTCTTGTCTCCTGTGGCCTTGCAAAGGATGGGCTAAAAAAGTGGTGAAATGATTCCGCAAAATTGATGTTACCAGCAGATACTGTGGTTCTGTTACGGTTTGAGTGCTGAACACTTGACGGTCCCACGGTTGGCAACTTGGAACTGTGAGATTCACTACGTGCACCACTGGTGTTTTGTGGAAAAGCACATGTAAGATTCTGCAACAGTCTCTGCTGATACTCCTGCATGCGTGCATCCCTTTCTATGGCAGGAATAATTTCTGCAAATTTACTTTTGTACCGGGGATCTAACAGTGTGGCAACCCAGTAGTCAGGATTATTTCTAATTCTCACAATTCGAGGGTCTTGTTGCAGGTAGTGCAGCAAGAAGGCACTCATGTGTGTTGCGCATCCAGGAGCACCAAGTCCCTGTTGTGTTGGTGGCGAGGTAACAATCATGCTTCCTTCCTCTGTCCTCTCCCCCCAACCTCGCACAACAGAAATGTGATCAAGGTCTCCCTCATCTGATGAGTCTTCCATCAGTTCGTCCTCCACTTCTTCCTGGGCTCCTGCACCTTCTTCACTAGTTTGGCTGCTACCATGCGCCCTGGTAAAACCATCTCCCCCACCCTCACATGCCTGCCGCCTTGGTGCTGCCGACCGTCTGGACCTTGCAGATGTTAGCCCTTCCGCATGCAACTCCTCCTCCTCTACTTCCTCCACCTCCTCTTGTGCCACCACCTGACTCCGAATTCTGTTTAACATGTGCTCCAGCATGTAAATCACCGGAATAGTCATGCTGATAATGGCATCGTCAGCACTAAACATCTTCGTCGCCATTTCAAAACTGGGCAGAAGGGTGCATAGGTCCCTGATCTGAGACCACTCCTCCAGCGTGATTTGCCCCACCTCTGGATCTCGTTGGCCCAGGCTATACGTCAGAACGTATTGCACCAGGGCTTGTCGGTGCTGCCACAGTCACTGCAACATGTGCAGAGTTGAATTCCACCGGGTAGGCACATTGCATTTTAGCCGGTGAAGTGGCAGGCCCAACGACTTCTGTAGAGATGTAAGTCGCTGAGCTGCGGGATGCGAACGGCGGAAGTGAGCACACAGCGACCGTGCCCTCTGCAGAAGGACATCTAGTCTGGGATAGTGGGCTAAAAATTGCTGGACAACCAGGTTCAACACGTGAGCCATACAAGGCACGTGTGTGACATTGCCCGGGCGAAGGGCCGCACCCAGGTTTGCAGCATTGTCGCACACGGCCTTCCCTGGTTTCAGGTCCAGTGGAGACAACCATTCATGAAATTGGTACTCCAGACCTGACCACAACTCCTCAGCTGTGTGACTCACATTTCCCAGACATTTCAAAGTAAAAACCGCCTGATGACGTTGAGCCCTACTGCCAGCATAGTAAGGAGGTGTGCAGGATCCCTTCTGCGCAGTTAGAAAGCTTGTGGCATGACCAGACAGGCTTTGGGTGCAGGTGGAAGACCGAGAGGAGGTTGAGGAGGCAGAAGCAGTGGAGGAACTTTGAGATAAAGAGGATTGACGCACAACTCGTGGGGACGGCAAGACTTGGACAGCAGCCCCTTGTCCTGCTGTCACCATAGTTACCCAGTGCCCAGTCAGCGACATGTAACGCCCATGTCCATGCCTACTCGTCCAAGTGTCTGTGGTGAAATGCACCCTGTCACACACAGAGTTTCTCAAAGAAGCGGTGATGTTGTGTGCGACATGCTGGTGGAGCGCAGGCACACCTTTCTTTGAGAAGTAGTGCCGACTGGGCATCTGGTACTGGGGCACTGCGACGGACATAAGGTCTCGAAAATCCTCTGTGTCCACCAGGCGGAAAGGCAGCATTTCTGTAGCCAAGAGCTTGCAGATGGTGAAATTCAACCTCTTAGCTTTCTCATGGCTAGGAGGAAATGGTCTTTTACTTGTCCACATCTGAGGGACCAAGGGCTGGCTATTGTGCTTAGACGAGGTTGATAAGGGTGTCCCTGGCAAACTGCCGGTCTGTGAGGAAGATGCAGGCGGACATGTTAGGTTGCCTTGATCCAAAGGTGGTGCTATCGATGTCGGACAGCGCTCAACACCAGCTGGTGTTACCACCTCCAAAGAAAATGATGACCTGCCAATCACGCTGGCTGTTGCGGGTAAAGAGGTGGCAGGTCTGCGCCCCAAAACAGGTGTGACTGCTGTCCCCCCAGTCACAGAGGATGAAGAGGCCGCGGATGCACAAGATATGGCAGACGGTGGTTGGCCCGGCCGGCTAGGCCGCATTGTAGCACACTGAGCTTCCCACTGCAACTTATGCTTCATGTCCATGTGCCGGTTCATGCATGAAGTACTCAAACTATGTATTTTTTGGCCTCTACTTAGCTTTTGCTGACAAATGTTACAGATAACACGAGTTGGGTCATCTTTATCGATCTGAAAAAATGCCCAGGCTATGCAAGGCTTAGCACCCATGCGACCTGAAGAGCCACCACGACTTGTGGTGAGAGGCAGAGTTGTGTTTGAGGATGCAGTTGTTGACGTGCTTCCAGTACTACGTCTCTGTCCAGGAAGGCGCAACCTGACCTCGTCGTCACTAGCATCTTCCTCCACCTCCTCTGCTGACCTCATCTCTTGGCTGACTGTGGGTTGACAGTAAGTGGGATCTCCAACCTCATCATCATCACCCTGTGCGTTATCACAGCCATCGTCCTCAGAGCCAACCTGTTCCTGCCCTGACAAAAAACTAAAGTTGTCGTTCCAATCAGGTATTTGAGTCTCATCATCGTCTTCCTCATTGTCTCCACCAACAGGAGTTACAGTTTGGGAATGAGGGTCTACATTATGGTCAGAACCTTCTGCGTCTGGTCCTTTATCCGACTCATAAAGATTCTGGGCATCAGTGCAGATCATTTCCTCGTCTGGATTCACAGAAGCGCTGGAGTCGACCTCTGATTCCCAGGCTATAGTATGAGTAAACAGCTCTGCAGACTCAACCATCTGTTCTACCTCATACTCAGACGGGCAGCTGGAGATTTGGGAGCTGTGAGGAAGCAAGTGCGATTGGGGTGACACCTTTGAGGACTGGAGTATTTGTGATGTTGAAGTTGATGTGGAGGAGAGCCCACTTAAAGGAGCACTTGATATCCGTTGAAGCACCTGCTGTTTTTGTGCCTCATTTGGAATTTGTAGTGATTGGCGTGGCCGTAAGAAAGGGATCTTATCACATTGTCCGCCAAAATAAGTAGACATTTTAGTTTGGCTGGAAGATGGTCTTTCTTCTGCAGATGTTACTGTTGCTTTAACACTAGAGATGAGCGTTGTTCTACTCGAACTGTTCGCCAATCTCAAATTCGAGCTGTTTTGGGCGGTGTTTGAGCCGTTCGGCGAACACGAACGATTTGAGAAAAATTCGGCTGTTCGAGGTTATGTTCGATAACTGTTCGTGCACCAAAATCATAACTGGATTTTTTCTCAGTAATGATGAAAATTAATGTTAATACGCAGTTTGAGTGTACAGCGGGGTGGGGGGAGGGGCAGGGGATGGATCTCTGCAGGAATAATGAAGATCTCCATTTTTTTTTCTCTTTCCCGCTTTTACAGTGGGGAGGTGCAATCTGTCAGCCTATCAGCAGCGCACACACGGAGCGAAGTGCTTTTTTCACACAAGCAAGGGCATGTGTCATTGGCAGTGTATGTCACATGTCCTTGCCCTATAAGACCAAGCCATTTTCCCCGTCGCCACCATTTTCTCACTGCTGCAGCTGCGTGTTAGATGGCACCGCTGTTGCTGTGTGCGCTATACCTTGTTAATTTCAAGCCAATTTTCGCACAAATCTACAGATAGCTTGGGAGTAGGGAATAGTTGTGATTGCAGTCCTTTTAATGACTAGGTTACAGCATTTCCTATGACTTTTATCAGGCAGGTCGGTGCTCTTAAATAGATAGATTGTGGGAGTAAAGACTAATTGTAATTGCAGTCCTTTTCAGGACTAGGTTACATCAGTTCCTATCAGTTTTTGCCAGGCAGGTCTGTGCCAGTGCTGTGCAAGTTTTTTTCACAGCATTTGGCTGAATCTCGCAAAGCTAATCCTTTTTGGCCTATTGCAGAGTGTGTTAGTCAGTGGAGTAGCCTATCTGTGTTGCAAGATATACCACCTGTGTATAGAATGCCAATTTTTTACTGCACCTAGTGAAGTAAAATCTTTTGGGCATAGCATCATTCTATTAGTCCATCTATACTGACCTCCATCAGGTTGCAAATTGAATATAATTTTTTTCTGCATCTAGCTCTGAAAAAATATTTGGGCTTCTAGCAGTGTGTGGGACTTGTTCTATTACTCCATCTATACTGACCTCCATCAGGTTGCAAACTGAATATAATTTTTTTCTGCATCTAGCTCTGAAAAAATATTTGGCCTTCTAGCAGTGTGTGGGACTTTCTCTATTAGTCCATCTATACTGACCTCCATCAGGTTGCAAACTGAATATATTTTTTTTCTGCATCTACCTCTGAAAAAATATTGGGCTTCTAGCTGTGTGTGGGACTTGTTCTATTAATCCATCTATACAGACCTCCATCAGGTTGCAAACTGAATATAATTTTTTTCTGCATCTAGCTCTGAAAAAATATTTGGCCTTCTAGCAGTGTGTGGGACTTTCTCTATTAGTCCATCTATACTGACCTCCATCAGGTTGCAAACTGAATATATTTTTTTTCTGCATCTACCTCTGAAAAAATATTGGGCTTCTAGCTGTGTGTGGGACTTGTTCTATTAATCCATCTATACAGACCTCCATCAGGTTGCAAACTGAATATAATTTTTTTCTGCATCTACCTCTGAAAAAATATTTGGGCTTCTAGCTGTGTGTGGGACTTGTTCTATTAGTCCATCTATACTGACCTCCATCAGGTTGCAAATTAAAAATAATTTTTATCTGCATCTACCTCTGAAAAAATATTTGGCCTTCTAGCAGTGTGTGGGGCTTTCTCTATTAGTCCATCTATACTGACCTCCATCAGGTTGCAAACTGAATATATATTTTTTGTGCATCTACCTCTGAAAAAATATTGGGCTTCTAGCTGTGTGTGGGACTTGTTCTATTAATCCATCTATACAGACCTCCATCAGGTTGCAAACTGAATATAATTTTTTTCTGCATCTACCTCTGAAAAAATATTTGGGCTTCTAGCTGTGTGTGGGACTTGTTCTATTAGTCCATCTATACTGACCTCCATCAGGTTGCAAACTGAAAATAATTTTTTGTCTGCATCTAGCTCTGAAAAAATATTTGGCCTTCTAGCAGTGTGTGGGACTTTCTCTAATAGTCCATCTATACTGACCTCCATCAGGTTGCAAATTAAAAATAATTTTTATCTGCATCTACCTCTGAAAAAATATTTGGCCTTCTAGCTGTGTGTGGGACTTGTTCTATTAGTCCATCTATACTGACCTCCATCAGGTTGCAAACTGAATATAATTTTTTCTGCATCTAGCTCTGAAAAAATATTTGGCCTTCTAGCAGTGTGTGGGACTTTCTCTATTAGTCCATCTATACTGACCTCCATCAGGTTGCAAATTAAAAATAATTTTTATCTGCATCCAGCTCTGAAAAAATATTTGGCCTTCTAGCAGTGTGTGGGACTTTCTCTATTAGTCCATCTATACTGACCTCCATCAGGTTGCAAATTAAAAATAATTTTTTGTCTGCATCTAGCTCTGAAAAAATATTTGGCCTTCTAGCAGTGTGTGGGACTTTCTCTATTAGTCCATCTATACTGACCTCCATCAGGTTGCAAACTGAATATAATTTTTTTCTACATCTACCTCTGAAAAAATATTTGGGCTTCTAGCTGTGTGTGGGACTTGTTCTATTAGTCCATCTATACTGACCTCCATCAGGTTGCAAACTGAAAATAATTTTTTGTCTGCATCTAGCTCTGAAAAAATATTTGGCCTTCTAGCAGTGTGTGGGACTTTCTCTATTAGTCCATCTATACTGACCTCCATCAGGTTGCAAATTAAAAATAATTTTTATCTGCATCTACCTCTGAAAAAATATTTGGGCTTCTAGCTGTGTGTGGGACTTGTTCTATTAGTCCATCTATACTGACCTCCATCAGGTTGCAAACTGAATATAATTTTTTTCTGCATCTACCTCTGAAAAAATATTTGGCCTTCTAGCAGTGTGTGGGACTTTCTCTATTAGTCCATCTATACTGACCTCCATCAGGTCGCAAACTGAATATATTTTTTTTCTGCATCTACCTCTGAAAAAATATTTGGGCTTCTAGCTGTGTGTGGGACTTGTTCTATTAGTCCATCTATACTGACCTCCATCAGGTTGCAAACTGAAAATAATTTTTTGTCTGCATCTAGCTCTGAAAAAATATTTGGCCTTCTAGCAGTGTGTGGGACTTTCTCTATTAGTCCATCTATACTGACCTCCATCAGGTTGCAAATTAAAAATAATTTTTATCTGCATCTACCTCTGAAAAAATATTTGGCCTTCTAGCTGTGTGTGGGACTTGTTCTATTAGTCCATCTATACTGACCTCCATCAGGTTGCAAACTGAATATAATTTTTTTCTGCATCTAGCTCTGAAAAAATATTTGGCCTTCTAGCAGTGTGTGGGACTTTCTCTATTAGTCCATCTATACTGACCTCCATCAGGTTGCAAATTAAAAATAATTTTTATCTGCAACCAGCTCTGAAAAAATATTTGGCCTTCTAGCAGTGTGTGGGACTTTCTCTATTAGTCCATCTATACTGACCTCCATCAGGTTGCAAATTAAAAATAATTTTTTGTCTGCATCTAGCTCTGAAAAAATATTTGGCCTTCTAGCAGTGTTTGGGACTTTCTCTATTAGTCCATCTATACTGACCTCCATCAGGTTGCAAACTGAATATATTTTGTTTCTGCATCTACCTCTGAAAAAATATTGGGCTTCTAGCTGTGTGTGGGACTTGTTCTATTAATCCATCTATACAGACCTCCATCAGGTTGCAAACTGAATATAATTTTTTTCTGCATCTACCTCTGAAAAAATATTTGGGCTTCTAGCTGTGTGTGGGACTTGTTCTATTAGTCCATCTATACTGACCTCCATCAGGTTGCAAACTGAAAATAATTTTTTGTCTGCATCTAGCTCTGAAAAAATATTTGGCCTTCTAGCAGTGTGTGGGACTTTCTCTATTAGTCCATCTATACTGACCTCCATCAGGTTGCAAATTAAAAATAATTTTTATCTGCATCTACCTCTGAAAAAATATTTGGGCTTCTAGCTGTGTGTGGGACTTGTTCTATTAGTCCATCTATACTGACCTCCATCAGGTTGCAAACTGAATATAATTTTTTTCTGCATCTACCTCTGAAAAAATATTTGGCCTTCTAGCAGTGTGTGGGACTTTCTCTATTAGTCCATCTATACTGACCTCCATCAGGTTGCAAACTGAATATATTTTTTTTCTGCATCTACCTCTGAAAAAATATTTGGGCTTCTAGCTGTGTGTGGGACTTTCTCTATTAGTCCATCTATACTGACCTCCATCAGGTTGCAAATTGAATATAATTTTTTTCTGCATCTAACCCAGCCAATAGTTTTGGCCTAATACCACAGTTTGGCCACTCAGCTCTGCTCGGTTCCCATCCATTGTTTTTTTGTGCAAACAACTTCAGAGTTGTGAATTAGTTAACCACCAAAATGAGTGGAAAAAGGCCTGCTGCTGGTGGAAAGGGGAATAGGCGTGTTGGGAAGGGGAAAAAAGGTTGTGTCCGTGGGGTAGGTGTTAAAGCAACAGTAACATCTGCAGAAGAAAGACCATCTTCCAGCCAAACTAAAATGTCTACTTCTTTTAGCGGACAATGTGATAAGATCCCTTTCTTACGGCCACACCAATCGCTACAAATTCCAGATAAGGCACAAAAACAGCAGATGCTTCAACGGATATCAAGTGCTCCTTTAAGTGGGCTCTCCTCCACATCAACTTCAACATCACAAATACTCCAGTCCTCAAAGGTGTCACCCCAATCGCACTTGCTTCCTCACAGCTCCCAAATCTCCAGCTGACCGTCTGAGTATGAGGTAGAACAGATAGTTGAGTCTGCAGAGCTGTTTACTCATACTATAGCCTGGGAATCAGAGGTCGACTCCAGCCCTTCTGTGAATCCAGACGAGGAAATGATCTGCACTGATGGCCAGAATCTTTATGAATCGGATTCAGGACCAGACGCAGAAGGTTCTGACCATAATGTAGACCCTCATTCCCAAACTGTAACTCCTGTTGGTGGAGACAATGAGGAAGACGATGATGAGACTCAAATACCTGATTGGAGCGACAACTTTAGTTTTTTGTCAGGGCAGGAACAGGTTGGCTCTGAGGACGACGGGTGTGATAACGCACAGGGTGATGATGATGAGGTTGGAGATCCCACTTACTGTCAACCCACAGTCAGCCAAGAGATGAGGTCAGCAGAGGAGGTGGAGGAAGATGCTAGTGACGACGAGGTCAGGTTGCGCCTTCCTGGACAGAGACATAGTACTGGAAGCACGTCAACAACTGCATCCTCAAACACAACTCTGCCTCTCATCACAAGTCGTGGTGGCTCTTCAGGTCGCATGGGTGCTAAGCCTTGCATAGCCTGGGCATTTTTTCAGATCGATAAAGATGACCCAACTCGTGTTATCTGTAACATTTGTCAGCAAAAGCTAAGTAGAGGCCAAAAAATACATAGTTTGAGTACTTCATGCATGAACCGGCACATAGACATGAAGCATAAGTTGCAGTGGGAAGCTCAGTGTGCTACAATGCGGCCTAGCCGGCCGGGCCAACCACCGTCTGCCATATCTTGTGCATCCGCGGCCTCTTCATCCTCTGTGACTGGGGGGACAGCAGTCACACCTGTTTTGGGGCGCAGACCTGCCACCTCTTTACCCGCAACAGCCAGCGTGATTGGCAGGTCATCATTTTCTTTGGAGGTGGTAACACCAGCTGGTGTTGAGCGCTGTCCGACATCGATAGCACCACCTTTGGATCAAGGCAACCTAACATGTCCGCCAGCATCTTCCTCACAGACCGGCAGTTTGCCGGGGACACCCTTATCAACCTCGTCTAAGCACAATAGCCAGCCCTCGGTCCCTCAGATGTGGACAAGTAAAAGACCATTTCCTCCTAGCCATGAGAAAGCTAAGAGGTTGAATTTCACCATCTGCAAGCTCTTGGCTACAGAAATGCTGCCTTTCCGCCTGGTGGACACAGAGGATTTTCGAGACCTTATGTCCGTCGCAGTGCCCCAGTACCAGATGCCCAGTCGGCACTACTTCTCAAAGATAGGTGTGCCTGCGCTCCACCAGCATGTCGCACACAACATCACCGCTTCTTTGAGAAACTCTGTGTGTGACAGGGTGCATTTCACCACAGACACTTGGACGAGTAGGCATGGACAGGGGCGTTACATGTCGCTGACTGGGCACTGGGTAACTATGGTGACAGCGGGACAAGGGGCTGCAGTCTAAGTCTTGCCGTCCCCACGAGTTGTGCGTCAATCCTCTTTATGTCAATGTTCCTCCACTGCTTCTGCCTCCTCAACCTCCTCTCGGTCTTCCACCTGCACCCAAAGCCTGTCTGGTCATGCCACAAGCTTTCTAACTGTGCAGAAGGGATCCTGCACACCTCCTTACTATGCTGGCAGTAGGGCTCAACGTCATCAGGCGGTTTTTACTTTGAAATGTCTGGGAAATGTGAGTCACACAGCTGAGGAGTTGTGGTCAGCTCTGGAGAACCAATTTCATGAATGGTTGTCTCCACTGGACCTGAAACCAGGGAAGTCCGTGTGCGACAATGCTGCAAACCTGGGTGCGGCCCTTCGCCAGGGCAATGTCACACACGTGCCTTGTATGGCTCACGTGTTGAACCTGGTTGTCCAGCAATTTTTAGCCCACTATCCCAGACTAGATGGCCTTCTGCAGAGGGCACGGTCGCTGTGTGCTCACTTCCGCCGTTCGCATCCCGCAGCTCAGCGACTTACATCTCTACAGAAGTCGTTGGGCCTGCCACTTCACCGGCTAAAATGGGATGTGCCTACCCGGTGGAATTCAACTCTGCACATGTTGCAGCGACTGTGGCAGCACCGACAAGCCCTGGTGCAATACGTTCTGACGTATAGCCTGGGTCAACGAGATCCGGAGGTGGGGCAAATCACGCTGGAGGAGTGGTCTCAGATCAGGGACCTATGCACCCTTCTGCACAGTTTTGAAATGGCGACGAAGATGTTTAGTGCTGACGATGCCATTATCAGCATGACTATTCCGGTGATTTACATGCTGGAGCACATGTTAAACAGAATTCGGAGTCAGGTGATGGCACAAGAGGAGGTGGAGGAAGTAGAGGAGGAGGAGTTGTATGCGGAAGGGCTAACATCTGCAAGGTCCAGACGGTCGGCAGCACCAAGGCGGCAGGCATGTGAGGGTGGGGGAGATGGTTTTACCAGGGCGCATGGTAGCAGCCAAACTAGTGAGGAAGGTGCAGGAGCCCAGGAAGAAGTGGAGGACGAACTGATGGAAGACTCATCAGATGAGGGAGACCTTGATCACATTTCTGTTGTGCGAGGTTGGGGGGAGAGGACAGAGGAAGGAAGCATGATTGTTACCTCGCCACCAACACAACAGGGACTTGGTGCTCCTGGATGCGCAACACACATGAGTGCCTTCTTGCTGCACTACCTGCAACATGACCCTCGAATTGTGAGAATTAGAAATAATCCTGACTACTGGGTTGCCACACTGTTAGATCCCCGGTACAAAAGTAAATTTGCAGAAATTATTCCTGCCATAGAAAGGGATGCACGCATGCAGGAGTATCAGCAGAGACTGTTGCAGAATCTTACATGTGCTTTTCCACAAAACACCAGTGGTGCACGTAGTGAATCTCACAGTTCCAACTTGCCAACCGTGGGACCGTCAAGTGTTCAGCACTCAAACCGTAACAGAACCACAGTATCTGCTGGTAACATCAATTTTGCGGAATCATTTCACCACTTTTTTAGCCCATCCTTTGCAAGGCCACAGGAGACAAGAAGTCTGACACATAGTCAACGCCTAGAGACGATGATACAGGAGTATCTCCAAGTAAACATTGAAACCATGACTGTGTCACTGGACCCTTGCTCTTTTTGGGCTTCCAATCTGGATAAATGGCCGGAGCTAGCCACTTACGCCTTGGAGATCTTGTCATGCCCCGCAGCCAGCGTTCTGTCTGAACGTGTGTTCAGCGCTGCTGGTGGTGTGCTGACAGATAAGCGCACGCGGCTCTCCACTGATAATGTAGACAGACTCACGTTCATAAAGATGAACAAATCATGAATCCGAAACGACTTTTCTACCCCTGTGTCATCCTGGGGAGAGTAAAAGCTTGATGATTGGTTAAAATCACCCTACCAACCGTTTTAAGCTTTCAATTTACTAATCATGTTTATCTGTTTCTTGACTGGAAAATAATTTGGGCTTTGTAGCAGTGTGCAGCACTGATCCTATTAGCCCATCTATACTAAGCTCCACCAGATTTAAAATTAATAATAATTTGTAGCTGCATCTAGCCCGGAAAATAATTTTGGGGCTCCGAGATGCGCAAGACACATAAGTGCCTTCTTGCTGCACTACCTGCAACATGACCCTCATATTGTCAGAATTCGAAGTAATCATGACTACTGGGTTGCCACACTCTTAGATCCCCCACACTTTTCGATCAACCTTTTCATTTTAATAAAGACCAAAAAAATGGTCATTTTTGAAATTATAAGTATTAGCAGGTTATTAGAAACTGAAATCAAACAGTTTTCAACTCAAAACTTTATTCTAGGTGATGTTACATTTTCACATAGGACCCCTTGTTCGAAAGGAGCTTCTGAACTCTCTCGTCCATTGAATTTGTCAGGTTTTGGATGGTTTCTGCTTCAATTGTTTTGCATGAGGACAGAATACCCTCCCAGAGCTGTTGCTTAGATGTGAACTGCCTCCCGCCATCATAGACACTCCTTTTGATGATGCTCCAGAGGTTCTGAATGGGGTAGAGGTCAGGGGAGCATGGGGGTCACACCATAAGTTTGTCCCCTTTTATGCCCATATCAGCCAGAGATGCAGATGTTTTATGTGCAGCATGAGATGGTGCATTATCATGCAAAAAAATGATCTTGCTGTGAAATACATGGTTCTTCTTCTTGAACCATGGCAGGAAGTGCTGTTTGAGAAAATCCACATACATTATGGAGTTCATCTTTAGCGCCTTCAGGGATCCTAAAGGGGCCGACAATCTCTCTCCCCATGATTCCAGCCCAAAACATTACTCCACCTCCTCCTTGTTGGCGCTGTAGCTGTGTTTCAGTGGGGTGTCCATCAACCAGCCATCCTCCACTCCATCCATCTGGACCATCGAGCGCTGCACGGCACTCATCCGTGAACAAAACAGTTTTGAAATCAGTCTTCATGTAATGTTTGGCCCACTGGAGCCGTTTCTGCTTGTGTGAAGTGGATAGAGGAGGTCGACAGGATGGCATATGCACAGCTGCAAATCTCTGAAGAACCCTGCATCTTGTTGTTCGGGGGACGTTGGGGACACCAGCAGCTTCAAAAACTTGTCTGCTGCTATGACAAGGCTTTTTTGCCGCTGCTCTTTTAACCTGACGTAATTGCCTGTAGGAAAGAGTCCTCAATTTGCCCTTATCAGCACGCACACGTGTGTACTGTGAATCAGCTACATACTTCTTGATTGCCAAAACACTTCATCCTGATCATCGAACAATGTTGATTGTAGTCATGCCTTGACCTAAACACTCCACAATTTGTTGCTTCTCAGCAGCCGACACATCCTTTTTCTTTCCCATTTTGGCAGAAAATGTAGGCTGCTTAATAATGTGAGACAGCCTTCTTAAGTAGTCTTGCCTTTCATTGGACACACCTGCCAAACTAATTAGCACAGGTGTCTGCAATTGCTTACAGTGATATAAAGAGCCCTGACACACATCACCATCAATGAGTTTAACTGACAAACAAACAAATTCTTCCCTTATCACTCCTAAACACTTTTTGCATAATAATTTGGAACACAGTGTACATGTGCTTTTCCACAAAACACCAGTGGTTCACGTAGTGAATCTTACAGTTCTAACTTGCCAACCGTGGTCTGTATGGAGTTGTTCAATAAAGGGCCCAAAATTAAGATAACATAGATGGGAGAGGTCTCTATGAATAGGAATTCCTAAGTATTTGATACCCTGTGAGGGCCAGGCAAAGGGAAAGTTGGACTGGATGGAATCCTATATGGATTTGGGGAGGGAGACATCGAGGGTCTCAGACTTTGCTGCATTGATTTTAAAATTTGACCATGTAACAAAGTGATCTATTTCAGCCATAACAGCATGGATGGATATATGTGATTGAGTGATATATACTAGGACATCATCAGCAAATAGAGAGCACTTGTACTCGGTGCCTCCCACCTCAATCCACCTAATATTGGGGTTATGGCGAATTGATGAGAGCAGGTGCTCCGTCACTAGGATGTATAAGAGAGGGGACAGAGGACATCCCTGCCTTGTCCCATTGGCGATTGTGAAAGGTGATGAAAATGTTCTGATGCACCCCCTGGGCCTTGGGACACCCGGAGCCGGACCCTTTTTGGTGGATGCTGGTGGTTGTAGTCTTCGTGGTGGCGACCCGGTTCCGTGGCTCAGGGTGGTCAAACCAGTGGCGGAACTATTTATGTGGTTTTGATGTTTAAATGTCCGACTACGCCACCCGTGGATTGCGGTCAGAGTGAACCGCCGCTGCAGGGCAGACCGCTGAGGCTGGTGTTGTGGGTGCAGCAGAGCGTAGCATAACTCCCCACGGTAGGAGTATAGCCTCAGGGCAGTGTATGCGGAGGATGGGGGTGATGGTGCAGGGCAGCAGCAGTAACGACACGGAGTCAGTGATGCAGTCCAGGGCCTTTACTCACAGTTCTTATTATCCAGACCACGTCTGCAGGCAACAGCTGCCCACGTCGTACTGTGCTCACCAGGTGAGGGGCTCAGACAACTCCCAGATAACTTTGGAGCGCTTCACAGGACCCCCTTTGTGTGTCCTTTGTCTGGCCTTTCTTACTAACCCTTCTGTCCGGCTGCCTCGGGCCTCCTCTTGGTAAACTTGGCGCCAGTTTCCTTGACCCTATGTGCTGCCCTCCTAGCGGGTGTAGCGAGGGGCTGCGACACATAAAATGTCACAGCCTCCGGTTTCTAGCTGAGGGTCATTTCCTGCCTCCACTAGTTTCGGGGACCGGTCTCCCCCTTTGGTCTGACCCCTCCATGCAGGTGGATTCGGGCGTGCGGTGGCGACTCGCCCGTCCGAACCCCTGGGATCCCTTCGTTCCTCGTTCCTGGAGCCTTCTCCGCTCCTCTTCCTTCCTTCTCCCTCTTCCAGGCCTGGGCCTCTGTTACTAGGCCCGCCTCCGGAGCAGAGCTCATGCAGAGCCCCTGCTCCCTGCCACTTCTGCTCAGACTTCTCTGCACTGAACTAAAATGGTGCCCACCTTTTATACTCCCTTCTCAATGCACCCAGGAACTGCTTCCTCCCTGCTCCTGCACTACAGGGTTCCCCTTCCTCAGTGTTCCCTCCCCCCCACTCCAGCCAGAGACAGGGACTGTCGTGCCCATCTCAGAGGCATATTGGTCACCCTGCCCCACGGCAATGTGGTGTAATGCATGCAGGTGTCGGGTCCTGATCCACACTCCATCCTTACCTGAGAGTGAGATATCACACCTCTGGGTGAGGTGCAATACCTCTGTAGCAACCGAGCCCTCAGGGTGCTACAGTTCCATTTATCTTCAGCCTAGGTGACGTATTGTGATACAGGGCCGTGATTTTGGCTATAAAAGGGTCCCCTAGACCCCTACCCCAAGCTTTTTAAGAGAATCATATATGGCGTGCCAGGAGACTCTATGGAATGCTTTCTCAGCATCCAACGAGAGTATCGTATCTAATTACAAATTTTTAACTGCATCTAGCCCAGGAAATACTTTGTGCCTAGTAGCAGTGTCTGCTAGTCAGCGGATTATCCCGGCTGTTAAGCAAGCTAAACCACCTGTAGTTTGGACACTTAATTTTTTCAAAAGAAATGCTTCGGGACCACGGGATACTCAGTGAAGAGCATCAGGAGGCACCCCAAGGCATAGGGGCTGGGACTGGCAGGAGGATGCCTTGCGGTGGACAGCCGAGCTCGATCCTTATAAAAGCTTTTTAACTGCAGCAGCTTTAGTGGACGCTACTGGAGCTGGAATTACGCGGCTGCTGGCATGAGACTTGCCCTCCAATAGATCCTTGTAAATGGATTTAAAGTGTATTCATTCAAATTAGAGAGACAATTTAAATTAAAAAGCTTAGAGCTGCCTCCACCACAGGGGGGCTCGCTCGACCCACCAGCGGACAGGCACCAGTATTGGGAGAGGGGGGCTGGCCGTCAGGGTTCACCGCGGCTCTGGCACAAACCCGGCGACACGGAGGTGGCACGGGCAGGAGCGGACTGAACGTGTCGGCTTCTCACTTTTTGGATTTTAGAAGGGCATGACATGCCTATATCTGTGTCTCCCCCTCCTTTTACGCCTCCACCTCTTTTCTTTTCGCATGACTATATGTACTTGTCACTTTTCCATGTGTTAGTTGTGTCTTCTGAGTAGTTTGTCAGCTTTTGGACACCTTTGAAGGTGTTTTCTATGTGTTTCTATGTGTTTTTGTTTGCCTGCCATTGGTTTTAACGGTGTTCGAAGGTGTTCGACGAACAGTTCGACGAACAGTTCGGCGAACACACGGGTGTTCGACGAACCGAACCGAACTCGAACACAACGGGGGTGGCTCAACACTATTTAACACCTACCCCACGGACACAACCTTTTTTCCCCTTCCCAACACGCCTATTCCCCTTTCCACCAGCAGCAGGCCTTTTTCCACTCATTTTGGTGGTTAACTAATTCACAACTCTGGAGTTGTTTGCACAAAAAAACAATGGATGGGAACCGAGCAGAGCTGAGTGACCAAACTGTGGTATTAGGCCAAAACTATTGGCTGGGTTAGATGCAGAAAAAAATTATATTCAATTTGCAACCTGATAGAGGTCAGTATAGATGGACCAATAGAACAAGTCCCACACACAGCTAGAAGCCCAAATATTTTTTCAGAGGTAGATGCAGAAAAAAATTGTATTCAGTTTGCAACCTGATGGAGGTTAGTATAGATGGACTAATAGAGAAAGTCCCACACACTGCTAGAAGGCCAAATATTTTTTCAGAGCTAGATGCAGACAAAAAATTATTTTTAATTTGCAACCTGATGGAGGTCAGTATAGATGGACTAATAGAGAAAGTCCCACACACTGCTAGAAGGCCAAATATTTTTTCAGAGCTAGATGCAGATATAAATTATTTTTAATTTGCAACCTGATGGAGGTCAGTATAGATGGACTAATAGAGAAAGTCCCACACACTGCTAGAAGGCCAAATATTTTTTTTGAGCTAGATGCAGAAAAAAATTATATTCAGTTTGCAACCTGATGGAGGTCAGTATAGATGGACTAATAGAACAAGTCCCACACACAGCTAGAAGGCCAAATATTTTTTCAGAGGTAGATGCAGATAAAAATTACTTTTAATTTGCAGCCTGATGGAGGTCAGTATAGAGGGACTAATAGAGAAAGTCCCACACACTGCTAGAAGACCAAAAATTTTTTCAGAGCTAGATGCAGACAAAAAATTATTTGAAATTTGCAACCTGATGGAGGTCAGTATAGATGGACTAATAGAGAAAGTCCCACACACTGCTAGAAGGCCAAATATTTTTTCAGAGCTAGATGCAGAAAAAAATTATATTCAGTTTGCAACCTGATGGAGGTCAGTATAGATGGACTAATAGAACAAGTCCCACACACAGCTAGAAGCCCAAATATTTTTTCAGAGGTAGATGCAGAAAAAAATTATATTCTGTTTGCAACCTGATGGAGGTCTGTATAGATGAATTAATAGAACAAGTCCCACACACAGCTAGAAGCCCAAATATTTTTTCAGAGGTAGATGCAGAAAAAAATTATATTCAGTTTGCAACCTGATGGAGGTCTGTATAGATGGATTAATAGAACAAGTCCCACACACAGCTAGAAGCCCAAATATTTTTTCAGAGGTAGATGCAGAAAAAAATTATATTCAGTTTGCAACCTGATGGAGGTCAGTATAGATGGACTAATAGAGAAAATCCCACACACTGCTAGAAGGCCAAATATTTTTTCAGAGCTAGATGCAGAAAAAAATTATATTCAGTTTGCAACCTGATGGAGGTCAGTATAGATGGACTAATAGAACAAGTCCCACACACAGCTAGAAGCCCAAATATTTTTTCAGAGGTAGATGCAGAAAAAAATTATATTCAGTTTGCAACCTGATGGAGGTCTGTATAGATGGATTAATAGAACAAGTCCCACATACAGCTAGAAGGCCAAATATTTTTTCAGAGGTAGATGCAGAAAAAAATTATATTCAGTTTGCAACCTGATGGAGGTCTGTATAAATGGATTAATAGAACAAGTCCCACACACAGCTAGAAGACCAATATTTTTTCAGAGGTAGATGCAGAAAAAATATATATTCAGTTTGCAACCTGATGGAGGTCAGTATAGATGGACTAATAGAGAAAGTCCCACACACTGCTAGAAGGCCAAATATTTTTTCAGAGCTATATGCAGACAAAAAATTATTTTTAGTTTGCAACCTGATGGAGGTCAGTATAGATGGACTAATAGAGAAAGTCCCACACACTGCTAGAAGGCCAAATATTTTTTCAGAGCTAGATGCAGATATAAATTATTTTTAATTTGCAACCTGATGGAGGTCAGTATAGATGGACTAATAGAGAAAGTCCCACACACTGCTAGAAGGCCAAATATTTTTTCAGAGCTAGATGCAGAAAAAAATTATATTCAGTTTGCAACCTGATGGAGGTCAGTATAGATGGACTAATAGAACAAGTACCACACACAGCTAGAAGCCCAAATATTTTTTCAGAGGTAGATGCAGAAAAAAATTATATTCAGTTTGCAACCTGATGGAGGTCTGTATAGATGGATTAATAGAACAAGTCCCACACACAGCTAGAAGCCCAAGATTTTTTCAGAGGTAAATGCAGAAAAAAAATATATTCAGTTTGCAACCTGATGGAGGTCAGTATAGATGGACTAATAGAGAAAGTCTCACACACTGCTAGAAGGCCAAATATTTTTTCAGAGCTAGATGCAGACAAAAAATTATTTTTAATTTGCAACCTGATGGAGGTCAGTATAGATGGACTAATAGAGAAAGTCCCACACACTGCTAGAAGGCCAAATATTTTTTCAGAGCTAGATGCAGATATAAATTATTTTTAATCTGCAACCTGATGTAGGTCAGTATAGATGGACTAATAGAGAAAGTCCCACACACTGCTAGAAGGCCAAATATTTTTTCAGAGCTAGATGCAGAAAAAAATTATATTCACTTTGCAACCTGATGGAGGTCAGTATAGATGGACTAATAGAACAAGTCCCACACACAGCTAGAAGGCCAAATATTTTTTCATAGGTAGATGCAGATAAAATTATTTTTAATTTGCAATCTGATGGAGGTCAGTATAGATGGACTAATAGAGAAAGTCCCACACACTGCTAGAAGGCCAAATATTTTTTCAGAGCTAGATGCAGACAAAAAACTATTTTGAATTTGCAACCTGATGGAGGTCAGTATAGATGGACTAAAAGAGAAAGTCCCACACACTGCTAGAAGCCCAAATATTTTTTCAGAGCTAGATGCAGACAAAAAATTATTATTAATTTGCAACCTGATGGAGGTCAGTATAGATGGACTAATAGAGAAAGTCCCACACACTGCTAGAAGGCCAAATATTTTTTTCAGAGCTAGATGCAGATAAAAATTATTTTTAATTTGCAACCTGATGGAGGTCAGTATAGATAGACTAATAGAGAAAGTCCCACACACTGCTAGAAGGCCAAATATTTTTTCAGAGCTAGATGCAGAAAAAAATTATATTCAGTTTGCAACCTGATGGAGGTCAGTATAGATGGACTAATACAACAAGTCCCACAAACTGCTAGAAGGCAAATATTTTTTCAGAGCTAGATGCAGAAAAAAATTATATTCAGTTTGCAACCTGATGGAGGTCAGTATAGATGGACTAATAGAACAAGTCCCACACACTGCTAGAAGCCCAAATATTTTTTCAGAGCTAGATGCAGAAAAAAATTATATTCAATTTGCAACCTGATGGAGGTCAGTATAGATGGACTAATAGAATGATGCTATGCCCAAAGATTTTACTTCACTAGGTGTAGTAAAAATATTGGTATTCTGTACACAGGTGGTATATCTTGCAACCCAGATAGGCTACTCCACTGACTAACACACTCTGCAATAGGCCAAAAAGGATTAGCTTTGCTAGATTCAGCCAAATGCTGTGAAATAAACTTGCACAGCACTGGCACAGACCTGCCTGGCAAAAACTGATAGGAACTGATGTAACCTAGTCCTGAAATGGACTGCAATTACAATTAGTCTTTACTCCCACAATCTATCTATTTAAGAGCACAGACCGGCCTGATAAAAGTCGTAGGAAATGCTGTAACCTAGTCCTTAAAAGGACTGCAATTACAACTATTCCCTACTCCCAAGCTATCTGTAGATTTGTGCGAAAATTGGCTTGAAATTAACAAGGTATAGCGCACACAGAGACAGCGGTGCCGTCTAACACGTAGCTGCAGCAGTGAGAAAATGGTGGCGACGGGGAAAATGACTTGGTCTTATAGGGCAAGGACATGTGACATACACTGCCAATGACACATGCCCTTGCTTGTGTGAAAAAAAGCACTTCGCTCCGTGTGTGCGCTGCTGATAGGCTGACAGATTGCACCTCCCCACTGTAAATGCGGGAAAGAGAAAAAAAAATGGAGATCTTCATTATTCCTGCAGAGATCCATCCCCTGCCCCTCCCCCCACCCCGCTGTACACTCAAACTGTGTATTAACATTCATTTTCATCATTACTGAGAAAAAATCCAGTTATGATTTTGGTGCACGAACAGTTATCGAACATAACCTCGAACAGCCGAATTTTTATCAAATCATTCGTGTTCGCCGAACAGCTCGAACACCGCCCAAAACAGCTCGAATTTGAGATTGGCGAACAGTTCGAGTCGAACAACACTCATCTCTAGTGTCAAGGAATGCACCAGGAAGATTTTGCAGATTCCACCGCTGCCAACAGTTTGTGACAGATGACACGGAGAAATCATGTAGATCCCACCACCATCACCAGTTTGTCAAGGAGACACAAGTCCGCTATCTTCAATTGTTAAGACTATTACACAATTGTGATGGACGTGGATGCGGCTGCTTCCACTACTTGGCCAGTTATTGAGGAACTCACAGTGAGCGTAGGGCATAGGGCATATACACATCTCATTACAGTACATGGAATATATACATAACCCGGTAAGTCACTGCCAACTACACAATAACAAAAAAAAAATACTAGCAGCCACCATTAATCATTTACACAGGCCAATTGGACACCCTTTACAAGGTAGCATATGGCTTTAGGAGTGCGGTTTACAGAGCAAGAGGAACAGAGCAATTAAATTTTATATATTTAATCCGGAAAGGTAGGCAGTGTTTATAAAAAATACACAAAGATGATACAAAATGGGAACAAAATAAACGCTATGTACACTTACATAGAATAAAAGGTATAACAAAAGAAAATTACTAAACCTGATGTCACGAAAATGAGCTTAGAAGAGGGAGGTACCCCTTAGGTAAATGGACAGAATCCCCAGCAAGCAACCCAACTTTTAGGATATATTTGCCCTTGGAAAGACATCATTGTCATGTTTCTTATCACAATTTTACCTTTCTATAGAGATGAACCATGGCATGGATAGCATCATCCATCTTTCCAATATTAAGGTAGAGACATTTGGCTGACCTTATGGTGATGTGAGTGAATGCGTTATGTTCATCCCTTCGCTATGACGATGAAAATATATCTCCCATAAATATTGGATTGATGCAAGCCCCAATATTTATCACTGATCACTGGCTCCAAAGTGTCTCAGACAAGCCCTTTGAACAGAGAGAGTTCTTGCCTCAGAAGTGTACTTCCCTGCCTCTGTGTAAACGAATCCCGGGCTTGGTGGCTGGTTCCCAGAGCAGATCTCTGCTGTAATTACCTGTTCATGGCAGTGTGTCCCTACTTCAATGGAAGTAGAAGTGTCAGCTCTCTCACTTACCTAGTTAGAATTAGTTTCTCTCTTCCCCAGTTATAATTAATAAAATTTGTTCAATGTGAGGGTGGTGTGTGGACATGTCTTTATAGATTAAATTTTTTTTCTACGACAGGGAGTGACAGATTCCCTTTAAATACCATCTTTGTTGGCAGCACATTGTCCTGTGAACACAGGCTGCAGTGAAAAATACTATTCCATGCACACAGAACGATCATGTTAAAGATCGCAGTATGCACATGACACATAAAAGTGTAGTCACAGCCTGTCTGAACTGTCTATCAAACAACTGCTGATCAGCTTGATATAGCAGATCAGTGACCATTTAAAGCCTGCATTTAGCCAATGTAAATGCACCCTTAGATCAAGGTACTGTAATGCTGGTGGATGAGGACCCACTGTGCCACGGCCCGGGCTTACCCTGGAAAGGCGTAGCTAAGTGACTACCGAGTATTCACTAGAGCCTCTGATGGTGAGAATAGGCTTGGCCGCTGGTAGTCACCAGGTATCACTCCAGGGCAGTCCACAGGTCAGCAGCCGCTGACCGCAGGGTCAGAGAAAACGGAGCAAGGTACAGGTGTATGAAGGCAAAGACATGATCAGACAATCCTAGGTCAGGGCAGGCAGCACAGGTTCAACATACATAGCTGAGATCAAGAGCAGAGAGGTCAAGATAAACGAGTAGGCAAGCCGGGTCAGAACAAAGGAGAGACAATATGAGAAAGCACCCTGCAGTAAACTAGACAGCAACTGATCTAGCACCTTGATCATGCGAGCAGTGGTGGAAGGACTGGCCTAATAAACCACCTGCTCCTTAGGGATAGGCCAGAGAATCTCACCTCTGCAGAACACAAAGGAGTTAAATGCCTACAGAAAGTGGCTGCACCTCCCTATATAGATAATACACTTGGCACTCAAATGTTCTTAAAGCGTGATAAACTTATTGGCAATCCACAAATTAATGTTTCAGTCTATTAGACCTTCATCAGATCTGATTGCCGTGGGAAGGAAAGTAAATGCAGTCAGCGCTGCATCAGGGCACGGTCAGAGATGCTGCGATATAGCACAGAGAATATTTGAGTGCCAAGTGTATTATCTATGCTGAATTACACGTTGGAACCTTACCTGGGCACCTGAATCGCTCACCAGGAGTGCCATAAATTTCTTCCTTACACCTCCCTATAGCCAGGTGGAGACTCCAGCAGCAGGAGGATGCACAAGTGTTGGAAATGCTGTAAGACGTAGCTCAGTGAGACAGCGACCTGGGAGAGCAGAAAGGTGACTGCAGTGAGTAAGGTGGCTTACCCCAAGCCCTATTGGAATCCAGAATGTCATTCACCTCAAACATGTCAGAAAGGTCCTCAGGAACAAGCATAGAGGCAGGAGTAAACAAGGCTTGGAGAAGTGGTTCAGGACCACCAGTTTTATGAGTGAGGCATGGAAGCAATTGGGGATCCATAGGCTCACTGGATGGCCCAAGGTACTGAGGAGTGAGCTTATAAGAAGGCACCTTCAAGCGAATGTTACGAGATGACAACCAAACTTTATCTCCAGGTTAGTAATGGGGCAGAGAGCTTTTTTTCTTGTCAGCATGGGATTTAATCCTGGACAGGGCCTTAAGGAGGGAGGCCTGGGTCTGCTGCCAGATCTGAAGGAAGTTGCATAAGAGGAATCAGCTGTTGGTCCCTCGAAGGACACTGACATAGGTGAAGGCACTGGATGTGGGGAATAAAAAACGAAGAATGGAGATGCCCTAGAAGACTCCGGTTGTAGGAAAACTCTGCCCAGGGCAGTAGTTGTACCAAGTCATCCTGATGAGCAGAGATGAAGTGGCAAAGGCAATTCTCTAGAATCTAATTTTTCCATTCCACTTGCCCATTAGTCTTCGAATGGTACGCAGAGGAAAAATCCATCTGTTTACGGAAAATTGTTGAGCTGAAAAACAAGCTGGACAAACTGCGTGGCGAACTTACGTGCTGAGGGAAGAGGAATGAAATGAGCCAATCCACCATGACCCAGATGGAGTTGCAACCCTCAGAGAGAGGCAGGTCCATGATGAAATCCATGGCTATGTGTTGCCAGGAAGCGGAAGGAACAGCCAGTGGCTGAACACCAGGAGGCTTGTCCTCGGAGGACTTGTTTCAGAAGTGGCGAGCAATTAGCTCAGTAGACTTGCATATTTCAATATGGACAGCTAGCTTGGATTCATGACCCCAAGACAGAATTCTCCTTTTCTCAGCAGCAGGAACAAAGGTTTTTCCTTGAGGAATGTATTTTAAAAGGACAGGGGCTGCTTCAATAATCCTGGCCAGGTCAATGATGTGCTGAGATTCTTCCACGGAATCGGTCACATCAAAGGATTGAGGTGGATCATCTAATTTGACATTCTTCCCCGCAGAATGGAAGTGTAATTCAAAGTTAAAATGAGCGAGGAAGAGTGTCTGTAGCGTCGGCGTCCCTGCCTCCTGCTAGGCAGGGACGCTGTTCCCCTCACCTCTCTGCTCCGTGCCCGGCGGCTTCCTCCCGCTCTGCCTGCAGCGCCCGCTCTCCCCTGGTCACTGTGCTTAGGGCGCGCGCGCGCGCGCTCCCCACTCTTAAAGGGGCCGCGCGCGACGCCCTAAGGAGTCCCCGGCCAATGGCCGGAGGATCCCTCCATATATAAGGCACCTCCTCCAAAATGGAGGTGCCCGAGCAATGTTGTTGCACTGTTCACTACTCTGCTTCAGCCCTCAGGTCCCGCTGCCTGTTACCTGTCTGTTACCTGCCTGTTACCTGCCAGTTGCCTGCCAGTTGCCTGCCAGTTTCCTGCCAGTTTTCTGCCTGATTCCTGCCTGTCATCCGCATTACTGCTTGCTAGCCTGAGGTCCGACGGTCTGCCTTCCGACACCTGTCAGTCTGTCTATGGACCAGCTTGCCCGCTCACCTGGGAGCGCTCACCTGCTACCTGCCTGATAGCCTACCTGGAGGCTCCGCCGTCACATGCTGTGACCACCTGCCAGTCCAGAGACTCTTGCCCGCTCACCTGGGAGCGCTCATCTGCTACCTGCCTGTTAGCCTACCTAGAGGCTCCGCCGTCACGTGCTGTGACCACCTGCCAGTCCAGAGACTCTTGCCCGCTCGCCTGGGAGCGCTCATCTGCTACCTGCCTGTTAGCCTACCTGGAGGCTCCGCCGTCACATGCTGTGACCACCTGCTTATCCAGAGACTCTCGCCTGCTCACCTGGGAGCACTCATCTGCCATCTGCCTGCTAGCCTACCTGGAGGCTCAGCCGTCACAGGTCGTACCTGCCCGTTTACCCAGAGACTGCCCCGGTCACTTGCCGTGACCTCCTGCCCATTTACCCAGAGACTGCCCCGGTCACTTGCCGTGACCTCCTGCCCGTTTACCCAGAGACTGTCCCGGTCACTTGCTGTGACCTCCTGCCCGTTTACCCAGAGACTGCCCCGGTCACTTGCCGTGACCTCCTGCCCGTTTACCCAGAGACTGTCCCGGTCAATTGCTGTGACCTCCTGCCCATTTACCCAGAGACTGTCCCGGTCACTTGCCGTGACCTCCTGCCCGTTTGCCCAGAGACTGTCCCGATCACCTGCTGTGACCGCCTGCCTGTCTTCCCTGGTCGCCACCCGCTTCCTTACAAGGACTGCCCCCTTGTATAAGTTGCTCAGAGGTTCCGCCTCCCAGACCCGTTACAGTTTGTTCGGGCCCCGGAACCCGGTGGCACCCAAGCTCCCTCGCTCTCGGACCTTTGTCATGAACTGTCCCGACAGAGGTCCCAACAGGAGTCCATCCTGGGTCACCTGCGGAATGTCAATACTCGCCTGGACACTTTGACTGCCCCACCAGCAACCACCGCTAGTGTCATGACTCGCAGTCCGGCTGCTCCGCTGCCCACCAATACCATAGTATCCTGCTCTGGAATCCGGCTTTCTGCACCTCCTCGCTTCGGAGGCGACTCCGCTCAAGCTCGGGGCTTCATTAACCAGTGCACCCTGCACTTTGAACACCAGTCCCACCAGTTTAATTCCGACCGGGCCAAAGTAGCCTTCATCATGTCCCATCTCACGGGAGAGGCACTGGCATGGCTAAATCCTCTATGGGAGAGAGGAGACCCTCTGGTGTCCGACCTGCCAGCCTTTCTCACGGCTTTCCGGAAGGTCTTCGACGAACCCGGACGGAAGACCTCATCTGCCTCATCTCTGCTACGCCTCCGTCAAGGGAGTCTCACCGTGGGCCAATATGCCATACGGTTCCGTACCCTTGCTTCGGAGCTGGCCTGGGATAACGACGCCCTGGTGTCCGTTTTCTGGGAGGGTCTGTCCGGCCGTATTAAGGATGAACTCGCCGGTCGGAACATTCCTACCACTCTCGACGACTTGATTACACTTGCCACCCGGATTGACATCCGGTTCCAGGAGCGCCCTAGGGAGGTTACCCGTGAGAGGAGGATTCCACGTCTAGTCCCTACCTTCCAGAGACCCGTCACTCCCTCTGTTATTCCCCAGGCACACTCACCTGAGCCTATGCAGGTCGACCAGACCAAGATGGTCAAGACCCGTCAAGACTTACGTCGTGCCGAGGGGAGCTGTTTCTACTGTGGCCGTAAGGAGCACAGGATCCGTTGCTGCCCTGAGAGGTCGGGAAACGCCGGGTCTAGGATCGCTCAGAGAGGTCGCCCTAGACAAAAGTAAACCCTCTCCATCCCTGATGCTGTCTGTTTCTATTCTCTGCGGAGAGAACCGCTATTTTGAACTGGCTCAACTTGACTCTGGAGCTGCTGGAAATCTCATCTCTCAATCCCTGGTAGAAAAATACCACATTTCCACCAAACCTTTGGCCGTACCTATATCTGTCGCCGCCGTGGATGGGGGTCTCTTACCACATCCCATCCAACTCATCACCGGATCTCTGACTCTACAGGTGGGAATGCTGCATTCTGAGAGCATCTCCTTTCATGTTCTGCCTTGACTCTCTCACGCACTATTGCTTGGCCTGCCTTGGCTCCAGAAACATGCACCCGTACTTGACTGGCAGACCGGAGAGGTCCTTCGCTGGGGACAGGACTAGTGTTGAGCCACACCCGTAGTGTTCGGGTTCGGTTCGGTTCGTCGAACACCGGGATGTTCGAGGAACTGTTCGTCGAACTGTTCGTCGAACACCTTAGAACACCGTCGAACACCGTTAAAACCAATGGCAGGCAAACAAAAACACATAGAAACACATAGAAAACACCTGCAAAGGTGTCCAAAAGCTGACAAACTGCTCAGAAGACACTCTCTTTAAAAAAGCCGGCCGGCAAATTCAGCAGCGGCATACACCGGTACCCGACAATTTAGACAAGAAGGAATAGAGCATCACACATAGATTAGATAGATAGAAACATGTCAGTCACACATATAAGAAGCACAGTGACAGTGTTGGTTACTGCACTTGTCATTTAGTGTAAAGGATTTATTAAAAAAAATATTAGTGTTTTCATGCACCGTCTCTTTAAAAAAGCCGGCCGGCAATTCAGCATCTGTACCCGACAATTTAGAACAGAAAGAATAGAGCTTCACACATAGATTAGATAGATAGAAACATGTCAGTCACATATATACGAAGTACAGTGAAAGTGCTGCTTACTGTACTTGTCATTTAGTGTAAAGGATTTATTTAAAAAAATAATAGTGTTTTCATGCACTGTCTCTTTAAAAAAGCCGGCCGGCAATTCAGCAGCGGTACCCGACAATTTAGAACAGAAAGATAGAGCATCACACATAGATTAGATAGATAGAAACATGTCAGTCACATATATATGAAGTACAGTGATAGTGTTGGTTACTGTACTTGTCATTTAGTATTAAAATAAAGGATTTATTATTAAAAAAATTGGCGTGGGGTTCCCCTTAATTTTAGGCTCTAGCGGAGGTTAAGCAGACGGCTGGGGCAGATGTTTGAAGCCTGGGAAGGGGGTAATACCCACGGAGCTTCCCAGGCTACTAATATCAGCCCCCAGCTGAATACATAGCCTTTACTAGCTATTAAAATGGGGGACCCCCCAAAAAAAATGACGTGGGGTCCCCCCTAATTTAATAGCTAGCAAAGGCTAGGCAGACAGCTGGGGGCTGATATTAATAGCCCAGGAAGGGAGCCATGAATATTGGCCCCCTCCCAGGCTAGAAACACCAGCCGTCAGCCGCCCCAGAAATGGCGCATTCATAGGATGCGCCAATTCTGGCACTTAGCCTCGCTCTTCCACGCTGCCCTGGTGCGGTGGCAGGGGGTAATAGGGTTGGGGTTGATGTCAGCTTATAATGCCAGCTGACATCAAGCCCAGGTTAGTAATGGAGAGGCGTCTATAAGACACCCCCATTACTAACCCCATAGTCAAAGTTAAAAAAAACACAAACACCCAGAATAAAGTCCTTTAATTGAAATAAAGACACAATCCTTTATTGTTCTAAATTAAACCATACTTACCATCACGCCCATTCCAGCTGAAGCCAACGATCTCCTGCAATAAAAGAAAAATAATAAAGCAACCTCATCCTTACCTTTCCATGGTTCCCACGACAGCTTCAGCTCTGCTACATCGAGATGACAGGCTGGACCGCAGCAGAACGCTGCCATCCAGCCTGTCATCCCGCAGACACTGAGAAGCGCAGGCTTGCTTGCGCTGCTCAGCGTCTCTCTGTGACGACATCCAGATGAGCCGAGTTCATGTCCAATGAACTCGGCTCACCTCATGCACGTCACTGACAGCGTGGGAAAATTCTCACGCTGAAGCGCTGATTGCAGGAGAATTTTCCCACGCTGTCAGTGACGTGCAGGAGGTGAGCTGAGTTCATTGGACATGAGCTCACCTCATGCACATCACTGACAGCGTGGGAGAATTCTCCTGCACTCAGCACTTCAGCGTGAGAATTTTCCCACGCTGTCAGTGACGTGCATGAGGTGAGCCGAGTTCATTGGACATGACCTCGGCTCATCTGGATGCCGTCACAGCGAGACAGTGAGGAGCGCAAGCATGCCTGCGCTTCTCAGTGTCTGCGGGATGACAGACTGGATGGCAGCGTTCTGCTGCGGTCCAGCCTGTCATCTCGATGTAGCAGAGCTGAAGCTGTCGTGGCAACCATGGAAAGGTAAGGATGAGGTTGGTTTATTATTTTTCTTTTATTGCAGGAGATCGTTGGCTTCAGCTGGAATGGGTGTGATGGTAAGTATGGTTTAATTTAGAACAATAAAGAATTGTGTCTTTATTTCAATTAAAGGACTTTATTCTGGGTGTTGTGTTTTTTTTAAATACTTTACTAGAAATTCATGGCGGTCATGTCTAATACTGGCGTGACCCCATGAATTTTGGGCTTGGGGCCAGCTGATAATACCAAGCTGGCCCTAACCCCTTTATTACCCAGTGAGCCACCGCACCAGGGCCCTGGATGAGTTGGGTACAGCGCCAGAAGATGGCGCTTCTATGAACGCGCCATTTTCCGGGGTGGCTGCGGACTGCAATTTGTAGCGGGGGGGGGCCCAGAAAGCTTGGGCCTCCCTGCGCTGCAGATTCCAGCCCCCAGCTGCCTAGTTGTACCTGGCTGGACACAAAAATAGGGCGAAGCCCCACGTACTTTTTTTTTAATTATTTCATGAAATTCATGAAATAATTAAGAAAAAAAGGCCTTCCCTATATTGTTGTGTCCGGCCAGGTATAAATAGGCAGCTGGTGGTTGGGGGCAGCCCATTCCTGCCTGCTGTACCTGGCTGGACACAAATATAGTGCGAAGCCCCACTTCAATTTTTTTTAATTATTTCATGAAATTCATGAAATAATTAAGAAAAAAAGGGCTTCCCTATATTGTTGTGTCCGGCCAGGTACAAATAGGCAGCTGGTGGATGGGGGCAGCCCGTTCCTGCCTGCTGTACCTGGCTGGACACTAATATAGTGCGAAGCCCCACTTCAATTTTTTTAAATTATTTCAGGAAATTCATGAAATAATTTAAAAAAAATTGACGTGGGGCTTCGCACTATATTTGTGTCCAGCCAGGTACAGCAGGCAGGAACGGGCTGCCCCCAACCACCAGCTGCCTATTTGTACCTGGCCGGACACAACAATATAGGGAAGCCCTTTTTTTCTTAATTATTTCATGAAATAATTTAAAGAAAATTGACGTGGGGCTTCGCCCTGTTTTTGTGTCCAGCCAGGTACAACTAGGCAGCTGGGGGCTGGAATCCGCAGCGCAGGGAGGCCCAAGCTTTCTGGGCCACCCCTGCTGCAAATTGCAGTCCGCAGCCACCCCGGAAAATGGCGCGTTCATAGAAGCGCCATCTTCTGGTGCTGTACCCAACTCATCCAGGGCCCTGATGCGGTGGCTCACTGGGTAATAAAGGGGTTAGGGCCAGCTTGGCATTATCAGCTGGCCCTAAGCCCGAAATTCATGGGGTCACGCCAATATTAGACATGACCACCATGAATTTCTAGTAAAGTATTTAAAAAAAACACAACACCCAGAAAAAAGTCCTTTAATTGAAATAAACACACAATTCTTTATTGTTCTAAATTAAACCATACTTACCATCACGCCCATTCCAGCTGAAGCCAACGATCTCCTGAAATAAAAGAAAAATAATAAAGCAACATCATCCTTACCTTTCCATGGTTCCCATGACAGCTTCAGCTCTGCTACATCGAGATGACAGGCTGGACCGCAGCAGAACGCTGCCATCCAGCCTGTCATCCCGCAGACACTGAGAAGCGCAGGCTTGCTTGCGCTCCACAGTGTCTCTCTGTGAGGGCATCCAGATGAGCCGAGTTATTGTCCAATGAACTCGGCTCACCTCATGCACGTCACTGACAGCGTGGGTAAATTCTCCTGCACTCAGCGCTTCAGCGTGGGAGAATTCTCACACTGAAGCGCTGAGTGCAGGAGAATTCTCCCACGCTGTCAGTGACGTGCAGGAGGTGAGCTGAGTTCATTGGACATGAGCTCACCTTATGCACGTCACTGACAGCGTGGGAAAATTCTCCTGCACTCAGCGCTTCAGCGTGGGAGAATTCTCACGCTGAAGCGCTGAGTGCAGGAGAATTCTCCCACGCTGTCAGTGACGTGCAGGAGGTGAGCTGAGTTCATTGGACATGAGCTCACCTTATGCATGTCACTGACAGCGTGGGAGAATTCTCCTGCACTCACCGCTTCAGCGTGAGAATTTTCCCACGCTGTCAGTGACGTGCATGAGGTGAGCCGAGTTCATTGGACATGAACTCGGCTCATCTGGATGTCGTCACAGAGAGACGCTGAGCAGCGCAAGCAAGCCTGCGCTTCTCAGTGTCTGCGGGATGAGAGGCTGAATGGCAGCGTTCTGCTGCGGTCCAGCCTGTCATCTCGATGTAGCAGAGCTGAAGCTGTCGTGGGAACCATGGAAAGGTAAGGATGAGGTTGCTTTATTATTTTTCTTTTATTGCAGGAGATCGTTGGCTTCAGCTGGAATGGGCGTGACGGTAAGTATGGTTTAATTTAGAACAATAAAGGATTGTGTCTTTATTTCAATTAAAGGACTTTATTCTGGGTGTTTGTGTTTTTTTTAACTTTGACTATGGGGTTAGTAATGGGGGTGTCTTATAGACGCCTCTCCATTACTAACCTGGGCTTGATGTCAGCTGGCATTATAAGCTGACATCAACCCCAACCCTATTACCCCCTGCCACCGCACCAGGGCAGCGTGGAAGAGCGAGGCTAAGTGCCAGAATTGGCGCATCCTATGAATGCGCCATTTCTGGGGCGGCTGACGGCTTGTGTTTCTAGCCTGGGAGGGGGCCAATATTCATGGCTCCCTTCCTGGGCTATTAATATCAGCCCCCAGCTGTCTGCCTAGCCTTTGCTAGCTATTAAATTAGGGGGGACCCCACGTCATTTTTTTGGGGGTGTCCCCCATTTTAATAGCTAGTAAAGGCTATGTATTCAGCTGGGGGCTGATATTAGTAGCCTGGGAAGCTCCGTGGGTATTACCCCCTTCCCAGGCTTCAAACATCTGCCCCAGCCGTCTGCTTAACCTCTGCTAGAGCCTAAAATTAAGGGGAACCCCACGCCAATTTTTTTAATAATAAATCCTTTATTTTAATACTAAATGCTAAGTACAGTAACCAACACTATCACTGTACTTCATATATATGTGACTGACATGTTTCTATCTATCTAATCTATGTGTGAAGCTCTATTCTGTCTGTTATAAATTGTCGGGTACCGCTGCTGAATTGCCGGCCGGCTTTTTTAAAGAGACGGTGCATGAAAACACTATTATTTTTTTTGATAAATCCTTTACGCTAAATGACAAGTACAGTAAGCAGCACTGTCACTGTACTTCATATATATGTGACTGACATGTTTCTATCTATCTAATCTATGTGTGATTCTCTATTCTTTCTATTCTAAATTGTCGGGTACCGCTGCTGAATTGCCGGCCGGCTTTTTTAAAGAGACGGTGCATGAAAACACTATTATTTTTTTTGATAAATCCTTTACGCTAAATGACAAGTACAGTAAGCAGCACTTTCACTGTACTTCGTATATATGTGGCTGACATGTTTTTATCTATCTAATCTATGTGTGAAGCTCTATTCTTTCGGTTCTAAATTGTCGGGTACAGGTGTATGCCGCTGCTGAATTGCCGGCTTTTCATGTTTCACTGTTGGCACTGTTCCCATCGATTTGGGCAATCACTGTAATGCCACAACCACCATGGCTGTGGCATTACAGTGAGTGGCAGACAATCCCTGCATGATTGGTGCTCTAAATAGCGCCAGACATGCAGGACACGCTTTTGGTGCACGAACAGTTATCGAACATAACCTCGAACAGCCGAATTTTTTGCAAATCGTTCGGGTTCGTCGAACAACTCGAACACCGCCCAAAACAGCTCGAATTTGAGATTGGTGAACAGTTCTAGTCGAACACCGCTCATCTCTAGACAGGACTGCCATAAGACTTGTCTAGTTCCCGTTCATCCTGCCCGTCCTTCTCCTACCCCAGCCAATCTGCCCAGTCTTCCGGTTCCCTATTGGTCTTATGCGGATGTCTTCAATAAAAAAGAGGCAGAGACTTTACCTCCTCATAGACCATACGACTGCCCAATCGACCTGATGCCCGGCTCTACTCCTCCCCGTGGGCGAATCTACCCTTTGTCCGCTGCTGAAACCCGGTCCATGTCTGAATATATTGAGGAGAACCTGGCCCGGGGATTTATCCGGAAATCTACCTCCCCGGCGGGAGCAGGCTTCTTCTTTGTCAAAAAGAAGGACGGCTCACTCCGTCCATGTATAGACTATAGAGGCCTAAACCAGATTACTGTGAAGAATAAATACCCCCTTCCGCTTATTCCTGAATTATTTGACCGTCTGAGGGGGGCTAGAATCTTCACCAAACTGGATCTCCGTGGGGCATATAACCTGGTCCGTATCCGTCAGGGGGATGAGTGGAAGACGGCATTCAATACCCGGGACGGCCACTATGAGTACCTTGTGATGCCCTTCGGTCTCTGTAACGCTCCTGCCATCTTTCAAGAGTTGGTCAATGACATCTTCCGTGATCTTCTCTACTCCTGCGTGGTGGTGTACCTGGACGATATCTTGGTCTTCTCTCCGGATCTTCCTACTCACCGGAGGGAAGTTCGTCAGGTCCTGCTCAGGCTCAGGCAGAACCACCTCTACGCTAAATATGAGAAGTGCAGCTTTGAGCAGACCTCTCTTCCATTTCTGGGCTACATAATCTCTCAGACTGGTCTACAAATGGATCCTAAGAAACTGTCTGCCATCCAGAAGTGGCCCCGACCAGAGGGGTTGAAGGCTATTCAGCGGTTCCTGGGCTTCGCCAACTATTACCGCCTGTTCATACCGCACTTCTCTTCCCGGACCGCCCCTATCTCTGCTCTCACCCGTAAAGGTACGAACCCCAGAGAATGGCCGCCCGAAGCAGAGGAGGCATTTCTTTCCTTAAAACAGGCCTTCCTCTCCGCCTCGGTGCTGCATCGTCCGGACGGCAACAAACAATTCTTCCTAGAAGTTGACGCCTCCTCCTCCGGAGCGGGGGCGGTACTTACCCAAAAATCTCCTTCTGGAAGAAAGGTAACCTGCGGCTTTTTCTCCAAACTTTTCTCCTCTTCTGAGCGCAATTATTCTATAGGAGACCGAGAATTGTTGACCATTAAGATGGCATTGGAGGAGTGGCGTTACCTGCTCGAGGGGGCTCTCCACCCGGTAATAATTTACACTGACCACAAGAACTTGGCATATCTCCAGAGCGCCCAGAGACTTAATCCGCGCCAAGCCCGGTGGTCATTGTTTTTTGCCCGCTTTGATTTCATTCTTCATTTTCGTCCGGCTGACAAAAATGTCAAAGCTGACGCCCTGTCCCGATCCTTTCTGGTGTCTGATCTTGAGGAGGAGCCTAAACACATCATCGATCCCGCCAGAGTAATGCAGGTAGCCCCCGTGGGCCTAAATCGTCTCCCTCCCGGTAAGATGTTCGTAACGGAGTCTGATGGGGAGAAGATTCTACACTGGGGTCACTCGTCTAAGCTAGCTGGGCACGCCGGTCAGAAAAAGACCCTCCAGCTTATTACCCTGCACTACTGGTGGCCTACCCTGCACAAGGATGTAATTGACTTTGTATCTGCCTGTGTGTCCTGCGCCCGCAACAAAATTCCGAGACACCTGCCTGCCGGCCGCCTTCTTCCTCTGCCTGTGCCTGCTGCCCCGTGGCAACATATAGCTATGGACTTTATAACAGACCTCCCCATCTCTGTCGGTTGTACGGTCATTTGGGTGGTCGCTGACCGCTTTTCCAAAATGGCTCATTTTATTCCCCTGCCAGGCCTCCCGTCTGCTCCCGAGCTAGCTAAGGACTTTATCCGCCACATCTTCCGTCTCCATGGTCTGCCTCTCCACATCGTGTCGGATCGTGGGGTTCAGTTCACCTCACACTTCTGGAGAGCCACATGTAAACTGCTCGACGTCACCCTGGACTTCTCCTCCGCTTACCACCCACAGTCCAATGGTCAAGTGGAGCGGATCAATCAGAATTTGACCAGTTACCTCCGGCACTTCGTTAATGCCCACCATTCAGACTGGGTGAATCTCCTACCATGGGCCGAGTTCTCTTACAACCATCACGAGAGCGAATCTTCTTCTAAATCCCCATTTTTTGTAGTCTTCGGTCAGCATCCTCGGATCTCTTTTCCTGTCTCCTCCTCGGTGGACAACCCGGCCGTGGAATCTCTCGTTAGCAAATTTTCCTCCATTTGGGAGAGTACCCGATCCGCACTCCTTCAGTCATCCGAGCGGATGAAGAGACACGCCGACAAAAAACGCCTGGATTCCCCACAATTTCGTCCCGGAGATAAAGTCTGGCTCTCATCCAAATATGTCCGGCTCAAGATTCCTTCCTATAAGTTAGGGCCTCGGTTCATCGGCCCACTGGAGGTTATCAAACAGATCAACCCGGTGGCCTATAAATTGAAACTCCTGGCCAACTTACGGATCCCTAACTCCTTCCATGTATCGCTTCTCAAACCCGTGGTACTTAACTCCTTTTCCAAGTCTACAGGTACGCCTCCTGCTCCGGTTTCTGCTGAAGACGAGTTTGAGGTAGAGAACATTCTGGCCACCAAAAGGGTAAGAGGAAAGACCTTTTTTCTAGTGGATTGGAAGGGGTTTGGTCCTGAGGAGAGAACATGGGAGCCCCGGGAGAACATCCATGCCCCTCTCATCCTTGCTAAATTTCTGTCTGGCCTAAAAAGGGGGCGCCTAAAGGGGGGGGGTACTGTAGCGTCGGCGTCCCTGCCTCCTGCTAGGCAGGGACGCTGTTCCCCTCACCTCTCTGCTCCTTGCCCGGCGGCTTCCTCCCGCTCTGCCTGCAGCGCCCGCTCTCCCCCGGTCACTGTGCTTAGGGCGCGCGCGCGCGCGCGCTCCCCCTCTCTTAAACGGGCCGCACGCGTCGCCCTAAGGAGTCCCCGGCCAATGGCCGGAGGATCCCTCCATATATAAGGCACCTCCTCCAAAATGGAGGTGCCCGAGCAATGTTGTTGCACTGTTCACTACTCTGCTTCAGCCCTCAGGTCCCGCTGCCTGTTACCTGCCTGTTACCTGCCTGTTACCTGCCTGTTACCTGCCAGTTGCCTGCCAGTTGCCTGCCAGTTGCCTGCCAGTTTCCTGCCAGTTTGCTGCCTGATTCCTGCCTGTCATCCGCTTTCCTGCTTGCTAGCCTGAGGTCCGACGGTCTGCCTTCCGACACCTGTCAGTCTGTCTATGGACCAGCTTGCCCGCTCACCTGGGAGCGCTCACCTGCTACCTGCCTGATAGCCTACCTGGAGGCTCCGCCGTCACGTGCTGTGACCACCTGCCAGTCCAGAGACTCTTGCCCGCTCACCTGGGAGCGCTCATCTGCTACCTGCCTGTTAGCCTACCTAGAGGCTCCGCCGTCACGTGCTGTGACCACCTGCCAGTCCAGAGACTCTTGCCCGCTCGCCTGGGAGCGCTCATCTGCTACCTGCCTGTTAGCCTACCTGGAGGCTCCGCCGTCACATGCTGTGACCACCTGCTTATCCTGAGACTCTCGCCTGCTCACCTGGGAGCACTCATCTGCCATCTGCCTGCTAGCCTACCTGGAGACTCAGCCGTCACAGGTCGTTTACCCAGAGACTGCCCCGGTCACTTGCCGTGACCTCCTGCCCGTTTACCCAGAGACTGCCCCGCTCACTTGCCGTGACCTCCTGCCCATTTACCCAGAGACTGTCCCGGTCACTTGCTGTGACCTCCTGCCCGTTTACCCAGAGACTGCCCCGGTCACTTGCCGTGACCTCCTGCCCGTTTACCCAGAGACTATCCCGGTCACTTGCTGTGACCTCCTGCCCGTTTACCCAGAGACTGTCCCGGTCACTTGCCGTGACCTCCTGCCCGTTTGCCCAGAGACTGTCCCGGTCACCTGCTGTGACCGCCTGCCTGTCTTCCCTGGTTGCCACCCGCTTCCTTACAAGGACTGCCCCCTTGTATAAGTTGCTCAGAGGTTCCGCCTCCCAGACCCGTTACAGTGTCCACCTGACATGAAAAGGATTCAACCACTGGGTCGACTCCAGGAAGGTTCGATTTTTATGGAATGTGTATATTAATATCGAAGAACTTGCACCACCTAGTTGATGTCCCCATTCCTCGAGCACCATCTTAATGGCCATAAGCTCACGATCCCCAACGGTATATTTTCGCTCAGCCAGCGAAAACAGTTTGGAGAAAAAAATGCAAGAGACGGACTTCTCCGGAGAAGTTCTTTGCAGGAGCACTGCCACAGCACCAATAGAAGAGGCTTGTACCTCAAGAGAAACTATTTGTAAGAATCAGGGTGATGCAGCAACGGAGCCTTTTTCAAATGCTGGAAGGCCGACATGCCAGACTCAGGCCAGACTTTGGCATTAGCCCCCTTCTAGGTTAAGGTGGAAACAGGAGCCATGATGGACAATAAGTGTGGAAAAAATTGTCTGTAGAAGTTAGGGAAAGGGACGTACATAACGCATTCACTCACATTACCGTCAGGCCGGCAGAACTTAACCAACTTAATATTGGTCTGATGGATGGTGCTATCCAGGCCATGCTTCATCTCTATAGACAGATAAAATACATGACGACAATATCTACCACCTGGGACCTCCAGGGGTGAACATATGCCGAAAGTTAGGAATCTCATAAAATTCAAACAGATCTAGTACATCCCACAACCAACCCACATATAAGCTCACCATTGAGAGGTATCAGGGCATAACCTTGATCTAAAAAAAAGCAGAATTTGGGTATTTGTCTTTGACATTATGGAAGACATAGTTCGCATAGTTCCATTTTCCCAATTCGAGTGCTTCCATCCATAGAGATAAAATCCATTCCTTTTTATTTCATGTAATTGTATGTATCATATTGTTTTGTTCCCATTTTGTATCATCATTGTATATTTTTTTTACAAACACTGCATATCTTTTTGGATTAAATATATAAAATGTAATAGCTCTGTTCCTCTTGCTCTGTAAACCACACCCATGAAGATATATGCTACCTTGTAACGGGTGTCCAATTAGCCTGTATAAACGTTTGGTGGTGGCAGCTAGTGCTTTTTTTTTGTTTTTGTGGAGTAGGCAGTGACCATACGGGCTATACACACGTGGTCAAAATTGTTGGTAGCCCTCATTTAATGAAAGAAAAACCCACAATGGTCACAGAAATAACTTGAATCTGACAAAAGTAATAATAAATTAAAAATCTATGAAAATGAACAAATGAAAGTCAGACATTGCTTTTCAACCCTGCTTCCACAGAATTAAAAAAAAAATGAAACTCATGAAATAGGCCTGTACAGAAACGATGGTACTGTTAACTTACTATTTTGCTGAATAACCTTTAGAGGCAATCACTGCAATCAAACAATTTCTGTAACTGTCAATGAGATTTTTGCACCTCTCGACAGGTATTTTGACAAGGTGTACAAACAATTTTGACCACGTGTGTATATATATTCCATGCGTTGGAATCGGAGGCTTATATACCATATGCTCACTGTGAGTTCCCCAATACCTGGCCTAGTAGTGGAAGCAGCCATGGCCTAGTCCATCACTTCCAAGCCAATTGCATAATTTGAATGATGATTGGAGGCAGCGGAGTTGCTTCCCCTGACAAACTGATGGCAACAGTGCAGGAAATACAAGGCCGTGTTTAAGTAGGGTGTCTAATCACAGGGTGAGACAATCAAGAAAGAATGGGGTGTAGCCAATTACAAAAAAACAGGTACTGATATCTGAATTAGCAAGGGACTGTCCAGAGAGCTGAATAGCTCAAGTGGAAGAGCTTCTGCCAGGTTCACAGGAGTTACCAAGTTCAAGGCCTGACAGTAACGAAGCTGGCATATACAGTACATATATGGTGATACTGGGGTGGTGAAGGCCTGTGGAGAGACAGGATCTCTGCCTTCTTTTCACAGAAGACGTCCACGATAGTGGATGGGCAGAGAAGCAAGGTTTTATAGATCCAGGAAACAGAGTCTTGGGCGTGATGATCTTGACTACGTAATTGGAAGCCCAGTGCAGTCTCCAATGAGGTACCTGACAGGAGGACCAGTCAATAACAGGCGCATGTAAAAATGCAGCCAAGGAAGGCCCAGGAGAATAGAATTCACAGACATGGGATGCATGTAGAAGGAAATCTCAGTATGCAGGACACCAATCCACAGCGTGACTGTCAGCATGAAGATGTAAACAGGTTCTGCCAGCTATTGTGTAGGGAGATAAAGTCGATGGACCAGATGATGATGAATGAAGTTGCCCAGGAAGCCGGAATGGGCAGTTGTGGAGAGGGACCTCTCCTGCCAGGCCAGGGTAACTTTGATCAGTAGCTTTGGAGAGCAACTACTCTCACCTAGGAGTGTCTTCTGGATAACCCTAGATGCTGGAAGCTGTAATTTCCCAGTATCACAAGGCACTGGCGAACAAACTGTCCCTTGACTCCACAGTACATGCAAATGTTCTCCCTGTGTCTTCACTGTTGTTCCTGCACAGAAAGTTTGGTCCGCTCTACCTGCATTGGCTAAGTGGTTGGTGGTGCGACTTGTGGTAGAAAAGGGAACTGAAAGTTTGGAGCTAGTCTGGATGACCTCCAGGCACGAGGGGACACCAAAGCTTGTTACAAGGCCCGCTCATGGACACAGAGCTTTATCCTAGTGGCCAGGTGTATAAGGGCATCCAGCAAGGATGGTAGATCACTGCCTGCCAACCCGTTCTTTATACAACCAGATAGGTCCTGCCAAAAGTTCTCCACCAAGGCATTTTCATTCTAAGCAAGCTCCACTCCCAAGGTAAAGTAGCATAAGGCATACCGGGAACGGTGTCTGTGCTCTGCCTTAGAGACAAAAGAGACTAAGCAGCTGAGAAGGTGCGGCCTGGAATCTCAAATACCGCTCAGAACGTCCCCAGCAACCCCCCTTTGTCGTGGGTCTCCAGACCACCATGCTCCCAATTGGGATTTGCCCATACCAGGGCTTGTCTGGACAGCAGAGAGACCATAAACTCTACCTTGGTCTGGTCCAAAGGAAATAGATAGGTGTGGAGTGTGAAGTGGATCTCACGCTGATTAGTGAAGCTATGGCTCTCCTTGAGGTCACGATCACAGCGGGGAAAAAGTGGAAGTTGGAGCTTAGCAGTTCCACCAGAAACTGATGCCTAGGCTGATAGTCCTGTGAGGGTTGGCCGGACATGGTAAATATGGGAGACAGGATGAACATTGCAAAGGACAGATCATGCAGCTGACTTGCCACCACATTGATAGCCTGCATCATCTGATCCTGAATTTTACATTGAGAGCGCTCCTCCTCATACAGTACTTGTACATTAGACTTGGAATGTCTGATCCCGATTTGTCAGTGGTGTCCATGGCCTGATCTAACTATAACGCTGGTAGGTGTTGACTCAATGCGCCATGGGCCTGGCTTACTCTGGAGGGTATAACTAAGCGACTACTGGGTATTCACTAGAGCCTGTCATGGTGAGGATAGGTTTGGCATCCGGTTGTCACTAGGTACCACTCCAGGCCTTTCTCGGGTCTGCATCAGCTGACCAGAGAGTCAGAGAAACAGTTATGATGTACAAGTGGACAAAGGCAAATATGTTGTCAGACAATCCGAGATAAGGGTAGGCACCATAGGTTCAATATATGTAGCCGAGGTCAGGAGCGAAGAGGTCAGGATAAATGAGTAGGCAAGCTCAGTTACAACACAGGAGAGACAATACAAGATAGCACCTTGCAGGAAACTAGACAGGAACTGAACTTGGAAATGCTACAAGAGGCAGCTCAGTGAGACAGCCCGGGACTGGGGAAAGCAGAGCGGTGATCACATTGGGTAGAACGGCGCTTACCGCCCGCTCGTGTCGCCGGTGTGACAGGTATCTTATAGGTACTGGTGCCATTATGACTTTTCACAATCAGAGCTGGACTCTGCAGAATTCTCTTTTCTCCAGTCTTCTGCAGCACATCCCAACATTGTACCTGTAACAGGGCTGGTGGTGGAACCACTTTGCCGTGGTGTGAGGAAAACCCAAAGGGGCATAACTAGGGACCTCACCAAATCCGACCTTAGATGCACAGTGGCTGGATGACTCCGTGATTCGAGGAGGGTCTGGGAAGGTGGACCATGTGCTATTCTGGGACTAACCTCGAGTGGATGGTAACTGACCCCCAAGGGACAAGGGGCAGGTGGGCACGACAGATGGACAGGCAGACTGGCACGGCTGATAGACAGGCAGGTGGGCACGGCTCTTAGACTGGCAGGTGGGCACGGCTGGTAGACAGACAGGCACAGCTGGTAGACAGACAGGCGGACATGTCCGGTAGATGGCAGGTGGGCACGGCTGGTAGACAGGCAGGCACAGCTGGTAGACAGGCAGGTGGATACAGATGATAGACAGGCTGGCGGGCAAGGGGTCGGTGTCTCTGCCGGGGGAGAGGGACAGAAGGTAGAGATGCTGGTTCTACAGTACCCTTAAAATTAACAGTTTCACTATAATGCTGCCTGCATAAAAATAACTAACCATGCTGTGTCCTATGCCTTAAATAAGTCCTACGCTGTGCCATTGAATAAATTATTGCCCCTCACTGTGCTCCCTGCACAAATAATGACCCCACATTGTCCCTCTTTTGGTATATGCCCATCTTACTGTACTCTCCTATAAAATAATCCCACTACACCATCCCCCTTATAAACTATGACCACCATAGCATCCCTCTTATATACTATAACCACCACACTGTCTGCCCTTGTGAAATACTGTATATAGCCTAAAACCACCACTTTCATCCCTTCTGAATTATATCCACCACACCATCGTCACTTATGAACTACAAGCTCCACACTGTTCCCACACCATGCTGCTACTGCCCTTTCTTCATACTGTTTCCCTCATGTTACATACTGAGCCCATGTTGCCCTTTTTACATACTTAGAAATCCATGCTGCTCTCCTTCCATACTGAGCACACTATGCTGCCCCTTTCTCCACACTGAGAATTCAACGCTACCCCCTTCTCCACACTGAAAACCCCATGCTGTCCCCTTTTCCATATTGGGCCCCCTCACTGCCCTTTCACGATACTTAGCCTCCCATGCTGTCCATTCTCTATACTGAGTCCCCCATTCTTCTCTTCTCCACTCTGAGCCCCCCACACTGCCCCACTCTACATACTGAGAACTCCATACTGCCTCTTCTTCTTACTGAGCCACCCACGCTTCCTTTTCTCCAAACAGAACACCCCATGCTGCTCCCTTCTGCACACTGATCCCTCCACGCTTCCCCATTCTGCATACTAGAAACCTCACACTGTCCCTTCTCCTTACTGAGCTACCAATGCTGCCTCTTCTCCAAACTGAGCTTCCCAAATTTCTCTTCTCCATACTGAGCCCACCATGCTGCTCCTTCTCCATACTGAGCCCCCTATGCTGCCCCTTCATCATAACGAGCTCCCTGCTACCCCGTTTGTCATGGTGGTAATTTGCATGTGTTTGCAGAGTCATGCTACTCACTGTGTTCACCACACTGCCCTTGCCTGTGTCAGGCCGCCTCGCTGAGTTACCTCATCCTGCTGTCCCAGCTGTGGTGCATCTACTGCTGTCTCCACCTGGCTATAGAGAAGCATGGACAGACAATGCAGGAATTTAACACTGCTGCGTCCTGCAGGGTTTGGTTTCCCTAGTCTATCCCCTGCTAGAATGGGATATATTAGGCAGCTCCTTCCCCTATTTACTGTCTAAGTACGGCCCATGGTGCAGTGGGTCCACACCCACTGGCATCACACTGTTCTCCATACTAAGAACCCCACATTGGCCATTCTCCATACTGAGCCACTCACACTGCTAATTCTCCATACTGAGCATAACACACTGCCCCTTTTCCATTCTAAGTTCCACACACGGCCCTCTTCTCCATACTGAGGCCACCATGCTACCCCTTATCTATGCTGAGCCACCCATGCTGTTGCTTAATCATACTAAGCACCCCGCGCTGCCCCTTCTCTAGGCAGAGCCACCCATGCTGCCCGCTAACCATACTGAGGCCATCCCATGCTTCCCCTTATCCATACTGACTCCACTGCTCTTTCTCCATACTGAGCCTACCCCATGTTGCCCCACTCTATCTCCGATTCTATGAGCATTTACTGGCTCCTAGCTCTGGTGACTTCTCCTCTTCTACACTCTGAAGTCATGTCAACAATGATATGAGGTGAACTCATTGCTCTGCTATGACTTCAGGAATGTAAGCACGCTGCTGCACATTGGGTAAGGAAAATAATTGGAGCTCTACTGACCCCTGGAAGTGCCGCGGTGTTGTCCAATGTTCATTTGTATTCGCGTCTTAAAGACATGAACACAAATGAATGCAGGGCGCTCCACTGCTCCACAAATAGCCAGCTTTCTTATAAAATTTTGATCCTGGTGCTGCACCCTGCAATCTGCCTACGTAGGCCTTGGACCTCCGGTGCCTAGTGACAAATACAGACTTAAGAGCACATTTGCTCCATTTTTTGCCACAGCTCCTTCATTTATATCCTGTTTATTTTTCTTATGAAAAAATACCAACATCAATGATGTTTTGAGCAGCCCCAAGCAGAAGAGGATAGGGAGCTTCCCCATTCATGCCATCTCATAATACATATCCACACAGAATGTGCCATGTAGGACAAATCTATACAGATGTAATTTTCCATGTAGAACAAATCAGCAGTGACAATATCAAGGTGGTGCAATACTTTTAGCCCTTGCTGATTGTCCCTTTCATAGGTCAATAGGTCACTGCCTCAATTGATGTTTGAGAATTCCACTAGTGAATCACAGTTTAGAAATCAATTTCCCTCTTCTTTTTCATTTTATATCAGGGTGTGTAAAGGGGGAATTTGGCCAACATCTATCAGCGAGCCCTCAAACACCTTACATAAGGGCCCCCGGATGTGTTCATGGGGTTTTGATTCGGTTACAGACACCTTCAAGATATGTTCTTGCACAATTTGTGCAGCAATGGACCCCATTAACTTAATGATGAAAAAAAAAGACAGTTTTGCAAAAATAAAGACTTGTTTACTGAGGTTCAAACATATATACAAGGGGTAGTAGGAACAATGCTTGGCTTTCTCTTCTGTACCATACAGATGCACATTCGTAATGGTCATGGACAGCGGCACATTACTTGTGAAGAACGTTACATATGCATAACAGATTACTCCGGGGGCCTTCATCTTCCCAGTACAGGGCCAAGTGAGTCAATGTGTTATGCTGTGCCTACTGCACCCTAGCTGCACTCTCTTGAACGGTATAAGGGAGCTCTCACTAGCTGCCACGTTACTGATCTGCCCCAGTCTGCCTGATTCTGTATTCTTTCACTGCTTATCTCCAGGTCTGGCTAACACTCCAAGTCTTGCTTTAAATATTCATGCTTAGGTGCCCCAACTTGCCTTCTATGAGGAAAACTGCCACCACTGTAGATTACTTGCTGAAATGTGACCTCTTGCAGGTCTCATTCTTCACACACACCAAAAGCTGACAGAACTCTCCAAGGGTGTGCTTTCTTTCTCTCCAGCTCTCTCAACTGACCTAAAATCCTGGAACTAAAATACTAGTGCCCATTACCCCTCTCCATTTATGGGCTGGCCCTACAGTTAACCCTGTCACCCCTGCCTAACAAGAAACTACAGCCTACATGAGGGTAAAACACAGAACAAAATACAATTTACACACAGTAAAACAACAGGGGTCTTCAGAGGGGGCAATATGCCATCTTCTCCACATCTACAAGTGGATCTTCATACAAGAAACTCTGGTCCTGAAAATCATCATGTAGACTGCAAACTTCATCTTGATTCCTGAAATAAAATACGACAATAATGTATTGTGCTGTCTGTTTAGAGGGAATTTCGGGAAGTTGTGTAGTGAATGTAGTGTAACTTATTTGATTTTAGTGTATATACTGTATGTATTGTATATGCTTTATTTTTTATTTTTAAAAGTTTAGAAAAACTTAAAATATTTACACATAGTTTTAGTACATTTAACAGCAGTAAGGAAAATAGTTTACTGTCCCTCTATATGGGGAATATCACATTATTTACTTTAGAACACAGAATTTTGTTTTTAATAAAAAAATTATATATCTACTACACTCCACACAGACTAATATTATGCCTACAATATGTAAGTTAATTTTATAAAACCATCTAGAAACTATCCTGTTAAAAGACCCCCTTTCCATATATCACTGCTTTAATGTTAAAAATCAATAAATATCTATTGATGCAGCCTAATCTTTAAAATTTCTGGGCCTTACAACAGTAAAATAAATATATGAAACAAATGCAGCAGGAAAAAATCTAATTAGAGAAAAACCCTCTCTGCCCCCAAAAAAATGATTGCTGAAGTTAACTAAAATAAAACAGAACCGACATTAGCTACTTTAATTGCATTAAAAAATAGCTGACAGTTGGAAAGCATTATTACATATTGATTTCATGCTAACTTAAAAAAGCAATGTGTGTGGCAATCCTTAAAATTAAGTACCTTTGTAATAATTGCACTAAAAAATCTTTTGTGTGTGGGATACAACAGCATAAAATTAAGGGTGTAAAATTAAACTTGTTTTCAAAAAAAAGGAAGAAAAAAGAAAAAGAAATATAAATATGCTACAAAAGCAGATCTATTTTTAATGAATCCACCTAAGCTATTTCTTCCTGTTTTGCATGCTGGATATCATGAATACTGAAGAATTGGAACATTGATTTGTAAGGGGAATTTAAAAAGAATAGGAATATTGTAACATAAGGTAAAATGTCCTGGAGTCTAATGCTGGGAAATCACACAAGCAGCAGAAACATGAAGGTAAAAGTATAGGATTAATAGCACTATAATGTCAACTGCTCTAGGGGAAAATGACCAGGGAGTCATTATTTCAGGTAACTTAAAAGTAGTTGAATCCTCATTGTTTCCAGGTCATTTTATAAGAAGGAAGATGATAACACTTTCTTCTTCTAAAAACAGTGAATTTTATCCATACGGAATAAAGGAATAGGTTCATGGAGGAGTCATACATTTTTCAATTGCAGTACACTATAGCAGTGATGCTACATATTAGAAAAACATTAGGGACATTTACTATTAGGCCTTAGGCACAGGGTGGTATTTCAGTTTTGTGTGGTACTCTGCGTTACAAACACTGCTACACAGAAGTAGTATACAGACATGAAGAAGTGCCTATGGCTCTGTAGTATTGAACCACAGGGACTCGAAATGCACCCTTGGAGTATAGTACCACCTCCATGTAGACTGCTGCAGGTGTGGATACTGAAACCAAAGGAACCCTGTGAAGAACATGTGAGTAGACTACTATTTTGCCCCTCCCGTGTATACAAATGCATATATGAAATATGCATTCAAATACACACTAGGCATACAGTACACAGGCATATACTCATTAGGAACCTATATACTGCACTGTGCAAAATTTTTAGAAAGGTGTGCAAAAAATGAGGAAATGTTAGTGTTACGCCAGCCACTCACGTGCCTTCTAAGTGCCACCCCACTCACCGCGTGTTTCTCTCGGCTCCACCCAATACCTGACCATCGCTTTAAGCTGCCCTCAGCTCGACTGTTTGTGAGTCGTAGGGGGCATGGCCAAACTCTGCAGGAATTTGTATCCACTCTGTCCTGCAGAGATTTGCTTCCTCAGCCTGTAACTTGCCAGTAGGTAATTTATCAGGCGACTCCACCCTCCATTCCTTGCCTGAACTTAGGTTCTTAGTAGCTCTGTCTCTAGTTCCTGTTTTGTCTCACCTGTTATTGATGTGGCTTGCCTTCTTGTTTATCCTGATCTCTCCACTCCTGACCTCGGCTACGAATTCTGAACCTGTGTTCTGTGCTGCCTGCCTCTTCTCCAACCTCAGCTTTTGTCTGCCCACCCCTGGTGTCCTCAATGCTGAGAAATACAGGTAGATAATTACTCATCATGCAATACCATCAGGGAGGCATCTGATTGGCTCCAAATGTATTGTGCAGCAGCGTAATGACTCTAAACACATGGCCAATTTCATCTAAAATTATCTTCAGAACAATGAGTCCTGATATTAACATCATCTAGTCTGTCTGAGATTACATGAAGAAACATAAGGAATCGTGTAAGCCTACATCCCCAGAAGATCTGTAGTTCTCCAAGATGTTTGGATCAACCTACCTGCTGACCTCCGTCAAAAATCATCTGCAAGTGTATATAGAAGAATTGGTGCTATTTTGAAGTGAATCTGACTAGCCCAGGGGGATGGGGATGACTCGGTACCCGGGCCTTTAGCCTGGCCTTTAGGGATGTCGCGGTGGTCGGCTCCCGGGCCCATACCCTGGGCCTCTCCTTTAAAAGGGTTGGTGTTTTTGATTAAGTTTATAAAAGAGTTCGAGATGCCACCTGTGGCTTCTGGTGATGATCACCAGCACTGCGCAGTCCACTGAGGCTGGTGATAAGGCAGCTGGATGGTATAGCTTCCCACAGGTGGAGCTAGGCCTCAGGGCAGTGTATGAATGGGGAAAGCAGGACGAAGAGACCCCGCTGGGTCAGAGCAAGAACAGGGACAGACTCGATAGTCACTTCAGTACCTTTTACTGATGGAAATTCCGGCATTCCCCGGAGCACTGTAGGGTGAAGGGTGTATGTCCGGATCCTCCCCAATGAGCGGGTTTTGGGCCTCCTGCTTCTTGACTCTGCGTAGTAAGTTTCTGACCTGCCTGGAGCTAGGCCTAACTTTGTCTCTGTCCTGCGCTGGCTGACCTTGTGGTAGGGCCTTCTGTTGGATTACACGCTCCCGACTAGTGTTGAGCCACCCCCGTAGTGTTCGAGTTCGGTTCGGTTCGTCGAACACCCGTGTGTTCGCCGAACTGTTCGTCGAACTGTTCGTCGAACACCTTCGAACACCGTTAAAACCAATGGCAGGCAAACAAAAACACATAGAAACACATAGAAAACACCTTCAAAGGTGTCCAAAAGCTGACAAACTGCTCAGAAGACACAACTAACACATGGAAAAGTGACAAGTACATATAGTCATGCGAAAAGAAAAGAGGTGGAGGAGTAAAAGGAGGGGGAGACACAGATATAGGCATGTCATGCCCTTCTAAAATCCAAAAAGTGAGAAGCCGAGACGGCCAGTCCGCTCCTGCCCGTGCCACCTCCGTGTCGCCGGGTTTGTGCCAGAGCCGCGGTGAACCCTGACGGCCAGCCCCCCTCTCCCAATACTGGTGCCTGTCCGCTGGTGGGTCGAGAGAGCCCCCCTGTGGTGGATGCAGCTCTAAGCTTTTTAATTTAAATTGTCCCTCTAATTTGAATGAATACACTTTAAATCCATTTACAAGGATCTATTGGAGGGCAAGTCTCATGCCAGCAGCCGCGTAATTCCAGCTCCAGTAGCGTCCACTAAAGCTGCTGCAGTTAAAAAGCTTTTATAAGGATCGAGCTCGGCTGTCCACCGCAAGGCATCCTAGTGCCAGTCCCAGCCCCTATGCCTTGGGGTGCCTCCTGATGCTCTTCACTAAGTATCCCGTGGTCCCGAAGCATTTCCTTTGAAAAAATTAAGTGTCCAAACTACAGGTGGTGTAGCTTGCTTAACAGCCGGGATAATCCGCTGACTAGCAGACACTGCTACTAGGCACAAAGTATTTCCTGGGCTAGATGCAGTTAAAAATTTGTAAGTAGATATTCTCGTTGCATGCTGAGAAAGCATTCCATAGAGTCTCCTGGCACGCCATATATGATTCTCTTAAAAAGCTTGGGGTAGGGGTCTAGGGGACCCTTTTATAGCCAAAATCACGGCCCTGTATCACAATACGTCACCTAGGCTGAAGATAAATGGAACTGTAGCACCGAGGGCTCGGTTGCTACAGACGTATTGCACCTCACCCAGAGGTGTGATATCTCACTCTCAGATAAGGATGGAGTGTGGATCAGGACCCGACACCTGCATGCATTACACCACATTGCCGTGGGGCAGGGTGACCAATATGCCCCTGAGATGGGCACGACAGTCCCTGTCCCTGGCTGGAGTGGGGGGAGGGAACACTGAGGAAGGGGAACCCTGCAGTGCAGGAGCAGGGAGGAAGCAGTTCCTGGGTGCATTGAGAAGGGAGTATAAAAGGTGGGCACCATCTTAGTTCAGTGCAGAGAAGTCTGAGCAGAAGTGGCAGGGAGCAGGGGCTCTGCATGAGCTCTGCTCCGGAGGCGGGCCTAGTAACAGAGGCCCAGGCCTGCAAGAGGGAGAAGGAAGGAAGAGGAGCGGAGAAGGCTCCAGGAACGAGGAATGAAGGGATCCCAGGGGTGCGGACGGGCGAGTCGCCACCGCACGCCCGAATCCACCTGCGTGGAGGGGTCAGGCCAAAGGGGGAGACCGGTCCCCGAACTAGTGGAGGCAGGAAACGACCCTCAGCTAGAAACCGGAGGCTCTGACATTTTATGTGGCGCAGCCCCTTGCTCCACCCGCTAGGAAGGCACCACATAGGGTCAGGGAAACTGGCGCCAAGTTTACCAAGAGGAGGCCCGAGGCAGCCGGACAGAAGTGTTCGTAAGAAAGGCCAGACAAAGGACACACAAAGGGGGTCCTGTGAAGCGCTCCAAAGTTATCTGGGAGTTGTCTGAGCCCCTCACCTGGTGAGCACAGTACGACGTGGACAGCCGTTACCTGCAGACGTGGTCTGGATAATAAGAACTGTGAGTTAAGGCCCTGAACTGCATCACTGACTCCGTGTCGTTACTGCTGCTGCCCTGCACCATCACCCCCATCCTCCGCATACACTGCCCTGAGGCTATACTCCTCCCGTGGGGAGTTATGCTACGCTCTGCTGCACCCACAACACCAGCCTTAGCGGTCTGCCCTGTAGCGGCGGTTCACTCTGACCGCAATCCACGGGTGGCGTAGTCGGACATTTAAACATCAAAACCACATAAATAGTTCCGCCACTGGTTTGACCGCCCTGAGCCACGGAACCGGATCGCCGCCACGAAGACTACAACCACCAGCATCCACCAAAAAGGGTCCGGCTCCGGGTGTCCCAAGGCCCAGGGGGTGCGTCAGAACATTTTCATCACCTTTCACAATCACCAATGGGACAAGGCAGGGATGTCCTCTGTCCCCTCTCTTATACATCCTAGTGACGGAGCACCTGCTCTCATCAATTCGCCATAACCCCAATATTAGGTGGATTGAGGTGGGAGGCACCGAGTACAAGTGCTCTCTATTTGCTGATGATGTCCTAGTATATATCACTCAATCACATATATCCATCCCTGCTGTTATGGCTGAAATAGATCACTTTGTTACATGGTAAAATTTTAAAATCAATGCAGCGAAGTCTGAGGCCCTCGATGTCTCCCTCCCTAAATCCATATAGGATTCCATCCAGTCCAACTTTCCCTTTGCCTGGCCCTCACAGGGTATCAAATACTTAGGAATTCCTATTCATAGAGACCTCTCCCATCTATGTTATCTTAATTTTGGGCCCTTTATTGAACAATTCCATACAGACCACGGTTGGCAAGTTGGAACTGTGAGATTCACTACGTGCACCACTGGTATTTTGTGGAAAAGCACATGTAAGATTCTGCAACAGTCTCTGCTGATACTCCTGCATGCGTGCATCCCTTTCTATGGCAGGAATAATTTCTGCAAATTTACTTTTGTACCGGGGATCTAACAGTGTGGCAACCCAGTAGTCAGGATTATTTCTAATTCTCACAATTCGAGGGTCATGTTGCAGGTAGTGCAGCAAGAAGGCACTCATGTGTGTTGCGCATCCAGGAGCACCAAGTCCCTGTTGTGTTGGTGGCGAGGTAACAATCATGCTTCCTTCCTCTGTCCTCTCCCCCCAACCTCGCACAACAGAAATGTGATCAAGGTCTCCCTCATCTGATGAGTCTTCCATCAGTTCGTCCTCCACTTCTTCCTGGGCTCCTGCACCTTCCTCACTAGTTTGGCTGCTACCATGCGCCCTGGTAAAATCATCTCCCCCACCCTCACATGCCTGCCGCCCTGGTGCTGCCGACCGTCTGGACCTTGCAGATGTTAGCCCTTCCGCATACAACTCCTCCTCCTCTACTTCCTCCACCTCCTCTTGTGCCACCACCTGACTCCGAATTCTGTTTAACATGTGCTCCAGCATGTAAATCACCGGAATAGTCATGCTGATAATGGCATCGTCAGCACTAAACATCTTCGTCGCCATTTCAAAACTGTGCAGAAGGGTGCATAGGTCCCTGATCTGAGACCACTCCTCCAGCGTGATTTGCCCCACCTCTGAATCTCGTTGGCCCAGGCTATACGTCAGAACGTATTGCACCAGGGCTTGTCGGTGCTGCCACAGTCGCTGCAACATGTGCAGAGTTGAATTCCACCGGGTAGGCACATCGCATTTTAGCCGGTGAAGTGGCAGGCCCAACGACTTCTGTAGAGATGTAAGTCGCTGAGCTGCGGGATGCGAACGGTGGAAGTGAGCACACAGCGACCGTGCCCTCTGCAGAAGGCCATCTAGTCTGGGATAGTGGGCTAAAAATTGCTGGACAACCAGGTTCAACACGTGAGCCATACAAGGCACGTGTGTGACATTGCCCCGGCGAAGGGCCGCACCCAGGTTTGCAGCATTGTCGCACACGGCCTTCCCTGGTTTCAGGTCCAGTGGAGACAACCATTCATGAAATTGGTTCTCCAGAGCTGACCACAACTCCTCAGCTGTGTGACTCACATTTCCCAGACATTTCAATGTAAAAACCGCCTGATGACGTTGAGCCCTACTGCCAGCATAGTAAGGAGGTGTGCAGGATCCCTTCTGCGCAGTTAGAAAGCTTGTGGCATGACCAGACAGGCTTTGGGTGCAGGTGGAAGACCGAGAGGAGGTTGAGGAGGCAGAAGCAGTGGAGGAAAAATGACATAAAGAGGATTGACGCACAACTCGTGGGGACAGCAAGACTTGGACAGCAGCCCCTTGTCCTGCTGTCACCATAGTTACCCAGTGCCCAGTCAGCGACATGTAACGCCCCTGTCCATGCCTACTCGTCCAAGTGTCTGTGGTGAAATGCACCCTGTCACACACAGAGTTTCTCAAAGAAGCGGTGATGTTGTGTGCGACATGCTGGTGGAGCGCAGGCACACCTTTCTTTGAGAAGTAGTGCCGACTGGGCATCTGGTACTGGGGCACTGCGACGGACATAAGGTCTCGAAAATCCTCTGTGTCCACCAGGCAGAAAGGCAGCATTTCTGTAGCCAAGAGCTTGCAGATGGTGAAATTCAACCTCTTAGCTTTCTCATGGCTAGGAGGAAATGGTCTTTTACTTGTCCACATCTGAGGGACCGAGGGCTGGCTATTGTGCTTAGACGGGGTTGATAAGGGTGTCCCCGGCAAACTGCTGGTCTGTGAGGAAGATGCAGGCGGACATGTTAGGTTGCCTTGATCCAAAGGTGGTGCTATCGATGTCGGACAGCGCTCAAGACCAGCTGGTGTTACCACCTCCAAAGAAAATGATGACCTGCCAATCACGCTGGCTGTTGCGGGTAAAGAGGTGGCAGGTCTGCGCCCCAAAACAGGTGTGACTGCTGTCCCCCCAGTCACAGAGGATGAAGAGGCCGCGGATGCACAAGATATGGCAGACGGTGGTTGGCCCGGCCGGCTAGACCGCATTGTAGCACACTGAGCTTCCCACTGCAACTTATGCTTCATGTCCATGTGCCGGTTCATGCATGAAGTACTCAAACTATGTATTTTTTGGCCTCTACTTAGCTTTTGCTGACAAATGTTACAGATAACACGAGTTGGGTCATCTTTATCGATCTGAAAAAATGCCCAGGCTATGCAAGGCTTAGCACCCATGCGACCTGAAGAGCCACCACGACTTGTGGTGAGAGGCAGAGTTGTGTTTGAGGATGCAGTTGTTGACGTGCTTCCAGTACTACGTCTCTGTCCAGGAAGGCGCAACCTGACCTCGTCGTCACTAGCATCTTCCTCCACCTCCTCTGCTGACCTCATCTCTTGGCTGACTGTGGGTTGACAGTAAGTGGGATCTCCGACCTCATCATCATCACCCTGTGCGTTATCACACCCGTCGTCCTCAGAGCCAACCTGTTCCTGCCCTGACAAAAAACTAAAGTTGTCGCTCCAATCAGGTATTTGAGTCTTATCATCGTCTTCCTCATTGTCTCCACCAACAGGAGTTACAGTTTGGGAATGAGGGTCTACATTATGGTCAGAACCTTCTGCGTCTGGTCCTGGATCCGACTCATAAAGATTCTGGGCATCAGTGCAGATCATTTCCTCGTCTGGATTCACAGAAGCGCTGGAGTCGACCTCTGATTCCCAGGCTATAGTATGAGTAAACAGCTCTGCAGACTCAACCATCTGTTCTACCTCATACTCAGACGGGCAGCTGGAGATTTGGGAGCTGTGAGGAAGCAAGTGCGATTTGGGTGACACCTTTGAGGACTGGAGTATTTGTGATGTTGAAGTTGATGTGGAGGAGAGCCCACTTAAAGGAGCACTTGATATCCGTTGAAGCACCTGCTGTTTTTGTGCCTCATCTGGAATTTGTAGCGATTGGCGTGGCCGTAAGAAAGGGATCTTATCACATTGTCCGCTAAAAGAAGTAGACATTTTAGTTTGGCTGGAAGATGGTCTTTCTTCTGCACCTACCCCACGGACACAACCTTTTTTCCCCTTCCCAACACGCCTATTCCCCTTTCCACCAGCAGCAGGCCTTTTTCCACTCATTTTGGTGGTTAACTAATTCACAACTCTGGAGTTGTTTGCACAAAAAAACAATGGATGGTAACCGAGCAGAGCTGAGTGGCCAAACTGTGGTATTAGGCCAAAACTATTGGCTGGGTTAGATGCAGAAAAAAATTATTTTTAATTTGCAACCTGATGGAGGTCAGTATAGATGGACTAATAGACCAAGTCCCACACACTGCTAGAAGCCCAAATATTTTTTCAGAGCTAGATGCAGAAAAAAATTATTTTTAATTTGCAACCTGATGGAGGTCAGTATAGATGGACTAATAGAACAAGTCCCACACGCTGCTAGAAGCCCAAATATTTTTTCAGAGATAAAAGAAGAAAAAAATTATTTTTAATTTGCAACCTGATGGAGGTCAGTATAGATGGACTAATAGACCAAGTCCCACACACTGCTAGAAGCCCAAATATTTTTTCAGAGCTAGATGCAGAAAAAAATTATTTTTAATTTGCAACCTGATGGAGGTCAGTATAGATGGACTAATAGACCAAGTCCCACACACCGCTAGAAGCCCAAATATTTTTTCAGAGCTAGATGCAGAAAAAAATTATATTCAATTTGCAACCTGCTGGAGGTCAGTATAGAAGGACTAATAGAACAAGTCCCACACACTGCTAGAAGCCCAAATATTTTTTCAGAGCTAAATGAAGAAAAAAATTATTTTTAATTTGCAACCTGATGGAGGTCAGTATAGATGGACTAATAGACCAAGTCCCACACACTGCTAGAAGCCCAAATATTTTTTCAGAGCTAGATGCAGAAAAAAAATATATTCAGTTTGCAACCTGATGGAGGTCAGTATAGATGGACTAATAGAATGATGCTATGCCCAAAAGATTTTACTTCACTAGGTGCAGTAAAAAAATTGGTATTCTATACACAGGTGGTATATCTTGCAACACAGATAGGCTACTCCACTGACTAACACACTCTGCAATAGGCCAAAAAGGATTAGCTTTGCTAGATTCAGCCAAATGCTGTGAAAAAAACTTGCACAGCACTGGCACAGACCTGCCTGGCAAAAACTGATAGGAACTGATGTAACCTAGTCCTGAAAAGGACTCCAATTACAATTAGTCTTTACTCCCACAATCTATCTATTTAAGAGCACAGACCTGCCTGATAAAAGTCGTAGGAAATGCTGTAACCTAGTCCTTAAAAGGACTGCAATCACAACTATTCCCTACTCCCAAGCTATCTGTATATTTGTGCGAAAATTGGCTTGAAATTAACAAGGTATAGCGCACACAGCAACAGCGGTGCCGTCTAACACGCAGCTGCAGCAGTGAGAAAATGGTGGCGACGGGGAAAATGGCTTGGTCTTATAGGGCAAGGACATGTGACATACACTGCCAATCACACATGCCCTTGCTTGTGTGAAAAAAAGCACTTCGCTCCGTGTGTGCACTGCTGATAGGCTGACAGATTGCACCTCCCCACTGCAAATGCGGGAAAGAGAAAAAAAAATGGAGATCTTCATTGTTCCTGCAGAGATCCATCCCCTGCCCCTCCCCCCGCCCCGCTGTACGCTCAAACTGCGTATTAACATTAATTTTCATCATTACTGAGAAAAAATCCAGTTATGATTTTGGTGCACGAACAGTTATCGAACATAACCTCGAACAGCCGAATTTTTCTCAAATTGTTCGTGTTCGCCGACCGGCTCGAACACCGCCCAAAACAGCTCGAATTTGAGATTGGCGAACAGTTCGAGTAGAACAACGCTCATCTCTACTTCCGACTTACGGGGCCTATGTGTCTCCTGGCGCTGGTACGTATCAGCACTTTAGCGATCCTGGGACTAGTAGTTCTCCAGGGATTCCGGTTTATCTTACTGGGTCATGGAGATCCCGGTAAGCTTCAGACCCGGTGTCCGGTAACTGCTTCTTCGGGGTGAGCTAGTTAAGCTCCTCTGCCCCCTATGAACTAACTCTCTCTACTCGCCTTCAGCCTACTCGGGCCCTCAATAGGCTACTCACACTAACGGCAGCTTGCCGCGCTTCACCGATCTTATGGCGCCGGCACACCTCAAGCTCACCTCTCTGAGCTACACGGGGTCTTGATAAGGATAAGCTCCACTGCAGGCTAGCAATTGCAGGAGCTGGAACAGGCTTTTGTCCTCTGAGGTAACTCCTCTCAGGCTGTACTGGACTCACTGCTAAACCAGACTGAACTAGACTCTGACTCCAACTTAGACTCTCACTTAGACTGACTGCTGCCTGGCTCCACCTTCCCTTTTATACCCCTAACGGGCTCCCTCTGATGGTCTGAGGTGGAAGGTGGAGATGTGTGAATGGTTACGGGGGCCTCTTGTGGAGGAATCCTTCAATACACCCTTCTAGGATTTGTGATACCAAGCACAGCTGGGCTTCACAAATCATAATCATAATTTGAATTGATAAAAATAAACGAACACTTCTGATTTTTAAACATTCTTACAAACTTTCACACATTAGTGCAATAAAATATATATAATATAACATGTATATACAGTACAGACCAAAAGTTTGGACACACCTTCTCATTTAAAGATGTTTCTGTATTTTCATGACTTTGAAAATTGTACATTCACACTGAAGGCATCAAAACTATGAATTAACACAGGTGGAATTATATACTTAACAAAAAAGTGTGAAACAATTGAAAATATGTCTTATATTCAAGTCTACCTCTTGAAGCTCATCAAGAGAATGCCAAGAGTGTGCAAAGCAGTCATCAAAGCAAAAGGTGGCTACTTTGAAGAACCTAGAATATAAGACATATTTTCAGTTGTTTCACACTTTTTTAAGTATATAATTCCACATATGTTAATTCATAGTTTTGATGCCTTCAGTGTGATTGTCCTGAAAGTACAGAAAAATCTTTAAATGAGAAGGTGTGTCCAAACTTTTGGTCTGTACTGTATAATACTTAAAAAAAATGTTAGAAGTGGTATGAGGGTATGTGCACATTGCATATCCACATTGTTTTTCAAACAGAAGACAGATCAGGAAAAAAAATGGTGGTGTTTTCCCTGTATTGTCTTTTCTGAAGTGTTTTTGAACATGTTTCGCAGTGGCTTCGACATCAGCTTTTCTTATATTCCATATATAACTTAGTGATGGTTTGCAAGTGTAAGCCTGCAGATAAATGGTACAGTCATTGCTATTAGCCACTTCTTGGCTGTCAAAGTTTGATGTTGTTAAAAGAAGTTACAAAAGTTGGAACAAATGCACAGTAAGCTGTTTTGACATTGCTGTGCATATGTTCATTATTTTTTGGCATTTTTAATGCTATTTCAGGGGGGTTTCTAGCGGAATCTGTCTGAAAAAGATGTTGTGTGCACATACCCTAAAAATACAAGGTAGACCTCACTAGATGAGTAAAAAAGTAACTGGATAAGATTGAAAGTAACCACACTGAATAGACAACATGACAACTGACCACAGAATGGTGCTTATTTACCCTTATGCCGTGTGTCTAGTCAAGGGACTTTCAGGCTTGTCCACTTACTTTTTCACTAATCTAGTAAGGTCTTTATTCATACCCATAACAGCTCAAATTTTTTTTATTATCATATGAGGTCTTGCTTTATGCCAGATGAGCTCTATCTTTATAGGCAGCGTTTTTCCCATTATTTTCAGTTACTTTGGTAGACACTTATGTGCACAAAGTGTGCTATAAATGAATAGTAGATGTGGGTCCCACCAATAGTAACTGAATCTATTTCAAGAATTGAGCCCTGGAGAGGGGATCAAAATTCACATACAAATTTCTCAGAGCGACCTTGATTCAGGGCCAAGTTCTCCAGATAGATGCAGGATAATTTTGTAGACCCACAACTACTATATATTTATGACATATCCTATGGATATAAAAATGGAATATGCACGCAATGATATGGAAATACTGTACATATTCATAACTTTTATTATGGGATAAGTGCAAAGATAGACTATATCTGGAAAGACTACCATTGAAGTTTTTGAGCAGAGAAAATAGTCTTATACACAATAGTGTAATGTAGCCTGCTTGTCACTTGGATTCTGCCGTCCATGCTACAGGTTCTAAGATTGAGTCCTACAAGAAGAAGCTGAGATTAAATATATAGAAGCATTCACTGGGCTCAGAGTCAGAGTGCCATGTGGGACCTTCACACACACTGTGTCAGAGGAGCACGTCTACTGGCAGGTGAGAAATCAGCAACCTCATGTGTAACAAACTATACAGGATACATACTCACACACATTCATACACAAAATGTTAAGTTAGCACTAGTGTTGAGCATTCCGATACTGAAATATCGGGTATCGGCCAATATTCGCGGTATCGGAATTCCGATACTTAATTCCGATACTTTTGCAATATCGTATACCGGAATCGGAAGTTCCCATAATGCAATGAGCCAGTTTCATTTTATTCAGCCAATGAGGATCCTAAGAAGTGTGGGCACAACCTGTTAGGCATGTAGGCATCTTAACTAATGGCATGGCTGTGATTGGCTGCTGAAATTATGTCATGATGCACTATAAAAGCCACCGCCGCCATTTTCAGCTCACTCTGCTGTGAATTCAGTTAGGGATAGGACGCTGTTGTTCTGAGGGACAGATTTAGCTACCTATTTGATCTATTCTGCTTTACCCAAGCTACTTTATAAATCGCTGTGCCTTGCAGCGCTAGTGCACAGTTCTCTGTGCTGTTCACTGCTGTCTGCAAGGTCTCTGTGTGTGAGTGCAGCTCACGCTGTAGTGTGTGCTTCAGCCACGTCTGGTTGTAGTGCGCTCAGTGTGTGTCACTGCCTCGTACATTGTCCTTTTTTGCTACTTCATAATTTTTCCTGATATCTCCTATTAGTGTGGTGGTTCCATCCGTATTCAGCTAAATTGGTTCCAAACACACTATATAGGAGTAGATAGAGAATTTTTTTTTTGTCTTGCAGCGCTAGTGCACAGTGCTCTGCATCTGCACTGTTCACCGCTGTCTGCAAGTCTCTGTGTGTGAGTGCAGCTCACCCTGTAGTGTGTGCTTCAACCACGTCTGGTTGTAGTGCACTCAGTGTGTGTCACTGCCTCATACATTGTCCTTTTTTGCCAATTCATAATTTCTCCTGATTTCTCCTATTAGTGTGGTGGTTCCATCCGTATTCAGCTACATTGGTTCCAAACACACTATATAGGAGTAGTTAGAGGAGCCTTTCTGCAGCATTGTGCCCAGCAGCCCCAGCCAGATTAGTATTAGCCTATTTCTTGTAGCCTCATCTATTGCATTGTAGGTTACCTTCCTACATTGTAATAGCTCCAAAAAGTTTGTGATACTATCGGTATTACATCTTTGGGCACATCCAGTGTCTTTTTGTGACAAAAAAAAACCTAAATAAAGTTCACCAAACACTCCACTTTACAGTTGTGTAGGCCACATTAGCTCATATTAAAGTCTAGTCAACACTTTATAAAATTAGTGTTTCTTATACCTGTTAGCAGCTGTTCAGGAATAAGCACACTAAGCCCTTAGTACTTTTCTGCATATCTTTATCAGTCTACCAAGATGAAGAAGGCAGGGAGTAAGGCATGTGGTCGTGGTCGTGGTCGTGGGCGTGGGCGTGGAGTTTCTGCAGGGAGAGGACGTGAGGATTCTGTGCCTGCAGGGAGAGGACGTGGGGATTCTGTGCCTGCTGCGGGCAACAGTGACTCAGCATCCCCCAGTTTTACCAGGGAACAGTCCTTTATGTGCAGCTTTGTAGGAGCTAGCCATACCCCACTGCTGCGGGAGGACCAAATTGAAGCCGTTGTCGGATGGATGGCTGCTAACGCATCAACTTCAATTAGTTCCAGATCCTCTCAGGTCCTGAGCACTGAAGAGCACCCATCTGTCTCTTCACCACCTGCCAAATTGCCCAGGCAGTCAGAGAGCCCTGGACAGGAGCCATCTCTACTTCTGCTCTCTGAATCTCTTGGCTTGGAAAGAGGGGGCAAGCCAAGCAGAATTCGAGAATTTGAAGAAGAGGTAGTATGCAGTGATGCGCAACCGTTTTGTCTCTCTGAATCTGAAGAGGCGGGTGGGCCAGTGCCTATGGTCAGCAGCACACCACAGTACGCATCTGATGATGAGACCCAGGTGCCACTTTCTGGTGTGTACTGTGCTGTCGAGACTACCCAGGAGAAGCAGTTGTTTGAAGAGGGTGGTGTAGATGATGAGGTCCTTGACCCATCATGGCATGAGGGATAGGAAGGTGGTGGGAGCAGCTCTGAGGAAGAGATACCCCGAACAGCCCAAAAAGGAGGGAGAGTGAGGGGGCAGGCTTGGTTGCCTGTAGCCTCCACTTCGGCACCCATTAGGAGCATGGCTTTTCCAAAATCCAAAGTGGGCGCTCCCAAGACTTGCAGTGCCTGGTCCTTTTTTGACACAGTTGCAGATGACATTTTCTTTGTCAAATGCAAGCTGTGTAATCAGAAGGTGAAAAGAGAGAAAAGTGTCAGCAACCTCAATACCACAAATATGTGGAAACTTGTGCGGACCAAGCATGTGGTGGAGTTACAAAAGCACACTGAAGACCTAGGCCAACCTACAGCGCCACCTACCACCTCTTCAGCTCGTGTTGTAGCCTCTTCCTCCAGCTCACACACAGCTGGTTCGGCTTCCTCACAGGATCGCCATGGAAGAATCTCTGGCACTGTTGTACAGAGACACAGTGTAATTCCACCCACAGCACCACTTTCCCAGTCATCCTCACACTCCCAGGCCAGTCTACAGCCATCGTTAGCACAGGCATGGGAGGAAAGGCGCCCATACTTGGCATACCACCCCCGAGCACAGGCTCTGAATGCTGGCATTGCTAAACTACTGGACCTTGAAATGCTATCATTCAGGCTGGTGGAGACTGACACCTTCCGTAACTTTATGGCATTGGCAGTCCCACAATACAACGTGCCCAGCCTCTTTTATTTCAGCAGGCAAGCCGTCCCTGCCCTGCAACATCATGTGGAGGGAAAAATTAAACATGCGCTACAAAACGCCGTCAGTAGCAAGGTCCACCTGACCACCGATGCGTGGACCAGTAAGCATGGACAGGGACGATACCTTTCCCTCACTGCCCATTGGGTAAATGTTGTGGAGCCGGGTACAGATCTTGAGAGTGGCGCTGTACGTGTTCTGCCAACTCCAAGGATTGCAGAAATCCAGTCAGTACACATTGACTCCTCCTCATACTCCAGTTCCTCTGAATCAGAGCTGCAGGAGCCGTCACGGTCTACCTCCACATCGACCCGTGAACAGTTACCTGTTATGATGACCGATATGAGCACAGCCGTGGCCAAACGTCAACAGGCCGTATTAAAATTAATTTCTTTGGGGAATTGAAGCCACACAGCGCAGGAGCTCTGGAATGCCATCAAGCAGCAGAGCGACGTGTGGTTTGTGCCAGCGAATCTCCAGCCAGGCATGGTAGTGTGTGACAATGGCAGAAATCTGGTGGCAGCTCTGGGCCTAGGCAACCTCACTCACATCCCATGTCTGGCACATGTGCTCAACTTGGTCGTGCAGAGTTTTTTGAGGGACTATCCGGATCTTGATGCACTGCATCACAAGATCCACATAGAGTGTGCTCACTTGCGGCGTTCCAGCAACTCAAGATCACGCATTGCAGCTCTGCAGCGCCGATTACGTCTTCCGGAACATCGCATCATATGTGACCTACCCACCAGGTGGAATTCAACATTACATATGTTGGAGAGGTTGTGTGAGCAGCAGGCAGCAGTAATGGAGTACCAGCTGCAGCAGGCGCAAACAAGTCGCAGTGCGCGCCGTTCACACTTCACCACCACTGAGTGGGCCCCTATGAAGGACATTTGCCACGTTTTGCGTGCCTTCGATTATTCCACACGGATGGCGAGTGCAGATGATGCACTAGTCAGCATGACTATCCCCCTTATCTGCCTGCTTGAAAAAACACTGCAAGTACTAAGGGACGAGGTTTTGGAAGAGATGGAGGATGAGGTGTCACAAATGCCATCTGCTTCTCTACAGTCTGTGCAACGTGGTTCCTCACAAAGGCCTAGGCAGGGGACACTTTGTGAGGAGGATGAGGAGGAGTCAATGGATGAGGAAGACATCTGTCCAGAGGAGGGAGGTACACAATGCTCTAGTAGTCAGTATCTAGAGCGAGGGTTGGGTGATGCAGAGCAGGCAGAGATCACGCCTCAAGCAGGGGACAGCGTTTCTTGGCCAGTTGGCAGTCTGCAGCACATGGCTGATTTCATGCTGCAGTGCCTGAGAAATGACCGCCGCATCGCCCACATTCTCAACACGGCTGATTATTGGGTGTCCACCCTCATAGATCCTCGCTATCGGGACAACTTACAAAGCCTCATAACACCATTGAACTGCGAGCGTAAAATGCTGGAGTACCAAGATGCACTGGTGCATTCCATCATGTTCTCCATTCCAACCGAGAGCAGTGCTGCTAGTGCTTTACAAAGCAGCTCAGTGCGACGAGGCAGTGGAGGAAGCTCTGCACAAAGAGGGAGCAGAAGCAGCGCCTCAGCACAAGGCAAGACCAGTATGGCCGAAATGTGGCAAAGTTTTGTGTCCCCGCCGCCACAAATGTCTACACCATCACAGACGGCTCTAGTCAGCAGGAGGCAACGTTTCCGTCAGATGGTGACAGACTACATGTCTTGCCCTCTTAGTGTACTCCCAGACGGCTCTTCTCCCTTCAAGTTTTGGGTCTGTAAGCTGGATACATGGCCAGAGCTTAGTCAGTATGCATTGGAGGTGCTAGCTTGCCCTGCTGCTAGTGTATTATCGGAACGCGTCTTTAGTGCCGCAGGTGGTGTACTAACAGACCGTCGCATGCGACTATCCTCCGATAACGTTGACCGGCTTACTTTTCTCAAAATGAACAAGGCCTGGATCTCTCATGAATTTGCCAGTCCTCTTCCAGAATAAATAATTGGTTGGCAACAGAATCCAGGTCTCCTGTTGTGTTCATGTTTCTACCACCTGAACTGTAATCCCTGAGCTCCAACACCGCCAGTTGGCACTCAGAAGTGCCGTCTGCACAGTCAACACTAGAGATGAGCGTTGTTCTACTCGAACTGTTCGCCAATCTCAAATTCGAGCTGTTTTGGGCGGTGTTCGAGCCGGTCGGCGAACACGAACAATTTGATAAAAATTCGGCTGTTCGAGGTTATGTTCGATAACTGTTCGTGCACCAAAATCATAACTGGATTTTTTCTCAGTAATGATGAAAATTAATGTTAATACGCAGTTTGAGTGTACAGCGGGGTGGGGGGAGGGGCAGGGGATGGATCTCTGCAGGAACAATGAAGATCTCCATTTTTTTTTCTCTTTCCCGCATTTGCAGTGGTGAGGTGCAATCTGTCAGCCTATCAGCAGCGCACACACGGAGCGAAGTGCTTTTTTTCACACAAGCAAGGGAATGTGTCATTGGCAGTGTATGTCACATGTCCTTGCCCTATAAGACCAAGCCATTTTCCCCGTCGCCACCATTTTCTCACTGCTGCAGCTGCATGTTAGACGGCACCGCTGTTGCTGTGTGCGCTATACCTTGTTAATTTCAAGCCAATTTTCGCACAAATATACAGATAGCTTGGGAGTAGGGAATAGTTGTGATTGCAGTCCTTTTAAGGACTAGGTTACAGCATTTCCTACGACTTTTATCAGGGAGGTCTGTGCTCTTAAATAGATAGGTTGTGGGAGTAAAGACTAATTGTAATTGCAATCCTTTTCAGGACTAGGTTACATCAGTTCCTATCAGTTTTTGCCAGGCAGGTCTGTGCCAGTGCTGTGCAAGTTTTTTTCACAGCATTTGGCTGAATCTAGCAAAGCTAATCCTTTTTGGCGTATTGCAGAGTGTGTTAGTCAGTGGAGTAGCCTATCTGTGTTGCAAGATATACCACCTGTGTATAGAATACCAATTTTTTTACTGCACCTAGTGAAGTAAAATCTTTTGGGCATAGCATCATTCTATTAGTCCATCTATACTGACCTCCATCAGGTTGCAAATTAAAACTAATTTTTATCTGCATCTACAGTACCTCTGAAAAAATATTTGGGCTTCTATCTGTGTGTGGGACTTGTTGTATTAGTCCATCTATACTGACCTCCATCAGGTTGCAAACTGAATATATTTTTTTCTGCATCTACCTCTGAAAAAATATTGGGCTTCTAGCTGTGTGTGGGTCTTGTTCTATTAATCCATCTATACTGACCTCCATCAGGTTGCAAACTGAATATAATTTTTTTCTGCATCTAGCTCTGAAAAAATATTTGGCCTTCTAGCAGTGTGTCGGACTTTCTCTATTAGTCCATCTATACTGACCTCCATCAGGTTGCAAATTAAAACTAATTTTTATCTGCATCTACAGTACCTCTGAAAAAATATTTGGGCTTCTAGCTGTGTGTGGGACTTGTTGTATTAGTCCATCTATACTGACCTCCATCAGGTTGCAAACTGAATATATTTTTTTCTGCATCTACCTCTGAAAAAATATTGGGCTTCTAGCTGTGTGTGGGACTTGTTGTATTAGTCCATCTATACTGACCTCCATCAGGTTGCAAACTGAATATATTTTTTTCTGCATCTACCTCTGAAAAAATATTGGGCTTCTAGCTGTGTGTGGGTCTTGTTCTATTAATCTATCTATACTGACCTCCATCAGGTTGCAAACTGAATATAATTTTTTTCTGCATCTAGCTCTGAAAAAATATTTGGCCTTCTAGCAGTGTGTCGGACTTTCTCTATTAGTCCATCTATACTGACCTCCATCAGGTTGCAAATTAAAAATAATTTTTATCTGCATCTACAGTACCTCTGAAAAAATATTTGGGCTTCTAGCTGTGTGTGGGACTTGTTGTATTAGTCCATCTATACTGACCTCCATCAGGTTGCAAATTAAAACTAATTTTTATCTGCATCTACAGTACCTCTGAAAAAATATTTGGGCTTCTAACTGTGTGTGGGACTTGTTGTATTAGTCCATCTATACTGACCTCCATCAGGTTGCAAAGTGAATATATTTTTTTCTGCATCTACCTCTGAAAAAATATTTGGGCTTCTAGCTGTGTGTGGGACTTTCTCTATTAGTCCATCTATACTGACCTCCATCAGGTTGCAAATTAAAAATAATTTTTATCTGCATCTACAGTACCTCTGAAAAAATATTTGGGCTTCTAGCTGTGTGTGGGACTTGTTGTATTAGTCCATCTATACTGACCTCCATCAGGTTGCAAATTAAAACTAATTTTTATCTGCATCTACAGTACCTCTGAAAAAATATTTGGGCTTCTAGCTGTGTGTGGGACTTGTTCTATTAATCCATCTATACAGACCTAACCCAGCCAATAGTTTTGGCCTAATACCACAGTTTGGCCACTCAGCTCTGCTCGGTTCCCATCAATTGTTTTTTTGTGCAAACAACTCCAGAGTTGTGAATTAGTTAACCACCAAAATGAGTGGAAAAAGGCCTGCTGCTGGTGGAAAGGGGAATAGGCGTGTTGGGAAGGGGAAAAAAGGTTGTGTCCGTGGGGTAGGTGTTAAAGCAACAGTAACATCTGCAGAAGAAAGACCATCTTCCAGCCAAACTAAAATGTCTACTTCTTTTAGCGGACAATGTGATAAGATCCCTTTCTTACGGCCACGCCAATCGCTACAAATTCCAGATGAGGCACAAAAACAGCAGGTGCTTCAACGGATATCAAGTGCTCCTTTAAGTGGGCTCTCCTCCACATCAACTTCAACATCACAAATACTCCAGTCCTCAAAGGTGTCACCCAAATCGCACTTGCTTCCTCACAGCTCCCAAATCTCCAGCTGCCCGTCTGAGTATGAGGTAGAACAGATGGTTGAGTCTGCAGAGCTGTTTACTCATACTATAGCCTGGGAATCAGAGGTCGACTCCAGCGCTTCTGTGAATCCAGACGAGGAAATGATCTGCACTGATGCCCAGAATCTTTATGAGTCGGATCCAGAACCAGATGCAGAAGGTTCTGACCATAATGTAGACCCTCATTCCCAAACTGTAACTCCTGTTGGTGGAGACAATGAGGAAGACGATGATAAGACACAAATACCTGATTGGAGTGACAACTTTAGTTTTTTGTCAGGGCAGGAACAGGTTGGCTCTGAGGACGACGGGTGTGATAACACACAGGGTGATGATGATGAGGTTGGAGATCCCACTTACTGTCAACCCACAGTCAGCCAAGAGATGAGGTCAGCAGAGGAGGTGGAGGAAGATGCTAGTGACGACGAGGTCAGGTTGCGCCTTCCTGGACAGAGACGTAGTACTGGAAGCACGTCAACAACTGCATCCTCAAACACAACTCTGCCTCTCACCACAAGTCGTGGTGGCTCTTCAGGTCGCATGGGTGCTAAGCCTTGCATAGCCTGGGCATTTTTTCTGATCGATAAAGATGACCCAACTCGTGTTATCTGTAACATTTGTCAGAAAAAGCTAAGTAGAGGCCAAAAAATACATAGTTTGAGTACTTCATGCATGAACCGGCACATGGACATGAAGCATAAGTTGCAGTGGGAAGCTCAGTGTGCTACAATGCGGCCTAGCCGGCCGGGCCAACCACCGTCTGCCATATCTTGTGCATCCGCGGCCTCTTCATCCTCTGTGACTGGGGGGACAGCAGTCACACCTGTTTTGGGGCGCAGACCTGCCACCTCTTTACCCGCAACAGCCAGCGTGATTGGCAGGTCATCATTTTCTTTGGAGGTGGTAACAGCAGCTGGTGTTGAGCGCTGTCCGACATCGATAGCACCACCTTTGGATCAAGGCAACCTAACATGTCCGCCTGCATCTTCCTCACAGACCGGCAGTTTGCCGGGGACACCCTTATCAACCCCGTCTAAGCACAATAGCCAGCCCTCGGTCCCTCAGATGTGGACAAGTAAAAGACCATTTCCTCCTAGCCATGAGAAAGCTAAGAGGTTGAATTTCACCATCTGCAAGCTCTTGGCTACAGAAATGCTGCCTTTCCGCCTGGTGGACACAGAGGATTTTCGAGACCTTATGTCCGTCGCAGTGCCCCAGTACCAGATGCCCAGTCGGCACTACTTCTCAAAGAAAGGTGTGCCTGCGCTCCACCAGCATGTCGCACACAACATCACCGCTTCTTTGAGAAACTCTGTGTGTGACAGGGTGCATTTCACCACAGACACTTGGACGAGTAGGCATGGACAGGGGCGTTACATGTCGCTGACTGGGCACTGGGTAACTATGGTGACAGCAGGACAAGGGGCTGCTGTCCAAGTCTTGCCGTCCCCACGAGTTGTGCGTCAATCCTCTTTATGTCAAAGTTCCTCCACTGCTTCTGCCTCCTCAACCTCCTCTCGGTCTTCCACCTGCACCCAAAGCCTGTCTGGTCATGCCACAAGCTTTCTAACTGTGCAGAAGGGATCCTGCACACCTCCTTACTATGCTGGCAGTAGGGCTCAACGTCATCAGGCGGTTTTTACATTGAAATGTCTGGGAAATGTGAGTCACACAGCTGAGGAGTTGTGGTCAGCTCTGGAGAACCAATTTCATGAATGGTTGTCTCCACTGGACCTGAAACCAGGGAAGGCCGTGTGCGACAATGCTGCAAACCTGGGTGCGGCCCTTCGCCGGGGCAATGTCACACACGTGCCTTGTATGGCTCACGTGTTGAACCTGGTTGTCCAGCAATTTTTAGCCCACTATCCCAGACTAGATGGCCTTCTGCAGAGGGCACGGTCGCTGTGTGCTCACTTCCGCCGTTCGCATCCCGCAGCTCAGCGACTTACATCTCTACAGAAGTCGTTGGGCCTGCCACTTCACCGGCTAAAATGCGATGTGCCTACCCGGTGGAATTCAACTCTGCACATGTTGCAGCGACTGTGGCAGCACCGACAAGCCCTGGTGCAATACGTTCTGACGTATAGCCTGGGCCAACGAGATTCAGAGGTGGGGCAAATCATGCTGGAGGAGTGGTCTCAGATCAGGGACCTATGCACCCTTCTGCACAGTTTTGAAATGGCGACGAACATGTTTAGTGCTGACGATGCCATTATCAGCATGACTATTCCGGTGATTTACATGCTTGAGCACATGTTAAACAGAATTCGGAGTCAGGTGGTGGCACAAGAGGAGGTGGAGGAAGTAGAGGAGGAGGAGTTGTATGCGAAAGGGCTAACATCTGCAAGGTCCAGACGGTCGGCAGCACCAAGGCGGCAGGCATGTGAGGGTGGGGGAGATGGTTTTACCAGGGCGCATGGTAGCAGCCAAACTAGTGAGGAAGGTGCAGGAGCCCAGGAAGAAGTGGAGGACGAACTAATGGAAGACTCATCAGATGAGGAAGACCTTGATCACATTTCTGTTGTGCGAGGTTGGGGGGAGAGGACAGAGGAAGGAAGCATGATTGTTACCTCGCCACCAACACAACAGGGACTTGGTGCTCCTGGATGCGCAACACACATGAGTGCCTTCTTGCTGCACTACCTGCAACATGACCCTCGAATTGTGAGAATTAGAAATAATCCTGACTACTGGGTTGCCACACTGTTAGATCCCCGGTACAAAAGTAAATTTGCAGAAATTATTCCTGCCATAGAAAGGGATGCACGCATGCAGGAGTATCAGCAGAGACTGTTGCAGAATCTTACATGTGCTTTTCCACAAAATACCAGTGGTGCACGTAGTGAATCTCACAGTTCCAACTTGCCAACCGTGGGACCGTCAAGTGTTCAGCACTCAAACCGTAACAGAACCACAGTATCTGGTGGTAACATCAATTTTGCGGAATCATTTCACCACTTTTTTAGCCCATCCTTTGCAAGGCCACAGGAGACAAGAAGTCTGACACATAGTCAACGCCTAGAGACGATGGTACAGGAGTATCTCCAAGTAAACATTGAAGCCACGACTGTGTCACTGGACCCTTGCTCTTTTTGGGCTTCCAATCTGGATAAATGGCCGGAGCTCGCCACTTACGCCTTGGAGATCTTGTCATGCCCCGCAGCCAGCGTTCTGTCTGAACGTGTGTTCAGCGCTGCTGGTGGTGTGCTGACAGATAAGCGCACGCGGCTCTCCACTGATAATGTAGACAGACTCACGTTCATAAAGATGAACAAATCATGGATCCGAAACGACTTTTCTACCCCTGTGTCATCCTGGGGAGAGTAAAAGCTTGATGATTGTTTAAAATCACCCTACCAACCGTTTTAAGCTTTCAAATTACTAATCATGTTTATCTGTATCTTGACTGGAAAATAATTTGGGCTTTGTAGCAGTGTGCAGCACTGATCCTATTAGGCCATCTATAATAAGCTCCACCAGATTTAAAATTAAAAATAATTTTTAGCTGCATCTAGCCCGGAAAATAATTTTGGGGCTCCGAGATGCGCAAGACACATAAGTGCCTTCTTGCTGCACTACCTGCAGCATGACCCTCATATTGTCAGAATTCGAAGTAATCATGACTACTGGGTTGCCACACTCTTAGATCCCCCAAACTTTTCAATCAACCTTTTCATTTTAATAAAGACCAAAGAACTGGTCATTTTTGAAATTATAAGCATTAGCAGGTTGTTAGAAACTGAAATCAAACAGTTTTCAACTCAAAACTTTATTCTAGGTGATGTTACATTTTCACATAGGACCCATTGTTCGAAAGGAGCTTCTGAACTCTCTTGTCCATTGAATTTGTCAGGTTTTGGATGGTTTCTGCTTCAATTGTTTTGCATGAGGACAGAATACCCTCCCAGAGCTGTTGCTTAGATGTGAACTGCCTCCCGCCATCATAGACACTCCTTTTAATGATGCTCCAAAGGTTCTGAATGGGGTAGAGGTCAGGGGAGCATGGGGGTCACACCATAAGTTTGTCCCCTTTTATGCCCATATCAGCCAGAGATGCAGATGTTTTATGTGCAGCATGAGATGGTGCATTATCATGCAGAAAAATGATCTTGCTGTGAAATACACGGTTCTTCTTCTTGAACCATGGCAGGAAGTGCTGTTTGAGAAAATCCACATACATTATGGAGTTCATCTTTAGCGCCTTCAGGGATCCTAAAGGGGCCGACAATCTCTCTCCCCATGATTCCAGCCCAAAACATTACTCCACCTCCTCCTTGTTGGCGCTGTAGCCGTGTTTGCGTGGGGTGTCCATCAACCAGCCATCCTCCACTCCATCCATCTGGACCATCGAGCGCTGCACGGCACTCATCCGTGAACAAAACAGTTTTGAAATCAGTCTTCATGTAATGTTTGGCCCACTGGAGCCGTTTCTGCTTGTGTGAAGTGGATAGAGGAGGTCGACAGGATGGCGTATGCACAGCTGCAAACCTCTGAAGGACCCTGCATCTTGTTGTTCGGGGGACGTTGGAGGCACCAGCAGCTTCAAAAACTTGTCTGCTGCTATGACAAGGCTTTTTTGCCGCTGCTCTTTCAACCTGACGTAATTGCCTGTAGGAAAGAGTCCTCAATTTGCCCTTATCAGCACGCACACGTGTGTACTGTGAATCAGCTACATACTTCTTGATTGCCAAGACACTTCATCCTGATCATCGCACAATGTTGATTGTAGTCATGCCTTGACCTAAACACTCCACAATTTGTTGCTTCTCAGCAGCCGACACATCCTTTTTCTTTCCCATTTTGGCAGAAAATGTAGGCTGCTGAATAATGTGAGAGAGCCTTCTTAAGTAGTCTTGCCTTTCATTGGACACACCTGCCAAACTAATTAGCACTGGTGTCTGCAATTGCTTACAGTGATATAAAGAGCCCTGAAACACATCACCATCAATGAGTTTAACTGACAAACAAACAAATTCTTCCCTTATCACTCCTAAACACTTTTTGCATAATAATTTGGAACACAGTGTACATGTGCTTTTCCACAAAACACCAGTGGTTCACGTAGTGAATCTTACAGTTCTAACTTGCCAAGCGTGGTCTGTATGGAGTTGTTCAATAAAGGGCCCAAAATTAAGATAACATAGATGGGAGAGGTCTCTATGAATAGGAATTCCTAAGTATTTGATACCCTGTGAGGGCCAGGCAAAGGGAAAGTTGGACTGGATGGAATCCTATATGGATTTGGGGAGGGAGACATCGAGGGCCTCAGACTTCGCTGCATTGATTTTAAAATTTGACCATGTAACAAAGTGATCTATTTCAGCCATAACAGCATGGATGGATATATGTGATTGAGTGATATATACTAGGACATCATCAGCAAATAGAGAGCACTTGTACTCGGTGCCTCCCACCTCAATCCACCTAATATTGGGGTTATGGCGAATTGATGAGAGCAGGTGCTCCGTCACTAGGATGTATAAGAGAGGGGACAGAGAACATCCCTGCCTTGTCCCATTGGTGATTGTGAAAGGTGATGAAAATGTTCTGACGCGCCCCCTGGGCCTTGGGACACCCAGAGCCGGACCCTTTTTGGTGGATGCTGGTGGTTGTAGTCTCCGAGGCGGCAACCCGGTTCCGTGGCTCAGGGCGGTCAAACCAGTGGCGGAACTATTTATGTGGTTTTGATGTTTAAATGTCCGACTACGCCACCCGTGGATTGCGGTCAGAGTGAACCGCCGCTCCAGGGCAGACCGCTGAGGCTGGTGTTGTGGGTGCAGCAGAGTGTAGCATAACTCCCCACGGGAGGAGTATAGCCTCAGGGCAGTGTATGCGGAGGATGGGGGTGATGGTGCAGGGCAGCAGCAGTAATGACACGGAGTCAGTGATGCAGTCCAGGGCCTTTACTCACAGTTCTTATTATCCAGACCACGTCTGCAGGTAACGGCTGCCCACGTCGTACTGTGCTCACCAGGTGAGGGGCTCAGACAACTCCCAGATAACTTTGGAGTGCTTCACAGGACCCCCTTTGTGTGTCCTTTGTCTGGCCTTTCTTACCAACCCTTCTGTCCGGCTGCCTCGGGCCTCCTCTTGGTAAACTTGGCGCCAGTTTCCCTGACCCTATGTGGTGCCTTCCTAGCGGGTGTAGCGAGGGGCTGCGCCACATAAAATGTCACAGCCTCCTGTTTCTAGCTGAGGGTCGTTTCCTGCCTCCACTAGTTTCGGGGACCGGTCTCCCCCTTTGGCCTGACCCCTCCACGCAGGTGGATTCTGGCGTGCGGTGGCGACTCGCCCGTCCGCACCCCTGAGATCCCTTCGTTCCTCGTTCCTGGAGCCTTCTCCGCTCCTCTTCCTTCCTTCTCCCTCTTCCAGGCCTGGGCCTCTGTTACTAGGCCCACCTCCGGAGCAGAGCTCATGCAGAGCCCCTGCTCCCTGCCACTTCTGCTCAGACTTCTCTGCACTGAACTAAGTTGGTGCCCACCTTTTATACTCCCTTCTCAATGCACCCAGGAACTGCTTCCTCCCTGCTCCTGCACTACAGGGTTCCCCTTCCTCAGTGTTCCCTCCCCCCACTCCAGCCAGGGACAGGGACTGTCGTGCCCATCTCAGGGGCATATTGGTCGCCCTGCCCCACGGCAATGTGGTGTAATGCATGCAGGTGTCGGGTCCTGATCCACACTACATCCTTACCTGAGAGTGAGATATCACACCTCTGGGTGAGGTGCAATACCTCTGTAGCAACCGAGCCCTCAGGGTGCTACAGTTCCATTTATCTTCAGCCTAGGTGACGTATTGCGATACAGGGCCGTGATTTTGGCTATAAAAGGGTCCCCTAGACCCCTACCCCAAGCTTTTTAAGAGAATCATATATGGCGTGCCAGGAGACTCTATGGAATGCTTTCTCAGCATCCAACGAGAGTATCTAATTACAAATTTTTAACTGCATCTAGCCCAGGAAATACTTTGTGCCTAGTAGCAGGGTCTGCTAGTCAGCGGATTATCCCGGCTGTTAAGCAAGCTACACCACCTGTAGTTTGGACACTTCATTTTTTCAAAGGAAATGCTTCAGGACCACGGGATACTCAGTGAAGAGCATCAGGAGGCACCCCAAGGCATAGGGGCTGGGACTGGCAGTAGGATGCCTTGCGGTGGACAGCCGAGCTCGATCCTTATAAAAGCTTTTTAACTGCAGCAGCTTTAGTGGACGCTACTGGAGCTGGAATTACGCGGCTGCTGGCATCAGACTTGCCCTCCAATAGATCCTTGTAAATGGATTTAAAGTGTATTCATTCAAATTAGAGAGACAATTTAAATTAAAAAGCTTAGAGCTGCCTCCACCACAGGGGGGCTCGCTCGACCCACCAGCGGACAGGCACCAGTATTGGGAGAGGGGGGCTGGCCATCAGGGTTCACCGCGGCTCTGGCACAAACCCGGCGACACGGAGGTGGCACGGGCAGGAGCGGACTGGCCGTGTCGGCTTCTCACTTTTTGGATTTTAGAAGGGCATGACATGCCTATATCTGTGTCTCCCCCTCCTTTTACTCCTCCACCTCTTTTATTTTCGCATGACTATATGTACTTGTCACTTTTCCATGTGTTAGTTATGTCTTCTAAGCAGTTTGTCAGCTTTTGGACACCTTTGAAGGTGTTTTCTATGTGTTTCTATGTGTTTTTGTTTGCCTGCCATTGGTTTTAACGGTGTTCGAAGGTGTTCGACGAGCAGTTCGATGAACAGTTCGGCGAACACACGGGTGTTCGACGAACCGAACCGAAATCGAACACTACGGGGGTGGCTCAACACTAGTCAACACTTGCTGCCGTGTTATTGGGTTTCAGTAACGTCAGCTGTTCCCCTGCTGTGCGGACGGCAATTTCTCCTGCTCTGTCCACATTCTCACTACTACAGATTTTAAAGTTGCTCCAAATACACCTCTGGCTCCTCTGTTTTCAGGATTATCCCTCAGCTCCAACACCGCCAGTTGGCGCTCGGAAGTGCCGTCTGCACAGTCAACACTTGCTGCCGTGTTATTGGGGTTCAGTAACGTCAGCTGTTCCTGTGCTGTGCGGACGGCAATTTCTCCTGCTCTGTCCTCATTCACACTACTACAGATTTTAAAGTTGCTCCAATTACACCTCTGGCTCCTCTGTTTTCAGTATTATCCCTGAGCTCCAACACCGCCAGTTGGTGCTCGGAAGTGCCGTCTGCACAGTCAACACTAGTTGCCGTGTTATTGGGGTTCAGTAACGTCTGCTGTTCCCCTGCTGTGCGGACGGCAATTTCTCCTGCTCTGTCCTCATTCACACTACTACAGATTTTAAAGTAGCTCCAATTACAACTCTGGCTCCTCTGTTTTCAGTATTATCCCTGAGCTCCAAAACCGCCAGTTGGCACTCGGAAGTGCCGTCTGCACAGTCAACACTTGCTGCCGTGTTATTGGGGTTCAGTAACGTCAGCTGTTCCCCTGCTGTGCGGACGGCAATTTCTCCTGCTCTGTCCACATTCTCACTACTACAGATTTTAAAGTTGCTCCAATTACACCTCTGGCTCCTCTGTTTTCAGTATTATCCCTGAGCTCCAACACCGCCAGTTGGCGCTCGGAAGTGCCGTCTGCACAGTCAACACTTGCTGCCGTGCTATTGGGGTTCAGTAACGTCTGCTGTTCCCCTGCTGTGCGGACGGCAATTTCTCCTGCTCTGTCCTCATTCACACTACTACAGATTTTAAAGTTGCTCCAATTACACCTCTGGCTCCTCTGTTTTCAGTATTATCCCTGAGCTCCAACACCGCTAGTTGGCGCTCGGAAATGCCGTCTGCACAGTCAACACTAGCTGCCGTGTTATTGGGGTTCAGTAATGTCTGCTGTTCCCCTGCTGTGCGGACGGCAATTTCTCCTGCTCTGTCCTCATTCACACTACTTCAGATTTTAAAGTAGCTCCAATTACACCTCTGGCTCCTCTGTTTTCAGTATTATCCCTGAGCTCCAAAACCGCCAGTTGGCACTCGGAAGTGCCGTCTGCACAGTCAACACTTGCTGCCGTGTTATTGGGGTTCAGTAACGTCAGCTGTTCCCCTGCTGTGCGGACGGCAATTTCTCCTGCTCTGTCCTCATTCACACTACTACAGATTTTAAAGTTGCTCCAATTACACCTCTGGCTCCTCTGTTTTCAGTATTATCCCTGAGCTCCAACACCGCCAGTTGGCGCTCGGAAGTACCGTCTGCACAGTCAACACTTGCTGCCGTGTTATTGGGGTTCAGTAACGTCAGCTGTTCCTGTGCTGTGGGGACGGCAATTTCTCCTGCTCTGTCCTCATTCACACTACTACAGATTTTAAAGTTGCTCCAATTACACCTCTGGCTCCTCTGTTTTCAGTATTATCCCTGAGCTCCAACACCGCCAGTTGGCGCTCGGAAGTGCCGTCTGCACAGTCAACACTTGCTGCCGTGTAATTGGGGTTCAGTAACGTCTGCTGTTCCCCTGCTGTGCGGGCGGCAATTTCTCCTGCTCTGTCCTCATTCACACTACTACAGATTTTAAAGTTGCTCCAATTACACCTCTGGCTCCTCTGTTTTCAGTATTATCCCTGAGCTCCAAAACCTCCAGTTGGCACTCGGAAGTGCCGTCTGCACAGTCAACACTTGCTGCAGTGTTATTGGGGTTCAGTAACATCAGCTGTTCCCCTGCTGTGCGGATGGCAATTTCTCCTGCTCTGTCCTCATTCACACTACTACAGATTTTAAAGTTGCTCCAATTACACCTCTGGCTCCTCTGTTTTCAGTATTATCCCTGAGCTCCAACACCGCCAGTTGGCGCTCGGAAGTGCCGTCTGCACAGTCAACACTTGCTGCCGTGTTATTGGGGTTCAGTAACGTCAGCTGTTTCCCTGCTGTGCGGACGGCAATTTCTCCTGCTCTGTCCACATTCTCACTACTACAGATTTTAAAGTTGCTCCAATTACACCTCTGGCTCCTCTGTTTTCAGTATTATCCCTGAGCTCCAACACCGCCAGTTGGCGCTCGGAATTGCCGTCTGCACAGTCAACACCTGCTGCCGTGTTATTGGGGTTCAGTAACGTCTGCTGTTCCCCTGCTGTGCGGACGGCAATTTCTCCTGCTCTGTCCTCATTCACACTACTACAGATTTTAAAGTTGCTCCAATTACACCTCTGGCTCCTCTGTTTTCAGTATTATCCCTGAACTCCAACACCGCCAGTTGGCGCTCGGAAGTGCCGTCTGCACAGTCAACACTTGCTGCCGTGTTATTGGGGTTCAGTAGCGTCAGCTGTTTCCCTGCTGTGCGGATGGCAATTTCTCCTGCTCTGTCCACATTCTCACTACTACAGATTTTAAAGTAGCTCCAATTACACCTCTGGCTCCTCTGTTTTCAGTATTATCCCTGAGCTCCAACACCGCCAGTTGGCGCTCGGAAGTGCCGTCTGCACAGTCAACACTTGCTGCCGTGTAATTGGGGTTCAGTAACGTCTGCTGTTCCCCTGCTGTGCGGACAGCAATTTCTCCTGCTCTGTCCTCATTCACACTACTACAGATTTTAAAGTTGCTCCAATTACACCTCTGGCTCCTCTGTTTTCAGTGTTATCCCTGAGCTCCAACACCGCTAGTTGCTGCTCAGAAGTGCCGTCTGCACTGTCAACGCTTGCTCCAGTGTTATTGGGGTTCAGTAACGTCAGCTGATCCCCAGCTGTGTGTCCGGCAATTTCTCCTGCTCTATCCACATTCACACTACTACAGATTTTAAAGTTGCTCCAATTACGCCTCTGGCTCCACTCTGTTTTCAGTATTTACCCTGGGTTCCAGCACCGCCAGCTGTTTCCCAGCAGGGTCTTTGGCACAGGTACTCCCTCCTGCTCAGCCTGGTTCCAGCACGCCAGCTGTTTCCGGATAGTGTCAACGTCACTTTGCCTCGAATGCGTTGTCCTGTCGTGTTGCGGTCGGTTTAGCCGACTCTATGGTGCCTGCAGTTTAGGTGACTCCTATGTGGGCTGCGGGATCTGGCAATGAAGGCTGGTTCCATAGTGCCAATAGGACAAGCACTCCCTGTAGGACTGTGGGTTTTGGTAACTGCGGCCGGCTCGCGGCCTTGAAACTTTTTTTTACATGGGTACCTTCTGCTACCCATCCGGGTTCCAGTACCGTCAGCTGGTTCTCGGCAGTGCCTTTGGCTTAGGTGCTCCTTCTCAGTATCCAAGTTCCACCAACGTCTGCTGGTCCTTGATAGTGCTTTCTGGCACAGGTACCTCCTGCTTAGTAACCGAGTTCCAATACCATCAGCTGGTCTTCGGTAGTTCCATTGGCTCTTGTACCTTCTGCTACCCATCCGGGTTCCAGTACCGTCAGCTGGTTCTTAGCAGTGTCTTTGGCACGGGTACTCCCTCCTGCCCAGCCTGGTTCCAGCACGCCAGCTGTTTCCGGGTAGTGTCAACATCACTTTGCCTCCAATGCGTTGTCCTGTCGTGTTGCGGTCGGGTTCGCCGACTCTATGGTGCCTGCAGTTTAGGTGACTCCTATGTGGGCTGCGGGATCTGGCAATGAAGGCTGGTTCCATAGTGCCAATAGGACAAGCACCCCCTGTAGGACTGTGGGTTTTGGTAACTGCGGCCGGCTCGCGGCCTTAAAACTTTTTTTTACATGGGTACCTTCTGCTACCCATCCGGGTTCCAGTACCGTCAGCTGGTTCTTGGCAGTGCCTTTGGCTTAGGTGCCTCCTTCTCGGTATCCAAGTTCTACCAATGTCTGCTGTTCCTTGGTAGTGCTTTCTGGCACAGGTACCTCCTGCTTAGTAACCGAGTTCCAGTACCGTCAGCTGGTCCTCGGTAGTTCCATTGGCTCTTGTACCTTCTGCTACCCATCCGGGTTCCAGTACCGTCAGCTGGTCATCGTTAGTTCCATTTGCTCTTGTACCTTCTACTACCCATCCGGGTTCCAGTACCGTCAGGTGGTTCTCGGCAGTGCCTTTGGCTTAGGTGCCTCCTTCTCGGTATCCAAGTTCCACCAACGTCTGCTGGTCCTTGGTAGTGCTTTCTGGCACAGGTACCTCCTGCTTAGTAACCGAGTTCCAGTACCGTCAGCTGGTCCTCGGTAGTTCCATTGGCTCTTGTACCTTCTGCTACCCATCCGGGTTCCAGTACCGTCAGCTGGTCCTCGGTAGTTCCTCAGCCTTCTTGTACCTTCTGCTACATTTCCAAGTTCAAGCTTTTTGAAATGGTTCTTGGTAATCACTCTGGATCTCCCTGACAAGGACCCTGAAGACGAGGACCCTGAAGACCACCCCGAAGAAGACGAGGACCCCGAAGACGAGGACCCTGAAGACGAGGACCCTGAAGACCAACCCGAAGAAGACGAGGACCCCGAAGATGAGGACCCTGAACACCAACCCGAAGAAGACGAGGACCCCAAAGACGAGGACCCTGAAGACGAGGACCCTGAAGACCACCCCGAAGAAGACGAGGACCCTGAAGACGACGACCCTGAACACGAGGACCCTGAAGACCACCCCGAAGAAGACGAGAACCCCGAAGATGATGACCCTGAACACGAGGACCCCGAAGACGACGACCCTGAAGACCACCCCGAAGAAGACCAAGAAGATGACCCTGAAGAAGTTGACCAAGAGGACAAAGAAGAGAAGACAACCACCAAGATACAGAAGAACAAGAGACAGAAAACCAAGAAGCAGAAATACAAGAAGCTGCAGAACAAAAAGCGGAAGAACATTAAGCATGAGACTAAAAATCAGAGCAAAAGATAATATCTAAATTATAAGCAGAAGATGACTAAGCAGTGTATGGGGTTGAGTCCGTTCCTCCTTGTGGTGCCCCTGGAAAAGACCTGCTGCTGCAGGCCAAACTGAACGTGGACAAATCCTGTTGTAAATCTTTTGTGATGGGCAGAACGAAAGGTGTAATGTTCGAACTTTTATAGATAACAACTACAGGAATGCCTGTCACAAATAAGAATATGATGAAGAAGAAGAATATGAAGAAGATGAAGAAGTAGAATATGAAGAAGAATAATAGTTGAATAAGAAGAATATGAAGAATGTAAAAAAAAGAATAATACGAAGAAGGTGAAGAAGAAGAAGATGAAGAAGATGAAGAAGAAGTTGATGAAAAAGATGCTGATGCTTAGGATGATGAAGGAGAAAGTGTGGGAGAAGTAAAAAAGAAGGTGAAGAGCATGGAAGTAGTGAAACATAAATATCTGACAAAATATAAAAATACTTAACATAGTCAATATTTCCGTAACTCAGAACGTCTTAAAAAAAAATATTAATTCCTGCTATTCCATTTGATTGGGCTAAACCTCTATGCCTTTATTGTCTCCCCCACCTCCCCCAATACATTCTACATTATTCTTAGTTGTTTTCCTTCATGTAGAATTAACCTACAAGGAAAGAAAGGGTTTATTTTCATTCCGATATTTCTGTCCCATTGACTTGCATTGGTTTCCGGTATCGGAATCGGCGATATCCGATACTTTTGGGGTATCGGTCCGATCCAATCCGATCCGATATTTCCCGATATCGGAAGGTATCGCTCAACACTAGTTAGCACAGATCATCTTCCTGGCTTGGCCTCTTCTTCTATGTTGCCCTGGGTTAATGGGAGGTAAATTCGCATATGCACTTTTCTACTAATTGTATTGTATATTTTACTGTAGTTTATATTTGTGATGATCTAATACTTCATTTCTATGCAATATATCAACTTTTCATATTTAATGGGTCAAAAAACCTATAATAACTAGAAAACTTATATATGTGCAGCTTGTACTAATTGCTCTTAATATCACTCACATTTCCTATGGGAGATTTTCAGAACTATATGCGAGGTAAAGACGTGGCAAAAGGAGACTTTTCTCTGACTTATTGTTAATAATCCTATTGAGGAACACCATAGTCAGCTTCTCCTAAGCCTGAAATGGCTTCTTACATACAATAGATGTCAGTCAACTGTAGAGCAATATAGTGTTCCTTTAAATGACTTGAAGAGCCACGATATATCTCATATTTGGGAAATGCAAAATTGGCAATTCCAAAATATTTATCTACAATCAGGGGAGATTTGAGTAATAGTATGGGGCAAATGTCTGAGATCTAAATTATCTGTGTAAGGGCTCATACTCACTTGCGAGAAAAACAGACGAGTGCAATCTAATAAACAATCGGATTGCACTCGGACCAATGTTAATCTATGAGGCACATCTCTTCTGCGATTTTTTTCTCAGCTGAAATCAGACTGAGAAAAAAATCGCAGCATACTGCGATTTGCTATGTATATTGGACGAGACTCACCAATGCAAGTCAATGGGTGCATGAAAAAAAAATGCACGGCACTCGGACCATCCGTTTTTGTTGCGTAAAAAATGCACACATGTATCCAAATGCCACTAAATTGATCAGGACAACTCAGGAAGCTCATTAATTCACACAAGTGATGTCATAAATAGAAAGTTACATCCCAGTCATGCCTCCACAGAAGCAGAGCCAAATCATGAATGTGAGCAGCCTTATTTCGTGCAGCAGCGGCCCGAGTCATGGGGCATTGGACATGTTGGCTACCAGAATGTGGGCAAGCGAAATGCATCCTGGTGCGACATCAGTGGTATTCTTTCCCAAAACTTCAATAAGATGTCCAAAAAAGATCAGGAAGGCATAAGTAAGTGTGCCCCTTTTTTGATTTTACTTCCTTACGTACTTGCCTAATTCATCAAAGTCCTAAATATGTTTTGTTTATTGAAGTGCTTACAGTGCAGAAATGGTGGAGAAGCTACCGGGATCAGTTTAGGTGGGAGAGACATATGCGATCCCAGAGTGGTGTAACCGTTTTGAAGAAGCGGGAGATGGGAGTATATTGATATGCTGCAATTTTTGGCACCAGTGATTGATCTGCGACCATAAATTTTGCAAATTATGCTATTTTTAATGTAAATAGTCATGTTCTGTACCCTTCATGGTTTTTTTTTTTGGTTTTACAATCAGATACAAAAAGGGGAAATCTTCGACTTCAGAGTTTGGTGTCACAAGTGGCCCATCCCACCAGATTGTGGCAAGTGGACCGGAGGCTGAGGACCAGTCCCTTGGAACGAGTAGCACCAGTGTCTCTTAGGACAGTTCCCCCCAGCCACCCATGAGTCGTCCTTATGTCAAGCGGCGAAGGAGGGTTCACAAGAACCCAAAAACAATCAGCCGCGAGGAGGTTGTGGCCGAGGAAGGTGAGGATGGATTTTGTAGAAGTCTGGCCCAATATTTGGAGAAGGTTCCCTTCCACTCGAGGCTATACACATAGTGATTTCTGCTGCCACCCCCCTAAACACGCCAATGGTTGTATTTGATTTTCTGGAAAGGTGGCAGCTTTCTAATGGAAATCAGATACAACCATTAGCAACAACACAAGGGCAACAATCCATGCAAGCCGCCCTACCTCAGCCTCTTGCTTCTGGGTGCTAGACTCTACAGGCTCAGCCTTGTAACATCCACCCTCCTCATTCGGCTCCGCCACAGCCTCGGCCAAGGACCCCCATATATTTGGTTCCCCTAAAGCCTCCTCCAAGTGCTGCCACATTTTTGGCTCCCCTACATCCTCCTCCAATTGCTGGTCCATCTTCTCCTCCGCCACAACCTCATGCAAGTCATAGTCCATTATTTTGTCCTTACCCCAAATCCAATGGCAATTCAAAAGCTACTTTCCAAAATGACCCATCATATGATTCTCCTGTGGCAAATTTAAAATTGCATTGCATACGGATTGCATACGGATGTCATACGGATGCTAGGTGAGAAAATCTCAGCACTCGCATGACACTCCTATGGCACTCGTCTGTTTTTTCGGTCCATATATCGGAACGTTTTTTTTCTCATATACGGGAATGTGCCCTTTGCCATGACAGACAGCTAGCAGACCACAGAAGCAGGTTCTCAGATGAATACTGCAGCAGCAGCCATTGTGCTCTCTCATAGATTAACTATATTCTGAAGATGGAACTGCACAGAAACTAGAATGCCCCTTAGTGCCCCTTCCCATTAGTAATACTACCTAAGAAATCTATATGATAACACTTACAATGATGCAGTTCCCTAAAGCAATATGTGACGCGCCCCCTGGGCCTGTGCTGCGCAGGGGATACCCGGAGCCGGGCCTTCTGTAAGATGCTGGGGGTTGTAGTCTCGGTGTGGCGGCGACCCGGTCCGTGCCCAGGGTGGTCAAACCAGTGGCAGTCTATTGGTATTGTAATTGTCCGACTACGCCACCCGTGGATTGCGATCAGTGGGGACCGCCGCTGCGCTGCAGACCGCTGAGGCTGATGTTATATGCGCAGCCAGGAATGGGATTACTCCCCACGGGAGAAGTATTGCCTCAGGGCAGCTACAGTGAATGTTGGGAGTGATGGTGTGAGCGTCCCAGTATTGATGGTGCTGGTGCGGCGATGAAACACAGAGACTTGTAATTGCAGTTTCCAATGCTTTACTCACAGTTGTTATTCTGGTCACTTGTGCACATGAGGGACCGCCGGAGCCATGCTGCGTTCACCAGGCAAGGGACTCGACCAACTCCCAGGCAATTCCAGAGCGTGGCACAGGGCTCCCTTCCTTTCCTTTCTCTGGCCATCCCCACCAGTGACCCACCTTTGTCCAGCTCCCTCGGGCCTTCTCTTGGTGGAACCTATCTCCGGTTTCCCTGACCCTATGCGGTATGCTTTCCTGGTGGATGTAGTGAGGGGTCGCACCAAGATGTGGTAACAACCTCCGGTCTTTGGCTGAGGAATCTGTTGCCTCCACCAATTTGGGTTCCGGTACCCTGTTCTGCCAACCCTTCACCCTGTATCTCCTGGGCATATGGGGTTCCTTCTGTCCTCGTGTCTCTGGGCCTTTCTCTGTGTTCCTTGCTTCCTTTCTCCTCAGTTCCTTTCTTACTTTCCTTTCCGTTCCTTCTCCTCTCTCTTTCTGCTGTTTCTGGCCTCCACTCCAGGCCTGCCTCTGGAGCTGGGCCCAGACTGAGCCACAGCTCCCTGTCAGCCCTCTCTGGCTGAACTCCTCTCTGAACTGGCTCCTCTGACTCCTATCCTAAGATGGTGCCCACCTTATATACCTCCTTCTAACACCCGAGCCCAGGTGACTAGCAACCAATGGGCTCCTACCTATGCCCAGAAACCCACCCCTATCTGCTCCTACACCACTGGGTATTCCACCCCCCGCCCCACTCCAGCCAGGGACAGATGCTGTAGTACCTGCACTTCTGTCTAGTGGGAGCACCGTTGACCTGTCCCTCGGACATGGGGTGTGTATGGTGCATGCAGCTAACCGAGTCCTGGTCCACACTCCATCCTTACCCGAGAGTGGAATATCACACCTCTGGTTCGAGGTGCAATACCCCTGTAGCAGCCGAGCCCTCGGGGTGCTACATATGTATAATATGGACTGTAAAGCAACCCCAAGTTTTCCATTACTTCATGTATTGGTGGATGAATTGCTAGATTTTGAGACGCCTCAAGTTTGAGAATTAAAATAGTGCACAATAGTCAAAATACTGAATTGTTGAGATTAAATTTCTTTACTGTACAGTATAGTATTTTCATCAAACAATAAAAAAATCTAAATGTAATATCAATATCATGATATATATATAATAACATGCTAATATGCTATGTGCTAAAATCCTGGTCTATGTATTGTTCAGTCTGTGGTTGCAGGATTAAGCTTTGTTTGGGTGTTTGCCCATTTAGATCCTTGTGAATGAATCCTACATCTTGTTGGTCCTGTCCCTATTCTTAACCCATACATTTGAAGACATAGGTGTGTGTTGAAATTGCAGCATTTCTTAAGATACTACTCATTTTTATTTCCATCATGCTGGTGGTAAAGCCCATACTGTGTTAGCTGTCATGTTTTCAATTATATCTAACATTTGTGTAAATTGCTGCATACATAATGTATAGATACTACATAGGGAACAAGTCTATGGTTACATCTTAGTAGTGAGGACATGGAGTATGAGTATTATAATCGTGTATGCAATGACATAATTAATAAAGCAGACCATTCTGGACATAAAACATGTATGTAAATATAATTAAAAAAAATATAGGAAAAAAAAAACCCTCTCCCAAATTGCATTGCAGTGTAGTTGTGTGTGTACGGACATGTGGCATTTATAGACTAGCTAGACGTCCATCAAATGTGCGTCTCTATGCAATGACATCATGCAGACATTGTTCATCCCGTTATGTCACCACACATCATCTTCGTTATAAAAAGTCCTGTGTATGGCCATTGGGAATCTTAACTGCCCACGCTGAATTTCACAGTGTTCGTTGTATTGTTCTTTAGTTAGAAGAGAGGTGAGTCCTTATTTTTCTCCTTTGTTTTCCTTTTGCTCTATATTGTACCCTAGCACCCTCTTACTTGTTAAAACAGGCATGGTTAGCAGTAATTGCAGTTGACATTGTTGGGTTCCTGGCCCCATCACTTGGGACAAATCTTTCTTTCAATGGGGACAGCTCGTTAAGCCGTCTCTGAACTCCAAAGCCACTTAATTAAATTGTAAGAAAAAAAATGCTTGTTTCTGGTGGGAAATTTGCACACAAAGACCCTTTGGCTGGCTCTTGTCTATTCTATTATGATTTTCTTTTCGCACAGCTACCCAAACAAGTATACTAATATCAAATCATCCTCCTGTCCTTCTGCAGGACTCGTACACACACCGTATCCAACTGCGGCTGAGGCTGCTGGCGAGCCTCATTAAACGAAAGAAATAAATTGGGTTTGTTAGGGAATGTTTTCCCAATGATTCACTAACAGGACTTTTCTTTCCAACACAATCAAGGATATATGAGTGCTTCAGAAGAGCCATTAACAGGCTGATTGGTGAAAGACATTGTAGAGCTGAAGAGTGAAAACAGGTACGTGAAAAAGGCAGCCTATTGTCGACCTATGTAAACACCGTGAAGAGGATGTCCACAGTTAAACTGTCAAACCTGAGGCTTCTGTTTGTATTCACACAATCAGTCCCACAAATATTTTGGCACTTCTGTTTGCCAGCATTCCATGAGTGTACACTGCGGTGACCCTCCCCTGCTGCACTGTTTCAGATGGCCGTTTCCTTTTTTCAGACACTTCTATAGAAAACTCTACAGGACCATTATAAGGCAGGATAATAGTGGGTGAGAAAGGGAGATTGTTGAGATTTTCCCCTTCCTTTTTTTTCAATTCGGGTAAAGCATGGGAGAACGAAACATACTACAGAAAATGCCAATAACATTACATGTATACGTGTAAATATACTCAGCACTGGAGCATTTTAAATACATTTAACTTTTAATAAGCAAAACACCAGTGTTACAATTTATTTAGGTTTCCTTTGCTTTCTGCTGGGCAGAATAGCGTAGCATTCAATGCTATTGTATCATTTAAGAAGAACATTATGAATGTTAGTTGATCAAACTAGTCTATCCTATAGTGGGCATCTTTAAGTTGACATGATGTAGACTCTCCAGACCCCAGAGCATAATAAATGTAAGCTGTGAAAACAACAAAAAAGCTCATAATGCTCATTTGGGTGCTCACCTCTCTGGACACCCCACTGCTCTGTGTCCACTGTCCAGTCCTCAGGACCTCTGCATTCAGCTGTTCTGCGCCTCATCTGCCCATTCTTCACTGTAGGCCTGGCATCTGGCCAGGATCATGTGTCGGGGTTCAATGTACGCTGTAAAGTCATGGCGCACGTCTTGACATCACAACGTCAGAACCTTATGACACACAGTGAGGTGAGTATTGCGGGGGGTGGGGAGGGTTAGTATTTTTAAATCAATGGCAAATGCTTTACAGTTTACCAAAATGGTGGCTAGGCATTATTTTTGCAAACCTCGTGAATCAAATGTCAAAGTAAAAGTGCAAATTTCAGGAACTATAACATAATTGAAATAAAGTTGGATTCAATCAAAACTCATACAAAGCTAAGTCAGTGGTCTTGTACAACCCTGCATACCTATACAGTGGCATATATAGGAAGCTTTGGTCATAAGAATACACTATATCTCGGAACACTCCTAGTGTATATCTTCAAAAAAAGCAAAGAAAAAATGTAAAAAATGCATGCCTGCTCATAAATCCTACAAAAGTTTTAATTTATGGATAAGAAGAAGCAACCCCACTCTGAATTTTTACATAGCTGGCATGTGTTGCTACTCAGAAGTGGGAATATAGGGAAGTTCTGCATTTTCTGAAGCTATTAATTAAGGGCAATTATAAGTGAAGAGCGAGCATACTCACAAGTACTCGGTACTCGCCCGAGCATCTCAGTACTCGAGATGCTCGGACCTGGCCGAGTACTTGCGAGATGCTCGGGCGGATGCTCGGGTCCCCTCCCTGCATGTTTGGCGCTCTTTACAGAGCCAATGAACATGCAGGGATTGCCTGCCACTCACTCTAATGCCGCAGCCATGTTGGTTGTGGCATTACAGTGATTGGCTGGCCGCACAGCGTCATCAGGTCTATATCAGACCTGGAGCCGCTGGGCTTGTCAATCTACTCCGCAATCAGACAGTGTAGGGAAAGGTGCTGCTGAGCTAGCGAGAGATTTGCTTGTTTATTAGGTAGTGTAGGTAGAACAGAAGTATATTACACATATCCATCACAACAAACAGTCCTTCTGAGGAATAATCCATCTGCAGAGATATCAGACAGGCAGGGTATATAGGCAGGCAGTCTATATAGCAGACTGCAGTGCATATAGCACAAGAGGCTCCATTCCAGTTCTGTCTGCTGCTGCTGCTGTTAGACATTTCTAGACATAGGCCAAGGTCTCAGGGGCCAGGAATATTTTTTTTTGGATCTTAATACTCATTATTTGCTTAAAAAGCAATCCAGAGAACACCGTTTTTCTGCTCCATTTGCTTGCTGGCACTGCAGAATACAGCCAGGTCCTTTCCATATTACAGTGCTAAAAATCCAGCTATTTAAAACTGTGGTTTCGCTGTCACACGGATCCCATATACTGTACGTTTTCAGAAAATACTGCCGTTTCTGGCCTCCATTAAAAATTTGTTTCAGTGTGTCAGCGAAATTTTTGACAATGGTTTGGATTTCAAAATAGTTACCTACAGGCCAGGAATTTAAAACTGTGGCTTCTCCGTCACACGGATCACATATACGTTATCAGAAAATACTGCCATTTCTGGCCTCCATTAAAAAAAAATTTCAGTGTGTCAGCGAAGTTTTTGACAATGGTTTGGAGTTCAAGATAGTTACCTACAGGCCAGGTATTTACTGTGGTTTCTCCATCACACGGATCACATATAACTTTGCTCCAAATTCAGCCATTTGTAGTGAGCGTGGAAGATATTGTCCTCCATTTAAGGGTGGAAGATATTATCCTCCATTTAAAAAGGGTAAGGTGCATGGCAAGGGACGGGGAACTGGATGTGATGGTGATGGTGCATGCTGAGGCCGAGGCCGTGGGCAAGCAGAAATTGTGCCACAAGAAACACCCACATCTTCTCGCCCGACCATCCCAATTCCTAGGGGACAGCAGCATATGGCTATTGAACCCAGAGCAGTGTCAAAAGGTTGTTGGTTGGATAGTGGACAAAGCTTCCAGTCACTTTGTCACCACCACCACCACCCTGTCGTCCACACAGTCAAGTCTCAGTAGCCGTGAGTCTCGACTGCATATTTCTCACCCTGATCCTCTTTCCTCCCACCATGCCGAGTGGCCAGACACAACTGATCCCACACTTGGACACTCCGATGAGCTGTTCACTTTTCCATTTATAGATTCAAGCCTCTCGCCCGGTCCACTTGAAGCATGGCAAGAGGAGATCGCATGTAACGATGCCCAAATATTTGAGCAGCCACGGTTACATGAACCTGGCAGTGAGAAAGTGTCACAAGAGGTGGATAATGATGAGACACAATTGCCAGAAAGTCAAGAGAGGACCAGGGTGCGGAAGAGGAAGACGAGGTGGTGGATGATATAGTAACTGACCCAACCTGGCAGGAGGACATGCAGAGCGAGGACAGCAGCACACAGGGGGAGGGAGGCAGAGCACCCCAACAGGCAGGAAGAAGCAGTGTGGTGGTCGCAGACAGAAGGCAGGCAACCATTCCCTGTAACACCTGCACGAAGTAAGTTGCCAGTACAACTGTTAGGTCTTCCCGAGTCTGGTTGTTTTTTAAAGACTCTGCCGATAACCCCAAAAAGGCCATTTGCACCACCTGCCAGGCCAGTATCAGCAGGGGTGGCAAAACTACCAGCCTGACCACCACAGCATGATCAGGCACAAGGCAGCAAAGCACGTGACTTTGTGGGTAGAACCCCAGGGTCCAGGAACAGTGTCTACGGGTGGCACCACTGCTTCTTCCGCTGTTGTGCATGCAAGTCAATCCCCTGTCCATGGTGCATGCGAAGATGCCTCCGGCCCTGCATATGTTGATGCACACTCCCAAGTGGCAGCATCAGGAAGCACGTCCACGTCGTTGTCCCAGTGCAGCGTTCAGTTGTCTATACCCCAGTCCTTGGAATGCAAGCGCAAATACGCAGCCAATGCCCCATAGGCCACACTACTAAATTACCACATTTCGTGACTGCTTGCACTCGAAGTGTTGCCTTTTAGGCTCGTGGAGACAGAAGCATTCCACAACCTGATGGCGGCGGCCATCCCTTGGTACTCGGTACCCAGCCGCCACTATTTCTCCCGGTGTGCCGTCCCCGCATTACACAAGCACGTGTCCCAAAACATTAGCTGTGCCCTCAACAATGCAGTGATCGGGAATGTCCACTTAACCATGGACACGTGGAAAAGTGCTTGTGGGCATCTCGCTGACGGCACACTTGGTTAACATAGTAGAAGCTGGGACCCAGTCAGACCTTGGGATGGAACACGTCCTTCCGACGCCAAGGATTGCGGGCCCTAGGTCAATCAGGGTTGCCCCCATAGTCTACAGCTCCTGTACCTCTTCCTCCTCAGCCGCCTCCTCCTTTTCAGCCTCTATCTTTGAAATGACCACATTAGTCACAAGCTGGAAGCATTGCAGCACTACCTCGGCCAAGCGGCAACAGGCTGTGCTGAAGATAATATGCTTAGGTGACAAATCGCACAATGCTGAAGAGTTGTGGACAGCTTTGAAAGAGCAGGCAGATCTGTGGCTCACACCGCTGAACCTACAGACAGGCATGGTCGTTTGTGACAATGGCCGGAACCTGGTGGCGGCTCTGAGGCGAGGCGAGCTCACTCACGTACCATGCCTGGCCCATGTGCTTAACCTCGTGGTTCAGCGGTTTCTCAAACCCTACCAGGAGCTGCCGAATCTGCTTGTTAAAGTACGCTGCATCTGTGCCCATTTTAGAAAGTCACCTACAGAGTTCCTTGTTTCAGCAGTATTTGCAGCTTCTGGCTTACAGACTGGTATGTGATGTCCCGACGCATTGGAACTCTACACTGCAGATGTTGGGAAGGATTTGTGAGCAGTATAGGGCAGTTGTTGAGTACCAGCATCAACAAGGCCGTTGGTTCTCAGTTCAGACTCCACTCATAAGACCTCAGAAGTGGACATGGATGTCAGACATATGTACCATCCTCCAAAACTTTGAGGACTCCACCAAGATGGTGAACGGCGATGACGCCATAATTAGCATCACTATCCCGCTTCTCTGTCTTCTGAAACGCTCTCTGCTCAAAATCAAAGAGGATGCATTGCAGGCCGAGCACCATGAGATGGAGCAAGGAACCATACAGGGTGATTACACACAGCCCAGCCTCATCTCATCCCAAGGTGGATAGGGTGACAATGAGGAAGAGGAGGAGGAGGAAGAACAGGAGCTAGTTTCATGTGCTATAGACGGTACTACCTGCACAACTGTCATACCGTCTGTTCAGCGTGGATGGCCTGAGGACAGAGAGGAGGAGGAGGAAGAGAGCATGGTCAGTCGTTCTCTTGGTGAGGACACTGAAGTCTTACCTGTTAGCAGTCTGGCATGCATGGCTGGGTTTATGTTACCCTGCCTTTCCCATGACCCTCACGTTCTCAAAATTTGGGGTGATAGTCATTACTGGGTTTTGACACTTCTAGACCCATGCTACAAGGATAACTTTATATTTCTTATTCCTGAGGCAGACAGGTCTCCAAAAATGGTGCAGTACCAGAAGGCCCTTGTTGCGGAACTACTAAAAAAATTCCCATCTGAAAATGCTGGCGGCATTGGTTACAGTACATTGGATAACCAAGGACTACAGGCTAGAGAGACACAACTCCAATCCAGCAGAGGCAGAGGAACATTGTCAAAGTTCTGGGAGAATTTTCTCAGCCCCTCCCATCGCACAGGCCCTGAGGCGAGGGGTACTCTCACAAGGAGTGCAAAGTTTGGGAAGATGCTGAGGGAGCACCTTGCCGACCGTATCAACGTCCTCCGTGACTCCTCTGTGCCTTATAATTATTGGGTATCCAAACTGGATATGTGGAATGAACTGGCTCTCTACGCCTTGGAGATCCTGGCCTGCCCTGCCACTAGCGTTTTATCAGAGCGTTTTTTTAGTGCCGCTGGTGGAATTATAACTGATAAGCGCATCCGCCTGTCAAAAGAAAATGCTGACAGGCTGGCTCTTATAAAAATGAACAAGGGCTGGATTGGGCTAGACTTCCCAACACCCCCGATTGATAGCAGCGTAACATGAACTCAAAGCCAGTGTCTTTTTTTGGAAGGAGTATTCCCAAGCACTTTTTCACATCCACACATGGGTATAAGCTTCCTGATTTTGGCTATTTGCTCTTGTCCTCCTCCTTCTCCTCATCCTCCACCACCATATCACCAGAGTGACCGTGGTCCGTGATGCAACACCCACATAATTTTTTTAAAGGGTGTTTATTATGCCTGTAAAAAAATGTTTTATACAGTAAGTTCATGTATACCCCCCATGGGTAAATGTTTGTCAGCCCATACACTTAGTGCATGGACATTACAAGTATAGGAGACGCGCTCCTTTCTAATGGGAACATTATTTTATGAGGCCCTCCTCCACGTCTCTTCCAAGGGGCATTGGAGTGCCTCCCAATTTTTGGCAGCCCTTGCATTCACTGCATTAGCCAACACTATGGGAAACCCACTTCCTAATAATAGGAACATTTTTTCTTGAGGCACTCTACGTCTCTTCCAAGGGGCATTAGAGTGCCTCCAAATTTTTGGCAGCCCTTGCATTCACTGCATAAGCAAACAGTATGGGAGACCCACTTCCTAATAATGGGAACATTGTTTTCAGGAGGCCCTCCTCTAAGTCTCTTCAAAGGGGTATTGGGGTGTGTCCAAATTTTCAAAGGGGTATTGGGGCTCCTCCAAATTTTGGGCAGACCTGCCACTCACTGCATACGCAATAACAGTATAGGAGACCCACTCTTTAGTAAGGGGAACAACAAAGCATAGCCGGCTGATGGCTTTCTAAGAATAGTGAGGGCCGACTGCTGGCCCTTTAAGAATAGTAAAGGTTGCCTGTTGGCCCTATAAAAATAGGCTTTGTGACTTTCAGAGTCCCTCCTTCATAAATGAAACAGGATGTGTCTGATCATGTCTCACATACCACATCGCCAGATAAAGTTGTAAAATGTTAAAATGACATTTCCCGGTGAATGCATTTGTCATGCTTGAAAGCAATACAAAAGTGCAAAAACGCATCAAAAACGCTAAGTGTGAACATAACCTATGGTGTGAAGGAGTAGTATTTTTGTTTTTGGTTATTTATTTTGCCTTATATACAAGTCATTACCCTGGAAAGGATGTCCCTTAACATATTTCCCAGGAAAATCCATTTTGGTTTCATTTTTGTATGTTTTATTTTGAGTCCGTAAAAGTGGCGTAATACCTCTAACAACATTGTTGACAGCAGTGACTTGGCAGTCAGAAATGACTCCAGGGGTCTTCCCCATGCTGTTCCCATTACATTTGAGCACTGTTCTCATCGATTTTGGGCAATTTTTTGGCCCTCTGCAGACCGCCGGGGGGAGCCGCCTGAAAAATGCTCGAGTTTCCCATAGGCTTACATTGGGCTCGTTGCTCGGGTTGAGCACCAGAGTATTCCAATTTGCTCGACCCGAGCATCGAGCACCCGAGCATTTTAGTGCTCGCCCATCACTAGCAATTATCACTTTATTTCAGGATATGAGGACTATCCATCAAAGTGATTAAACCATAATTCTTGTATAAATTACTTTCAAAAGTCTCAACATTTTTAAGCAAATTAAAGAAGCAACTTCAGTTTCATGCAGCTCGGCCAAAATGGGCAGAGCTGGGCCGAGGCAAAGAATGAATGGAGGCGTGACGCCTCAGCTCATCCAATCCATGACTAGCTGTGAAGTACATTATGCCACAAATCTTTCTTGTCCCTGACGAAAGTAAGATTTTGGCCACGACACCACTATCAGTATTTGGTTAGTATTCGGTCAGAATTTTTCTCAGGAGTGGGAGCCAAAACCAGGAGTGGGTGATAAATGCAGAATTAGTGCACTTGTTTCTGTTATACCTTTTCTCTGATTGTTCCTCACCTGGATTTGTCTCCCACTTCTGAGAAAAAATACTGACCGAATACTGACCAAATACTGATAGTGTGGCCGTGGCCTTATGATGAGACATGCCACTTTTCAGATGAGTCTTCTTCATTATAAGAGGTGTGCGCCTATTAATGAATCAGGCTCTTCTTACTCCCGCAGGCCCCCTCATCAAGACTGGCATGAACTACGTCTTGATGAATTTGGGCCCATATTTAGCAAATCTGTTGATGTGTTCATTTAGACTGGGGTTACACGAGCTTATAAAAAAAATCTGTCCAATTTTCATCCAGAAAGTGGGACGATTTTTTTCTCACTTGTCATCTGTGTACAGTACGTATAAAATCAGTTTTTTTTTTACTTAACAGTTACTAACCAGTTACAGAACCATTTACAGTTTCCTATTTTACAGAATTGCAATGTATGCGTAAAAATCAGATGCCAGTTTGATGGTCCATAAGGCATCAGAACTTTTTTCTTGCACCATCCCTTTTTTTATCGGATTGCACTCGTCCAAGTTATATGTTCGTGTGAACGAGTCTTCATAAGGCCACGAATGACTACCCCGCAGTTCTTTTAGAGATGTTATTCGGCTGTGTAATTTCAGACATTCTGCATGTAGCATTCCAGGTGTATGTGACGCACCCCTGGGCCTTCGTCGCGCGGCATCGCGCGCACGGGAGTTTACCCGGAGCCGGATCTGTTGAGGGTTGTAGTCTTGTGGCGGTGACCCGGTCCGTGCCCAGGGAGTCAAACTGAGCGGCGATGTATTAGCGGTAGATGTTGGACGACTACGCCACCCGTTGAATGCAGCGAAGGAGCTGCCGCTGCAGGGCAGACCGCTGAGGCCGGTGGTAGGATTGTGCAGCGTGATAGTATCACCCCCAACGGGAGGGGTATGGCCTCAGGGCAGCCGACGTGGATGATGGGGGTAGCAGGAATCACTCAGAGACGATGCGGTGTAATTCAGGGTCTTTACTGGTGATAAAGATAGACCCTCCTGGAGTACTGGCTAGCGATCGGGGCCTGGTCAGTCCTTGAGCAGATGGGATCTCCCCTGGCCAGGCGGAGTTGTAGGCCTCCCAAACTGACTGTACTCTTCTGGCTACCTTGCTAGAGGCGGGTATAAGTAGCCCACGTCCCTGAGTGTACCGTGTGGTGCTCACCCGTATGGCCGGTGACTCGGGGCCTTCTAGTGGCGTCCGCTCCACGACGGCGGTGCTGGTCCTACGCGTGTGACCGTGCCTTCGGGTTTCTTGGCCAGAGGACCTGAAATCCCTTGCCGGGCGGTTTCTGCTGCTGGGTAAAGATTAGTCCCCACAGCCTCGGACTCCGGGTCCGGTGATAGCTTCTCAGTCAGGGCGAGCTCTGCAGCTGCCAGCCCCTGACTCCTTATAGCACTGCTCCCACAGAGCTCCTGATGTTCTTTTCCTAGATCTGCTTCTCTTCTCTGTCTCTACTTCTTCTCTACTCTCTAACCCTGCCTCAGCCCTAGGTTTATATAGGGGAAGTTCTTCCCCTCCCAGGACTGGGCAGGAGGTGTGGCATGCACAGGATCCCTGACCAAGAGACCTCCCACCTGCTCTCAGACATAACATTGCTGTTACTGTGGAAACCAGACCCCTGGGGTGCCACATTCCCCCCTAGTGAAATTTAGTACTCCGGGACTAAACATATTTTTAGAAAAACATAACAAGGTATAAACAATAATAATACAATAAGAAAAACACATAAAGATGGTTACGGCGTGTCCGCAACCGGGTGCAGTCTTTGAAGAAAACAAAGGTGTCCATTTCACCAAAACAGGGAGACGTAACCAGGTAGGGGTCTGTCCTGCCCCGAGTCCTTAACAGTCTTTTAGTCCATTCCTGGGTTACGCTCCAACCAATTGTACAAGGATTCCCGGTAAATCCACCAAGGACTCCTAAAAATAACTAGAAACACATAATTATTTACAAGTAACAGACAGGTGACCACAAATAAAACAATTTAAACACTTCAAATCCTCCAACGTGCAGGTAACTGGCCTCTAGTGGCCCTAGTGGACCTACGGAGTTGACTGTCTGGCCCTGAACTACAGGGTGTAGGAGCTGTCAAGGGTAAACTGGGCAGCTGTCTACGGGCTCTTTGGCTCACTAGGGGTACGGCAGGCTCACTATGAGCAGAGGGTTGATCCTCCTGTTCTGCTTGTGTGGAGTCTGCTGCCTCCTGGACCGGCTGCTCTTCCAGCTCTACCTGTTGCTCCGTAGGCACTTGGGATGCTGGTTGGAGGAACGTGAGGACGGGTACCACAACTGCACCATTGACTTGAGTCCAGGATCGAGGGAAGTCTCCGAGCACAGTACTAACCATATCTTCCCTTTCCTCTACGGGTCGAGGGTCTTCTTGCTCTCCTTCTGGGTTCCGTAGCTGTTCGGGACACTTCTTCAGGTGATCCCGGGATACAATGGCTGTGGTTTCCCCTCCGTCTTTACTGATGGTACAAACCTTTGGGTTGTCGTGGCTTGAGGGCAGTACGGTGTACGGGTCCTTCTCCCACTGGTCGTCCAACTTGTGGAGCCGTCTCTTCCTCTTCAAGACCTGCTCTCCGGGTACCAGGGGAACAGCGGGAGCATACTGGTTGTAATTTTTCTCTTGTCTTTCCCTAGCGAGACAGAGACTTCGCTCCACGCTCTCCTGTACTTTCCGGTACTGCTGCTGCCTCTCTGTGTCCCAGTCTGCTTCCGGTGAAGTGTCCTCGGGTGTCAGGACTCCCATCTCCAGGTCAACAGGTAGCTTACCAGGCCTTGCCCTCATTAGGTAAGCCGGGGTACAGTTGGTGGAACCTACAGGGATGTAGTTATATAGGTCCACCAGGTCGGGCAGCTTCTCAGGCCACAGACTGCGTTCTTCCAGGGGCAACGTTTTCAGAAGATCCATTACCACCTGGTTCATTTTCTCACAAAGTCCATTAGTTTGCGGATGATAGGGTGTCGTCCTTATCTTCCGGCAGCCATACAGATTGCAGAATTCCTGGAAGACCTCCGCTTCAAAGGCAGGTCCCTGGTCCGTCAGCACTTGGTCCGGGTACCCGTGTGGACGGCAGAAGTGCTGCTGGAAGGCTCTAGCTGCTGTTTGAGCTGTTAAGTCCTTAACGGGGACGACAACCAAGAACCGGGAGTAATGATCCACAATGGTTAACGCGTAGACGTAGCCACTTCTGCTTGGGGTCAGTTTTACATGATCCAAGGCTACCAGTTCCAACGGCTGCTTGGTGACAATGGACTGAAGGGGGGTCTTCTGGCTGGCACGGTCCTTCCTTCTTAGGTTGCACGGGCCACAGTCTCTGCACCACCTCTCGATGGTTCCCCTCATGCCTACCCAGTGGAACCGCCCGCGCAGCAGGAACTCCAGCTTCTTCCATCCGACGTGTCCAGCCCCGTCGTGGTATGCCTCCATCACCATGGCTGCGTCTCTTCGTGGCACCACTACTTGCCAGATTAGTTCATGCGTCCGGGAGTTAACCATTCTGCGGCACAACTTCCCCTTGTAAAGGAACAGTCAACTCTTCTCAGCCCACAGTTGTTTGGCTTCCTCCGGAGCGTCTGGGTCAAGGCGGGCATCTGGCTGAGTGAGCATCTCCTTCACCAGTCGGACGGCAGGGTCACTGTCTTGCGTTTCCTCCCAGTTGTAGTGAGGCAAGGGGTTAAACGTAGCGGCTTGCTTACTCCTTACCCGATGGGAATACTGGATAGTCCCATGACGGTGGAACGCGGGGAGTTCGACTTCTTCCAATCCTTCTGGATCTTCTCCTACGTCCGGTAGGTTTGGCATCCTGGACAGGGCGTCCGCGTTGGTATTGGAGCATCCTGCCCGGTATTTGATTGTGAACTCGTAGTTGGACAGACGGGCCATCCATCTCTGCTCTAGGGCACCGAGTCTTGCCGTGTCCAGGTGTGTCAACGGGTTGTTATCCGTGTACACGGTGAACCGGGAAGAAGCGAGGTAGTGCTTAAAGCGTTCGGTGACTGCCCACACCACTGCCAGGAACTCTAGCTTAAATGAGCTGTAATTCTCAGGGTTTCTTTCGGTGGGTCGCAGTTTTCGACTGGCGTAAGCGATTACTCGTTCTTTCCCCTGCTGGATCTGGGACAGTACGGCTCCTAGCCCGATGTTACTTGCGTCGGTGTAGAGGATAAAGGGCTGGCTGTAATCAGGGTACGCCAGGATTTCATCCCCCGTGAGGGCCATCTTCAGCTGGCGGAAGGACTCTTCTTCTAACTTCTCCCATTTGAAGGGCGGCTTCTGGTTCTTGGCCTTCCGGGACTGGCCTATCAGGAGGTCCTGCATAGGAGCTGCCTTTTTGGTGAAACCGGGGATGAATCTGCGGTAATAGCCTACCAACCCAAGGAACTGCCGCACTTCCTTTACACTGGAGGGACTTGGCCATTCCTTAATTGCGGTGATCTTATCAGGGTCGGGAGCCACTCCGTCAGCGCTCACCACGTGTCCCACGTACTGCACCTTTGGTTTTAGGAGGTGACACTTGGAGGGTTTTACCTTTAGGCCGTAGTTTGCCAGAGCTTCGAACACTTCCGCCAGGTGTTTCAGGTGGTCCTCATAAGTCTTGGAATATACGATGACATCGTCCAGGTACAACAGGACCGTCTCGAAGTTTCTGTGGCCCAGACAGCACTCCATTAATCGTTGAAAGGTTCCTGGTGCGTTACAGAGTCCGAACGGCATGCAGGTAAACTCGCTAAGTCCCATCGGGGTGGTGAATGCGGTCTTCTCCCGGTCCGCCTCTGCTACAGGAACCTGCCAGTACCCGCTAGTGAGATCCAAGGTAGAGAAGAAGTTAGCAGATCTTAAAGCAGCCAAAGACTCCTCTATCCTTGGTAAGGGGTACGCATCCTTGTGTGTGATACGGTTGATTTTCCGGTAATCTACACACATCCTCATGGTGTTGTCTTTCTTTTTGACTAAGACTAGTGGAGCTGCCCAGGGGCTACAGCTATCCCTGATCACCCCAGCCTCCTTCATGTCCCTAAGCATCCCCTTGGCGTGTTGGTAGTGTGCAGGGGGTACGGGTCGATACCTCTCTTTTATGGAAAGATGGTCTCCCGTGGGGATGTGGTGTTCTACCCCCTTGACTCGCCCGAAGTCTAACGGGTGTTTACTAAACACTCTCTCGTACTCTTGAACCACCCGATAGACTCCCTGTCTCTGGTGTGAGGGAGTGGAGTCAGTACCCAAATGTAGTTGCTGACACCAGTCCTCCATTGTTTCCTTAGAGCCGTTACTTTCCTCCGGGGAATATGGAGGCAAGGGTTCTACGGACTGTATGGAATTTTGATTGATGGTATACAATTTGGCTAGCGTGGCATACCGGGGCAGGTACACTTCCCTCTTCCCGATATTTATTATGCGAACGGGCACCCTACCATGGCGTACATTGACCACCCCCCGTGCTGTCAAAATGGTGGGCCTACTGTCTGAGTAAACTGGTTCTACCATTGCCTGGTAATCTCTACCTCTCAGACCAATAGCTGCCCGGCACCAAATCATCATTTCACTCTTTGGGGGCATGGCAATAGGAAAAGGGTCACACATTCTTACGCTACCAATCTCACCACCGCAGAGTTCTCTCTGTTGCCGTCGCATCAGTGCCCGGATCTCTTTCTGGAGCACTCGCTGCTGGCCGGAGCTGGCGTTCTTGGCAACCTGCTGTAAAAGGAAAATCACCTCTGCAAGACAATTTTCAATTACATTAGTTCCTAGAGTTATCTTTGGGTGACTCTCGCGCTTGTCAATGTCTACAATGATCAGTCCCTGTGCCGCCAATTCGACTCTACCGATTTTAATGGTCACCTCTTTAAATCCAATCTGTGGCACGGGCTGACCATTGCTGGCGATGATACTCAAGTCGTCGTCAGGGTAGCGGGTGATATCCGAGTCATTCCAGTACTGCTTGAAGAGCACGTACGGGATAGTGGTAACCTGTGACCCGGTGTCCAGTAGGGCACTCATGGGGATGCCATCCAGTACCACAGGCAAGACTGGACGTCCTCCCACATATTTGTCGCGCCAGTTCGATGGGCCTGATGATCTTTTTCCTGGGGTTTGGCCCTCTACCCCAGGTTGTGCCAGTTTAAAGGACAGTACCTTGCCATATGTCCGGGTTGATTGCAGCGGCGGCAGATGGGTTGTCCGTCCTCGTTGTATCGGTCGCTGGGTCTTCCTCTGGCCGGTGGGGTCCTCCTTGGTCGACGCCACGGGATGTCCTGCCAGCTGGATCTTCCCTGGAGTGGAAACCTGTAAAGACTGCACAGTTCGGGTTAGCGCGGCAACGCTTTTAGCTAGCTCTTGGACCTGATGGTGCAGGTCTGGAGCCGGGTCATTGTTCAAAGCCTGCGCATCAGCTCCCACAGGCCCTGCCGACAAGGGTGCCGCCTCCTGGTGGTAAGTGGTAGTGAGGCGTCTGTGGGTCACAACGCCACCTGGTGCCGGTTCTCGGAGCACCCGGATGGCTCTGTCCTTGAACTGTGCAAATCCCAGATGAGGGTCCTGTAAGGCCATTGCCCGCAACTGGGTTCGGTGGGCATTGCAATATAAACCCTCTATAAATTGTTCAGTCAACAGCCTGTCCTCATCTCCCACGCCGTCAGGGTCGGCCTGCGTAATGGCTCTCAGGGCCTCTTGTAGGTTCAGGGCATAGTCCCTTATACTCTCGTGTGCTCGCTGCTTGCACCCGTAGAATCCAAGCTTGATCTCGGCTGAGGTGCGGGTATCAAAGGTGTCCCTCAGCCGGGTTAGTATCCCTGCAACAGTCCTTCCCCCAGGTGGCCAGGACTTTACCTCCCTTTGGGCTGCCCCGGTTAATTGGGCCACCAGGATGCTCACTTTTTGCTCTTCTGTGAGGGGATACACCTGGAAGAGGCTATCCAGCTTTTCTCTAAAGTCATGCAGGGTATGTGACTCCCCTGAGTACTGGGGTAGCCAGGCCGCTCCCGGGATATAGGGCATGGTGAAAGGCATGACTGCAGCAGCGGTGGCGCTGGCGGGGGTTGAGGCAGTGAAGCTCTCCTCCGTATCCGACATCTTCCTCCCCCTAGTGGACCGTGGCCTACCTTGCGATGATCCTCTTCCGTAGGCCGCGGCTCCGCAGTGGATCGTCAGGGTTGAGGACCTTCCGTCGCGCTCCTGTGACGTCGGCGTCTGCTGGGCTCCTTCCAGGACCTTACGCAACGTCCGGACGTGAGGCGGGGCTTCAGTTCTCGCGCGCTTTCGGAGTCCACGCCCCTCTTCTTCCCGCGCGGCGTCTTCAAGATGGCGTCCAACGGCGGGAAAACTCCACGGATGGCGGGAAGAAGGCAGAAGATGGCGCCGGATGGCGGGAAAACTTCGCGGATGGCGGGAATCTTCACCACTGGTAAGTTTGAACAGTCTTTTTCAGGCACGCAGTACCCGGTGGTTGCGGGCACGAAATCCTGCCGACTACGCCACAAGTTGACGCACCCCTGGGCCTTCGTCGCGCGGCATCGCGCGCACGGGAGCTTACCCGGATCCGGATCTGTTGAGGGTTGTAGTCTCGTGGCGGTGACCCGGTCCGTGCCCAGGGAGTCAAACTTAGCGGCGATGTATTAGCGGTAGATGTTGGACGACTACGCCACCCGTTGAATGCAGCGAAGGAGCTGCCGCTGCAGGGCAGACCGCTGAGGCCGGTGGTAGGATTGTGCAGCGTGATAGTATCACCCCCAACGGGAGGGGTATGGCCTCAGGGCAGCCGACGTGGATGATGGGGGTAGCAGGAATCACTCAGACGATGCGGTGTAATTCAGGGTCTTTACTGGTGATAAAGATAGACCCTCCCGGAGTACTGGCTAGCGATCGGGGCCTGGTCAGTCCTTGAGCAGATGGGATCTCCCCTGGCCAGGCGGAGTTGTAGGCCTCCCAAACTGACTGTACTCTTCTGGCTACCTTGCTAGAGGCGGGTATAAGTAGCCCACGTCCCTGAGTGTACCGTGTGGTGCTCACCCGTATGGCCGGTGACTCGGGGCCTTCTAGTGGCGTCCGCTCCACGACGGCGGTGCTGGTCCCTTGCGTGTGACCGTGCCTTCGGGTTTCTTGGCCAGAGGACCTGAAATCCCCTGCCGGGCGGTTTCTGCTGCTGGGTAAAGATTAGTCCCCACAGCCTCGGACTCCGGGTCCGGTGATAGCTTCTCAGTCAGGGCGAGCTCTGCAGCTGCCAGCCCCTGACTCCTTATAGCATTGCTCCCACAGAGCTCCTGATGTTCTTTTCCTAGATCTGCTTCTCTTCTCTGTCTCTACTTCTTCTCTACTCTCTAACCCTGCCTCAGCCCTAGGTTTATATAGGGGAAGTTCTTCCCCTCCCAGGACTGGGCAGGAGGTGTGGCATGCACAGGATCCCTGACCAAGAGACCTCCCACCTGCTCTCAGACATAACATTGCTGTTACTGTGGAAACCAGACCCCTGGGGTGCCACATATGCATCTTGCAATAAAAGCTATGGAGGCAAACTTTCATGTGACTTGTAACCAAAAACCGATCAGTTTGGGATTTTTTTTGCGACAGTCATGGTAGATTTCGAGTCCCAGTGTGACCCCATTGACAATCATTAGAAGTAGTGACACAATGTGACACCATGATTTTCTTGGCGTATGATACATGTCACAGTCTAGCAGAAGCCTTTTGTGTGTTTATTTTTGTAGATATATTAGACCAAGGTCTGATATTTTCCTCTCCACCCAAATAGCATGTGACTGTAAGCAGTGAGAAAGAATGAGCCTAGCGGCAATTTCTGGTTACAGTATTTTTCTCTCCAGTATCTATAAGTAGTAAGTGATGTAAGTATCAGATTACTCACGAAACCATAGCTTAACACCTCACTACTCTTTTCTCTTTTAACCTTGACATCTGTATAGAAATTTCCCTGAGGATTACTGGCAATTAAGAACCAGGGGACAGGTTCTGACTTGGGTGTGTATTCTTCAGCAATATCCTTCAGTGTGAGGACACCTTGTGGGAATTTAATGCTTGCTCTTATACATCCATCACTAGGGTGCCACCTGTCTTTGTAATAGAGTCATAACCCCACTTAAGCTTGTCTTTCAGTAATTACTTGTATAATTTATCTCTCTGTGAATATTTACTTTCAACATGGCTCTATCCAGTGTTAGAGGTCCAGAGAATGTATCATACAGCTTAGGTTCTTGATTTCTACCCGAAAAGTGTCAAAGTGAAATATTTTCTATAAAGGTGTGATCTTTCTGCAGACTATAGTGCAAATATAACTATCTACATCTACCTATTAAAAATTTCACACTGAAAGTTATAAAAAAAAATATTTGTTTTCATGTTTTTTTTTACCTACTTATATAGCACACTATCCCCATTGGGGATCACAATCTAAATTCCCTATCAGTATGTCTTTGGAGTATAGCAGAAAACCGGAATTCTTTTCCAAAATGTTTTGCCAACAACCAACCCTGGAAAACTATGGAATCAACCACAATGGCAAGGCAGGATTCTCATGGCAGCGAAAAAGGCTAATGCAACACTAGCCTGCTCATAATATAGGTGCGGAGTGTAGGTGTCTTCAATTTGACAACTTAATCAGGTGTGCCATAACATACTTTAACTGTTAAATATCTCAATTTTATCTAAATTTGTATTCAAAGCTTTGTTTTTACCCCTGCCTAAAATTGGACACATAACAACAGATGCCAGGAGTTAGGAACGCAGAATCAAGATCAAGCAATAGCCCAGAATAAAGTTTTTTTCAGGCTGTTTATGGTCATCTGTAGACAGAAATTTACAAAAGAAGGCAAAATGTACTGATTTAATGACCATTCGAAGTTTTACTGTACCATCCATGTGTACACAGTAGTAGTGGGAAGGGGCCTCATTTTCCAATCTTTTTCCAATCCAACTCACAATTCTTTTAAAATCATCCAAAATTTTATTCAGAAGCCAAGTCAAGTTCTTGCTTTGTTCCAGCTTGTTGTATTTCTCATTGTCAAATGTCAGTACCATGTCAAATGTCAGAAGTAAATGAGTGTTCCTTTTGGTCACATACATCTCTTCTACAGTCCACAACATGATAGCTCTTTTCCATGCACTCATTGACAGATTCTGTCTCTTTGCACAATCTTTTTAAAATGTAAAAGTCCCAATCTTTTTACAATTTAAACTCACAATCTTTTAACAATTGTCAAATAATTTATTCTGAGGCACTCTACTATGTGTCTTCCAGGGTCTATTGCAGTCCCTCCTTCTATTTTTTGGCAGCCCTTGCACTTAGTGCATAGGCTTTATGATCCTAGGAGTCCCACTACTTTTTTAACAGAATGTGTGTGAGGCCCTCCTTTATGTCTAATACAGGGTGTATCGGAGTCAAATTTTTGGAGTCCCTCCTTCATAAATTAAACAGGATGTGTCTAACCATGTCACACATACCACGTGCTCAGATAAGTTAGTAAAATGTTAAAATGAGAAAGTACAAAAACGCAGCAAAAACACTACAGTTAGGTCCATATATATTTGGACAGAGACAACATTTTTCTAATTTTGGTTCTAGACATTACCACAATGAATATTAAACAAAACAATTCAGATGCAGTTGAAGTTCACACTTTCAGCTTTCATTTGAGGGTATCCACATTAAAATTGGATGAAGGGTTTAGGAGTTTCAGCTCCTTAACATGTGCCATTCTGTTTTTAAAGGGACCAAAAGAAATTGGACAATTGACTCCAAGGCTATTTCATGGACACGTGCGGGCAATCCCTTCGTTATGTCATTCTCAATTAAGCAGATAAAAGGCCTGGAGTTGATTTGAGGTATGGTGCTTGCATTTGGAAGGTTTTGCTGTGAAGTAAACATGCGTTCAAAGGAGCTCTCCATGCAGGTGAAACAAGCCATCCTTAAGCTGCAAAAACAGGAAAAAAACATCCGAGAAATTGCTACAATATTAGGAGTGGCAAAAGCTACAGTTTGGTACATCCTCAGAAAGAAAGAAAGCACTGGAGAACTCATCAATGCAAAAAGACCAGGGCGCCCACGGAAGACAACAGTGGTGGATGATCGCAGAATAATCTCCATGGTGAAGAGAAACCCCTTCACAACAGCCAACCAAGTGAACAACACTCTCCAGGAGGTAGGCGTATCAATATCCAAATCTACCATAAAGAGAAGACTGCATGAAAGTAAATACAGAGGGTTCACTGCACGGTGCAAGCCACTCATAAGCATCAAGAATAAAAAGGCTAGACTGGACTTTGCTAAAAAACATCTAAAAAAGCCAGCACAGTTCTGGAAGAACATTCTTTGGACAGATGAAACCAAGATCAACCTCTACCAGAATGATGGAAAGAGAAAAGTATGGCGAAGGCGTGGTACAGCTCATGATCCAAATCATACCACATCATCTGTAAAACATGGCGGAGGCAGTGTGATGGCTTGGGCATGCATGGCTGCCAGTGGCACTGGGTCACTATTGTTTATTGATGATGTGACACAGGACAGAAGCAGCCGAATGAATTCTGATGTATTCAGAGCCATACTGTGTGCTCAGATCCAGCCAAATGCTGCCAAACTGATTGGTCGTCGTTTCATACTACAGATGGACAATGACCCAAAACATAAAGCCAAAGCAACCCAGGACTTTATTAAAGCAAAGAAGTAGAATATTCTTGAATGGCCAAGTCAGTCACCTGATCTCAACCCAATTGAGCATGCATTTCACTTGTTAAAGACTAAACTTCAGACAGAAAGGCCCACAAACAAACAGCACCTGAAAACCACCACAGTGAAGGCCTGGCAGAGCATCAAAAAGTAGGAAACACAGCGTCTGGTGATGTCCATGAGTTCAAGACTTCAGGCAGTCATTGCCAACAAAGGGTTTTCAACCAAGTACTAGAAATGAACATTTCATTTACAATTATTTAATCTGTCCAATTACTTTTGGTCCCTTTAAAAACAGGGTGGCACATGTTAAGGAGCTGAAACTCCTAAACCCTTCATCCAATTTTAATGTGGATACCCTCAAATGAAAGCTGAAAGTCTGAACTTCAACTGCATCTGAATTGTTTTGTTTAAAATCCATTGTGGTAATGTCTAGAACCAAAATTAGAAAAATGTTGTTTCTGTCCAAATATATATGGACCTAACTATATTTGTGGCACCCCAGGGGGTCTGGTTGCCATAGTGGTAGAAATACCATGTCTGAGAGCGAGCATGGGTTTTCCTGGTCAGGAGCATTATTGCATGCAATGCCTCCTGCCCCAGTCCAGGGAGGGGAGGAACCTGCCCTTTATAAACTGGATCTGGGGCGGGGTTAGCAGAGTAGAGTCGATTCGATTTCTAGTCCAGAGGAAGGGACAGAGGAGCAGCAAGGAGCTCTCTAGGAGAAAGGAGCTGAAGGCCAGGGACTGGAGCTAGCAGAGCTCGTCCTGGCCGAAGACGCAGAGAACCGGACACCGGAGTCCGAGGCTGTGAGGATATCCACATTCAGCTGCAGAAACCACCTGGCAGGGGATTTCAGGTCCTCTGGCCATAGAAAGCCCGGAGGCTCAGTCACACGCAAGGGACCGGCACCGCCATCGAGGAGCGGAAGGTACCAAAGGCCCCAAGTCACCATCCATACGGGTGAGCACCACACGGTACACTCAGGGACGTGGGCTACTACACGACTACATCAGGGTAGACCGGAAGAGGGCAGTCAGACGGGAAGGCCTACACCTCCACCTGGGCAGGGGGACTCTTGTTCGCTCACAGACTGACCAGGCCTCTAATTTTAGCCAGTACTCTCGGCAGGGCCTTCTTCATTACCAACAGTAAAGACCCTGAACTGCACTGCACGGACTCTGAGTCATTTCTGCTGCGCCCATGCACCACAACCCTCACCATCTACACACGCTGCCCTGAGGCTATACTCCTCCCGTGGGGAGTTATACTACCCTCTGCTGCGCACACAACATCAGCCTCAGCGGTCTGCCCCGCAGCGGCGGTTCCCAGTGACCGCAATCGACGGGTGACGTAGTCGGACATTTCAACATTAAAAACCAAGTAAACAGATCCGCCACTGGTTTGACCACGCTGAGCCACGGGACCGAGTCGCCGCCACGGAGACTTCAACCCCTGACATTACACAGAGACCCGGCTCCGGGTAGTCCCCCACACATGGCTCAGGGGGCGCGTCATATGTGTGAAAATAGCCTAAGGGGTGAAGGAGGTGGGTATTTTTTCTTTCATTTTTAATTTGCCTTATATATAAGTCATTATACTGGAAAGAATGTTTTCTAACAATTTTTCTTGTAATATCTATTTTATCTTCGGTTTGGTATGTATTCTTGTCAGTTCGTAAAAGTGGGGTAATACTCTGACAACATTATTCCAAGCAGTGACCTGAGAGTCAGAGAGCCGTCCAGGCATCTTCCTCATGCTTTCCCCATTTCATTTGAGCACTTTTTCCATCCATTTCAGTGATTTTACTGCGCCCAGACTTCCTGGGAGGGTCTTTCGGAAAAATGCTTGAGTTTCCAAATGACTTCCATTATACTCATTACTCAAGTCGAGCAACGAGAACACAAGCATTTTAGTGCTCGCTCATCACTTGTGATATACCATAGCAAAGTAGCAAGTAAAGAAAATGATACATGGTTTTCTAAACATTTTAAAAATATAAATCTGAAAATTGTTACGTACATTTGTACTCAGTCTTCTGTAGTCTAATACCCCTAAATAAAATCTTGAGTGACCAATTGCTTCCATCATTTATAAATTGAGTCTACATGTGTAAAATTTATTCTCGGTATAACTACAGCTGTTCTGTGAAGGCCCCAGGGGTCTATTTGAGAACATTAAGGATTGAACAGCATCAGGAAAACCATGGAACACACCAGACAGGTCAGGGATATAGTTGTGACAAAAAGTAAAGCAGGCTTAGGTTATAAAAAAAAATAGCCCAAGGTCTTAACATCTCACGGAGCACTGTTCAATCCATCATCCAAAAATGGAAGAAGTATGGCACCACTGCAAACCTACTAATACATGGTCATCTACCTAAACTGACATCTCAAGGAAGGACAGCACTAATACAGAAGCAACCAAGAGGTTCATGGTAACTCTGGAGAAGCTGCAGAAATCCATAGCACAGGTGAGAGAATCTGTCTACAGGACAACTATTAGTCTTATACTCCACAAATCTGGCCTTTATGAAAGAGTGGCAAGATGAAAGCCATTTTTGAAAGCAAGCTATAAAAAGTCTGTATGCAGTTTGCAAAAAGCCATGTAGGGGACACAGCATGGGGAAGAAGGTGCTCTGGTCAGATGAGACCAAAGTAGAACATTTTGCGCTAAATGCAAAACGCTATATGTAGCCAAAAGACTAACACTGCATATCACCCTGAACACACCATCCCTACCGTCAAACATGGTAGCAGCAGCATTATGCTGTAGGATGCTTTTCTTAAGCAGAGACATGGAAGCTGTTCAGAGTTGATGGGAAGATGAATGGAGCTAAATGCACGGCAATCCTGAAGAAAAACATATTAGAGGTTGCAAAAGACTGGACACTGGGGCGTAGGTTCACATTCCAGCAGGACAATGACCCTAAACTAACTGCCAAAGCTACAATGCAGTGGTTTAAATCATAGCATATTCATGTGTTTAAATGGCCCAGTCAAAGTCCAGACTTAAATCCATTTCAGAATCTGTGGCAAGACTTACTGTTTACAGACGCTCTCTTCTCTTTTGTTCTGCTCCCATCCTCTTTTGTGCTGCCCCTATCCTGCACCCTAATCCTCATTTGTGCTGTCCCATCCTGTTTTGTGCTCTCCCATCCTGTTTTGTGCTACCCCATCCTCTTTTGTGCTGCCCCCATTCTCTTTTGTGCTGCCCCATCCTCTTTTCTGCTGCTCCCATTCTCTTTTGTGCTGCACCATCCTCTTTTGTGCTGCCCCCATCCTGCGTCCCCATACTCTCTTGTGCTTCCCCCATCCTGCGCCCCATCCTCTTTCGTGCTGCCTCATCCTCTTTTGTGCTGCCCCCATCCTGCGCCCCATCCTCTTTTGTGCTGCCCCCATCATCTTTTGTGCTGCTCCCATCCTGATATGTGCAGCCCCATCCTCTTTTGTGCTGCCCCCATCCTGCATCTCCATCCTCTTTTGTGCTGCCCCATCCTCTTTTGTGCTGCCCCTATCCTGCGCCCTCATCCTCTTTTGTGCTGCTCCCATCCTGTTTTGTGCTCTTCCATCCTGTTTTGTGCTGCCCCATCCTCTTTTGTGCTGCCCCATCCTCTTTTGTGCTGCTCCCATCCTGATATGTGCTGCCCCATCCTCTTTTGTGCTGCCCCATGCTGCACCCCCATCCTCTTTTGTGCTGCCTCCATCCTGCGCCCTATCCTCTTTTGTGCTGCCCCCATCCTCTTTAATGCTGCTCCCATCCTGATATGTGCTGCCACATCCTCTTTTGTGCTGCCCCCATCCTCTTTTATGCTGCTCCCATCCTGATATGTGCTGCCCCATCCTCTTTTGTGCTGCCCCATCCTCTTTTGTGCTGCTCCCATCCTGATATGTGCTGCCCCATCCTCTTTTGTGCTGCCCCCATCCTGATATGTTCTGCTCCATCCTCTTTTGTGCTTCCCCCATCCTGCATCTCCATCCTGTTTTGTGCTGCCCCATCCTCTTTTGTGCTGCCCCTATCCTGCGCCCTCATCCTCTTTTGTGCTTTCCCATCCTGTTTTGTGCTCTTCCATCCTGTTTTGTGCTGCCCCATCCTCTTTTGTGCTGCCCCATCCTCTTTGGTGCTGCTCCCATCCTGATATGTGCTGCCCCATCCTCTTTTGTGCTGCCCCCATGCTGCATCCCCATCCTCTTTTGTGCTGCCCCCATCCTGGGCCCTATCCTCTTCTGTGCTGCCACCATCCTCTTTTGTGCTGCTCCCATCCTGATATGTGCTGCCCAATCCTCTTTTGTGCTGCTCCCTTCCTGATATGTCCTGCCCCATCCTCTTTTGTGCTGCCCCCATCCTGCGTCCCCATCCTCTTTTGTGCTGCCTCCATTCTCTTTTGTTCTGCTCCCATCCTCTTTTGTGCTTCCCCTATCCTGCACCCTAATCCTCTTTTGTGCTGTCCCATCCTGTTTTGTGCTCTCCCATCCTCTTTTGTGCTGCCCCCATTCTCTTTTGTGCTGCCCCATCCTCTTTTCTGCTGCTCCCATTCTCTTTTGTGCTGCACCATCCTCTTTTGTGCTGCCCCCAGCCTGCGTCCCCATCCTCTCTTGTGCTTCCCCCATCCTGCGCCCCATCCTCTTTTGTGCTGTCCCATCCTCTTTTGTGCTGCCCCCATCCTGCGCCCCATCCTTTTTTGTGCTGCCCCCATCATCTTTTGTGCTGCTCCCATCCTGATATGTGCAGCTCCATCCTCTTTTGTGCTGCCCCCATCCTGCATCTTCATCCTCTTTTGTGCTGCCCCATCCTCTTTTGTGCTGCCCCTATCCTGCGCCCTCATCCTCTTTTGTGCTGCTCCCATCCTGTTTTGTGCTCTTCCATCCTGTTTTGTGCTGCCCCATCCTCTTTTGTGCTGCCCCACCCTCTTTTGTGCTGCTCCCATCCTGATATGTGCTGCCCCATCCTCTTTTGTGCTGCCCCCATGCTGCATCCCCATCCTCTTTTGTGCTGCCTCCATCCTGCGCCCTATCCTCTTTTGTGCTGCCCCCATCCTCTTTTATGCTGCTCCCATCCTGATATGTGCTGCCCCATCCTCTTTTGTGCTGCCCCCATCCTCTTTTATGCTGCTCCCATCCTGATATGTGCTGCCCCATCCTCTTTTGTGCTGCCCCATCCTCTTTTGTGCTGCTCCCATCCAGATATGTGCTGCCCCATCCTCTTTTGTGCTGCCCCCATGCTGCGTCCCCATCCATTTTTGTGCTGCCCCCATCCTGCGCCCCATCCTCTTTTGTGCTGCCCCCATCCTCTTTTGTGCTGCTCCCATCCTGATATGTGCTGCCCCATCCTCTTTTTTGCTGCCCCCATCCTGCGTCCCCATCCTCTTTTGTGCTGCCTCCATTCTCTTTTGTGCTGCTCCCATCCTCTTTTGTGCTGCCCCTATCTTGCACCCTCATCCTCTTTTGTGCTGTCCCGTCCTGTTTTGTGCTCTCCCTTCCTGTTTTGTGCTGCCCCCATTCTCTTTTGTGCTGCCCCCATCCTGCGTCCCCATCCTCTTTTGCGCTTCCCCCTTCCTGCGCCCCATCCTCTTTTGTGCTGCCCCATCCTCTTTTGTGCTGCCCCCATCCTGCGTCCCCATCCTCTTTTGTGCTGCCTCCATTCTCTTTTGTGCTGCTCCCATCCTCTTTTGTGCTGCCTCCATTCTCTTTTGTGCTGCTCCCATCCTCTTTTGTGCTGTCCCATCCTGTTTTGTACTCTCGCATCCTGTTTTGTGCTGCCCCATCCTGCGTCCCCATCCTCTTTTATGCTGCCCCATCCTGTTTTGTGCTCCCCATCCTCTTTTGTGCTCCCCCATCCTCTTTTGTGCTGCCCTAATCCTGCACCCCATCCTCTTTTGTGCAGCCCCCATCCTCTTTTGTGCTGCCCTCAAGCTCTTTTGTGCTGCCCCCATCCTGCACCCCAATCCTCTTTTGTGCTGCCCCCATCCTGCACCCTCATCCTCTTTTGTGCTGCCCCCATCCTCTTTTGTGCTGCCCCATCCTGCCCCCTTATCCGGAGGCCGAGGGAGGAGTGTGGCACCACAATACACGCACGCCCATACCGCGCTGTCCGGTGCCATTTTGTTGAAGATACACCGCAACTGTGTATTTACTAAAATTGCACCAGATAGCGCGCTATGTGCATGCGCCGATTCTGACGCTGCAATCTTCCCCCGGCCTCCGACCCGAACAGAGGCGCTGTGGCAACACTCCTCCTGGTAAGGTATGATAGATAATATTCTTGCAAATTGCATACTTGATATTCCTGCAGAAATTGTGTCACTATTTATACTATTCAGGGGTGTGCAAGACCTTTAAAGATCAGTATGATGGCATTATTCTGCTACTATGTGATTGTATTACCTAGTTATGGCGCTACAGTATTATTTAATCTTATATGGCAGTATTATTGGTAATATTGGTTTTGTAGTAAATCTTGATTTCATCCTGGAAGACTAATATTTGTAAAGAAGACCTCTACCTAGAGAAGCGATGGGGAAGCTGCATGTATTTTGTGTGCTTTCAATTGCCAGGGCTAAATTTTAGCTACAAAAAACACACAGCTAAACTAGATCAGACACATGCACAGTTCAGCTTGGAATAGAGAACATCCTTTTGGCTGCAGATATATTCTTTATTAGATAAAAAGGTGGAGGTGCAGACTGATTGATTGAAGTTTTGAGGGGTGCTCCCATCTTCTATTTTACCCATCAGACTGAATGCACAAAAGAAGCATCTGCTGCATAGTCTGTGTCTGTGATGTAGACATAGGGTTTTATGATGCCCACCCTGAGCTGATAGCATCCTATTGATGCGGGCGGTGCTGTAAAGTTACGGCAGGGTGCTGTAAAGTTGAGAAAGTCAGAGATCTACAGTATGTGACTGGCTGACAAGATGTAACCACATCCACATCACAACAGGGGAGTTCAAGTCACATGACCGCATTCCAAACACACCAAAAAAGAGACTCTTAAAATGGAATTTGTCACTAGGTTTTTGCTATCCCATCTGAGAACAGCATAATGTAGGGGCAGTGACCCTGATTCTAGCAATGCATCACCTACTGGGCTGCTGTCTATAGTTTTGGTAAAATCACTGTTTTATCTGCTGCAGATCTACCAGTTCTCGGAATGCTGAACTCTGTATAACTCCGCCAACAGAATTGATTGGCAACTTTCTGCGTACACTATGAATAATCGGTGGTTTGGGGTGGGGTTAGGCAAAGCTCATGAATATGGAAGACTGCAAGGCAGCAGGTTTACTAGTCATCTTCTGATAATCTGCTGATAAAACTGTGATTTTATCAAAACTACAGTAAGCAAACCAGTAAATCAAGGATGGACACTGACAGCTTGGGGCCCCTGTGCAAAATATGTGTTTGGGCTCTCCTCCTTTTATGGCTACCAAGCTACAGAAATATATATATATTACATAATCTCTTCTCATTGTGTGTATTGCCACCCCATATTACTCAATGCCCTCTCTTATTTTTTATAGCACCATTCCTTGCATATTGGATTCTCTTGTTATTTTTGTTCTTTATAGCGCCATATTCTTTATTACATACCGTTCTCTCTTGTTAAATATATAATGCAATGACAGCTGATGGAGCATGGGAAAGCTTCTTTTCTAATAGAGGATGCTGATGAACTGCTCTTCTGGTCAGATACTGCTCCATCAGCAGTTATTTTATATCAACAAGAGAAAACTATGTAATAAAAAGAGGGCACTGTGATTAACAGTAACGAGAAATGTTATGTAAGGGATGGTGCTGTACATGACAAGAGATGTTACTATGTAATAATGGATGGCGCCCCGCATAACAACATAGGACTCTATTTAATAAGAGACGGCGCCATACATAACTAGAGAGGATGGTACATAATAAGGGACGTTGTTATATACAGTATAATAAAAGAGGAAGCTATGTAATTAAGCATGCGCTATTTATAACAAGAGCGTACACTATATACTAGGGGACTGTGATATACATAAAGAAAGTCATAAAATGCAGAGACTGTCATGAAAGCTAAAATTTTCAGGCCCGCTTCTCTCCCCTTGGTAGAAGATAGTAGTAGTCAGAGCAAGCTCAACATCGCCCAAGGAGTTTGCACAGGTGCTCATAGACCCAGAGACTTGGCCCCGTCTACCTATCTGCTTGCTACACAGATGCTGATTGGTGCTTTACATTAAAAAAAAAAAATTATTGGAGGAAGAGGTAAACCAGTTGATTTGCTATCTTCAGAATGGGGAATACAGCCTGATTTTTCTGAGACTGATAACATTTGGATGGGTAAGGGTAGTGTCAGACTGGGGTGTCTGGGGCCCACAGGAAGAATTGCTCCTCGGGGTCCACCCTACAGCAATATGCAAATAACTGTTAGCCGATATCCCCGTTATGGTGGAGCATCGACTGTAAGTCACAGGCAGCTCCTGCACGTATACTGTCCACCACTATAACTGGTTAAAACAAGTTATCACCGATCCATGGGATCCACAGGATTGGTGATCACGTATTGATCGTTTGGGTCCGAACATTGGAAAATGCACCTATCGGAAGAATGGGGAAGTTTTATCCCTGACAGGACACTTATCCCCATTTTAAAATGCAGCAGCAGGTGGGAACATCTGACCGCAGCTCCATTCATTCTCTTTGGGGCTTCCAGAAAAAAAAACAAGAACAGCCACTGAGGGAAAGAATGGATCAGTGGTCAAGTCGCACATGAGCTCCAGTCTAATGGGGATAAAAGCTCCACATTTTACCAATCGGTGCAGGTCCCAGCAGTCAGACCCCCACTAATCAATAATGTATCACTTATCCTGTGGAGAGGTGATTACTTGTTTTCCCCGGAGAACCCCTGTAAGTACATCTTGTTCCAAGTATTTAATCACTAATGGAAATAAAGAATCTTCTCCTAATTAATATAAGAGAGAACAAATGACCACAATAAACAACATAATCCACTATACCAACACCAATAGTACCACATACAAGGGAAAAATACTGCCACACCATGACTGGACTACATATTACCACCACATAGTGACCGAATAATACTACATACAAGGGAGAAATACCACCACACCATGACCAGACCACAAATTACCACCATATAGTGACAGAATAATACCACATACAAGGGAGAAATACCACCACACCATGACTAGACCACATATTACCACCACAAAGTGACTGAATAATACCACATACAAGAGAGAAATACCACCACTCTATGACCAGACCAGATATTAACAGCATGTAGCGTCCAAATAATTCCCCATCATTTCTCTCACCCACCTCCATCATTTCTCTCCCCCATCCCCATCATTGCTCCCCCCCCACCTCCTCCATCATTTCTCCCTCCCATCCCCATCATTGCTCTGACCCACCTTCTCAATCATTGCTCTCTCCCACCTTCTCCATCATTGCTCTCCCCACCTTCACCAATATTGTCATATCTCCCCCACCTTCTCCATCATTGTCATATCTCCCCCACCTCCTCCATCATTGTCATATCTCCTCCATCATTGCCATATCTCCTCCACCTCCTCCATCATCATTGCCATATCTCCCCGACCTCCTCCATCATCATTGCCATATCTCCCCCACCACCTCCTCCATCATCATTGCCATATCTCCCCCCACCATCTCCTCCATCATCATTGCCATATCTCCCTGACCTCCTCCATCAGCATTGCCATATATCCCCCCACCACCTCCATCATTGCAATATCTCCCCCCACCACCATTGCCATATCTCCCCCCACCACCTCTTCCATCATTGCCATATCTCCCCCCACAACCTCCTCCATCATCATTGCCATATCTCCCCCACCTCCTCCTCCATCATCATTGCCATATCTCCCCCACCTCCTCCATCACCTGTGCCATATCTCCCCCACCTCCTCCATCATTGCCATATCTCCCCCACCACCTCCATCATTGCCAAATCTCCCCCACCTCCTCCATCATTGCCATATCTCCCCCACCACCTCCATAATTGCCATATCTCACCTCACCACCTCCTCCATCATCATTGCAATATCTCCCCCCACCACCTCCTCCATCATCATTGCCATATCTCCCCCACCTCCTCCGTCATCATTGCCATATCTCCCCCATCTGCTCCATCATCATTGCCATATCTCCCACACCAGCTCCATTATCATTGCCATATCTCCCCGACGTCCTCCATCATCATTTCCATATCTCCCTCCACCACCTCCTCCATCATCATTGCCATATCTCCCCCCACCTCCTCCGTCATCATTTCCATATCTCCCCCGCCTGCTCCATCATCATTGCCATATCTCCCCCACCTGCTCCATCATCATTGCCATATCTCCCCCACCTCCTCCATCATCATTGCCATATCAGCCCTACCTCCTCAATCATCATTTCCATATCTCCCCCGCCTGCTCCATCATCATTGCCATATCTCCCCCACCTGCTCCATCATCATTGCCATATCTCCTCCCACCACCTCCATCATTGCCATATCTCCCACCACCACCTCCTCCATCATCATTGCCATATCTCCCCCACCACCTCCTCCATCATTGCCATATCTCCCCCCACCACCTCCTCCATCATCATTGTCATATCCCCCCACCTCCTCCATCACCAGTGCAATGTCATATCTCCCTCACCTCCTCTATCACCGTGCCATGCATATCTCCCCCCACCTCCTCCATCAACATGCCATGCATAACTCACCCCACCTCCCCTATTGCCATGCCATATCTTTCCCCACCTCCTCCATCATCATTGCCATGCTATATCTCTCCCCACCTCCTCCATCACCATGCTATATCTCCCCCACCTCCACCATCACCATTGCAATGTCATATTTCCTCCCACCTCCTCCATCACCATGACATATCTCCCCCCACCTCACCCCATTGCCATGCCATATCTCCCCCCACCTCCTCCATCACCATTTCTCTCCCTCATCTCCCCCCACCTCCTCCATCACCGTTGCTATCCCTCATCTCCCCCACCTCCTCCATCACCAATGCTCTCCCTCATCTCCCCCCACCTCCTCCATCACCATTGCTCTCCCTTTTCTCCCCCCGCCTCCTCCATCACCATTGCTCTCCCTCATCTCCCCCCACCTCCTCCATCACCATTGCTCTACCTCTTCTCCCTCCACCTCCTCCATCACCATTGCTCTCCCTCATCTCCCCCAACCTCCTCCATCACCATTGCTCTCCCTTTTCTCCCCCCGCCTCCTCCATCACCATTGCTCTCCCTCATCTCCCCCCAACTCCTCCATGACCATTGCTCTCCCTCATCTCCCCCCACCTCCTCCATTGCTCTCCCTCATTTCCCCCCACATCACCATTGCTCTCTCTCATCTCCCTCCACCTCCTCCATCACCATTGCTGTCCCCATTTCCTCCCATCTCCAGTCCAGTGTATTAGTTGAAAAAAAACAACACTTACCTCTCAGCCCGCTCCCCTGCAGCATCGTCCTCTGCATCCTGCCCGGCATCTTTCTCCCTGGCACAGGCTCACGCTGCATGATGACGTCATCAAGCAGTGCGAGCCTGTGTCAGGGAGGAAGTGCTGGGCAAGAAGCAGAGGATGGGTCCCTACGCTCCGCTGCTATTTTCCTCCTGTCGGCAGCGGAGCTGGAGGGATCACTTTCTGCCCTCCGCACAGGATTGCCCTAATCGGCCGCACTGCAAGAGCCCTCCTGACCCTTCGGGCCCTTGCAGTGCGGAGCACTGGCGGCCATGTTAACAAGGGGCCCCCGTGCATCCTGTTCAGGGGCCCACTGAGGACCCAGGCTCATCGGGGAATTCTCCGGTATCCCGGTGCCCCAGTCCGACCCTGGGTAAGGGTGTTAATAACCTGAAAGGAAATCTGTCAGCAGGATTTCACACCCCAAACTATTTATAATTGCATGTAACAGCAATATCTTTACATAGCTAGTCCATTCCTCCATTTCTGAGAAATCAATGTTTGAATTAATATAGAAATGGCTATGGTAAATCTGAAGCCTCCGTCACTCCAGCTCTATTTCCCATCCAGTGTTATCTCCTCCTGCTTCACTGACAGTGCCTGTGTGCTACCTGATTTTTTTCTCAAACAGCAAATAGACCCATTGACTATGTCCTCATAATTGGATCAGATATGCCCTGAATCTCACAGATCTCATTCTCGGATGCTTGATTTTCACTTTCACAGATATGTGAATGGATCTTTAAAACTCTAAGCCGGTTTGCCGTCCGATAAAAAAATCTGGCAGCTCACAGACATTTCACACAAATGTGCGAATGTGGCCTAAGGGAGGTCCAAGTCACACAGTATAAAGAACATACTTACATCCAGGTGCTTACCACTGACGTCTCGTCTGATTAGTCGTTTTCTTGCTTTTTCTTCATCTGGTCCTTCATGTCGACATCTTCCATCCATGATTCATTTTGTCACGATGATCACTGCAGCCCTAAAAATAAAAAGGTTAAATATATTGTATATATACAATTGTCTCCCGAATAAAAAATCCCTCGCACTACACCTCTGACTACAAATATGTACCCCACCATTAATATACTATTATCCACACACCATTCAAAATATAAATTAACGTTTTACAATACAAAGTGAATGAGATTCATGAACACATTGCTTATTTTTTCCTTGCAGATTTGCCGGAGATTAAAATCTGCATAATGTCAATCCTGAACATATGCACATATTTTTAGTCCCTATCCTGTGACGCCCACCCACATATACATTTATTACAAGGTCCTGAGAGCGTTATAATGAATTAGAGGATGGGCAAAAACAATATCAGGGACTTACAAATGGGAGGTGGAAGAGGATGCTATTATGTAATAATCGGGCTACCAATAATAATGGCCCCTTTCTTGGATAATGTCTCCCAACCAGGCCTCCTTGATGGTATAATGTGCCCCATCCGGGTGCCCTTCCTGAGATATTGTGCCCCTTTCTGGTATAATGTACCCCATCCTGGTCTCCTTCTTGGGGTAATGTGCCCCACCCTGGTACCCTTCTTGGTATAATGTGCCCCATCCTGGGTCCCTTTCCTGGGTTAATGTGTCCCATCCTAGTGTAATATGCCCCATCCTGGTCCCCTTTCTGATAAAATATGACCCACCCTGGCCCCCTTTCCTATATAATATTCCAAATCTTGGTATAATGTCCGCCATCCTGGGATAATGTGCCCCATCCTGAGCTCCTTCCTGGGGTAGTGTACCCCTTGCTGGGGTAGTGTTCCCCTTCCTGGGATAATGTGACCCATCCTGGGCCTGTTCCTGGGATAATGTGCCCCTTCCTGGGGTGGTGTACCCCTTCCTGGGGTAGTGTGTCCCTTCCTGGGAATAATGTGCTCCATCCTGTGCCCCTTCCTGGTATAATGTGTCCCTTCCTGGGCTAGTATGCCCATTCCTGGGGTAGTGTGTCCATTCCTTGGGATAATGATTTTAATCCTGTGCCTTTTCCTGGGGGAGTGTGCCCCTTTCTGGGGGAGTGTACCCCTTCCTGGGGAAAATGTGCTCCATCCAGGGACCATTCATAGTATAATATGCTCCTTCGTGGGTAAAAGGTGTTCTATCCTGGACCCCTTCAAGGGTAATGTGCCCCTTCCTGAGATAATGTGCCTCATCCTGGTCCCCTACCTTGTGTAATGTAGTTACGGCAGCTGACGTTGTTGAGCGCGTCATGGCGCATGACATGACTTCCATGCTCCCCAGTCACGTGCATGTCAATGTCAGCTGATGACCTATGATTGGCCGGCAGCATGTATTGCTATTCAGGGAGTTCTTGGGTCCCCTGGGCCACAATACATTTCATTTCAGCTGAATGTGTATCCGAGTATTCAGCTGAAATAGTCGCTGGTACCAGCGGGCCCCATCTAACTCTGTGCCCCGATGCAGCTGCACTGGCTGCAAAGGCAATGTGGCTGCCCCTGCAGTAATTGACACATCGCTAGAATCAAACCTTCTGTCTCCACATAATGCTGTTCTCAGATTAGATGGCAAAAACTTTTTTGCATACGTTTTCAAAGTCTATAAGCTAAGATCCAACTGAACACTAGAAAGAAAGCGGCAGAAAATGTGGCACGAGGGCTTTATATTTTTCAATACATTTATGCCATGCTGATGTAATTACATATAAAGTATAAATCTGTTCTATAGTGTTAAGTGCACTGAATTTTTAATGGATATACACCTATATTAATTATGGCAGCGTCCACAAAATGGCTGTGTACACTGTGAATGTTTGCTCTATAAAAGCACACAATCATGAAACTACAAAAATGGTTCTTGCTAATGGCAATATACACAAAAAACAAGGTGATTCAATCTACATAGCAAAGCTTACCTTCCCACAAATTAATTCTTTCTAAATGGGATATACCAATTACACCTATTAAAACTTCAATTAATTTAATAATCATTCATTTATTTTAGTTTTTGACTGGTTCCTTAAAAGCTTTAATAAAGTAAGGTGATGATAATGAAGCCCTGGAGCTGCTGGAGAGAATCCATATACAGTTTCTGTTTGAGCAAACTAGTATTCTTCGTAAATTAGAACAATTATTTTAGCGATATAAATATCTATATACACTAGTGATCCGAATTTTGGACACACCTGTTCATGCAATGATTTTCCTTGTTTCTTTTGAAATGTGCACATTGTAAATTCTGACTGAAGGTAACAACACCAGGAAGGAACACAAATGGAAATAATGAGCAAAGAAACCTGTTAAACAAAACAGATTATGTGTTAAACCTTAGATTTCTCAAAGTCCTGCTTTTTACTATGATGACATCTTTACACCCCCTGGGGATTCTCTCAAGCAACTTCATCAGGTAGTCACTTGGAAGGGCTTTCCAACAGTCTGGAAGGAGTTCCTGGAGGTGCTAAGCACTTGTTCTTCTTTTCTTTCACTCTGTGGTCCAACTAATCTTAACCCATCTCATTTGAGTTGAGGATGGGTAATTTGTGGAAGCCAAATCATCTGACATAACACCCAATTCCTCTAGTTCTTGATAACATAGCCCTTACATATCCTGGAGGTGTGTTTTTGGGCATTGACCTGTGTTGCAACACAAATTATGGCACCACCAAGTGCAAACCAGATAGGATGGCATGTCGTTGCAGAATGCTGTGGTAGCTATGCTGGGTAAGAGTCATAGAGAGTGTCAGAAGACCTGATGCTGTGACATCGGCACCTGCCATCAGGAGCCACTGTATTCATTCTGCTTGCGGTGCTGGAGATGGGGGAGATGTATGGATCAGAATCTCTGAGTGGCTCAGGCTCTGTACAGCTACTGACTACGGTGGCTGGAACCTGTAGTGCCAACTAGTTTTACAGTATAGTTGTGTGTGCTGTCAGTTGGAGTAATCAGCTCCCTACCTTTGCCAATTAGACAGCGCCACACCCTACTAAAGCTCGCAGCTTCCTGCTGGAAGCTGCCAGATATAGCTTTACTTGCCTGCTTTTCACACTCTGATCTTCTGCATCTTTTTCATAGTGGATTTTCAAGTTTCTGACTTCAGCTCATTTGCTGATCATTCTTTTGACTGTCATTTTTGTACCTTGTCGGCCCTCCAGGTTCTGATCTTGCTACCTGATCATTCCTACCAGCCTGCGACACTGAACAGCAGATCCCTGTATAGGATTTAAAGGATAAAGTCTAGGGCAACCCCTCAGATCTGATAAATAGAGTGGCTAGAATTAAGCCAGTTTGTGGTAGCCATTTTTAGAGCTGCCAGGCGACAAAAATTAATGCTTCTTATTATAGTTAGCCTAGCACCCCAACATCACCACACCTCTCCCTCCGTGCATCATGGTGGGCACCAGACATGTAGAAATCATCTGCTTACTTTTTCTGAGTCTCAGTTTGTGACTCGTTTTGCTGCATTTCGGAAATACTGCAAAGACTCCAATTGCCTTAAAAACATTTGTGTAACACTCTGAGATATCATAGGACATTATGAAACACTTTTCGAGCTCTTAAATATAAACACCCGTAAAAACAAATCATGCTCAGCAAAATTATTTCAGAACTTTTTCCACCTTTAATGTTAACTATAATCTGTACAATTCACTTGAAAAACAGATTGGAAAAAAATAAAGACCTAAAAATATTTGCTACTTTAACAAAACATGTACATTCTTAAACAAATACTTTTTTGAAGTACCCTTTGAACTTATGACAGCAGTCTTTTTAGGTAGGAGTCTATCAGCATAGCACATCTAGAATTGGCAATCTTTGCCCATTCTTCCTTTCAGTAGCGCTTCAATCTGTCAGATTGCGATGGCATCTCCTGTGTACAGCCCTCTTCACGCACAGATTTTCAATTGGATCAAGGTCTGGGCTCCATTCCAAAATTTTGATCTTCTTCTGGCAAAGCCATTCTTTAGTTGATTTGTAGGTATGCCATTGGTCATTTTCATGCTTGAAAGGTAAAATTCCTCTTCATCTTCAGTTTTTTAACAGAGGCCTGAAGGTTTTGATGCAAAATTAACTAATACTCAGCTCAGGGTGCAAAACATAAGACCTCACACAGCCCCATATCCCAAAAATTTAAAGCATTAGAGGTCTTGGAAAATGTAGATTTCCAGGTCTCGGAAAAAGCCAATACAAGCAAAGGTTTTTTTTCTACAAATTTCCACATTTTTTTCACCCTTAAATAAAAAAACTATACATGTTCTTTATCTGCGTATTTGTAATGACCTGGAGAATCAAATTGCTAGGTCAGTTTTACCATATACAGACCTTGGTAAATAAAGAAAATCCCAAAAAGTTATGGAATTCCCCTTTTTTTTGCAATTTTAATGGTCTTGGAATTTTTTTCCAGCTTTCCAGTGCATCACATGATAAAATGAATTGTGTCATTCAAAAGTACAGCTCATCCCACAAAAACAAGTCCTCATAAGGCTATGTGGACATGAAAATAAGAAACTATGGCTCTTGGAAGAAAAGGAGAAAAAACGAGAGCGAAAAACAAAAAAGGGGAAATTCACCTGGGGGTCAGGGGGTTAAACAATATATGTGTATATTTATATTGTATTTTTAAAACTTTTTTTCATTATTACTTTTAAAGTCCTCTTAGAGTACTTGAAGCTGTGACTAGTGTTGAGCCACCCCCGTAGTGTTCGAGTTCGGTTCGGTTCGTCGAACACCCGTGTGTTCGTCGAACTGTTCGTCGAACTGTTCGTCAAACACCTTCGAACACCGTTAAAACCAATGGCAGGCAAACAAAAACACATAGAAACACATAGAAAACACCTTCAAAGGTGTCCAAAAGCTGACAAACTGCTCAGAAGACATAACTAGCACATGGAAAAGTGACACGTACATATAGTCATGCGAAAAGAAAAGAGGTGGAGGAGTAAAAGGAGGGGGAGACACAGATATAGGCATGTCATGCCCTTCTAAAATCCAAAAAGTGAGAAGCCGACACGGCCAGTCCGTTCCTGCCCGTGCCACCTCCATGTCGCCGGGTTTGTGCCAGAGCTGCGGTGGACCCTGACGGCCAGCCCCCCTCTCCCAATACTGGTGCCTGTCCGCTGGTGGGTCGAGCGAGACCCCCTGCGGTGGAGGCAGCTCTAAGCTTTTTAATTTAAATTGTCTCTCTAATTTGAATGAATACACTTTAAATCCTTTTACAAGGATCTATTGGAGGGCAAGTCTCATGCCAGCAGCCGTGTAATTCCAGCTCCAGTAGCGGCCACTAAATCTGCTGCAGTTAAAAAGCTTTTATATGGATCGAGCTTGGCTGTCCACCGCAAGGCATCCTACCGCCAGTCCCAGCCCCTATGCCTTGGGGTGCCTCCTGATGCTCTTCACTGAGTATCCCGTGGTCCTGAAGCATTTCCTTTGAAAAAATTAAGTGTCCAAACTACAGGTGGTGTAGCTTGCTTAACAGCCGGGAAAATCCGCTGACTAGCAGACACTGCTACTAGGCACAAAGTATTTCCTGGGCTAGATGCAGTTAAAAATTTGTAATTAGATACTCTCGTTGGATGCTGAGAAAGCATTCCATAGAGTCTCCTGGCACGCCATATATTATTCTCTTAAAAAGCTTGGGGTAGGGGTCTAGGGGACCCTTTTATAGCCAAAATCACGGCCCTGTATCGCAATACGTCACCTAGGCTGAAGATAAGTGGAACTGTAGCACCCTGAGGGCTCGGTTGCTACAGAGGTATTGCACCTCACCCAGAGGTGTGATATCTCACTCTCAGGAAAGGATGGAGTTTGGATCAGGACCCGACACCTGCATGCATTACACCACATTGCTATGGGGCAGGGCGACCAATATGCCCCTGAGATGGGCACGACGGTCCCTCTCCCTGGCTGGAGTGGGGGGAGGGAACACTGAGGAAGGGGAACCCTGTAGTGCAGGAGCAGGGAGGAAGCAGTTCCTGGGTGCATTGAGAAGGGAGTATAAAAGGTGGGTACCATCTTAGTTCAGTGCAGAGAAGTCTGAGCAGAAGTGACAGGGAGCAGGGGCTCTGCATGAGCTGTGCTCCGGAGGCGGGCCTAGTAACAGAGGCCCAGGCCTGGAAGAGGGAGAAGGAAGGAAGAGGAGCGGAGAAGGCTCCAGGAACGAGGAACGAAGGGATCCCAGGGGTGCGGACGGGCGAGTCGCCACCGCACGCCCGAATCCACCTGCTTGGAGGGGTCAGGCCAAAGGGGGAGACCGGTCCCCGAAACTAGTGGAGGCGGGAAACGACCCTCAGCTAGAAACCGGAGGCTGTGACATTTTATGTGGCGCAGCCCCTCGCTACACCCGCTAGGAAGGCACCACATAGGGTCAGGGAAGCTTTCGCCAAGTTTACCAAGAGGAGGCCCGAGGCAGTCGGACAGAAGGGTTGGTAAGAAAGGCCAGACAAAGGACACACAAAGGGGGTCCTGTGAAGCGCTCCAAAGTTATCTGGGAGTTGTCTGAGCCCCTTACCTGGTGAACACAGTACGACGTGGGCAGCCGTTACCTGCAGAAGTGGTCTGGATAATAAGAACTGTGAGTAAAGGCCCTGGACTGCATCACTGACTCCGTGTCGTTACTGCTGCTGCCCTGCACCATCACCCCCATCCTCCGCATACACTGCCCTGAGGCTATACTCCTCCCGTGGGGAGTTATGCTACGCTCTGCTGCACCCACATCACCAGCCTCAGCGGTGTGCCCTGCAGCGGCGGTTCACTCTGACCGCAATCCACGGGTGGCGTAGTCGGACATTTAAACATCAAAACCACATAAATAGTTCCGCCACTGGTTTGACCGCCCTGAGCCACGGAACCGGGTCACCGCCACGGAGACTACAACCACCAGCATCCACCAAAAAGAGTCCGGCTCCGGGAGTCCCAAGGCCCAGGGGGCGCGTCAGAACATTTTCATCAACTTTCATAATCACCAATGGGACAAGGCAGGGATGTCCTCTGTCCCCTCTCTTATACATCCTAGTGACGGAGCACCTGCTCTCATCAATTCACCATAACCCCAATATTAGGTGGATTGAGGTGGGAGGCACCGAGTACAAGTGCTCTGCATTTGCTGATGATGTCCTAGTATATATCACTCAATCACATATATCCATCCCTGCTGTTATGGCTGAAATAGATCACTTTGTTACATGGTCAAATTTTAAAATCAATGCAGCGAAGTCTGAGGCCCTCGATGTCTCCCTCCCCAAATCCATACAGGATTCCATCCAGTCCAACTTTCCCTTTGCCTGGCCCTCACAGGGTATCAAATACTTAGGAATTCCTATTCATAGAGACCTCTCCCGTCTATGTTATCTTAATTTTGGGCCCTTTATTGAACAACTCCATACAGACCACGGTTGGCAAGTTAGAACTGTAAGATTCACTACGTGAACCACTGGTGTTTTGTGGAAAAGCACATGTACACTGTGTTCCAAATTATTATGCAAAAAGTGTTTAGGAGTGATAAGGGAAGAATTTGTTTGTTTGTCAGTTAAACTCATTGATGGTGATGTGTGTCAGGGCTCTTTATATCACTGTAAGCAATTGCAGACACCTGTGCTAATTAGTTTGGCAGGTGTGTCCAATGAAAGGCAAGACTACTTAAGAAGGCTGTCCCACATTATTAAGCAGCCTACGTTTTCTGCCAAAATGGGAAAGAAAAAGGATGTGTCGGCTGCTGAGAAGCAACAAATTGTGGAGTGTTTAGGTCAAGGCATGACTACAATCAACATTGTGCGATGATCAGGATGAAGTGTCTTGGCAATCAAGAAGTATGTAGCTGATTCACAGTACACACGTGTGCGTGCTGATAAGGGAAAATTGAGGACTCTTTCCTACAGGCAATTACGTCAGGTTAAAAGAGCAGCGGCAAAAAAGCCTTGTCATAGCAGCAGACAAGTTTTTGAAGCTGCTGGTGCCTCCAACGTCCCCCGAACAACAAGATGCAGAGTACTTCAGAGGTTTGCAGCTGTGCGTACGCCATCCTGTCGACCTCCTCTATCCACTTCACACAAGCAGAAACGGCTCCAGTGGGCCAAACATTACATGAAGACTGATTTCAAAACTGTTTTGTTCACGGATGAGTGCCGTGCAACGCTCGATGGTCCAGATGGATGGAGTGGAGGATGGCTGGTTGATGGACACCCCACGCAAACACGGCTACAGCGCCAACAAGGAGGAGGTGGAGTAATGTTTTGGGCTGTAATCATGGGGAGAGAGATTGTCGGCCCCTTTAGGATCCCTGAAGGGGTAAAGATGAACTCCATAATGTATGTGGAGTTTCTGAAACAGCACTTCCTGCCATGGTTCAAGAAGAAGCACCGTGTATTCCACAGCAAGATTATTTTCATGCATGATAATGCACCGGCTCATGCTGCACATAACACATCTGCATCTCTGGCTGATATGGGCATAAAAGGGGACAAACTTATGGTGTGACCCCCATGCTCCCCTGACCTCTATCCCATTCAGAACCTCTGGAGCATCATCAAAAGGAGTGTCTATGATGGCGGGAGGCAGTTCACATCTAAGCAACAGCTCTGGGAGGGTATTCTGTCCTCATGCAAAACAATTGAAGCAGAAACCATCCAAAACCTGACAAATTCAATGGACGAGAGAGTTCAGAAGCTCCTTTCGAACAAGGGGTCCTATGTGCAAATGTAACATCACCTAGAATAAAGTTTTGAGTTGAAAACTGTTTGATTTCAGTTTCTAATAACCTGCTAATGCTTATAATATCAAAAATGACCATTTTTTTGGTCTTTATTAAAATGAAAAGGTTGATCGAAGAGTGTGGGGGATCTAAGAGTGTGGCAACCCAGTAGTCAGGATTACTTCGAATTCTGACAATCTGAGGGTCATGTTGCAGGTAGTGCAGCAAGAAGGCACTTATGTGTTTTGCGCATCTCGGAGCCCCAAAATTATTTTCCGGGCTAGATGCAGCTAAAAATTATTATTAATTTTAAATCTGGTGGAGCTTAGTATAGATGGCCTAATAGAATCAGTACTGCACACTGCTACAAAGCCCAAATTATTTTCCAGCCAAGATACAGATAAACATGATTAGTAATTTTAAATCTGGTGGAGCTTAGTATAGATGGCCTAATAGAATCAGTGCTGCACACTGCTACAAAGCCCAAATTATTTTCCAGCCAAGATACAGATAAACATGATTAGTAATTTTAAATCTGGTGGAGCTTAGTATAGATGGCCTAATAGAATCAGTACTGCACACTGCTTCAAAGCCCAAATTATTTTCCAGCCAAGATACAGATAAACATGATTAGTAATTTTAAATCTGGTGGAGCTTAGTATAGATGGCCTAATAGAATCAGTACTGCACACTGCTACAAAGCCCCAATTATTTTCCAGCCAAGATACAGATAAACATGATTAGTAATTTGAAAGCTTAAAACGGTTGGTGAGGTGATTTTAACCAATCATCAAGCTTTTACTCTCCCCAGGATGACACAGGGGTAGAAAAGTCGTTTCGGATCCATGATTTGTTCATCTTTATGAACGTGAGTCTGTCTACATTATCAGTGGAGAGCCGCGTGCGCTTATCTGTCAGCACACCACCAGCAGCGCTGAACACACGTTCAGACAGAACGCTGGCTGCGGGGCATGACAAGATCTCCAAGGCGTAAGTGGCTAGCTCCGGCCATTTATCCAGATTGGAAGCCCAAAAAGAGCAAGGGTCCAGTGACACAGTCGTGGCTTCAATGTTTACTTGGAGATACTCCTGTACCATCGTCTCTAGGCGTTGACTATGTGTCAGACTTCTTGTCTCCTGTGGCCTTGCAAAGGATGGGCTAAAAAAGTGGTGAAATGATTCCGCAAAATTGATGTTACCAGCAGATACTGTGTTTCTTTTATGGTTTGAGTGCTGAACACTCGACTGTCCCACGGTTGGCAAGTTTTAACTGTGAGATTCACTACGTGCACCACTGGTGTTTTGTGGAAAAGCACATGTAAGATTCTGCAACAGTCTCTGCTGGTACTCCTGCATGCGTGCATCCCTTTCTATGGCAGGAATAATTTCTGCAAATTTACTTTTGTACCGGGGATCTAACAGTGTGGCAACCCAGTAGTCAGGATTATTTCTAATTCTCATAATTCGAGGGTCATGTTGCAGGTAGTGCAGCAAGAAGGCACTCATGTGTGTTGCGCATCCAGGAGCACCAAGTCCCTGTTGTGTTGGTGGCGAGGTAACAATCATGCTTCCTTCCTCTGTCCTCTCCTCCCAACCTCGCACAACAGAAATGTGATCAAGGTCTCCCTCATCTGATGAGTCTTCCATCAGTTCGTCCTCCACTTCTTCCTGGGCTCCTGCACCTTCCTCACTAGTTTGGCTGCTACCATGCGCCTTGGTAAAACCATCTCCCCCACCCTCCCCCACCCTCACATGCCTGCCGCCTTGGTGCTGCCGACCGTCTGGACCTTGCAGATGTTAGCCCTTCCGCATACAACTCCTCCTCCTCTACTTCCTCCACCTCCTCTTGTGCCACCACCTCACTCCGAATTCTGTTTAACATGTGCTCCAGCATGTAAATCACCGGAATAGTCATGCTGATAATGGCATTGTCAGCACTAAACATCTTCGTCGCCATTTCTAAACTGTGCAGAAGGGTGCATAGGTCCCTGATCTGAGACCACTGCTCCAGCGTGATGTGCGCCACCTCTGGATCTCGTTGGCCCAGGCTATACGTCAGAACGTATTGCACAAGGGCTTGTCGGTGCTGCCACAGTCGCTGCAACATGTGTAGAGTTGAATTCCACCGGGTAGGCACATCGCATTTTAGCCGGTGAAGTGGCAGGCGCAACGACTTCTGTAGAGATGTAAGTCGCTGAGCTGCGGGATGCGAACGGCGGAAGTGAGCACACAGTTACCGTGCCCTCTGCAGAAGGCCATCTAGTCCGGGATAGTGGGCTAAAAATTGCTGGACAACCAGGTTCAACACGTGAGCCATACAAGGCACGTGTGTGACATTGCCCCGGCGAAGGGCCGCACCCAGGTTTGCAGCATTGTCGCACACGGCCTTCCCTGGTTTCAGGTCCAGTGGAGACAACCATTCATGAAATTGGTTCTCCAGAGCTGACCACAACTCCTCAGCTGTGTGACTCACATTTCCCAGACATTTCAAAGTAAAAACCCCCTGATGACGTTGAGCTCTACTGCCAGCATAGTAAGGAGGTGTGCAGGATCCCTTCTGCGCAGTTAGAAAGCTTGTGGCATGACCAGACAGGCTTTGGGTGCAGGTGGAGGACCGAGAGGAGATTGAGGAGGCAGAAGCAGTGGAGGAACTTTGAGATAAAGAGGATTGACGCACAACTCGTGGGGACGGCAAGACTTGGACAGCAGCCCCTTGTCCTGCTGTCACCATAGTTACCCAGTGCCCAGTCAGCGACATGTAACGCCCCTGTCCATGCCTACTCGTCCAAGTGTCTGTGGTGAAATGCACCCTGTCACACACAGAGTTTCTCAAAGAAGCAGTGATGTTGTGTGCGACATGCTGGTGGAGCGCAGGCACACCTTTGAGAAGTAGTGCCGACAGGGCATCTGGTACTGGGGCACTGCGACGGACATAAGGTCTCGAAAATCCTCTGTGTCCACCAGGCGGAAAGGCAGCATTTCTGTAGCCAAGAGCTTGCAGATGGTGAAATTCAACCTCTTAGCTTTCTCATGGCTAGGAGGAAATGGTCTTTTACTTGTCCACATCTGAGGGACCGAGGGCTGGCTGTTGTGCTTAGATGGGTTTGATAAGGGTGTCCCCGGCAAACTGCCGGTCTGTGAGGAAGATGCAGGCGGACATGTTAGGTTGCCTTGATCCAAAGGTGGTGCTATCGATGTCGGACAGCGCTGAACACCAGCTGGTGTTACCACCTCCAAAGAAAATGATGACCTGCCAATCACGCTGGCTGTTGCGGGTAAAGAGGTGGCAGGTCTGCGTCCCAAAACAGGTGTGACTGCTGTTCCCCCAGTCACAGAGGATGAAGATGCCGCGGATGCACAAGATGTGGCAGACGGTGGTTGGCCCGGCCGGCTAGGCCGCATTGTAGCACAGTGAGCTTCCCAGTGCAACTTATGCTTCATTTCCATGTGCCGGTTCATGCATGAAGTACTCAAACTATGTATTTTTTGGCCTCTACTTAGCTTTTGCTGACAAATGTTACAGATAACACGAGTTGGGTCATCTTTATCGATCTGAAAAAATGTCCAGGCTATGCAAGGCTTAGCACCCATGCGACCTGAAGAGCCACCACGACTTGTGGTGAGAGGCAGAGTTGTGTTTGAGGATGCAGTTGTTGACGTGCTTCCAGTACTACGTCTCTGTCCAGGAAGGCGCAACCTGACCTCGTCGTCACTAGCATTCTCCTCCACCTCCTCTGCTGACCTCATCTCTTGGCTGACTGTGGGTTGACAGTAAGTGGGATCTCCAACCTCATCATCATCACCCTGTGTGTTATCACACCCGTCGTCCTCAGAGCCAACCTGTTCCTGCCCTGACAAAAAACTAAAGTTGTCGCTCCAATCAGGTATTTGAGTCTCATCATCGTCTTCCTCATTGTCTCCACCAACAGGAGTTACAGTTTGGGAATGAGGGTCTACATTATGGTCAGAACCTTCAGCGTCTGGTCCTGGATCCGACTCATAAAGATTCTGGGCATCAGTGCAGATCATTTCCTCATCTGGATTCACAGAAGAGCTGGAGCCGACCTTTGATTCCCAGGCTATAGTATGAGTAAACAGCTCTGCAGACTCAACCATCTGTTCTACCTCATACTCAGACGGACAGCTGGAGATTTGGGAGCTGTGAGGAAGCAAGTGCGATTGGGGTGACACCTCTGAGGACTGGAATATTTGTGATGTTGAAGTTGATGTGGAGGAGAGCCCACTTAAAGGAGCACTTGATATCCGTTGAAGCACCTGCTGTTTTTGTGCCTCATCTGGAATTTTTAGCGATTGGCGTGGCCGTAAGAAAGGGATCTTATCACATTGTCCGCTAAAAGAAGTAGACATTTTAGTTTGGCTGGAAGATGGTCTTTCTTCTGCAGATGTTACTGTTGCTTTAACACCTATCCCTCGGACACAACCTTTTTTCCCCTTCCCAACACGCCTATTCCCCTTTCAACCAGCAGCAGGCCTTTTTCCACTCATTTTGGTGGTTAACTAATTCACAACTCTGGAGTTGTTTGTGACGCGCCCCCTGGGCCAGTGTTGTTTGGGGGATACCTGGAGCCGGATCAGATGGGGGTTGTAGTCTCCGAGTGGCGGTGACCCGGTCCGTGCCCAGGGTGTCAAGCTCAGTGTGTGGCAGTCCTACAGATGTTACTGGATGTTCTTTTAGTGTCGACTACGCCACCCGTTGATTTGCGGTCACTACGGCCGCCGCTGCAGCAGGGTCCGCTGAGGCTGGTGGTGTGTGTGCAGCTTCGGTTAGTATAACCCCCAACGGGAGGGGTATAGCCTCAGGGGGTCAGTTGCAGAGGATGGTGGTTGTGGTGGTGCAGGGAGGGTGGTAATAAGACTCGGAGTCAGGCTGTGCAGTTCAGGGTTTTACTTACTGCTGTGGTTCTGGTCACTCCGGCCTTGAGTGACCGCCCGAGCCGTGCTGCGTCCACCAGGTCCTGGACTCGGCCAACCCCCAGGTGATTCTGGAGCGTGGTCCTGAGCTCCCTTTCTGACTTGTCCTTCTCTCTGGCCTTCCCCACCAGGGATCCACCTAAGTCCGGCTCCCTCGGGCCTCTTGTTGGTAAAACCCTTGTCTCTGGGTTCCCTGACCCTATTCACGGTTTGCCTTCCAGGTGGATTTAGTGGGTGGTCGTGGCAGATCCTGCCCACGACCTCCGGTCTCTGGCTAAGGATTAGGGCCCTCCACCAGCTTGGGATCCGGTACCCTTGTGCCAACTCTTCACCCTCTGGTCTAATTTTGGGTTCTTGGAGTTCCCTCTTCTCCCCCTCTGGGTCCTTCTTTCTCCTCTCTCTCTCTCTTGGCCTTGGAGCTGGCTGAGCTGCTCCTCTACAAAAGACCCTGTTCTAAGATGGTTCCCACCTTATATACTCCCTCTATGTGTGAGCTCAGGTGACCAGCACCCAATGAGCTCCTAGCATTACCCAGACTGCTCCCCCTATCTGCCCCTACACTACTGGGATGTTCCACCCCCCTCCCACTCCAGCCAGGGACAGACACTGTCGTACCTGCACATTTCTCTAGTGGGAGTACCATTGGTCTGTCCCCCGGAAATGGGATGTATGTAGTGCATGCAGCCTACTGAGCTCAGTTCCACACTCCATCCTTACCCGGGAGTGGAATACCACACCTCTGGCTTGAGGTGTAATACCCCTGTAGCAGCCGAATCCTCAGGGTGCTACATTTGCACAAAAAAACAATGGAAGGGAACCGAGCAGAGCTGAGTGGCCAAACTGTGGCATTAGGCCAAAACTATTGGCTGGGATAGATGCAGAAAAAAATTATATTCAATTTGCAACCTGATGGAGGTCAGTATAGACGGACTAATAGAACAAGTCCCACACACTGCTAGAAGCCCAAATATTTTTTCAGAGCTAGATGCAGAAAAAAATTATATTCAATTTGCAACCTGATGGAGGTCAGTATAGATGGACTAATAGACCAAGTCCCACACACTGCTAGAAGCCCTCATATTTTTTCAGAGCTAGATGCAGAAAAAAATTATATTCAATTTGCAACCTGATGGAGGTCAGTATAGATGGACTAATAGACCAAGTCCCACACACTGCTAGAAGCCCAAATATTTTTTTCAGAGCTAGATGCAGAAAAAAATTATATTCAATTTGCAACCTGATGGAGGTCAGTATAGATGGACTATTAGAACAAGTCCCACACACTGCTAGAAGCCCAAATAATTTTTCAGAGCTAGATGCAGAAAAAAATTATATTCAATTTGCAACCTGATGGAGGTCAGTATAGATGGACTAATAGAATGATGCTATGCCCAAAAGGTTTTACTTTACTAGGTGCAGTAAAAAAATTGGTATTCTATGCACAGGTGGTATAGCTTGCAACACTGATAGGCTACTCCACTGACTAACACACTCTGCAATAGGCCAAAAAGGATTAGCTTTGCTAGATTTAGCCAAATGCTGTGAAAAAAACTTGCACAGCACTGGCACAGACCTGCCTGGCAAAAACTGATAGGAACTGATGTAACTTAGTCCTGAAAAGGACTGCAATCACAACTATTCCCTACTCCCAAGCTAAAATTAGTCTTTACTCCCAACCTATCTATTTAAGAGCACAGACCAGCCTGATAAAAGTCGTAGGAAATGCTGTAACCTAGTCCTTAAAAGGACTGCAATCACAACTATTCCCTACTCCCAAGCTATCTGTAGATTTGTGCGAAAATTTTCTTGAAATTAACAAGGTATAGCGCACACAGCAACAGCGGTGCCGTCTAACACGCAGCTGCAGCAGTGAGAAAATGGTGGTGACGGGGAAAATGGCTGGGTCTTATACGGCAAGGACATGTGACATACACAGCCAATGACACATGCCCTTGCTTGTGTGAAAAAAAGCACTTCGCTCCGTGTGTGCGCTGCTGATAGGCTGACAGATTGCACCTCCCCACTGTAAATGCGGGAAAGAGAAAAAAAAATGGAGATCTTCATTATTCCTGCAGAGATCCATCCCCTGCCCCTCCCCTCACCCCGCTGTACACTCAAACTGCGTATTAACATTAATTTTCATCATTACTGAGAAAAAATCCAGTTATGATTTTGGTGCACGAACAGTTATCGAACATAACCTCGAATAGCCGAATTTTTTTCAAATCGTTCGTGTTCGCCAAACGGATCGAACACCGCCCAAAACAGCTCGAATTTGAGATTGGTGAACAGTTCGAGTCGAACAACGCTCATCTCTAGCTGTGACCGTTTTCCCAAGAAGCTCAGCCTGTGTCTTAGCTTCATAAAAGTACCAAGATGATGGTTACTGGGGCCTTCAGCTGGTCCTTGGCTGCCATGATAACCCATTACATGCACGCATCAGAAATGGAGTAATTTAAATGACACTGTTAGAGATTGACAGCGGCATTTAAATGGTTAAACTGCAGTGATCAGTAGTGTTGAGCGAATTTGTTGGCATTTCAAATTCGGGTTCGTGTTCGGGGTTCCGGCTTGTTCGCGCCAAAAAAAATCGGCTCCGCCCGCGAACATCCCTGATTTGCCACGCTGCAGATAACATCTGCGTGACAGCGTGGCAAATCAGGGATGTTCGCGGGCAGAGCGGAGTTTTTTGGCGTGAACAAGCCGGAACCCCGAACACGAACCCGAATTTGAAATGCCGAACAAATTCGCTCAACACTAGTGATCAGTGCTAACTCTCGTCTTTGCAGTTTCACGCAGATGAATGCTGTGTAATCCAGCAGGCATCTGCTTGGTATGAAGTAGACTCAGCTTCTGAGCCACCATGATACTTTCCTTAGTGAGCTAAGATGAAAATGTACATAATAGGTCTTTAAGGAGTCAAAAGGGTTGGCAACTGCTTGGATGATCTCTTCTTAAATGCTGTAGTTACCCATATAAAATAAAAAAACCTTAGTCACCTCCAGCACCATTACCATTGCAGCGATGTTAGAGCAACTCTCCTGGCGCTCACGTGACAATTTGTCATTTGACCACTGCAGCCTGTCAGTGGCTACTAATAGGACAAGTGAGGTTGGATAAGACAGGTCATTACTAGGGGGACCAAAGCATTTAAGAAGGCATTGTCTAATTAGTGGACAAATCCTTTAATGGTTTTAGTCAATGGCACTTACATTGGCTTTTACCGCCTTTGTTATAGATGCTTGATGGTTATAATCTTTGTACACACAGCTTGGTGTGTGCTATATAGTTCAAGGTAACTCAACTTTCAGATAATTTAAAATCTTCAAAAAATACTGTATATAGTGAGTGGTCATTGAATATTTATGAAAAATATAGCTTTGTTAAAACATAAAATTATAACATAGTAGTAGTAAGACTACTAACCACTGAGCCACTGGGCAGCATCATGACTTAGTGGTTAGCACTGTTGCTTTGTAGCACGGGGGTCCAGGGTTTAAATCCCACCGAGGACAACATCTGCAAGAAGTTTGTATGTTCTCCCCGTGTTTGTGTGGATTTCCTCCGGGTTCTCTGGTTTCCTCCCACACTCCAAAGACATACTGATAGGGAATGTAGATTGTGAGCCCAAATACAATAGTGATGAATGTAAATCGCTGTGGAATTAATGGTGCTATATAAGTGACTAAAATAAATAGCTGTAATAATAAAAAAATTATAATCAAATTCTTAAGTGGAAAATACCTGAAGACATGAATTTCATGTAAGAGATAGACTATTGATGGACCAATTACTCTTTTTTTCCAGAACTGAGGCTGAAGGAGTGTGCTCCAGTAAAGAACACACACAAAGAGTAAGGATGTGTTTAGAATTATCCCAGAGGACCACACACTTTCAACTGCCCTTATGATTTCCTCAGAGAATGAAGTCTCACTGAGCCAAAACAGATAAGGGCAAAGGTTCCCAGCCTTTTTGAGCACAACTCTTGAAGAAAGCATCTGATTTGCTTTTGGAAACTCTTTTGTATTTGGTGTTTGAGGTAAAGTGACCAACAATTGGTTATTTTTACCTACAAATCCTTTTTAAAAACAATGGCGATCTCACATTGTGGAATAATGCATTGGTTTGTTAATACAGAGCATTGACCTTAATCACCTCCTTTCTTTTTCTAGGAAGCTAGAGTGAGGGCCAACAAGGCTATTGTAACCATTTAAGTGGACAGTTCTATTGTGTGAGCTGGCCCATCATATATATCCACAGGACATTGATCTTCTATTGTTTCTTTAAATCTATGCATTTAAAAAAAAATAAAAAAATAAAAAAGTACATACAAATTTTTCCATTTAATAAAGTGCGAACTCAAACAATGAGAAATATATCATCAAGTTCATAGCAAGTACTCAAGCTCATTTATTAAAATATAAAGATGATCCTTCAATTTTACGGTACTGCATGTGAGTTGACCAAAAACAACATCTGCATAAAACTTCGGTAACCTTAATTCCTCACTCCAAAAACATAATGCTTTGGTTAATGGCTTTCTAATAGGAAAATTAGATTGTGAGCTCAACGAGGAAAAGTAAATTATATGAATGGTGACAATCTATGCACAGCACCACAGTATAAGTTGGTGCTATATAAGCAACAGAAATTAAAGGGGTATTCTGAAGTTTGAATGTTATCCCCTATACAAGGGATAGGCGAAAACTCCCGATCATTGAGGGTCTGATCGCTGAGACCCTCGCCGATCCCGAGAACCAGGGCTCTGAAGAGCCATGGATAGAGAATAACATCCAAACTTGAAAATACCCCTTTAATTGTGCCCCAAGATTTATTAATGTCCCTAATTATGTCCCTTCCTGTAGCCTAAAGCAGCTTGCTTTTAAAATTCTTATTCATTTACTTATTATTCAGTATATCAAACACCAGGGCATATTATTTGTTGGAATTTTTTGGATTTCTTTATGTTTTGTTTTTTTTAGGATTTTTTTTTTTACCGTTGGCAGGCACAGGGCATTAGGTGCAGTAAGCATCATCTTTGATGAAGTGATTATTCACAACAAAAATATTTTCTGCTGTTACTAAACATTGAGCTTTTCAGTCCCTTCACGACCAGGAAATTTTCCGTTTTCATTTATTCATTTTTTGCTCCCCCTTTTGCAAGAGCTCTAACTCCATCAACATAGCCATATGAAGACTTGATTTTTGTGAAATGCAATATCACATGTATATATGATGTACTGTAAATGGGAAATAATCCCAAGTGTGGTAAAATGGAGACAAAAAAGCATTTTGGGTTTTCTTTTTAAGGCACTCATTATGCAGTAAAAATGATCAGGCAATATGGTTCTGTAGTTCATTATTTGCACAGAAATATAAAGCTTACTAAGGTTTTTTTATATGTTAGTGGTCAGTAAACATTTGTTGCCATTTTCTGAGACCTGTAACATTTCAATGTTTTTATCAATAAAGCACTAGAGTATAAGGGCTATTTTTTTGCGCATTGAGATTATATTTTTGTTGATACCAAATTGGCATTCATACGTTTTTAGCTTAATGTATTGCATCTTTTGTGAAACGTGCAGCGATTGAAAAAAAAAGCCATTCTTTAAAGTATAGTTAAAGAAGTTGTGCACTACTTTAGACTACCCCCCAATGTATCCCCCGGGGGGCCCTAAGACTTTTTGTAATTACCTTACATTGCTGATAATGCATGTGAGCGGCGCTATCGGTGGCCGCTCTCAGGCATCATGTGATCCCGCGCTGACGTCACGACAAGTGAGGCGTAACTCAGCACTGGGGTCCCCACGGTGGCTGCTGGGTTGTGGGTGGGGTTACCCCCCGCGTCACACCCAGCATCCGGCGCGCGCTTTCCCAATGAATGGGGAAAGGCAGAGCGCGCGATGGATGCCGGGTGTGACGCAGTTGGGGTAACCACGCACACAGCCTGGCATCGACCATGGAACCAGGAAGAAAAGGACCCCCAGCTGCAGCCAGGGGGTCACGTGATGCCTGTGAGTGGCCAGTGATAGCGCTGTTCACAGGCATTATCTGCAGCAGAAGGTACTTTGACAGGCTCCAGGCTGCAATGACAACCCACTGGTTCCCCTTGATGGAACAGCAATAATTATTTAGCCACGTTAATGCTAGAGAAAGTTGGGAACTTTTGAGTCAGCAGAATGTTGGTAACTTTTTTACACTAAGCACGCAAGCACTTGGCGAAGCTGCTCTGTGACTTTACATGGTTTGTCATTTTGTGGTTGAGTTGCTGTGGTTCCTTCCACTTTTCAATAACACCACTCACCCACTGATAGTGAAATTTCCTCCCTCCTAAATATTCTACAATCTGTCTTTTTACAAAGGTGGCATCCTAGTACAGTACCACACTGAAATTCAGTGAGCTTTCTAGAATGACCCATTCCTTCACTAATGTTAGTGATGGCAGACTGCATGGCTAGGGGCTTGACATTATACACCTGAGGCAACGCAACTGAATAAAAGATCTAAATTCAATAATGAATCGGTATATCGCAATAATTTTGTCCTTAAAGAGTAGTTTTTTTCACCCAGTTGTGAGAAAATGCATCTATGGTATTTTCTGGAAAATAATCCGTAATCCATCTTTCACCCATGTAGCACAGCTGAAATTCTATGCTGTTGGAAACACTGCTAGAAAGCAAACACTGCACAAAATGTTAACGTGGTATAGTTCTTATTTTTTTCACATTTAGTTTTATCCAAAGACCAGCTCACACTATTGGATTTACACAGGTATTTCACTCACACTCCATTGCTCTTTTGTCAAATTCTCACCTGCCCCTCCAGTCTCACTGTGTATCTTCCTTCATCATTGTCTTCATTTGCATTTCTCATTGCTTGGACTTATTAATATGCATGTGGCTGTGTGAATATTTTCTGTAAATGCATATCTTTGTATTAAATGTGATTACACATTGTCAAAGAGTAAATTTTATTCACTTAAATGGGAACTGTACTTTCAAAAGGCTTTGCATTAATCAATAAAGCAGGCAAGTGTAAGGGGGAAGACCGGGGTGTAAGTGCTTTCAGAGCAAGGGATCCGGAACTGCCGGGGCCGTGCCTCTGGTTGCAGGGGGAAGAAAGACTGAGAGCATGGGAGTCAGGTGACTGAGAAGCTGGGGGCGTGTCGAGAGTGAGAGCTGGGAGGTCAGGTGACCGGGAACTGGTGACGTGGGTAGAGAGAGAAAGAGACGAGGACATTTGCGCAGGAAAGCGGAGCTGGGTCCTGCTCAGCAGAGCAGCGTGAGAGGGTCCAGGCTCCTGGCTCCAGGACTAGGAGCAAGAGCAGAGTGTAGTGGACCGGAGGAGTCAAGCCGACTAGAGAAGAGACGCAAGGTCGGTGGAGCCGGGCACATGAGGTGCCGTGTTATAGACTAGGGGCTCAGCGGGTAAAACTGGAGACCGCCCGCTGCAGCCAGAAGACGGAGCATTGTTTGAGTGGGGAAGCCAGAAAAATCATCACTGGCATCAGCTGGCAACTGCCTTGTGAGGAGCAAGAGTCAGCTGAGTGAAAAACTGTCAATTATAACCGGTTCGACTCTGCTACATCTAGTTAAACTGTGAACTTTCAGTAATACACTTTTACCTGCTTTTCCCTTGTTTTTTCCCCCATATTTTCCCGTGTTACTCCCTGCGTGGAGATTGACCATGTTATCATAAACCTCCCCTATTTATTAACCCCATATTGGCTGCGCTGTGTTTCTGTGTCACTGCATCTAAAGTACCCGTGTTACACAATTATAAAAAAAAACTTTGTACTATGGGTTATCAGAGAATATTGCTTCTTTCTCCCTTAATGAGTTACTTCTTTACTCCACCCTGCCTCCACTCTCAACTCTGTATTGCTCAAGACAAGACAAATACCAACATTGTGTTACACATCCATGGAGAGGGGTGGAGGAATGACGAGTAGAGTGAGAAATCCAGGACAGTGAGACATGTAAAGATCATGCTGAAGCTCCAAACAATACTTTTCATTCACACGAGAACTGGATTTACATCTTCAATGTTCAGTACTGCTTTAATGCTATAATAATTCCTCCATGCTGCAGCTTCTTTCTTTATGTTAAATTTGGAATGAAAATTGGGAATCCATCTGTATGTGCTGTGATTTGTATGGAAGAGCTCACAACAGCAAGTATCAACACCCTAGCTTAGAGACAATTGAAAAATACAGATACAGCACGCATAGGGGAAAAAGTGGTGAAAAATTCAGGATGTAAATCATATAATGACCAGAAATGGTGTTATATTGAATATACAAGCATAGCTTATTATGAAAAGTTATGTAGTTATGTTAGGTGTAGGGCACAAAATGAATGCAAATGGAATAATAAATAATCTTTATTATGACATAAAAATGGCACAGGGCAGGAAACATAGAAAAATGGGTGGCAACTCGATCACAGCTCGCCATAAGTAATATAACTCTACATTTTATCAATTATAGGCACAATCTATATGGACCATAGTGGTTCTTAAATTAATGAATTAGATTGTCAGAGGAAATAAGACAAACATTCCCAAATAAGCTCATGAATATTGGACAGCTGCCTGATCATCATGAGCTTCTTTTGGTAATGTTTGTCTTATTTTTATTTTCTCTGGTGCAGGCGTTGACAGTGCATCGTGCGCTTTTATTATTTGGGTAATTGGTTACTACATGGTAACCATCTCTTTCTATGATGAGGTCACTTTGACATTGCTAATGCTATGTTTGTGTTAAAGAGCTGGAGAGGGGTTTAATACAGTCCTAAGAGACTTCAGAGTGTTAAGCTGCATTTACACTAATATACATTTGTGAATGAACGTTCTTTCACTAATATCTTTCAGTGTAAGCAGGCTTCCAATCACCTGATGAAAGAGCAAAACGTTCGTTCATTGGATGAAAAAAAAATCATCGTTCTCGGCGGTGCATCGTCCTCTGTAGACAGGACTCGCACTGCCGAAATTAATGGCAGCCTCTGCGCACCAAGCGATCGATCGCTCAGTGCGCATTATTTATTTTGGTCTGCCTATGCAAACAGACGATTAAACGTCATTTAGTCCCGTTGGTTGGTTCTTGTAAATAGACCCCTACACAGATCTCTTCAGTGCACATGGAGGCTTTGAAGTAGAGTGATGAGTGGGGAATTTGCTGAAAATCAAATTATTTGGAAAAATTTGTCAAACTTGGGGAATTCAAATTTTAAAAGATTAGATCATCTCTAGTACTGTGATAGACTTGCTTTGCTGTGGATGAAGATAAAAAGTTGTTCTGAACCTGTTCTATTATATTGGAGCTAAAGTCTCTTTCTGTCAACCTTCTATCCAAGAACATGTAAATTACTACATAGACATGAGATGACTAACAAATTGAATTTGTTTAGAATTTCCCAAAATTCACACATTGTAGGAAATCGTAATTTTTGGAAATCAAAGTAACACATATTCTACAAACTGGTGACCAGGTGGCTGCCATCTTGCTAGATTCCTAGGGATCGGGAAAGGGTTAAAAAATAGATTATTATACTTACCTATCCCTATGACCGCAGCTCTTTCCTTCATCCTTTCTGGTCATCCTAAGTAACCCACTCTGGTGCCAGTCTCTTCTTCACTTTTTGCTGGTGCTTACGATGCTGACTATGTTTCTAATTGAAAAAAATATCCTTGTTAGAAAAGAATCAAGAAGTTTGTTTTTGGTTAAGTGAAGAAGTGCTTTTCACAAGCCATCCTCAAATTATCTCTGTTTTGGATCAGCAAATAGAAACACATTCTCTCTATAGATAAAGAAGAAGCTAATGCTTAGTTTTTAAGAAGCTGTTCAAAAATTATCACTATTAAAGGATCTGTCAAAGGTTTGATATTGTCAAAATGAAGAAGCAAATGCATAGTCTCAAGCTTTGTAAAAATTATACTTTATTTAGAGAGCAGGAACAAGTGAAGAAGTAATGGCTTCTCAACAAGGAATAAAAAAATATATATATATTTTAATATGCAACAGGTTTGCTATTTGAAAAATCAATAATTGCAAGCTTTTTTATCAAGCCATGCAAAAATTATCCCTTTATTTAGGGAGCAGGGACAGATGGGCTATTTTCAAAGGGAAGAAGAATCAGTGACTTTTCAACAAGCCATGGAAAACTTAATACTACCTTTGGAGCAGTTTCAGGTTTGTTTACAATAGAGAGGGTATGAATCCAAGTAGCAATACACTGTGTCTTTACGATTCGATGGGCAAGAGCAGGAGATGTGTATGGGCAGCAACTGTACAGTGTAAAGTACATACGAGACAGGGAAGGAGTTGTCAGGCAGTGTATCGTCAACTTTAACCCTCCGTCACATACAATATCGGTTCTAACGAGTTCACATACAATGTGACTGTCAGGCGCAGGCTAGAAAAATACCTATAATATCTAATGTTTGCAATTTCAGTGCTCTAAAAGTGATCAGTGACCTTCATAGGGATGTAATAAAAGAGACTACACATAATCAGGTGCAAAAAAACCCAATTTACTTAACATAAAACTAATAACTCTGAAATACAAACATTTCAAAACTCCCGCCAAATAGTCCCCAGTTCGACTCTGTTAAAAAACTCTACAAAGAAAATTTATGGAAACAAACTTAATTTTAAGGTACCTTAAGTACTATTAAACACATATTCAATCAGAATTAGATCCTGAAGTTTCCCCAGAAAAATTACACTTGCAGAGCAATGAGCAAGAATTACACATCATTTTTGCATGTGTCAGGCAGATTGCATTATGACATTTGTGACATTCATAATTAGAAAGCCTTCTGATTCCGCTCTCCGTGGTGCAGGTGGTGCATCTCCTTCTTTTGGGAGGTGGTGCAGGTGGTGAATTTTCACTATCATCTTCTGGGCGGAATCTTTTGAGCTGAACTTGAAGGCGAGAGGGGATACCGATTGTTTTCATACTTCTCCTGTGTAGCTCTCCAAGCACTAGTTCATGGGCCAATTTTTTCAGATAGAATCGTCTACGGAGTGGTTCAAGCTTGTCTTCAAGGTAAATGACTTGTGAATTTATACCACCCAAATTCAACATAGCAAAAAATATGACCATTGGCCAGCGTTTGGTGTTTCTGCTGACGTTGAAAGTTGAGCACATCTGATCAGCTGTATCAACACCCCCTTTGGTTGCATTATAAAATGTAATTATCTCTGGGTTTTTTTGTGCCTCAGTCCCAGGATCGATAGCATCATCATCATCATGTGTTGATAGAAGAAGAACAATTTTTTTTGCTTGTGGTACATAGGAAACCAAAACCTTTCCATTATGGAATGCAAACATACTGCTGTACTGTTGTCTCCCTTTCACACTTACAAACTGTGTAGGCAATTCTTTTTTATTTTTTCTTACAGTTCCGATATATGAAAGCATCTGCATTTTCAGATAATCAATCAGATCACAATTTGAAAACCAATTGTCAGCTGTTATATTGCAACCCGATCCAAATAAGGGCTCAGCCAGTCTTTTTACAACATCACTGGGTTTGTTGCTGAAACAGTAAGGACCTTCTGGTTGTTTTCCTGCATAAACTTCCAGGTTGTAAGTGTAGGTCTTACTGGCATCAACAAGGGCATACATTTTTATTCCATATTTGTTAGGCTTTGATGGAATATATTGACGAAAGGCACATTTACCACGAAAACCAGGGAGCATTTCGTCAATAGTGAGATTCTCCCCAGGGCAATAGCTTTTTTTACAGTTTTCAACAAATTTTTGGAATATATCACGAATTGGAGCAAGTCGGTCATGTGTTTTACGTTCGGTTCGGGTAGTTCTGTCGTCAAACCGAAGGCAATGAATTAGAAGCTTAAATCTGTTTATGGACATAACAAGGCCAAATTTTTCAACTCCATCCCCATCTTTACTCCAAAGTTCCTCCAAACTTTGTCTATTTGCCCTATAAGCTCCTGCAAGGTATAATAATCCAAAAAAAGCACGCAGTTCTATTTCATCTGTGGCCTTGATGGTTCTGTTGCAGATGAACTTGTCCTTTATAATGTCTATATATTGGTTGGTATATGTGACAATAAAGTCCAGAATGTCATCTGTGAATAAACTATTCCAGCATTCAACCGCAGTTTTTGCATTACTTGCAGTTCCTATAACTGCAGGAAGGTGAGTAATAATGTTTTGAGGTTCCCTACGTTTTTTCTGAAGTGGCTTCTTGTTCCATTGTTTTTTTTATCTTTTCCCATATAATAAGATTCTATATCTTCATCCTCATCACTGTCACCATCTTGCTCTGTTTCAGAATCCACTTCACATACTTCCACCTCATCATGAGAATCAATCTCACTTTCCTCTCCTAAATCCTCATTCAGTGTGGGGTCTGCATCATCTAACAGCATGTTTGTTACTTCCTCAACATCAAGGTTTTTTGATAAATTGTACATTTTCCTCTCCATTTCAGCAGATAATCTGAAGCAAGAGAAGGAATATGTGTTAGGGAACTACTGTATATGCCTGAGCAGCACACTTTCTTTTTTAATCTGCCTTATTTCTATGAAATATCCTCACACTTTGTGCTATACATTCATAAAACAAGCTAAATAAACAATTGTGATGAATAAAAACATAAAATACCAACCTTATTGAGTGTGACGTGTTCACATACAATGAGCCTGAGAGATTAGCGCTGTTATATCTGTCCTCCTGAAGCTCTGCAATCCAACTGTGGTATGAGGTTTCACAGAGCTGCTAGAGACAGGAGACTACCTGGAGGGAGGGGATTTCCTCACAATCTGGTGAGGAAGGAGAAATGAAAGTAAAAGAGATGTGCCTGTCAGGCCTATTGTATGTGACGGAGGGTTAACAGCCACAGTAGCAGTAAATTATAACATTGTAAAACAGAGAGGAGATGTGTGGCTGGTGTGGCTTTCTAGTGGCAATGGCAGTAGTAGCGGTAGCTGCAGAAGCAGCTGAGCATTGAAATATGATGGAACCAGCAAGAAGATATCTGGAAATGTAGGACCACCACTGGCAACACTAGCAGCAGTACAGTATAGATGACATAAAGGACAGGGAGAAGATGCCTGGCTTGTCGTGAGCCAGCGGCACTGGAAGCAGAACAGTGTAGGAAACAACACAGTCATAGACACTGTTCCATGCTATTTTCAGTTTAACAAATGTAAGGTTTTCCATGCTTACAGAGGATAACTTGGTCCCCTGTGCAAGCCAAAGTCTCCAGATACACTAAATACTCTGTCTGACAGTATAATGGAGGTTGGATGCAGCAGTACGTCCATAACTAATTGAGCCAGTTCTTGCCACTGGTCAAATCTGCTAAACCAAAAGCCCATGGAATTGGGGCTCAGGGTATCTGCTAATGAAAAGACGCAGTCTACATACAACTGAACCTGGCAGTTCGGCTGTTGCATCTCTGTTTGATGAAATGTGTCAGGATGGCACAGCTTACCCTGGCAATAAGCAAATTTAGTCTTCATGTCGGAAGCGAGAAAAGATTCCCCCATTTTGCTTTAATAGCAAGGATCTAACTGCATGTCTATCCAATAGTAATCCTTTTGCTTGTAGGTAATGACACAACTGGCATCCCATCAGCACTCCAGCATACAGCTTGCCATGCTCACGAGCATTACAAAAGGTCCCATTGGTTATTTTTTTACACCCCACAGCGATGGTTGGTCATCATGGGCAGTACCCACGTTATTGTTTTCACATTGACTCAACTTTGGCCCCTGACTGTGCCTGTGTAAGGGAGGGAACTGGCCAACATCACTTTACTCTTCCCTAAACACCCTGCTACAGTAACCCTAAGTGTGCGTGTGCTTGGTGGGGACTTGTTAATTACCCTTTACGTTCACACGATGAATCAGGGAGGCCAACAACTGCTTTAAAAAGTTAAAAACAGCTTTAATGAAATTCTTGATAACATTCTCCAAAATCTGGCAAACAGCATGCATTTCTTTAACCATTTCTTCCACATAGGACAGAGGCTTATAACTTAGTTTCTTAGTAAACTGCATAATGATGGTGTTCAGTACAGATTGCAGAGTAACAGAGTACCATATGTCTTTATCCACTCAATATCCCTCACTACATTGCAATACCTCATGTTCCTTCCTGGTCAGATAAAGATTAATTTAGTCCTCCAGTATCGGTTTGACACGTTGTCAGTAGTCCATTCAACATTAGCTGCCACTGCAGGTATTCACTGTCAGTGAAGAATCCTCTTGTACTTTATACTAGTCACAAGGGTCAAGGATGTCGCTGTTACTTCCCTTTTTGTATCTGTACTCCAGCCCTTAAATGGTAACTATTTTCTGTGCACAGTTATGCACTTTCCCTTTCTGTTCTTTATCGCAGCACACTTTGACTTGTGGCCTGTAACTATCTAATGCTTCTTGTTACTTCAATTACTCTCTCATAACTTACCAACAGGAACTAGTTTCCCGTACAAGATGCTCACGTAACTCCTCCTCACCTGGGCTGTCACTACCTGTTAATCTTGTCTTCGGCTTAGTGTTTTTCTTCCAATATAATTATGAGAGGGATGACAATGTTGATGTCACAACTATCCCTACTGACAAAAATACTGGCAAACAACAAGTGAAATGCATCCTCATCAGATGCTAATAACAAATCTCAAAGTAACCCATGCTCCAGTTTGACTGCTGGATGATATAGTCCATCACTGCTTAATGCTGCTTGTACAGATGCTTAAACATATGCAGTGTAGAATTCTAGTGGGTTGTAATGTCACAAATCAGGTGATGCTCTGGCAGACCATTCTGTTTTTAAAAAACAAAATGGCATGATTGGCCATATAAGAACGGTTGAAATGAGCAGACAGGTTTCTGGTCATAGCTACCACCTTACTCAAGTAGGTATATTTATCTAAGAAATTTTGGACAATTACATTCAGGACATGTGTCATGCAGGCAGTGTGAGTTACTTTGCCTCCAACTTTGCAGCCATCATGTTTCAGACATTGTTTGTATGAGAAGGCCCATTTACAGTTAACGTGAAGCCAGCTAGAATGAGGTTTGCAGCTTCATGTACACCAGCAACTTGTCCACTGCATTGCTTGGTCCCTCAAGCTTTTAATCTGTAAAACCACTCTGCTTTATATATAAAGCATATATAATATAGAATATAAAGAATGTACTATTAAATTCAGGACATGCATCATGAAGAGACCGTGTATTACTTTGCTGTAACTTAAGGTGGCCATTATGTTCCAGGTAATGTCACTTACAACAATGCCCATGTGCAATGGTTAGGGAACCATTCAGATGGAGTTTTGCTGCTTGATGCACAGCAGCAACTCATCCACTGTATGGCTTCTGTCCCCCAGGTTTTCAAGCTGTAAAACAGCGCTTTGCCTTGTATGAACAGAAAGAATGAAGGAAGTGTCTGGAATTAACGCTGTACCCTGTTGTTGTTTGGGATAAAGTTATGTCTGCTAAAGAGGTTATAGAGGAGGTATAGGAGAAGACAGATAACCGCTTCCTGGTGGAAAAGGCCGTGCATTTCAGAAGCCCAAAACATTTATCCAGTGCAACGTGAAACTCCTGTTGTCCATACTGATAGTTTCTGCTCCAGGTGTCTATGGTGGAGTACAGTTTACAGCTCTAAGACAAGTTGAAAGAGTGGCCTATGTTCTCCTGCCTGTCAGAGCACAGAGCACTCTCCCCTTTATGCAATAAATAATTGTGGCTGGCAGAGAGTAACTAAAGTCCTGTGGGCCTCGGTGCAAAATTTGGACCTGGATTGTTACAAGAAAGAAAAAGTATACACATAGAATATATAAGCTGCACAGAAAACACAGCAAAAAAATCACTTCCTAAGTAATACTTCTTAGTAGTAGTCATACAATTACCAAATAAAAAATATATAATCATATTGTTTCTGAACAAGTCTGCTATACCAAAACTAATATGCCAATAATAAATCAAATAAATGGGTAAATACGGCCACAGAATGACCATATATTTATCATCACCACATAGTGTCTGAATATAATCACCATCCTGTTACTGAACAAAATCTACCATGACTATAATGTCCCTCATCCTATAATAATGTCATCTGGCCTGGCCCTTATCCTGTAATAATGTCTTCCATCTGTATTAATGTCTTCGATCCTTTAATAATGTCCCCCATCTGGTAATAATGTCCTCTGTCCTGGCCCCTATCTTGTAATATAATCCCCCATCCTGACCACTATTATGAAATAATGTATTTTGTCCTGGCCCCCATCCAGCAATAATGTCCCCCATCCTGTAATAATGTCCTCATCCTGGCCCCTTCTTGTAATAATGTCTCCCATCTTGTAACAATGTCCCATCCTGTACAGGTTTTGGCTTACAAATACAGAGGAAAAAAAACTGACCAAATACTCAACGTGTGCACATGGCCTTACTGTTCACGTAAACGGAGAATAGAAAGCTTGATCCCTTGCAATTCCATGATCTATCCCTCCCTCGCTCCCTTGCTTCCTTATTACATATATGTAGAAAAGTAAAAAAAAACCACAGGATCTGAGTAACTCAAATTTCACAGAAAAATCAGAGCTCCTGATCTAGGAGGTAGCAATTTTTTTTTTCAATCTATATTCACAGTGGATATAAACCACCAACCCAGCACCTGTATCTGTTACTGTGAAAGTCAGGGAAAAGTCACAGAAAATATCAAATTAATATTCAAATGTATATTGAATGGAAATGTGTGGCTGAAATATGTTGCTTCTGTGTGAGGAATAATAGGATTCCCAAAATGTTAGCATTTGTCTCTCATTTCTGAATCTAATGAAGATATTCTGTATACCAACAGAGTGATTTACATGTTATCGCTCAGGAAAGCCGTTATTCTGATATTCAATGAAGGTTAAAATTTTCATTTTTTTTATCACATTTTGCAATTGATTTTAATGACAGGTTCACATTTATGCAAGGAATTTTTTGTGATTGTATCAATATAAATGTGCAGACTGTCACCTTTGTCCACCCGTATTAACCCATGCATTGCCACTGGGGATTATTATAGCTTTGAATGTATTATCAGTCTACTTTTCCTGCTGCATGTATAATAAAGTCACGCCTCTAAACTGGCTATAAGTTTAGTAAAAATCCATCCAAATGAAGTACAAAAACATAAAATGGAACTTAGTGTCAATAATTATGACGTCTAAGAATAGACTAGGGGAAACAAACCCTTCGCAGTAAGGGAAAACTGATTTTTTGTTTCCAATGAAAGAGCTAAGTGAGAATGTACTGTTACACAGCACTGATCACGTTGTATTTCCAATTTTTTGAAAATACAAGCTTAGATCAAATTTGCCAACATTCTCCTACCCTAATAATATACATATGCCATAATAGGGCTTATGGAAAGTGGTTTGTCAGATGGGACAGAGTAAAATGTATCCTATTAATGCACATTTGACTCAACGTGGGCTTCTGTGGCTCTACTAGCATCTAAAAATATATATTTTTTTCTTCCTAAAAAAATAAAATGCATCAAACATATATATGTGTACCACACAGGCTGCTCACATCTTGTGATGCTATGGAGAAATGGCAGTACCAATAGCTCCACGGCCAAATGAATGTAACGCCGAGCTAATAGTGAACCTGGAATGAAGGCAAGAGGGGTCCAGCTATGGTACATTATGCCTCCCTTGCCAGCAACAAATTGTTTATTTGCATGCCCAAGTGCATTTAGTTTGCAGAACACTCCTCATTCAATCATTAACATCCTCAATGATAACATATCAAGGCATGTAAGTCAACATATTTCTGTACGTGCCGCTCATACACAAAATTGAATAAATTGAGAGGTTTTGAAAATTTGTTTCCATTTTTCATCATTTGCATGTCATTAACATATGTATCGATCCTGTGATCTCCATAATTCCATGACTTTTCCTTCTTGGTGTTGCAATTTCAATCTTTAAGGGGTTTTCCCACGAACAAAAGTTCATTTTGATCATTGGCTGTGTCTTACTGTGTACGGAACATGGTCTGATGATACCACAGCTCCTGGGCAGGGGAGGAGGCAGGGCCCACGTCAGTGTGGCGCCCCTGCAGGTTCAGTCACCACAGAGGTACTGCATCTCATCCAGAGGTGTGGTACCCCACTCTCAGGTAAGGGAGAGCACAGTCCCTGGTCCCTAGCTGGAGGGTGGAACCATGTAGTGGGTGTGGGTGGAGGAAGTAGTCAGGGGAGCACCGTCAGGAAGAGAATAAGAAGAAGGGGAACCATCTCGAAGGGTCGAGTCCTGCTCAGGAGAGCAGTGTAGGAGGGTCCAGGCTCCTGGCTCCAGTGCTTGGAGCAGGAGTTGAGTGGAGGGAGAGAGGATTCGGGCCTGGTCTGAGAGGCCCAGGAGCGAAAGTACGAGACGACGGGAGCAGTGGGAAGGTGTGTCACCCAGGGGGAAAATAGGGGACTCGGTACCCGGGCCTTTTACCTTGTTTAGGAGGTCACGGCAGTCGGCTCCCGGGCCCATACTCTGGGTCTCTCTTTTAAAAGGGGTTTTAGTATACAGTTGGTCTCGTGACGCCTCCTGTGGTTTCCGGTAATGGTTACCGGCGCTGCTGCAGACCTCCGGGGGTGATGGGATGGCAGCTGAGATGTTCTTGCTCCCCACAGGTGGAGCGGGCCCCTGGGCAGTGTAGGTGCAAATGGTGGTGATGCTGGGGCTTGTGGTGCAGGAGAGATGGCGCAGCGGAGATAACTGACAGAGGCAGTGCAGTGCAGTCATCCGAGTTTTACTCACAGTTCTTGTTCAAGGTTCTCAGGTACACTGTACGGGTGTCAGCCTCCGCGTCGCTCTGCGTCTACCAGATAAGGGGTTCAGCACTTTCTCAAATTGATCAGGTGCGCTTGACGGAACCCCACTTTCTTTATGTTCCTTACTAGACGGACTTCTCGCGCTGGGTCTTCTCCCTGCTGCCCTGCACTTCCCACACACAGTCCCGATTGGGTGCTCTGAAGTCCCTCTGGGCAACCTGGAGTACCCGGATCTACTTGACCCTCATGGTGACTAAGGCGAGACTGTGGCGACTGCACCATGAAAGTGCAGAAGCCTCCGGTTTTTCCAGCTGAGACCTGGAGTAACACGGCTGGACCAGGGACCGGTCCCTTCTTGCGGCCAGATTCCTCTGACACCTGGCAGATTTGGGGCGCAAGGGTGCCCTCCTGCACTCACCGTACCCCCTGGGATCCCTTCTATAAAACGGAGCCTTTCTCCTCTGCTCCCCTCCTGGGCCTCTATTACTAGGCCCCACTTGTGAAGCAGAGCTCTTGAAGAGACTCTGCTCCCCTCCTCTCTTTACTACTCACTGACTGACTAACCGACTCTCCTGCCACCCTAAGATGGCTTCCCTTTAGATACTCCTATTATGGTGCTCCCCTACTCTACATCCTCCACCCACACCCACTACTGGTTTACCCTCTCTTTGGTTCCCCCCACTCCAGCCAGGGACAGGGCTCAGCAGGAACACAGTGCATCTTGCCCTTCCAGCCAGCATGGAGCAGTGTAGTGTTGAATGTGGGTGTTGGGGTTCCGGGCAGCACTCCCTCTTTACCTGAGAGAAGGAGGCACCACACCTCTGGGTGAGGTGCAGTACCTCTGTGGCGAGTGAACCCTCAGGGGTGCCACAAAGGCTCCAGAGACAGAGGGGATCCCAGGGGCACGGTGAGTGCAGGAAGCCACCCGTGCACCCAAATCTACACGGACGTGGAGGGATCAGGCCGCAGAGAGGGGACCGGCCCCTAAACTAGTGGAGAACAACCAGGCTCAGCTAGACAACCGGAGGCTGCGGCCAGGGGTGGATTAAGAGTAGCCAGGGCCCCGGGCAGTTTAGAAAGTCTGGGCCCCCCCACAGGTATCCAATGTATCACGTGACATGTCACATGATCCCCTTTGATAGATCATGTGATAGGTCATGTGACTAACACAGATGCTTTGGTGACATCTGTAGACGGAAAATTATGGAAATTTTTTTCCATTATGTACACAGCCCTATACATAACATAGCGCTACATATAGTAGAGTAGCGGTGGGAGATTAATTTCCTTGAGGGGCCACATGAGAGACCATAACTGTTGTAGAAGGTGAATCAATAGGCTGAAATTAATTCTGCTCAATATTAATATATGTGCCCACGATGCAGAAATGCTCAGGATTTTTCCTGAGCGTTTCTGCATCTTCCTGGCAGAAAAAATGCATGCGGATTGTACATGCAGATTGTACATGCGGATTGTACATGCGGATTGTACATGCGTTTTCCTGCCAGGGACATGCGGATGTGAAGCGTTCTTCACATGCATTTCCGCATGCGGGTTGACAAGCACTTTCCAAGCGATTTTAGCATCACTTGGAAAGTGCTTATCAACTTGGTCACACTACATAAATCCATGCAACCGGCATGGATTTATATACTGTGACGAAAAGAATGTTTAAAAATAAGAATAAATCTATACTTAACTTCTGATGGCCCCTGGAGTCTGGCTTCTCTCCATTCTCCCTTGTCGGGAGATCGCGGTACACTGAAGGACCTGCCGACGTCAGCGTTGCGTGACCTGTCACATGACTATGACGTCAGCGCAGGTCCTTCAGTCCATCGCGATCTGCCGGCATGAGAGGAAGAGCGCACCGGGGGCCGCCAGAAGTTAAATATAACATTTATTTTTTATTTTATTCTTTTTTTCACAGTTTCTATGGTACCCGGGTCCGGAGGAGAGTCTCCTCTTCTCTAGACCTGGGTACCATCCGCACATTGAAATGCGTGGATTCCGCATCTACATATGCAGTGATGCGTAATCCATGCGTTCCAATGCAAGTCAATGGTGGCGAAAACGCAGCACTTCCGCAAAATAATTGGTGGTGCTGCAGATTTTTCCTCAATGATAATCCGCAGTGGAAATTTCCGCAGCATGTGCACAGCACATGCGGATTATCATTGGGGAACATGACAGACCTTCTACAAAGCATTTTTTTTAAGCGTTTCTGCAGCGTTTTTGCCACTGCGGAAACGCTTAAAAGCTTCATGGGCACAAAGCCTTAAAATTGAGCAGAATTAAGTATGCTGACATCCCACTATATACAGTTTGAGCTCCCACATAACTCCCTAGATACAGTATGAGTCCGCACATAGCTCCCTAGATACAGTATGAGCCCATACATAGCTCCCTAGATACAGTATGAGCCCCCACATAGCTCCCTAGATACAGTATGAGATCCCGCATAGCCCCTATATACAATATGAGCCCGCACATAGCCTCCTATATATAGTATGAGCCCCCACATAGCTCCCTATATACAGTATGAGCCCATACATAGCTCCCTATATACAGTATGAGCCCCACATAGCTCCCTACATACAATATGAGCCCGTACATAGCTCCCTTCTCTGATCGATTGTCGGTTCCACAGCCAGCTCAGAGAATGGTCGAATGCAAAATGCAGCTACCTGGGAGACACCTCTGACCACCGCATGAGGTGGCTCGAAGGCACCCCCCTGATGGCTGTACCCAGGTCACATGCCCCCCCTGATTCCCCTAGGTATGGCCCTGTATAGTTTATATGACAATACATGACTGGTATCTATAGTATAATCAGGGATGTGTCCTTCTGCCAGAAGCCTCTATAGATTGTGCAAGTGCAATACCGGCGCAGTCAGACCACAGACAGAAAGACACATCAACATCCCAGACAGGGATGAGGAGTGTGGCACCATAAACACATACATGTTTGGTCCTGTCATCTCTGGAGAGGCCAGGGGAGGAGTGTGGCGCAGGTGCCGATTTCCGGCGCTATTTTAGTGAAGACAAATATGAACAGTGTCTTCAACAAAATGGACAGCGTGGTATGCGCATGCACGTACTTTGGCGCCATTTTGTTGAATACACTCTGCACATTTGTATTCATTCAAATGAAACCAGATATCGCGCTATGCGGACATGTGGAGCATGGACCAGAGTGAGGGGGGAGCATATACCAGGATGGGGGGAAGCATGGACCAGGATGGGGGAGCATATACCAGGATGGGGGAGCATATTCCAGGATGGGGAGAAGCATGGACCAGGATGGGGGAGCATATACCATAATGGGGGGGAAGCATGGACCAGGATGAAGGAGCATACACCAGGATGGGGAAGCATACACCAGGATGGGGGAGCATACACCAGGATGGGGGAGAATATACCAGGATGGGGGACCAGGATGGGGAAGCATACACCAGGATGGGGGACCAGGATGGGGGAGCATATACCAGGATGGGGAAGCATACATCAGGATGGGGGAACATATACAAGGATGGGGGACCAGGATGGGAGAGCATATACCAGGATGGGAGACCAGGATGGGGAAGCATACACCAGGATGGCAGACCAGGATGGGGGAGCATATACCAGGATGGGGGAGAATATACCAGGATGGGGGGAGCATATACCAGGATGAGGGACCAGGATGAGGAAGCATATACCAAGATGGGGGAGCATATACCAGGATGGGGGGAGCATATACCAGGATGGGGGAGCATATACCAGGATGGGGGAGCATATACCAGGATGGGGGAGCAGGATGGAGAAGCATATACCAGGATGGGGGAGCATATACCAGGATGGGGGACCAGGATGGGGGAGCATATACCAGGATGGGGGAGCATATACCAGGATACGGGGCCAGGATGGGAGAGCATATACCAATAAAAAAGCTCGCCACCCGGGCGTAGAACAGGTGCAATAGCTAGTATGATATACTGTGATACAGACATTAGATGTTATATGATATACACATTTTTATATCCCATCTGATATCTGTACCACAGTATATCATACCTTAATCGATATACTGGATGACATTTTTTGTACATGGGTATACACTGTACTGATCACACTTGGACCTGCCTACAGGACCTCACATATTATAAATGGAGCAGCATTGTATGTGACGTCCTGTAGGTTCAGGGTTGATCAGTCAGTGCAGGATACGCTCTGCTGATGTCTATGGTCGCTCTACAGGGGCTCAGTGTGATTTATTGCAGGACTCTGAATTTTCCTACAGATCTGGTGACTCTGGAGCCGATGACCCAGAGTGACCTGATCTGTAGCAAAGGTCAGACTCCAGCCATAAGTCATACAGGGCCCCAGCAGAGCCGCCGCTGACCTGACACTAAGGGATCCGTGTGAGCTCATCAGGAGGGGAGCAGCGTCCTGCAGCCCCCTCCTCACTCCAGACATCCTGCCCAGGGCCCGACCTCGAGCTCGTATTTACCGCCATCCACTGATGCACGAGCTCCTCTCCGGCAGGATGAAGTGAAGAAGCTCTAGGCGCTGCTGTGTGACGTCAGTCCTGGAGACACAACCACAGCGTGCAGGGGGCGTGTCTGTCTCCCTGATGCGGCCGGTGTCTAATGGTAATGTGCGGTCCCCCTGCCCCTGCCTCTCCAGAAAACATTATAATGAGGGCGATCTGGCCGTGGGCCCTGCCGGAGCCTCGGGCCCCGGGTGGTAGCCCAGATCATCCTCATTATAATCCGCCTATGGCTGCGGAATTTTCAAGGTGCTGCAGCCAACATCCACAATTACATCGCCGAAAAGGTGGCCGCATAGAGTCCAGGGGACTGCACGTCGCCCGACAAGGCCCGAGGCTACTGGCTTGGGACACTGATTGTGAGGCGCAGGGCAGGAGGGTGAGAGCCAGAGCAGGGAAGATGACCGGGACAGGCACATAGAACGGGGTCCCGTTTAAGTACTCCTGAGAGACTTGAAAGTTTACTGAACCCCTTCCCTGGAGGACACAGGACGACGTGGGAGGTTACACACTGGCCCTGGTAACCTGGAGTCTTGAACCAACTCTGCTGCGTCACCATCAGCTCCAGAGGACTTGCACCGCAGCGGCGGCTCCATATATCCGCATACCACAGGTAACGTCACGAACATTATTATCCTTAAAACTTTATTCCCTTTTACTTTCCCTTTAATTGACTGCCCTGGGTCACGGACTGGGTCACTGCCACCATGACATCCCCCAGCACCGACCAGCCTGGCTAAAAGAGTACCCCATGGCCTAGGGGGCGCGTCATCAGCACCCAGCGTACCCGGGCAAGTGCCGGGACCCTGGACAAAGGGGAGTGCCCACTCACCATCGGGGCCCAGGCCAATCCCCCAGCAGCTGTGCAGGGCTCCCTATGCCCCTATGCTGCTTGAGTTGATTCATTGCCATCTCTTAAACATGGCCACGTGCAGTGCACTGTGCGGCTGTGTCTCCAAGTAATAACATGGCTGGGCTGACACACAAGCAAGATTAAGGCTGTGAGTCCATGATGCGTTTTTTAAGCGCTTCCGCAGCGGCAAAAACACTGCAGAAACCCTTAAAAAACGCATGGTAGAAGGTCTGCCATGTTCCCCAATGATAATCCGCATGTGCTGTGCACATGCTGCGGAAATTTTCACTGCGGGTTATCATTGCGGAAAAATATGCAGCACTACCAATTATTTTGCGGAAGTGCTGCGTTTTTGCCGCCATTGACTTGCATTGGACTGCTTGGATTCTGCATCACTGCATCTGTACATGCGGAATCCAAGCGTTTCAATGTGCGGATGGTACCCGGGTGTGCAGGAGAGGAGGCTCTTCTCTACCCGGGTACCATAGAACCTGTGAAAAAAAGAATAAAATAAAAAATAAATATTATATTTACCTTCTTATGGCCCCCGGTCTCCTTGTCTTCACTTGCCGGCAGCTCACGGTGGACTGAAGGACCTGCGCTGACATCATTTAGTCATGTGATGGCAGGTTCTTCAGTGTAGTGTACCGCGAGCTGCCGTCACTGGAGGACGGAGCGAAGCAAGACTCCGGGGGCCATCAGAAGGTAAGTATAGATTTATTTTTTTGTTTTTTACCATTCTTTAAGGTCACACTATATAAATCCATGCCGGTTGCATGGATTTATATAGTGTGACCAAGTTGTCAAGCACTTTCCAAGTGATGCTAAAATCGCTTGGAAAGCTTCACATCCGCATGTCCCTGGCAGGAAAAACGCATGTACAATCCGCATGTACAATCCGCATGTACAATCCGCATGTACAATCCGCATGCGTTTTTTTCTCCCAGGGAGATGCAGAAACGCTCAGGAAAAATCCAGAGCATTTCTGCATCGTGGGCACATAGCCTAAAGGCGTAGTATCGCTCTGGCAGCATCATTACTAGGAGACACAGCCATGCAGTGTACTGTGGCCATGTTTGTTTAAGTGATGGCAATCAAGCAGTGTGTCCTCCACAGCCACATTCCAGAGGAACTGGACGGGAGACAAATCAGGGGCAGGTGAGTGAGGCTTGTTGCCGGCCTCCATAAAGATATATTAGCTCCTTTAAAACACGTGTGGAGGCGTTTGCTCAGTACAAGGAGGGTACAGACGGCTGTAAAGTATAATCTATCATGGGATGTATGCATTGTACTATATGCCCGTGCCACAGTGCAGCTGATGTGTACATCTGTTGGGTACAAATGTACACTGTTTAACTCTAGTTAAGAGTAACAGTGAAGCAGAGGGCAAACATAAAATCATGGCATATAAAATCTCATGTACTTTTACCACATAAGCAAATATAACAACATTTCCTAGGCCCCGTCACTAGTAGCAGACACAGCCGCATAGTGCGCTGTGCGTCGCCATGTCTGTTTAAGTGATAGTAATCAGGCAGCGCGCCCTCCACAGCCACATTCCAGAAGAGCTGGACAGGGGCAGGTGAGCAAGGCTTCTTGCTGGAGTCCTCATTTTAAAAATATTTCTAATATGTCTGTAGGTGTGTGTGTGCGCATGTAGGATGTGTATATCTGTGTATGTCAGTGTGTATGAATATGTATATATTTATGTCTGTTTATATGTGGTTTGTGAATTTGTCTTTAAATATGTATATGTGCCTATACATATCTGTGTATATGTTTGTGTACGTGCATGTCTGCGTATTGTGTATGTGCATATCTGTGTACAGTGTGTATGTGTGCAAGTCTGCGTAACGTGTATACATGTCTGCATATTGTATGTATGTGCATCTCTGCATATGTGAAGGATGAGGGGACAGCCTGGGCCCTGTGTTGTATACTTATATTTCTCCGCCGTATCTGTGCATCATGAATCGTGGTATGTGTTAATGGGGCCCACTGAGACTCTTTCACCCGGGGCCGATGATAACCTGGAGCTGGCCCTGGGATGAGGCGAAAGACAATACAGACATTACAGCAGGAGATCACAGAGGATTCATTTTGTGAGGTAAAACATTTTACTGCCTGTTTTTAAACAATATTTTACCTCACAAAATTAATCTTCTGGGATCCCTGCTGTAATGTCTGTATTGTCTTTGGCTTCCTCCCCTGGCCGGGAGCTGTGGTATGATCAGACCATGTTCCTGCACGGTCAGACACAGCCATTGATTAAAATTAACTTTTGTTCTTGGGAAAACCCCTTTAATGAACATATACTATATACACAGTGAAGGAAATAATTATTTGATCCCTTGCTGTTTTTGTAAGTTTGCCCACTGACAAAGACATGAACAGTCTATAATTTTAAGAGTAGGTTAATTTTAACATTGAGAGATAGAATATCCCCCCCAAAAATCAAGAAAATCACATTGTATAAATTAGATACATTTATTTGCATTTTGCAGTGAGAAATAAATATTTGATTCCTCTGACAACCAACACTTAATACTTGGTGGCAAAACCCTTGTTTGCAAGCACAGCAGTCAGACGTTTTTTGTATTTGATGATGAGGGTTGCGCACATGTCAGGAGGAATTTTGGTCCACTCCTCTTTGCAGATCATCTCTAAATCATTCAGATTTTGAGGCTGTCGCATGCCAGCTCGGAGCTTCAACTGCCTCCATAAGTTTTCTATGGGATTAAGGTCTGGAGACTGGCTAGGCCACTCCATGACCTTAATGTGCTTTTTTTTGAGCCACTCCTTTGTTACCTTGGCTGCATGTTTTGGGTCATTGTCTTGCTAGAAGGCCCAGCCACAACCCATTTTTAATGTCCTGGCGGAGGGAAAGAGGTTATCACTCAGGATTTTACATGGCTTCATCCATTCTCCCATTGATGCTGTGAAGTAGTCCTGTGCCCTAAGCAGAGAAACACCCCCAAAACATAATGCTTCCACCTCCATGCTTGACAGTGGGGACAGTGTTCTTTGGGTCGTAGGCAGCATTTCTTTTCCTCCAAACACGGCAAGTTGAGTTAATGCCAAAGAGCTCAATTTTTGTCTCATCTGACCACAGCACCTTCTCCCAATAACTCACAGAATGATCCAGGTGTTCATTGGAAAACTTCAGATGGGCTTGCACATGTGCCTTCTTGAGCAGGGGGACCTTGCGGGCACTGCAGGATTTTAAACCTTTAAGGTGTAATGTGTTACCAATGGTTTTCTTGGTGACTATGGTCCCAGCTGCCTTGAGATCATTAACAAGTTTCCCACTTGTAGTTTTAGGCTGATATCTCACCTTCCTCATGATCAAGGACACCCCACGAGGTGAGATTTTGCATGGTGCCCAAGATCAATGACGATTGACAGTCATTTTGTATTTCTTCCATTTTCTTACTATTGCACCAACAGTTATCTTCTTCTCACCCAGGGTCTTACTTATGGTTTTGTAGCCCATTCCAGCTTTGTGCAGGTCTATGATCTTTTCCCTGACATCCTTACAAAGCTCTTTGGTCTTGCCCATGTTGTAGAGGTTAGAGTCTGACTGATTAATTGAATTTGTGGACAGGAGTCTTTTATACAGGTGGCTATGTAAGACAGCTTTCTTTAATGCAGGTATCAAGTTGATTAGGAGCATCTAACTGGTCTATGGGAGCCAGTACTCATAATGGTTTGTAGGGAATCAAATACTTATTTCTCACTGCAAAATGCAAAAAATATCTAAGTTATACAATGTGATTTTCTTGATTTTTTTTTGGATATTCTATCTCTCAATGTTAAAATTAACCTACCCTTAAACTTATAGACTGTTCATGTATTTGTCAGTGGTCAAAGTTACAAAAACAGCAATGGATCAAATAATTATTTCCTCCACTGTATATACTGTACATATATATGTATAGCCTACTCCTGCTTCATGGGTGTTATGTTCTGCAACTAAGAACTAAGGAACAGGAGGGAAAAGCCGTCCCTGCACTGAGAGTCAGCTAAAATCCTACACTGGGGTGGGTGCCCTATTCCTTGTGAATAGCCCCACAGACACTCCTGCACTGAACTCAATCGAAGACCTGAAGGAAGGGAAAAGGGTGTCCCTAAAAGATCTAAGGACTGGGAGCAAAAAACAGGAGACCTCCTAAAAGAAAAGTTAGTTGCAGAAACGGAGATAAAAGTAAACAAAACTGGTGGAACAAGAAGTCCCAAGATATCAATTGTCCTAAGCATAAAGAACTAACAAGGCAACTTAGCCAGAGCACAAGCGTAACAACACTGATGTCCAGCGAGGAATGGGAGACAAGTGCTGAGTATTAAAGAGTGAGGGGATCACGTGACCAAGACACCCAGCACCAGAGGAAAAGACTAGAAGCCAGCAAACCACAACAAGATGGGCGAAAAGTAAAACAACATAGATTCTAACAGTGGGCCTCCACTATTTTCACTTTCAGAGTGCTAGGAAGCTGCTTAGAAGACCCCATGGCTGCTTTCTTTTGGCACAAGGTTAGAGGAGGCTGGGTTTTTATGAAGCTGGGAAATTTACATCACCTGGCCTTTCCTAACGACTATAGTGAATAAGTCATAACCTTAACAGGCTAATTAAGGTCTGAAACCTTGGTCAAAGTTATCTGAACACGCAAATCTCCAAGGGTGCCCAAACTTTTGCATCGGCCCATTTTCCTTTTTGTAATTTTTAAAATGTAAAAGATGACAATATATATATATATATATTTGCCAAAAATACAAAGAAATGTATTATCTTTAACTTTAGGTCATTTATTGATCATTTCATCTGCAACTTGCTTAACTGTTAACAATAACAGTAATTTTGACCAGGGGTGCCCAAACATTTACATGCCATTGTATACACTTAAAAATGAAGAATACATATTAATGTAGACTGTAGGCTGGAATAGAGAAAACGAGGCTGGAATTGATGTCTGTCCTCTTTAGTCCAGCAATTGTCTTGAATGTAGTGATAACTGGAAATTGCTCTGGAGACTACATGAGCAATACCATGAAGAGGTTTCTACTCCCGGGATTATGGTGCGCAGTTACATAATGTATGGTAGTGACGTGCCCCCTTGGCCGTGGGGTACTCGGTAGCTGGACCGGTCGGTGCTGATGGATGTCACGGTGGCAGTGACCCGGTCCGTGACCCAGGGTGGTCAATTAAAGGGGAAAAGTATAAGGGGAATAAAGTTTTTAGAGATAATGTTCGTGATGCCACCTGGGGTATGCGGCTATATGGAGCCGCCGCTGCGGTGCAGAACCTCTGGAGCTGATGGTGATGCAGCAGAGTTGGTTCAGCTCTCCACAGGCAGAGCTTAGCTCCAGGGCAGGATATAGTGATGTTATAAGGTAGATGTTGTTGGAGCTGTGTAGTGCAGGGCTGGTGATGGCGCAGCAATAATTCTAGGACACAGTGGGGTGCAGTCTTCAGATTTTACTCACAGTTGTTAAGTTCCTCAGGTTACTCTTTCCGGATTAACACCGTCCACGTCATCCTGTGTTCACCAAGGAAGGGGTTCAGCAGCTCTCAAGTATTTCAGGAGTACTTAAACGGGACCCCGTTCTATGTTCCTTTCTCGGTCGTCTTCCCTGCGCTGGCTCTCACCCTCCTGCCCTGCGCTTCACAATCAGTGTCCCAAGTCGGTAGCCTTGGATCTTGTTGGTCGACGTGCAGTCCCCTGGACCCTCTGTGGCCACCTTTTTGACGATGTAATTGTGGTGGCTGACAGCCGCACCTTGCAAGTACTGCAGCCTCTGGTTATCTAGCTGAGCCTGGTGGTTCTCCACTAGTTTAGGGGCCGGTCCCCTCTGCGGCCTGATCCCTTCATGTCCGTGGTGGGTTCCTGCACTCACCATGCCCCTGGGATCCCCTCTGTCTCTGGAGCCATTCCTCTGCTCCCATCCTCTCTCACTCATTCTCCTGGGCCCCTCAGGCTAGGTCCACTCTTCTCTCTCCTGAGCGGAGCTCCCACTCCCCACTGTTTCTCCTCTGTACTGACCTACTTCTAGATGGTTCCCCTTCTTCTTATACTCCTACTGACGGTGCTCCCCTGACTACTTCCTCCACCCACACCCACTACATGGTTCCCCCTCTCTTGGTTACCCCCCTTCCAACCAGGGACAGGGCTCAGCATTGTACACGTGCATCTTGCCGCTCCTGCTAGTCTGGAATGGTGTAATGTTGGATGCAGGTGGGTGGGTCCCGGCCAGTACTCCCTCCTTACCTGAGAGTGGGGTACCACACCTCTAGGTGAGATGCAGTACCTCTTTGGCGACTGAACCCGCAGGGGCACCACATACCCCCCTGGATAAACACAGCACGTCCGCGTGCTGGAACAGAGTAAAAACAAGGTATTTTAGACATACAAAATTTTTAGAATGCATTCACATAGGAGAATAATCATAACCTTTTCTTCCCTTTATGGGAGGCACATTTTCTTGAACGTTTCAGGTTACTATATAAAACTTCTTTTTAAATAGCATTTTTCTTCATATATATAAAACATTTTTCATATAAAACAAATTTTTAGCAAGCTACAGTGAGATCTATAACCGGGTGTCCATCTCACTGGAGAAGGTGCAACATGAGGGACCTGTCCGAAAACCCTCAACGTAGGCCCTGGGCGTGGCTGCAGGGCATAGGTGTTCCAGTGGTTGGACCACGTCTTCGGCCATGCCAAACGGGTTTTTGTTCAGTGGTCTTTTTATATTAAACCATCAAGAAGCACTTTAAGAAGTGCAAAACTATTTACAGATAAAAGTTTCTGGCTGCTCATTGTCCTCAAACTAACAGTCTTTATACCCTCACAGGGTACACATAACAAGTAAACATAAATTCTTCAAACACACTAACTGGTTCAATACCCTCCCGGGTAACTTATTTACAGTCTTTGAACTTTTCTTTAAACTGATTAGTTCAATAGTAGTGTTGAGCCACCCCCGTAGTGTTCGAGTTCGGTTCGGTTCGTCGAACACCCGTGTGTTCGCCGAACTGTTCGTCGAACTGTTCGTCGAACACCTTCGAACACCGTTAAAACCAATGGCAGGCAAGCAAAAACACATAGAAACACATAGAAAACACCTTCAAAGGTGTCCAAAAGCTGACAAACTGCTCAGAAGACATAACTAACACATGGAAAAGTGACAAGTACATATAGTCATGCGAAAATAAAAGAGGTGGAGGAGTAAAAGGAGGGGGAGACACAGATATAGGCATGTCATGCCCTTCTAAAATCCAAAAAGTGAGAAGCCGACACGGCCAGTCCGCTCCTGCCCGTGCCACCTCCGTGTCGCCGGGTTTGTGCCAGAGCCGCGGTGAACCCTGATGGCCAGCCCCCCTCTCCCAATACTGGTGCCTGTCCGCTGGTGGGTCGAGCGAGCCCCCCTGTGGTGGAGGCAGCTCTAAGCTTTTTAATTTAAATTGTCTCTCTAATTTGAATGAATACACTTTAAATCCATTTACAAGGATCTATTGGAGGGCAAGTCTCATGCCAGCAGCCGCGTAATTCCAGCTCCAGTAGCGTCCACTAAAGCTGCTGCAGTTAAAAAGCTTTTATAAGGATCGAGCTCGGCTGTCCACCGCAAGGCATCCTACTGCCAGTCCCAGCCCCTATGCCTTGGGGTGCCTCCTGATGCTCTTCACTGAGTATCCCGTGGTCCCGAAGCATTTCCTTTGAAAAAATGAAGTGTCCAAACTACAGGTGGTGTAGCTTGCTTAACAGCCGGGATAATCCGCTGACTAGCAGACCCTGCTACTAGGCACAAAGTATTTCCTGGGCTAGATGCAGTTAAAAATTTGTAATTAGATACTCTCGTTGGATGCTGAGAAAGCATTCCATAGAGTCTCCTGGCACGCCATATATGATTCTCTTAAAAAGCTTGGGGTAGGGGTCTAGGGGACCCTTTTATAGCCAAAATCACGGCCCTGTATCGCAATACGTCACCTAGGCTGAAGATAAATGGAACTGTAGCACCCTGAGGGCTCGGTTGCTACAGAGGTATTGCACCTCACCCAGAGGTGTGATATCTCACTCTCAGGTAAGGATGTAGTGTGGATCAGGACCCGACACCTGCATGCATTACACCACATTGCCGTGGGGCATGGCGACCAATATGCCCCTGAGATGGGCACGACAGTCCCTGTCCCTGGCTGGAGTGGGGGGAGGGAACACTGAGGAAGGGGAACCCTGTAGTGCAGGAGCAGGGAGGAAGCAGTTCCTGGGTGCATTGAGAAGGGAGTATAAAAGGTGGGCACCATCTTAGTTCAGTGCAGAGAAGTCTGAGCAGAAGTGGCAGGGAGCAGGGGCTCTGCATGAGCTCTGCTCCGGAGGCGGGCCTAGTAACAGAGGCCCAGGCCTGGAAGAGGGAGAAGGAAGGAAGAGGAGCGGAGAAGGCTCCAGGAACGAGGAACGAAGGGATCTCAGGGGTGCGGACGGGCGAGTCGCCACCGTACGCCAGAATCCACCTGCGTGGAGGGGTCAGGCCAAAGGGGGAGACCGGTCCCCGAAACTAGTGGAGGCAGGAAACGACCCTCAGCTAGAAACAGGAGGCTGTGACATTTTATGTGGCGCAGCCCCTCGCTACACCCTCTAGGAAGGCACCACATAGGGTCAGGGAAACTGGCGCCAAGTTTACCAAGAGGAGGCCCGAGGCAGCCGGACAGAACGGTTGGTAAGAAAGGCCAGACAAAGGACACACAAAGGGGGTCCTGTGAAGCGCTCCAAAGTTATCTGGGAGTTGTCTGAGCCCCTCACCTGGTGAGCAAAGTACGACGTGGGCAGCCGTTACCTGCAGACGTGGTCTGGATAATAAGAACTGTGAGTAAAGGCCCTGGACTGCATCACTGACTCCGTGTCATTACTGCTGCTGCCCTGCACCATCACCCCCATCCTCCGCATACACTGCCCTGAGGCTATACTCCTCCCGTGGGGAGTTATGCTACGCTCTGCTGCACCCACAACACCAGCCTCAGCGGTCTGCCCTGGAGCGGCGGTTCACTCTGACCGCAATCCACGGGTGGCGTAGTCGGACATTTAAACATCAAAACCACATAAATAGTTCCGCCACTGGTTTGACCGCCCTGAGCCATGGAACCGGGTTGCCGCCACGGAGACTACAACCACCAGCATCCACCAAAAAGGGTCCGGCTCCGGGTGTCCCAAGGCCCAGGGGGCGCGTCAGAACATTTTCATCACCTTTCACAATCACCAATGGGACAAGGCAGGGATGTCCTCTGTCCCCTCTCTTATAAATCCTAGTGACGGAGCACCTGCTCTCATCAATTCGCCATAACACCAATATTAGGTGGATTGAGGTGGGAGGCACCGAGTACAAGTGCTCTCTATTTGCTGATGATGTCCTAGTATATATCACTCAATCACATATCCATCCATGCTGTTATGGCTGAAATAGATCACTTTGTTACATGGTCAAATTTTAAAATCAATGCAGCGAAGTCTGAGGCCCTCGATGTCTCCCTCCCCAAATCCATATAGGATTCCATCCAGTCCAACTTTCCCTTTGCCTGGCCCTCACAGGGTATGAAATACTTAGGAATTCCTATTCATAGAGACCTCTCCCATCTATGTTATCTTAATTTTGGGCCCTTTATTGAACAACTCCATACAGACCACGCTTGGCAAGTTAGAACTGTAAGATTCACTACGTGAACCACTGGTGTTTTGTGGAAAAGCACATGTACACTGTGTTCCAAATTATTATGCAAAAAGTGTTTAGGAGTGATAAGGGAAGAATTTGTTTGTTTGTCAGTTAAACTCATTGATGGTGATGTGTGTCAGGGCTCTTTATATCACTGTAAGCAATTGCAGACACCAGTGCTAATTAGTTTGGCAGGTGTGTCCAATGAAAGGCAAGACTACTTAAAAAGGCTCTCTCACATTATTCAGCAGCCTACATTTTCTGCCAAAATGGGAAAGAAAAAGGATGTGTCGGCTGCTGAGAAGCAACAAATTGTGGAGTGTTTAGGTCAAGGCATGACTACAATCAACATTGTGCGATGATCAGGATGAAGTGTCTTGGCAATCAAGAAGTATGTAGCTGATTCACAGTACACACGTGTGCGTGCTGATAAGGGCAAATTGAGGACTCTTTCCTACAGGCAATTACGTCAGGTTGAAAGAGCAGCGGCAAAAAAGCCTTGTCATAGCAGCAGACAAGTTTTTGAAGCTGCTTGTGCCTCCAACGTCCCCCGAACAACAAGATGCAGGGTCCTTCAGAGGTTTGCAGCTGTGCATACGCCATCCTGTCGACCTCCTCTATCCACTTCACACAAGCAGAAACGGCTCCAGTGGGCCAAACATTACATGAAGACTGATTTCAAAACTGTTTTGTTCACGGATGAGTGCCGTGCAGCGCTCGATGGTCCAGATGGATGGAGTGGAGGATGGCTGGTTGATGGACACCCCACGCAAACATGGCTACAGCGCCAACAAGGAGGAGGTGGAGTAATGTTTTGGGCTGGAATCATGGGGAGAGAGATTGTCGGCCCCTTTAGGATCCCTGAAGGCGCTAAAGATGAACTCCATAATCTATGTGGATTTTCTCAAACAGCACTTACTGCCATGGTTCAAGAAGAAGAACCGTGTATTTCACAGCAAGATCATTTTTCTGCATGATAATGCACCATCTCAGAAGCTCCTTTCGAACAAGAGGTCCTATGTGAAAATGTAACATCACCTAGAATAAAGTTTTGAGTTGAAAACTGTTTGATTTCAGTTTCTAACAACCTGCTAATGCTTATAATTTCAAAAATGACCATTTTTTTGGTCTTTATTAAAATGAAAAGGTTGATCGAAAAGTTTGGGGGATCTAAGAGTGTGGCAACCCAGTAGTCATGATTACTTCGAATTCTGACAATATGAGGGTCATGCTGCAGGTAGTGCAGCAAGAAGGCACTTATGTGTCTTGCGCATCTCGGAGCCCCAAAATTATTTTCCGGGCTAGATGCAGCTAAAAATTATTTTTAATTTTAAATCTGGTGGAGCTTATTATATATGGCCTAATAGGATCAGTGCTGCACACTGCTACAAAGCCCAAATTATTTTCCAGTCAAGATACAGATAAACATGATTAGTAATTTGAAAGCTTAAAACGGTTGGTAGGGTGATTTTAAACAATCATCAAGCTTTTACTCTCCCCAGGATGACACAGGGGTAGAAAAGTCGTTTCGGATCCATGATTTGTTCATCTTTATGAACGTGAGTCTGTCTACATTATCAGTGGAGAGCCGCGTGCGCTTATCTGTCAGCACACCACCAGCAGCGCTGAACACACGCTCAGACAGAACGCTGGCTGCGGGGCATGACAAGATCTCCAAGGCGTAAGTGGCTAGCTCCGGCCATTTATCCAGATTGGAAGCCCAAAAAGATCAAGCGTCCAGTGACACAGTCGTGGCTTCAATGTTTACTTGGAGATACTCCTGTACCATCGTCTCTAGGCGTTGACTATGTGTCAGACTTCTTGTCTCCTGTGGCCTTGCAAAGGATGGGCTAAAAAAGTGGTGAAATGATTCCGCAAAATTGATGTTACCACCAGATACTGTGGTTCTGTTACGGTTTGAGTGCTGAACACTTGACGGTCCCACGGTTGGCAAGTTGGAACTGTGAGATTCACTACGTGCACCACTGGTATTTTGTGGAAAAGCACATGTAAGATTCTGCAACAGTCTCTGCTCATACTCCTGCATGCGTGCATCCCTTTCTATGGCAGGAATAATTTCTGCAAATTTACTTTTGTACCGGGGATCTAACAGTGTGGCAACCCAGTAGTCAGGATTATTTCTAATTCTCACAATTCGAGGGTCATGTTGCAGGTAGTGCAGCAAGAAGGCACTCATGTGTGTTGCGCATCCAGGAGCACCAAGTCCCTGTTGTGTTGGTGGCGAGGTAACAATCATGCTTCCTTCCTCTGTCCTCTCCCCCCAACCTCGCACAACAGAAATGTGATCAAGGTCTCCCTCATCTGATGAGTCTTCCATCAGTTCGTCCTCCACTTCTTCCTGGGCTCCTGCACCTTCCTCACTAGTTTGGCTGCTACCATGCGCCCTGGTAAAACCATCTCCCCCACCCTCACATGCCTGCCGCCTTGGTGCTGCCGACCGTCTGGACCTTGCAGATGTTAGCCCTTCCGCATACTACTCCTCCTCCTCTACTTCCTCCACCTCCTCTTGTGCCACCACCTCACTCCGAATTCTGTTCAACATGTGCTCCAGCATGTAAATCACCGGAATAGTCATGCTGATAATGGCATCGTCAGCACTAAACATCTTCGTCGCCATTTCAAAACTGTGCAGAAGGGTGCATAGGTCCCTGATCTGAGACCACTCCTCCAGCGTGATTTGCCCCACCTCTGAATCTCGTTGGCCCAGGCTATACGTCAGAACGTATTGCACCAGGGCTTGTCGGTGCTGCCACAGTCGCTGCAACATATGCAGAGTTGAATTCCACCGGGTAGGCACATCGCATTTTAGCCGGTGAAGTGGCAGGCCCAACGACTTCTGTAGAGATGTAAGTCGCTGAGCTGCGGGATGCGAACGGCGGAAGTGAGCACACAGCGACCGTGCCCTCTGCAGAAGGCCATCTAGTCTGGGATAGTGGGCTAAAAATTGCTGGACAACCAGGTTCAACACGTGAGCCATACAAGGCACGTGTGTGACATTGCCCCGGCGAAGAGCCGCACCCAGGTTTGCAGCATTGTCGCACACGGCCTTCCCTGGTTTCAGGTCCAGTGGAGACAACCATTCATGAAATTGGTTCTCCAGAGCTGACCACAACTCCTCAGCTGTGTGACTCACATTTCCCAGACATTTCAATGTAAAAACCGCCTGATGACGTTGAGCCCTACTGCCAGCATAGTAAGGAGGTGTGCAGGATCCCTTCTGCGCAGTTAGAAAGCTTGTGGCATGACCAGACAGGCTTTGGGTGCAGGTGGAAGACCGAGAGGAGGTTGAGGAGGCAGAAGCAGTGGAGGAACTTTGACATAAAGAGGATTGACGCACAACTCGTGGGGACGGCAAGACTTGGACAGCAGCCCCTTGTCCTGCTGTCACCATAGTTACCCAGTGCCCAGTCAGCGACATGTAACGCCCCTGTCCATGCCTACTCGTCCAAGTGTCTGTGGTGAAATGCACCCTGTCACACACAGAGTTTCTCAAAGAAGCGGTGATGTTGTGTGCGACATGCTGGTGGAGCGCAGTCACACCTTTCTTTGGGAAGTAGTGCCGACTGGGCATCTGGTACTGGGGCACTGCGACGGACATAAGGTCTCGAAAATCCTCTGTGTCCACCAGGCGGAAAGGCAGCATTTCTGTAGCCAAGAGCTTGCAGATGGTGAAATTCAACCTCTTAGCTTTCTCATGGCTAGGAGGAAATGGTCTTTTACTTGTCCACATCTGAGGGACCGAGGGCTGGCTATTGTGCTTAGACGGGGTTGATAAGGGTGTCCCCGGCAAACTGCCGGTCTTTGAGGAAGATGCAGGCGGACATGTTAGGTTGCCTTGATCCAAAGGTGGTGCTATCGATGTCGGACAGCGCTCAACACCAGCTGCTGTTACCACCTCCATAGAAAATGATGACCTGCCAATCACGCTGGCTGTTGCGGGTAAAGAGGTGGCAGGTCTGCGCCCCAAAACAGGTGTGACTGCTGTCCCCCCAGTCACAGAGGATGAAGAGGCCGCGGATGCACAAGATATGGCAGACGATGGTTGGCCCGGCCGGCTAGGCCGCATTGTAGCACACTGAGCTTCCCACTGCAACTTATGCTTCATGTCCATGTGCCGGTTCATGCATGAAGTACTCAAACTATGTATTTTTTGGCCTCTACTTAGCTTTTGCTGACAAATGTTACAGATAACACGAGTTGGGTCATCTTTATCGATCTGAAAAAATGCCCAGGCTATGCAAGGCTTAGCACCCATGCGACCTGAAGAGCCACCACGACTTGTGGTGAGAGGCAGAGTTGTGTTTGAGGATGCAGTTGTTGACGTGCTTCCAGTACTACGTCTCTGTCCAGGAAGGCGCAACCTGACCTCGTCGTCACTAGCATCTTCCTCCACCTCCTCTGCTGACCTCATCTCTTGGCTGACTGTGGGTTGACAGTAAGTGGGATCTCCAACCTCATCATCATCACCCTGTGTGTTATCACACCCGTCGTCCTCAGAGCCAACCTGTTCCTGCCCTGACAAAAAACTAAAGTTGTCGCTCCAATCAGGTATTTGAGTCTTATCATCGTCTTCCTCATTGTCTCCACCAACAGGAGTTACAGTTTGGGAATGAGGGTCTACATTATGGTCAGAACCTTCTGCGTCTGGTCCTGGATCCGACTCATAAAGATTCTGGGCATCAGTGCAGATCATTTCCTCGTCTGGATTTACAGAAGCGCTGGAGTCGACCTCTGATTCCCAGGCTATAGTATGAGTAAACAGCTCTGCAGACTCAACCATCTGTTCTACCTCATACTCAGACGGGCAGCTGGAAATTTGGGAGCTGTGAGGAAGCAAGTGCGATTTGGGTGACACCTTTGAGGACTGGAGTATTTGTGATGTTGAAGTTGATGTGGAGGAGAGCCCACTTAAAGGAGCACTTGATATCCGTTGAATCACCTGCTGTTTTTGTGCCTCATCTGGAATTTGTAGCGATTGGCGTGGCCGTAAGAAAGGGATCTTATCACATTGTCCGCTAAAAGAAGTAGACATTTTAGTTTGGCTGGAAGATGGTCTTTCTTCTGCAGATGTTACTGTTGCTTTAACACCTACCCCACGGACACAACCTTTTTTCCCCTTCCCAACATGCCTATTCCCCTTTCCACCAGCAGCAGGCCTTTTTCCACTCATTTTGGTGGTTAACTAATTCACAACTCTGGAGTTGTTTGCACAAAAAAACAATGGATGGTAACCGAGCAGAGCTGAGTGGCCAAACTGTGTTATTAGGCCAAAACCATTGGCTGGGTTAGATGCAGAAAAAAATATATTCAGTTTGCAACCTGATGGAGGTCAGTATAGATGGACTAATAGAGAAAGTCCGACACACTGCTACAAGGCCAAATATTTTTTCAGAGGTAGATGCAGAAAAAAATTATATTCAGTTTGCAACCTGATGGAGGTCTGTATAGATGGATTAATAGAACAAGACCCACACACAGCTAGAAGCCCAATATTTTTTCAGAGGTAGATGCAGAAAAAAATATATTCAGTTTGCAACCTGATGGAGGTCAGTATAGATGGACTAATACAACAAGTCCCACACACAGCTAGAAGCCCAATACTTTTTCAGAGGTAGATGCAGAAAAAAATATATTCAGTTTGCAACCTGATGGAGGTCAGTATAGATGGACTAATACAACAAGTCCCACACACAGCTAGAAGCCCAAATATTTTTTCAGAGGTACTGTAGATGCAGATAAAAATTATTTTTAATTTGCAACCTGATGGAGGTCAGTATAGATGGACTAATACAACAAGTCCCACACACAGCTAGAAGCCCAAATATTTTTTCAGAGGTACTGTAGATGCAGATAAAAATTATTTTTAATTTGCAACCTGATGGAGGTCAGTATAGATGGACTAATAGATAAAGTCCGACACACTGCTAGAAGGCCAAATATTTTTTCAGAGCTAGATGCAGAAAAAAATTATATTCAGTTTGCAACCTGATGGAGGTCAGTATAGATGGATTAATAGAACAAGACCCACACACAGCTAGAAGCCCAATATTTTTTCAGAGGTAGATGCAGAAAAAAATATATTCAGTTTGCAACCTGATGGAGGTCAGTATAGATGGACTAATACAACAAGTCCCACACACAGCTAGAAGCCCAAATATTTTTTCAGAGGTACTGTAGATGCAGATAAAAATTATTTTTAATTTGCAACCTGATGGAGGTCAGTATAGATGGACTAATACAACAAGTCCCACACACAGCTAGAAGCCCAAATATTTTTTCAGAGGTACTGTAGATGCAGATACAAATTATTTTTAATTTGCAACCTGATGGATGTCAGTATAGATGGACTAATACAACAAGTCCCACACACAGCTAGAAGCCCAAATATTTTTTCAGAGGTAGATGCAGAAAAAAATATATTCAGTTTGCAACCTGATGGAGGTCAGTATAGATGGACTAATACAAGTCCCACACACAGCTAGAAGCCCAAATATTTTTTCAGAGGTACTGTAGATGCAGATACAAATTATTTTTAATTTGCAACCTGATGGAGGTCAGTATAGATGGACTAATACAACAAGTCCCACACACAGCTAGAAGCCCAAATATTTTTTCAGAGGTAGATGCAGAAAAAAATATATTCAGTTTGCAACCTGATGGAGGTCAGTATAGATGGACTAATACAACAAGTCCCACACACAGCTAGAAGCCCAAATATTTTTTCAGAGGTACTGTAGATGCAGATAAAAATTATTTTTAATTTGCAACCTGATGGAGGTCAGTATAGATGGACTAATACAACAAGTCCCACACACAGCTAGAAGCCCAAATATTTTTTCAGAGGTACTGTAGATGCAGATACAAATTATTTTTAATTTGCAACCTGATGGAGGTCAGTATAGATGGACTAATACAACAAGTCCGACACACTGCTAGAAGGCCAAATATTTTTTCAGAGCTAGATGCAGAAAAAAATTATATTCAGTTTGCAACCTGATGGAGGTCAGTATAGATGGATTAATAGAACAAGACCCACACACAGCTAGAAGCCCAAATATTTTTTCAGAGGTAGATGCAGAAAAAAATATATTCAGTTTGCAACCTGATGGAGGTCAGTATAGATGGACTAATACAACAAGTCCCACACACAGCTAGAAGCCCAAATATTTTTTCAGAGGTACTGTAGATGCAGATATAAATTAGTTTTAATTTGCAACCTGATGGAGGTCAGTATAGATGGACTAATAGAATGATGCTATGCCCAAAAGATTTTACTTCACTAGGTGCAGTAAAAAAATTGGTATTCTATACACAGGTGGTATATCTTGCAGCACAGATAGGCTACTCCACTGACTAACACACTCTGCAATAGGCCAAAAAGGATTAGCTTTGCTAGATTCAGCCAAATGCTGTGAAAAAAACTTGCACAGCACTGGCACAGACCTGCCTGGCAAAAACTGATAGGAACTGATGTAACCTAGTCCTGAAAAGGACTCCAATTACAATTAGTCTTTACTCCCACAACCTATCTATTTAAGAGCACAGACCTCCCTGATAAAAGTCGTAGGAAATGCTGTAACCTAGTCCTTAAAAGGACTGCAATCACAACTATTCCCTACTCCCAAGCTATCTGTATATTTGTGCGAAAATTGGCTTGAAATTAACAAGGTATAGCGCACACAGCAACAGCGGTGCCGTCTAACACGCAGCTGCAGCAGTGAGAAAATGGTGGCGACGGGGAAAATGGCTTGGTCTTATAGGGCAAGGACATGTGACATACACTGCCAATGACACATTCCCTTGCTTGTGTGAAAAAAAGCACTTCGCTCCGTGTGTGCGCTGCTGATAGGCTGACAGATTGCACCTCCCCACTGCAAATGCGGGAAAGAGAAAAAAAAATGGAGATCTTCATTGTTCCTGCAGAGATCCATCCCCTGCCCCTCCCCCCAACCCGCTGTACACTCAAACTGCGTATTAACATTAATTTTCATCATTACTGAGAAAAAATCCAGTTATGATTTTGGTGCACGAACAGTTATCGAACATAACCTCGAACAGCCAAATTTTTATCAAATTGTTCGTGTTCGCCGAACGGCTCAAACACCGCCCAAAACAGCTCGAATTTGAGATTGGCGAACAGTTCGAGTAGAACAACGCTCATCTCTACTCAATAGTGGTGCTCTCTCCGGGGAAGCACCGGTCCTGCATAGGCTGGCCCAGCCGGGTAGTCTGCCTCAGACGGTAGAGGCATGTCCTCCTCCTCCTCCACTACTCTGCGTACATGGAGGGCATACCATCCATGCGGTCCCTTATGCCGGGTATAGGTGACAGGGTCACCAGGGTATAGGATGTCCCTGTTGGAGATGGGACTCCACGTCCCGTCGGTTCACAAAAAAGTCCTTTGCCATCTGTGGCTCCCGAATGAAGCACCATCCAGCATCCAGGTCGAACTTGACTACAGTCCCTTCTGCACGGGAACTGGGTATGGCCAGCTTTACCTTGCGGGCCCGGGCCTTCTCCTCCATATTGTGGGCCTCCATCCTCTCCCACCACTCCTGTCGCTCCTGGCGCTCTGCTGTCAGCTTCCGGAGCTCCCGCTTGCTCTGTTCCTCCCCTCGGAGGGCCTCGGTCTCGGTGTCCCTCGAGGACCCCATGAGGTTACCCTCCTGGTTGTCCCACCGGAACTCTTCTCCTCCCTGGCAGGAAACCGGGGGCGCAGGCGTGGGTAATAGAGGGGCTCCCTGCTGGTCCTCAAACTTTGCGGACCAGTCCCACATGGGGCACCCGTACACCCATGCGGGTGTGGGGGCAGGGGGTTCATGTAGGGGCCCCAGGAGCAGGTTGGTGTTGTCAGCGCCCGGGGAAGGAGGTTCCTTTAGGGGGCCCAGGAGCAGGTCAGCAATGTCAGCGTCCGGGGCAGGGGTGTCGTCGTTACCTGCTCCTGCGGCAGCTCCAGCACTGCTTGTCGACTCCTGGTCGAGGAGAGGCTCCGCCAGGGCTGGGGCGCTGCTGGTGGAACACAGTGCAGACTGCTGCCGGGTCATTAGCTTCTCCAGCAGCTCATCCTTCCAGATGGTGATGCCAGCCTGCTGGGCCTCCTCCATCCGCCGGCCCAGATCCTGTACCTCATCGCGGAGGAAACCAATATCCTCCAGGGACAGTTTAGACAAAACCCCCTCCAAGTTGACAGGTGATTCTGCAGGTTGCAGGCCACGGGCCGGAGTCTCAGGCTGGTCTCCTTCCATCGTGCCTGCCGGGTGCGGTCTGTCTGCACTGCTGGAGGCCCCGTCCTGTCTCCAAGGTTTTTCTTCTCCTCTCCCCTTTCTGGAGCGGTTCCATGGCTGCTTGCTGTCGGCCACACCTGGGGCGGCTTCCCCAGACTGATGGACAAGTCTCGGTATATGGCCACAGGCGCATGGGGCGGGCTGCGCTTTTGGCGCCATTCTGGGACCCGGCCCACGATGGGAGGTTTCTTGTTGTCTTTTATCACGCACATAATGGCGCCCGTTCTTCTGGGGCGGGCGCCACATTCAGTATCAAGCACAGTCTCTAGGCGCACAGTACCCTGTGATAGCGGGTTGGTTCGCATCTTGTTCATGATGCCAAGTTTGATGCGCCCCCTGGGCCATGTGGTACTTGGTAGCCAGGCCGGTCGGTGCTGAGGGATGTCACGGTGGCAGTGACCCGGTCTGTGACTCAGGGCAGTCAATTAGAGGGGAAAAGTAAAAGGGGAATAAAGTTTTTAGAGATAATGTTCGTGACGCCACCTGGGGTATGCAGCTATATGGAGTCGCCCCTGCGGTGCAGATCCTCTTTAGCTGATGGTGACGCAGCAGAGTTAGTTCAGCTCTCCACAGGCAGAGCTTAGCTCCAGGGCAGGATATAGTGATGTTATGAGGTAGATGTTGTAGTGCAGGGCTGGTGATGGCACAGCAATAATTCTAGGACACAGTGGGGTGCAGTCTTCAGATTTTACTCACAGTATTTAAGTTCCTCAGGTTACACTTTCCAGATTATAACCACCCACGTCGTCCTGTGTTCACCAAGGAAGGGACCCTCTGTGGCCACCTTTTCGGTGATGTAATTGTGGTGGTTGGCATCTGCACCTTGCAAGTACAGCGGCCTCCGGTTATCTAGCTGAGCCTGGTTGTTCTCCACTAGTTTAGGGGCCAGTGCTGAATAAATTGAGATGTGTTAAAAATTGTATTTTTATGTTTTCATCATTTGCATATCATTAACATGTCTATCGATCCTGTGATTTCCATAATTCCATGACTTTTCTAGATAGATAGATACATAGCACAGTCATACAGTCAGAAAATAATACCACTATACATAATACCACTATACAAGTAACAAAAACCATCATACTGTTACTGAACAAAGCCAGTGTACTAACCCCAATGCTTCCAAAAATAACACAATATAAAGAACAAATAGTATGGACACTGCATATTACCCACCATATACTGATCAAATAATATCACCATACTAATCATTAAAGGGAGTCTGACAGCCCCAACTGACAGTATAGACAAAGCAAATAGCTTTGTAGCTGATATAGCCCCCATAACAATTGCACCTTTAGTGTTCTAATTGTGGTCTCTATTTTATGGAAGCTGAAGTTTAATGAAATATGCTAATTATGGTGATTGGTGCAAGAGACCAAAAGTGGCCAAGAGACTTAGTGCACCATTCTGGCAGATTCCCTTTAATATAAACCACTGTACCAAGATCAATTTCCCCACCATACACTAATCATATAGTGAAAAAAACACTTTTTTATTTTTGCGGATTAATTTGTGAAGCATCTGGGGGTTCCAAGTGCTCACTATTAGTGTTGAGCGAGCACTAAAATGCTCGGGTGCTCGAAGCTCGGGCCGAGCTCGCCGTGATACTCGGGTGCTCGACCCGAGCAACGAGCCCAATGTTAGTCTATGGGAGACTCGAGCATTTTTGCGGCGGCTCCCTCGGCAGTCTTTTAAAAGCCTAACAAGTGCCCAAAACGATAGTGACAGTGCTCAAATGACATGGGGACAGCATGGTGATCGCCCCAGGAAGCATTTCTGACCCCCAGGTCACTGCTGTCAACAACGTGGTCAGAGGTATTAAGCCACTTTTACAGGCTCAAAATAAAACGTTCAAAAACGAAAGTGAAAGTGCTTTCCTGTGAAATATGTTAAAGATAGTGTTGAGCGATACCTTCCGATATCAGGAAATATCGTATCGGATTGGATCGGACCGATACCCAAAAAGTATCGGATATCGCCGATTCCGATACAGGAAACCAATGCAAGTCAATGGGACACTAATATCGGAATGAAAATAAACACTTTCTTTCCTTGTAGGTTAATTCTACATGAAGTAAAACAACTAAGAATAATGTAGAATGTATTACGCGAAAAGCCGGCAATTCATCAGCGGCATACACCGGTACCCGACAATTTACAACAGAAAGAATAGAGCTTCACACATAGATTAGATAGATAGAAACATGTCAGTCGCATATATATGAAGTACAGTGACAGTGTTGCTTACTGTACTTGTCATTTAGTGTAAAGGATTTATTTAAAAAAATAATAGTGTTTTCATGCACCGTCTCTTTAAAAAAGCCGGCCGGCAATTCAGCTGCGGTACCCGACAATTTATAACAGACAGAATAGAGCTTCACACATAGATTAGATAGATAAAAACATGTCAATCACATATATATGAAGTACAGTGACAGTGTTGCTTACTGTACTTGTCATTTAGTGTAAAGGATTTATTTAAAAAAATAATAGTGTTTTCATGCACCGTCTCTTTAAAAAAGCCGGCCGGCAATTCAGCTGCGGTACCCGACAATTTATAACAGACAGAATAGAGCTTCACACATAGATTAGATAGATAGAAACATGTCAGTCACATATATATGAAGTACAGTGACAGTGTTGATTACTGTACCTGTCATTTAGTGTTAAAATAAAGGATTTATTTTAAAAAAAATTGGCGTGGGGTTCCCCTTAATTTTAGTCTCTAGCGGAGGTTAAGCAGACGGCTGGGGCAGATGTTTGAAGCCTGGGAAGGGGGTAATACCCACGGAGCTTCCCAGGCTACTAATATCAGCCCCCAGCTGAATACCTAGCCTTTACTAGCTATTAAAATGGGGGACCCCCTCAAAAAAATGACGTGGGGTCCCCCCTAATTTAATAGCTAGCAAAGGCTAGGCAGACTGCTGGGGGCTGATATTAATAGCCCAGGAAGGGTGCCATGAATATTGGCCCCCTCCCAGGCTACAAACACCAGCCGTCAGCCACCCCAGAAATGGCTCATCCATAGGATGCGCCAATTCTGGCACTTAGCCTCGCTCTTCCCACTGCCCTGTAGCGGTGGCAATGGGGTAATAGGGTTGGGGTTGATGTCAGCTTATAATGCCAGCTGACATCAAGCCCAGGTTAGTAATGGAGAGGCGTCTATAAGACACCCCCATTACTAACCCCATAGTCAAAGTTAAAAAAAAAACCACAAACACCCAGAATAAAGTCCTTTAATTGAAATAAACACACAATTCTTTATTGTTCTAAATTAAACTATACTTACCATCACACCCATTCCAGCTGAAGCCAACGATCTCCTGCAATAAAAGAAAAATAATAAAGCAACCTCATCCTTACCTTTCCATGGTTCCCAGGACAGCTCCAGCTCTGCTACATCGAGATGACAGGCTGGACCGCAGCAGAACGCTGCCATCCAGCCTGTCATCCCACAGACACTGAGAAGCGCAGGCTTGCTTGCGCTCCTCAGTGTCTCTCTGTGACGGCATCCAGATGAGCCGACAATGAACTCGGCTCACCTCATGCACGTCACTGACAGCGTGGGAGAATTCTCACGCTGAAGCCCTGAGTGCAGGAGAATTTTCCCACGCTGTCAGTGACGTGCATGAGGTGAGCCGAGTTCATTGGACATGACCTCGGCTCATCTTTATGCCGTCACAGAGAGACACTGAGGAGCGCAAGCATGCCTGCGCTTCTCAGTGTCTGTGGGATAACAGGCTGGATGGCAGCGTTGTGCTGCGGTCCAGCCTGTCATCTTGATGTAGCAGAGCTGAAGCTGTCGTGGGAACCATGGAAAGGTAAGGATGAGGTTGCTTTATTATTTTTCTTTTATTGCAGGAGATCGTTGGCTTCAGCTGGAATGGGCGTGATGGTAAGTATAGTATAATTTAGAACAATAAAGAATTGTGTGTTTATTTCAATTAAAGGACTTTTTTCTGGGTGTTGTGATTTTTTTAAATACTTTACTAGAAATTCATGGTGGTCCTGTCTAATATTGGCGTGACACCATGAATTTCGGGCTTAGGGCCAGCTGATAATGCCAAGCTGGCCTTAACCCCTTTATTACCCAGTGAGCCACCGCACCAGGTCCCTGGATGAGTTGGGTACAGCGCCAGAAGATAGCGCTTCTATGAACGCGCCATTTTCCGGGGTGGCAGCGGACTGCAATTTGCAGCAGGTGGGGCCCAGAAAGCTTGGGCCTCCCTGCGCTGCGGATTCCAGCCTCCAGCTGCCTAGTTGTACCTGGCTGGACACAAAAATAGGGCGAAGCCCCACGTATTTTTTTTTTTAATTATTTCATGAAATTCATGAAATAAATAAGAAAAAAAGGCCTTCCCTATATTGTTGTGTCCGGCCAGGTACAAATAGGCAGCTGGTGGTTGGGGGCAGCCCGTTCCTGCCTGCTGTACCTGGCTGGACACAAATATAGTGCGAAGCCCCACGTCAATTTTTTTTTAATTATTTCATGAAATAATTTTTTTAAAAAAGGGCTTCCCTATATTGTTGTGTCCGGCCAGGTACAAATAGGCAGCTGGTGGTTGGGCGCAGCCCGTTCCTGCCTGCTGTACCTGGCTGGACACAAATATAGGGCGAAGCCCCACATCAATTTTTTTTTAGTTATTTCATGAATTTCCTGAAATAATTAAAAAAAAATTGACTTGGGGCTTCGCACTATATTTGTGTCCAGCCAGGTACAGCAGGCAGGAACGGGCTGCGCCCAACCACCAGCTGCCTATTTGTACCTGGCCGGACACAACAATATAGGGAAGCCCTTTTTTTCTTTATTATTTCATGAATTTCATGAAATAATTAAAAAAAAATACGTGGGGCTTCTCCCTATTTGTGTGTCCAGCCAGATACAACTAGGCAGCTGGGGGATGGAATCTGCAGCGCAGGGAGGCCCAAGCTTTCTGCCCCCCCCCGGTGCAAATTGCAGTCCGCAGCTACCCCGGAAAATGGCGCGTTCATAGAAGCTGGATGCTGTACCTGGCTGGCATACAAAAATATGGCAAAGCCCACGTCAAAATTTTTGGGAAAAATTAATTTAAAAATATATAATAATTTAGGGACTGCATCTTTATTAACTCCTCAAATGTCATTTAGTGTTAAAATAAAGGATTTATTTAAAAAAAAATTGGCGTGGGGATCCCCCATAATTTTAGTCTCTAGCTGAGGTTAAGCAGACGGCTGGGGCAGCTGTTTGAAGCCTGGGAAGTGGGTAATACCCACGGAGCTTCCCAGACTACTAATATCAGCCCCCAGCTGAATACCTAGCCTTTACTAGTTATTAAAATGGGGGACCCCCCCAAAAAAATGACGTGGGGTACCCCCTATTTAATAGCTAGCAAAGGCTAGGCAGACAGCTGGGGGCTGATATTAATAGCCCAGGAAGGGTGCCATGAATATTGGCCCCCTCCCAGGCTAGAAACACCAGCCGTCAGCCGCCCCAGAAATGGCGCATCCATAGGATGCGCCAACTCTGGCACTTAGCCTCGCTCTTCCACGCTGCCCTGGTGCGGTGGCAGTGGGGTAATAGGGTTGGGGTTCATGTCAGCGCCAGCTGCTATGAAGCCCAGGTTAGTAATGATGGGCGTCTATAAGACACCCCCATTACTAACCTACAAAGTGTTAAAAAGAAAAAACACACACTACACCCAGAAAAAAATAATTTATTTGAAATAAAACACACAATTTTATTTAATTCTTAGTTTACTAAAAAAAAATAGTTACCTGTCCACGTTCCTGCGCTGATCTCCCATGCACAGCTGTCACATCTGGAGATGGTGACAGCTGTGCATGGCTGCTGTAAGCTCACACTGCCGGGAACACGTCCGCTCCCGGCAACGAGAGCCACTGACTAAGGTCACCGGAGTGCATTCAGGCAGCGCAGCTCCGGAGACCTCCTTTACGCCACTGCTGTACCGTGGGAATTTCTCACAGTACAGCAGGGCCGTAAAGGAGCTAACTGGAGCAGCGCTGCCTGAACTCCGGCGAACCCTTACGGCCCCATCATTCAGCAGCGGTTCAGAGCGGTCACATTCTATGTGGCTGCTCTAAACTGGAGATCATCGTGGGACACTCGTGGACTACTACGGAGGGGTAAGGATAAGGTTGTGGTTTATTATTTTAGATTTTATTACAGGAGATCGATGGCTTCGGGGAATTAGGTGTCTAGGTGAGCATAGGTGTATTTTTTTATTTTTTACTTTATTTTAGGTGGCGATCGGCGGGGACATGTAATGTATGAACTAATTTATTGTAGGTAACCACTGGCCACCAATGACATGTATTTAAAATTTATTGGGGACACAGTAGGGCAATTTATATAGCAGGATCAGGCTGATGGGAACTACTGCTCCCATCGAGCTGATCCTGCTGGCACGAGTGGACCGGGGACAGACATAGGCCGATGGGAGTAGTAGTGTCACATCGGCCTATGTCTGCCTGCACGCACACACCCGCACACACCCGCACACATCCCGCACACATCGCACAGACACCGCACACACTCGCAGACATCGCACAGACACAGCACACACCCACAGACATCGCACAGACACCGCACACACTCGCAGACATCGCACAGACACCGCAGACATTGCACAGACACCGTGCACACCCGCACACATCGCACAGACACCGCACACACCCGCAGACATCGCACACACTCGCAGACACACGCACAGACACCCACACACACCAATCATGACGGGCTGATCGTCTGGGAGGTGACGCTGTGCGGCCAGCCAATCACTGTAATGCCCACAAACAACATGGCTGCGGCATTACAGTGACTGGCTGGCAATCCCTGCATGTTCATTGGCTCTGTAAAGAGCACCAAACATGCAGGGCGGAGACCCGAGCTCCCGCCCGAGTAACCCGGAAATGCTCGGTGCTCGCCGAATATCCCGAGTAGCGTGATGCTCGGGCGAGTACCGAGCAGTGTCGAGCATGTTCGCTTAACACTACTCACTATGCATCTAGATAGGTGCCTTTGGGGGTCTAGTTTCCAAAATGGGGTGACTTGTGGGGGAGCTCCAATGTTTAGGCACACAGGGGCTCTCCAAACACGACATGGTGTCCGCTAACAAATTGGAACCATATCGCGTTTGGAGAGCCACTGTGTGTCTAAACATTGGAGCTCCCCCACAAGTGACCCCATTTTGGAAACTAGACCCCCCAAGGCACTTATATAGATGCATAGTGAGCACTTGGAACCCCCAGGTTCTTAAAAATGAAAAAGTATTTTTTTTTCCACTTTTTCATTTTTACGAATCAATTTGTGAAGCACCTGGTGGTTCCAAGTGCTCACTATGCATCTAGATAGGTGCCTTGGGGGGGTCTAGTTTCCAAAATGGGGTCACTTGTGGGGGAGCTCCAATGTTTAGGCACACAAGGGCTCTCCAAATGCAACATGGTGTCCGCTAACAATTTGAGCCGATTTTCCATTCAATTTGTTAGCGGACACCATGTCACGTTTGGAGGGCCCCTGTGTGCCTAAGCAGTGGAAACACCCACAAGTGACCCCATTTTGGAAACTAGACCCCTCAAGGATTTTATCAAGGTGTATAGTGAACATTTTGAGCCCAGAGGTACGACACAGAATTTGATAACATTAGGTCATCATATTGAATAAGTTGTCATTAGTCTTGAGCGCAAGTGCTCGCTACTTGAGTTTGCATCGGGTACTCAGGTATGCACCATGTACTGCGTGTGCTCGAGTGACATGCTCGAGTCCCTGCCCCACATGTTTCACGGTTATTAGACACCCAAAAAAAAACATGCGGGGATCGCTCGTGCATGGCAGGCAATCCCCGCAAAGTTTTTTTGGCCGCGAAGCATATGGGGCGGAGACTCGAGCATGTCACTCAAATTCCCACGATACTCAATGCATACCAGAGCACCCGATGCAAACTCAAGTAGCGAGCACTTGCGCTCAACACTAGTCACCATATCTTCATCTTTTTTTCTTACTTTTGAAAAAAATCCCAACCCCATCATAACCCTAACCCCAACCCCAGCTCTAACCCTAGCCCAACCCTAACCCTAGCACAACCCTAACCCGAGAGTTTATTTTTCACGCTTTTCCTCATGCGGTATAAGTGATTAGACGACTTTATTCTTCGGGTCGGTGCGATTACAGCGATACCAGAATCATATGGGGTTTTTATGATTGACAGCTGTCACACACTAAAAGACGCATTTTTTGTAAAATCTAGTTTTTGCATCGCCATATTTTGAGAGCTATAATTTTTCCATATTTTGGCAGACGGAGTCATGTGACGGCTTGTTTTTTGCGGGATGAGTTGACGTTTTTATTGGTGCCATTTTCAGGCACGTGACATTTTTTGATCGCTTTCTATTCCGATTTTTGGGAGGGAGAATAAACAAAAACCACCAATTCAGGAATTGTTCTTTTTTTTTTTTGATAAGGGAGCTTTATTCTTCGGGTCAGTACGTTTACAGCGGTACCACATTTATATCGTTTTTCTATGTTTTGGCGCTTTTACACAATAAAAGCTATTTTATAGAAAAAATTATTTTTTGCATCGCTTTATTCTGAGAGCTATAACTTTTTAATTTTTCAGATGATGGAGCTGTACGGCAGCTTGTTTTTTGCGGGACAAGATGACGTTTTCAGCGGTATCATTTTTATTTATATTCGTCTTTTTGATCGCGGGTTATTCCCTTTTTTGTTTGGCGGTATGGTGATAAAGCATTGTTTTTTGCTTCGTTTTTTTTTTTACCGTGTTCACTGAAGGGGTTAACTAGTGGGACAGTTTTATAGGTCAGGTCCTTCTGGATGTGGCGATACCAAATATGTGTACTTTTATTGTTTGTTTGCTTTTTTTTTCATAATAATATTTATTGATGGGTACATTATATTTTTATTTTTGGTGGATTATTTTTTCTATTATTTTTTTTATATTTTTTTAAAAAAAAAATTTCACTTTCTGGGAGTTTTTATACTTTTTTACTTTGTCCCACTCTAGGACTTTCACTTTTTTTATTCTGATCGCCTGCATAGCATAGGGATGGAGCACCATCCCTGTGCCATACAGGCAGTCAGCGCTGCACAGTGAGAACATTGTTTGGTCGTGCACTGCTTGGTGACCCGGATGTTGTCATGACGACATCGGGTCGTCATGGCAACACCCGGGAAGCCGCGGCAGACAGCGCTGGAGGCCGGAAGAGGAGGTGAGTATACCGATCACCTCCCCTTGCCACCGCAATGCTGCGATCGACTTCGATCGCAGAATTGCGGGGGTTAATGTTCCGGGAGCGGTGAGGGACCGCTCCCTGCACATAGTACTGGGTGTCAGCTGTGACAATCAGCTGACACCCGGCGGCGATCGCGCCCGCACAGCCTGTGTGCATGCGCGATCATGATGACGTACGAATACGGGTCAAGCTCTTAAAGCCCAGGGCACAGACGCGTATTAGTATGTCATGGGCTGTAAAGGGGTTAATGTTGTCTCCTAATGACCTCCCATGCTCTGATTTTCTCTTAAAAAAAAGAAATGTTTCTCACCACACCCCACAACAAGCGGTGAAGTAGTCATCCTTTTTCCTAGAAAAAGGGCTCTAGTACCAAAATAATGTCCTTCGCACATGCACGCGTCCTAACTCTGGTAGACTGCATGCCTAAAGCAGCCCGAGACTTGCTAAAGTAAGTTGTGGAGTAGGGAGCCAAAGGATCTCTGCTCCACCATAGTTTTTTTTATATTCACATCTTCAAAATACTGATATATTTAAAAGCAGTGCCTTGGTATCCAGGTGGGCCCCTTTCCTTGAAACACCACACCCTGTGACCACAATCATTATGCCAATGTCAGCCAGCACATAAATTCTTTAAATATGAAAAACTGATGCCACTATGATCAAACTCTGATCAACCTCTGATCAATGTGTGATCAGAATAATAGGACTGTTTTTCTCAGATGTGGAGAAAATGGTCATGTGAACCTACCCTTATAGTGCAATACAGTTTCGGCAATGCAATAGTTCTTACCTCTTATCACCATGACACATTTTTCTTCTACCAGAATAAGCGTTACTTATATGTGAATTACATTTTCCTACAAAGGTACCAGTCAGTGGATTCATGTACAGTCTTTGACAGCTTAACCTCATCCAATGTAAAAAGATTTAAAAAATTAGTTCTCCAGAACGCGATAATCACTACTGCTTTATGCTTTCCAATTGATTTTTGGTTTCCACTGAATGAACTAAGTGAGAAAAATGTACAGGTGTGGAGGGAGGCATAGCATATTATACTACTTGTATAAGCTCAAAGAGATTGTCCCATCTTGAATACTCCCATCTTATTTGCAGTCCACTTGATGATAATTACTGCTGTCCAATACAGTTACCTCCCGCAAGTCATAAATCAGTGGCGTAAATAGCATGCATATTTGTTGTGAATCTGCTGCAGATTGTAACCTATGAATTTTAAAAGTGAAATCCCAGATGTAAATCCACGCACAAAATGACATGCTGCATAATGGAAATGTGCCCTGCAGGTCAATTCCCATGCAATTTTCACATGGCTTTTTATATTTTTTTATGCAGTTTAAGGGTGACATTTGATAAAATCTCACTCACTTTGTTGGGTGGAATCTACACAGAAACATGGAAGAATGTTGTCAACCCTAAGAAAATCCCCATGAATTAGTTAGTTATACACATGAACATCCTCTTAGGCTACGGTCACAATATCAGTATTTGGTCAGTATTTCACATCAGTATTTGTAATCCAAAACCAGGAGTGGGTGATAAATGCAGAAGTGGTGACGTGTTTCTACTATACTTTTTCTATGATTATTCCTCACATGATTTTGGCTTACAAATACTGATGTAAAATACTGACCAAATACTGATAGTGTGACCATAGCCTTTTTTATGCATTTTTGCTGCGGCAAATCCACGCGGATATGGTCCCAAAAAACACATTGCAAACCTTATCCCAGCATTTTCTATGAGATTTTGGAAGATCTGTGCAAATGATTAGGAATTTTCCTGACAGGATTTCATGTGCGGAAAAAGAAGCAGCATGTACATTCTTTGCATAGATTTGCCTTAGTTTTTCCTATATAATGCATTGGAAAAAACGCATGACAAAAACGCTCAAAAAACGCATGTAGATGCAAAAAAACCCCATCAAAAATGCGCAGAATTTCCGCAGCATTTTTGATGCCAAGAGATGCAGAACCTTACAGAAATGCTGCAGAAGTTTTGCAAGCAATTCCTGATCATGCACATGACGCGCCCCTGGGCCTGTATCGCGCTGCGTTGCGCACGCGGGGGCTTACCCGGAGCCGGATCTGTTGAGGGTTGTAGTCTCGTGGCGGTGATCCGGTCCGTGCCCAGGGAGTCAGACTAAGTGGCGCTGCAATAGCAGTGATGTTAGATGACTACGCCACCCGTTGAATGCAGCTTTAGGGCTGCTGCTGCAGGGCAGACCGCTGAGGCCGGTGGTTGGATTGTGCAGCGTGGTAGTATAACCCCCAACGGGAGGGGTATGGCCTCAGGGCAGCCGACGTGGATGATGGGGGTAGCAGAAACCACTCGGAGACGGTACGGTGTAGTTCAGGGTCTTTACTGGTCACAAAGATAGACCCTCCCGGAGTACTGGCTAGCGATTGGGGCCTGGTCAGTCCTTGAGCAGATGGGATCTCCCCTGGCCAGGCGGAGTTGTAGGCCTCCCAAACTAACTGTACTCTTCTGGCTACCTTGCTAGAGGCGGGTAAAAGTAGCCCACGTCCCTGAGTGTGCCGTGTGGTGCTCACCCGTATGGCCGGTGACTCGGGGCCTTCTAGTAGCTTCCGCTCCACGACGGCGGTGCTGGTCCCACGCGTGTGACCGTGCCTTCGGGTTTCTGGGCCAGGGGACCTGCAATCCCCTGCCGGTCGGTTTCTGCTGCTGGGTAGGAGTTAGTCCCCACAGCCTCGGACTCCGGGTCCGGTAAGAAATCTTCTCAGTCAGGGCGAGCTCTGCAGCTGCCAGCCCCTGACTCCTTGTAACACTGCTCCCACAGAGCTCCTGATGTTCTGTTCCTATATTTGCTTCTTTTCTCTGTCTCTACTTCTTCTCTACTCACTAACCCTGCCTCAGCCCCAGGTTTATATAGGGGAAGTCCTTCCCCTCCCAGGACTGGGCAGGAGGTGTGGCATGCATAGGATCCCTGACCAAGAGACCTCCCACCTGCTCTCAGACATAACATTGCTGTTACTGTGGAAACCAGACCCCTGGGGTGCCACATTCCCCCCTAGTGAAATTTAGTACTCCGGGACTAAACATATTTTAGAAAAACATAACAAGATATAACAATAACAATACAATAAAGAAACACATAAAGATGGTCACGGCGTGTCCGCAACCGGGTGCAGTCTTTGAAGAAAAGCAAGGTGTCCATTTCACCAAAACAGGGAGACGTAACCAGGTAGGGGTCTGTCCTGCCCCGAGTCCTTAACAGTCTTTAGTCCGTCCTGGGTTACGCTCCAACTATACACAAAGGATTCCCGGTAAATCCACCAAAGATTCCTATAAATAACTAGAAACACAAAATTACACACAAGCAACTATAAACAGGTAAACATTATAAAATAGCTTAAACATTTAGATCCTCCAACGTGCGGGTAACTGGCCTCTAGTGGCCCTAGTGGACCTACGGAGCTGACTGTCTGGCCCTGAACTACAGGGTGTAGGAGCTGTCAAGGGTAAACTGGGCAGCTGTCTACCGGCTCTTTGTCTCACTAGGGGTACGGCAGGCTCACTATAAGCAGAGGGTTGATCCTCCTGTTCTGCTTGTGTGGAGTCTTCTGCCTCCTGGACCGGCTGTTCTTCCAGCTCTACCTGTTGCTCCGTAGGTGCTTGGGATGCTGGTTGGAGGAAGGTGAGTACGTGTACCACAACTGCACCATTGACTTGAGTCCAAGACCGAGGGAAGTCCCCGAGCACAGTACTAACCATATCTTCCCTTTTCTCTACGGGTCGATGGTCTTCTTGTTCCTCTTCAGGGTTCCGTAGCTGTTCAGGACACTTCTTCAGGTCATCCCGGGATACAATGGCTGTGGTCTCCCCTCCGTCTTTACTAATGGTACAGACCTTCGGGTTGTCGTGGCTTGAGGGCAGTACGGTGTACGGGTCCTTCTCCCACTGGTCGTCCAACTTGTGGAGCCGTCTTTTCCTCTTCAAGACCTGCTCTCCGGGTACCACGGGAACAGCGGGAGCATACTGGTTGTAAGTTTTCTCTTGTCTTTCCCTAGCTTGACAGAGACTTCGCTCCACACTCTCCTGTACTTTCCGGTACTGCTGCTGCCTCTCTGTGTCCCAGTCTGCTTCTGGTGAAGTGTCCTCGGGTGTCAGGACTCCCATTTCCAGGTCAACAGGTAACTTACCAGGTCTCGCCCTCATTAGGTAAGCCGGGGTACAGTTGGTGGAACCTACCGGGATGTGGTTGTATAGGTCCACCAGATCGGGCAGCCTCTCAGGCCACAGACTGCGTTCTTCCAGGGGCAACGTTTTCAGAAGATCCATTACCACCTGGTTCATTTTCTCACAAAGTCCATTAGTTTGCGGATGATAGGGTGTCGTCCTTATCTTCCGGCAGCCATACAGATTGCAGAATTCCTGGAAGACCTCCGCTTCAAAGGCAGGTCCCTGGTCCGTCAGCACTTGGTCCGGGTATCCGTGCGGACGGCAGAAGTGCTGCTGGAAGGCTCTAGCTGCTGTTTGAGCCGTTAAGTCCTTGACGGGGACGACAACCAAGAACCGGGAGTAATGATCCACGATGGTTAACGCGTAGACGTAGCCACTTCTGCTTGGGGTCAGTTTTACATGATCCAAGGCTACCAGTTCCAACGGCTGCCGGGTGACGATGGACTGCAGGGGAGTCTTCTGGCTGGCACGGTCCTTCCTTCTTAGGTTACACGGGCCACAGTCTCTACACCACCTCTCGATGGTTCCCCTCATGCCTACCCAGTGGAACCGCCCGCGCAGCAGGAACTCCAGCTTCTTCCATCCGAAGTGTCCAGCCCCGTCGTGGTATGCCTCCATCACCATGGCTGTGTCTCTTCGTGGCACCACTACTTGCCAGATTAGTTCATGTGTCCGGGAGTTAACCATTCGGCGGCACAACTTCCCCTTATAAAGGAACAGTCGACTCTTCTCAGCCCACAGTTGCTTGGCTTCCTCCGGAGCGTCTGGGTCAAGGCGAGCCTCTGGCCGAGTCAGCATCTCCTTTACCAGCCGGACGGCAGGGTCACTGTCTTGCGTTTCCGCCCAGTTATAGTGAGGCAAGGGGTTAAACGTAGCGGCTTGCTTACTCCTTACCCGGTGGGAACACTGGATAGTCCCATGACGGTGAAACGCGGGGAGTTCGACTTCTTCCAGTCCCTCTGGATCTTCTCCTCCGTCCGGTAGATTTGGCATCCTGGACAGGGCGTCCGCGTTGGTATTGGAGCGTCCTGCCCGGTATTTGATTGTGAACTCGTAGTTGGACAGACGGGCCATCCATCTCTGCTCTAGGGCACCGAGTCTGGCTCTGTCCAGGTGTGTCAACGGGTTGTTATCCGTGTACACGATGAACCGGGAAGAAGCGAGGTAGTGCTTAAAGCGTTCGGTGACTGCCCACACCACTGCCAGGAACTCTAGCTTAAATGAGCTGTAATTCTCAGGGTTTCTCTCGGTGGATCGCAGTTTTCGGCTGGCATAAGCGATGACTCGTTCTTTCCCCTGCTGGATCTGGGACAGCACAGCTCCTAGCCCGATGTTACTTGCGTCGGTGTAGAGGATAAAGGGCTGGCTGTAATCCGGGTACGCCAGGATTTCATCCCCCGTGAGGGCCATCTTCAGCTGGCGGAAGGACTCTTCTTCCAACTTCTCCCATCTGAAGGGCGGCTTCTGGTTCTTGGCCTTCCGGGACTGGCCTATCAGGAGGTCCTGCATAGGAGCTGCCTTTTTGGTGAAGCCGGGGATGAATCTGCGGTAATAGCCTACCAACCCAAGGAACTGCCGCACTTCCTTTACACTGGAGGGACTTGGCCATTCCTTAATTGTGGTGATCTTATCAGGGTCGGGAGCCACTCCATCAGCGCTCACCACGTGTCCCAGGTACTGCAACTTTGGCTTCAGGAGGTGACACTTAGAGGGTTTCACCTTCAGGCCGTAACTTGCCAGGGCTTCGAACACTTCCGCCAGATGTTTCAGGTGGTCCTCATAAGTCTTGGAATATAAGATGACATCGTCCAGGTACAACAAGACCGTCTCGAAGTTTTTGTGTCCCAGACAGCACTCCATTAATCGTTGGAAGGTTCCTGGTGCGTTACAAAGTCCAAACGGCATACAGGTAAACTCGCTAAGTCCCATCGGGGTGGTGAATGCGGTCTTCTCCCGGTCCGCCTCTGCTACAGGAACCTGCCAGTACCCGCTAGTGAGATCCAAGGTAGAGAAGAAGTTAGCAGATCTTAAAGCAGCCAAAGACTCCTCTATCCTTGGTAAAGGGTACGCATCCTTGTGTGTGATACGGTTGATTTTCCGGTAATCTACACACATCCTCATAGTGTTGTCTTTCTTTTTGACTAAAACTAGTGGGGCTGCCCAGGGGCTACAGCTATCCCGGATTACCCCAGCCTCCTTCATGTCTCTAAGCATCCCCTTGGCGTGTTGGTAATGTGCAGGGGGTACGGGTCGATACCTCTCTTTTATGGGAGGATGATCTCCCGTGGGGATGTGGTGTTCTACCCCCTTGACTCGCCCGAAGTCTAACGGGTGTTTACTAAACACTCTCTCATACTCTTGAACCACCCGGTAGACTCCCTGTTTCTGGTGGGAGTGAGTGGAGTCATTTCCCAAGTGTAGTTGCTGACACCAATCCTCCATTACTTTCTTAGAGCCGTTACCTTCCTCCGGGTGAGATGGAGGCAAGGGTTCCACAGACTGTATAGAGTTTTGGTTGATGGTATATAATTTGGCTAGCGTGGCATACCGGGGTAGGTATACTTCCCTCTTCCCGATATTTATTAGGCGAACGGGCACCCTCCCATGGCGTACATTAACCACCCCCCGTGCTGTCAAAATGGTGGGCCTGCTGTCTGAGTAAACTGGTTCTACCATTGCCTGGTAATCTCTACCTCTCGGACCAATAGCTGCCCGGCACCAAATCATCATTTCACTTTTTGGGGGCATGGCAATAGGGAAAGGGTCACACATTCTTACGCTACCAATCTCACCACCGGAGAGTTCTAGCTGTTGCCGTCGCATCAGTGCCCGGATCTCTTTCTGGAGCACTCGCTGCTGGCCGGTGCTGGCGTTCTTGGCAACCTGCTGTAAAAGGAAAATCACCTCTGCAAGACAATTTTCAATTACATTAGTTCCTAGAGTTATCTTTGGGTGACTCTCGTGTTTGTCAATGTCTACAATGATCAGTCCCTGTGCTGGCAGTTCGACTCTACCGATTTTGATGGTCATCTCTTTAAATCCGATCTGCGGCACGGGTTGACCATTGCTGGCGATAATACTCAAGTCGTCGTCAGGGTAGCGGGTTATATCCGAGTCATTCCAGTACTGCTTGAAGAGCACGTACGGGATGGTGGTGACCTGTGACCCGGTGTCCAGTAGGGCACTCATAGGGATGCCATCCAGTACCACAGTCAAGACTGGACGTCCTCCCACATATTTGTCGCGCCAGTTCGATGGGCCTGGTGATCTTTTTCCTGGGGGTTGGCCCTCTACCCCCAGGTTGTGCCAGTTTAAAGGACAGTACCTTGCCATATGTCCGGGTTGATTTCAGCGGCGGCAGATGGGTCGTCCGTCCTCGTCGTATCGGTCACTGGGTCTTCCTCTGGCCGGTGGGGTCCTCCTTGGTCGACGCCACGGGATGTCCTCCGGTCCGGATGCCAGCTGGATCTTCCCTGGAGTAGAAACCTGTAAAGACTGCACAGTTCGGGTTAGCGCAGCAACGCTTTTAGCTAGCTCTTGGACCTGATGGTGCAGGTCTAGGGCCGGGTCATTGTTCAAAGCCTGCGCATCAGCCCCCACAGGCCCTGCCGACAAGGGCGCCGCCTCCTGGTGGTAAGTGATAGCTGGGCGCCTGTGGGTCACAACGCCACCCGGTGCCGGTTCTCGGAGCACCCGGATGGCTCTGTCCTTGAACTGTGCAAATCCCAGATGAGGGTCCTGTAAGGCCATTGCCCGCAACTGGGTTCGGTGGGCATTGCAATATAAACCCTCTATAAATTGTTCAGTCAACAGCCTGTTCTCGTCTCCCACGCCGTCAGGGTCGGTCTGCTTAACGGCTCTCACGGCCTCTTGTAGGTTCAGGGCATAGTCCCTTAAACTCTCATGTGCCCGCTGTTTGCACCCGTAGAATCTAAGCTTGATCTCGGCTGAGGTGCGGGTATCAAAGGTGTCCCTCAGCCGGGTTAGTATCCCTGCGACAGTCCTCCCCCCAGGTGGCCAGGACTTTACCTCCCTTCGGGCTGCCCCGGTTAATTGGGCCACCAGGATGCTCACTTTTTGCTCTTCTGTGAGGGGGTACACCTGGAAGAGGCTATCCAGCTTTTCTCTAAAGTCCTGCAGGGTATGTGACTCCCCTGAGTACTGGGGTAGCCAGGCTGCCCCCGGGATATAGGGCATGGTGAAAGGCATGACCGCAACAGCGGTGGCGCTGGCGGGGGTTGGAGCGGTGAAGCTCTCCTCCGTATCCGACATCCCTCTCCCCCCTAGTGGACCGTGGCCTACCTTGCGATGATCCTCTTCCGTAGGCCGCGGCTCCGCAGTGGATCGTCAGGGTTGAGGACCTTCCGTCGCGCTCCTGTGACGTCGGCGTCTGCTGGGCTCCTTCCAGGACCTGACGCAACGTCCGGACGTGAGGCGGGGCTTCAGTTCTCGCGGGCTTTTCGGAGTCCACGCCCCTCTTTTTCCCGCGCGGCGTCCTCAAGATGGCGTCCAACGGCGGGAAAACTCCACAGATGGCGGGAAGAAGGCTGAAAATGGCGCCGGATGGCGGGAATCTTCACGGATGGCGGGAATCTTCACCACAGGTGAGTTTGAAAGTCTCTTGTTCAGGCACGCAGTACCCGGTGGTTGCGGGCACGAAATCCTGCCGACTACGCCAAAAGTTGACGCGCCCCTGGGCCTGTATCGCGCTGCGTTGCGCACGCGGGGGCTTACCCGGAGCCGGATCTGTTGAGGGTTGTAGTCTCGTGGCGGTGACCCGGTCCATGCCCAGGGAGTCAGACTAAGTGGCGCTGCAATAGCAGTGATGTTAGATGACTACGCCACCCGTTGAATGTAGCTTTAGGGCTGCTGCTGCAGGGCAGACCGCTGAGGCCGGTGGTTGGATTGTGCAGCGTGGTAGTATAACCCCCAACGGGAGGGGTATGGCCTCAGGGCAGCCGACGTGGATGATGGGGGTAGCAGAAACCACTCAGAGACGGTACGGTGTAGTTCAGGGTCTTTACTGGTCACAAAGATAGACCCTCCCGGAGTACTGGCTAGCGATTGGGGCCTGGTCAGTCCTTGAGCAGATGGGATCTCCCCTGGCCAGGCGGAGTTGTAGGCCTCCCAAACTAACTGTACTCTTCTGGCTACCTTGCTAGAGGCGGGTAAAAGTAGCCCACGTCCCTGAGTGTGCCGTGTGGTGCTCACCCGTATGGCCGGTGACTCGGGGCCTTCTAGTAGCTTCCGCTCCACGACGGCGGTGCTGGTCCCACGCATGTGACCGTGCCTTCGGGTTTCTGGGCCAGGGGACCTGCAATCCCCTGCTGGTCGGTTTCTGCTGCTGGGTAGGAGTTAGTCCCCACAGCCTCGGACTCCGGGTCCGGTAAGAAATCTTCTCAGTCAGGGCGAGCTCTGCAGCTGCCAGCCCCTGACTCCTTGTAACACTGCTCCCACAGAGCTCCTGATGTTCTGTTCCTATATTTGCTTCTTTTCTCTGTCTCTACTTCTTCTCTACTCACTAACCCTGCCTCAGCCCCAGGTTTATATAGGGGAAGTCCTTCCCCTCCCAGGACTGGGCAGGAGGTGTGGCATGCATAGGATCCCTGACCAAGAGACCTCCCACCTGCTCTCAGACATAACATTGCTGTTACTGTGGAAACCAGACCGCTGGGGTGCCACACACACGTACCCTTAAAGTGATTATACACTTTTAAGAATACAGGATTGCATTTCTCCAGAAAACATGGTACACCTGTGTATGGATTGTGTCTAACGTAGGTGCTGAGCAACAATACCACACCTAACCTGTGATTAGTTTGGCACTATTCTTGAAAGAAAGGAGTCTGTTTTATAATTTTATAGAACTGTTTTAGGTTTAGAAAAAGTTAAAAAAGAGAATAAACAGAATGGAAAGTCAAACACTGTTAATCCCTATTGTGCTGACTTCTGAGTGTAGAAGTACAAAGTAAGAGTATATGGGGATTGCAGGACTCACAAACTTAGCCAGTTTACTAGGTGGCTTGTAATTAATATAGAGGTTCCGACACTGTGCCAACAGCAAGCATGCACCTGTGCTCAGTGGTGACATCTGACTAATCGCAGGGCATTATGGACATTGAGATCCTATAAAGTTCACACAGACCATGGTGCCATGTTGTTTCCACTGTAACATTTTAATGCATAGCAGCAGGATAATACAGTGTGTGCAATAAAGACTTGTGTCTACAGTGAAGTGTACAGAAATACAGTGAATGATTCCAATATGGCACTTCTGAAAGCAAACCGCATCGAGATTGATTTCATTAGCTGCCCATTAACTAGATTTCCTGTATTTCTATTTAAAAAAAAAAAAGTTAAAAGCCGGCTATGTACTTATCACTGATGTGTAAAGATTAAAATGATGATGGACTGTGGCTTTCAAATTATTAAAGAAAAAAAACATCATCATGTTTATTTTATCTGCCCATAAAAGTCTAGCAGTTCTCCATGAATATGCAAACTGATTTGGTTTAATTAGCATGATTGGCTTTTGCAGCAGCAGAGTCGAATGTGTTTAGAGGGATATGAGGCAATCGCTAATGAGGTCAGGGTAATGGGCTTGTAAAAGAAAGCTTCAACTGCTGGTCCATCTGCTACACAACCAACATAAAACCATACAGTATGTCTCTATTGAATCTTTTCTGTGATTGTAAGAGGAGCTGCGCAGAAGTGGGAATGATAATGAGCTGCCATAAACATGTTGAATGGGCAAGCAAAGGTTGATACTCTCTGTGCTGGAGGGTTGCTTATCGCTGGAAAGCTAAACAAACATTACATCCTATTCAGTCAACAGAAGAGACCTTGTGGCTACAAAACATGGCTGCCACCTCCTACTCTAGACAATTAGACAAAACAATTATATCCATCAATAAAGCGATGCTTTTATTGTCTTAAAGCTGTGTTCCCCAACTCCAGTCCTCAAGAGCCACCAAAAGATCATGATTTCAGGATTTCCTTAGTATTGCACAGATGATAATTCCTTTAACTGTACAATAATATGGAAATCTTGAAAACATGATCTATTAGTGGCTCTTGAGAACTGCAGTTGGGGAACACTGTCTTAAAGAGACTCTGTCAGCACAGAATGACTATTCAAATCAAGTACAGGCGCCCAGTGCAGTATGGTGTAGTCGAACATTTAAGTGCACCTTTCCACCTGCTTATTTTCCCTCTAGCCCAGTGGGGCTGAGGTAAAAAGAGGCGGCTCATACTTCATTCGACCCTGTATATCTGATCTAATACTGGAGATACTATGAGTGTTAAGGTAAGAAGAGTCTGCTCACACTGCTGTCCATCATGTTTATCTGATATAATACTGGTAATATTGGAGATACCAAAGATGATAAGGTAAGAAGAGTCTGCTCACACTGCTGTCCACCATGTTTATCTGATATAATGCTGGAGATACCAAAGATGATAAGGTAAGAAGAGGCTGCTAACACTGTTGTCCACCCTGTGCTTGTGATATAATAATCTATATACCAGTGGTGCTAAGGTAAGAAGAGGCTGTTCACACTACTGTCCAACCTGTCTTTGTAATATAATAGTGGATATACAAGGGGTGCTGAGGTAAGAAGAGGCTGCTCACACTGCTGTCCACCATGACTTACTGATCTAGTGCTGGAGATATCAAGAGTGCTGAGGTAAGAAGCGGTAGCTCACTCTTTCACCCTGTCTTTATAATCTAACACTGGAGATACCAAAGGTGCTGAGGTAACACGAGGCCACTCTCACTTCTGTTCATCCTGCCTTTCTGACATAATACTGGAGATACTAGTGGTGCTGAGGTAAGAAGAGGCTGTTCACACTACTATCCACTACATCTTTCTGATTTAATACTGGAACAATCATGGATGCTGAGGTATGTGATTTATGCCTGAGCAGAAGAAATTCCAATAACTTATGAAGGGAGAGGGCAGAGCTTCCTACTGTACATACTTATATATTTAAAGGGGGAGTCCAGTATTTTAATGAAAGTCTGCAGTCACTCTATGTGACTGAATACTTCTGAATCCTTACAGTGCGCACACCACATGCTATCAGGATTTTCCAGTGTTGGTGGTGAGAGCAGGTGGTTTGCATACTTGTAGATACATTCTGACTAGAAGTGATCGGCCTTGCTCAATTCACAATTCGAATACCACAGCAGGGGCACATAAAATATATATTATTCAGAGGTATGAAACACAAAAGCTGCTAGAGTACATACAGTAGTTAGTGAGATGATCTGAATCTAGTGTTCATAAGATTCCTATGAAATAGAATAAAAAAAAAGTGCATATAAGACCATAGGTGGCGACAATATAGAAGTCCGACTTACATTTTGTTAGCGCTCCAGCTCCAGTGGGCTTTTCATTAAGAGTTGTGTAAAGAACACCAGTCCTATTACGCTCCGCTACTGCCTTGTTAAGGAAATGATAAGCTATAATAAGTGTTTCCCAATACAGTATATAAACTAAAGTATAACACAATATTTTGCAAATACTGTAATTTTAATACAATAAACTACAGGTTTAGTATAAAACAAACAATACATCCTGTTCATACTTGTAAAACCATGTAAAATTCAGACAAAACAAACAATAAAATATAACATCTGTGGTAATAAAACTTTTATGAGACCAGTTTTGGTTACATTTATAAGTAGAGAATTGAATGTGTGCTTAATGCATCAGGCAACAGTCACTATTATAAGAAATGAACATTGTGCTATGTAGAAAAGCAAATGATATAAGAACCAAAGAGCTACAAAATTAGAATTCACAATAAATTAACAATAAATGTTGCTGTTACTCATCTGTCCCAGTTCAGGTGCCTAGTTTCTTTTCCCTGGGGCCGCCTCAGTTTATGCTAGCCCATGCTGGGTGACTGCATAGCTCTCAACTGTTCCAGATTTAGTGGGACTGTCCTGCTAAACCGAGAGGTCAGAGCTTTGTCTCGCTTTTCACTCACTTCATTCACTTGTCTGCAATGACTTAAGGCTCTTTCACACGTCAGTGTCTCCGGTACATGTGGTGACAGTTTCCACACGTACCGGAGACACTTACACATGTGAACTCACTGAGGTCACCGCAGTTTAGGGGCCCGCTCACTGCAGCAAGTCATTCTCCTTTGCTCTTCTACGTGAGTTGTCGCCTCAAGCTAACACTCATGGTGATGAGCAAATGTCACAGAGATGGATTACGGCATGAGACATGGATTCTTTCAACTTCGGAGGAGAGGGATATTGTTTTTTTAATTTTATTCTTAATTTTACACTTGTTGGAGACAACAGGAGCTGAATACAACTCTCAACATTGTCCCCTGCTGGCGCTGATCTCAGTACCAGCAGGGGACAACGATGAGAGCTGCCTCCAGCACCCTGCGCTTGGGAACAGCACTAACTGTACCACTGATTCCCAGGCGCTGTGATACTGATGCTTCACACGGGCGGCCCATGGTTGCCACACGTATGTCACACACGGACAGACGGACACACGGACATGGACATCTCTGGTACTGTTTTTTCCAGTACCAGAAATATCAGGACATGTGAAAGAGGCAGCATTTACTCCCAGATGTGTTTGGCACAATCGCACTGAAGAAAACTACTGCTCATCTCACAAAGAAGCAACACTTCATATAATTAAGCTTACACAAAAATGAAAAGGTTCTGGCTGCTACAACTACGAACAAATGAGCAAATAATAAATTCATAGGTCCCAACCATCCTGGATAAAATGGGACAGTCCTGGATTTGGGTCTGCGCCCTGCAGTCTCGAGAATTTGCTGAATGTCCCCTAACAGCTACCATTTTCCCTCTTACATCTCCTCCTGCCAGGGTAGAAAGAAATGGTAAATTGGTGTGGCTTTAGGGCATAGTTAGGGTGTGACCAAAAATTTTGCACGGCACACATTTTGTCTCTCTTTCACTTCTGTAAAGGTTGAAAGTTATGGTTACTGTGGTAACCCAGCAAACACCACAGACCTCATCACCCAAGGCTCAAGGAGCTAGTGCTGTGAAAGTATTGAGATAGCAATGATTTAGATAGTATAGCAATCTTGTGCTTAGGAGTTACTTCACCTTGCACTTAGTTCAAGCTCCAGTCAGATGTCTAATTATTTTTTTACTCTCCTGTCATTCAACAACCATAATTTATTTTCTAGTTCAGTCCTGTGAATCCTTGTGCTATGACACTCCACTGCTGCAAGTACCTTTGTCTCTACTATTCCTGTGTGTAGTTTCAACACTACAAGCAGTAACCAGTTTGCCTATTTATCACTTCTGTCCTTGGTTAACCATTAGTCTGCTGCAAGCATACAGCACTGCTGTTAACCATCTGTCTGCTGCAATCATACATTTCTGCCATTAACCATATGTCTGCTGATTCACATGCCACACGTACAATACTCGCTTCACTGTTCCAATGCCTCTGGTCTGTGCTGCTCAATCTTCATCTATTGCTTAGAAAATCCACCTCATGAGGTGAGCCTTTAACAGCTGCTTGGCTGTCAGTTATTAATTAAATTATATTTTCATTGCTTATATGGCACCACCATATTCAACAGCACTGTACAGAGACTGTCGTATGATGTGTGGAAGAAAACCTAGAGTACTGGAAAAATCTCATGCAAACACTGTGTAGATGTTCCTCTTGATTATTTTAAACCTAGAACCTCAGGGTAAAAAATTAACAGTGCTAACCACTGAGTCACCATACTGCCCATACCTGACCCTCTACATTGACTTACACATTTACTTACCAAATATTTATCCTGTTCCAATGGAAGATGAAATGTTTAGCAGCTGCTAGACATGTCCTGTATGAACGTTAGAACACATTCAAAATAGCTGAAGAGATTGTCTTTTTCTTATTCAGAGATATAGTGGTGATGAAACAGCCATACAAACACAGTCACTCACTCATGTGATAAATAGTCTTTTTTTCTGAGATGAATAAATTAAAGCTGACCAACAGTTTACAAATGTAGGAAGAATTTTTTGTGTCAGTCTATAATTTTCTAATATCTAAAGCTGTACAGTTATCTTAATGGTAATACAGCTTTTTGCGTTCATGCATAGGAAAGGTTATTTTTTATAATGCTATTTTTCAGAATTGTTATGTAAATAAGAAGGTCTCTCTGAGATGTCCATTGTTCTCGTATGAGTTCTATCCATGATGTTCATGGATAAAACTTGTACCAATTAGGTCCTCAAATAAATTCCTGAGACTTGTCCAGTTTGGTCCTAGTCTAGAATGAACCCCTTTAATTCAATTATATGTGGGAACGTGAAAAAATCGGTCTGCAACAGAATGCCATTAAAGATGCATCTTTGTGTTTTATAATTATCATCATGTTTGTTTGACAAGAGATTCTTGAGAAACCTTCTTGTACGCAAAAAAAAACAACTAAATGATACTGTGATGGTGAAAACGGACACACTGACCAAATATTGATGAAAATCTGATTCAGTGCCCTGATGAAAGTATGACTGTTTTTTTGCATATTAGTTAAAAAAACCCTGACACTGACTTATCCCTAACAGGCAATGTTTTTATAAAATAAGTGTTTTGCATCTGCTGTACCTATAATTTTCAGATATTACATTTTGAAGAGGTTGAAATCTGCAAGTTAAAAATGAAGCATACATCACAAGATGAGGTGCTAGAATGACTGTGTCCTGCGTGGTGGGCTGTCAATCAGCAGTGTCATGAGTACAGTGCTTTCCTCTGCGATATTCCAAAGCAAACAGCATATGCTGCTATATACTGTACCCACACAAGCTAATTTCGGCATACCATCCCAAATACCTCCTGCTCTGTACAGAATGGGTGAGCAAATTAGAAACCCATGTCCCTTCTATATATGTATTAAAGATTAGTTATTATTGATAAACATGATAGCTGTCTGAGCATATTTAATGATGTAAGGTTAAAAAAATATCTTTAAATGTACTTAAAATACCAGTTTACAGTGGCTTGCGAAAGTATTCACCCCCCTTGGCATATTTCGTGTTTTACTACCTCACAACCTGGAATTTTGAAGGTTTTCATCAGTTCATGTAAAGAACATGCCTACAACAGTGAACATTTGGTTTTCTTTTTATTGTGAAGCATACAACAAATAGGACAAAATAACTGAAAACTTCAGTGTGCATAACTATTCACCCCCCTAAGTCAGTATTTTGTAGGGCCTCCATTTGCAGCAATTACAGCTGCAAGTCGCTTTGGATAAGTCTCTGACGTTTTCATATCTCTCCACTGGGATTTTTGCCCATTCCTCAAGTCAAAACTGCTCCAGCTACTAGATGGTTTCTTCTGGTGAACAGCAATCTTCAAGTGTGACCACAGATTCTCAATTGGCTTAAGGTCTGGGCACTGACTAGGCCACTCCAAAACACTGACATGTTTCCCCTTAACCCCTTAATGACCGGGCCATTTTCCGTTTTTGCGTTTTCGTTTTTTGCTCCCCTTCCCAGAGCCATAACTTTATTATTTTCTGGTCAATATGGCCGCGTGAGGGCTTATTTTTTGTGGGACAAGTTGTACTTTTGAACGATATCACTGGTTTTACCATATTGTTTACTGAGAAACGGGAAAAAATTTTTAATTGCGGTGAAATTTCAAAAAAAAGTGCAATTCCACAGTTGTTTTCTTTTTTTTTTTTTTACCATGTTCATTGAATGCTAAAACTGGCCTGCCATTATTATTCCCCATGTCATTATGAGTTTGTAGATACCAAACATGTATAGATTATTTTTTATTTAAGTGGTAAAAAAAAATCCACATTTTTGCAAAAAAAAAAAGAAAATGAAAATGGCGCCTTTTTTTTTTCCGAGACCCGTATTGTCTTCATTTTTTGAGGACTTATTTTTTTGCGCACTGAGCTGACATTTTTATTGATATCATTTTGGCGTATATCCGATGTTTTGATCGCCCACTATTGCATTTTATTGCACTGTTGCAGTGACCAAAAAAACTCTGGCGCTTTGAATTTTTTTCTAGTTACACCGTTTACCGAACGGATTAATTATTTTTTTATATTGATAGATCGGGCGATTCTGAAGGCAACGATACCAAATATGTATATGTGTGATTTTTTTTTATTGTTTTATTGTTTCATTTTGATTGTGAAAAAGGGGGTGATTTAAACTTTAATATTTTTTTATATATTTTTTTTTACTTTTTGTATGCTTCAATAGCCTCCATAGGAGACTAGAAGCTGCAGTTGTCAGATTGCCCCTGCTACACACAGACGCTCATAGCAATCTGGCAATGACAACCTCAGGGGTCTCTTGCAGATCCCGAGTTGTCATGCCAACCCATCAACGGCCCTCGATCATGTGATGGGGTTGCCGATGGGCGGAGCCCGGAAAGGTGATGGCTTAGCACCGGAGCCCACACTAAAGTCAGTGACCCAACTTGTGTCGTACTAATGTAATCCAGATGTCAGAATGCAACGCGCAGAGTCACAAAATGAGGGCAAATAGCTATAAATAACAATTTGTATATGTATATATATTAAGCAAAGCTGACAGGGATTGCAACAGGGGTTAGTAATGAGAACACTATCACAATAGCAATAACAATAGCAATAAAATCCTTCTCTAAAATACTGTATCTAGCCCAAATATGGGATTAGCACTGAAGTCCATTGGTTCTGCAAATGGCCCTAGCAGGGGTTTCCAGTTATTCCCGCTAGGCCTTTAAGTCTTTTTCTGACAAAGTCAATTAGATCCTGATTGGCTTGTTCGACCTCACCCGTCCCCTCCCAACCTGATACCCTAAACCCGATTGTTCCCGGTACCGTGAGGGAGCGGTTGAAGTGACAGCCCTGTTCAGTGATGACACTCGTTGGCTTTTGCTGATGTGATCTCTCCGGCACGACTCGTTTCTATCCTCTCTTTGTCCTGTCAATCGGGGCGGTTTACCACACCATGGGTAGGAGGGTCTTGTACATTTCCTTAATGTCGTATCCAAGTCACGGTCCTCTTCTGTAGCCGTGACACCCGACCGCTGCGCTGAATCCCGCGCTTGTTCACCGGCAGCCACCCGTCTTGCCTTACGGGTCTCTCACCCCGGTCTCTCTCGCTGGTTGCTTCAGCGCCTCTGGCCTGTGTCACGTCTCTCTCTGTGTCTGGCGCCGAAATCACCTCAGGCACTGCCCGTTAAATTTTGAAATCCTCTGCTGGAGGTCATCTGACCAGGTCCAGCGTGCAAACTTGAAATGCTCACCCGATGGCGGTCCTTCTCCTTATTACATGCATCTCGCATTGATTCCCTGAAAAACTTTTCTCCTTCTATTACATTCCTCCCTCCTTTTGGATCGCCAGTCCCCGGGCGAGTGGATTCTTTGCAAGATCGATGCCTCCTTCGAGGCAGCGTAAGTTCAGACAAGAGCACACTCTTCTGCTTTCTGTTGAATCTGAGACCAGATAAACTCCTCTTGAGCATATAGGTTAAGAGGGATCCCGGCATTAGCCCGTTCAGTTCTGCAGGGCTCCTACCGCAAAGGTGATTCCGGGGTATCTGATAAATCAAGCAGTGAAGATTGTAAATCACCCCCTAATCCATTTTGTATCTCACTCGGGACTGAAGGGCTCAATTGCATTGTAGCCCATCCTTCTTCGTCCCCGAGTCACCATGTGTGGCACTTCAGTTAGTTTTTCCGCAGGCTCATTTCTGTTACAGTCCTCTGCTTCGGACGAACAGGGTCGTAGGATATTACGGTGCAACACCCTAGATATCGTGGCATCACCCCCTTCAGGCCTAACCTATTAGACTGAATTCTTTGGATGGATCTGCTTCACCACTTTATATGGTACTGTAGCACCCTGAGGACTCGGCTGCTACAGGGGTATTGCACCTCACTCCAGAGGTGCGGTATTCCACTCCCGGGTAAGGATGGAGTGTGGGACTGAGCTCAGTAGGCTGCATGCACTACATACATCCCATTTCCGGGGGACAGAACTACGGTACTCCCACCAAGTAAATGTGCAGGTACGACAGCGTCTGTTCCTGGCTGGAGTGGGAGGGGGGTGGAACATCCCAGTAGTGTAGGGGCAGATAGGGGGAGTACTCTGGGTAAAGCTAGGAGCCCATTGGGTGCTGGTCACCTGGGCTCACACATAGAGGGAGTATATAAGGTGGGCACCATCTAGAGACAGGGTCTTTTTAGTCAGTCAGTCTGAGGAGAAGCAGAGCAGAGGAGCTCAACCAGGAGGGCTGACAGGGAGCTGTGGCTCCGGCTGGGCCCAGCTCCCGGGCCAAGCATGAAGAGAGAGGAGGAAGAAGGACCCAGAGAGGCAGAGCCAGAGGGAGCCCTAAGATCCCAGAATCAAACCAGAAAGGGTGAAGGGTTGGCAGAAGAGGGCACCGGATCCCAAGCTGGCGGAGGCAAAAGTAACCCTTAGCCAGGAACCGGAGGTCATGGGCAAGCTTTGCCACGACCCTCACCACATCCACCAGGAAGGTACACCAGGAGTAGGGTCAGGAAAGCCAGAGAAGGTTTTGCCATCAGAAGGCCCAAGGGAACCAGACAAAGGTGGATCCCTGGTGGGGATGGCCAGCAGAAAGAGAGTGAGAAGGGAGCTCAGGACCACGCTCTGGACTGCCTGGGAGTTAGCCGAGTCCCGCACCTGGTGGACGCAGCACGGCTCGGGTGGTCACTCGAGGCCAGAGTGACTAAAGCAACAGCAGTGAGTAAAAACCCTGAAACTGCACCAAACGTTTCTGACTCTCCTTGCTGCACCATCACAACCTCCATCATCTACTCCTGCTGCCCTGAGGCCATACCCCTCCCGTTGGGGGTTATACCATCCCTGCTGCACCCATACCACCGGCCTCAGCGGACTGTTTTGCAGCGGCGGCCTTGTGACCGCAAATCAACGGGTGGCGTAGTCGACACACATTCTAACATCTACTGCTAATAGACTCGCCGCTTAGTTTGACTCCCTGGGCACGGACCGGGTCACCGCCACGAGACTACTACCCCCATCTGATCCGGCTCCGGGTAAGCCCCCGTGCGCGCGATGCCGCACGACACAGAAGGCCCAGGGGCGCGTCAACTTTGGCGTAGTCGGCAGGATCACGTGCCCGCAACCACCGGGTACTGCGTGCCTGAAGAAAAGTTTACATTTACCGTAAAAAGAAGTCGCCCGCCATTTGAGAAGATTTCCCGCCCTGGCAGAGCGGACGCCATTATGGGCGTGCCAGAGGGTGGCAAGAGGCCACCTCCCATCGTGGGACAGGACCAAGAATGGCGCCAAAAACTAAGACCGCCCCCACCAGCAGAGACTGCAATGATTGAGATGTCCGTCAGCGTGGGGGGGTCTGCCCCTGGAACTGACAATCACCAAGTTGCCCCAGGACCGCCCTCAAAGTAGGCGGATCAAGAACAAAAGAGCGAGGATGGGTGCAGCCTGGAGGAGTCTGGAGAGTTCGCACCCGGAGATGGAGGGAGAGTCAGGCAGCACCGACCCTGTGGTCAGGAGCCTGTTGCAAGCTACCACCCCACAAGACCTGGTGGAGATCCTGGCACAGCTCCCCCGAGACCGGGAGCGTGCACAGACCGCGCTGGAGGGCCTCGCACGGAGGATGGCCCAGGTGCAGCGAGAAACGCTGACTGAGTGGAGCAGGGAGATGGCCCAGCAGGCTGGAACCCGCCAGCGGAGCACGCCACCCGAGACGAGGAGTCTGACCGCCTCTGAGGATGGTGCAGGAGGAATGAAGGCCGGAGACGACGCCGTGGAAGGAGCTGAAGAGACGGAGGCAGGTAAAGGGGACGTCACTACCCCAAGCCTAGAAACCGTGAGCCTGCCCCAGCTCCCCGTCGCAGAGCCTGAAATTCCCCCTATCGTGCCCGTCGCTGCACCGCCACCGCTCCAGACTAGGCCTCAAGCAGGAGCCGCGACCACGCCCCCTGTGACATCACGCGCCTCAACCCTGAGCGCGGCCAAGCAGGAGACGCCACCGGCCTGGTCGCGGGGCCGAGTGCCCCCGGGCGCCGCAGTTCCAACAGCGCCCTCTACCTCCAATAAGTCACTGGCCTGGTCGCAAGGTCAAGTACCCCCGGGCACCGCCGTCTTAACAGTGCCCTTTTCCTTCAGGGTGCCCCCAGCCTGGTCACAAGGCCTGGTGAACCCGGGCGCCGCTGCCACCACCGCGCCCTCAACCTCCACAGTGCCGCACCTGGGTGGAGGCTTGTTCGCCCAACATACTTGCCCGGATGGGCAGCCCTTTGAGTGGCCACCGGAGTATTACCATCCCCGACTCCGGAAGGAAAGGCCCCTGGATGAGCCCCTGATTCCGGCTCCGGCGCCTGTCAAGATCGCCCCGCTCCCGTTGGAGGAGGCCCAATTTGAATGGGACCCCACCGGGGAAAACCTCATCGGCTTCACACAAGAGAACCCGGACGGGTTTGAAGGTTACCCGCGAGAAGGAGCAGGAGGATGCCGTTACTGAAGTACGGTAAAGAGGAACTGTAAATAGTTACCCGCAAGGGTACAAGAACTGTTACAAGTACTGCTGCTGTTAAAGTATAGTCCCCGTTGGGACCAGCAAACTGTTACCCGTGTGTCCCTATCCCTAAACAGGCTGAGGACTGTGAGCAGCCATCCCTTATCCCCACTGACCGAGGACTGAGAGCGGTTGTTCTTTCCCTCTACCTGGCCGAGGACTGAGAGCGGCCATACCCTTGTATATAGTTGCGCTTCCTAAGGCGCCCCCTACCGGTTTTATAGAAGAACTGTTTTTGTGACTGTTGCACTTTTTAACTGGTCACAATTTGCACAGTGGCCAGAAGCTCAAGAATATTTATCTGAAAGAGTTTTATATGAAGAAGTTTTTATTGCTAGAGTCTGATAATGTTATAGTGTTTTATACCTGTTGTGTATGTTTTTGCAAAAAAAAAAAAAAATTGTATGTTTTTGGTATGTTTATTCTTTTACAGCCCGAGGACGTGCTGTGATTTACCAGGGGGGAATGTAGCACCCTGAGGACTCGGCTGCTACAGGGGTATTGCACCTCACTCCAGAGGTGTGGTATTCCACTCCCGGGTAAGGATGGAGTGTGGGACTGAGCTCAGTAGGCTGCATGCACTACATACTTCCCATTTCCGGGGGACAGAACTACGGTACTCCCACCAAGTAAATGTGCAAGTACGACAGCGTCTGTCCCTGGCTGGAGTGCGAGGGGGGTGGAACATCCCAGTAGTGTAGGGGCAGATAGGGGGAGTACTCTGGGTAAAGCTAGGAGCCCATTGAGTGCTGGTCACCTGGGCTCACACATAGAGGGAGTATATAAGGTGGGCACCATCTAGAGACAGGGTCTTTTTAGTCAGTCAGTCTGAGGAGAAGCAGAGCAGAGGAGCTCAGCCAGGAGGGCTGACAGGGAGCTGGGGCTCCGGCTGGGCCCAGCTCCCGGGCCAAGCATGAAGAGAGAGGAGGAAGAAGGACCCAGAGAGGCAGAGCCAGAGGGAGCCCTAAGATCCCAGAATCAAACCAGAAAGGGTGAAGGGTTGGCAGAAGAGGGCACCGGATCCCAAGCTGGCGGAGGCAAAAGTAACCCTTAGCCAGGAACCGGAGGTCGTGGGCAAGCTTTGCCACGACCCTCACCACATCCACCAGGAAGGTACACCAGTAGTAGGGTCAGGAAAGCCAGAGAAGGTTTTGCCATCAGAAGGCCCAAGGGAACCGGACAAAGGTGGATCCCTGGTGGGGATGGCCAGCAGAAAGAGAGTGAGAAGGGAGCTCAGGACCACGCTCTGGACTGCCTGGGAGTTAGCCGAGTCCCGCACCTGGTGGACGCAGCACGGCTCGGGTGGTCACTCGAGGCCAGAGTGACTAAAGCAACAGCAGTGAGTAAAAACCCTGAAACTGCACCATACGTTTCTGACTCTCCTTGCTGCACCATCACAACCTCCATCATCTACTCCTGCTGCCCTGAGGCCATACCCCTCCCGTTGGGGGTTATACCATCCCTGCTGCACCCATACCACCGGCCTCAGCGGACTGTTTTGCAGCGGCGGCCTTGTGACCGCAAATCAACGGGTGGCGTAGTCGACACACATTCTAACATCTACTGCTAATAGACTCGCCGCTTAGTTTGACTCCCTGGGCACGGACCGGGTCACCGCCACGAGACTACTACCCCCATCTGATCCGGCTCCGGGTAAGCCCCCGTGCGCGCGATGCCGCACGACACAGAAGGCCCAGGGGCGCGTCAGTACCACCTCCCAATGATGGTCTAGCTTTCTCCCAACTGGTTTGGCCCTTACTAACACACGATCTCCTGGTCAGACTGGGCTCACTGAAATCGGGGGCTGCCCTGTACGCTCTATTTCCAGAAATTTCTGCTCAACCAGCTTTCTCACTGTATGAAGCCGCCATCTGTGTTCTCGAATCCAGGTACTTGGACTGTTGTACGGACCGGAATCTTCTGAGTCTAGCTCCAGCTCAGTAATCTCTCATCCATTCCTTCAAAACAGCAGCATATAGGGTGTGTAACCAGTAGTCGCATGAACGCGATTATTATAAACCCACACGAACTTGGGCCATTTCATTTTCTTGTCCTCTTCCAACGTCCGTAACATCTGCAAAAAGGTTCGGTTGAAGCGTTCACATGCTCCATTTCCCTGGGGGTGATAGGGCGTTGTTCGAGATTTGTTGATCCCATAGATATGATATAACTCATCCATGACTCACCCTTGGAAGCAGGCCCGCTTCGGACACCCAAAGATCCGAATGAAATCTTGACAACTGGCTTTGGCTGCGGTTTCTGCTGTCTGATCTTGAGTAGGTGTCACAACTGCAAACTTGGTGAAGTGATCGGTCATTACCAAACAATGCCCGTAGTCTTTGCATGAAGCTCCGATCATCAGATAATCAATCATCAGAACCTCTAATGGTGCAGAAGTTCTGATGGTCTTAATGGGAGCTCTTTGTTCAGGAGGCTTGCTCAACTCACATTGCCGACACTTTCGGCAAAGTTCTTCAATTTCTTGCCGCAGTTGGGGCCAATATACCAGTCGTTGTAACCACCGGAAGGTCTTCTCCACGCTGAAATGGGCACCTCTTCCATGAGCCTCCTGGGCTAATTGTCTTACTAGTGTTCCTGGGACTAATACCTGCCAGGTCATGTCAAACTCAAGCTGGATTTTCCGGCATAGCAAGCCATCCTTCAAGAAGAGTCTTTCCCACTGACCTAAGATTTGTAGGGTATTTGGGAGTGAAGCAGCTCTAGCCTCCTGGTCAGGTCTCTGACCTAGAGCTCCCCATTCCCTAAGCTTTGCCAACTCTGGGTCGAACTGTTGCAACTGTATCCACTCGTCTCTTGAGCTACCCCGGATTTGAGTGGGCCTTGCCTTTTCTTTGGAGTTCTGAGCATCGATTACAGCTGCAGCGAATTGACGAAAATCTGGAGTCTCATCACATTCCAGCTCTTCATCTATATTTCTCTATGGCCCCATCTGAGTGACCCGGGACAGAGCATCTGCATGGGTGTTCAGGGCCTTAGACCAATAAGCGATTTTGTACTGATGTTTAGACATCCTTGCAACCCACCGTTGTTCCAATGCACCCAACTTTGCATTTTTCAAATGAGCCAAAGGATTATTGTCCGTCCGCACTTGTACTTCTGAACCTGACAAGTACTCCGCAAATTTCTCAGTCATGGCTCATACCAGTGCCAGTAGCTCCAGTTTGAATGAACTGTAGTTATCTGGATTCTTCTCAGTGTCCCGAAGTGACCGACTGGCATAGGCGATAACCCGCTGTTTTCCTTCTTGCACTTGAGCCAACACTGCTCCCAGTCCGTGTAGACTGCCATCAGTGTACAATACAAAAGGCTGTGAGAAATCAGCATAGGCCAGTATTGGGGCGTTTGTTAGCGCCATTTTCAATGCTCGAGATGCCTCTTCTTGTCGTGGTTCCCACTGAATAGGTTGCCGCTTTGCCCCTCCAGCCGTTCCCCTCAGTAATTCATTCAGTGGGACTGCATTCTTAGCAAAGTCTTTTATGAATCTGTGGTAATATCCAGCGAGTCCTAGAAATGCTCTAAACTCCCTTAAGTTGACTGGTGTGGGCCACTTCTGCACTGTAGCTACTTTCTCAGCAGTGGGATATACTCCCGCACTGGACACAGTGTGCCCCAAATATTCAATTTCTCGTTTGAAGAGATGACACTTGCGAGGCTTGATTTTCAATCCATGCCTCTGAAGTTGTTCTAGCACTTGTTCCAGTCGGCGGAGAAGATCTTCAAACGTGGCTGAATAAATAATTATATCATCCAGATAAATTAGAGTAGCTTCGAAGTTGAGGTCCCCCAAGCATCTCTCCATCAATCTTTGGAATGTTGCTGGTGCATTTGTCAGCCCGAACGGCATCCGGTTAAACTCAAACAAACCCATAGGGAGAACAAAGGCAGTTTTTGGACGATCTTTCTCTGCTACTGGGACCTGCCAATAATCACTGGCCAGGTCAAGAGAAGAGAAGAATTTAGCACTTAGTAATGCGGATAGAGATTTTTCTATTCGGGGTAATGGGTAAGAGTCTCGCACAGTACATGCATTCAATTTCCGATAATCTACACAAAATCTAAAAGTAAAAGTTGCTCGATCTGCTCAACTTGTCCAGCTGAGAACTCAGTGAGATTAGCCTCCATTTGCTCTAAGAGGCGACGCCCAGCCAAAGGTTCCCTTTTGACTTCTTGCCTGTGAAGGGACCATGGTTCTCTGTCCACGGGCTCCAACTCTATAGCATCCGCTCTGGTTAGGTCCTCTGGCATTATGCAAACCCGCGCAATGTCTTGGCGCGGCAACAACTGTAGGCTTGTGCCACTTTGGTTAATACAGCGTACGGGTACTCGACCCTGACGCACGGTAGCCAGTGTACGAGCAACCAGAAGTTCAGCAGGCGCTTCTTCGCCTAATGATACATGTGCCAGCATCGGCAGAGCGAGCACAGTCTGTCCTACTGGCAATGTAACTGTAGCTTCAGACGGCATAGACACTCTACCAAGATACTGAGAAGCAACAGGCAATTTTTGAATTTGACGGATTCGTACGAGGTGTTGAAAGACCCTCTTGCTGGCTAGGTCATGAGTGGTGCGGGTCCAGTTATTTCTGTCAGAATCCTCAGCCAAGAACTGTCTGACCTCTATAAGCACATTCATGCCCAGGGTTACAATGAGCCCATCACCTCCAGATCCTGTGGTCAGTATTATCCCCTTTCGGCCGAGGTTCTTTCCACATGCCCGGACCGACATCGATACTACCCCTGCCACCGGGATAGGTAATTGGTTAGCCGCTACCAATTTAACGGTAGGTTTCTTCCAGGAACGAGCAACCTCTGGAAAATGACTTTGAAAATACTCTTCAGGCATAGTGGTCACCTGAGACCCAGTGTCCATTAAACAACAAATCCGCTGTCCATTGAATTCAGCCCAAATAATAGGCCTCTCGGAGACAATGTCTTCAGAGGTTCTCCTTACACGCCCTGAAGTTTGAAACTTCACGGTATGATCCACGATCATGGAGCGTCTTATTTTAACGGCTGCCCTCGTCTCCTCTTTTCTTTATTCAAACAGTCTCTGGAGATATGACCTCTACCGCCACAGGTCCAACACTCCGGTCCCCGCTCTACCGGTGGACTGAGTGCACGACTCGTTGGAACCTGATAGGAACATCTTCCTCGCTCTTGTCTCCATCCTCGTGAGGCAGAGCGGTCCATTAACAAGTGGACTGCAGGGGTCTCTCTAGTAGTGCTCAGTTAATTTCGAAAGTCTCGAATCTCTTGACATATCTTTTGTGCCCAATCGGGCAACTGACTGAAAGCAGCGTGCTGAGAATTGGGTGGAAGAGGGGTTATTGCCTCATGACTTCTGACATTGGCCTTGAAAACAGTCCGCCCCAATCTCTAAGAAACCTAGGCCGGGCCTCAGGCGTAGCCTCTCCTTTAAGATCTGTCTCAGGGAGGGGTCTTTTAAGCCAGCAATCAATTGGTCACGCAGTATTTCATCTAATGATCCCAGTCCTCGATTTCCATCTCGAGCCTTCTTAATGATATGGGCTGTCACTTCCTGCAATGCATTAATATATTGATTAATAGTCTCATTTTCCTTTTGAACTCTCTGAAATAACCGCAACCGTAAATGCCCCAGATCCGTAGTATCACCGTGCATGTCTTCCAGAATTTTGATCACTTTGTCTACAGTGTCATGGTCCCCGGGTGGGCGGTACATTACAGTCTGTCGGGCTTCCCCATCAAGGGTTAAAATGGCCAAGTCAGCCTGGGCTAGGGGATTAAGGGGATACATGCGTAGCATACTTTTTAGTCTCTCTACCCAGTCCCACAGTGACGTACCATCCCCCGTAAATTTGGGAAGGTGACTGAGCATAGCCCCCAAGGGTATATGTCCACTGACATACCCGGTCACAGACTGATCCCCCATCTCTGTGTCTGAATGTTGCATCCTGCCGACTACGCAAAATGTAATGCAGGTGTCAGAATGCAACGCACAGAGTCACAAAATGAGGGCAGTCAAATAGCTATAAATCACAATTTATATACAGTGCCTACAAGTAGTATTCAACCCCCTGCAGATTTAGCTGGTTGACACATGCGGAATTAACTTGGCATTGTGACATTTGTACTGTATATCAGCCTGGAAGTGGGAAATTCACTGCAGCAAATTTTTTTTTTTTTTTTTTTTAAACGTAAAAAGTTAATTCAGAGTGTCATTTATTATTCAACCCCTCAAACCACAAGAATTCTGTTTGGTCCCCCTAAAGTATTAAGAAGTAGTTCAGGCACCAAGAATAATGAGCTTCACATGTGTGGATTAAAGATCTCTTATGCCAGCCTTTTCTGACTATTTAAGACCCTCCCCAAACTTGTGAACAGCACTCAGACATGGTCAACATGGGAAAGACAAAGGTGCATTCCAAGGCCATCAGAGACAAGATCGTGGAGGGTCACAAGGCAGGCAAGGGGTACAAAACCCTTTCCAAGGAGTTGGGCCTACCTGTCTCCACTGTTGGGAGCATCATCCGTAAGTGGAAGGCTTATGGAACTACTGTTAGCCTTCCACGGCCAGGACAGCCTTTGAAAGTGTCCTCCCGTGCCGAGGCCAGGCTTGTCCGAAGAGTCAAGGCTAACCCAAGGACAACAAGGAAGGAGCTCCGGGAAGATCTCATGGCAGTGGGGACATTGGTTTCAGTCAATACCATAAGTAACGTACTCCACCGCAATGGTCTCCGTTCCAGACGAGCCCGTAAGGTACCTTTACTTTCAAAGCGTCATGTCAAGGCTCGTCTACAGTTTGCTCATGATCAATTGGAGGACTCTGAGACAGACTGGTTCAAAGTTCTATGGTCTGATGAGACCAAGATCGAGATCTTTGGTGTCAACCACACACGTGACGTTTGGAGACTGGATGGCACTGCATACGACCCCAAGAATACCATCCCTACAGTCAAGCATGGTGGTGGCAGCATCATGCTATGGGGCTGTTTCTCTGGAAAGGGGCCTGGCCATCTGGTCCGCATCCATGGGAAGATGGATAGCACGGCCTACCTGGAGATTTTGGCCAAGAACCTCCGCTCCTCCATCAAGGATCTTAAGATGGGTCGTAATTTCATCTTCCAACAAGACAATGACCCAAAGCACACAGCCAAGAAAACCAAGGCCTGGTTCAATAGGGAAAAAGTCAAGGTGTTGGAGTGGCCTAGTCAGTCTCCTGACCTTAACCCAATTGAAAACTTGTGGAAGGAGCTCAAGAATAAAGTCCACATGAGACACCCAAAGAACCTAGATAATTTGGAGAAGATCTGCATGGAGGAGTGGGCCAAGATAACTCCACAGACCTGTGCCGGCCTGATCAGGTCTTATAAAAGACGATTATTAGCTGTAATTGCAAACAAGTGTTATTCCATAAAATATTAAACATAGGGGTTGTATAATAATTGACCCACACTTTTATGTTTAAAATTTAATAAAATTCAACTGAGCAACATAACTTTTTGGTTTGTAAGATTTATGCTTCTGTTCATAAAACCTACTCTCGTTTGCAGTTTGAAGGCTCTAACTTATTTGCATCTTATCAAACCAGCTAAATCTGCAGGGGGTTGAATACTACTTGTAGGCTCTGTATGTGTATATATATTAAACAAGCTGACATGGATTGCAACAGGGGTTAGTAATGAGAACACTATCACAATAGCAATAACAATAGCAATAAAATCCTTCTCTAAAATACTGTATCTAGCCCAAATATGAGATTAGCACTGGAGTCCATTGGTTCTGCAAATGGCCCTACAGGGGTCTCCCGTTATTCCCGCTAGGGCTTTAAGTCTTTTTCTGACAAAGTCAATTAGATCCTGATTGGCTTGTTCCACCTCACCCGTCCCGCTCCCAACCTGATACCCTAAACCCGATTGTTCCCGGTACCGTGAGGGAACGGTTGAAGTGACAGCCCTGTTCAGTGATGACACTCGTCGGCTTTTGCTGACGTGATCTCTCCGGCATGACTCATTTCTATCCTCTCTTTTTCCTGTCAATCGGGGTGGTTTACCACATCGTGGGTAGGAGGGTCTTGTACATTTCCTTAATGTCGTATCCAAGTCACGGTCCTCTTCCGTAGCCGTGACACTCGAGGGACCGCTGCGCTGAATCCCACGCTCGTTCACCGACAGCCACCCGTCTTGCCTTACGGGTCTCTCACCCCGGTCTCTCTCGCTGTTTGCTTCAGCGCGTCTGGCCTGGATCACATCTCTCTCTGTGTCTGGTGCCGAAATCACCTCAGGCACTGCGCGCTCGACCGTTAAATTTTGAAATCCTCTGCTGGAGGTCACCTGACCAGGTCCAGCATGCAAACTTGAAATGCTCACCAGGTAGCGCTCTTTCTCCTTATTACATACATCTCGCATTGATTCTCTGAAAAACTTTTCTCCATCTATTACACTATTACGACACACGTCGTTAAGGAGTTAAACTACTCGAGTGTTGGTTTAGCAGTATGTTTTGGGTCATTATCTTGTTGAAAGGTGAACCTCTATCCCAGTTTCAAATCATTGATAGACTGAAACAGGTTTTGCTCTACAATATTATTGTATTTTGCACCATCGATCTTCCCCTCGACTCATACCATTTTCTTTGTCCCTGCTGCCGAAAAATATCCCCACACCATGATGCTGCCACCACCAAGTTTCACTGTGGACATGGTGTTCTTGGGGTGATAAGCTGTGCATACATCATACTCTTCAGGCCTCATTCTAACTTTACGTACTCGGCCTCACTTAATCAATTTCTCTTGAGCGAGGCCAAGCATGTCTAGTCGGAACGTTGCTTGAAGCATACAAATCGTATATTTACAGCCACATGACCGTCTGCTCTCGCCAGCAATACCGGAGAATCCTAAAAGCACGGTGTGAACATGCTGTAAAATTTCAGAAGTCTACAGTCACATAGATTCGGAGTACCGTTTTCAGAGGGAAATCGCAGCGTGCTGCATATTTTCTCTCATGCCAAATACAGCTGAGAAAAAATACACAGATCTGCACTGCCTCATTGGATAACATTGATCTGAGTGCAATCAAATTTTTTTATCAGATTGCACTCATCCAATTTATACACTAGTGTGAGCAAACCCTAAGGCTTGAATCACATGAGCATATGTTGTCTCGTGCGTCTGAATCGGGGCCGATTATGCAAATGACACTTGGCTCAAACTCTGTCAGAGTTCGATCCGAATGTCAGTGTACTGTGCTCTGATTCTCTCACATGAGAGAATCGCAGCCCAGGTGTGGAGGACAGAGAAAGTAATTTCTCTATTTCCTCCTTTGCCACTATAATCGGACTGCAATCAGATGACATCTGAGTGCAGTCCGATGTTTTACACACACCCATAGACTTATATGGGTGAGTGTGATCCAATTCTCAGATACAATTGCAGCATGCCGAGATTGTTTTCTCATGTTTGGGACTAGCCTATAGTGGAAGGGAATTAGTATTAGGGCAAGTGACTGCTTCTCGTAATTAGGGATTTGAGTTTGAAGTGCAGAGTGAGCAGTGCTGTCAATGAGGTGATCCATAAGAAGAGGAGACATAAGGCCAGGGATAGTGAGATTTTGAGGAAAAGTGACTTACTAGTCATACTGGCCTTTTGGAGAATGGTGCATATAGGGTACGCTGAGTCACGAACCTCTAAGCTTGCAACGCCAAAGGTAATGGGCCTAAACAGAACTGAATTTGTGGGATTAGTATGGGTCCCGAGTGGTAGATCCAGGGCACCAGTAGTTGAATAAATAGGATGCGGAACCGCAGAGCGAGTAGAGAGACTTGCTGATCAGAACTGTGGCATTCAGACTTGGTAGTGGCGAGGTAGAACAAAACAGTGTGTCTGCAAAGCCCTGGAGTAGAACTACAGAGGAAGGTGTGAGAGAAAATGCTTTATGCCGTAGATGAAATGACCATATGGCATTGTGCCCACTATCCTTTGTATATAACTTTTACAAAGTTATCGTTCAGTAACGACTTTATTTTTGAATGACAGTCTCCTTTATTGAAATGTTGAAACCATGGTCCTGGCCAGCCTACACCACCGGCTATCTGCAGCTTGCATGGGAGTAGGGCCTTCACAGCACAAGGCTGCCCACCCAGCCAGGATCCACACTTTCCTGTAGCACGCCGGGGAGTAAAACCGGGATGAGTGCCTCGTCCGCGGCTACCACCCCTCACTGCTCCACAGAGGGAGATCGTGTATTAGAACAAGGACGAATTCTCATCGCCACACAATAAAAGAAAAAAGAATAGATGTACCTGTGGCCAAACATTTTTGTATCCATGATTACAGCATCATGGACATGAAATTACTGGTATAAAAAGGAAATTTCAAATATCAGAGATGCAGAAAAGTCTGGGAACACAAACTAATGACAACCTTTGACACATTCAGTGCAGGTATGAATGTGTTGCATGGATTTATGTCATTCTACATCAACTAAGGAATGTGCTCCTCAGACCTGTGGGGTATCACAGCCCCGGACCAGACTTCAACCACAGGACAATAAAACTTTCACACTCCTTATCTATGAACTATTCCAATATTTACAGCCACAGCTGTTTATTCCTCTCCCATACTAATAGTTCTGCTTTACGTCACTAGTCCTATCTATTGCATTACATTTTGTGTTATACAGGGTGGGCCATTTATATGGATACAACTAAATTAAATGGAAATGGTTGATGATATCAACTTCCTGTTTGTGGCACATTAGTATATGGGAGGGAGAAAACTTTTCCAGATGGGTGGTGACCATGGCGGCCATTTTGAAGTTGGCCATTTTGGGTCCAACTTTATTTTTTTCAATGGGAAGAGGGTCATGTGACACATCAAACTTATTTAGAATTTCATAAGAGAAACAATGTTGTGCTTGGTTTTAATGTAACTTTATTCTTTCATGAGTTTTTTACAAGTTTATGACCACTTATAAAATGTGTTCAAAGTGCTGCCCATTGTGCTGGATTGTCAATGCAACCCTCTTCTCCCACTCTTGACACACTGATAGCAACACAGCAGAAGAAATTCTAGCACAGGCTTCCAGTATCCGTTGATTCAGATGATATTTTTGACTTTGGAAAGAGAGTAAAAAAAGTGCACTATCAGGTTAAATTGTGATCCCTGCTCAGTGTAGCTTTCGCTATGCAGATGCCTGCCAACTGCAAGTCTGACCAGGAGATCCCTTTCAAATTACCGCAGAGCCAATGCTCACCTGCCTGTGCCAGCAATAGACTACAACAAGTAGCCATGAAAGTAGCAATTACAGAATATGTGAAATGATGGACCAGATATTTTATCTGCTGTTGGGAAAAGCTGACACACTTCATCAAACAGAGACTCACGACCTGGATAGCCTGGCTCAGTCATGCTTGGGCTCTGGCAGATACCCTGATCCTTGGTCCTATGGACGTATGTGTGGCACCCCAGGGGTCTGGTTTCCACAGTAACAGCAATGTTATGTCTGAGAGCAGGTGGGAGGTCTCTTGGTCAGGGATCCTATGCATGCCACACCTCCTGCCCAGTCCTGGGAGGGGAAGAACTTCCCCTATATAAACCTAGGGCTGAGGCAGGGTTAGTGAGTAGAGAAGAAGTAGAGAAGAGAAGCAGCATAGGAAGAAACAACAGGAGCTCTGTGGGAGCAGTGCTACAAGGAGTCAGGGGCTGGCAGCTGCAGAGCTCGCCCTGACTGAGAAGTTATCACCGGACCCGGAGTCCGAGGCTGTGGGGACTAACTCCTATCCAGCAGCAGAAACCGACCGGCAGGGGATTGCAGGTCCTCTGGCCCAGAAACCCGAAGGCACGGTCACACGCGTGGGACCAGCACCGCCGTCGTGGAAGCGGAAGCTACTAGAAGGCCCCGAGTCACCGGCCATACGGGTGAGCACCACATGGTACACTCAGGGACGTGGGCTACTTATACCCGCCTCTAGCAAGGTAGCCAGAAGAGTATCGTTAGTTTGGGAGGCCTACAACTCCGCCTGGCCAGGGGAGATCCCATCTGCTCAAGGACTGACCAGGCCCCAATCGCTAGCCAGTACTCCGGGAGGGTCTATCTTTGTAACCAGTAAAGACCCTGAACTACACCGTACCGTCTCCGAGTGGTTCCTGCTACCCCCATCATCCACGTCGGCTGCCCTGAGGCCATACCCCTCCCGTTGGGGGTTATACTATCACGCTGCACAATCCTACCACCGGCCTCAGCGGTCTGCCCTGCAGCAGCAGCTCCTTAGCTGTACTCAACGGGTGGCGTAGTCGTCCAACATCTACCGCTGATACAGCGCCACTTAGTCTGACTCCCTGGGCACGGACCGGATCACTGCCACGAGACTACAACCCTCAACAGATCCGGCTCCGGGTAAGCTCCCGCATGCGCAACGCTGCGCGACACAGGCCCAGGGGCGCGTCAACTTTTGGCGTAGTCGGCAGGATTTCGTGCCCGCAACCACCGGGTACTGCGTGCCTGAAAAAGACTGTTCAAACTTACCTGTGGTGAAGATTCCCGCCATCCGGCGCCATCTTCCGCTTCCTTCCCGCCATCGGTGGAGTTTTCCCGCCATCCGGCGCCATCTTCAGCCTTCTTCCCGCCACACGTGGAGTTTTCCCGCCATTGGACGCCATCTTGAGGACGCCGCGCGGGAAGAAGAGGGGCGTGGACTCCGAAAGCGCGCGAGAACTGAAGCCCCGCCTCACGTCCGGACGTTGCGTAAGGTCCTGGAAGGAGCCCAGCAGACGCCGACGTCACAGGAGCGCGACGGAAGGTCCTCAACCCTGACGATCCACTGCGTAGCCGCGCCCTACGGAAGAGGATCATCGCAAGGTAGGCCACGGTCCACTAGGGGGGAGAAGGATGTCGGATACGGAGGAGAGCTTCACCGCTTCAACCCCCGCCAGCGCCACCGCTGTTGCGGTCATGCCTTTCACCATGCCCTATATCCCGGGGGCAGCCTGGCTACCCCAGTACTCAGGGGAGTCACATACCCTGCATGACTTTAGAGAAAAGCTGGATAGCCTCTTCCAGGTGTACCCCCTCACAGAGGAGCAAAAAGTGAGCATCCTGGTGGCCCAATTAACCGGGGCAGCCCAAAGGGAGGTAAAGTCCTGGCCACCTGGGGGGAGGACTGTCGCAGGGATACTAACCCAGCTGAGGGACACCTTTGAAACCCGCACCTCAGCCGAGATCAAGCTTAGATTCTACGGGTGCAAACAGCGGGCACATGAGAGTATAAGGGACTATGCCCTGAACCTACAAGAGGCCCTGAGAGCCATTAAGCAGACCGACCCTGACGGCGTGGGAGACGAGGACAGGCTGTTGACTGAACAATATATAGAGGGTTTATATTGCAATGCCCACCGAACCCAGTTGCGGGCAATGGCCTTACAGGACCCTCATCTGGGATTTGCACAGTTCAAGGACAGAGCCATCCGGGAGCTCCGAGAACCGGCACCAGGTGGCGTTGTGACCCACAGACGCCCCACTACCACTTACCACCAGGAGGCGGCGCCCTTGTCGGCAGGGCCTGTGGGAGCTGATGCGCAGGCTTTGAACAATGACCCGGCTCCAGACCTGCACCATCAGGTCCAAGAGCTAGCTAAAAGCGTTGCTGCGCTAACCCGAACTGTGCAGTCTTTACAGGTTTCCACTCCAGGGAAGATCCAGCTGGCATCCGGACCGGAGGACATCCTGTGGCATCGACCAAGGAGGACCCCACCGGCCAGAGGAAGACCCAGCGACCGATACAACGAGGACGAACGACCAGTGGGAGAAGGACCCGTACATCGTACTGCCCTCAAGCCACGACAACCCGAAGGTCTGTACCATCAGTAAAGACGGAGGGGAAACCACAACCATTGTATCCCGGGATCACCTGAAGAAGTGTCCCGAACAGCTACGGAACCCTGAAGAGGAACAAGAAGACCCTCGACCCGTAGAGGAAAGGGAAGACATGGTTAGTACTGTGCTCGGAGACTTCCCTCGGTCTTGGACTCAAGTCAATGGCGCAGTTGTGGTACCCGTACTCACCTTCCTCCAACCAGCATCCCAAGCACCTACGGAGCAACAGGTAGAGCTGGAAGAACAGCCGGTCCAGGAGGCAGAAGACTCCACACAAGCAGAACAGGAGGATCAACCCTCTGCTTATAGTGAGCCTGCCGTACCCCTAGTGAGCCAAAGAGCCGGTAGACAGCTGCCCAGTTTACCCTTGACAGCTCCTACACCCTGTAGTTCAGGGCTAGACAGTCAGCTCCGTAGGTCCACTAGGGCCACTATAGGCCAGTCACCCGCACGTTGGAGGATTTGAAATGTATAAATTGTTTTATTTGTGGTTACCTGTTTTTCTTGTTGCTTGTGTATAATTATGTGTTTCTAGTTATTTATAGGAGTCCTTGGTGGATTTACCGGGAATCCTTTGTACATGTTTGGAGCGTAACCTAGGAATGGACTAAAGACTGTTAAGGACTCGAGGCAGGACAGACCCCTACCTGGTTACGTCTCCCTGTTTTGGTGAAATGGACACCTTGCTTTTCTTCAAAGACTGCACCCGGTTGCGGACACGCCGTAACCATCTTTATGTGTTTTTCTTATTGTATTATTATTGTTTATACCTTGTTATGTTTTTCTAAAAATATGTTTAGTCTCGGAGTACTAAATTTCACTAGGGGGGAATGTGGCACCCCAGGGGTCTGGTTTCCACAGTAACAGCAATGTTATGTCTGAGAGCAGGTGGGAGGTCTCTTGGTCAGGGATCCTATGCATGCCACACCTCCTGCCCAGTCCTGGGAGGGGAAGAACTTCCCCTATATAAACCTAGGGCTGAGGCAGGGTTAGTGAGTAGAGAAGAAGTAGAGAAGAGAAGCAGCATAGGAAGAAACAACAGGAGCTCTGTGGGAGCAGTGCTACAAGGAGTCAGGGGCTGGCAGCTGCAGAGCTCGCCCTGACTGAGAAGTTATCACCGGATCCGGAGTCCGAGGCTGTGGGGACTAACTCCTATCCAGCAGCAGAAACCGACCGGCAGGGGATTGCAGGTCCTCTGGCCCAGAAACCCGAAGGCACGGTCACACGCGTGGGACCAGCACCGCCGTCGTGGAAGCGGAAGCTACTAGAAGGCCCCGAGTCACCGGCCATACGGGTGAGCACCACATGGTACACTCAGGGACGTGGGCTACTTATACCCGCCTCTAGCAAGGTAGCCAGAAGAGTATCGTTAGTTTGGGAGGCCTACAACTCCGCCTGGCCAGGGGAGATCCCATCTGCTCAAGGACTGACCAGGCCCCAATCGCTAGCCAGTACTCCGGGAGGGTCTATCTTTGTAACCAGTAAAGACCCTGAACTACACCGTACCGTCTCCGAGTGGTTCCTGCTACCCCCATCATCCACGTCGGCTGCCCTGAGGCCATACCCCTCCCGTTGGGGGTTATACTATCACGCTGCACAATCCTACCACCGGCCTCAGCGGTCTGCCCTGCAGCAGCAGCTCCTTAGCTGTACTCAACGGGTGGCGTAGTCGTCCAACATCTACCGCTGATACAGCGCCACTTAGTCTGACTCCCTGGGCACGGACCGGATCACCGCCACGAGACTACAACCCTCAACAGATCCGGCTCCGGGTAAGCTCCCGCGTGCGCAACGCTGCGCGACACAGGCCCAGGGGCGCGTCATATGTTTCAGCAGAGCTGAACAGGGGCAATAAATGACCCAGAATGCAGTGGACGTATGTCATCTAATCTCCAATGTACTCTCTGTTAGGGTACTAAGAGCAGTAGGTGGTCTTGTCATACCCAAGCAGACCAGATTGTCTACAAGTGTAAAAAAGATTACATTTGTCAATATTAATCTTGCTTGGGTCACTGCCGATGCCATCGGAGCTGTATGTGTGTCCATTATGATCTAATCTATTCTGCTCTCGCCAGTCCTGTTAACCTCCAACTTAGCTGGTCATATCATGCCTGTCCATCATTTTATACATATACTGTACTACTGTTGGTGCTGGGGCTGCCATTGCTGGCTCTACACAACCGGACATCCTCTTACCTGTCCTTTCTTATATGGTACTGGAGGTCCATAGAACAAAAGGAAACCAATGGTCCTATGCCCTGTTGTAGAAGGACGATACCTTTGAAACGTGTAGGACCATTGATTTCCTTTTGTTCTATGGACCTCCCATAGTTTGGTGATGTCATAAATCACGGAGCAGTTTACTCATCAGTTTTCAGTTTGTTGCTTTACTGCTGGCCAGAGCACCGCTCTGATAGTTGGAGCTATAGGGCTAACTTTCTCAAGTTCCACAGACTGCTTTCCTCATTAGGGAGCATCGGATACGATATATTCCATTCGCCCTGTCCATTCCGGACCATTTGCACGGTTATCAGAAACCCAAAGCAGGATTGTTAGTGAGTAGTGTTGAGCGAGCATGCTCGACACTGCTTGGTACTCGCCCGAGCATCTCACTACTCGGGATGTTCGGCGAGCACCGAACATTTTCGGGTTACTCGGGCGGGAGCTTGGGTCTCCGCCCTGCATGTTTGGCACTTTTAACAGAGCCAATGAACATGCAGGGATTGCCAGCCAGTCACTTTAATGCCGCAGCCATGTTGGATGTGGGCATTACAGTGATTGGCTGGCCGCACAGCGTCACCTCGAGTGTTACGGATCCGGGTGGTGGAACCTCTGTGCTGCGGTGCAAGGTGGGACCAGAGGGGCGTAACTAGGTATCAACTCGGACCGACCAAGGTCATACGGTGGCTCAATAGACTCCGTGACCAGGGAGGGACTGAGCAGAGGGACCAGGTTCTACTCTGGGACCGACCTTGTATGAGAGCAGGTGATTCCCACGGGTCAGAAGGCAGGGACTGACCGGTACAGCAGATGAGCACGGCAGGCAGGCTGACAGGTGATCCGGGCAGACGGACTGGCAGACACGGCACGTAACAAGCAGGAGCCTCCAGGTAGGCTGGCTGGTAGGCACGGCAGGCAACAGGCAGGTGCTTCTAAGTAAGCGGGCTGACAGGCACGGCAGGTAACGGATAGGAGCCTCCAGGTAGGCTGGCTAGTAGGCATGGCAGTTAACAGGCAGGTGCTTCTGGATAAGCGGGCTGGCAGGCACGGCAGGTAACGGGCAGGTGCTTCCAGGTAAGCAGGCGGGCAGAGCCCATAGACAAGGGAGAGTAGACAAGCTGGCGGACAGGACTGGTAGTCAGGCTGGCGGACTGGACTAGTAGTCATTCTGGCGGACTGGACTTGTAGTCAGGCTGGCGGACTGGACTTGTAGTCAGGCTGGCGGGCTGGACTTGTAGTCAGGATAGCAGTGGGACCTGATGGCTGAAGCAGAGTATAACACACAAAGCTACAACCTTGCACGGGCACCTCCATTTTGGAGGAGGTGCCTTTTAAATGAGAGGTCCTCTGGCCTCCTTAGGACGGCGCGCGCGGCCCCTTTAAGAGGGAGGGAGCGCGCGTGCGCCCTAAGCACAGTGCCCGCGGAGCTGCGCAAGCCGGCAGCAACAGAGGCAGGAGCGCCGGAGAACGCCGGGCAGGGAGCGCGGCGGTGAGTGGGACGGCATCTCTGCTTGTCAGGGGGCAGAGACGCCGATACTACAGTACCCCCCCCTTTACGCCCCCTCTTTTTTAGGCCTGAAAGAAATTTTTTAAGGAGAAGCGGGGCGTGGATGTTCTCCCTGGGTTCCCAAGCTCTCTCCTCTGGGCCAAACCTCTTCCAATGCACCAGAAAAAAGGTTTTTCCTCTTGGTGGCCAGAATGTTCTCTACCTTCATAGACGTCCTCAGCGGAGACGGGAGCTGGGTAGGTACCTGGATTGTCGGAAAAAGAATTAAGCACAACTGGTTTGAGAAGAGATACGTGGAAGGAGTTGGGAATCCGTAAGGTGGCCGGGAGTTTTAACTTGTAAGCTACTGGGTTGATTCGCTGGAGGACTTCAAATGGACCGATGGACCGATGAACCGTGGACCCAACTTATAGGAGGGTATTTTGAGACGAACATGTTTAGAGGAGAGCCAAACCTTGTCTCCCGGACGGAATTGAGGCGTATCCAGACGTCTCTTATCAGCATGTTTCTTCATCTGCTCGGAGGATTGAAGAAGTGTGGACCTAGTGTCCTCCCAAATGGTAGAAAATTCGCAGACCAAAGACTCCGCTGCAGGGTTGCCCACAGCAGCGGAAAAGGTAAACGAGATCTGGGGATGTTGACCGTAGACCACAAAGAACAGGGACTAGGAAGAAGATTCGCTCTCATGGTTGTTGTAGGAGAACTCGGCCCATGGTAGGAGCTCCACCCAATCGGTATGGTGAGCGTTGACAAAGTGCCGGAGGTAGCTGGTAAGGATCTGATTGATACATTCCACTTGGCCATTGGACTGCGGATGGTAAGCAGAGGAGAAATCCAGGATCACACGCAGCAGTTTACACGTAGCTCTCCAGGAGCGCTAGGTGAACTGGACCCCTCGATCAGACACTATGTGGAGGGGTAGGCCATGGAGACGAAAGATGTGATGGATGAAATCCTTAGCCAGCACAGATGCAGACTGGAGACCAGGCAGAGGGATGAAGTGAGCCATTTTAGAAAAGCGGTCTTCAACCACCTAAATGACCGTACAACCGTCAGAAACAGGGAGATCAGTAATAAAGTCCATAGCAATGTGTTGCCACGGGGCAGCTGGTACGGGGAGAGGCAGGAGACGGCCGTCTGGAAGATGTCTGGGAACTTTGTTTGCGAGCACAGGACGAACAGGCCGTGACGAAGTCTACCGCATCCTGGCGCAGGGTAGGCCACCAGTAATGCTGGGTAATGAGCAGGAAGGTCGTCTTCTAGCCAGCATGGCCGGATAGTTTGGATGAATGACCCCAGAGAAGAACCTTCTTACGATCTGGAACCGCTACAAACGTCTTACCGGGTGGGAGACGAGAAAGGCCCAATGGGGCCACATTCATCACTTTGGAGGGATCGATGATATGCATATGCTCCTCCTCTTGATCGGATGACAGGAAGGATCGGGACAAGACGTCGGCTTTAACGTTCTTGTCCGCCGGGCAGTAATGTAGGGTAAAGTTGAAGCGGGAGATGAGCAAAGACCACCGGGCCTGACGCGGATTGAGTCTTTGGGCATTCTGTAGATAAGCCAGGTTTTTGTGGTCAGTATAGATGACCACCGGGTGCAAAGTCCCCTCGAGCAGGTAACTCCACTCCTCCAGCGCCAATTTGATGCCTAGCAGTCCTCAGTCTCCTATGGAGTAGTTGCTCTCAGACGAGGAGAAGAACTTGGAGAAGAAGCCGCAGGTTACCATTCTCCCAGATGGAGATTTCTGGGTGAGCACCGCTCTGGCTCTAGAAGAGGCAGCATCCACCTCCAGAAAGAACTGTTTGTTGCTATATGGACGGTGCAGCACAGTGGCAGAAGAGAAGGCTTGTTTTAAGGAAAGGAAGGCCTCCTCCGCTTCGGACGGCCATTCCTTAGGATTTGCTCCCTTTCAGGTGAGGGCAGAGATGGGAGCAGTCCGGGAAGAGAAATGTGGAATGAAGAGAAGGTAATAGTTGGCGAAGCCCAGGAATCGCTGAATCGCCTTCAACCCCTCCGGACGGGGCCACTTTAAGATGGCAGTGACCTTCTCGGGGTCCATCCGTAGACCAGTCTTAGAGATAATATAGCCCAGGAACGGGAGGGAGGTATTTGTTTTTGATAGTGATTTGGTTGAGACCTCTATATTCGATACAAGGGCGTAGTGAACCGTCTTTCTTTTTTACAAAGAAAAATCCGGCTCCTGCCGGGGAGGAAGATTTCCGGTTGAATCCCCTAGCCAGATTTTCTTCAATGTACTCCGACATGGCCCGGGTTTCGGCCAACGACAACGGGTACATGCGCCCATGGGGTGGAGTGGCACCAGGTATCAGGCCGATAGGGCAGTCATATAGCCTATGAGGTGGCAGTGTCTCTGCCTCCTTCTTGTCGAAGACATCAGCATAGGACCAGCAGGTACATCAGCAGGTGCCGGAAACTGGGTAAATTAGTCGGAGTAGATGGAGGTCGAGCCTGGCGAACAGGAACCAGGCAGGTCTTATGACAATCCTGCCCCCAACGGAGCACCTCATCGGATTGCCAGTTCAGAACGGGTTCATGTCTCTGTAGCCAGGGTAGACCTAGAAAAAGATGTTGAGAGAGTCTGGAAAGCACATGGAAGGAGATCCTCTCTGAGTGCAGCATTCCCACCTGCAGGGTTACGGGCTCTGTGACAAGCAAGATGGTCACCGGAAGGAGTCTTCCATCCACGGAAGCGACTGCCAATGGTTCAGCCAGAGATTTGGTAGGAATCTGGTATTTCTGTACAAGGGACTGGGAAATGAGATTCCCAGCGACTCCGGGGTCCAGAAGGGGGGTCTCAAAGAAACGGATCTCTCCACAGGAGATAGAGATGGACAAAGTCAAGAACGGAGAGGATTTACTCTTGCCCAGGATGACCTCTCCGAGAGGTCCTAGACACTGGAGTTTCCAGGCTTCACCGGGCAGGAACGGATCAGGTGCTCCTTACTACCACAGTAGAAACAGCTCCCCTCGGCTCGGCGTGCTTCTTGGCGAGACTTGACCATCTGTGTCTGGTCGATCTGCATAGGTTCGGGCGAGCATGCCGGGGGAGTTGCTGATTGGGAAGCCGGTTTCTGGAAAACAGGAGCAAGACGAGGAAATCTTCTCTCCCGGGTAGTCTCCTTAGCACGTTCTAGGAAACGGAAGTCAATCCGGGTTGCTAGTGACACCAGGTCATCCAGGGTGGTAGGAATGTCCCGGCCGGCTAACTCATCCTTAATCCGACCGGAAAGGCCCTCCCAGAAGGTGGACACCATGGCCTCGTTGTCCCAGGCAAGCTCAGAAGCGAGGGTACGGTACCGTATGGCATACTGTGCCACGGTGAGGCTCCCTTGGCGGAGACGGAGCAATGAGGAGGCAGTAGAAATCCTTCGACCGGGTTCATCGAAGACCTTCCAGAAGGCAGTGAGGAAAGCCGGAAGATCGGACACCAGGGAATCCCCTATCTCCCATAGAGGGTTAAGCCATGCCAATGCTTCCCCGGTGAGGTGAGATATGACGAACGCCACCTTGGCCCGGTCGGAGGGGAACTGATGTGGCAGAAGTTCAAAGTGCAGCGTGCACTGGTTCAGAAAGCCCCGACATAGGACGAGGCCACCTCCAAAACAAGGAGGCGCAGAAAACCAGGGTTCTAGGCTGGATGCCGTGGTATTGGTAGGCAGCGGCGCTGCCGGAGCGGGTGTCGCTCGAGTTGGGGCGGACACAGGTGGAACAGACAGCGTGTCCAGGCGAGAGTTGACAGAACGCAGGTAGGTCAGGATGGTTTCCTGTTGGGATCTCTGATGAGAAAACTCCTGGTACAGGTCAGCAAGCGAAGGGGCCTGGGGGCCACTGGGTTCCATGGCCCGTGCAAACTGTTACAGGGGTCGGGTGGTGGAACCTCTGTGCTGCGGTGCACGGAGGGACCAGAGGGGCGTAACTAGGTATCAACTCGGACTGACCAAGGTCATATGGCGGCTCAATCGACTCCGTGACCAGGGAGGGACCAAGCAGAGGGACCAGGTGCTACTCTGGGACCGACCTTGTATGAGAGCAGGTGACTCCCACGTGTCAGAAGGCAGGGACTGATTGGTACTGCAGATGAGAACGGCAGGCAGGCTGACGGGTGATCCGGGCAGACGGACTGGCAGACACGGCAGGTAACAAGCAGGAGCCTCCAGGTAGGCTGGCTGGTAGGCACGGCGGGTAACAGGCAGGTGTTTCTAGGTAAGAGGGCTGGCAGGCACGGCAGGTAATGGACAGGAGCCTCCAGATAGGCTGTCTGGTAGGCACGGCAGGTAACAGGCAGGTGCTTCTGGATAAGCGGGCTGGCAGGCACGGCAGGTAACGGGCAGGTGCTTCCAGGTAAGCAGGCGGGCGGAGCCCATAGACAGACTGGCGGACTGGACTGTAGACAGACTGTCGGGCTGGAGAGTAGACAAGCTGGCGGACAGGACTGGTAGTCAGGCTGGTGGACTGGACTGGTAGTCAGGCTGGTGGACTGGACTAGTAGTCAGGCTGGCGGACTGGACTGGTAGTCAGGCTGGCGGACTGGACTAGTAGTGAGCCTGGTGGACTGGACTGGTAGTCAGGCTGGCGAACTGGACTTGTAGTCAGGCTGGCGGACTGGACTTGTATTCAGGCTGGCGAACTGGACTTGTAGTCAGGCTGGCGGACTGGACTTGTAGTCAGGCTGGCGGGCTGGACTTGTAGTCAGGCTGGCAGCGGGACCTGAGGGCTGAAGCAGAGTATAACACACAAAGCTGCAACCTTGCACGGGCACCTCCATTTTGGAGGAGGTGCCTTTTAAATGAGAGGTACTCCGGCCATTGGCCAGGGACTCCTTAGGACGGCGCGCGCGGCCCCTTTAAGAGGGAGGGAGCGTGTGCGTGCCCTATGCACAGTGCCCGGGGAGCTGCGCGTGCCAGCAGCAACAGAGGCAGGAGCGCCAGAGGATGCCGGGCAGGGAGCATGGTGGTGAGTGGGACGGCGTCTCTGCCTGTCAGGGGGCAGAGACGCCGATACTACAGTCAGACTGTACAAATATCCATCTTATTAACCTTTTGGTACATTCTAACCCCCCCCCCAAAAAAAATTGAGTGTGTCTGTGAGTGTTCAGACACGAATATATCTGTTTAAAAGAGTCTGGTTTCAGACAGATAACTAGAAATGTGGATTTGCAGTTCCACGGTTCAAATTTCTGTATTATCCACTTGTTTGCCTTTTTTCCATAAAAAAAAAACGGTTTGAGTGTCTCGCTGACTGTTCAGACACAAATATATCTATTTAAAAAAGTCTGGTATACGTCAGGAAATTAGAACTCTGGTTTTCTTCTTCCACGGTTCAAATCTGGGTGTGATCCACCTTTTTGCCTTTTTTCCATAAAAAAAACCAGTTTGAGTGTCTCGCTGACTGTTCAGACACAAAAAAATCTGTTTAAAAGATTCAGGTGTAGGCCAGAGAAATAGAACTGTGGTTTTCCTCTTCCACGGTTCAAATCTGGGTGTAATCCACCTTTTTGCCTTTTTTACATGAAAAAAACGGTTTGAGTGTCTCGGTGACTGTTCAGACACAAATATATCTATTTAAAAAAGTCTGGTATATGCCAGGAAATTAGAACTGTGGTTTTCCTCTTCCACGGTTCAAATCTCCTTTCTATTACCCTTTTGCCATTGATAGTGCGAGTGTAAGCTATTTTACTTCATTTACAATGGGCAAGGCGCGTGGCAAGGGACGTGGAATTGGACGTACTGGTGATGGTGCGTGCAGAGGATGGGGCCGTGGCCAAAGTGAAAATGTGCCACAACCAACAGCCACATCTTCTCGCTCCCAGTTCTTGACCGAATTACTATGGAAGCACACAACAACACCACTATTGCGAACTGATCAGTGTGAACAGGTTATTACTTGGATAGCAGATAATACTTCCAGTCATCTGGGCACCACCACCTCCAGTCTGTCTTCCACACGGTCAAGTCTTAGTAGCCGTGAGTCTCGACCGCATAGTCCTCCTCACCCTGATGCTCCTTCCTCCCACCATGCTGAGTGTCGTCAGACAGGAACTGATCCCACAGTTGGACACTCTGAAGAGCTGTTCACTGGTCCATTTACATATTTGGGCCCCTCGCCTGCTCCGCTTGAAGTGGTGGAAGAGGAGATCCCATGTAGCGATGGCAAAATATTTGAACAGCCATGGCCACAGGAAGGCGACGCTGGCAATTTGTCACAAGAGGTGGATGATGACGAGACACAATTGTCACGAATTGAGGAGGAGGACCGTGGTGCGGAAGTGGAAGAGGAGGAGGTGGTGGATGATCTAGTAACTGACCCAACGTGGCAGAAGGACACACAGAGCGAGGCCAGCAGCACACAGGGGGAGGGAGGCAGAGTACCCCAACAGGCAGGAAGAAGCAGTGTGGTGGCCGCAGACAGAAGGCGGGCAACCGTTCCCCGTAACACCAACATAAGGGACGTTGCCAGCACAACCGGTAGGTCTTCCAGAGTCTGTAATTTTTTTAAATACTCTGCTGATAACCCCAAAAAGGCCATTTGTACCACCTGCCAAGCCAGCATCAGCAGGAGTGGCAAAACTACCAGCCTGACCACCACCAGCATGATCAGGCACGTCAGCAAAGCATCCGACTTTGTGGGGCGAACCCCAGGGTCCACGACCAGTGTCAGCGGGTGTCACCACTGCTTCTTCCGCTGTTGTGTGTGTAAGAGAACCCCCTGTTGTGCATGCAAGGCAATCCCCTGTCCATACTGCATGCAAAGATGCCCCCTCCTCTCAGTCTTCACTTGTTATGGCAGTTTCTCAAGAAACAGCATCAACGTCCACATCCACGTCCCACCGCAGCATTCAATTGTCCATATCCCAGACCTTTGAACGAAAGCGCAAATTCGCAGCCAGCGCCCCACAGGCCACAGTCCTAAATTCGCACATTTCACGACTGCTTGCGTTGGAAATGCTGCCTTTTAGGCTGGTGGCGACGGAATCCTTCCGCAACCTTATGGCTGTGGCCGTCCCTCGGTACTCGGTCCCCAGCCGACACTATTTTGCCCGGTGTGCCATCCCCGCACTGCACAAGCACGTGTCCCAAAACATCTGCCTTGCCCTCAACAACGCAGTTACTGGGAGAGTCCACCTGACAACGGACACGTGGACAAGTGCTTGTGGCCAGAGACGGTACATCTCCCTGACGGCAAACTGGGTAAACATAGTGGAAGCCGGGACCCAGTTGGACCTTGGGACGGAACACATCCTCCTCACACCGAGGATTGCGGACCCTATGTCAGTCAGAGTTGCCCCCACAATGTACAGTTTGTAACGGGTCTGGGAGGTGGAACCTCTGAGGTACTATACAAAGGGGCAGTCCTTGTAAGGAAGCGGGTGGCTCCCAGGGAAGGCGGGCAGGTAGTCACGGCAAGTGACAGGAACAGTCTCTGGGTAGAAGGGCAGGAGGTCACGGCAAGTGACGGGAACAGTCTCTTGACAGGCGGGGGGTCACGGCAAGTGACGGCAGAGCCTCCAGGTAGGCTAGCAGGCGGGTAGCAGGTGAGCGCTCCCAGGTGAGCGGGTAAGAGTCTCTCGGCTGGCTGGCAGGTGGTCTCAGGCAGGTATCAGGCAGGTATCAGGCAGGTGCTTCCTGATCCGCCGGCGGACCGGTCCATAGACAGACTGGCGGACGCAGGTAGACAGACTGTCGGACCGCAGGAATGCAAGCAGGTAGACAGAGCTGGACAGCAGAATGGCAACGGGACCTGAGGGCTGAAGCAGAGGTGAAAGGCTTTGCAACAACTTTGCTCGGGCACCTCCATTTTGGAGGAGGTGCCTTATATATGGGAGCTCCACCGGCAATTGGCCGGGGACTCCATAGGACAGCGCGCGCGGCCCCTTTAAGAGAGAGGGAGCGCGCGCCCTAAGCACTTTCCCCTGGAAGCGGCGAGCGCTGCAAGTAGCGTGGGAAGAGGGCGCCGAGGACGGAGCAGGGAGGTGAGAGGAACGGCGTCTCTGCCTAGCAGGAGGCAGGGATGCCGACGCTACAGTACCCCCCCCTTTAGGCCCCCCCTTTTTTAGGCTGGAGAGAAATTTATCAAGGTTGAGCGGGGCATGGATGTTCTTCCGGGGCTCCCACGTTGTCTCCTCTGGACCAAACCCCTTCCAATCCACTAGAAAAAAGGTCTTTCCTCTTACCCTTTTGGTGGCCAGAATGCTCTCTACCTCAAACTCGTCTTCAGCGGAAACCGGAGCAGGAGACGTACCTGTAGACTTGGAAAAAGAGTTAAGTACCACAGGTTTGAGGAGAGATACATGGAAGGAGTTAGGGATCCGCAAGTTGGCCGGGAGTTTCAATTTATAGGCCACCGGGTTGATTTGTTTGATAACTTCCAGTGGGCCGATGAACCGAGGCCCTAACTTGTAGGAAGGAATCTTGAGCCGGACATACTTGGACGAGAGCCAGACTTTATCTCCAGGACGGAATTGGGGCGGATCCAGACGTCTTTTGTCAGCCTGTCTCTTCATCCGCTTGGAGGACTGAAGAAGTGCGGATCTGGTACTCTCCCAAATGGAGGAGAATTCGCTAGCAAGAGATTCCGCGGCCGGATTATCCACCGAGGTGGAGACGGTAAACGGGATCCGAGGATGTTGACTGTAGACAATAAAAAACGGGGATTTGGAGGAAGACTCGTTCTCGTGATTATTATAGGAAAATTCGGCCCACGGTAAAAGATCCACCCAGTCGGAATGGTGGGCATTAACAAAGTGCCGGAGGTAACTGGTTAAAATTTGGTTGATCCGCTCTACTTGACCATTGGACTGTGGGTGATAAGCAGAGGAGAAGTCCAAGGTGACCCCCAGCAGTTTACACATGGCTCTCCAGAAGCGAGAGGTGAACTGAACTCCTCGGTCAGATACGATGTGGAGAGGGAGACCATGCAGACGGATAATATGATGGATAAAGTATTTAGCCAATTCAGATGCAGAAGGAAGACCCGGCAGGGGAATGAAGTGAGCCATCTTAGAGAAGTGGTCAGAGACCACCCAAATGACCGTACAACCAGCAGAGACAGGGAGATCCGTTATAAAGTCCATGGCTATATGCTGCCACGGGGCAGCAGGTACGGGAAGAGGCAGAAGGCAGCCGGCTGGCAGATGTCTAGGAACCTTGTTGCGGGCGCAGGACGCACAGGCTGAGACAAAGTCTATTACGTCCTTGTGCAGGGTAGGCCACCAGTAATGCCGGGTAATAAGCAGAAGGGTCTTTTTCTGGCCAGCATGGCCAGCTAGCTTAGACGAATGTCCCCAGTGTAGGACTTTCTCACAATCAGGTACTGTTACGAACGTCTTACCGGGTGGAAGACTATTTAGATCCACGGGAGCCACCAGCATTACCTTGGCGGGGTCGATGATGTGCTTTGGCTCCTCCTCTAGATCGGAGAACAAAAAGGATCGGGACAAGGCATCAGCTTTGATATTTTTGTCTGCCGGGCGAAAATGAAGAATGAAATCAAAGCGGGCGAAGAACAAGGACCACCGGGCTTGGCGCGGGTTAAGTCTTCGGGCACTCTGGAGATAAGCCAAGTTTTTGTGATCCGTGTAGATTATTACCGGGTGAAGAGCCCCCTAGAGCAGGTAAAGCCACTCCTCCAGTGCCAACTTAATGGCTAACAATTCTCGGTCTCCTATAGAATAATTGCGCTCAGATGAGGAGAAGAGTTTGGAGAAGAAGCCGCAGGCTACCATTCTTCCGGATGACGACTTTTGGGTGAGCACCTCTCCGGCTCCGGAGGAGGAAGCATCCATAGTGCCCGGGAAGCGGCGAGCGCCGCCAGTAGCGCGGGAAGAGGGCGCCAATGACGGAGCAGGGAGGTGAGAGGAACGGCGTCTCTGCCTAGCAGGAGGCAGGGACGCCGACGCTACACAGTTCCTGCGCATCATCCTCCTCCTCATGTTCAGCCTCCATCTCAGGTATTACCACATCAGTTACAAGCTGGAAGCACTGCAGTACTGCCTCATCCAAGTGGCAACAGGCTGTGCTGAAACTCATAAGCTTAGGTGATAAACCTCACACTGCTTGTGAGTTGTGGACAGCTGTGAAAGAGCAGGCAGATCTGTGGCTGAGACTGCTGAACCTACATCCAGGCATGGTCGTGTGTGACAATGGTCGTAACCTGGTGGCGACTCTGAGGCGAGGCGAGATCACACACGTACCATGCCTGGCTCATGTGCTTAACCTCGTGGTTCAGCGGTTTCTTAAATCGTACCCCGAGTTGCCAGATCTGCTCGTCAAAGTACGCCACCTGTCAGCTCATTTTCACAAGTCGGCTACAGCTTCCGCCGCACTTGCTGTGTTACAGCAGCGTTTGCAGCTTCTGGCACACCGACTGGTGTGTGATGTCCCCACACGTTGGAACTCTACCCTCCACATGTTGCAAAGGATTTGTGAGCAGAAGAGAGCAGTTGTGGAGTACCAGCTGCAACAAGGCTGTCGATATTCAGGTCAGACTCCACACATAAGACCTCAGGAGTGGCTCTGGATGTCTGACATATGTACCATCCTGACAAACTTTGAGGAGTCCACAAAGATGGTGAGTGGCGATGATGCCATCATTAGCATCAGCATCCCACTTGTCTGTCTTTTGCAACGCTCTCTGCAGAAAATTAAAGAGGGGGCATTGCAGCCAGAGAATGGTGAGATGGATCAAGAAGCTGTAGTGGGTGATTACACACAGCCCAGCCTCATCTCATCCCAATGTGCATTGGAGGAAAATGAGGGAGAGGAGGAGGAGGAAGAACAGGAGCTGGAATCATGCACTGTAGACGGTAGTACCTGTACAACTGTCATACCGTCGGTTCAGCGTGGGTGGCCTGAGGACAGGGGGGAGGAGGAGGAGGAGAGCATGGTCAGTCATCATCTTGGTGAGGACACGGAAGTCTTGCCCGTTACCAGTCTGGCACGCATGGCTGACTTTATGTTACGCTGCCTTAACCGTGACCCTCGCGCTGTCAAAATGTTGGGTGACAGTCATTACTGGTTGGTGACACTTTTATTCCCCCGCTACAAGAAGAACTTTCACTCTCTTATTCCTGAGGTGGAGAGGTCTACAAAAATGGGGCAATACCAGAAGGCCCTTGCTGCAGAACTGTTAAAAAAATTCCCATCTGAACACGCTAACGGCAGAGGTCACAGTTCGTTGCCCAACCAAGGCGTACAGGAGAGAGAGACGCAACTCCAATCCAGCAGAGGCAGGGGATCACTGTCAATGTACTGGGACAGTTTTCTGAGACCCGCCCAGCTTACAGGCCCTGAGGCGCAGGGTACTCTCACAAGGAGTGGAAAGTTTCAAAAGATGGTGAGGGAGTACCTTGCCGACCGTACCAGCGTCCTCCGTGATTCCTCTGTGCCTTTTAATTATTGGGTATCCAAGCTGGACACTTGGAATGAACTCGCTCTGTACGCCTTGGAAGTCCTGGCCTGCCCTGCCGCTAGCGTGTTATCGGAGCGTGTTTTTAGTGCCGCTTGGGGAATTATAACTGATAAGCGCACTCGCCTGTCAACTGACAATGCTGACAAGCTGACCCTTATCAAAATGAACAAGGGCTGGATTGGGCCAGACATCTCATCACAGCCAAATGACAGAAGAGTAACATAAAGTCAAATCCACTGTGTTATTTTGGGAGGTGTATTCCCATGCACCACTTCACACCCACACATGGGAATATGCTTCCTCATTTCGGCTGTTTTTGCTCTTCTCCTTATCCTCAGCCTCCTAATTTATGGCAGCTTTTGCTTGGAAGGCATATGCAAAGACTATGGGAGACCCACCCCCAATAATGAGATAATGTTATTAATATGCTGTACTGCATGGCTCTTGTACGGAGCATTGCAATTTCCTCCGTCCTAATTTTTGGCAGCTTTTGCTTGGAAGGCATAGGCAAAGATTATGGGAGACCAACTCCCCAATAATGGGAATAATGTTTTTAATATGCTGTGCTGCATGGCTCTTGTAAGGGGCATTGCAAGTTCCTCCGTCCTAATTTTTGGCAGCTTTTGCTTGGAAGGCATAGGCAAAGATTATGGGAGACCCACTCCCCAATAATGGGATAATGTTTTTAATATGCTGTACTGCATGGCTCTTGTAAGGGGCATTGCAATTTCCTCCGTCCTAATTTTTGGCAGCTTTTGCTTGGAAGGCATAGGCAAAGACTATGGGAGACCCACTCCCCAATAATGGGAATAATGTTTTTAATATGCTGTACTGCATGGCTCTTGTAAGGGGCATTGCAAGTTCCTCCATCCTTATTATTGGCAGCTTTGGCTTGGAAGGCATAGGCAAAGACTATGGGAGACCCACTCCCCAATAATGGGAATAATGTTTTTAATATGCTGTACTGCATATGACGCGTCCCCTTGGCCGTGGGGTACTCGGCAGCCGGGCCTCTGGTTGCCGGAGGATATCACGGTGGCTGGCCCGGTCCGTGACCCAGTGCGGTCAGTAAAAAGGGGGAGATTTCTATTTATATGGGGTTTTTGGAAATTTCGTGACGCCACCTGTGGAATGCGGCTAAGGGGTGCCGCCGCTGCGGAGCTGTCCTCTGGAGCTTGTGTTATGGCAGCAGGGATGGTGTGGCTCTCCACAGGTAGTGCTAGCTCCAGGGCAGTGTAGTCAGATGATGGCTGCGCTGGGCGGTGTAGTGCAGTGAGGGAAGGGTGGCGCAGATAAAGAATGGACAGAGGCGGTGCGGTGCAGTCTTCCGAGTCTTTACTCACAGTTCTTTAGTTCCTCAGGGTGCACTGTCAGTTTACAGCCTCCCGCTTCGTGCTGCGTTCTCTAGGCAGGGGTTCAGCCTTCTCCGTGTCCCTAGCCAGACCGTCCTCACACTGGATCTTTCTCCCTCCTGCCCTGCGCTGCCCACTCTCAATCCTGCTCGCGTGCTCTGAAGTCCCTCCTGTACATCGGAGTTCAGAGACCTGCTTGACCCTCCTGGGGATTAGAATGCGGCTTACGATCCCTCTGTCTTCTGACAGATGCGGGGCGTACGGGTGCCTTCCTGCACTCGCCGTACCCCCTAGGATCCCTTCTTAGAATAGAGCCTACTCCCTGCTCCCCTCCTGGGCCTCTATCACTAGGCCCCTGGTTGTGGAGCAGAGCTCCTAGTGAGACTCTGCTCCCGGACTGTGTCTTCTGAACTGTCCCGAGCTGTTCTTCTGAACTGCTCTCCTCTACTCGACCTAACTGCCACCCTAAGATGGCTTCCCTATTTTATACTCCTACTAAAGTGCTCCCTTAAACTACTTCCTCCACCCTCACCCACTACTGGTTCCCCCTACCTTTGGGTTCCCCCCACTCCAGCCAGGGTCAGGGCTCAGCAGGAAAACACATTGCATGTTGCCCTTCCAGCCAGCCTGGAGCAGTGTAGTGTTGGATGCAGGTGTTGGGGTTCCAGGCAGCATTCCCTCCTTACCTGAGAGAAGGAGACACCACACTTCTGGGTGAGGTGCAGTACCTCTGTGGTGACTGAACCCTCAGGGGTGCCACACTCCCCCCTGGTAAAACAGCACGTCCGCGGGCTGGAACAGAGTAAAACAGGGATATATTGACATGCAAATTTTTAAGAATGCATTCGCATATAAGATTAGAAAACATAACATTTCTTCCCATTATGGGAGGCGCATCACTTTAACGTTGCAGGTAACATTTGTCACACATTATAAAACCTTTTGCATAAACTTCTCTTGTAATAGGTTGCAGTTCATGCTGTAACCAGGTGTCCATTTTACTTTTAAAACTGGTGCAATAAGTAGCAGCATGAGGGACCCGTCCGCAAACCCTCAACGTAGGCCCTGGGCGTGGCTGCAGGGCATGGGTGATCCTGGAGTTGGACCACGGCTTCAGCCACACCAAACGGGTTTTTGTTCTGTGGTCATGGTTACTAATATAAAACCAATAGGGTGCACTTTAAGAAGTGCTGAACTATTTATAATATAAGTTTCTGGTCGTTCACTGTCCCCAGCCTGGACTCTATATACCCTGACGGGTAACTATATAAACAAATACTATAATTCACACATTATTTTCAACTTTGAAATACTGCACCCTTCCGGGCGACTATTTACAGTTAGTCCCACTTGCTGGACTAATAGTGGGGTCCCCGCCTGGGGTATGGCTGATTTTTACCTGACCCAGCCGAGTCATACGGTATGTCCTGCGGGGGTGTGTCCTCGATGATGCGGTACACATGCAGGGCGTACCACCCGTGCTCCCCGTGGTGACATATGTAGGTGACTTTATCACCAGGGTACAGATTCCGGTCAGGATGGCCCTCTTCCAGCTCGGGCTCAACATCCCGCAGGTTAACGAAGATGTTCTGTCCAAAATTAGGATCTCTAATGAAGCCCCACCCAGCCTTCAGATCAAACTTTACCACGACTCGCTCGTCGCGGGGACTGGGGTGGTCTGACTCCGCCTGGTGGACTTGGGCCTTGGAGGCCTTGTCCGCGCAGAGCGCGCCGCTCCTTCTCCAGTTGCCGGAGCTCCCACCTGCAGAACTCCTTTCTTTACAGGGCTTCGGCCTGGGTCTCCCGCGGGTAACCCATCAGGTCCCCCCCCCCCTGGTTGTCCCAGCAAAACTCCTCTCCGTAGGAATAGGCAACCAGGGGAGCTGGTATCCGAAGTTGCATGTGTGACACCCCAGGGGTCTGGTTGCCGCAGTAATAGAGATATTATGTCTGAGAGCAAGTGGGAGGTTTCTCTGGTCAGGATCCCTAAACATGCAACACGGTCTGCCCAGACCTGGGAGGGGAGGAATCTGCCCTTTTAAACTGGGTTTGGGGCGGGATTAGGGCAGTCAGAGTGAAGCTGCAGACAGAGACAGAGTCAGAGTCTGGAGAGGGAAAGCAAGATCAGGAGCTCTGGAGGAGCAGTAGCAGAAGTCCAGGGGCTGGAGCTGAGCAGAGTTCGCCCTGGACGAAGATACTAAAGCCGGACACAGGAGTCCGAGGCTGTGGGGACTGATATACACCCAGCAGCAGAAACCAGCCGGCAGGGGATTCCAGGTCCTCTGGCCATAGAAGCCCAGAGGCTCAGTCACAGAGAAGGGACCAGCGCCGCCATCCAGGAGCGGAGGCTAACAGAAGGCCCCAAGTCGCCAGCCATACGGGTGAGCACCACACGGTATACTCAGGGACGTGGGCTACTTGTAACCGCTTACAGCAAGGTAGCCAGGAAGAGTGCAGATTAACGGGGAGGCCTACAACTCCACCTGGCCAGGGGAACTCCTGCTTGCTTGCAGACTGACCAGGCCCCTTATACTAGCCAGTACTCCCGGGAGGGTCTGCCTTGTACCATCAGTAAAGACCCTAAACTGCACCTCCCGTCTCTGTGATTCCTTGCCGCTCCTGCACCATTAGCACTGGGACCCTCAGACCATCACTCCCATCATCTCTCACATTAGCTGCCCTGAGGCAATACTCCTCCCGTGGGGAGTTATCCCATACTCGGCTGCGCAACCAACATCAGCCTCAGCGGTTGGCAGCGCAGCGGCGGTCCCCACTGACCGCAATCCACGGGTGGCGTAGTCGGACACTTATTACAATACAAATAGACTGCCACTGGTTTGACCACCCTGGGCACGGACCGGGTCACGGCCACGGAGAACTACAACCCCCAGCGATCCGGCTCCGGGTATTCCCCCTGCACAGCAGCAACCGCACATCCCAGGGGGCGCGTCAACTTTGGCGTAGTCGGCATGATTTCGTGCCCGCAACCACCGGGTACTGCGTGCCTGAAAAAGAGACTTTTATACTTACCTGTGGTGAAGTTTCCCGCCATCCGGAGCCGATTCCCGCCATCAGATGCCATCTTGGACCGTTTCCCGCCGTCTTCTGCCTTCTTCCCGCCATCCGCAGCTGCTTCCCGCCTTCGGACGCCATCTTCGGGACGCCGCACGGGAAGAAGAGGGGCGTGGACGCCGAAAACGCGCGAGATCCGAAGCTCCGCCCCACACAGTAACGCTGCGCAAGGTCCTGGAAGGGAGGAAGAGCGACGCTGACGTCATCGGAGTGCGACGCCAGGTCCTCAACCCCGACGATCGACTGCGGAGCCGCGGACTACGGAAGAAGAGCATCGCAAGGTAGGCCACGGTCCACTAGGGGGGAAGGAGGATGCCGGATACCGAGGGGAGCTCCACTGCCACAGCCACCGCCAGCGCAACCGCTGCAGCAGTCATGCCATTCACCATGCCCTATATCCCGGGGGCAACCTGGCTACCCCAGTACTCAGGGGAGTCACAAACTCTAAATGACTTTAGAGAAAGACTGGATAGCCTCTTCCAGGTGTACCCCCTCACAGAAGAGCAAAAAGTGAGCATCCTGGTGGCCCAATTAATCGGGGCAGCCCAAAGGGAGGTAAAGTCCTGGCCACCTGGGAGGAAGAGGACTGTCAGAGAGATACTAGCCCGGCTGAAAGACACATTTGACACCCGCACCTCAGCCGAAATAAAGCTCCGATTTTACGGGTGCAAACAGCGGGCACATGAGAGTATAAGAGACTATGCTTTAAACCTACAAGAGGCCCTGAGAGCCATTAAGCAGGCAGACCCTGACAGTGTGGGAAATGAAGATAAGCTGTTGACTGAACAATTTATTGAGGGTCTACTGTGCAATGCCCACCGAACCCAGTTGCGGGCAATGGCCTTACAGGACCCTGACCTGGACTTTGCACAGTTCAAGGACAGAGCCATCCGGGTGCTCCGAGAACCGGCACCAGGTGGCGCTGTGACTCACAGGCGCCCTGCTATCACTTACCACCAGGAGACGGCGCCCTTGTCTGCAGGGCCTGTGGGAGCTGATGCGCAGGCTTTAAACAGTGACCCGGCTACAGACCTGCACCATCAGGTCCAAGAGCTGACTAAGAGCGTTGCCGTGCTAACCAGAACTGTGCAGTCTTTACAGGTCTCTTCTCCAGGAAAGATCCAGCTGGCATCCGGACCGGAGGACGTCCCATGGCGCCGACTGAGGAGGACCCCACCGGCCAGAGGAAGACCCAGCGACAGAAACAACGAGGACGGACGACCCATCTGCCGCCGCTGCAATCAACCCGGACATGTGGCAAGGTACTGTCATTTAAACGGGCACAACCTGGGGTAGAGGGCCAACCCCCAGGCATAAGACCATCAGGCCCATCAAACTGGCGTGATAAATACGTAGGGGGACGTCCAATCTTGCCTGTGGTACTGGATGGCATTCCTATGAGTGCCCTACTAGACACCGGGTCACAGGTCACCACCATCCCGTACGTGCTCTTCAAGCAGTACTGGAATGACTCGGACATAACCCGCTACCCAGATGACGACCTGAGTATCATCGCCAGCAATGGTCAGCCCGTGCCGCAGGTGGGATTCAAAGAGGTTACCATTAAGATCGGTAAAGTCGAACTGGCGGCACAAGGACTGATAATAGTGGACATAGACCGTCATGAGAGTCACCCTAGAATAACCTTGGGAACTAATGTGATTGAAAATTGTCTTGCAGAGGTGATTCTCATTTTACAGCAGGTTGCCAAGAACGCCAGTTCCGGCCAGCAGCGTGTGCTCCAAAAAGAGATCCGGGCACTGATGAAACGGCAACAGGTGGAACTATCTGGTGGTGAGATAGGTAGCGTGAGAATGTGTGACCCGTTCCCTATTGCCATGCCCCCAAAAAGTGAGATGATGATTTGGTGCCGGGCAGCTATTGGTCTAAGAGGTAGAGACTACCAACCAATGGTAGAACCCGTCTACTCAGACAGTAGGCCCACCATTTTGACAGCACGGGGGGTGGTCGATGTACGCCATGGGAGGGTGCCCGTTCGCATCATAAATATCGGGGAGAGAGAAGTACACCTGCCCCGGTATGCCACGCTAGCCAAATTGTTCACCATAAACCAGAATTCTGTACAGGCCGTGGAACCCTTGCCTCCATCTCAACCAGAGGAAGGTAACGGCTCTAAGAAACAATGGAGGACTGGTGTCAGCAACTGCATTTGGGTACTGACTCCACTCCCTCACACCAGAAACAGGGAGTCCATCGGGTGGTTCGAGAGTACGAGAGATGGTTTAGTAAACACCCGCTAGACTTCGGGCGAGTAAAGGGGGTAGAACACCACATCCCCACGGGAGACCATCCTCCCATAAAGGAGAGATACCGACCTGTACCCCCGGCACACTACCAACACACCAAGGGGATGCTTAGAGACATGAAGGAGGCTGGGGTAATCAGGGACAGCTGTAGCCCCTGGGCAGCTCCACTAGTCTTAGTGAAAAAGAAAGACAACACTATGAGAATGTGTGTAGACTACAGGAAGGTCAACCGTATCACACACAAAGATGCGTACCCGTTACCAAGGATAGAAGAGTCCTTAGCTGCATTAAAATCTGCTAACTTCTTCTCTACTTTGGATCTCACTAGCGGGTACTGGCAGGTTCCTGTAGCAGAGGCGGACCGGGAGAAGACCGCATTCACCACCCCGATGGGTCTCAGCGAATTTAACTGTATGCCGTTCGGGCTCTGCAACGCACCAGGAACCTTCCAACGGTTGATGGAATGCTGTCTGGGACACCGGAACTTCGAGACGGTCCTGTTATACCTGGACGATGTCATCGTCTATTCCAAGACCTACGAGGACCACCTGAAACACCTGGCAGAAGTGTTTGAAGCTCTGGCAAACTACGGCCTAAAGGTGAAACCCTCCAAGTGTCACCTCCTGAAACCAAAGGTGCAGTACCTGGGACACGTGGTGAGTGCTGACGGAGTGGCTCCCGACCCTGATAAGTTCACCGTAATTAAGGACTGGCCAAGACCCTCCAGCATAAAGGAAGTGCGGCAGTTCCTCGGGTTGGTAGGCTACTACCGAAGATTCATTCCCGGTTTCACCAAAATGGCAGCCCCTATGCAGGACCTCCTGATAGGTCAATCTCGGAAAGCCAAAAACCATAAGCCGCCCTTTAGGTGGGAAAAGCTGGAAGAGGAGTCCTTCTGCCAGCTGAAGATGGCCCTCACGGGGGATGAAATCCTGGCATATCCAGACTACAGCCAGCCCTTTATCCTCCACACGGACGCAAGCAACATCGGGCTAGGAGCCGTACTGTCCCAGATCCAGCAAGGGAAAGAACGGGTGATCGCTTACGCCAGCCGAAAGCTACGGCCCACGGAGAGGAACCCTGAGAATTATAGCTCATTCAAGCTGGAGTTCCTGGCAGTAGTGTGGGCAGTGACCGAACGTTTCAAGCATTACCTTGCCTCCTCCAAATTCACCATGTACACGGATAACAACCCGTTGACACACCTGGACACTGCAAGGCTCGGTGCCCTGGAACAGAGGTGGATGGCCCGCCTGTCCAATTTTGAATTCACCATCAAATACCGGGCAGGACGCTCAAATGCCAATGCGGATGCCCTGTCTAGGATGCCGAACTTACCGGACGTAGGGGAAGATCCAGAAGATCTGGAAGAAGTTGAGCTCCCTGCGTTCCACCGTCATGGGATTACCCTGTATTCCCACCGTGTGAAGGACAGGCGCTCCGTGACGTTCAATCCCTTGCCCCACTACAACTGGGCAGAAACGCAAGACAGTGATCCCGCAGTCCGTCTGGTGAAGGAAATGCTTACCCAAGCCGATGCCCGTCTTGACCCAGATGCTCCAGAGGAGACCAAGCAACTGTGGAAGGAGAAAAGTAAGCTGTTCCTCTACAGGGAGAAGCTGTGCCGGAGAATGGTTAACTCTCGAACGCATGAGTTGACCTGGCAGGTAGTGGTCCCAAGACGAGACGCGGCTATGGTTCTGGAGGCATACCACAACGGAGCAGGGCATTTCGGATGGAAGAAGCTGGAGTTCTTGTTGCGTGAACGGTTCTACTGGGTAGGCATGAGAGGAGCCATCGAGAGGTGGTGCAGAGACTGTGGCCCGTGCCACCTGAGAAGAAAAGACCGTGCCAGCCAGAAGACTCCCCTGCAGCCCATCATCACCAGACAGCCACTGGAACTGGTAGCCCTGGACCATGTGAAACTGGCTCCAAGCAGATCTGGGTATGTCTACGCCCTCACAATCGTAGATCATTACTCCCGGTTCCTGGTGGTGGTCCCGGTCAAGGACTTAACGGCTCAAACAGCAGCTAGAGCCTTCCAGCAGCACTTCTGCCGTCCACACGGATACCCGGACCAAGTGCTGACAGACCAAGGACCAGCCTTTGAAGCGGAGGTCTTCCAGGAGTTCTGCAACCTGTATGGCTGCAAGAAGATAAGAACAACGCCCTATCACCCTCAAACCAATGGACTCTGCGAGAAGATGAACCAGGTGGTGATAGATCTGCTAAAAACATTGCCCCTGGAAGAACGCAGTCTGTGGCCTGAGAAACTGCCCGATCTGGTGGACCTGTATAACCACATTCCTGTAGGTTCCACCAACTGTACCCCGGCTTACCTAATGAGAGCAAGACCTGGCAAGCTGCCTATTGACCTGGATATGGGAGTCCTGACACCTGAGGACACCTCGTCAGAGGCAGACTGGGATACAGAACGGCAGCAGCAGTATCGGAAAGTACAGGAGAGCGTCGAGCGAAGTCTGTCTCAAGCTAGAGAAAGGCAAGAGAAGGCTTATAACCAGTATGCTCCCGCTGTTCCCCTGGTACCTGGAGAGCAGGTCTTGAAGAGGAAGAGGCGGCTCCACAAGTTGGACGACCAGTGGGAGAAGGACCCGTACACCGTACTGCCATCAAGCCATGAGAACCCAAAAATCTGCGTAATCAGTAAGGATGGAGGAGAAACCACAGCCATTGTCTCCAGAGACCACCTGAAGAAGTGTCCCGAGCAGCTGCAAAGCCCTGAAGAAGATCAAGAAAACCCTCAACCCGCAGAGGAAAGGGAAGAAATGATCAGTACCGTACTCGGAGACTTCCCCCGGTCTTGGACACAAGTAAACGGCGCTGTCGTGGTACCCGTCCTCACCTTTCTCCAGCCAGCCCCGCAAGTGCCTACAGAGGAACCAGTAGAGCTGGAAGAGCAGCCGGCCCAAGGGGCAGAAGAGTCCACACCAGCAGTACAGGAGGATCAACCCTCTGCTAGTAGTGAGCCTGCTGTGCCCCTAGTGAGCCAAAGAGTGCGCAGAAAGCTACCCAGCTTGCCCATAACACCTCCTACACCCTGTAGTGCAGGACCAGTTAGTGAGCTCCGTAGGTCCACTAGAGTCACTAGAGGTCAGATGCCCGCTCGCTGGAGAATCTAAACCAGTGCACTGTAAAGTTGACTGTTTATTGAAAAATGTTTATGGTTTATGTTTGTTGCCTGTTACTAATTATGTTTCTCAGTTACCCTGCAGATTTATTTGGACTAACAGGTTATGGACACTGGATAACCGGAACAGTTTTGTAGATAGTTGCACCTTGGTGCCTCTTGCGAAGACGGCCGCGGAAGAGAAAACCTGTCTGGCGTGGCCTCCTTGCGGCCCAAAGTAGTTAGTCTACCCTTGCAGCCACGCCCAAGGACAATGCAAGGGGTTTGCTTTGGACAGGTCCCCTATTCTGTGCCAAGACTTCGCCTTGTTGGGTGATATGGACACCCGGTCACGGAAACGCCGTGACCTCTACAGACTAAAGCTTCTTGTAAATATGTTGTCTTGTTATTGTTATACCTTGTATTTATGTTTCTTTAAAAATGTGTTTAGTCCCGGAGTACTAAAATTTACTAGGGGGGAATGTGACACCCCAAGGGTCTGGTTGCCGCAGTAATAGAGATATTATGTCTGAGAGCAAGTGGGAGGTTTCTCTGGTCAGGATCCCTAAACATGCAACACGGTCTGCCCAGACCTGGGAGGGGAGGAATCTGCCCTTTTAAACTGGGTCTGGGGCGGGATTAGGGCAGTCAGAGTGAAGCTGCAGACAGAGACAGAGTCAGAGTCTGGAGAGGGAAAGCAAGATCAGGAGCTCTGGAGGAGCAGTAGCAGAAGTCCAGGGGCTGGAGCTGAGCAGAGTTCCCCCTGGACGAAGATACTAAAGCCGGACACAGGAGTCCGAGGCTGTGGGGACTGATATACACCCAGCAGCAGAAACCAGCCGGCAGGGGATTCCAGGTCCTCTGGCCATAGAAGCCCGGAGGCTCAGTCACAGAGAAGGGACCAGCGCCGCCATCCAGGAGCGGAGGCTAACAGAAGGCCCCAAGTCGCCAGCCATACGGGTGAGCACCACACGGTATACTCAGGGACGTGGGCTACTTGTAACCGCTTACAGCAAGGTAGCCAGGAAGAGTGCAGATTAACGGGGAGGCCTACAACTCCACCTGGCCAGGGGAACTCCTGCTTGCTTGCAGACTGACCAGGCCCCTTATACTAGCCAGTACTCCCGGGAGGGTCTGCCTTGTACCATCAGTAAAGACCCTAAACTGCACCTCCCGTCTCTGTGATTCCTTGCCGCTCCTGCACCATTAGCACTGGGACCCTCAGACCATCACTCCCATCATCTCTCACATTAGCTGCCCTGAGGCAATACTCCTCCCGTGGGGAGTTATCCCATACTCGGCTGCGCAACCAACATCAGCCTCAGCGGTCGGCAGCGCAGCGGCGGTCCCCACTGACCGCAATCCACGGGTGGCGTAGTCGGACACTTATTACAATACAAATAGACTGCCACTGGTTTGACCACCCTGGGCACGGACCGGGTCACCGCCACGGAGAACTACAACCCCCAGCGATCCGGCTCCGGGTATTCCCCCTGCACAGCAGCAACCGCACAGGCCCAGGGGGCGCGTCACATGCTCGGCTGCTGGTCCTTAATCCGGGCGGACCAATCGAAGACCAGCGCGCCGTACACCCACTCGGGTGCCAGAGGTGGAGGCGCTGGGAAGGAAACAAGTAGAAGGCTCCCTGTTTCTGTGCCCGGGAGTGAAGTTCCGGGAGGGCAATAAGTGGAGGCTCCTCAGGGTCAGCGCCCGGGGGTGGAGGTTCTGGGCTGAGCAGCTGCTCCAGGGAGGGCATGGCGGCATACGGGGAGTGCTGGGAAAGAGGCCCAGGAGGAGGTCGGCAGTTGCAGCGCCCAGGACAGGGAACTCTTTCCTACCTGCTCCTGTGCTGCATCCGGCCTCCTGGTACTCAGCGGGCTCCGCCGGGGCTGCTTTCCGCCGTGCTGCCATCTTCTCTAACAGCTCACTCCTCCATCTTGTGACCGCTGCCTGCTGAGCCTGTTCCACTTGCCGGCTCAACTCCAGGACTTCACTTTGGAGGAACTCCACGTCCTCCGGGGACAATTTTCCAATTTCTCCCTCCTGGGTGAGGGGATTTGCTTGATGCTGCAGCAGGCCAGAGGCGGAGGCTTCATCTTCGCGTCCGTCCATGCTGGCTGCCTGGTGTGGTCTGTCTAGACGGGTTAGGACCACACCCTGTCTCCATTCCTTTTCTCCTCCTCCTCTCTTCTTTCGGGGGCGGTCCCATGGCAATCTGCTGTCGGTCACTCCGTGTGACGGCCTCCCTGCCTTGACGGACACATCTATGCGGACAGTCACTGTTGCAAGGGGCAGGGCTGGCTTTTGGCGCTCTTCTAATGGGCATTTCAAGTTCCTCCGTCCTAATTTTTGGCAGCTTTTGCTTGGAAGGCATAAGCAAAGACTATGGGAGACCCACTCCCCAATAATGGGAATAATGCTTTTTAATATGCTGTACTGCATGGCTCTTGTAAGGGGCATTGCAAGTTCCTCCGTCCTAATTTTTGGCAACTTTTGCTTGGAAGGCGTAGGCAAAGACTATGGGAGACCCACTCCCCTATAATGGGAATAATGTTTTTAAAATGCTGTACTGCATGGCTCTTGTAAGGGGCATTAAAATCATCTTGTTAAGCTACTGTGACGTCCACGTCTCTTCCAAGGGTCATTGATATTGTCTTTTTATTCCACTGGGACCTCCACTTCTCTTCCAAGGGGCATTGATGTTGTCTTTTTATTCCACTGTGACCTCCAACACTCTTCCAAGGGGCATTAAAACCGTCTTGTTAAGCTACTGTGACCTCCACCACTCTTCCAAGGGTCATTGATATTGTCTTTTTATTCCACTGTAACCTCCACCACTCTTCCAAGGGGCATTAAAACCGTCTTGTTAAGCTACTGTGACCTCCACGTCTCTTTCAAGGGGCATTAAAACCGTCTTGTTAAACCACTCTGAACTCCACAGCTCTTCCAAGGGGCATTGGAATGTTGTTTTTAATTACCTCTAACCTCCACGACTCTTCCAATGGGCATTGCATTTCCTCCTAATTTTAGTCAGCTTTTGCTTTTCAATGCATAGGCGAACACTAAGGGAGACCCACTCCTCAATAATGGGTAGAAGGTTTTTAGTACACTGTAATCCACGTCTGTTTCAAGGGGCATTGCAGTTCCTCATAATTTTTGGAAAGCCTTCCATTCACTGCTTAGGCCAACAGTGTACAGGAGACCCAGTTGCTATAAATGGAAAAAACGGTTTAAGGCCCTTTGACCTCCATGTCATTTCCAATGGGCATTGGAGTGCCTCGAAATTTTTGGTAGGCATGAACCGCTCCTTTTGGTACAGAAACATATCCTACAAGACATGTGTGGTTGGCTGGCCTGATATTGATGTGAATGGTCCCTGTTCCTCCTGCTCTTTCTCCTTTGCCACCACCTCATTCATCATTCATCACCTGAAGCTTTGTTTTAACGGGAGTCATAGAACTGGGATAGTAGCAGGAAAACATCCAGCGATTCTCGGAGGAGGTAGGATATGCGCCAAAACGCTGACCACCTCAGGCCTAGCCGCTACTACATACATGCGCTTGCATTCCAAGTAACAGAAAGCTAAGGAGATGAATGGCCTCATGATTATGAATAATTTACTCATTGTGTAGGAGGCCGACCACTGCTGCTGTCTACCTTCTGAACTTTGTGTTGAAGCCTGATTGACCCAGGACCCGCAATCCTCTATGTCTGGAGGACGTGTTGCATTCCAGTGTCCAACTGTGTCCCGGCTTCCACAATATTAACCCAGTGTGAAGGCGTCAGTGAGATGAACCATCCCTGGCCACATTCACTTGTCCACGTGTTTGTGGTTAGACTGTCCTTCCCACTAAATGCACTGGGGAGGGCATAGGTAATGTTTTGGTATGCGCTCTTGTGTATAAGGTGCACTGGGACTAATAGGGGCGGCTGGGGACCGCGTGTGGGCACCCGGCCGCGGGGCGGCTGGGGACCAAGCATGGACACCCGGCCGCCGGGCGGCTGGGGACTGAATATAGATACCTGGCCGCCGACGCAGCCATGACGTGGTGGCCAGATTCCGCCTCCACATGCCTAAAAGGTCCAATTTCAAGTGCAAGCAAGCAAGCAGTATGGTATTGCAGCGGTGGGTGGGTGGCAGGCTTCATACTTGCGCTTGCATTGCAAGGAATGGGGGAGGTACAATTGAACACTGCCCTTGGACAAGGACTTGAAGTCTGCAACGACAGGTGCAGGGCGGGAGGCATCTTTGCATGTGCCATGAACAGGGGGTTGGCATGCACACACTACAGCGGAATAGGCTGTCCTTCCCAATAAATGCACTGGGGAGGGCAAAGGTAATGTTTTGGTATGTGCGCTTGTGTATAAGGCGCACCGGGACAAATAGGGGCGGCTGGGGACCGAGTATGGACACCCGACTGCCCTTTGGTGGCTGAGGACCAAGTGTAGACACACGGCCGCCGGGCGGCTGGGGACTGAGTATGGATACCAGGCCGCCGATGCAGCCATGACATGGTGGTCGGCGTCTGCCTCCACAAGCCTAAAAGGCCTCATTTCAAGTGCAAGCAAGCTAGCAGTATGGTATTGCAGCCTGGGGGTGAGTGGGTGGCAGGCTGCACTGCACTGCACTGCATTCCAAGAAAACAAAGCAGATGCTAACTTCTATCATCATCATCATGCTCCTCACCTTGGCTCTCTCAACTCCCCTGATGGAGAAGCCAGGGCCCACCGGAGGAGTCTGGTTGTCTGGTGGGCTCGTCCAATGCTGCCCTAAAGCAGGCCAGGCTAAGAAAAGTGTGGGGAAGGTTACCTGGACAAATAGTGGCGGCTGGGGACTGAGTATGGAGACCTCGCTGCCGAAGCAGCCATGAGGTAGTGGCCAGCTTCGGCCTCCTCCAAACTAAAAGGCCCCATTTCAAGTGCAAGCTAGCAGTATAGTATTGCAGCCTGCGGGTGGGTGGGTGGTTGGCTGCATATTAGAACTTGCATTGCAAGGAATGGGGGAGGTTGCAAGTCTGCAGCTTCTGATGCTTCAAGGATCACTTCTGATGGGCACACTTTTAGGCAGTGACCTGGGTGTCAGAGATGCTTCCAGGGGTCTTCCCCATGCTGTTCCCATGTCTTTTCAGCACTGTATGCATGTGTCACACAGCACATGGCTAGATAAGGTTGTAAAATGTTAAAATGACATTTCCCGGTGAATTCATTTGTCACGGTTGAAAGCAATACAAAAGTGCAAAAATGCATAAAAAATACTACTTGTGAACATAGCCCAAGGTGTGGAGGAGTATTTTTGTTTTTGGTTATTTCTTTTACCTTATACACAAGTCTTTACCCTGGAAAGGATGTTCCTTAACATATTTCACAGGAAAAAAGTTTCAGTTTTGTTTTTGAACGTTTTATTGTGAGCCCATAAAAGTGGCTTAATACCTCTGACCACGTTGTTGACAGGAGTGACCTGGGGGTCAGAAATGCTTCCTGGGGCGATCCCCATGCTGTCACCATGTCATTTAAGCACTGTCACTATCGTTTTGGGCACTTTTTAGGCTTTCTACAGACTGCTGGGGGTGCCGCCGCAAAAATGCTCGGGTCTCCCATAGACTATCATTGGGCTCGTTGCTCAGGTCGAGCACCCGAGTATCACGGTGAGCTCGGCCTGAGCTTCGAGCACCCGAGCATTTTAGTGCTCGCTCAACACTATTAGTGAGTGCAATTTATTCACTCACTCTTTGGACAATTTGAACTCCAGACCACTAAGCTAGTAATTTGGATATCTATTGACTTGCATACTTGGCAAAAACTTTTTTAGAGATATAGCGGTGGGATAATAGCACACATTACAATTTTCGTCTACAAATGTAAAAAGATTTGCTCATCTCTAAATGTTAACAACGTTCTATCTGCAGAAGACAGAAAGAATATTCTTAGTAAGTTTTTACATGCATATGTATTTCCATATGATTCTGATTTCAGTAAAATGGAAATATAAAGGATATTTTTTGTGATTGTTTATGCTTTTAAGACTAAAGTAGTATTTAAAAATAGCAATCCAATAGTGGCACTGCAGTGGGGGTCGCAGTTTCAATAAACGAGGCACACTTAGGCTACATTAAGCCAGTTTTGGCCTAGAACACAAGTTCCATGCAATGGCCACTTTCAATCTGTTGGGTTTAGCAACCTACACACATAGCTCCCAACCACCCCGGATTCAACGGGACTGTTCTGCTAGGTCAGGGTTTTGTCCCGCCACTTCCACTCACTTCTCTTCTCACTGACCTCTTTATCACTCCGTATCTCCTTATCCTCAGGAAGAGCAGGGCCAGCATCTCAGCACTTACATAAAATAAACAAATATTTCCCTTTAGATCTGGTTTTCCCATTATTCAAACCCATGACTGCTCATCTTTGCAGGCAGTAGCTTATCCTATGAGCCACAGTATGCAATGTTAAATAAGGGAGAATTTGGTAATCTTAAAGCTGCATTGAAGGCAATGAACCCAGAAACAGATGATACTAGTACATAGAGATACATTTGTACTTAGAAATGTATTTCTATGTCCCTGTATTCTAGAGGTGAACAAAAAGTCAGTTTTTTTTTTGCTACTATAAAATTAATAAAAAATAATGTAAAACAATTACAAAAATTTAAATTTCTCTTTTTTAGTAAGTCTCCTCGGAACTTGGGAATTGAACCCAAAACCTACATCATTGTAAGCTACAGCTAAACCTATGAGCCACAGGATCCAGTAGCATTGCTGACAGAATTTTTTGCACTTGAACCTGCAGTGCAGGCTCTGAACCCACAGGCATATGATATTGGTACATAGAAATATATTGTATATAGGAATGTATTTCTATGTCCCTGTATTCTAGAGGAAAAATTAAAGAAAAATTTTTTTTCCTATAAACTTATTAAAAAATAATGCAAAAATTTAATTTTTAATGTGCATTTTTAAAAAAAAAATAAACTTAACAAATCAGCAAATAACATGAACATGTTGGGTGTCCCTGTAATCATAACGGCCCTGACAGCACAGCAATCAGACTACGAATGGTGATCGGTAAATGGCGTAAAATATATTTTTTCTCTCTATTAAACAGATAAAAAAAGTTATAGAAGTGTAAAACTCAGGTTGTGTTTACACGTGTGTAAAAGCTGAGGTTTCTCTACTGATTTGGTGTGCACATTTCCTGCCGGAGTCCATACCATAAGACGCAATAACAATCTTCTCTGATTATTGCACGTTTGCTGCATTTCTTTTTTGCTCTTCCTCCAATATTTGATGCATTTTTGGTGCAGATGTGAAGCAGCGTTTTTAATGGTTTTTTAATAGTACAGCAGAGCTGTGATTATGGACATGAATATGCAACAGTGTTTTTTTTTTACATGTGTTTTCTTTAGGCTTTATATAGAAGCTTATGGAAAAAAAATCCATCAAGACTTCACAGTACTTTAAAGTGCCTGAGTGAGGTAGTCGTGGACGAGCTGCTGCTTCTGCATGCTCTGGCACCCTACAAGAAAACTGTGTCCTAGTTCTGGTGCGCTGCTATGTGTGGGGTGCATCACACTTACTTGTGGACCACTCCATTGGCTCCAGATTTCCACAGCACACAATCCAGGGGACACCAAATAGCTTATAAAAGTCAAACATTTACAGAGCAGTTTACAGTCATTCCAATGAAGCATATGTGATAGGGCACAACAGGTTACAGTCTTTCCCACGCGTACCGGACATAACTTCAGCCCTAGCACTCGGTCTGGATAGAGCTTCCCTATTTCTGCTAACTCCATTATCACTGGGAATACTGTTCCACCGAAAGCAGTGCACCCAGTTATCTCAGAGATTTTGTCCATATTTTCCTGCAGTACAACAGGCTTGACGTGCCTAAAAGGCCTAATGGCTGTCTTGAAATTTCAGGACCAAGAATCGGGTCCACAGGAATAGTTACATGACAATCCACTGCCATGAGTAGTAAGCTCATGTTGGCCATAGCAGCCCACTGCACTTGACCTCTGCTATTGCTTCTCAACACACTGTTGAACTTCTTGTTCTTGACAGTAACTCTCAAGTCCCCTCCCCAATCTTGGACGGTCATTACAGTTAACCTTTTTAGGCTATACTGCAGCCCCAGGTGTTAGGTGTCAGTCTGGGGCTGGATTCGACCTTCTGTGGTCTTCCATTCCAGGCCAGCCAGGGCTGATACTGCTCAGTCCCAACGCCTAGCTGTTCCACGAGCCCTGCAGATTGTCTCCCAGGCATTTGTGCCCAGCAGTATTAAGCATAGGCTGCAGAGGGAGACAGGGCTCGTGGAGTCTAAGTCCAGGATTCGCCGCACTGAGCATGTCCGTGACCTGGCGGATCATGATTGGTGGGTTGGCACCCACCTGACTCGGTGACCTGGCACTCCCTGATTGGTTCACGGGTAACGTCACCAATAGCGCGTCGCTGGGCAGGGCTTAGTCTTTAAAAGGCCTGCCCACAAACATGGCGGCGCGCTCAGATCATTTGAGCTAGCTGTTTGTGGTGTGCACGCTTACTCTGGGCTCAAAGAGCCATAGCTTTAGTTAGGCAGGCCGGGCTCAAAGAGCCATAGCTTTAGCTAGGTAGGCCGGGCTCAAAGAGCCATAGCTTTAGTAGGCAGGTAGCTTCGCCTCGCTGACTGGCTCTAACCAGGGGGTTCGCCTTACACCCCGAGCCGCCTGTGAGCTAAATAGAGTGGGTTTGCTCAGTCCAGTAGCACGCCGGCTGAGTGCTCGTGACTCGCCCCCTGGGCCGTGGGGCACTCGGATCCGGGCAATAGGGGGAACGATGGGAGTAGTAGTGGCAACCCGGTTCCGTGGCTCAGGGTGGTCAGGCCAGTGGTAGTCCGTTACGTGTTGTTTATTATGTCCGACTACGCCACCCGTGGATTTATTAGGAACTGCTGCTGCAGGGCAGACCGCTGGGGCTGATGATATATGCAGCTGGGATGGTGTGACTCCCCACGGGAAGAGTGCGGCCCCAGGGCAGTGTGGTGGATGGTGGGAGTGATGGTAGTGAGAGTCCCGGTGCCGATAGTGCTGGAGGAGCAAGAAGCACACAGACAACAAGTTGCAGTCCAGGGTCTTTACTAAAACAGGTAAACTGACCCATAAACAGTCCCGGCTAGGAGGGGACCTGGATGTCTGAGAGCAACGGGGAAATTGGCCCTGGTCAGGGTGAGGGTGTAGGCCTACCGTGCTTTCTGCGCTCCTTCTGGCTATCTCCTCGTTATAGGGTAACAGCCCACGTTTCCGAGCTTTCCGTGTATTCTCGCCTATATGGCCTGCGACGTGGGTTCGTTTCTGCTCCCAGCCTTGTACGGCTTTACTGGTCCCTTCGGTTGTGGCTGGGCCTCCAGGCTTCTTAGGCCAAGGAATATACAGTCCCTTGCGGACTGGTTATCTGCTGGAGGATGTAGAATCCTCCCAGCCTCAGACACCAAAGTCTGGTAAATTAAGTCCTCTTTCTGCCAAGACAGGCTCTCTTCGCCTCTTGTCTCTGGCTTGTGGCTCTCCTCCTGCCGCACTTCCTCTTAGTTGCAGTGCAACTGTCTGTCCCTGTTCTGCTCTGGGACAAGTCTCAATGCTGAAACAGGCCATCCAGTTCTCTCTAACCCTGCCCCCAGTACCAGCTTTTATAGGGGCAGCCAGCTCCCCCTACTGGCCTGAGACAGGAGACATTGCATGCTAATGTTCCCCTGACTAGAGAACCTCCCCCTTGCTCTCAGACACAGCTTTAATTACATTTTGTGGCATCCAGGCCAGGGTGACACATTCCCCCCTAGTGAAATTTAGTTCTCCGGGACTAAACAATAAACAAAGACAATATGCATACCATAAAACATTAGTATACAAGTGACGCACAGATTGAGTTCTTAAGGTCACAGTGTGGTCTGTGACTGGGTGTCCATATCACCAATACAACGGGGAGCCTTAACCAGGTGGGGGTCTGTCCTACCCCAAGTCCTTTACAGTCTTATTTCATTCCTGGGTTAGGCCCCGAACGCAGTCCATACAAGGTCCCGGTTATAAAAAGTCCATAACCTTTGAGTCCTTACGGTAGCTGCAAGAAACTGAAACACAGAATTACCAAACAAGCAAGTAACTTGGCAAACAATTCAACATTTGGCAACAGGGTTATTTACAATTTTAGTGCGCTCTATATTCTCCAGCGAGCGGTTATCTGCCCCTTTGTGCTCCTGGTTGACCTCCTTAACCCACTGTCTGGTGGTGGACTGACTTGGCTTTCCCCACTAGCGTTCGGGGTACAGCTACCAGCTGGGTGTACATGTAGGGCAGGCAGCTGTCTGCGGGTCCTTTGGCTTACCGCAGGCATGGCAGGCTCACTGTCAGCAGAGGGTTGACTCTCCTGGGCTGCTGGTACAGGCTCTTCTGCCTCTGGAACTGCTCGCTCCTCTTCACCTTCCGGCTCTGGTGTTGGTTGTTGCTGTGCCGGTTGCAGGAAATGCAGGACGGGTACCACTATGGCATCATTTATGCGAGTTCAGGACTGAGGGAACTCTCCGAGAACGGTGCTGATCATTTCTTCCTTGTCCTCTGTGGGTTCAAGGTCACTCTGATCCTCTTCTGCACTACGGAGTTGCTCGGGGCATCTTTTGAGGTGGTCTCTGGAGACGACACTAGTGGTTTCTCCTCCGTCCTTGGTGATTACGCACACCTTTGGGTTGTCGTGATCAGACTGCAGTACTGTGTAGGGTTCCCTTTCCCACTGGTCATCCAACTTATGTAGCCTTCTCTTCCGCTTCAGGACCTGCTCACCAGTTTACAGGGGACCAGCAGGGGCGTGTTGGTTGAAGAGTTTTTCTTGCCTCTCTCTCACCTGGGCCAGGCTCTTCTCCACACTCTCCTGTACCTTCTTGTACTGCAGTTGCCTTTCCGTATCCCAGTCCGCATCCGGGGAGGTGTCCTCAGGTATTAGGACTCCTATCTCCAGGTCTACGGGCAGCTTACCTGGTCTAGCTCGCATCAGGTAAGCCGGGGTGCAGTTTGTAGCATTCACCGGGATATTGTTGTATAGGTCTATCAGGTCCGGCAGTTTTTCTGGCCACAGACTGCGTTCCTCCCGGGGCAATGTCTTCAGGAGATCAATGACTATATTGTTCATCTTCTCACACATCCCGTTGGTTTGTGGATGGTAAGGCGTTGTCCGAATTTTCTTACAGCCATAGAGGTTGCAGAACTCCTGGAAGATTTCAGCCTCGAACGCTGGACCCTGGTCTGTCAGGACCTGTTCCGGATACCCGTGTGGACGGCAGAAGTACTGCTGGAAGGCTCTGGCCGCTGTTTGGGCTGTCAAGTCCTTTACCGGGACCACCACTAGAAAACGGGAATAGTGGTCCACGATTGTCAGGGCGTAGATGTATCCGGACTGGCTTGGAGCCAATTTGACGTGGTCCAGAGCTACCAGCTCAAGAGGCTGCGTGGTGACGATGGGCCTCAAGGGTGTTTTCTGGCTGGTGCGGTCCTTCCTCCTTAGGTGACAAGTAGAGATGAGCGTTGTTCTACTCGAACTGTTCGCCAATCTCAAATTCGAGCTCTTTTGGGCGGTGTTCGAGCCGTTCGGCGAACACGAACAATTTGAGAAAAATTCGGCTGTTCGAGGTTATGTTCGATAACTGTTCGTGCACCAAAATCATAACTGGATTTTTTCTCAGTAATGATGAAAATTAATGTTAATACGCAGTTTGAGTGTACAGCGGGGTGGGGGGAGGGGCAGGGGATGGATCTCTGCAGGAACAATGAAGATCTCCATTTTTTTTTCTCTTTCCCGCATTTGCAGTGGGGAGGTGCAATCTGTCAGCCTATCAGCAGCGCACACACGGAGCGAAGTGCTTTTTTTCACACAAGCAAGGGCATGTGTCATTGGCAGTGTATGTCACATGTCCTTGCCCTATAAGACCAAGCCATTTTCCCCGTCGCCACCATTTTCTCACTGCTGCAGCTGCGTGTTAGACGGCACCGCTGTTGCTGTGTGCGCTATACCTTGTTCATTTCAAGCCAATTTTCGCACAAATATACAGATAGCTTGGGAGTAGGGAATAGTTGTGATTGCAGTCCTTTTAAGGACTAGGTTACAGCATTTCCTACGACTTTTATCAGGGAGGTCTGTGCTCTTAAATAGATAGGTTGTGGGAGTAAAGACTAATTGTAATTGGAGTCCTTTTCAGGACTAGGTTACATGAGTTCCTATCAGTTTTTGCCAGGCAGGTCTGTGCCAGTGCTGTGCAAGTTTTTTTCACAGCATTTGGCTGAATCTAGCAAAGCTAATCCTTTTTGGCCTATTGCAGAGTGTGTTAGTCAGTGGAGTAGCCTATCTGTGTTGCAAGATATAACACCTGTGTATAGAATACCAATTTTTTTACTGCACCTAGTGAAGTAAAATCTTTTGGGCATAGCATCATTCTATTAGTCCATCTATACTGACCTCCATCAGGTTGCAAACTGAATATAATTTTTTTCTGCATCTAGCTCTGAAAAAATATTTGGGCTTCTAGCGGTGTGTGGGACTTGGTCTATTAGTCCATCTATACTGACCTCCATCAGGTTGCAAATTAAAAATAATTTTTTTCTGCATCTAGCTCTGAAAAAATATTTGGGCTTCTAGCAGTGTGTGGGACTTGGTCTATTAGTCCATCTATACTGACCTCCATCAGGTTGCAAATTAAAAATAATTTTTTTCTGCATCTAGCTCTGAAAAAATATTTGGGCTTCTAGCGGTGTGTGGGACTTGGTCTATTAGTCCATCTATACTGACCTCCATCAGGTTGCAAATTAAAAATAATTTTTTTCTGCATCTAGCTCTGAAAAAATATTTGGGCTTCTAGCAGTGTGTGGGACTTGGTCTATTAGTCCATCTATACTGACCTCCATCAGGTTGCAAATTAAAAATAATTTTTTTCTGCATCTAGCTCTGAAAAAATATTTGGGCTTCTAGCAGTGTGTGGGACTTGGTCTATTAGTCCATCTATACTGACCTCCATCAGGTTGCAAATTAAAAATAATTTTTTTCTGCATCTAGCTCTGAAAAAATATTTGGGCTTCTAGCAGTGTGTGGGACTTGGTCTATTAGTCCATCTATACTGACCTCCATCAGGTTGCAAATTAAAAATAATTTTTTTCTTCATTTAGCTCTGAAAAAATATTTGGGCTTCTAGCAGTGTGTGGGACTTGTTCTATTAGTCCTTCTATACTGACCTCCAGCAGGTTGCAAATTGAATATAATTTTTTTCTGCATCTAGCTCTGAAAAAATAGTTGGGCTTCTAGCGGTGTGTGGGACTTGGTCTATTAGTCCATCTATACTGACCTCCATCAGGTTGCAAATTAAAAATAATTTTTTTCTGCATCTAGCTCTGAAAAAATATTTGGGCTTCTAGCAGTGTGTGGGACTTGGTCTATTAGTCCATCTATACTGACCTCCATCAGGTTGCAAATTAAAAATAATTTTTTTCTGCATCTAGCTCTGAAAAAATATTTGGGCTTCTAGCGGTGTGTGGGACTTGGTCTATTAGTCCATCTATACTGACCTTCATCAGGTTGCAAATTAAAAATAATTTTTTTCTGCATCTAGCTCTGAAAAAATATTTGGGCTTCTAGCAGTGTGTGGGACTTGGTCTATTAGTCCATCTATACTGACCTCCATCAGGTTGCAAATTAAAAATAATTTTTTTCTGCATCTAGCTCTGAAAAAATATTTGGGCTTCTAGCAGTGTGTGGGACTTGGTCTATTAGTCCATCTATACTGACCTCCATCAGGTTGCAAATTAAAAATAATTTTTATCTGCATCTACAGTACCTCTGAAAAAATATTTGGGCTTCTAGCAGTGTGTGGGACTATTTGTATTAGTCCATCTATACTGACCTCCATCAGGTTGCAAATTCAAAATAATTTTTTCTGCATCTAACCCAGCCAATAGTTTTGGCCTAATACCACAGTTTGGCCACTCAGCTCTGCTCGGTTACCATCCATTGTTTTTTTGTGCAAACAACTCCAGAGTTGTGAATTAGTTAACCACCAAAATGAGTGGAAAAAGGCCTGCTGCTGGTGGAAAGGGGAATAGGCGTGTTGGGAAGGGGAAAAAAGGTTGTGTCTGTGGGGTAGGTGTTAAAGCAACAGTAACATCTGCAGAAGAAAGACCATCTTCCAGCCAAACTAAAATGTCTACTTCTTTTAGCGGACAATGTGATAAGATCCCTTTCTTACGGCCACGCCAATCGCTACAAATTCCAGATGAGGCACAAAAACAGCAGGTGCTTCAACGGATATCAAGTGCTCCTTTAAGTGGGCTCTCCTCCACATCAACTTCAACATCACAAATACTCCAGTCCTCAAAGGTGTCACCCAAATCGCACTTGCTTCCTCACAGCTCCCAAATCTCCAGCTGCCCGTCTGAGTATGAGGTAGAACAGATGGTTCAGTCTGCAGAGCTGTTTACTCATACTATAGCCTGGGAATCAGAGGTCGACTCCAGCGCTTCTGTGAATCCAGACGAGGAAATGATCTGCACTGATGCCCAGAATCTTTATGAGTCGGATCCAGGACCAGACGCAGAAGGTTCTGACCATAATGTAGACCCTCATTCCCAAACTGTAACTCCTGTTGGTGGAGACAATGAGGAAGACGTTGATAAGACTCAAATACCTGATTGGAGCGACAACTTTAGTTTTTTGTCAGGGCAGGAACAGGTTGGCTCTGAGGACGACGGGTGTGATAACGCACAGGGTGATGATGATGAGGTCGGAGATCCCACTTACTGTCAACCCACAGTCAGCCAAGAGATGAGGTCAGCAGAGGAGGTGGAGGAAGATGCTAGTGACGACGAGGTCAGGTTGCGCCTTCCTGGACAGAGACGTAGTACTGGAAGCACGTCAACAACTGCATCCTCAAACACAACTCTGCCTCTCACCACAAGTCGTGGTGGCTCTTCAGGTCGCATGGGTGCTAAGCCTTGCATAGCCTGGGCATTTTTTCAGATCGATAAAGATGACCCAACTCGTGTTATCTGTAACATTTGTCAGCAAAAGCTAAGTAGAGGCCAAAAAATACATAGTTTGAGTACTTCATGCATGAACCGGCACATGGACATGAAGCATAAGTTGCAGTGGGAAGCTCAGTGTGCTACAATGCGGCCTAGCCGGCCGGGCCAATCACCGTCTGCCATATCTTGTGCATCCGCGGCCTCTTCATCCTCTGTGACTGGGGGGACAGCAGTCACACCTGTTTTGGGGCGCAGACCTGCCACCTCTTTACCCGCAACAGCCAGCGTGATTGGCAGGTCATCATTTTCTTTGGAGGTGGTAACACCAGCTGGTGTTGAGCGCTGTCCGACATCGATAGCACCACCTTTGGATCAAGGCAACCTAACATGTCCGCCTGCATCTTCCTCACAGACCGGCAGTTTGCCGGGGACACCCTTATCAACCCCGTCTAAGCACAATAGCCAGCCCTCGGTCCCTCAGATGTGGACAAGTAAAAGACCATTTCCTCCTAGCCATGAGAAAGCTAAGAGGTTGAATTTCACCATCTGCAAGCTCTTGGCTACAGAAATGCTGCCTTTCCGCCTGGTGGACACAGAGGATTTTCGAGACCTTATGTCCGTCGCAGTGCCCCAGTACCAGATGCCCAGTCGGCACTACTTCTCAAAGAAAGGTGTGCCTGCGCTCCACCAGCATGTCGCACACAACATCACCGCTTCTTTGAGAAACTCTGTGTGTGACAGGGTGCATTTCACCACAGACACTTGGACGAGTAGGCATGGACAGGGGCGTTACATGTCGCTGACTGGGCACTGGGTAACTATGGTGACAGCAGGACAAGGGGCTGCTGTCCAAGTCTTGCCGTCCCCACGAGTTGTGCGTCAATCCTCTTTATGTCAAAGTTCCTCCACTGCTTCTGCCTCCTCAACCTCCTCTCGGTCTTTCACCTGCACACAAAGCCTGTCTGGTCATGCCACAAGCTTTCTAACTGCGCAGAAGGGATCCTGCACACCTCCTTACTATGCTGGCAGTAGGGCTCAACGTCATCAGGCGGTTTTTACATTGAAATGTCTGGGAAATGTGAGTCACACAGCTGAGGAGTTGTGGTCAGCTCTGGAGAACCAATTTCATGAATGGTTGTCTCCACTGGACCTGAAACCAGGGAAGGCCGTGTGCGACAATGCTGCAAACCTGGGTGCGGCCCTTCGCCGGGGCAATGTCACACACGTGCCTTGTATGGCTCACGTGTTGAACCTGGTTGTCCAGCAATTTTTAGCCCACTATCCCAGACTAGATGGCCTTCTGCAGAGGGCACGGTCGCTGTGTGCTCACTTCCGCCGTTCGCATCCCGCAGCTCAGCGACTTACATCTCTACAGAAGTCGTTGGGCCTGCCACTTCACCGGCTAAAATGCGATGTGCCTACCCGGTGGAATTCAACTCTGCACATGTTGCAGCGACTGTGGCAGCACCGACAAGCCCTGGTGCAATACGTTCTGACGTATAGCCTGGGCCAACGAGATTCAGAGGTGGGGCAAATCACGCTGGAGGAGTGGTCTCAGATCAGGGACCTATGCACCCTTCTGCACAGTTTTGAAATGGCGACGAAGATGTTTAGTGCTGACGATGCCATTATCAGCATGACTATTCCGGTGATTTACATGCTGGAGCACATGTTAAACAGAATTCGGAGTCAGGTGGTGGCACAAGAGGAGGTGGAGGAAGTAGAGGAGGAGGAGTTGTATGCGGAAGGGCTAACATCTGCAAGGTCCAGACGGTCGGCAGCACCAAGGCGGCAGGCATGTGAGGGTGGGGGAGATGGTTTTACCAGGGCGCATGGTAGCAGCCAAACTAGTGAGGAAGGTGCAGGAGCCCAGGAAGAAGTGGAGGACGAACTGATGGAAGACTCATCAGATGAGGGAGACCTTGATCACATTTCTGTTGTGCGAGGTTGGGGGGAGAGGACAGAGGAAGGAAGCATGATTGTTACCTCGCCACCAACACAACAGGGACTTGGTGCTCCTGAATGCGCAACACACATGAGTGCCTTCTTGCTGCACTACCTGCAACATGACCCTCGAATTATGAGAATTAGAAATAATCCTGACTACTGGGTTGCCACACTGTTAGATCCCCGGTACAAAAGTAAATTTGCAGAAATTATTCCTGCCATAGAAAGGGATGCACGCATGCAGGAGTATCAGCAGAGACTGTTGCAGAATCTTACATGTGCTTTTCCACAAAATACCAGTGGTGCACGTAGTGAATCTCACAGTTCCAAGTTGCCAACCGTGGGACCGTCAAGTGTTCAGCACTCAAACCGTAACAGAACCACAGTATCTGCTGGTAACATCAATTTTGCGGAATCATTTCACCACTTTTTTAGCCCATCCTTTGCAAGGCCACAGGAGACAAGAAGTCTGACACATAGTCAACGCCTAGAGACGATGGTACAGGAGTATCTCCAAGTAAACATTGAAGCCACGACTGTGTCACTGGACCCTTGCTCTTTTTGGGCTTCCAATCTGGATAAATGGCCGGAGCTAGCCACTTACGCCTTGGAGATCTTGTCATGCCCCGCAGCCAGCGTTCTGTCTGAACGTGTGTTCAGCGCTGCTGGTGGTGTGCTGATAGATAAGCGCACGCGGCTCTCCACTGATAATGTAGACAGACTCACGTTCATAAAGATGAACAAATCATGGATCCGAAACGACTTTTCTACCCCTGTGTCATCCTGGGGAGAGTAAAAGCTTGATGATTGGTTAAAATCACCCTACCAACCGTTTTAAGCTTTCAAATTACTAATCATGTTTATCTGTATCTTGACTGGAAAATAATTTGGGCTTTGTAGCAGTGTGCAGCACTGATCCTATTAGGCCATCTATACTAAAGCTTCACCAGATTTAAAATTAAAAATAATTTTTAGCTGCATCTAGCCCGGAAAATAATTTTGGGGCTCCGAGATGCGCAAGGCACATAAGTGCCTTCTTGCTGCACTACCTGCAGCATGACCCTCATATTGTCAGAATTCGAAGTAATCATGACTACTGGGTTGCCACACTCTTAGATCCCCCAAACTTTTCGATCAACCTTTTCATTTTAATAAAGACCAAAAAAATGGTCATTTTTGAAATTATAAGCATTAGCAGGTTGTTAGAAACTGAAATCAAACAGTTTTCAACTCAAAACTTTATTCTAGGTGATGTTACATTTTCACATAGGACCCCTTGTTCGAAAGGAGCTTCTGAACTCTCTCGTCCATTGAATTTGTCAGGTTTTGGATGGTTTCTACTTCAATTGTTTTGCATGAGGACAGAATACCCTCCCAGAGCTGTTGCTTAGATGTGAACTGCCTCCCGCCATCATAGACACTCCTTTTAATGATGCTCCAAAGGTTCTGAATGGGGTAGAGGTCAGGGGAGCATGGGGGTCACACCATAAGTTTGTCCCCTTTTATGCCCATATCAGCCAGAGATGCAGATGTTTTATGTGCAGCATGAGATGGTGCATTATCATGCAGAAAAATGATCTTGCTGTGAAATACACGGTTCTTCTTCTTGAACCATGGCAGGAAGTGCTGTTTGAGAAAATCCACATACATTATGGAGTTCATCTTTAGCGCCTTCAGGGATCCTAAAGGGGCCGACAATTTCTCTCCCCATGATTCCAGCCCAAAACATTACTCCACCTCCTCCTTGTTGGCGCTGTAGCCGTGTTTGCGTGGGGTGTCCATCAACCAGCCATCCTCCACTCCATCCATCTGGACCATCGAGCGCTGCACAGCACTCATCCGTGAACAAAACAGTTTTGAAATCAGTCTTCATGTAATGTTTGGCCCACTGGAGCCGTTTCTGCTTGTGTGAAGTGGATAGAGGAGGTCGACAGGATGGCGCATGCACAGCTGCAAACCTCTGAAGGACCCTGCATCTTGTTGTTCGGGGGACGTTGGAGGCACAAGCAGCTTCAAAAACTTGTCTGCTGCTATGACAAGGCTTTTTTGCCGCTGCTCTTTCAACCTGACGTAATTGCCTGTAGGAAAGAGTCCTCAATTTGCCCTTATCAGCACGCACACGTGTGTACTGTGAATCAGCTACATACTTCTTGATTGCCAAGACACTTCATCCTGATCATCGCACAATGTTGATTGTAGTCATGCCTTGACCTAAACACTCCACAATTTGTTGCTTCTCAGCAGCCGACACATCCTTTTTCTTTCCCATTTTGGCAGAAAATGTAGGCTGCTTAATAATGTGAGAGAGCCTTCTTAAGTAGTCTTGCCTTTCATTGGACACACCTGCCAAACTAATTAGCACAGGTGTCTGCAATTGCTTACAGTGATATAAAGAGCCCTGACACACATCACCATCAATGAGTTTAACTGACAAACAAACAAATTCTTCCCTTATCACTCCTAAACACTTTTTGTATAATAATTTGGAACGCAGTGTACATGTGCTTTTCCACAAAACACCAGTGGTTCACGTAGTGAATCTTACAGTTCTAACTTGCCAACCGTGGTCTGTATGGAGTTGTTCAATAAAGGGCCCAAAATTAAGATAACATAGATGGGAGAGGTCTCTATGAATAGGAATTCCTAAGTATTTGATACCCTGTGAGGGCCAGGCAAAGGGAAAGTTGGACTGGATGGAATCCTATATGGATTTGGGGAGGGAGACATCGAGGGCCTCAGACTTCGCTGCATTGATTTTAAAATTTGACCATGTAACAAAGTGATCTATTTCAGCCATAACAGCATGGATGGATATATGTGATTGAGTGATATATACTAGGACATCATCAGCAAATAGAGAGCACTTGTACTCGGTGCCTCCCACCTCAATCCACCTAATATTGGGGTTATGGCGAATTGATGAGAGCAGGTGCTCCGTCACTAGGATGTATAAGAGAGGGGACAGAGGACATCACTGCCTTGTCCCATTGGTGATTGTGAAAGGTGATGAAAATGTTCTGACGCACCCCCTGGGCCTTGGGACACCCGGAGCCGGACCCTTTTTGGTGGATGCTGGTGGTTGTAGTCTTCGTGGCGGCGACCCAGTTCCGTGGCTCAGGGCGGTCAAACCAGTGGCGGAACTATTTATGTGGTTTTCATGTGTAAATGTCCGACTACGCCACCCGTGGATTGCGGTCAGAGTGAACCGCCGCTACAGGGCAGACCACTGAGGCTGGTGTTGTTGGTGCAGCAGAGCGTAGCATAACTCCCCACGGGAGGAGTATATCCTCAGGGCAGTGTATGCGGAGGATGGGGGTGATGGTGCAGGGCAGCAGCAGTAACGACACGGAGTCAGTGATGCAGTTCAGGGCCTTTACTCACAGTTCTTATTATCCAGACCACGTCTGCAGGTAACGGCTGCCCACGTCGTACTGTGCTCACCAGGTGAGGGGCTCAGACAACTCCCAGATAACTTTGGAGCACTTCACAGGACCCCCTTTGTGTGTCCTTTGTCTTGCCTTTCTTACCAACACTTCTGTCCGGCTGCCTCGGGCCTCCTCTTGGTAAACTTGGCGCCAGTTTCCCTGACCCTATGTGGTGCCTTCCTAGCGGGTGTAGCGAGGGGCTGCGCCACATAAAATGTCAGAGCCTCCGGTTTCTAGCTGAGGGTCGTTTCCTGCCTCCACTAGTTCGGGGACCGGTCTCCCCCTTTGGCCTGACCCCTCCACGCAGGTGGATTCGGGCGTGCGGTGGCGACTCGCCCGTCCGCACCCCTGGGATCCCTTCATTCCTCGTTCCTGGAGCCTTCTCCGCTCCTCTTCCTTCCTTCTCCCTCTTCCAGGCCTGGGCCTCTGTTACTAGGCCCGCCTCCGGAGCAGAGCTCATGCAGAGCCCCTGCTCCCTGCCACTTCTGCTCAGACTTCTCTGCACTGAACTAAGATGGTGCCCACCTTTTATACTCCCTTCTCAATGCACCCAGGAACTGCTTCCTCCCTGCTCCTGCACTACAGGGTTCCCCTTCCTCAGTGTTCCCTCCCCCCACTCCAGCCAGGGACAGGGACTGTCGTGCCCATCTCAGGGGCATATTGGTCGCCCTGCCCCACGGCAATGTGGTGTAATGCATGCAGGTGTCGGGTCCTGATCCACACTCCATCCTTACCTGAGAGTGAGATATCACACCTCTGGGTGAGGTGCAATACGTCTGTAGCAACCGAGCCCTCAGGGTGCTACAGTTCCATTTATCTTCAGCCTAGGTGACGTATTGCGATACAGGGCCGTGATTTTGGCTATAAAAGGGTCCCCTAGACCCCTACCCCAAGCTTTTTAAGAGAATCATATATGGCGTGCCAGGAGACTCTATGGAATGCTTTCTCAGCATCCAACGAGAGTATCTAATTACAAATTTTTAACTGCATCTAGCCCAGGAAATACTTTGTGCCTAGTAGCAGTGTATGCTAGTGAGCGGATTATCCCGGCTGTTAAGCAAGCTGCACCACCTGTAGTTTAGACACTTAATTTTTTCAAAGGAAATGCTTCGGGACCATGGGATACTTAGTGAAGAGCATCAGGAGGCACCCCAAGGCATAGGGGCTGGGACTGGCAGTAGGATGCCTTGCGGTGGACAGCCGAGCTCGATCCTTATAAAAGCTTTTTAACTGCAGCAGCTTTAGTGGACGCTACTGGAGCTGGAATTACCGCGGCTGCTGGCATGAGACTTGCCCTCCAATAGATCCTTGTAAATGGATTTAAAGTGTATTCATTCAAATTAGAGAGACAATTTAAATTAAAAAGCTTAGAGCTGCCTCCACCACAGGGGGGCTCGCTCGACCCACCAGCGGACAGGCACCAGTATTGGGAGAGGGGGGCTGGCCGTCAGTGTTCACCGCGGCTCTGGCACAAACCCGGCGACACGGAGGTGGCACGGGCAGGAGCGGACTGGCCGTGTCGGCTTCTCACTTTTTGGATTTTAGAAGGGCATGACATGCCTATATCTGTGTCTCCCCTTCCTTTTACTCCTCCACCTCTTTTATTTTCGCATGACTATATGTACTTGTCACTTTTCCATGTGTTAGTTATGTCTTCTGAGCAGTTTGTCAGCTTCTGGACACCTTTGAAGGTGTTTTCTATGTGTTTCTATGTGTTTTTGTTTGCCTGCCATTGGTTTTAACGGTGTTCGAAGGTGTTCGACGAACAGTTCGACGAACAGTTCGGCGAACACACGGGTGTTCGACGAACCGAACCGAACTCGAACACTACGGGGGTGGCTCAACACTAGTGACAAGGGCCACAATCTCTGCACCATTTTTCTACAGCTCCTCTCAAGCCGACCCAAAAGAACCTTCTTCTTAGCAGGAACTCCAGTTTCTTCCAACTGAAGTGCCCCGCTCTGTCATGGTAAGCTCCCAGGACCATAGCTGCATCCCGCCTTGGAACCACGACTTGCCAGGTCAGCTCGTGCGTCCGGTGGTTGACAATCCTTCTGCACAACTTGCCTTCGTAGAGGAACAGCATGCTCTTCTCCTTCCACAGCTGCTTGGCTTCCTCTGGGGCATCTGGATCTAGGCGGGCGTCTTCCCGGGTCAGCAGATCTTTCACCAGGCAGACTGCAGGGTCACTATCTTGGGTCTCGGCCCAGCTGTGGTGAGGTAGGGGATTGATCATCACAGTTGTTAGATCCTCCTACTTCACGCGGTGAGAGTGTTGAGCGGCTCCATACTGGTGAAACGCGGGGAGTTCTACCTCCTCCAGCTCTTCTGGGTCTTCGTCACCCTCAGGTAAGTGAGGCATTCTTGATAGGGCGTCCGCGTTGGCATTGGTTTTGCCTGCCTGGTACTTGATCACTAAGTCATAGTTGGAGAGACGGGCCATCCACCGCTGTTCTAGGGCACCCAGTCTTGCATTGTCCAGGTGTGTCAATGGGTTGTTGTCCGTGTACACGGTGAACTTTGCGGAGGCCAGGTAATGCTTGAAGCGTTCCGTCACGGCCCACACCACCGCCAAGAATTCTAGCTTGAAGGAGCTGTAATTCTCCGGGTTCCTCTCGGTGGGTCTCAGCTTCCGGCTGGCATACGCGATCACCCTTTCTCTGCCCTGTTGGTTTTGGGACAGTACGGCTCCCAGTCCCACATTACTGGCGTCTGTGTGAAGGATAAAAGGCTGGCCATAATCAGGGTAGGCCAGGATCTCATCCCCCGTGAGGGCCATCTTCAACTGGCGGAAGGACTCCTCTTCCGGTTTATCCCACTTGAAGGGTGGCTTTTGACTTCTGGACTTAGACTGTCCGATCAGGAGGTCCTGCATAGGAGCTGCCATCTTGGTGAACCCGGGGATGAATCTTCGGTAGTAGCCTACCAACCCGAGAAACTGTCTCACCTCTTTGATGTTCGAGGGGCTTGGCCAGCTCTTGATTGCCGTGACCTTGTCAGGGTCGGGGGCCACTCCTTCCGCGCTTACCATGTGCCCTAGGTACTGGACCTTTGGTTTCAGCAGGTGACACTTCGATGGTTTCACCTTCAGGCCATAGCCTGCCAGGGCTTCGAACACCTCGGCCAGGTGCTTCAGATGGTCCTCGTAGGTCTTCGAATAGACGATCACGTCGTCCAGGTAAAGGAGGACCGTCTCGAAGTTTCGGTGCCCTAGACAGCATTCCATCAGCTGCTGGAAGGTCCCTGGTGCGTTGCAGAGCCCGAAAGGCATGCAGTTGAATTCGCTCAGTCCCATCGGGGTGGTGAAGGCGGTCTTCTCCTTGTCAGCCTCTGCCACAGGAACCTGCCAGTACCCGCTAGTAAGGTCCAAAGTAGAAAAGAAGTTAGCTGATTTTAGTGCGGCTAAAGACTCTTCTATTCTAGGCAGCGGATATGCGTCTTTGTGAGTGATACGGTTGATTTGTCTATAGTCGACGCACATTCTCATGGTGCCGTCTTTCTTTTTCACCAGAACCAAGGGGGCTGCCCAGGGGCTACAGCTGTCTCTAATGACCCCAGCTTCTTTCATCTCTCTTAGCATGCCCTTTGCGTTCTGATAATGTGCAGGGGGTACAGGTCTGTGTCTCTCTTTTATTGGTGGGTGGCTCCCTGTGGGGATGTGGTGTTCTATCCCTTTTACTCTGCCGAAGTCTAGCGGGTGCTTACTAAAGACTCTCTCGTACTCCTGTACCACCTGGTAGACTCCTTGTTTTTGGTGCAGGGGAGTGGAGTCAGCACCCACGTGGAGTTTCTGGCACCAGTCCTCTTTTTGTTTCTGGGAGCCATTACCCTCCGCCCGTGGAGATGGAGGCAAGGGTTCCACGGCCCTGATAGCTTTGTGTTCGACAACAAACAGTTTGGCGAGTGTAGCGTACCTGGGTAAGTGTACCTCCCTCTCCCCAATGTTGAGGATGCAGACGGGCACCCTCCCATGACGGACATCAACCACCCCCCGGGCTGTCAAAATGGTGGGCCTGCTGTCTGAGTACACGGGTTCTACCATGGCTTGGTAGTCTCTACCTCTCAACCCGATTGCAGTCCGACACCAGATCATCATTTCATTTTTGGGAGGCATGGAAATGGGGAATGGGTCACTCAGTCTTACGCTACCGATCTCACCACCAGACAGTTCTACCTGCTGCCGTCTCATCAGGGCTTTTATCTCCTTGTTGAGGACTCTCTGTTGGCTGGAACTAGCATTCACCGCCACCTGTTGTAGAATTACAATTACCTCTGAAAGACAATTTTCAATTACATTAGTACCCACAGTTATTTTAGGGTGACTTTCACGACGGTCAATGTCCACAATAATCACTCCCTGTGCCGGCAGTTCAACTTTACCAATTTTAATGGTCATCTCCTTGAACCCCATCTGCGGCACGGGTAAGCCATTACTGGCGATGATGCTCAAGTTACTGTCTGGATACCGTGTGATATCAGCATCAGTCCAATACTGCTTAAAAAGTACATAAGGGATAGTGGTTACTTACGACCCAGTATCCAGCAAGGCGCTCATGGGGATACCGTCCAGCACCACGGGTAAAACCGGGCGCCCCCCAACGTACTTATCACGCCAATTATAAGGGCCTGGTGATCTTATGCCTGGGGGTTGGCCCTCTGCCCCAGGTTGGACCCGTTTAAATTACAGTACCTGGAAATGTGTCCGGGCTGGTTGCAATGACGGCAAATGGGCTGTCCATCCTCTGTGTAGCAGTCTGTGGGCCTCCCTCGGAATGACGGGATCCTCCTCTGTCGACGCCATGGGACATCCTCCGGACTTGAAGCCAGCTCGATCGGTCTTGACGGGTCCACTTGTAACGCCTGGACGGTCCTGGTCAACGCCACGACGCTCCTGGTCAGCTCCTGGACTTGGTGGTGCAGGTCTTTCGACGGGGCTTGGTTCAGGGCCTGTGCATCAGCCTCCACGGAGTCCATAGAGGAGGGCGCCGCCTCCTGGTGGTAGGTGAGAGCAGGGCGCCGGGGGTTTATAGCGCCACTGGTTGCAGATTCACGGAGCACCCTTATGGCCTTGTCCTTAAATTGGGCAAAGGTCAGGTCGGGGTTCTGAAAGAACATGAGGCGCAGTTGGGCCCTGTGGGCGCTAGACAGCAGACCTTCTATGAATTGTTCTGTTAGCAGCTTATCCGTTTCCTGCACACTGCCAGGGTCAGTTTGTTGAATAGCCCTCAAGGCTTCCTGCAGATTTAGGGCATAGTCTCTGATGCTGTCCTGTGCCCGCTGCTTACATCCATAGAACCTCATTTTAATCTCAGCGGAGGTACGTGTGTCAAAGGTACCCCGCAGCCGGGCCAGAATACCCTTCACAGTCCTTTTCTCCTCAGTGGGCCATGATTTTACCTCCCTTTGGGCTGCGCCAGTTAACTGCCCTGTTAGTATGCTGACCTTCTGTTCCTCTGTCAGGGGGTAAACCTGGAACAAACTGTACAGCTTTTCCTTAAAGTCAGTTAGGGCATGGGGCTCCCCTGAGTACTTGGGCAGCCAGGCCGCTCCAGGGATGTAGGGCAGGGAAAAGGGCATCACCGCTGCTGCAGCTGCGTTGGTGGTAGTGGGGGCCTCTGTGTCCGACATCTTCCTCCCCCCTAGTCTAGCGTGGCCTACCTTCCGACGATCCTCTTCTGTAGGCCGCGGCTCCGCTGCTGCTGCTCTGGACGAGGACCTTGCGTCGCGTCCTGATGACGTCAGCGTCGCTCTCTCTCCGTTCCAGGACCTTGCGCAGCGTCGGTGCGTGGGGCGGAGCTTCGGATCTCGCGCGGTTTTGACGTCCACGCCCCTCTTCTTCCCGCGCGGCGTCCTGAAGATGGCGTCCGATGGCGGGAAGCAGCTGCGGATGGCGGGAAGACGGCGGGAAACGGTCCAAGATGGCGTCTGATGGCGGGAATCGGCTCTGGATGGCGGGAAACGACTCCGGACGGCGGGAAACTTCGCCACAGGTAAGTTACAAAAGTCTTTTTCAGGCACGCAGTACCCAGTGGTTGCGGGCACAAAATCCTGCCGACTACGCCAAAGCTGACTCACCCCCTGGGCCGTGGGGCACTCGGATCCGGGCAATAGGGGGAACGATGGGAGTAGTAGTGGCAACCTGGTTCCGTGGCTCAGGGTGGTCAGGCCAGTAGTAGTCCGTTATGTGTTGTTGATTATGTCCGACTACGCCACCCGTGGATTTGCGGTCATTAGGAACCGCCGCTGCAGGGCAGACCGCTGGGGCTGATGATATATGCAGCTGGGATGGTGTGACTCCCCACGGGAAGAGTGCGGCCCCAGGGCAGTGTGGTGGATGGTGGGAGTGATGGTAGTGAGAGTCCCGGTGCCGATAGTGCTGGAGGAGCAAGAAGCACACAGACAACAAGTTGCAGTCCAGGGTCTTTACTAAAACAGGTAAACTGACCCATAAACAGTCCCGGCTAGGAGGGGACCTGGATGTCTGAGAGCAACGGGGAAATTGGCCCTGGTCAGGGTGAGGGTGTAGGCCTACCGTGCTTTCTGCGCTCCTTCTGGCTATCTCCTCGTTATAGGGTAACAGCCCACGTTTCCGAGCTTTCCGTGTATTCTCGCCTGTATGGCCTGCGACGTGGGTTCCTTTCTGCTCCCAGCCTTGTACGGCTTTACTGGTCCCTTCGGTTGTGGCAGGGCCTCCAGGCATCTTAGGCCAAGGAATATACAGTCCCTTGCGGACTGGTTATCTGCTGGAGGATGTAGAATCCTCCCAGCCTCAGACACCAAAGTCTGGTAAATTAAGTCCTCTTTCTGCCAAGACAGGCTCTCTTCGCCTCTTGTCTCTGGCTTGTGGCTCTCCTCCTGCCACACTTCCTCTTAGGTGCAGTGCAACTGTCTGTCCCTGTTCTGCTCTGGGACAAGTCTCAATGCTGAGACAGGCCATCCAGTTCTCTCTAACCCTGCCCCCAGTACCAGCTTTTATAGGGGCAGCCAGCTCCCCCTACTGGCCTGAGACAGGAGGCATTGCATGCTAATGTTCCCCTGACTAGAGAACCTCCCCCTTGCTCCCAGACACAGCTTTAATTACATTTTGTGGCATCCAGGCCAGGGTGACACACTCGATTACCCGGCGGGAATCACCCGCACGCTAGCGCCGTCTCCTATAGCGTAGCACCTGTACCGAAGACAGGGCTACTGCTCATAGTCCAGTCACACGTCTCCCTGCGGTTCTTGGAGATTGTGTGAACCGCTTTAGCGCCAATCCCCATAGCGTAGCGCCTGTATCAAAGACAGGGCTACTGCTGTTCCCATGGTCGCATGTCTCCCTGCGGTTCTTGGAGATTGTGCATACCGTCTTACCCTTCCGTGTGCGTTAACACGAAGGGCTAAGATATTTGTTAGGTGCATCGCCGGTCGCTCTCTCCTCCGTGCAGTAAACGGAGATAGAGCATACCGCTATACCCTGTCCGGTGTGTAGTTAACACGGAAGGGTTTATCTTTTAGTTGTCGTTTGCCTTTCCACCCGGGAAGTGTTCGACAGCAGTCCTCTAGGCTGCATCGCGGACCCCGGGGTCGGTTGCGTTCCATTAAATAAAGTTGTCTGCAACCGCCCCCCCTAACACCAGGAGGTTTGCTTTCAAATGACATACATTACTATAAAATACATTTAACCACTTGTGGTGTCAGAGACCGGAACACTATCTTCACCACTCCTACAGTACAACAGTGTCTTTAGACACACTGAGGGCAGTGTTTTCATTAAATCACAAGCACTTTGCTTAGACTTTTAGGCTGTGTTCACATGTAGCGTAAATGCTGTGGATGTGATTTCATGAAAACTGCACCCATTGTGCATCTAAAGTCTTTGATTAATTGTACAGTTCTGGTGCTTTTTTTGTCTAGAGGCTTCTATGTGGAGCCTAAAAAAATGCATGTAAAAAGCTGCAGTTACTTTTTTATGGGCAGAAGCAATGTTTTTTCTGCACGATAAATAAGCACTGCTTCAAATCTGCACCAAAAAAGCATCAAATAAGGGTGAGAGGCATAACGAATGCAGCAAAATGCAATAATCAGAGAAAATTGTTGTTGCATAGTTTGGTGCGGAGATCTGCAGAAAAAAATCACAGTATTTATGCAACGTGTTGCAACGTGTTGCATATATGACCAAATGTCATATAGTGAAGCTTAGAAGTTTACATAAAAATGAGAATGTTCTGGCTACTATTAATATATATGAATGAGCAAAAAATAAATTCCCAGGTCCCAACTAGAGATGAACAGGACGTTGTGGCAGCCTTGGCAAATCAAAAGCCGAGCTGGGGATTCCGGAGGGTAAGAGATTCATGGGCCTCCTGTCCAGCCGCCAGGTACCACTGACCTGCATGCTGGACCAGAGACCCGTGAATTGATCCGATCATCTCTAGTTCCAATCATCGTGGATACAGTGGGACTGTTCTGGATCTGGGGCTATGCCCTGCAGTCTCGGGCATCTGTTGAATGTCCCTCACCTCCACCGTCCCTCTGACATCTCCTCCTGCCAGGGTAGAAAGAAATGAAATGGTAAATGGGTGTGGCTTGGGCTGTTGCTGTGGGCATGGTCAAAATTTTCCACAGCGTACTATGTGTGCCGCATGATTTATCCCTCTTTCTGTTCTTCAAAAGTTGTGAGGTATGCATACCAAAGTGCTTGCGCTAAGCAGTATATCACATCAGTGGCATAACTTGAAGCTCATGGGCCCCAATGCAAAAGCTCCAATGGGGCCCCCAATAAACCCCTTTAAAGCACAAGACGTACTAATACATATCTGTGCCCTAGGACTAAAGAGCCAGGTACGTATTAGTACGCCCTGTTTATTTCGCCAGTACATAGGCTGTGCGGGAGCGATCACCTCCGGGTGTCAGCTGATTGTCACAGCTAACATCCAGAGCTATGTGCTGGGAGCAGTCTCGCACCGCTCCTGGCACATTAACCCCCGCAATGCTGCGATCGAAGTCGATCGCAGCATTGCGGTGGCAAGGGGAGGTGATTGTGATACTCACCTCTCCTGCCGGCATTCAACGCTGTCTGCCGCGGCTTCCCGGATGTTGCCATGACGACCCAATGTCGTCATGACAACATCTGGGTCACCAGACAGCAGGAAGATACTTTGGTCATGCGCAGTGCATGACCAAAGTATCTTCTGCATTTGCATCTGCAGAGCTGACAGCCTGTATAGCACAGGCTGTCCTGCAAAAAACAAGTCACAATACAACTCCATCAGCCATAAAATAAAAAAGTTATAGTTCTCAGAATAAAGCGATGCAAAAAAATATTTTTTTCTATAAAATAGAACGCGGAACGGTATAAAAAAAATAAAAACAACAAACAATTCCTGAATTGTTGATTTTTGTTTATTCTGCCTCCCAAAAATCGGAATAGAAAGCGATCAAAAAATGTCACGTGCCTGAAAATGGTACCAGTAAAAACGTCAACTCATCCCACAAAAAACAAGCCGCCACATGACTCTGTTGGCCAAAATATGGAAAAATTATAGCTCTCAAAATATGGCGATTCAAAAACTAGATTTTACAAAAAAATGCGTCTTTTAGTGTGTGACAGCTGTCAATCATAAAAACCCGATATGATTCTGATATCGCTGTAATCACACCGACCCGAAGAATAAAGTCGTCTAATCATTTATACCACATGAGGAACGGCGTAAAAAATAAACTCTAGGGTTAGGGTCTGGCTAGGGTTAGTGTTGGGGTTAGCGTTAGGGTTGGGCTAGGGTTAGGGTTGGGCTAGGGTTAGGGTTGTGCAAGGTTGGGCTAGGGTTAGGGTTGGGGTTAGCATTAGGGTTGGGCTATGCTTGGGGTTGGGGTTAGGGTTGGGCTAGGGTTAGGGTTGGACAAGGGTTAGGGTTGTGCCAGGGTTGGGCTAGGGTTAGGGTTGGGATTGGGGTTAGGGTTGGACTAGGTTTAGAGTTGGGGTTAGCGTTAGGGTTGGTCTATGGTTGGGGTTAGGGTTGGGCTAGGGTTAGGGTTGGGCTAGGGTTAGGGTTGTGCCACGGTTGGGCTAGGGTTAGGGTTGGGATTTTTTTCAAAAGTAAAAAAAAAAAGACGACGGTATGGCAACTAGTGTTGAGCGCAAGTGCTCGCTACTTCAGTTTGCATAGGGTGCTCGTTTATGCACTGAGTATCGTGGGTGCTCAAGTGACATGCTAGAGTCTCCGTCCCATATGCTTCGCGGCCAAAAATCCTTGCGGGGATTGCCTACCATACACAAGCAATCCCCGCATGTTTTTTTTGGATATCAAATAACCTTGAAACAAGTGGGCGGGGACTCGAGCATGTCACTCAAACACCCGCGATACATGGTGCATACCTGAGTACCCGACGCAAACTCAAGTAGCGAGCACTTGCGCTCAAGACTAATGACAACTTATTCAATATGTTTCCACTATTTAGGCACATCAGGGGCTCTCCAAATGCGACATGGCGTCCGCTATCAATTCCAGCCAATTTTGTGTTCAAAAAGTCACACAGTGCTCCTTCCCTTCTGAACTCTGCCGTGCGACCAAACACTGTATTTTCCCCACATATGGGGTATTGGCGTACTCAGGAGAAATTGCACAAAAGTTTTTGGGGTCCATTTTCTCCTCTTACCCTTTTGAAAATAAACAAATTGGGGCTAAAACATCATTTTTGTGGAAAAAGTTTGATTTTTTTTATTTTCACGGCTCCATGTTATAAACTTCTGTAAAGCACTTGAGGGTTCATTGTGCTCACCACACATCTAGATATGTTCCCTGAGGGGTCTAGTTTCAAAAATGGTGTCACTTTTCGGAGGTTTCCACTGTTTAGGCATATCAGGGGCACATCAGCTAATTATTCAAGCAAATTTTACATTCAAAAAGTCAAATGGTGCTCCTTCGCTTCCAAACCCTGCCGTATGCCCAAGTAGTGGTTTCCCCCCACATATGGGCTATCGGCATACTCAGGAGAGATTGCACAAGTTGCATGGTGCAATTTCTCCTGTTACCCTTATGAAAATGCATAACTGGGGGCTGAAACACATTTTTGTGGTAAAAATTAGAAAATTTTATTTTCATGGCTCCATGTTATAAACTTCTGTGAAGCACCTGGGGGTTCAAGGTGCTCACCACACATCTAGATAAGTCCCTTGAGGGGTCTAGTTTCCAAAGTGGTGTCACTTGTGCGTCGGTTTCCACTTTTTAGGCACATCAGGGGCTCTCCAAACGCAACATGGCGTCCGCTAATTATTCAAGCAAATTTTACAATCAAAAAGTCAAATGGCGCTCATTCCCTTCTCAACCCTGCCGTGCGCCCAAAAAATGGTTTTCCCCTACATATGGAGTATCTGCTTATTCAGGAGAAATTGCATAACAAACTGCATGGTGCAATTTCTCCTGTTACCCTTATGAAAATGCAAAATTCGGGGCTGAAAAACATTTTTATGGGAAAAATGTGAAAATGTTATTTTTACGGCTCAATGTTCTAAACTTCTGTGGAGCAAATGGGGGTTCAAGGTGCTCACCACACATCTAGATAAGTTCCCTGAGGGGTATAGTTTCCAAAATGGTGTCACTTTTCGGGGGTTTCCACTGTTTAGGCACATCAGGGGCTCCCCAAACGCAACATGGCGTCCGCTAATTATTCAAGCAAATTTTACATTCAAAAAGTCAAATGGCGCTCCTTCCATTCCAAACCCTGCCGTGTGCCCAAACAGTGTTTTTTCCCCACATATTGGGTGCCTGCATTCTCAGGGGAAATTGAACAATAAATTTTGGCATCCTTTTTTTCCTGTTGCCACTGAGAAAATAAAACAAATTGGGTCTAAAATAACATTTTTTTGAAAAAAGTTAAATGCTCATTTTTTTCTTCCACATTCCAAAAATTCCTGTGAAGCACCTGAAGGGTTAATAAAGTTCTTGAATGTGGTTTTGAGCACCTTGGGGTGTGCAGTTTTTAGAATGGTGTCAATTTTGGGTATTTTCTGTCATTAAGACCCATCAAAGTGACTTCAAATGTGATGTGGTCCCTAATAAAATTGTTTTGTAAATTTTGTTGGAAAAATAAGAAATCCCTGGTCAACTTTAACCCATATAGCTCCCTAATAAAAAAAAAATTGGTTCCAAAATTGTGGTGATGTAAATTAGACATGTGGGAAATATTATTTATTAACTATTTTGTGTGACATATTTCTCTGATTTAAGGCCATAAAAATTAAAATTTTGAAAATTGCAAAATTTTCAAAATTTTTGCCAAATTTCTGTTTTTTTCACAAATAAAAGCAAGTGATATCAAAGAAATTTTACCACAATCATGAAGTACAATATGTCACAAATAAAAAATCTCAGAATCATGGGGAGCCGTTGAAGCATTCCAGAGTAATTACCTAATAAAGTGACAGTGGTCAGAATTGTAAAAATTGGCCTGGTCATTAACATGCAAACCACCTTGGGGAATAAAGGGGTTAATGGAAGTTTTTACTCTAAAGATATACTGATAGGGAATCTAGATTGTGAGTCCCAATGGGGACAGTGCCGATAATGTCTGTAAAATGCTGTGGAATTAATGGCGCTATATAAGTGAGCAAATGTAATAAATAATAATAATGGTCTTTTTATATAGGCTAAAGGGACTTTTGGGGCCCCCTATGCTCTGGGTGCGATTGAAAACTCTGTATCTATTATAGTTAGGGCCCTGTATCATATATAAAGTCCTAATGCTTGCTGAAATCAGGAGCTTGTATGCTGCAGCAAAAAAGTACGTGTAGCTCTGAGCAAGGCGCATTTAGAGGGGTCTGAATGATTTTTTTAATCTGACCTGTAATCTGGAGCTATAAATTTATTTTGTGATCTGATTTGGTGTCGGAATTGAATTTGAATTTGATTTACAATGATTTTCTTGGTCTGGAGTCTGAATTAATTTAGGGGTCTGGTTTGGCACAGTGAATTTGTTTTGCTCACTAGTCTGGGGTTTGAATCAATTTAGGGATCTTTTCTGGAGTCTGAATCAATTTAGGGGTTTGGTCTGGAGTCTGAATTAAGGCTAAATTTGGCATGCTGCTTGAATTCAATTTGCAGTCTTCTCTGTTGTTTGAATTTAGAGGCTTAGTCAAGGGTGTGAATTAATTCAGGGCTCTGCTCTAAGGTCAGATTTTTTCAGGGGCCTGGTTTGTGGTTTGAAACATCTCATAACCCCTGCTAGTGACGCGCCCCCTGGGCCAGTGTTGTTGGGGATACCCGGAGCCGGATCAGATGGGGGTTGTAGTCTCCGAGTGGCTGTGACCCGGTCCGTGCCCAGGGTGTCAAGCTCAGTGTGTGGCAGTCCTTATGATGTTACTAGATGTTCTTTTGTGTCGACTACGCCACCCGTTGAATTGCGGTCAATACGGCCGCCGCTGCAGCAGGGTCCACTGAGGCTGGTGATGTGTGTGCAGCTTAGGTAGTATAACCCCCAACGGGAGGGGTATAGCCTCAGGGGTCAGCCGTGGAGGATGGTGGTTGTGAAGGTGCAGCAAGGAGACTCAGAGGCATAAAATGCAGTTCCAGGGTTTTACTTACTGGTGTTGCTCGGGTCACTGTGTACAGCAGTGACCACCCAAGCCGTGCTGCGTCCACCAGGTCCTGGACTCGGTCAACTCCCAGGCAACTCCGGAGTGTGGTCCTGAGCTCCTTTCTGTCTCTCCCTTCTTCTGGCCGTTCCCACCAGGGATCCACCTAAGTCCGGCTCCCTCGGGCCTCTTGTTGGTCAAGCCTCCTCTGGGCTCCCTGACCCTATTCTTGGTCTGCCTTCCGGGTGGATTTAGTGGGTGATCGTGGCAGATCCTGCCCATGACCTCCGGTTCCTGGCTAAGGTGTGCTGTAGCCTCTGCCAGCTTGGGATCCGGTACCCTGTTGCCGACCCTTCACCCTATTAGCTCTCTTATGGGCTCTTGGGGTCCCCTCTGCGCCTCTGGGTCTCTCTCTCTTCTCCTCTGCTCTGCTTCTCAGGCTCTCAGACTGGCTGACTGGCTGACTGACAACCGACTGACGTCTCACAGACTGACCCTGATCTAAGATGGTGCCCACCTTAAATACTCCCTCTATGTGTGAGCTCAGGTGACCAGCACCCAATGAGCTCCTAACTTTACCCAGGCTGCTCCCCCTATCTGCCCCTACACTACTGGGATGTTCCACCCCCCTCCCACTCCAGCCAGGAACAGACTCTGTTGTACCTGCACATTTCTCTAGTGGGAGTACCATCGGTCTGTTCCTCGGAAATGGGATGTGTGTAGTGCATGCAGCCTACTAGCTCAGTTCCACACTCCATCCTTACCCGGGAGTGAAATACCACACCTCTGGGTTGAGGTGCAATACCCCTGTAGCAGCCGAATCCTCAGGGTGCTACATTCCCCCCTGGTAAATCACAGCACGTCCTCGGGCTGTAAAAGAATAAACATCCAAAAACCTACAAATTTTTTTTTATAAACATAAACATAGAAAACATCATATATATATCAGCAATAAACTTTTCATATAAATAACATTCTTGTTTCTGGTTCCTCCGGTCACGGTGCAACTTGTGACCGGGTAAAGTGCTACAGTCTCTTGAAGAAAACAGTTTCCTATAAAACCGGTAGGGGGCGCTTTAGGAAGCGCAACTATATACAAGGGGATATGGCCGCTCTCAGTCCTCGGCCAGGTATTAGGGAGGAATGACCGCTCTCAGTCCTCGGTCAGTGGGAATAGGGACACACGGGTTTCAGTTCAATCTGCTGGTCCCAACGGGGACTATATTTTAACTAGAACAGTTCTTATACCCTGACGGGTAACTATGTACAGTCTCTTTACCGTACTTTAACGACGGCGTCCTCCTGCTCCTTCTTTAGATTCTTCAGACCCGTCCGGGTCCTCTTGCTCCTCCTCACACCGCAGCTCCTCCTCCGTCAGGCGATGCACATGGAGGGCGTAGGGTCCTTTGGCACACTTGTGCCGGGTGAAGGTGACCTCGTCCCCTACATACAGGTCACGACCTCTGTGTCCCTCCGGCAGATGGCTTTCTACGTCTCTGCGGGTTACAAAGACGTCGCCGGGGGTCTGATGGTCTCTAATGAAGTCCCACCCATGCTGCATGTTGAATTTTATCACAGTCCCGGTGGAAGGGGGACTATGAGCTGCACGGGGATTCCTCCTGGTCCGGCTCTTCTGCTCCGCGCTCCTTATCTGCGCTTGCTGTTCCCGGACCCGCCTCTCTCTCCGCTCCCTCTCGAAGACCTCGAGCTGCTGCCGGCAGCACTCTGCACGCTCTGCTGCGGCCGCCCGAGTCTCCTGAGTGAACCCCATGAGGTCTTCTCCGGTGGGGTCCCACTCAAACTGTGCCTCCTCCAGCGGGGGTGAGGTCCTCTTTACAGGCTTCGGAGCCGGAATCAGGGGCTCGCACATGGGCCTTGCTCTCTGGAGTTCCAGCTGAATGTACTCCTGGGGCCATATGAAGGGCTGCCCATCCGGGCACGTATGCTGAGCGAACAGGTCTTCACCCAGGTGCGGCACTCTAGATGTTGAGGGCGCATTGATGGTAGCGGCGCCCGGGTCGACCAGGCCTTGCGACCAGGCTTGGGGCACCCTAAAGGCAAAGGGCACCGTAAGAACGGCGGCGCCCGTGGTTACTCGGCCCTGCGGCCAGGCCGGTGGCTCCGCGGAGGTAGGGGGCGCTGTTGGTATTGCGGCGCCCGGAGGTACTAGGCCTTGCGACCAGGCCGGTGGTATTTCCTGCTTGGCCACGCTCGAGGTCGAGGCGTGTGACGTCACAGGGGTCGCGGCCGCAGTTTCCGGTTGAGGCCTAGTCGGCGGCGGCGACGCTGCAGCGACGGGCACGGCAGGGGGAATTTCGGGCTCTGCGACGGGGAGCTGGGGCAGGCACGCGGTTTCCCGGCTCGGGGTAGAGACGTCCCCTTTACCTGCCTCCGTCCGTTCAGCTCCCTTCTCGGCGCCGTCTCCTGCCTTCATTCCTCCTGCGCCATCCTCAGAGGCGGTCTGTCTCCTCGTCTCGGGCGGCGTGCTCCGCTGACGGGTTTCGGTCTGCTGGGCCATCTCTCGGCTCCACTCCGCCAACGTCTCCCGCTGCACCCGGGCCATCCTCCGTGCGAGGCCCTCCAACGCGGTCTGTGCACACTCCCGGTCTCGGGGGAGCTGTGCTAGGATCTCCAGCAGGCCTTCTGGAGTGGCGACCTGCAACAGGCTCCTGACCACTGGGTCGGTGCTGCCTGACTCTCCCTCCATCTCCGGGTAGGCTCTCTCTGGACTCTCTTCCAGACGTCTTGTCTCCGGGTGCGCTCTCTCCAGACTGCTCCAGGCGACACCCATCTTTGTTCTCTTGTTCTGTCTCCGCCCACATCGAGGGTGGTCCCGGGGCAACTTCAGTTCCAGGGGCAGTTCTCTTACGCTGATGGACACTTCCAGCATCACAGTCTCTGTTGGTGGGCGCGGTTTCCGCTTTTGGCGCCATTCTTCGACCTGGCCCACGATGGGAGGTGGCCTCTTGCCACCCTCTGGCACGCCCATAATGGCGTCCGCTCCCCCAAGGCGGGAAATCCTTGGAAATGGCGGGAATCGTCTCCCAGTGGCGGGAAACTCCATGGATGGCGGGAAAAAAGCTGCAAATGGCGGACAACCGGCGGGAAACGACCTGTGATGGGGTCCGTTGGCGGGGACCCTCCGGAACCGGCGGGAGACTTCTTTTTAAGGTAACGATGAACTTTTCTTCAGGCACGCAGTACCCGGTTGTTGCGGGCACGTTATCCTGCCGACTACGCCAAAGTTGACGCGCCCCCTGGGCCAGTGTTGTTGGGGATACCCGGAGCCGGATCAGATGGGGGTTGTAGTCTCCGAGTGGCTGTGACCCGGTCCGTGCCCAGGGTGTCAAGCTCAGTGTGTGGCAGTCCTTATGATGTTACTAGATGTTCTTTTGTGTCGACTACGCCACCCGTTGAATTGCGGTCAATACGGCCGCCGCTGCAGCAGGGTCCACTGAGGCTGGTGATGTGTGTGCAGCTTAGGTAGTATAACCCCCAACGGGAGGGGTATAGCCTCAGGGGGTCAGCCGTGGAGGATGGTGGTTGTGAAGGTGCAGCAAGGAGACTCAGAGGCATAAAATGCAGTTCCAGGGTTTTACTTACTGGTGTTGCTCGGGTCACTGTGTACAGCAGTGACCACCCAAGCCGTGCTGTGTCCACCAGGTCCTGGACTCGGTCAACTCCCAGGCAACTCCGGAGTGTGGTCCTGAGCTCCTTTCTGTCTCTCCCTTCTTCTGGCCGTTCCCACCAGGGATCCACCTAAGTCCGGCTCCCTCGGGCCTCTTGTTGGTCAAGCCTCCTCTGGGCTCCCTGACCCTATTCTTGGTCTGCCTTCCGGGTGGATTTAGTGGGTGATCGTGGCAGATCCTGCCCACGACCTCCGGTTCCTGGCTAAGGTGTGCTGTAGCCTCTGCCAGCTTGGGATCCGGTACCCTGTTGCCGACCCTTCACCCTATTAGCTCTCTTATGGGCTCTTGGGGTCCCCTCTGCGCCTCTGGGTCTCTCTCTCTTCTCCTCTGCTCTGCTTCTCAGGCTCTCAGACTGGCTGACTGGCTGACTGACAACCGACTGACGTCTCACAGACTGACCCTGATCTAAGATGGTGCCCACCTTAAATACTCCCTCTATGTGTGAGCTCAGGTGACCAGCACCCAATGAGCTCCTAACTTTACCCAGGCTGCTCCCCCTATCTGCCCCTACACTACTGGGATGTTCCACCCCCCTCCCACTCCAGCCAGGAACAGACTCTGTTGTACCTGCACATTTCTCTAGTGGGAGTACCATCAGTCTGTTCCTCGGAAATGGGATGTGTGTAGTGCATGCAGCCTACTAGCTCAGTTCCACACTCCATCCTTACCCGGGAGTGGAATACCACACCTCTGGGTTGAGGTGCAATACCCCTGTAGCAGCCGAATCCTCAGGGTGCTACACTAGCATGTCTGTAGCATTATCATCCTCACATGCTCTGTAAGTTTGTTAAGTCATGCTTGGAATATTAATTTTGCAGAAGTTGTGTTCTTTGCTTTGACTCTGCCCGCAAGTGTGTTACATGGCCATCAGCTTTTAGCCCAATTTAGATATTGGAAAATGAGTGCCAGTGCTAAAGTTTATCCCTTTAATGACTAGATCATTTTTCACTTTTTCGCTTTGTTTTCTTCTCCTCTTGTTCTAAGAGCCATAACACTTTTATTCTTTCATTGACAGCTATATGAGGGTTTGATTTTTGCAGTACAAGTTGTAGTTTTGAATGACACCACTAATTTTACCATGCAATGTGCCAGAAAATGTGAAAAAAAAATTCCAAATGGGGTCAAATAGCAAAAAAAAAAAAAAAAAAAAAAAGGGAAAAGCAATTCCGCCATTGTTTTGGGGATTTTGATTTCACAGCAGTCATTGTGTAGTAAAATGGCCTAACAACATGATTCTTAATGTTAGCTCATTTACGGTGATACCAAACCTGCCCCCTGCACCAATTCTTTTTTTGATACTATTTTGCAACAAATACGACCTTTTTATCGCTTTTTTTTTCAGGAAAAATATGGTGATCAAAAAATGTGACAAATCTGGCTTTCCATTTTTCTTTCTGGGTTTAATGTTCGGTTTAAATAATTTTCGATTTTGATAAACTTTTTGTGTACATGACAATACCACACATATTTGTTTTTCTATGGTAAACTTCTATATATTTTTTAAATCTTTTCTTTTTTTACTTAATTTTTAGTCTCACTAGGGGACTTAAACTTGCAATAGCTTATCCTATAGATTGCAATACCACAGTATGCAGTATATAGTGAAATTGCTGTTCTGCTATGAAACCCAACCCGTTTCTTAGTTTTACAGGAGGACTAATATGGCAGTTAAGTCACAGGTACCTTCTGCATACCTTGGCTGCCATAGAAAATCTATTGGATTCCCGTGATCGCGTCATTTAAATTTTGCTCTTAGAAATTGACAGCTGCATTTCAATGGCTAAACTACAGTTGCAGGTAGATGTCAGCTACAGTGGGAGAATAAGTATTTGATACACTGCCAATATTGCAAGTTTTCCCACCTAGAAACACCACCTGTAATTTTTATCGTAGGTACACTTCATCTGTGATAGAATCTAATCTTAAAAAAATTCCGGAATATCACATCCCCATACATCCTCCATTCAATATGGTGCAGTCGTTCTGTCACCTTTGTAGAAAAGCACCAACAAACTATGATATTTTCCCCACCATGCTTCATGGTTGGGACGGTGTTCTTGGGGTTGTACTCATCCTTCTTCCTCCAAACACAGCGAGTGGAGGTGATACCAAAAAGTTCTATTTTGGTCTAATCGGACAACATGACCTTCTCCCATGCCTCCTCTGGATCATCCAGATGGTGATTGCTGAACTTGCTGAACCCTGAATGAGTGCAGAGTAGGAGACATTCTTAAAGAAAAACTAACAGGTCTGTGAGTGCCAGAATTCTTGCTAGTTCATGATCAAATACTTTTTTCATGCAATAAAATGGAATTTAATTATTTAAAAATCATACAATGTGATTTTCTGGTTTGTATTTTTAGATTCTGTCTCCCACAGTTGAAGTGTGCCTACGATAAAAATTACAGACCTCTATTCTTTGTAAGTGGGAAAACTTGCAAAATCGGCAGTGTATCAAATACTTCTTTTCCCCACTGCATGCATATACAATGTGTGCAGAATTATTAGGAAAGTTGTATTTTAGAGGATTATTTTTATTATTGATCAACAACTATGTTCTCAATCAACCCAAAATACTCATAAATGTCCAAGCTTAATATTTTTGGAAGTTGGAGTGGGGTTTTTTTAGATTTGACTATCTTTGGAGGATATCTGTTTGTGCAGGTAACTATTACTGTGCCAAATTATTAGGCAACTTAATAAAAACCAAATATAATCCCATCTCACTTGTTTATTTTCACCAGGTAAACCAATATCAGTGCACAAAATTTAGAAATAAACATTTCTGACATGTAAAAACCAAAACCAAAAAAATTAGTGATCAATATAGCCACCTTTCTTTATGATGACACTCAACAGCCTTGCATCCATAGATTCTGTCAGTTGATTGATCTGTTTTCCATCCACATTGCGTGCAGCAGCCACCACAGCCTCCCAGACACTGTTCCGAGAGGTGTACTGTTTTCCCTCCCTGTAGATCTCACATTTTATGATGGACCACAGGTTCTCTATGGGGTTTAGATCAGGTGAACAAGGGGGCCATGTCATTATTTTTTCTTCTTTTAGACCTTTACTGGCCAGCCACGCTGTGGAGTAGTTGGATGCATGTGATGGAGCATTGTCCTGCATGAAAATCATGTTTTTCTTGAACGATACTGACTTTTTCCTGTACCACTGCTTGAAGAAGTTGTCTTCCAGAAACTGGCAGTAGGTCTGGGAGTTGAGCTTCACTCCATCCTCAACCCGAAAAGGTCCCACAAGTTCATCTTTGATGATACCAGCCCATACCAGTACCCCACCTCCACCATGCTGGCATCTGACTCGGAGTGGAGCTCTCTGCCCTTTACTGATCCAGCCTCTGGCCCATCCATCTGGCCCATCAAGAGTCACTCTCATTTCATCAGTCCATAAAACCTTTGAAAAATCAGTCTTAAGATATTTCTTGGCCCATTCTTGACGTTTTATCTTATGTTTCTTGTTCAAAGGTGGTCGTTTTTCAGCCTTCCTTACCTTGGCCATGTCCCTGAGTATCGCACACCTTGTGCTTTTTGATACTCCAGTAACGTTGCTGCTCTGAAATATGGTAAAACTGGTGGTGAATGGCATCTTGGCAGCTTCACGCTTGATTTTCCTCAATTCATGGGCAGTTATTTTGTGCCTTTTATGGCCAACACGCTTCTTGCGACCCTATTGGCTATTTGCCATGAAACACTTGATTGTTCGGTGATCACGCTTCAAAAGTTTGGAAATTTCAAGACTGCTGCATCCCTCTGCAAGACATTTCACAATTTTGGACTTTTCAGAGGCACTCAAATCTCTCTTCTGACCCATTTTGCCAAAGGAAAGGAAGTAGCCTAATAATTAAGCACACCTTATATAGGGTGTTGATGTCATTAGTCAACACCCCTCCTCATTACAGAGATGCACATCACCAGATTTACTTAATTGGGAGTTGGCTCTCAAGCCTATGCAGCTTGGAGTAGGACAACATGTATAAAAAGTATCATGTGATCAAAATACTCATTTGCCTAATAATTCTGCACACAGAGTTTATACTTACCTGCACTAATCATCATCTATGTGTTACCCTATAGAATGGTATGATATGTATTCTACTGAAAAGCTAACGTTGCATAAACAAGGCCCATCAGTCACAGCACTCTTTCAATCTGCATCATAAAGTTTTTTGAGCTGGCTTCAAACTTTGCTTAGAAACCTATGGCGAAAACGTACCTCATAGGTCCTTAACAAGCTAAGTCTTACTGTCAGAGTTTTTTCCCAGTTTAACACCATATTAGTAAAATACCAAAATGTAGAACAAAATCTGTTATGGTCTGCATAATTAAATGTTCTGTTATGCTCGTAGTTTAAAAATAAGAAATCTATGCTCATACGTTGTTTAAAATAAGGTGAGAAAAATTTGATGGTACGTATATCCTTGGTGTTGTCCACTTTGGACAATCTCTTTTGGTTGCAACAGTCTAAAAATAATAAATTGTCATTAGATTGTACGAGTTATTAAAACTCGTAGTTATGATGGGACCCAGAGTGATCAGCTTCTTTATAATCTGTTTAGGAATGTGACAGCAAGTGTTACATTTCCCTGCAGTTGCACCTCAAGGGAAATTAAGCAATACACAGTTATTATTTAAATCAATGGATTGTCCATGAAATGTAAGGATGTATTGGGTCCACCAAAGTGTGAGATGCCCCTTGTAGGCACCATCCATTCTTACTAGATGAGGATTTTAAATAGGGGAATTTCAACTATATTTACTTTAAAATTGTATGTGAAATGGATTCCCTAGATCATTCAGATCCATTAATCAATTAATATTACATGGGCAATATCTTAGGTACTTTTACAAATTATTTGTGGCTGTCAGTAACTAAAATCACATTCTCATTTTGAAGCATTTGATTCTGAAAACACCTTCACGTTGCCTGGAGTCCCCTTGTATCAGTTAGTCATGATGTCATATCAGATGATTCAGCTGTCATTTTAAGCCATGTATTTTTGCCATTTTATGTAACTGGCTTAATGATCATTTAATTTTCAAACAAAAAAATTCTGAAGATTCCACCATAAAATATGCAAAACTATCCATCCTCTCAAGACTTAATCCTTCTCGTGAGCTTTGCGTAGATAATTTATGCAGAGTGGCAGAATCCTGGGACACAATTAACTTAATCATTTTATGCCACTGAATAAGAGAGCATTCATTAAAGCCCCTGGCAGGTACGGACCGTTAGTAAGTGTAGAATAAATTGGACAACCTATCTGAAATATTGTTTCTAAGCAGCTCGAAGGAAAGGATATTTTACAAAGATAAAATGAGTTGGTTCAAGGAAGCCATTGGTCCTTAAAATAAAAAAATATATTTCTAAATTTTCGATGGGGCAGTTTTTAGTTTGGGCAGAAGAAATTGGTGAAAGAATAAATTAAATGTCCAATGGAAAATCAATCAGATATTCGTCAGATTTTACCCAGTATATTTTATTCTGTATATTTTAATCAAATAGGTTTTAGTTCTGAAAGATCAAATATTTTTTTCTGTGCAGTTCTGAATATAATGCTACTTCAATTATACCTTGAGTCACTTTGAGCCTGAGCAAATGCTGCCAGCTAGAAAATTTGTCAACAATTTTTAATGACCCTGGTAAGCTGGTTTATTGTCACGTCTCCAAAAACCCTAGGGGAAATGCAAACAATATCGCCATAGGGTTAATAGATAGTGAAAGGAAGGATGGCTGTAGTAATTAATGTAATGAAAAGTAGGAGCTGTTGGCAAAATTAACCAGGTTGCTTATATAATATTCCAATCAGACATAGACGGTTTTCAGGTAGTTGTAAATTGGCTGCATTTTACTAAAGCCTGTATAATACGGAAAACATCCAGAACTACCATGGTTCAATCTAATACGGTTTATGTTACTTTGAAGTCTTTGGTTTAATTAAACCACATCAGATACAGATGTTGCTTCTGCAATATGGAAACTGAAATTGCAATCTTAGGATAATCAGGACTGAAAAATAACACAGATATGCAAAATTTTTATGCTGCATGAAAGACATGCTATGATTGGATGCTCTGGACACCACCTCACTTTGGAAGCTGGGTTAAGAAAATCTTCTCTGCCCACAGCAGCCAATCGTAGCACAGCTTCCAGTAATTCTAACCAATCTAATGACACCAAAATCATCCACCAAAGGTCACGCATAAGGGTCAAAGTATGGTGCAAGAAAAACCTAAGGAGTCCGTGTTTGTGAAAAAGCTGTACGTGATGGAATTTTTCGATATTTTTACTGAGTTTAGCAATCGAAAGTAAATAAAAATCACCTCTTACTTTGCAAACAATTTTACTATGCCGGATTGTGTAATTAACCATTTTGGCCAGATTCCAGGGCCTATATAGAGGTCTCTATGAGGCCAAAGACTCCGGAGGGCAGACTTGATGCAAGCCACTCCACTAAGAAAGTCTCAGAAGCACCCTGACTTTTACCCATTAACGTTTATACAGGTATCTGGACTTAAAACAGAGCCCCCTGGTTTATGTCCATGTACCGGCCAGAGCATAGAGGTTAAGGGATAAATAGACTAGCAAAATCAGAAGATGTAGCGAAAACAGAGAACTAGCAAGAATCTGGTACCAAGAGCTCACTCATATCGGAGTTACACAATCCAAGGATTAGGATCAAGATAGAATACTAAGGAAACAACTTCAGGAATATAATGATAAACCAAATACAATAACTCACAACTCAGAGTCTAAATAGGTCATGGTGCTACACTATTGGCTGCAGAACACCTACTTACCTGCCCAAAAATAGACGGATCGATAGAAACACAGACTACCTGACTTGGCAGCATCACAACACCAAGCAACGTCTATACACTTAGCTGGGTGCTACTACACCTTGCCAATGCCATCTAGCGATGACCACATTGCCATTTCCCCGAGCGCCACTCATAGAATTAGTGAAACGCTGGATCAGGCTCATTTAAGTAACTAAAGTATGTTATACCCTTCCCTGCTAGTAATTATCAGATGGTTCCAGTATGAGAAGGCAACTTTCTTGGTATCTTCTATTATGAAATACCTGACATAATCATCATGTGGCTCCAATTCCCTTTGTAAGTAGTTTCATCAAAAACCGCAACACTCTTACTAAAGTAATACCAACGCTATTGTGCTATCAAGCGAATTCACTTGGATTGTTAAAATGTGTAATAATATTTATGTTCTCAGAAGAAAGATGGATACCGATGTGATATGAATTATGCTAAAAGGATATTGATATTAATGGATACGCATATTGTATAGAAATTGCTTATTGATTTACCATTCATCTTAGTTTTTCAACAAACATTAGAAAATAATAATGAAAATGTTTGCTCTGTTATACTGTACGTTTCAGCATGTTTAATTTCTACAGGGCTAGAGCTAAAAAAAAATCAGGTTTTAAAAGGAACTGTTGCCAAATGGCCTTTAATACCTGTAAGCCTCTATCTTAAGATCCGTGACAAACAGGCATGGTCTTTAATACATCTGACAATGCAATAAACAGTAGTTTTAATACCATACTTTGAGATATAATAAACATGCCCTACAACAACCCCTCTCCCCCCCCTGTGTTGGCAGTCAGATAAGATGTAACTATTATTTCACAAGTTGTAGCTATTTTAATTTTTTAAAACATTTGAATGGATATTTAAAATACGTAAAAAGGTTAATCTTACTGTAGAAACATTGTTGATGCCCAAGGGAAAATTGAAAATATTTAATTAACATTTCTTTCCCCTGACATTCGTTCCCTGTGCTAAAAAGTATTTTTAAATAGTAATAATTATGATAAAACAATAAATCAAAGTTTTATTTAGCAGGATGCTATTAAGTTGTAAAAAACTGTTAGTTTTAACTCCACACTCCATGTAAATAATTACCTGTACGGCATTGTGAATAATTAAAGAATACCTTGACACAATATTTTCTCCAGAACTTATATTTACTACTGAAGGTCTCTTTTATAGGGATCCATCATGATGGAGCATAGGAACATTTTCTGGCATTATATCTATGTTATTTATTTAATAAGGCCAGGGAAAGAATATTTGTTCATTTTCTGTAGGCTGTCTTGGAGTTGAAATGAAAATGTACTTTATGCAATTATTGCTAGCTGCCACTTAGGAGCCTAAGTCATGGAGGCCCAAATGGCACATCCCTTCCTGTTATAACTTTATCTTTTTTTAAAATCTATAAATAGTATTGTGCTTCCTGAGTGCAAGAACTAGTGGTGCCAATGATGCCCGACAAACTGTACTATATATGTAACGAAACTAAAGGTAACAAGCTAAACATGCTGCGTTAAATTATATTATAGCGCATCTGGGCTATACTGTTAGGCAACCAATCATTTACATTTAATGATAAGGTCTATATCATGCAAATAGTGTAGACACCATATACATTAGACTAATGTCAGCAGAACCTGCCGATATCTATGGGTTTGGCAAATAATCAGATGTTTATGGGGGCACGGGCCAACTGATGGTTGGGGGCACATGTTGATTAGGAATGTCCAAGTTCGGATAGCCGATTGCATTGTTCTCCCAGAAGTAATCTGCCAGCCGACGTGTTAGCCAGCAGCTTTCTCCTAGAGAACACAGGAGCGCTCTTTTAGCTACAACTAATCAATATTAATACTGCTGTTAGCAGTAGTTAGGGAGAGATTGTGCCAGAGGCAGAGTTTTGGACAGGGTAGGGTTCATTGCATGTCCTTTCTGCTGCTGGAACTCATATCAATAGCTCTTCTCAGGCCTGCTAATATTCTTTTTGCTCTTAATCCTGCAAATTATTATGAAAAGAGATATTATACACCATTTACAGTGCTCAACTTGTGCATTAAAAGCATACAGCCAGACTTGGTTGATTGGAATCGAATTGCTATATAGTGCAAGCAGTGGAAAAGGCCATTGGAGGTGTGCTAAATTTGCTACGATACAAATACTGCAAAGTTTTCTATTTAAACTGCGCCAGTTGTGCGTTGAAAAAATATATCCAGACTTGGCCGATAACCAATAGCATCGCTATATTGCTACTGCAGTGTAACAAGTCCATCTAAGGTGGGCAAATTTTACTGCGATAATAATCCTGAAATTTTTTTGAAGCAGCGAAATAATATATGCCATTTAAACTGTGCCAGTTGTGCGTTGAAAATATACATCCAGACTTGGTCGGTAACCAACAGCATCGCAATATTGCTACGGCAGTGTAACTTGTCCATCAGAGATGGGCAAATTTTACTGTGATAATAATCCTGAATTTTTTTTGAAGCAGCGAAATTTTGTACGCCATTTAAGCTGCGCCAGTTGTGTGTTAAAAACATACATCCAGACTTGGCTGGTAACCAAGAGCATCGCTATATTGCTCCTGCAATGTAATAAGTTCATCATTTTACTGAAATAATAATCCTAAAAATTTATTGAAGCAGCAAAATATTAAACTGCGCCAGTTGTGCATTGAAAACATACATCTAGACTTGGCCGGTAACCAATAGCATCGCTATATTGCTACTGCAGTGTAACAAGTCCATATGAGGTGAATACATTTTACTGCAATAATATTCCTGAAATCTTTTTGAAGCAGCGAAATATTATATGCCATTTAAACTGCACCAGTTGTGCATTGAAAGCATACATTCAGACTTGGCCGGTAACCAATAGCATTGCTATATTGCTACTTCACTGTAATATGATATGGGCAAATTTTACTGCAATAAAAATTCAGCAAATTGTTTGAAGCATTGAAATATGCAAAATATACATAATTTAAAATTGGCAAGGAATGTGGTAAGGGATGGGGAAGTGGATGTGATGCTGTTGGTGAGCACAGAGGCCAAGGCCGTGGGCAAGATGAAACTGTGCCTTCTGCGGGAACACAACACATCATGTCGACCTAGCTTCCTGTCCCACTTTTTAGGGTGACTCGTAACACCACTCTTGAAGCTAGACCAGTGTGAAAAGGTTGTTGGTTGGACAGTTAACAGGATAGTTAGATAATCCTGTTCCTCCTTCCTCCCACCATGCCGAGTTCTCGGAGACAAGTGATCCCACACTTGATCACTCCGAAAAGCTGTTCACTTTTCCATTTATGGATTCTGGCCTCTCGCCCTGCCAGCTTCAAGCGGGATATAAGGAGACTGTATGTAGAGATGCCCAAATATTTTAGCAGCCGTGGTCACAAGAAGACGATGATGGGAAAGTTCAATTACTGTTGCAAGAGGTGGATGATGATGAGACACAATTGCCAACAAGTCGGGAGGAGAACCAGGGTATAGAAGTGGAAGACGAGGTGGTGGACGATGAAGTCACTGACCCAACCTGGGAAGGTGACATGCAGAGCGGGGACAGCAGTGCCAAGGGGGAGGGATTTGTAGTACCACAATCGGCAGGAAGAGGCCATGGGATGGCCAGAGACACAAGACGAGCAGCTGTTCTCCAAAACACCAACACGAGGGAAGTTACCAGTCCAAGGGTTAGGTCTTCCCGAGTCTGGTGCTTTTTTAAAGACTGTCCAGTTAACTCAAAAAAGGCCATTTGCAACATCTGCAATGCCAGCATCAGCAGGGGCAGCACAACTACCAGCATGACCACCACCAGCATGCTCAGGCACATGACAGCAAAGCACCCAACTAGTTGGGTTGAACACCAGGGTCCTGAAACAGTGTCTGTGGGTGACACCACTGCCTCATCTCCTGTTCTATGTGCACCCCAATAATGTGTCCATGAAGCAAGGGAAGATGCCTCTCACCCTGCACCTGTCGTTGCAAGCTTGAAACCACCAACAGCAACCACGTACTTGTCCCAGAGCAGCATTCAGTTGTTCCTTCCCCAGTCCTTGGAACGCAAGCATAAGTCCACAGCCACCCACCCACAGGCCACAATACTAACCATACACATTTCCAGACTGCTTGCACTAACTCTGTGGCCTCAGCAACTCCACATTGTCTGATATCTGTGTCTATGATGTTGAATGTTTAATCTTCTGAAGTCCCCTGATGAACCCCAACAATCAGCGGTGAGAAACGCATTGGGACGGGACAATGCCCCTTGATGGGATAAGTACCTATAATCTTTTTTGAGCATGTACTGTATATTGCATGTATGTAATTATCTACCCTCAGATTTATATATAAAAAGAAATGTGAAATATTCAATCTGCTAAGGTTTTTCTCCTTGGGCTTTGGTTTGTGCAATACACTATTGAGGTGTGTTAATACTGTTATTAATTACATAGAAGTGTCTAAACTATCAGTGGTCCATGTGACACCTTTATTGTTGCTTATTTAAATGCATGGAAGTATATATACTATCTGTGGTCAATTGTACACCAAACTGTGGTTGTTTATCATTCAAACAATAGTGGTTGTCTTTAGTTTTGGACGGATGTCCATTGGCCTAGGGAAGATGCAGTATACAATTTGAGTTATTTGTTGTTTGAGGTCACGTGTATTTTTGAGATAGGGTATTTAATGGAGCCAATAAGGGCCAGTCGACAAGGAGTGGGGGCGCCACTTTGAATATCTAGAGTGCCAACTTCCGTTGCAAGGTAGGGTGAGCATACTTAGGGACATTCTAAATTTAATATCTGATCCCTGAAAACTACTTTTGATATACCTATCAGTTTGTTATATGATATTTTTATCTCTAATTGGGAGTGTTTATATATATATATATTGGTATTTTAAATTAATTACTAAACGATTATTTGTTTTAGGGGATTTTTCTTTTTGATTTAGAAATGTTGCTGTTGAGGCTTGTAGAGACCCCTCGGTACTCGGTCCCCAGCTGCCACTATTTCTTCCGGTGTGTCGTCCCCATCTTATACAAGAACGTGTCCCATAACATAAGCCGTGCCCTGACCAATGCTGATACTTGGAAGGTCCACTTAACCACGAACATGTGGACAAGTGCTTGTTGCCAGGTATACTACATGTCCTTGACGGCACGCTGGGTGAATATTGTGGAAATCAAGACCCAGTTGGGCCCTGGGACGGAACACGTGCTACTGATGCCAAGGATTGTGGCCTTTGATTCAATCAGGGTTGCCCACACCTTCTACAGCAGTTCCTACACCTCCTCCTCCTCAGCACCAGTGCAAAACGCGCCGGGGTGGCGGTGGTGGTCCTTACAACTGTGTGGTCATACTATGGGTAAGCTATGAACTCATTTAGCTCTGCTTTAATGGATCAACCTGATTAAGTGAGGTCTGCTTTAGACAATACACATATAATATCACTTGGCAGCTATTTTTTCATTGTAAGCAGAGCAGACTTTGTATTCATGTTATAACAAGTCTTAGCATCGCATCCTTTTTTCCTTACTTGATCTATCCTCCTTGTTAAATCCTCACACGTGTCAATTTTTTGTATGATGCAAGTTTTTTAAATATGTTTAATAAAATATGATTGATTTTTTTATTTATTTTGTGAGTGGTTAATGTATACTTTGTATTCATATGTAGGTTATCATATTGACTAATCCACTGCATATAAATAACTTTTCTAATACTTGTTAATGGGGAGACTATATTGACATATCTCTAGCCAGGATTAACAGGATATGTTTTTTGAATATTTGTATAAGCTGGAAACACTGCAGCACTGCCTCTGCCTAGCGGCAACAGGCTCTTCTGAAACTAATATGCTTAGGTGAAAAACCGAACACTGCCGCAGAGTTGTTGAAAGCTGTAACAGACCAGATAGATCTGTGGCTCTCGCCCCTGAACCTACAGCCAGGCATGGTCATGTGTGACAATGGCCGTAACATGGTGGCGGCTCTGAAGCTTAGCAACCTCGCATATGTACCATGCCTGGCCCACGTGCTTAACTTAGCAGTTCAGCGGTTTCTTCAAACCTACCCAGAACTGCCTGAGCTACTTGTGAAAGTACGCCATGTGTGCTCTCATTTCCACAAGTCAGCTACAGCTTCTGCCGCCCTGGCAGTGCTGCAGCAGCGTTTGCGACTAACAACTCACCAACTGGTGTGCGATGTTACCACGCGTTGGAACTCAACGTTACATAAGTTGGCAAGGCTTTGTGAGCAGCAGAGGGCAGTTGTTGAGTACCAGCTCCAAAACGCCCATCAGTATTCCAGTCAGCCTCCGCACATAAGAGTTGATGAGTGGGCATGGATGTCTGACATCTGTGCGATTCTCCAACTTTGAGGATTTGACCAAGATGTTGAGCGGCGATGATGACATAATCAGCATCACCATCCCACTTCTCTGTCTACTGAAACCCTAGTTGCTCACAATTAAAGTGGAGGCTTTGCAGGAAGAGCATGTTGAAATGGAGCAAGATGCTACACAGCCCAGCCTTATCTCATCTCTTCAACACGGATTGGGTGATAATGAGGAGGAGGAACCAGGAGCTGGTTGCCTGTGCTACATACGGTACTACCCACACCATCTTCATCCTGTTTGCTCAGCGTGGATGGCCTCAAAACAAGGAGGAGAGGCAGGATGACGAGGAGGACGAGGAGGAGAATATGGACAGTCGTGTTCTTGGTGGGAACAGGGAAGTCTTGGCTGTTGGCAGTCTGGCACACATGGCTGAGTTTTTGTTGTATGCATTTTAGCCAGCGCTAAATTCTGATTGGTCACCCTTCTGGATCCTCACTACAAGGAGGACTTTCCAACTCTCCTTCCCATGGTGGAAAGGTCTAATAAAATGTTGCAGTACCAGAAGGTTCTAGTTGAAGAATTATTAAAAAACTTTCCATCTGACAATGCTAATGGCAGAGGTCACAGTTCCTTGGACAACCAAGGAGTAGAGATGAGGGAGACACACACCAGATGTAGCAGAGGCAGGGGAACACTCTCAAAGGTCTGTGACAGTTTTCTCAGACCCTACCAGTGCCGAGGGCCTGATGCGCGGGTTACTCTTACTCAAATCCAGTGTTTTTTTGTTTTTTTTCTGGTCGATTACAATGCACCCCTTCCCACCCAAACTTGGGTATATGCTTCAGGATTTTGTCTTTTTTGCGTCATACTCCTCATTCTCCTCCTTCACCACCATATCATGCTACCCTCGTATAAATTTTTTTAGGGTGTTTATGATGCCCGCATTAATAATCTTTAGAGGCCTACCTCTACAATTCTTTCTTATATACAGTACAAACCAAAAGTTTGGACACACCTTCTCATTTAAAGATTTTTCTGTATTTTCATGACTATGAAAATTGTACATTCACACTGAAGGCATCAAAACTATGAATTAACACATTGGAATTATATACTTAACAAAAAAAAGTGTGAAACAACTGAAAATATGTCTTATATTCGAGGTTCTTCAAAGTAGCCACCTTTTGCTTTGAATACTGCTTTGCACACTCTTGGCATTCTCTTGATGAGCTTCAAGAGGTAGTCACCGGAAATGGTTTTCACTTCACAGGTGTGCCCTGTCAGGTTTAATAAGTGGGATTTCTTGCCTTATAAATGGGGTTGGAACCATCAGTTGTGTTGTGCAGAAGTCTTTTGGATACACAGCTGATAGTCCTACTGAATAGACTGTTAGAATTTGTATTATGGCAAGAAAAAAAGCAGCTAAGTAAAGAAAAACGAGTGACCATCATTACTTTAAGAAATGAAGGTCAGTCAGTGCGAAAAATTGGGAAAACTTTGAAAGTGTCCCCAAGTGCAGTTGCAAAAACCATCAAGCACTACAAAGAAACTGGCTGACATGAGGACCGCCCCAGGAAAGGAAGACCAAGAGTCACCTCTGCATCTGAGGATAAGTTTATCCGAGTCACCAGCCTAAGAAATCGCAGATTAACAGGAGCTCAGATTAGACACCAGGTCAATGCCGCACAGAGTTCTAGCAGCAGACACATCTCTTCAACAACTGTTAAGAGGAGACTTTGTGCAGCAGACCTTCATGGTAAAATAGCTGCTAGGAAACCACTGCTAAGGACAGGCAACAAGCAGAAGAGACTTGTTTGGGCTAAAGAACACAAGGAATGGACATTAGACCAGTGGAAATCTGTGCTTTGGTCTGATGAGTCCAAATTTGAGATCTTTGGTTCCAACAACTGTGTCTTTGTGCGACGCAGAAAAGGTGAACGGATGGACTCTACATGCCTGGTTCCCACCGTGAATCATGGAGGAGGAGGTGTGATGGTGTGGGGCTGCTTTGCTGGTGACACTGTTGGTGATTTATTCAAAATTGAAGGCATACTGAACAGCATGGCTACCACAGCATCTTGCAGTGGCATGCTATTCCATCCGGTTGGTGTTTAGTTGGACCATCATTTATGTTTCAACAGGACAATGACCACAAACACACCTCCAGGCTGTGTAAGGGCTATTTGGCCTAGAAGGAGAGTGATGGGGTTCTACGCTAGATGACCTGGTCTCCACAGTCACCAGACCTGAACCCAATCGAGATGGTTTGGGGTGAGCTGGACCGCAGAGTGAAGACAAAAGGGCCAACAGGTGCTAAGCATCTCTGGGAACTCCTTCAAGATTGTTGGAAGACCATTTCCGGTGACTACCTCTTGAAGCTCATCAAGAGAATGCCAAGAGTGTGCAAAGCAGTCATCAAAGGAAAAGGTGGCTACTTTGAAGAACCTAGAATATAAGACATATTTTCAGTTGTTTCACAATTTTTGTTAAGTATATAATTCCACATGTGTTAATTCATAGTTTTGATGCCTTCAGTGTGAATGTACAATTTTCATAGTCATGAAAATACAGACAAATATTTAAATGAGAAGGTGTGTCCAAACTTTTGGTCTGTACTGTATGTATACCCCCCCAGGGGTAAATGTTTTCCAGCCCATGCACTTAGTGCATGAGCATTACCAGTCTAGGTTACCCACTCCTTAATAATGGGAAAAAAATGTTTTGCGAAGCACTCCACCACTTATCTTCTAAGGGGTATTGGAGTGCCTCCTTATAATTTTTCCCATCTCTTGCACTTAACTTTACCAGTCTAGGAGTCCGACTCCTTAGTAATGGGAAAAAATACTTTTTTGGGGCTCCATCTTCTAGTTGAGGGAACACTCTTGAAAACCAAAAGAGCCGTTGGGTTCTTTTATTATATGATCCAGTGCCTTGTTGTGGGCTGTCAGGTGGTCGTCACATAAGAAATTCTCACACTGCAGATAGGATTTCACAGCCAGGACAGGAGACTTTGTACAGTAAGTACAGAAAATCATGGTCTATGAAATTACAGTCCTTGATGCTGCTACGTTAAACTAATAGCTTTTTTCAGGGCTAATTCAAATAGATTCTATTCTCTAATAATACTGCTCTTATCTGCAATTTGTGTACAGGTGAGCTGTCGCAGTAGGGTTAGCGTATTACAGGCATTTAGTCAGGGATTATTGCCTTATAGTCCTTGATGCTGCAACCAAAAAAAAAGTCTATTCTATTCTCTATTAATACTGCTGTTAGCTACATTTAGTATAGGAATAGGTGCTAGGTATCATCTGCTGGAAATGAGTGTTCATTGTGGTCACATACATCTCTTCCACTGTCTATAACTTGATTGTTTTTTTCCATACACTCATTGACAGAATCATAATTTTTACTGTGATCTGTACTTGTAATTCATCACAGCAGGCAGGGTTGCTTGCATTCCTCCACAGCTTGGTGCTGTCATGTACAAAAAAAACTCTTTTCAGGGCCAATTCAAATCTATTATATATTCTACAATATTTCCTCTCTTATCTGCAATTTGTGTATGGTGAGTGAGCTGTCACACTAGGGATAGCGTATTACAGGCATCTACTCAGGGATTATTGTCTTACAGTCCTTGATGCTGCAACCGAAAAAAAAAAAAAAATTCTATTCTATTCTTTATTAATAGTGCTGTTAGCTGCATTTAGTATAGGGATAGGTGCTAGGTATTATCTGCTGGAAATGAGTGTTCATTGTGGTCACATACATCTCTTCCACTATCTATAACTTGGTTGATTTTTTAAAACAACTCATTGACAGAATCATGATTTTTACTGGGATCTGTACTCAGGAATTCTTCAAAGCAGGCAAAGTTGCTTGTGTTCCTCCTCAGTTTGGTGCTGCCACATACAAAAAAAAATCTTTTCTATATTCTACAAATATTTCCTTTCTTATCTGCAATTCATGTATGGTGAGCTGTCACACTAGGGATAGCGTATTACAGGCATCTACTCAGTTATTTTTGTCTTACAGTACTTGATGTTGCAACTGAACAAAAAAAAGTCTATTCTATTCCCTATTAATACCACTGTTAGCTGCATTTAGTATAGGGATAGGTGCTAGATATTATCTGCTGGAAATGAGTGTTCATTCTGGTCACATACATCTCTTCCAAAATTCATAACTTGATTGCTTTTTTCCATACACTCATTGATAGATTCTTCTTTTTTACGGTGATCTGTACTCAGAAATTCTTCAAAGTTGACAGAAATTTATCAAAGTTGACAGTAATTCATCAAAGTTAGCAAAATTTACTGATTTAATGTGTCATTTGCAGTTTCTCTGCAGCATCTGTATGTAAGAGGTAGTGGTGAGAGACTTGAGGCTACGGGAGCTGGAATAACCAGTTCAGAACTCTCCAGTACTTTGTTTTCTTCCATTTATCGGTGATTTTTGAAGTATGTTTGGGGTCATTGTTCTGCTGTAAGACCCATAATCTAGGATGAAAACCCAGCTTTATAACAATGGACTCTACATTGTGACCCAAAATCCTTTGGGAATTTTTCACATTTCATGATGCCTTGCACGCAGTTAAGGCACCCAGCCAGTGCCAGAGGCAGCAAAACAGCCCCGGATGGCAATAGTGAGGGCCATCTGCTGGCCATCTACAAATAGTGAGGGCCACCTGATGGCCCTGAAAAAATAGGCTTTGGGACATTCAAAGTCCCTCCTTCATAAATGAAACAGGATGTGTCTGATCATGTCTCACACACCACATGGCCAGATAAGGTTGTAAAATGTTAAAATTACATTTACTGGTGAATGTTTTTTTCACCACTGAAAGCAATGCAAACGTGCAAAAATGCAGGAAAAACACTACTTGTGAATATAGCCCAAGGTGTGGAAGAGCATTTTTTTTCTGTTATTTATTTTGCCTTATATATAAGTCATTATTCTGTAAGAATGTTTCTGAACATTCTTTCCATAAAATCCATTTTAACTTCAGTTTTGCATGTTTTATTGTCAGTCTGTAAAAGTAGTGTAACAGTCTGACAACATTGTTCCCAGCAGCAACCTGGGATTCAGAGATGCTTCCAGGGGTCTTCCCCATGTTGTTCCCATGCCATTTCAGCGCTGTTTCCTTCGATTTGAGCAATTTTAGACCCCTGCAGACCTCCAGGAACAGGGGACAACAGAAAATTGCTTGAGCCTCCCACTGACTTCCATTATACTCGTTACTCGGGTCAAGCACCCGAGCATTACGATTTGTTCGATTCGAGTAACAAGCACCTGAGCATCTTATTGCTCGCTCATCACTATTCCACACCTTAAAAAATAACAAATCATAATGGCACAATGCAGACAAAGTCAGGAGTTCAGATGAAAGGACAATCCAGGGTAAGCAGGCAAAAATTATGAGAGACAAGGTCCAATTACGAAACCAGATTTTGTTTCAGGCAGACAATGACAGGAATACACAGGCTAGAGACAGTGTGAAGGGTTTGAGACTGATTCACCTAGTCAATAAGTTGCTGATATGGAAATATTAAATGTTTCCTGAAGTAGTTTAAAATCAGGCACTGTCCATGGACATCAGTCTCTGGTAACAACATGGAGAAGAAAAGTTATAAATTAATTGCCGACAGTTATTAGCTAATCCTAGAAACTAATGCGGAGTTCTCAGACCCATAGTTTGAGGCCTGAGGCTTGAGGCTGGAGAGAATAAAGAGAGAAGCTTGTCTGGAGTCATCTTTAAATCTTAGATGCACTAAATTCAAGAGGAAGGTCAGACTTCTCAAAGAGGAGAAATTCTCATGGAGACACTTTAGGACATGTTCCCCACTGGGAAATGTGGATATAGATGTTATCAAAGTACACCAAAATATTGTGATAGAGAAGATACACAGTACACTTCATTGATGAAAATCTGTAAATGGTCAGACAATTACAATGCCTGAATGGCACGATAAGGCATTCAAAATGTCCATGTATTGAAGGCTTTTTTCCACTTGTGTCCCACTTGTACTTTCATATGGACCAGGACATAAGCTTCATGGAGATTCAATTTTGTTTAGAAGGTAGCATCACTATTTTGGTTGAACAACTCAGAGAAAGAAAATAAAATAATTGTTTACAGCTATCTTGTTTAGAGCTCTAAAGTCTGTACATGGCCTTCTTCTTCACAGAGAAAAAAATTGCCACCCCTTGGAGTCAGGATATTTGAATGGAACCTTCTCTAGGTTTCCCAGAATTTAAGTGAATATGTCCTTTGTCTTTAGTTAAGGCACCCCAGTCTGACACTGAGTGAAATGTACTGAAGGAGACACAATACTGTGTTCAGAACCATAGGGGCATCATACTGACTGCACGTTGAGGACACTGAAGGCACCATATTTTGTATCATACTATGTGTGTGTTTGTGGGGTGGATGTGAGGGCATATTACTCTGTATGGGTGTCTGTTGGAGCATAATATTGAGTGTAGGTGGATGTAGGGGCATAATCCTGTGAGGATGGGTATTATGGGGGCATTATGCTGTGTGTAAGAGACAATTGGGAATGTGTGTGGGTCATAATAAAAGGCATCATACTGAATGCGGGAGACGCTGGGGGCATCCTATTTTGTGTGTGTAGGCACTGTGGTTAGCATCATGTGCCTTGGTTGTTGTGAATGCCTCAGATTGGGTGTGGGTGGCTGTGGAGACAGTGTACTGTCCAGTTTGTAGCTGGATGTGCGGGAATAATACCGTGAGCCTGGGAACTGTGGGGCCATTATACTTTGTGTGGGAGAAACTGGGAGAATCATATTGCATGTGAGTCACTGTAGAGTCATCATACTGCATTATGGAAGCTAGAGGCATCATCCTACTTGTTAGTAATGTGGGGGAATTTACTGTGGGAGGCATCATACTACTGTGGAGGAATATACTCTAAGTGCATCATATTGTATGTGGAGCAATGCACTGTGGATGCAGCATACTATGTTTGGGGGAGTGTGGGCTGTGAGGTCATCATACTATGTTTGGCCATGAAGCATGTACCATGTACCATGTACCACACTGTGTGGAGCACTGATGTACTTTATAACACTATTGCTCCTGAATTCCCTGTCTCAGTGACAGGACAATCCCACTAATCACAGCTTGTGTGGGAGTGAGTACTGCCGTTCAAAGGCTTAAATTATTACACTCATGAAATGTGAAGCATTAAATGTACAAGTTAATGTATGTTCAGTGGGTGGAGAGGGGTTAACGAAAAAAATGAATGTTGCATATCTTTTAATGCCATGGGCCGGATCACGCAATTGTAAAACTGACACACTGAAGAACACAATATATAAAAATATAAACTTCCTGAGAGTACATCATATCCGTCAGTAATAACAGATGACTAATGAGCAGAGTTTATCAACGAATAAAGGGCATATGAACCATGGAAAATTTTAAAGGGTGCAACTCATGAAAACAATCAATACTAGTGACAGATGCCATTGTATTGGATATTTTGTTGGTAGCAGCAACTTCACCCTCTATTTTAATATAATGTTAGTATTTTCCTTGAGATATCTGTTGCCAACTGGCACACGCCTATATGATAACTCCCACACCCTGCAGGCTAATGACAACAGGTATCGTGTGTAGGCGCTACCTGGCAGGCTTCTTGATGCTGACTCGTTTCTTCTGAAGGGCAACTGTGCTGCCAACTGCAACTTGAGTTCTATTTATATAAACTCTCTCGTTCTGCAAGTGATCATTTATGTACAATATATGTCCTGGGAAGATCTTTAATAATCAAGCATTTCATCTGTAAAATTTGTATGCTTTCATTCACACTAAAATAGACATTTTTCCTTCGTCAGCTAAACGACTGTACATATTGCTGCAGAGACTAAGTTACACAACAGCGATCCTTTTAAATCTCTAAATCTAGATGAACTCTTCAGAGTCTCCTCAGCTCTCTATGATTATATGAGGAACGAAAGGGTAGTAGGGGGGATTACATTGTTGAAATCTTATCAATGCCCCCACTCTGTTGTATCCATGCAAGGAGATGGACATACTGTCCACGTTCCCCCTTGAAGACATGAGTACTTGAATTGTGTATAATGTGAATTGTGATATGCATTAATGTTGGTGTTATGTTTTGCCCGACAGTAGGGAGAGTTAGAGTTAATGATTGAGACTGGCCTAAAGTGGGAAGGGTGAAGGTGAAGGACCAAAGACAGATTCCTATTAGGAAGTTAGGTAGGCCCCCGAGTGCAGTAAAAGCTGACCTAGTGAGCAGAGTCACATAACGTGGGTGTCCCCTATGCAAGTTTAGTGGGAAATTATTAGAAAAGTTAAATAGCAGAGCAGTTGCAGAAATATTGACAGCTTCTTATTAAGCTTGATGCTACTGGTTGTCCATTTGGGCCCCAGATCACTGCCTGCTGATGCCAAGACCAGCAGTGTTTTTTGTCTAAAGGAAGTTACTTCCTACCAAAGCATACCTCACCTAGGTGTTATTTGCATGATTGACCAAACCTTTTGTATAACATTCCCTTGATGTTTCTGGGAATCATTGTAACATGATTAATTGCCATTAGCTAGGCCATTAACCTTTGACTGGAATTACTTTAGCCACTCACAATTGCATAATACTTTTAAGAGTGGTTCCAAATAGTGTTGAGCCACCCCCGTAGTGTTCGAGTTTGGTTCGGTTCGTCGAACACCCGTATGTTCGCCAAACTGTTCGTCGAACACCTTCGAACACCGTTAAAACCAATGGCAGGCAAACAAAAACACATAGAAACATATAGAAAACACTTCAAAGGTGTCCAAAAGCTGACAAACTGCTCAGAAGACACAACTAACACATGGAAAAGTGACAAGTACATATAGTCATGTGAAAAGAAAAGAGTTGGAGGAGTAAAAGGAGGGGGAGACACAGATATAGGCATGTCATGCCCTTCTAAAACCAAAAAAGTGCGAAGCCGACACAGCCAGTCCGTTCCTGCCCGTGCGACCTCCGTGTCGCCGGGTTTGTGCCAGAGCTGCGGTGGACCCTGACGGCCAGCCCCCCTGCCTGTCCGCTGGTGGGTCGAGTGAGCCCCCCTGTGGTGGAGGCAGGTCTAATCTTTTTAATTTAAATTGTCTCTCTAATTTGAATGAGTACACTTTAAATCCTTTTACAAGGATCTATTGGAGGGCAAGTCTCAAGCCAGCAGCCGCGGTAATTCCAGCTCCAGTAGCATCCACTAAAGCTGCTGCAGTTAAAATGCTTTTATAAGGATCGAGCTTGGCGGTCCACCGCAAGGCGTCCTACCGCCAGTCCCAGCCCCTGCGCCTTGGGGTGCCTCCCTGATGCTCTTCACTGAGTGTCCCGGGGGCCCGAAGCATTTCCTTTGAAAAAATTAAGTGTCCAAACTACAGGTGGTGTAGCTTGCTTAACAGCTGGGTTAATCCGCTGACTAGCAGACACTGCTACTAGGCCAAAAGTATTGCTTGGGCTAGATGCAGTTAAAAATTTGTAATTAGATACTCTCGTTGGATGCTGAGACACGCCATATATTATTCTCTTAAAAAGCTTGGGGTAGGGGACCCTTTTATAGCCAAAATCATGGCCCTATATCGCAATCCGTCAGCTAGGCTGAAGATAAATGGAACATTATCATCACCTTTCATAATCACCAATGGGACAAGGCAGGGAAGTCCTCTGTCCCCTCTCTTATACATCCTAGTGATGGCGCACCTGCTCTCATCAATTCACGATAGCCCCAATATTAGGGGGATTGTGGTGGGAGGCACCGAGTACAAGTGCTCTGCATTTGCTGATGATGTCCTAGTATATATCACTCAATCACATATATCCATCACTGCTGTTATGGCTGAAATAGATCACTTTGGTACATGGTCAAATTTTAAAATCAATGCAGCGAAGTCTGAGGCCCTCGATGTCTCCCTCCCCAAATCCATACAGGATTCCATCCAGTCCAACTTTCCCTTTGCCTGGCCCTCACAGGGTATCAAATACTTAGGAATTCGTATTCATAGAGACCTCTCCCGTCTATTTTATCTTAATTTTGGGCCCTTTATTGAACAACTCCATAGAGATCTTACTTCTTGGCCTGTGAAGGATTTTTCCTGGTTCGGCAGAATAAATATACTAAAAAGGAGCATCCTACCTAAACTCTTATACCTCTTCCAAACCATTCCCGTGGTAGTTCCCTCAAATTTTTGGAAAAGACTACGCAGTAGCTTTTGCAGATTTATCTGGGCAAGTGGGCATCCACGCATTCGGGGGGATGTTCTGATCAGACACAAACAAAAGGGGGGCCTTAGCCTTCCGGATTGTAGAAGGTATTACATGGCAGCAGTACACGCTAGAATCCTGGACTTTTTCCAGCATTCGGAGGGGAAATTGTGGGTCAAAATAGCTCAATGCATTTGTCCTAAAGCTCTTACCACTCTCCCATGGTGCGCCCATTTAATTGTCCCCTCTCTTGGCCTCATGTCATATAGTACTTATGCCACTGCTTTGGCTTTGAGATCCCCAAAAAATGCTTATCCTCAATCGACCCCCAGGGCCCCTTGCTTCCGATTTCAGATAATCCAGATTTCCCACCAGGACTATCTGCAAATAGATTTCTCGGTTCAAATAAATCCCATCCAATATTATTTTCTCATGTCATCTCCAATACTTCGCTGCTCCCCCTCAATGACTTGTTACAGCGAAGAGCCACTTCCCCGAAGGCTAATTTTGAATATAGCCAGTTACAACACTCCTTCAAAATTATCTCTAGATGGTACCGGGTACCAGCAGTCCTTCATAGATGGTATCCAGTGGTCTTAGATAGATGTTGGAGATGTGGGGAGGGGGAAGGGACAATGTCACACATATGGTGGGCATGCCCTATAATAAATGCATTTTGGGCAAAGGTGGTTCCCATGATTGAGAAAATAACTGGTTCGACTATCCCTAATACGCCAGAAGCCCTCCTTTTATCAATGTTACCAATAAGTAAACGTAGTTATAAAAGGTCATCAATAGGCTACCTAATACAGGCGGCTAAGAATGTCATTCCACGACACTGGAAAAGCAGAGACCCACCCACTGTGGAGGAATGGTTTGCGGAGATCTCTCTCCTTAATAGGATGGATCATCTGATTGCCATCTCACTGGCTGATGTTGATAGATACTGTGTGATTTGGAGGGATTGGATTGATTTTCAAAACTCTGACGCCTACCATCTAGCCCCCAACTAAAGTTATCCGTGATGTCGGCACAACAATGATCATAATCGCACTCTATTGATTGGTGGTCTGCCGTGGTCCGCTCTCTCTCTCTATATCTTTCATATGGAAAAATACATGCTTGATCTGGATATTGATGGAAAACTCTCCCTGTACCCCCCAATGTACTGTCATTATGCATAGATTTATAGTTATACTACCCCTTTTACTATGTATATTGTATTTTCTGGTATTTTTTCAACGCAAAAATAAAAAAAAAAATTGAATTTGAAAAAAAAAATTGTAATTAGATCTACAGGCGGTGGCTACTCCGCTGACTAGCAGACACTGAAGCTTTGGAGCAGACCTCTGATTCCCAGGCTATAGTATGAGTAATCAGCTCTTCAGACTCAACCATCTGTGTTACCCCAAGCCATAGTGTATGTAGTTTCTTACGGTTAAAAGGGGGGGGAGAGACCCGACCCACCTGGAATTGATGATGGCAACGTCATGTAAAACGCAGCAAGGGGACTCCAAAAAGAGTCTCCATTTTTTCCCAGAATTGTGGCACAGACACCACTTAAGTGTCATCAATTGTCCCAGAGTTGCTTAAAATGGTTGGTGAGGTGATTTTCCAAAATCCGCAAGCTTTTAGTCTCCCCAGAATGACACAGGTGGGGCATATAGTGGTTGTCCCGGCCCGCTAGGCCACATTGTAGCACAGTGAGCTTTGCACTGCAACTTATGCTTCATATCCGTGTGACGGTTCATGCATGAAGTACTCAAACTATGGATTTTTTGGCTTCTACTTTTGGTGACAAATGTTACAGATAACACGAGTTGGGTCATCCTTACCGATCTGAAAAAATGCACAGGCTATGCAAGGTTTAGAGCCCATGCGACTCTGCTACTAGCAATACTATCAAATGATTGGCTGGGTTAGATGCAGAGCATCTGGGTTTGGTTGGGGTCCCCATAGTCTGCCTAGGCTAGATGCAGTTAAAAATTATTATTAGCTACACAGGCGGTGCAGCTTGCTTCGCAGCTGGGCTAATACGCCCAAAGTATTGGTAGACTCTACACTAAATAAGGAAGGATTCACTGACTGTGGTGTCCCCTCCGTGGGCCGTTCAATTGGTGGAGATTTGGTGGATGATTATAGGAGAAAGCTCCTTAATAGAGAAAGTTGGTGGATTTATACTTTAAATACACGTGTACCAGCGGGTTTAAACATCAGATATGATTTGATGTATCATTATGAATGATCATTTATAGATTATTATTTTTCTTCTTTTCTTTTTCTTTTGGATTATTTACATTTATATGCATTGTTTCTATGCTATACGATTTTAACATGGTATGTGTGTTTAAATTTCTGATTAACTCAGCCTTGAACAGGTGCATAGCAGGACATGACATATAAATACCACTTCCTTGCTGTTTTTTTGCTATGCAATGATTAAGAACCTTTAGTTCGAAACGCGTTTGCTATTCTTCTCCAAGGTGGACTTTTAAAATATTTTTTGTATGACCCAATAAAAAGTGGATTTTAGAAGATTTGTTCAGCTGGATCTTCCTGGTTCCTCATGTTCGTCTGGTAGCACTCCTGGCTCCGTGCTGTTGATCTTCTAGGTGGGTGAGCTGATTTTTTCCTTTCTTTTTCTGCCATGTGGTGTTTGGTCATCCACTTTCGCTGCCCCTTACTCAACGAATTCACAAACATCTCCCGTCGGTTTGGAGTCCCATTATGCCCAACCAAAAACATAGGCCCCACAACTAAAAAAAATCGTTCTTAGGCATCGAAATCGACACCACAGCAAGGTTGTTCCTCCTCCCATGGGAAAAAATACCAAAACATTACACCTGATCTAGGTTTTTTGCGCAGTATGGAAAGTAACACTACAGCAGAGGCAAGTATTACTAGGTCTCCTCGTGTTTGCGAGCCGGGGGATGCAAGTCGGAAGGGTTTTTTCTCTTCATTTATCGCCCGCAACAAAAGGGGCATCTAAACCGAATCATGCAATCAGAATCAGCAGGCAGCTACGGGCGGACTTAGAGGTGTGGAAAACCTTCTTATAATCATTCAACGGTCACATGTTATTTATGTCAGCAGAACAGTCCAACATTCAACTAAGATTCTTCACCGGGGCGGCAGAATCAGGCGGATATGTATAGATACTAAATAACCAATGGTGCACAAGCTTATGGCCTCCGTATTGGGCAGAACAAGTGCTGACAAAAAAACAGACAGTCCTGGAACTGTTTCCAATAGTGGTAGCAAAAGAAATAAGGGGCGCGTGCCTGGCTAACAAAAATATACTCTTCATAACAAAAAACACCAGCCTAGCGCACTTCATTAATAATATGGCATCATCGTCTCTTCCAGTGATAGGCCTACTACGCCGGCTAGCATTCCTATGCCTAAAACACAATGCATGGGTCCGCGCTAGCCACGATGCTGAGGGGTCTAACGCTGCTGCTAACGCTTTATCACAATTCAATTGGCAGATTTTCACAGAGCTCCTCCCCAACGCCCACCCATCGGGCAACAGTTGCCCAGCCTCCCTATGGGATCTAGTGGAGAATAGTTGATGCCATTAATCAGAGCATCAGTTGCCCCGTCGATGTGGCAAGCAGAGGGTAAGGCATGGGAAGAGTGGACACAACTAGTAGCAGGCAGACGGGTTGACCAATGTGAACAAGCCAGATTACAAGTCACCATAGAATTTCTCCACCAGCTAATGATGAGGGGCATATCAGGGGCGTCAGCGCAGCGGTGGCTGACCGGAGTAGCATTTCACTTCCAACTACTGAATTGGGGACATGTGACAAAGAGATTCATCATCAGACAATCCATAAAAGGGAGGAAAAGGGGTCAGCCAAGTCAGGAGTGTAGACGTCCCATCCCGTGTCACTAAAACTGATTTCTCACATCATTTCCCTAACACCATTAACATGATACTCACAATTCGAAGCAACACTACTGTCTACTGTACTTGTGATCGCCTTCTTCGGGGCGCTATGCATAAGCGAATTAGTCCCTCAATCCAAAATTAACACTAGTGGTGGCTTATTACACCAGGACGTAGTCATAGCCAATAATGCAATATGTCTACGCATACGCAAATCGAAAACGGTTCCAGCGGGCAGGGGCACTTGGGTACTTCTACAACCCACAAATGGTACGCTGAGTTGGGTAACAATAGTAAAAACATATATAACTATCAGATCACAAAGTAATTTCTTCCTATCACACATTGATGGAAAGCCATTATCAAGATGCCAGTTCCAAGCTATATTTAATAAATGCATAACATCGGCAGGGAACCACCCCAAAGATTATTGGACTCACTCATTCCGCATAGGCACGGCCACGGAAGCAGCAAGAGCAGGACTGTCACAAACGGAAGTTCAGAGGATAGGGAGATGATGTGCCACGTGTTTGGCGAGATACATAAGACCGGACTTGTTATCCTAACATGGTTTGTTTCTTTTACAGGTGACGCTAAGCCAACAGTGTGGGTGATAGGCCACTCATATATATATTGGGCAGAAAAAAGGGCGAAAGTCCGCCCAGGCGGGAGGAAATTAGAGTTTCATAACACATATTTCAACTGGAGAGGTATTAGAGGCCTGCAATGGCCACAGGTACTAATGGAGGTAATCAAGGTAGGGAGAGAGGCAAGAGGTCCAGTCATCTTAGTTATACAGGCCGGGGGAAACGACCTAGGTTATCACGAGAGCGCATAACTAATGGCAATAATGAAATTAGACACTGAGCGCTTCAGAGAATTTTTCACAAAAATAGTCAGAGATTGTGCCGAGCGCGGTATGGCAAGGTGCCCGAGACATCACGGCCATCGAATGGACAAGGCGGCTAATAAATATTTGGATGCCAAAATTTATATGAGACAGAGGCGGACAACTGGAAGGAGATAAAGCAGGCCTCATATGGCCCGACTGTGTTCACTTAATGGATATTGGACTGGACATATTCCTGTCAGGACTCCAGGACGGAGTGGAACAAGCGTTAAGAGTGATGGATGGGGGTCAGAGTCCTGCATACGAGTACGCAGGATCCTCCTTGGCCTGGAAATAGAAAGGACATGTTGGACAGTTACACTTGTTGGCCAACTTGCCGTTGTGGAGACTGGAGACACAGGGCATGCTGCAACAAGCTGAATTATTTTAGAAATAAAATGCCTTTCTAATGTAATGAGTATAAACAGTTAATAAAGCTGTGACTGATCCTCTCCCATCCAGTTGTAAGAGTTATATGATTGTATGGTCAATGAAAGGTGGGGCAGTAGGGGGCTGAGTGTCTGGGTTTAGTTTGGGGGTCACCACAGTCTGCCTAGGCTAGATGCAGTTAAAAATCATTATTAGATACACAGGTGGTGCAGCTTGCTTCACAGCTGGGTTACTACGCTGACTAGCAGACACTGAAGCTTTGGAGCAGACCTCTGAGTAAACAGCTCTTCAGACTCAACCATCTGTGTTACCCCAAGCCATAGTGTATGTAGTTTCTTACGGTTAAAGGGGGGGAGGAGACCCAACCCACCTGTAATTGACGATGCCAACGTCACGTAAAACACAGCAAGGGGACTCCAAAAAGAGTCTCCATTTTTTCAAAAACTTAGGGGCACACACACCACTTAAGTGGCATCAATTGCCCCAGAGATGCTTAAAACGGTTGGTGAGGTGATTTTAACAAATCCTCAAGCTTTTACTCTCCCAAGGATGACACAGGGGTAGAAAAGTCCTTGCGGATCCATGATTTGTTCATCTTTATGAACGTGTGTCTGTCTATATTGTCAGTGGACAACCACGTGCGCTTATCTGTCAGCACACCACCAGCAGCGCTGAACACACGTTCAGAGAGAACGCTGGCTGCGGGGCATGACAAGATCTCCAAGGCGTGAGTGGCGAGATCCGGCCATTTATCCAGATTGGAAGCCCAAAAAGAGCAAGGGTCCAGTGACACAGTCATGGCTTCGATGTTCACTTGGAGACACTCCTGTACCATTGTCTCTAGGCGTTGACTATGTGTCAGACTTCTTGTCTCCTGTGGCCTTGCAAAGGATGGGCTAAAAACGTGGTGAAAGGATTCCGCAAAATTGCTGTTACCAGCAGATACTGTGTTTCTGTTACGGTTTGAGTACTGAAGACTCGACAGTCCCACGGTTGGCAAGTTAGAACTGTGAGATTCACTACGTGCACCACTGGTGTTTTGTGGAAAAGCACATGTAAGATTCTGCAACAGTCTCTGCTGATGCTCCTGCATGCGTGAATCCCTTTCTATGGCAGGAATTATTTCGGCAAATTTACTTTTGTAACGGGGATCTAAGAGTGTGGCTACCCAGTAGTCAGGATTATTTCGAATTCTGACAATTCGAGGGTCATGTTGCAGGTAGTGCAGCAAGAAGGCGCTCATGTGTCTTGCGCATCCCGGAGCACCAAGTCCCTGTTGTGTTGGTGGCTAGGTAAGTGTAGCACCCCGAGGACTCGGCTGCTACAGGGGTATTGCACCTCAGACCAGAGGTGTGGTATTCCACTCCCGGGTAAGGATGGAGTGTGGAACTGGGCTCAGATAGCTGCATGCACCACACTCACCCCATTTCCGGGGGACAGATCAACGGTACTCCCACCAGATAGATGTGCAGGTACGACAGCTTCTGTCCCTGGCTGGAGTGGGGAGGGGGGAGGAACATCCCAGTGGTGTAGGAGCAGATAGGGGAGGGACTCTGGGCAGAGGTAGGAGCCCATTGGTTGCTCGTCACCTGGGCTCGGGTGTCAGAGGGAGTATATAAGGTGGGCACCATCTTAGGACAGGGTCTTTTTGGTCTGCTCTGTGCAGAGAGGAGCTCAGCCAGAGAGGGCTGACAGGGAGCTGTGGCTCAGTCTGGGCCCAGCTCCAGAGCCAGGCCTGGAGAGGAGGCCTGAAGCAGAGAGAGAGAGAAAGGAGAAGAAGGAGGAACAGAAACACCAGGAGGGGCCCAGAGACGCAAGAGAAGAGGGAACCCTGAGATCCCACGAGTTAACGGGTGAAGGGTTGGCAGAACAGGGTACCGGATCCCAAACTGGTGGAGGCCAATTATCCTCAGCCAGGAACCGGAGGTCGTGGACAAGTTTTGGCGCGACCCCTCGCCATATCCACCAGGAAGGCATACCACGTATAGGGTCAGGGAAGCCGGGAGAGGTTTCACCACCAGAAGGCCCAAGGGAGCTGGACAAAGGTGGATCCCTGGTGGGGACGGCCAGTAGGAAGGAAGAGAGGGGAGCTCAGGACCATGCTCTGGAACTGCCTGGGAGTTGGCCGAGCCCCGCACCTGGTGGACGCAGCACGGCTCGGGTGGTCACTCTTGGCCGAAGTGATCTGAACACCAACTGTGAGTAAAGCTGTGAAAACTGCAATGTACGTCTCTGAGCTTCCTTGTCACACCACAACCACTATCATCTTTTCCTGCTTCATCAGCTGCCCTGAGGCCATACCCCTCCCGTTGGGGGTTATACCATCCACGCTGCACATCCGTACCACCGGCCTCAGCGGACTGCCCTGCAGCGGCGGCTTCATAGCCGCATTCAACGGGTGGCGTAGTCGGACACTAATACCATCATATCAATAACGCCACTTAGTTTGACACCCTGGGCACGGACCGGGTCACCGCCACAAGGACTACTACCCCTATCGGATCCGGCTCCGGGTATTCCCCGCGTGCGCAATGCTACACAACCAACATGGCCCAGGGGGCGCGTCAACTTTGGCGTAGTCGGCAGGATTACGTGCCCGCAACCACCGGGTACTGCGTGCCTGAAGAAAAGTTCACATTTACCGCAAAAAGGAGTCTCCCGCCAGTTCCAGAGGGTTCCCGCCATCGGACGCCATCTGGGGTCGTTTCCCGCCGTTTGCCCGCCATCTGCAGTCTTTGCCCGCCATCTGCGAAGTTTCCCGCCATCGGGAGACGATTCCCGCCATCTGAGACGATTTCCCGCCCTGGCAGAGCGGACGCCATTATGGGCGTGCCAGAGGGTGGCAAGAGACCACCTCCCATCGTGGGCATGGTCCCAGAAGGGCGCCAAAAGCGGAGACCGCCCCCACCAGCCGAGACTACCACCATGGAAATGTCCATCAAAGTGGGGGGTCTGCCCCTGAAACTGACTGTCACTAAGTTGCCCCGGGACCACTCCCAAGGGGGGTGGATAGATAACAAAACGGAGAAGATGGGTGCAGCCTGGAGGAGTCTGGACAGATCGCACCCAGGGATGGAGGAAGAGACAAGCGGTACCGACCCCGTGGTCCGGGGCCTGCTGCAGGCCGCCACCCCAGAAGGCCTGGTGGAGATCCTGGCACAGCTCCCCAGAGATCGGGAGCGTGCACAGACCGCGCTGGAGGCCTTGGCCCGGAAGATGGCCCGAGTACAGCAGGAAGCACTGGCCGAATGGGGGAGGGAGATGGCCCAGCAGGCTGGAACCCGCCAGCAGAGGACGCCACCCGCAACGTGGAGCATGTCTGCCCCTGAGGATGGTGCAGGAGGGACGAAGGCCGGAGACGACGCCGCGGAGGGAGCCGCAGGGATGGAAGCAGGTAATGGGGACGTCACCACCCTGAGCCCAGTAGCCGAAAGTCTGCCCCAGCTCCCCGTCGCAGAGCCCGAAGTCCCACTCACCGCGCCCGTTGCCGCACCGCCACTGCTCCCAACTAGGCCTCAAGCGGCCGGAGCCGCGGTCACGCCCCCTTCCGCGCCACGCCCCTTGACCCTGAGCGCGGCAAAAGAGGAAGTGCCCCCGGCCTGGTCGCAAGGCCGAGTACCCCCGGGCGCCGCGGTCTCAACAGCGCCCTCCTCCCGGAAGGCGCTATACTTGAATCCAGACAGGATGCCTACGGCCTGGACACAAGGCCGAGCACCCCCGGACGCCGCTGCCCCTACAGCGCCCTCTACCTCTACCGTGCCACCCCTGGGTGAAGATCTGTTTGCACAGCATACTAGCCCGGATGAGCTGCCCTTCGTTTGGCCACCGGAGTACATCAATCCCCGACTCCGGAGGGAACGGCCCCTGTGTGAGCCTCTAATCCCGGCTCCGGCGCCCGCCAAAATTGTCCCGCTCCCATTGGAGGAAGCCCAGTTTGCATGGGACCCCACCGGTGAGAACCTAATGGGGTTTACCCAGGAGACCCGGGCAGACGCAGCCCGGCGTGAGGAGTGCTGCCGCCAGCAGCTAGAGGTCTTCGGGAGAGAACGACGAGAGAGGCGGATCCGCGAAGAACAGCTGCAGGTCCGGAGCGCGGAGCAGAAACGCCGAGCCCGACAAAACCCCCGTGCGGCCCACGGTCCCCGCGCCACCGGGACCGTAATAAAGTTCCAGCTGGAGCATGGCTGGGGCTTTATCCGGGATCACCGAACCCCCGGCGACGTCTTTGTCACCCGCAGGGATGTCGAGAGCCACCTGCCGGAGGGACACCGCGGACGTGACCTCTACCCGGGTGATGAGGTCACCTTCACCCGGCATCAGTGTGCCAAAGGACCGTACGCCCTTCACATACACCGGCTGACTGAGGAGGAGATACAGCATGGGGAAAGCCAAGAGGACCCGGACGGGTCTGAAGACTACCCTCAGGAGGAGGCAAGGAGAGGATACCGCTACTGAAGGAAGTAGCATAAACAAAGTACTGTATATAGTTACCCGTCAGGGAATGAGAACTGTTGCCGAAGTTGTTGCTGAGTGAAGTGTGGTCCCCGTTGGGACTAGTGTGGGACTGTTAAAGAACTGTTTCCTGTGTGCCCCTATCCATTACCAGACTGAGGACTGTGAGCAGCCATTCCCCTATTCCCACTGGCCGAGGACTGAGAGCGGCCATACCCTGTAAATAGTTGCGCTTCCTAAGGCGCCCCCTATTGGTTTTATAGAAGAACTGTTTTCCTACTACCGAATTAGTGACTGTTGCACTTTACCTGGTCACAAGTTGCACGGTGACCAGAGATCAAGAACGTGTTGATCAAGAATGTTGTAAATGAAAAAGTTTTTATGATGCTAAAAGAGTTAATGGCATTTTCTGATAATGTTTTCATAATGTTTTATACCTGTAACGTTTAAAAAGAGTAGAGTACCTCCCATAAAGGGACTAGTTGTAGTTAATGTCTTATATGTGAGTGCACTTTCAAATTTTTGTATGTTATAATGTGCTTTTGCTCTATTCCAGCCCGAGGACGTGCTGTGGTTTACCAGGGGGGAATGTAGCACCCCGAGGACTCGGCTGCTACAGGGGTATTGCACCTCAGACCAGAGGTGTGGTATTCCACTCCCGGGTAAGGATGGAGTGTGGAACTGGGCACAGATAGCTGCATGCACCACACTCACCCCATTTCCGGGGGACAGATCAACGGTACTCCCACCAGATAGATGTGCAGGTACGACAGCTTCTGTCCCTGGCTGGAGTGGGGAGGGGGGAAGAACATCCCAGTGGTGTAGGAGCAGATAGGGGAGGTACTCTGGGCAGAGGTAGGAGCCGTATATAAGGTGGGCACCATCTTAGGACAGGGTCTTTTTGGTCTGCTCTGTGCAGAGAGGAGCTCAGCCAGAGAGGGCTGACAGGGAGCTGTGGCTCTGTCTGGGCCCAGCTCCAGAGCCAGGCCTGGAGAGGAGGCCTGAAGCAGAGAGAGAGAAAGGAGAAGAAGGAGGAACAGAAACATCAGGAGGGGCCCAGAGACACAAGAGAAGAGGGAACCCTGAGATCCCACGAGTTAACGGGTGAAGGGTTGGCAGAACAGGGTACCGGATCCCAAACTGGTGGAGGCCAATTATCCTCAGCCAGGAACCGGAGGTCGTGGACAAGTTTTGGCGCGACCCCTCGCCATATCCACCAGGAAGGCATACCACGTATAGGGTCAGGGAAGCGGGGAGAGATTTCACCACCAGAAGGCCCAAGGGAGCTGGACAAAGGTGGATCCCTGGTGGGGACGGCCAGTAGGAAGGAAGAGAGGGGAGCTCAGGACCACGCTCTGGAACTGCCTGGGAGTTGGCCGAGCCCCGCACCTGGTGGACGCAGCACGGCTCGGGTGGTCACTCTTGGCCGCAGTGATCTGAACACCAACTGTGAGTAAAGCTGTGAAAACTGCAATGCACGTCTCTGAGCTTCCTTGTCACACCACTACCACTATCATCTTTTCCTGCTTCATCAGCTGCCCTGAGGCCATACCCCTCCCGTTGGGGGTTATACCATCCACGCTGCACATCCGTACCACCGGCCTCAGCGGACTGCCCTGCAGCGGCGGCTTCATAGCCGCATTCAACGGGTGGCGTAGTCGGACACTAATACCATCATATCAATAACGCCACTTAGTTTGACACCCTGGGCACGGACCGGGTCACCGCCACAAGGACTACTACCCCTATCGGATCCGGCTCCGGGTATTCCCCGCGTGCGCAACGCTACACAACATGGCCCAGGGGGCGCGTCATAAGAATCATGCTTCCTTCCTCTGCCCTCTAACCCCAACCTCACACAACAGAAATGTGATCAAGGTCTCCCTCATCTGATGAGTATTCCATGCCCATCGCCAGTTCGTCCTCCACTTCTTCCTGGGCTCCTGCACCTTCCTCACTAGTTTGGCTGCTACCATGCACCCTGGTTAATCCCTCCCCCACCCTCCCATGCCTGCCGCCTTGGTGCTGCCAACTGTCTGGACCTTGCAGATGTTAGCCCTTCCGCATACAACTCCTCCTCTTCTACTTCCTCCACCTGACACCGAATTCTGTTTAACATGTGCTCCAGCATGTAAATCACCGGAATAGTCATGCTGATAATGGCATCGTCAGCACTAAACATCTTCGTCGCCATTTCAAAATTGTGCAGAAGGGTGCATAGGTCCCTGATCTGAGACCACTCCTCCAGCATGATTTTCCCCAACTCTGGATCTCATTGGCCCAGGCTATAAGTCAGAACGTATTGCACCAGGGCTTGTCGGTGCTGCCAGAGTCGCTGCAACATGTGCAGAGTTGAATTCCACTGTGTTGACACATCGCATTTTAGCCGGTGAACTGGCAGGCCCAACGACTTCTGTAGAAATGTAAGTCGCTGAGCTGCGGGATGCGAACGGCGGAAGTGAGCACACAGCGACCGTGCCCTCTGCAGAAGGCCATCTAGTCCGGGATAGTGTGCTAAAAATTGCTGGACAACCAGGTTCAACACGTGAGCCATACAAGGCACATGTGTGACATTGCCCCGGCGAAGGGCCGCACCCAGGTTTGCAGCATTGTCGCACATGGCCTTCCCTGGTTGCAGGTCCAGTGGAGACAACCATTCATGAAACTGGTTCTCCAGAGCTGACCACAACTCCTCAGCTGTGTGACTCACATTTCCCAGACATTTCAAAGTAAAAACCGCCTGATGATTGAGCCCTGCTGCCAGCATAGTAAGGAGGTGTGCAGGATCCCTTCTGCGCAGTTAGAAAGCGTGTGGCATGACCAGACAGGCTTTGGGTGCAGGTGGAGGGCCGAGAGGAGGTTGAGGAGACAGAAGCAGTGGAGGAACTTTGAGATAAAGAGGATTGACGCACAACTCGTGGGGACGGCAAGACTTGGACAGCAGCCCCTTGTCCTGCTGTCACCATAGTTACCCAGTGCCCTGTCAGCGACATGTAACGCCCCTGTCCATGCCTACTCGTCCAAGTGTCTGTGGTGAAATGCACCCTGTCACACACAGAGTTTCTCAAAGTAGCGGTGATGTTGTGTGCGACATGCTGGTGGAGCGCAGGCACACCTTTCTTTGAGAAGTAGTGCCAACTGGGCATCTGGTACTGGGGCACTGCGACGGACATAAGGTCTCGAAAATCCTCTGTGTCCACCAGGTGGAAAGGCAGCATTTCTGTAGCCAAGAGCTTGCAGATGGTGAAATTCAACCTCTTAGCTTTCTCATGGCTTGGAGGAAATGGTCTTTTACTTGTCCACATCTGAGGGACCGAGGGCTGGCTGTTGTGCTTAGACGGGGTTGAGAAGGGTGTCCCCGGCAAACTGCCGGTCTGTGAGGAAGATGCAGGCGGACATGTTAGGTTGCCTTGATCCTAAGGTGGTGCTCTCGATGTCGGAGAGCGCTCAACACCAGCTGGTGTTTCCACCTCCAAAGGAAATGATGACCTGCCAATCACGCTGGCTGTTGCGGGTAAAGAGGTGGCAGTTCTGCATCCCAAACAGGTGTGACTGTTGTCCCCCCAGTCACAGAGAATGAAGAGGCCGCGGATGCACAAGATGGGGCAGACGGTGGTTGGCCCGGCCCGCTAGGCCACATTGCAGCACAGTGAGCTTCCCACTGCATCTTATGCTTCATATCCATGTGACGGTTCATGCATGAAGTACTCAAACTATGGATTTTTTGGCCTCTACTTAGCTTTTGGTGACAAATGTTACAGATAACACGAGTTGGGTCATCCTTATCGATCTGAATAAATGCCCAGGCTATGCAAGGCTTAGAACCCATGCGACCTGAAGACTTGTGGTCAGAGGCAGAGTTGTGTTTGAGGATGCAGTTGTTGACGTGCTTCCAGTACTACGTCTCTGTCCAGGAAGGCGCAACCTGACCTCGTCGTCACAAGCATCCTTCTCAACCTCCTCTGCTGACCTCATCGACTAGCTGACTGTGGGTTGACAGTAAGTAGGATCTGCAACCTCGTCATCATCACCCTGTGTGCTCTCACACCCGTCGTCCCCAGATCCAACCTCTTCCTGCCGTGACAAAAAACTCAAGTTGTCGCTCCAATCAGGTATGTGAGTCTCATCATCATCTTCCTCATTGTCTCCACCAACAGGAGTTACAGTTTGGGAACGAGGGTCTACATTATGCTCAGAACCTTCTTCATCTGGTCCTGGATCCGACTCATAAAGATTCTGGGCATCAGTGCAGATCATTTCCTCGTCTGGATTCACAGAAGGTCTGGAGCCGACCTCTGATTCCCAGGCTATAGTATGAGTAAACAGCTCTGCAGACTCAACCATCTGTTCTACCCCATACTCAGACGGGCAGCTGGAGACTTGGGAGCTGTGAGGAAGCAAGTGCGATTGGGGTGACACCTCTGAGGACTGGAGTATTTGTGATGTTGAAGTAGAGGTGGAGGAGAGCCCACTTAAAGGAACACTTGATATCCGTTGAAGCACCTGCTGTTTTTGTGCCTCATCTGGAATTTGTAGCGATGGGCGTGGCCGTAAGAAAGGGATCGTATCACATTGTCCACTAAAAGAAGTAGACATCTTAGTTTGGCTGGAAGATGGTCTTTCTTCTGCAGATGTTACTGTTGCTTTAACACCTACCCCACGGACACAACCTTTTTTCCCCTTCCCAACACGCCTATTCCCCTTTCCACCAGCAGCAGGCCTTTTGCCACTCATTTTGGTGGTTAACTAATTGACAACTCTGGAGTTGTTTGCACAAAAAACGATGGATGGAAAACGAGCAGAGCTGAGTGGCCAAATTGTGGTACTAGCCCAAAAGGATTGGCTGGGTTAGAAGCAGTAAAACACTTTTATTAGATACACAAGTGGTGGAGCTTGGTATAGATGGCCTAATAGAATGAGTACCACACACTGCTAATATGCCCAAAATTATTTTACAGGCAAGATGCAGCTAAAAATTATTAGTAATTTGAAAGCTGGTGGAGCTTAGTATAGATGGCCTAATAGAATGAGTACCACACATTGCTAATATGCCCAAAATTAATTTACAGGCAAGATGCAGCTAAAAATTATTAGTAACTTGAAAGCTGGTGGAGCTTAGTATAGATGGCCTAATAGAATGAGTACCACACACTGCTAATATGCCCAAAATTATTTTACAGGCAAGATGCAGCTAAAAATTATTATTAATTTCAAAGCTGGTGAAGCTTGGTATAGGTGGCCTAATAGAATGAGTACCACACACTGGTAATATGCCCAAAATTATTTTACAGGCAAGATGCAGCTAAAAATTGTTAGTAATTTGAAAGCTGGTGGAGCTTCGTATAGATGGCCTAATAGAATGAGTACCACACACTGCTAATATGCCCAAAATTATTTTACAGGCAAGATGCAGCTAAAAATTATTAGTAATTTGAAAGCTGGTGGAGCTTAGTATAGATGGCTTAATAGAATAAGTACCACACACTGCTAATATGCCCAAAATTATTTTACCGGCAAGATGCAGCTAAAAATTATTATTAATTTCAAAGCTGGTGGAGCTTGGTATAGATGGCCTAATACAATGAGTACCACACACTGTTACTATGCCCAAAATTATTTTCCAGTCAAGATGCAGCTAAAAAATTTTAGTAATTTGAAAGCTGGTGGAGCTTAGTATAGATGGCCTAATAGAATGAGTACCACACACTGCTACTTTGCCCAAAATTATTTTACAGACAAGATGCAGCTAAACATTATTATTAATTTCAAAGTTGGTGGAGCTTAGTATAGATGGCCTAATAGAATGAGTACCACACACTGCTAATATGCCCAAAATTATTTTACAGGCAAGATGCAGCTAAAAATTATTATTAATTTCAAAGCTGGTGGAGCTTAGTATAGATGGCCTAATACAATGAGTACCACACACTGCTACTATGCCCAAAATTATTTTCCAGGCAATATGCAGCTAAAAAATATTAGTAATTTGAAAGCTGGTGGAGCTTAGTATAGATGGCCTATAAGAATGAGTACCACACACTGCTACTATGCCCAAAATTATTTTACAGGCAAGATGCAGCTAAAAATTATTTTTAATTTCAAAGCTGGTGGAGCTTGGTATAGATGACCTAATAGAATGAGTACCACACACTGCTACTATGCCCAAAATTATTTTCCAGGCAAGATGCAGCTAAAAATTTGTAGTAATTTGAAAGCTGGTGGAGCTTAGTATAGATGGCCTAATAGAATGATTACCACACACTGCTAATATGCCCAAAATTATTTTACAGGCAAGATGCAGCTAAAAATTATTATTAATTTCAAAGCTGGAGGATCTTGGTATAGATGGCCTAATACAATGAGTACCACACACTGCTACTATGCCCAAAATTATTTTCCAGGCAAGATGCAGCTAAAATTATTAGTAATTTGAAAGCTGGTGGAGCTTAGTATAGATGGCCTAATAGAATGTGTACCACACACTGCTAATATGCCCAAATTATTTTCCAGGCAAGATGCAGCTAAAAATTATTATTAATTTCAAAGTTGGTGGAGCTTGCTATAGATGGCCTAATACAATGAGTACCACACACTGCTACTAAGCCCAAAATTATTTTCCGGGCTAGATGCAGCTAAATATTATTATTAATTTCAAAGCTGGTGGAGCTTGGTATAGATGGCCAAATAGATTGAGTACCACACACTGCTACAGGCCCAAAAGGTTTTACTTGGCTAGGTGCAGTAAAAAATTTGTATTACATACACAGGTGGTGTAGCTTGCAACACAGATAGGGTACTCCACTGACTAACACACACTGCAAGAGGCCCAAAAGGATTTTCTTAGCTAGATTTAGCCAAATGCTGTGAAAAACACTTGCACAGCACTAAAACAGACCTGCCTGCTAAAAGTGCTAGGAACAGATGTAACCTAGCCCTCAAAAGGGCTGCAATTACAAACTAGTCCCTACTCCCTAAACCTTTCTGTCTATTTAAGGGAAAATTCGCTTGCAATTCAGTTACACAATATAGCACTAACAGCAGCAGCAGTGCCGTCTAACACTCAGCTGCAGCAGTGAGAAAATGGTGGCGACGGGGAAAATGGCTAGGTCTTATAGGGCAAGGACATGTGACATACACAGCCAATGACACATGCCCTTGCTTGTGTGAAAAAAAGCACTTCGCTCCGTGTGTGCGCTGCTGATAGGCTGACAGACTGCACCTCCCCACTGTAAATGCGGGAAAGAGAAAAAAAAATGGAGATCTTCATTGTTCCTGCAGAGATCCATCCCCTGCCCCTCCCCCCACCCCGCTGTACACTCAAACTGCGTATTAACATTGATTATCAGTATTACTGTGAAAAAATCCAGTTACGATTTGGGTGCACGAACAGTTATCGAACATAACCTCGAACAGCCGGATTTTTTTCAAATTGTTCGGGTTCGTCGAACGGCTCGAACACCGCCCAAAACAGCTCGAATTTGAGATTGGCGAACAGTTCGATTCGAACACCGCTCATCTCTAGTTCCAAATACCACAGTTGAAGTTCACAATCCATAGCAGGGTAACCTACCCTTTAAGAGTATCGCATTGATTTCCAGCAGCCAGCTGCACTGCTAACACTGTACAGGAGCAGAATACCTAGAACTTCTCACTCTTGTGCCAACCTATAGATACTGTTTTGTTCTCGTCTTACAGCACAAGCTCACTTCCAGTCCGAGTCTTTAGTTTTCTGATTGGTCTCATGGATATATCCTGCAAGCATACATGTCATTATGATTATATACCTACCTTAGTATGTCATGGGTAATCATTCCTCTTAGTCACATGTACTGTATACATGTATGCTATCTGCTCATTACGTATCTCATTTGTTTAATTCTAGGCCACTGGATATGTAATTAATTATTTTATGCCTGACTTTTGACTTCAAACACATACGTCTAGTGGAGGATGACACAGTGACTGACAGGACACAGTAGCCTTAAATAGGAACAGGGGGATCACTGACAATAATTGAGGCAATAGCTCTTAAAGTTTTTCATTGAGACCTCAGCATTTTTTTATTGCAGCGCTGCAGTGGTGATACTAATCTAAGTTCCCTACCCCTAGTAATATACTTACCAGCCACCGCCTTCAACTGTTTCTGGTTCCGCTTCCATCATCTTCTGTGACCAGCTGGATTGTTTCAGTGTTTTCTGGGCAATCCAGAATTCTCCACTCAATGTAAGTCTATGAGACCCAGAACAAGGCTCTCATAGACTTACACTGAGAGCTTGTGACCGTTACCTTTGACTTCCAGTCAGTCAGAAGTTGCAGTCACAAGATGGCAGCATGGGACCAGTATGGAGCTAAGAATAGCTGAAAACGGCAGCTGGTGAGTATAATACTAGGGTCAGGGAACTTAGATTAGTTGCACCACTCCAGCACTGAAATAAAAAAACGCTGGAGTGCTGCTTTAACAGTTATACACAGTACTGTGGCACAGAGCCTAGCTGTTACACAACAAATTGAACCACAAGACTTGGCCATTCACTTTCAGATTATGCCACTGAGCTTCGCGGTTACATATCAAAACTGAGGCACCGAGCTTGAAAGTCAGTTGTCAACAGGAATAGATTCTAGAAGAATTTTAAGAACATAGCTGCTGCCATTGTCATCAGACACAGCCAGGGGCGGAACTACCGCCCGTGCAGCCGGTTCATTGAACGGGGGCCCCGAGGGAGAGGGGGCCCCTCCAGCCTCCAGCAGGGCCGCCATCAGGGCATGACTGCCCTGACTCCAGTATGGGGCCCGGCCGGTAGGGGCCCCCTCGGGGGCCCCCCTCTTGTGCGTCTCTCTCCTCCTGGGGCCCCCGGCCCCATGCTATGCGCCGGGTCCGGGACATTTCAGCGCTGCGCTGCTGCGGCAGCACCTTCATGATTCCCCTGACTTCCGGTCATGTGACGGCGCCGTCACATGGCCGGAAGTCAGGAGAACCTGCTGTCAGCGATTTGGACGAGCGCCAGGATTCTGCAGGGATCGCATGGGGGTAAGTATAACAAGTTTTATTTTTTTTAAAATACAATTAACTAGGAGTGGAGAGATGGGAGATGAACATGTGTGTGTGTGTGTGTGTGTGTGTGTGTGTGTATGTGTGTGTGTGGGGGGGGAGATGGGAGATGCACATGTGTGTGGGGGGGGGGAGATGGGAGATGCACATGTGTGTGGGGGGGAGATGGGAGATGCACATGTGTGTGTGGGAGGAGATGGGAGATGCACATGTGTGTGTGGGGGAGATGGGAGATGCACATGTGTGTGTGGGGGGAGATGGGAGATGCACATGTGTGGGGGGGGAGATGGGAGATGCACATGTGTGGGGGGGGATGGGAGATGCACATGTGTGGGGGGGGAGATGGGAGATGCACATGTGTGGGGGGGAGATGGGAGATGCACATGTGTGGTGGGGGGAGATGGGAGATGCACATGTGTGTGGGGGGGGTGGGAGATGCACATGTGGTGGGGGGGGAGATGGGAGATGCACATGTGTGGGGGGGGAGATGGGAGATGCACATGTGGGGGGGTGAGAGAGGTGCACATGTGGTGGAGGGGGATGAGAGAGGTGCACATGTGGTGGAGGGGGATGAGAGAGGGGCACATGTGGGGGAGGGGGATGAGAGAGGGGCACATGTGGGGGAGGGGGACGAGAGGGGCACATGTGGGGGAGGGGGATGAGAGAGGGGCACATGTGGGGGAGGGGATGAGAGAGGGGCACATGTGGGGGAGGGGGTGAGAGATGTGCACATGGGGGGGATGAGAGCTGCACATGGGGGGGTTTGAGAGCTGCACATGGGGGAATTGGGAGTAGGGGGATAATGAGCTGCACATAACGAATGTGGGGTGGGGGAGAGTAAATGATAAATGATGATGGGGTGGGGAGAGCACGGACATGATATAATGAATTGGGGCAGGGGGTGCATGTAAATATTGAATGCGGGGAGCAGGAAGTATAGAGTAGGGGGCGTTGCGGATGCAGGAGTGTGACTGGTAACAAATTGGCGGAAAGAGTAGAGGTTCTAATTAAATTATATATTAAGTGCCTATTTACAGTTAATGGGGGCACAGTGGTGGATTACAATTTATATTTGGAATGGTAGGTTGCATAATAACTAACCATATATTGATGGTGGATGCACGTCTGTATTCAGCTGCGTAATGTAGAAGTTGGGGAATGTGCTCTAGATAATTGTGTTATTTTATGCAGAGACGAGTCCTGGCTGGAAGACGTGATGGCGGTCTGTGCTGGATGAAGGAGAAAAGCGAAGATGAAGGACTTCACCTAGAGACGTCACCGGTGAGTCAGTCTATTACATATACACTGTGTATAATGTCACTGGTGATCACTGTATTACCTGTACACTGACACTATATACAGAGCTCCTGTGTATAATTTCACTGGTGATCACTGTATTACCTGTACACTGACACTATATACAGAGCTCCTGTGTATAATGTCACTGGTGATCCCTGTATTACCTGTACACTGACACTATATACAGAGCTCCTGTGTATAATGTCACTGATGATCACTGTATTACCTGTACACTATATACAGAGCTCCTGTGTATAATGTCACTGGTGATCACTGTATTACCTGTACACTGACACTATATACAGAGCTCCTGTGTATAATTTCACTGGTGATCACTAGATTACCTGGACACTTACGTTATACATACCATGTATAGAGCTCCCGTGTATAATGACACTTATGGTAATATTAGTAATGTGGTGGTAATATTAGTAATGTAGTGGTAATATGTGGTCTGGCCATGGTGTGGCAGTTTTTCTCCCTTCTGTGTGGTATTATTCGGTCACTATGTTGTGGTAATATGTGGTCTGGTCATGGTGTGGCGGTATTCCCTGTATGTGGTATTATTGGTCATTTAAAAAAAAATGTATATGACACATTCCCTTAAAGAAAACTAAATAAAAATATATCTAAAAAGAGTATTGGATATTTTAAGAAAATTTTAATAGGTTAGAGTAGGGCCCGCCCAGAAGAGTCTACCTTATCGTGGTGGCGGCTTTAAAAATCTTTTGGCCAAAACAAAAGCTGATGGCTATGTATGTGGCGCCGTCACATGGCCGAACGTCAGGAGAACCTGGTGGCAGCGATGTGGACGAGCGCCAGGATTCTGCAGGGATTGCATGGGGGTAAGTATAACAAGTTTTATTTTTTTTAAATACAATTAATTAACTAGGAGTGGGGGGAATCAGAGATGCACATGGTGGGGGTGAGAGATGCACATGGGGGGGTGAGAGATGCACATGGGGGGGATGAGAGATGCACATGGGGGGGATGAGAGATGCACATGGGGGGGATGAGAGATGCACATGGGGGGGATGAGAGATGCACATGGGGGGGATGAGAGATGCACATGGGGGGGATGGGAGATGCACATGGGGGGATGAGAGATGCACATGGGTGGGATGAGAGATGCACATGGGGGGGATGAGAGATGCACATGGGGGGGATGAGAGATGCACATGGGGGAGATGAGAGATGCACATGGGGGGGATGAGAGATGCACATGGGGGAGATGAGAGATGCACATGGGGGGGATGGGAGATGCACATGGGGGGGATGGGAGATGCACATGGGGGGATGAGAGATGCACATGGGTGGGATGAGAGCTGCACATGGGTGGGATGAGAGCTGCACATGGGGGGGTGAGAGATGCACATGGGGGGTTATGTTTACATAACTTTGTTGCCTTATGAAGGGCAGGGGGGGCCCCCCAAAATTTCTTGCACAGGGGCCCACTACAGTCTGTGTCCGCCCCTGGACACAGCCTAACAGTTTAATGTTAGGAGCAATTTACTTGATACATCTTATAGCATATCACACTCAGAACAATCTGAAGTAATCTCACAAAGGTACAGTCCACTACGTTACTCACTGATGCATGTCTCAGTAGAATTGAGAAATGCAGGCCAAGAATTTTCTTCACTATCTTAACCACTTCAGATGTCAGTGGTGTAGGCCACAATTACCTTCACTTTTCTCAGGTCACAATGGAACTCAATAGTGAAGGACACATTCACCTTCACTTTTCTCAGGTCACAACTCATGTCAATGATGCAGACCTTCACTATTTCAGGCCACAGCAGAACTCAATACTACAGGACACTTGCCTTTGTACTTGAGTGAGGGTCACAAATTTCTCGGGACATTTTTTTCTGTCATGGCCCCAATTTGACTAGTCATCTGGGATCAATCTGTAACCATTCACTATTTTCAGAGCAACTTTTCTCCAAAAGAGTTTTCTTCCCCAAGCCCTATATGTATACAGCATTTCAGAGCAAGTCTCAAGGCTTGGGTAGTGGTCTGCTTCAACTTTGCCTGAACTTCTGGTCTCTGCTTCTCTAATCAAACCCAACTCTAACTTCTGGACCTCTTACTACTCCAATCTCTTGACTTCTGGCTGCCTATCAGACCACTGAAGTAGTGCTCAGTGGCACACTTTCAGTCTCTCACTTAAATGGACAGACCTCATTATCACATGCAGGTATTGTTCCACAACACATACATTTCAACGTCCTCTTTCAATTCACATCCATGCGCAGCACGGTGGCTCAGTAGTTAGCACTGAAGTCTTGTAGCCTTGCAACACTGTTGTCCTGGGTTCAAGTCCCACCAAGGACAAGATCTGCAAAGTGTTTGTATGTTCTCCTCATGTTTGCGTGGTATTCCTCCCACACTCCAATAACATTCTGATAGGGAATCTAGATTGTGAACCCCAATGGGGACAGTGCTGATAATGTTTGTAAAGTGCTATGGAATTAATGGTGCTATATAAGTGAGTAAAATAAATAAATAAAATAAATAACACTATGGTAATGGTACCTTCTGACTGACACGTTCTCCCCAGAATGACTGTCAGGAACACAATTCTTGATAGTAGCATGGAGGCTCACTGGACCCATGCAGGTCACAGTTTCTTGGCATACCAGGAGAAAAAGTCAAACCTCCTTATGATCCCAGGAATAACTGAAAAGCTTCACTGGAAATAAAATACTGGTCACCCATACTCAAAATCCTCTTGCTTTCCTTCCCTATCACTTTTATTAAAAAGAATAGAGCAAAGAACTGTCTTCCAACAGAAAAAGGTTTTATGCTAGATTATTGTACTCACAATCAGCATATGAGCACGTACACTCCATAACCAGAGTCCACATTGCACAACCATGATTTCACCTCTACCAACTTTTTCTGGGAAAGTGTGGATTCTGACTATCAAATGGAATATTTATGTTGATATGTTGATTCACCTCATTGTGAATGTAATAAAATAGCCTAAATCCATTTTTTAGATTTATTCCTTTGATAAAAGTTGTTGGAAAGTAGAGCAAGAGGATCATAATAAATGGTGGATTAAAAGATTTCCATATACAGGGAGGCTATTCTGGGAAGTTATGGTTTTTGCATGCAATATGTATGGTGGTACTATTGTATAGTAGTTTTAATTCAGTAAAAGTTTAGTGGTCACTAGCATAATTATGCAGTATATGGTCATGGTGTTAGGCTATGTGCCCACGTTGCATTTATGAAGCAGAAAATTTCTGCTGCATAAATGCAAGTCCTCTCCCGGAAAAACGCATGCGGAATTCCGCACGCGTTTATCGCGCGTTTTTCGGGCATTTATCACGCGTTTTCCACATGCGGAATTGCCTTGCGTTTTTTATGCATTGAGCAAAGGCAATTCTGCTTGCGGAAACGCAAAATTAAATGACATGCTGCGGATTTTTGAACGCAGCATAAACGCTGCGGAAAAATCCGCAGCATGTGCATAGAACTTTCGGAATCCCATTGGGGACCATGGGGTGCGTGTTACCAAGCGTTTTTCAAGCGTTTACGCTGCGGAAATTCCGCATCAAAAACGCTTGAAAAATGCTACGTGGGCACACAGCCTTAAGTTACCTATAATTTAGTTGTGTCATTCAGACATTTTGTGAAGGTCATATGTGATCATGAGGTGGAGACATTTTTTTGGTCCTTTTATAGAGTAATTACGGAGTAACTGACTGTATTATTTAGAGACATTGTAGCGTACAGCAGAGTGTATAGAGCAATAGACGTGGCTGCTTTTCGCCCCGATACACCAGTAACCTAACCCTCTGCTCAGCATGTTTGTTGCACTGTACACATTAGCCTGCCAGTCCTAGCAGTGGGAACTAACGCTTTCTACCAAGAGCAGACACAGCCAGAAGAGGGCCCCTGTTCAAGACCAATATATGGACTTTTTTCAGTCCCATAGCTCTTGGAGAATTCCACATTACACAATTCCATCTGTTTTGGTGGTGGAATTGGGCCCGCTTACGTTTTAGCCCTCTGTGTGGCTGCACTGGTTGCACCAATAGTATATCCGACCCCTGCTTTGTACTTATTGCTACTATTGACAAGAGTTAGCAATGTTTGGAAAGAAAGGATTTCCAGTCTTTTCTCCTCAAGAAAAATGAGGAAAGCCTTCTGTATGCCCATTTAGTTACATAGTATCATAAGTTGAAAAAAGACCTAGATCCATCAAGTTCAACCTTTCTCCACCTATTGTACATTTTGTCATTAAATTATCCAGGGGCGGACACAGACTGTAGTGGGCCCCTGTGCAAGAAATTTTTGGGGGCCCCCCCCTGCGCTTCATAAGACAACAAAGTTATGTAAACATAACCCCCCCATGTGCATCTCTCGCCCTCCCATGTGCAGCGCTCATCCCCCCCATGTGCAGCTCACTCCCCCGGTGCATCTCTCACCCCCCCCCGTGCATCTCCCACCCCCCCGTGCATCTCTCATCCCCCCCCCATGTGCATCTCTCATCCCCCCCATGTGCATCTCTCATCCCCCCCATGTGCATCTCTCATCCCCCCCACTCCTAGTTAATTAATTGTATTTAAAACAAATAAAACTTGTTATACTTACCCCCATGCGATCCCTGCAGAATCCTGGCGCTCGTCCACGTCGCTGCCACCAGGCTCTCCTGACGTTCGGCCATGTGACGGTGCCACATGCATAGCCATCAGCTTTTGTTTTGGCCAAAAGATTTTTAAAGCCGCCACCACGATAAGGTAGACTCTTCTGGCCGGGCCCTACTCTAACCTATTAAAATTTTCTTAAAATATCCAATACTCTTTTTAGATATATTTTTATTTAGTTTTCTTTAAGGGAATGTGTCATATACATTTTTTTTTTTAAATGACCAATAATACCACATACAGGGAATACCGCCACACCATGACCAGACCACATATTACCACAACATAGTGACCGAATAATACCACACAGAAGGGAGAAAAACTGTCACACCATGACCAGACCACATATTACCACCACATTACTAATATTACCACCACATTACTAATATTACCATAAGTGTCATTATACACGGGAGCTCTATACATGGTATGTATAATGTAAGTGTCCAGGTAATCTAGTGATCACCAGTGACATTATACACAGGAGCTCTGTATATAGTGTCAGTGTACAGGTAATACAGTGATCACCAGTGACATTATACACAGGAGCTCTGTATATAGTGTCAGTGTACAGGTAATACAGTGATCACCAGTGACATTATACACAGGAGCCCGGTACATAGTATATAGTGTAAGTGTACATGTAATGCACTGACTCACTGGTGACGTCTCTAGGTGAAGTCCTTCAGCTACGCTTTTCTCCTTCATCCAGCACAGACCGCCATCACGTCTTCCAGCCAGGACTCGTCTCTGCATAAAATAGCACAGTTATCTAGAGCACATTCCCCAACTTCTACATTACGCAGCTGAATACAGACGTGCATCCACCATCAATATATGGTTAGTTATTATGCAACCTACCATTCCAAATATAAATTGTAATCCACCATGGTGCCCCCATTAACTGTAAATAGGCACTTAATATATAATTTAATTAGAACCTCTACTCTTTCCGCCAATTTGTTACCAGTTACACTCCTGCATCCGCAACGCTCTCTACTCTATACTTCCTGCTCCCCGCATTCATTATTTACATGCACCCCCTGCCCCAATTCATTATATCATGTCCTGCTCTCCCCACCCCATCATCATTTATCATTTACTGTCCCCCACCCCACATTCATTATGTGCAGCTCATTATCCCCCTACTCTCAATTCCCCCATGTGCAGCTCATTTTCTCCCAATTCCCCCATGTGCAGCTCTCATCTCCCCCATGTGCAGCTCTCACCACCCCACCATGTGCACATCTCTCATCCCCCTCCCCCACATGTGCCCCTCTCTCATCCCCCCCATGTGCACATCTCTCATCCCCCTCCCCCACATGTGCACCTCTCTCATCCGCCTCCCCCACATGTGCACCTCTCTCATCCGCCTCCCCCACATGTGCACCTCTCTCATCCCCCTCCACCACATGTGCATCTCTCATCCCCCCCCACATGTGCATCTCCCATTCCCCCCACTCCTAGTAAATTGTATTTAAAAAAAAAAAAACTTGTTATACTTACCCCCATGTGATCCCTGCAGAATCCTGGCGCTCGTCCAAATCGCTGACACCAGGTTCTCCTGACTTCCGGTCATGTGACGGCGCCGTCACATGACCAGAAGTCAGGGGAATCATGAAAGCGCTGCCGCAGGAGCGCAGCGCAGCGCTGATATGTCCCGGACCCGGCGCTTAGCATGGGGCCGGGGGCCCCATGAGGAGAGAGACGCACAAGAGGGGGGCCCCCAAGGGGGCCCCTACCGGCTGGGCCCCATACTGGAGTCAGGGCAGTCATGCCCTGATGGCGGCCCTGCTGGAGGCTGGAGGGGCCCCCTCTCCCTCGGGGCCCCCGTTCAATGAACCGTCTGCACGGGCGGTAGTTCCGCCCCTGAAATTATCTATAACCCACAATGTTATGTGTATTGAGGAAATCATCCAGCCCTTTTTTAAAAGCTGTTATAATGTCTGCCATTACTAACTCCTATGATAGGGCATTTCACAGTCTGACTACTCTAACTGTAAAGAACCCTTTGCTATTTTGCTGATGGAATTGCCCGCCTTCCATCCATATGTTTGTGCCTGGTCCTTTGTGAGGTCTTTATTCAGGGAGGAAGGTCTTAGCATGCATTGGCTTTTCCTAATCAGTTCTAGTCACCGAACCTCTGCTAGCTATGAATGCACGTGTCGTATAAGGAGCAATTCCCAAATATGTTATTCTTTGAATTGGATTGCTACATTTTACCATCTCTGATGGAGAGCTATTCTGTGAGTCTGTCACTCCTTCAGCACTGTATTTTAGTGATTTCCACTTAACCTACCACTCTTCAGATTAGCCTGAGAGCACGAACTCTTCTCTCTTGTTCCTTTCCGTCTTTGAAACATGCTTTACTATGTATGCTTTGCTTAATCGTTTAATGAATGTAACATTTCTATATTATCCCACCTTCCTCTTCTCTCCTCTAATGCATTTCAGACAACCAAATTAGGATCTGCCTTCACTCGACATGTTCTATTACGCTCCTTCATCTTCCCTCTGACTTCAGAGAGTGCCCCCATATAATTGGCGCAATTATCACATTGATTAATTCCTCTGCCTGACTTCAGCATTTGCATAGGTTGATCTCATAACATCTAAGCGATGCCAAAAAATGAGAACAGGTCAGACTTATATGAGATGTTCATGTAAATGCTTGCTGAATAAATAAAGTGGATAGATAGAAGGATGGATGGATGGATAGATAGACCAGTAGCTCTTAAATACATATCTGGTTTTCAGCTTTCAGGTTTATACACTCAGAACTTTTCCAATTACAGTTATTTCATAGAACATTTAAGAAGTTGTTGTAAGACAATAGTAGATGCAATTAATAATTTATAATACATGTTTAAGGGGTAATCCTATAAAAATATTTGTCAACTATCCACCTGACCACTGAACTATCTAATGAGATGACACCCAGCAATCATACATTTATCACCTATTCTACATATGTGATACATTTATCATGCACCCCTATTCTATATACATCAAAACCAAAGAAATGAGCTATGCAATCTGAAGACAGAATGCTGTAGGGGTTAAAACACAGATTTCAGTGATGCCTGTCTTATCAAGTTCTGTGGTTTTGTTTTCTTGAAATGATTGTTTTAGCATCAGGAGCTTATCATTGCTAAGACACAGCAGCTTCCTAGTCTGACTAGCCCTACTTCCTTTCTCAGCTCAGATTCATGCTCAATCTAAAAACGTTGATTGTGTCAGAACCGCTGCACCCAGTAAACTGAGTGATAAATCATTGGATTCAGGGTCTACATCAGCTCTTTGTCTACATCAGGCTGCTCTCAGATGAGGTAGCAAAAACCTGATGACAGATTCCCTTTAATATTTTCCTGGTATTTGTATATATTTTCCTTTTTTAATATGATGGGATATATATTTAATCAATAATATATTTTATCCTTATCTAAGTGTGGTACTCTTCTTTGTAGGATTTATGATTGTTTTTTGGCTTTTTTGTGTTTCTTTTAAAGAAGCTGCCATGTTTCTCTAATCCAGGACTTCTTTAAAGAAGCACTCGTCCCATCAAAATTTTTATCCTTGTAATATATTGCAATCATCATATTATATAGCACTGTGTACTTACAATTGCTCATTTTGCCCTTCTACCCAGCTAATTCTACTCTTTTCCATTAGGTCTATAACATCATGTGATTAATAACTGACTAGCTTTATCCTCCTTCTAAGCTCTATGTAGAAACAGGAAGTCTCTTTTCCCTGCATGAGTCATCACTGCAAAAGTCCCTGGCAGGAGGGAGGAGGGAGCAGCTAGGTCAGGAGGTGAAGAGGAGAATGATAAATGAAGAGACAAGAGACTTCCTATTTCTACATAGAGCACAGAAAAGAGAAGAATTAGCTGGGCAGAAAGGCAAAATGAGCAATTGTAAGTACACAGTGCTGTATAATATGATGATTGCAATAAATTAAGAGGATAAAAACTTTGATGGGAAGAGTGCTTCTTTAAGGAAATCTCCATTGTTGACCTCATGGGGTTCTTTGAAAACTTGGTTTGGAAACACCTCTATTATGGTTCTAGAAAGTATCAATATAAAGACCTTTTTTGTCTCTGGCTTCTATGAAAGAAAAACTGGACAATTGACAATAAATCTATGGAAAAGTAGCATAACTTTGCGAAATGAAGAGAGGACAATCTTACCTCTATTTCTATGGTTTAACATGTTCACTGAATTTATAGTTGAGGGGGATCTACAGTAAACCCTCTATACTTGAAGCATCAGCCTGGAGAGCACTGCTGTTTCAGTGTTTGCAGTGCTGACTGATGAGGAATATATATATTTTTTTACTAGGCACACATGCACTTGATTGGGATGTTTCATCAGTAAGATGTAATTGGTGCAAACAGGTAATTTGAAGATTACAAGCCTTATTCCACTATAACAGTGATTACTGATTGCTAATTATAGTGCTGATTTTAGGAGCCTGAAATCTTGACAGTCACATTAGCCATTTGATTTAATGCTACATACAGTAAATGTTTCTACTTCGAGCAAGATTTCAATGTGAGCTTGAGAACGAGACAGAGTTTGACTTCTGATCTTACCGAGGTAGCTTTTTATTTCTTAATTGCAAATCTGATTTAGTTTTGCTGCAGTTGGAAAATATATGTAGATGTGTTAAAAACAGAACACGTTCCTGGCACTAGACGTGGATATCCAAGATCTTTCCAGCTGTTTTCTAGACACATCTTCAACCTGCTTGGTTTATCTATGAAGACTAGATGATTCAACACATGCAATATCAGTCTCATATGAAATGTTGACAGTTGTTAAGGTGGCCAATTTATGGTGATTTTCATCATTCATAATAACTAGAGATAAGTGAATCGATCCTCGGAGGAAAAAGTTTCAGCCGATTTTCCTAAAATTTGCTGTTTCACTTGAATTTGAACATTTTGAGATTCGTGGTTGTCAAAAAACAACCTTGCCTGGTACCATTTTCGACACTGCTAAAGCAGAAAAGTAGGCTAATGTAATTTTGTGTTTCCGTGCATGCTTCCCCATATTGCCCTGCAGCTATGACATTTTACAAATTATCATACCTTGTATAGTGATAGACAATACCGGGGTCATCACAGCTCAGTGGTTCCCAGTGGAGCGCAGTTTGTACGGATGAGTTGTTTTCCATCTCCAAAGTCGTAGCCTAGCCCAAGATGCTGTGTCCTTGGTTGTCCTCACCGAGTTGGCTCATGTCAAGCTGAACAACACGTCCCAGAGTCACCAAAAACGGATTCCGACTCTCAGCGCTCTATCCAGACCTTTTTCCAAACCTGAGCAGCTTCACTTTCACCTTCAACTCCCCTCGCAACGGTCACCAACTGCCAAACCCCTGCGCTATAACTCCGGCCTCTCCACTGCCCTCTATGGCCAGATCATATGTTACATCACAAATCTCCAACAATACAGTAAACAGTAAACTGTGATTAACCCTTACACTTCTGTAGAGTGAAAGCTCTAATGGTCAGCAGGATCATCTCTGTCTGTCTCCTGTGGTGTGTAAGCTCTTATGGTCAGCAGGATTCTCTCTCTATTTCTCTCTCTTTTACCTGTAAAGTGTAAGCTCTTATGGTCAGCAGGGCTCTCTCGCTCTCTTGCTCTCCTATAGAGTGTAAGCTTATATTTTCAGTAGTGTCCTCTCTGTCTCTCTTCTGTAGAGTAGAGTGTAAGTTCTAATGGTCAGCTGGGTTCTCTCTCTTCTGTAGACTGTAATCTCTTATGATCAGCAGGTTCCTCTCTATTTCTCTTCTGCAGTGTATAAACTGTTATGGTCAGCAAAGTCCTTTCTTATATAGAGTATAAGCTCTTATGGTCAGTGGAGTTCTCTCTTTCTCATCTCCTCCATGTGTATTTTCTGAGCAAATAAAGGCCTACCAGTATTGAGATTTGCACGAATTTATTCATTACAAATAAAAATTTGGGTGAAAATTTGTAGACGAATTCCAATTTCAAAAGATTTGCTCATCTCTAATAATAAGGAATATTGCATCTATGGCACTACAGAATAATTTTTTCCAGAGAAGATATAAACTGAAGCACCAACCAAATTTTGAACAAGACTTCCACATTTCCTTTGAACTTTATTCAGGAATGAGAAGCTAAAACTATCAAATAGCTGATAACATGTTTCTGATACAATTCCTCTTAAAGTGTAACCACCAGTTTTATTTTTTTCAGAAATCAATAGTACATGGCTAGATAAGAAACTTTGTAATATATCTTATTAAAGAAACCCTATTCTTTTTCCTCCTGAACTGATTATGCATTCTTAAAATCTTTGGTAAACTCTGAGATAAAATAGACTTTCCCATTACTGATATAGAAGATGACATTTGTTGCTCATAAAGTTCTATGGAGAACTGAAACTGTTGTTTCAGGAAAGCTCACAGCATAATTTCGTTGTCTGCCTCTAGATCCTCCGCCCTGCATAGAATTTTAAAAACACAAACTGTCATCTCTTATCTCAGTAATGGGGATATCTGTCATCACTGAATGCAGTTTATTTAGATTTTACCTATGAACTGAGAGTGATGCCTCAGTCCAGGAGAAGAAAGAAGCAACCTTCTTTGATAAGATATATTATAAAGTTGATTATTTTCATGTGTGCTGTTGATTTATGTAGATGACCTGTTACTGTTTAATGGCAGCGTGTTACCCAGTGCATACAGTCCTACCTATATAGTGTGGTCAGAAACTGGGCAGATAAGCATATTTTGTATTTTAGTGTTATTGATTAAATCCCAGCTTTTCCCATGCTTAGGAGTCCAGTGGGTGGTCCCACTTAGCAATTATATCTCTGTATGTCAATAGGGAAGTTTGTCAAACATGAAATAGGACCGCCCACTTGACTCCAAAGCATATACCCATTATATTGAATCTTTTCCCATAAAGCTTTATTTCAATCTACTCAGCTTCTCTTGCTCTATGCAATGCTGATGATTAGACACTGTGTCCAATGCGACAGATTTGCATAGCAGATTAGGGACAGTTGCACTTAAAACTTGTTAGCAGTCATCTTTTGGTTTTTAGCTCTTTATTCCTAAATGTTACAGTTTGATTGAATCCTTTTAATTTAAGTTGGTAGAGTTGGTTATTTTTTTACGTAGACTTTAAACAGATTTTTTTTTTAAATTGGAGTTTTAGGTGTGGGAAATTGAAGTAGATAAAAACAGTGAGGATAGAAACACTTCTAGTGGCCACAATGCTGCCATAAACCAGGACGAATTGTGGTTTTACTATTAATCTTGAGTTTGTATGCTCTCCCTGTGTTTGCGCGGGTTTCCCACACTCCAGACACACTGATAGTGAATTTAGATTGTGAACCCCATTGGAGACAGCGATGATAATGTATGTAAAGAGCTGCAGAATATGATAGCGCTATATAAGCAAAGCATAATAATAATAACCCCAATGTACTTTGAAAGGGCCCAACTTTCTCTGTGGCCACTCTTGCAGTGAAATAATTAGATACCACAAGATCGTTGGACTAACTAGGCACTCTGTCATACTCTATTAAGCTGTTACTGAATGCTAACCGCTCTAATGATGTTTCTGGTAGGTAACTTGGTAAAGCACATACAAGCACTGGGTTAGTGAAAAGAGTGAGATCTTGCAAGCTGCTTTCGGTCTTTCACTGCAAAAGGGGCAGCGGTGGGCTGGTTGATCCAGCTCTGCATGATGGAATCTCAAACACAACTTTTGCTAATAAGTCGGGCCCTTTGGGGGGGGTGGGATGAGCATTTTTAAATTTTATTATTAGCACTTTTGACAAAAATTTTCATTTGTAAAAATTACCAATTTGGAGTTGCTAAACCTTTTATTAAATTGAAAGGGCACCCTCAGATTGGTGATAGGTACTCTTTAGATACTCTGAGATGTGCCCTTTCCATTCTATATCTGATGAAAGCATTATACGTAGTTTCAGTAGGGAGAGGGATTTCTAGGTTAGTTCCTAGCTTATTGAGTACCCATAGTACTAAAGTACTGAAAAAGGCTACATAAGATCACATAAATAAGTTGCAAACTTTTGGCACAACTCAAGGCTGGTGTTTTCGCAACTTTTTACCCAGCTCCAACAAAGTGAGACCCCAGAAGAAGCTAGAGTAGAATTTGTGGCTAGGTGCACACAAAGTACACAAACTGTCCTACACTCCTGATTCATAAAGAGGCTTGTGCATCTTCGTGATTCAGGAGCATCTGATTGACATCTCCTCATCAAGACCATTGGAAACCAGTCTTGATGAATCAGACCCTTAGTCTTTCTAATAAACCAAGAAAAAAAGTGCAGAAAGCAGGGAAACGATAGAATGTATACATATAAATAACAAATGGCAAAATTTGTAAGATAAGATGTAAGTCTAAGGAACAACGGGTAGGAAATGCATATGTTATCAATTCAAGGAATATTGGCAAAGATTTTAGAATATACAGGGTAACAGAAATAAGAAGGTAGTGGTAGTTACTGTAGATCAGGTAAGATCAACCTGATGAGCAACAGATTCCACAAATGCTTAACCCCTTAACCCCCGAGGGTCGTTTGCAAGTTAATGACCAGGCCAATTTTTACAATTCTGACCACTGTCACTTTGAGGTAATTACTCTGGAACGCTTCAACGGATCCCCCTGATTCAGAGATTGTTTTTTCGTGACATATTGTACTTCATGATTGTGGTAAAATTTGTTCGATATCACTTGCGTTTATTTGTGAAAAAAACAGAAATTTGGTGAAAATTTTGAATATTTTGCATTTTTCAAAATTTGAATTTTTATGCCCTTAAATCAGAGAGATATGTCACACAAAAGAGTTAATAAATAACATTTCCCACATATCTACTTTACATCAGCACAATTTTGGAACCAAAATTTTTTTTTGTTAGGGAGCTATAAGGGTTAAAAGTTGACCAGCAATTTCTCATTTTTCCAACAAAACTTACAAAACCATTTTTTTAGGGACCACATCACATTTGAAGTCACTTTGAGAGGTCTTTATGACAGAAAATACCCAAAAGTGACACCATTCTAAAAACTGCACCCCTCAAGGTGCTCAAAACCACATTCAATAAGTTTATTAACCCTTCAGGTGCTTCACAGGAATTTTTGGAATGTGGAAGAAAAAAATGAACATTTAACTTTTTTCAAAAAAATGTTACTTTAGACCCAATTTTTTTTAATTTCACAGGGGTAACAAGAAAAAATGGACCCCAACATTTCTTGTGCAATTTCCCCTGGGCACGCAGATACCCCATATGTGGGGAAAAAACACTGTTTGTGCGCATGGCAGGGCTCGGAAGGGAAGGAGCGCCATTTGACTTTTTGATTGTAAAATTTGCTTGAATAATTAGCGGACGCCATGTTGCGTTTGGAGAGCCCCTGTGTGCCCAAACATTGGAGCTCCCCCACAAGTGACCCCATTTTGGAAACTAGACCCCCCAAGGCACCTATCTAGATGCATAGTGAGCAGTTGGAACCCCCAGGTGCTTCACAAATTGATTCGTAAAAATGAAAAAGTGGAAAAAAAATACTTTTCCATTTTTACGAATCAATTTGTGAAGCACCTAAGGGTTCCAAGTGCTCACTATGCATCTAGATAGGTGCCTTGGGTGGTCTAGTTTCCAAAATGGGGTCAATTGTAGGGGAGCTCCAAAGTTTAGGCACGCAGGGGATCTCCAAATGCAACATGGCGTCCGCTAACAATTTGAGCCGATTTTCCATTCAATTTGTTAGCGGACACCATGTCGCGTTTGGAGAGCCCCTGATGTGCCTAAACAGTGGAGCTCCCCCACAAGTGACCCCATTTTGGAAACTATACCCCTCAAGGATTTTATTAAGGTGTATAGTGAACATTTTGAACCCAGAGGTACGACACAGAATTTGATAACATTAGGTCATCATATTGAATAAGTTGTCATTAGTCTTGAGCGCAAGTGCTCGCTACTTGAGTTTGCATCAGGTACTCGGGTATGCGCCATGTACTGCGTGTGCTCGAGTGACATGCTCGAGTCCCCGCCTGGATGTTTCACGGTTATTAGACACCCAAAAAAAAACATGCGCGGATCGCTCGCGCATGGCAGGCAATCCCCGCAAAGTTTTTAGGGCTGTGAAGCATATGGGGCGGAGACTCGAGCATGTCACTCAAATACCCACGATACTCAATGCATACCAGAACACCCGATGCAAACTCAAGTAGCGAGGACTTGCGCTCAACACTAGTCGCCATATCGTCATCTTTTTTTCTTACTTTTGAAAAAAATCCCAACCCCATCACAACCCTAACCCCAACCCTAACCCCAACCCCAGACCTAAACCCAACCCCAGACCTAACCGTAGCACAACCCTAACCGTAGCACAACCCTTACCGTAGCACAACCCTTACCGTAGCACAACCCTAACCCTAGCACAACCCTAACCCTAGCACAACCCTAACCCTAGCACAACCCTAACCTGAGAGTTTATTTTTTACGCCGTTCCTCATGCGGTATAAGTGATTAGATGACCTTATTCTTCGGGTCGGTGAGACTACAGCGATACCAGAATCATATGGGGTTTTTATGACTGACAGCTGTCTCACAGTAAAAGACGCATTTTTTGTAAAATCTAGTTTTTGCATCGCCATATTTTGAGAGCTATAATTTTTCCAGATTTTGGCAGACAGTCATTTGATGGCTTTGTTTTTGCGGGATGAGTTGACGTTGTTATTGGTGCCATTTTCATGCACGTGACATTTTTTGATCGCTTTCTATTCCGATTTTTGGGAGGCAGAATAAACAAAAACCAACAATTCAGGAATTGTTTTTTTTTTTTTTTTTTTATTCTGTTCCGCGTGTGGTAAAATTGTTAAGGCAGCTTTATTCTTCGGGTCAGTACGTTTACAGCGTTACCACATTTATATCGTATTTCTATGTTTTGCACTTTTACATAATAAAAGCAATTTTATAGAAAAAAATATTTTTTAGCATAGCTTTATTCTGAGAGTTATAACTTTTTTATTTTTCGCCTGATGGAGCTGAATAGCAGCTTGTTTTTTGCGGGACGAAATGACGTTTTCAGCGTTACCATTTTTATTTATATTTGTCTTTTTGATCGCGTGTTATTCCATTTTTTGTTTGGCGGTATGGTGATAAAGCATTGTTTTTTGCTTCGTTTTTTATTTATTTTTTTTACCGTGTTCACTGAAGGGGTTAACTAGTGGGACAGTTTTATAGGTCAGGTTGTTCCGGACGCGGTGATACCAAATATGTCCTTTTATTGTTTTTTTTGTTTTTTTTTTTATAATAATATTTATTGATGGGTACATTATATTTTTATTTTTGGTGGATTATTTTTTTTATTTTTTTTTTAAATATTTTTACAATTTTTTTTATTATTATTTTTTTTCACTTTCTGATAGTTTTTATACTTTATTACTTTGTCCCACTATGGGACTTTCACTTTTTTTTCTCTGATCGCCTGCATGGCACAGGAATGCAGCACCATCCCTGTGTCATGCAGGCTGTCAGCGCTGGACAGGGAGAAGATTGTTTGGAGATGCACTGCGCATGTCCAAAAAATCTTCCTGCTGTCTGGTGACCCGGATGTTGTCATGATGACATCGGGTCATCATGGCAACATCCTGGAAGCCACGGCAGACAGCGCTGGAAGCCGGAAGAGGAGGTGAGTATCTGCGATCACCTCCCCTTGCCTCCGCAATGCTGCGATCGACTTCGATCACAGCATCGCGGGGGTTAATGTGCTGGGAGCGGTGCGTGACCACTCCCTGCACATAGTACCGGGTGTCAGCTGTGACAATCAGCTGACATCCGGCGGCGATCGCGCCCGCACAGCCTGTGTGCGCGCGCGATCGCCATGACGTACTAATACGGATCTGGCTCTTAAGTCCCAGGGCACAGACGTGTATTAGTACGTCAAATGTTGTTAAGGGGTTAAAGGAGTAAATGAGCAGTACAGTGGCTCTGTAAAAGACATATTGATATTCATGCTATGGCAACTCCATTTTGTCTGCTTGCTTCAAGGGACGTTGGTGCCCTCCCTCAACAGCTCACCCACCATGCGCCCAACGTGTATTTCACAGATGCTTTGTCAATTTTTTTCTTGTTTTATGATTATCTAATAAGTGCAGTGGAACAAACTACTGTATATTTGGCCTTGGGCCACAAGTATTTTTTTTTTTTTGTCTTTTTGGCTATCTGAGCATGATCTTCAAGAAGACTCCCATAGAGAGGAGTTGAGGACTATGACCAGGTGGTTAAAAAGAATAGATTTGCATGGAGAGATGAAAGGGACATATCTCAAGAACAGAGAGCTGCAGGAACAAAAGAAAAGCAACAACACATTCAATGGAGCAGCAACTGTCACGACACATCTGTCAGGTGACCAGGGACCAGGGGCTCCTACCCTGTCCCTAACACTAGGGGGTGCCCTAGCTTGAGCTATTCCCCGGGATACCTCTGAAGGGGAGAATGCCGGGGCCTCCACCCTCGCCCTAACGCCTGAGTAAGCCATCCGTCTGTTCACTCCCACCACCCAAAGAAGGGGGCGCTACTGTGCACCATAGTACACCAACCCGACAAACAGGGTTACACAGACAGGGGTACACAGAAAACTCAATGCACACGAAATATTCACTCACATATAGCAGAGGAAAGCACCAGGGTGTGAAGGTAGGGGAATAAACCAAAAATGGAGAAGGATAAGGAAGTACCATGCGTACAAACTAGACTATAGTCACAAATAGTTCCTTCAACTCTCCTTCTCATAAGAACTCCTCTCCCTCTGTTAGCCATGCAGCAAAAGCTAGCTCTGACAAGGATTTGTATCAGAGCCCAGATTATAAAGGGAAAAGGAGTGGCTAACCGAGCTCAGCTGTGAGCACAGGGAATTCCAACTTGGCCGCTCAATCCCTGTTCTGCCGGAAGAAATAAACACATGTAAAATGACTCCAAACTGTTGCGGTAACCCCAGTGACAGTACCCCCTCTTCTACGAGGGACCTCCGGAACCTCAGGACCAGGCCTATCGGGGTGAGCCGCATGAAAAGCCCAGACCAGTCTGGCCACATGAACCTCCGATGCTGGTACCAACATCCTCTCCTCAGGACCATACCCCCTCCAATATACCATATACTGAAGCAACCAATGAACAAGACGAGAATCCAAGATTTTAGCAATCTGAATCTCCAAATTACCATTGACAATGACAGGTGATGGAGGTAGAGGTGATGGTACAGAAGATGCAACGTATTTTTTGAGGAGAGAACGATGAAAAACATTATGGATCCTAAAGGTAGGTGGTAAAGCAAGGCGACATGCTTCGGGATTGATGACGGCTATGATTTAATAAAGACTGATAAATCTGGGACCCAGTTTCCATGACAGAACTTTCAACTAAATGTTCCTAGAGGACAGACACACCAAGTCACCCTCACACAGTTCCGGACCCACCAAACGTCTCCGATCAGCCACATTCTTATACTTGGATCCCATCTTCCTCAAAGTATTAGTAACCCCCTGCCAAATGGTAAAAATAGAAGATGAAAACCGTTCCTCCTCTGGTAATCCCAAAGGGCTATTACCAATAAAAGAACTAAACTGAGGATGGAACCCATATGCCCCAAAAAATGGGGACTTACCAGTCGATTCCTGACAAAAATTATTTACAGCGAATTCAGGTAACGGCAAATAGGTAACCCAGTCCTCCTGACTTTCAGATACAAAACACCTGAGGTATGTCTCCAGATTCTGGTTAACCCACTCCGTCTGACCATGAGACTGTGGATGAAACGTGGAAGAAAATGATAAATGGATCCCCAAATGGGTGCAAAATGCCCTCCAAAACTTAGAGACAAACTACACCCCGCGATCAGAAACAATGTCGGTCAGGATCCCATGTAACATAATTATTTCCCTAATAAAAACTTGCGCCAAGGTTTTGGCATTCGGTAAAGCTGGTAATGCGACAAAATGAGACATTTTACTGTATCTATCAACCACTACAAGGATTGCAGTAATCCCCGCCGACACGGGAAGATCCATGATAAAATCGACCAATAAGTGAGTCCAATGTTTTCTAGGAATCTCCAAGGGATGGAGAGCCCCCGACGGACGAGTATGAGGGGTTTTAGAACACGCTCAGACACTGCATGCGGTTACATACTCTCGGACATCCTTATGAACACTTGGCCACCAAAAACGCAGAGTAAGCAGATCCACGGTGGCTTTATTACCAGGATGTCCGGCCCACACCGAATCGTGATGTTCGCTAAGAACTCTAAGACGGAGATTTACAGGAACAAACAGTTTACCAAGTGGACAGGCAGCAGGGGAGTCCATCTGAGCGTCAACAACCTCTCTTTCCCGATCGGAGCATATTGACGCTATAACCACCCCCTTTTGAAGAATAGGTACCGGTTCACATTTATCTCCTACCGCAGGAAAGCAATGGGATAAGGCATCTGCCTTAATTTTTTTTGTCCCCCGACCTATATGTGACAAAAGAGTTAAACCTGGTAAAAAAAACAATGCCCATCTAGCCTGACGAGGTGTTAGATGTTTCGCCAATTCCAGGTAAACCAGATTCTTATGATCCGTGACTACCATCACAGGGTGGACCGCCCCCTCCAAAAAATGATGCCACTCCTAAAAAGCCCATTTGATAGCTAAGAGTTCCCTGTTACCAATATCATAATTTCTCTCGGCAGGTGAAAGTTTTTAAGAGAAATAGGCACATGGTTGCCATTTACCAGGAGACGCGCCCTGCGACAACAAAGCCACCACTTCCACCTCAGATGCATCGACCTCAATGATAAAAGGCTGAGAGACATGAGGCTGTATAAAAATTGGCGCAGAAGGAAAACACTTTTTCAATTTATCAAATGCCTCCCTGGCAGGACTGGACCACCTGGACAAGTCCGTCCCCTTCCTGGTCATAATCTGTAAGTGATTTGACTACTACGGAAAAATTCTTTATGAACTTGCGTTAGTAGTTGGCGAAACCTAAAACCTTTGTAACGTCTTCAAATTCTCTGGACGATCCCAATCCAATACCGCCCGGACTTTCGCTGGATCCATGCGAAAACCGGTGGAAGACAACACGTATCCTAGGAATGGGATCTCCTCAACTGAGAACATACACTTCTCAGGTTTGACATATTATTTTTTATCTCGAAGAATAGGTAATACCTGCCTGATGTGTACCTGGTGTGACTCAAAATCAGAAGAATAAATTAGTATGTCATCCAGGTAGATCACCACAAACCTGCCTATCAGATGGCTAAAGATGTTATTTATAAAGTGTTGAAAGACGGCGGGCGCGTTCGTCAACCCAAAAGGCATCACAAGACTCTCATAGTGTCCTTCAGGCATATTAAACGCGGTCTTCCACTCATCTCCCTCTTTAATACGTATGAGATTATACTCCCCCTGAGGTCCAACTTAGAGAACTATTTAGCCCCGACAATTTGGTTAAAGAGGTCTCGAATGAGCAGAAGAGGATACGGATCACGGACAGTGATGCACTGAGCTCACGGAAATCCAGGCAAGGGCGTAACCCCCCATCTTTCTTTTTAACAAAGAAAAACCCAGCAGCATCGGGGGAAGAGAAAGGTCTGATATGATCATTAGCCAGGCTTTCCGTGATGTAATTCCTCATGGCTGTCTCTCCGGCTTCAGATATATTGTAGAGTCTGCTCTTGGGCAGCTTGGCCCCAGGCACAAGATTTATGGCGCAATCATAGGGACGATGGGGAGGAAGTTCTTGGCACCCCTGCTCCGAAAAAATATCACCAAAATCCAACAGGCAACTAGGCACTGACCGGGTATCCACCCTAGACAACTGGGTACCCAAGCAGTGGCAATACCCACTCCATTTTACTACCTCCTGAGTCTGCCAATCTACCACTCGATTGTGCAGAGCGAGCCAAGGGAGACTCAGTACCACGGGTGAGGGCAGACCCTCTAGCACATAACAGTCTAACACCTCAGTGTGTATGGCCCCCACCTGAAACCGCAAGTCACAGACGGCGTGAGTATAGTGCCTCTGTCTCAAGGGGGTGGAGTCGATGGCTATTATGGGTATAGGTCTGGACAGGGTATATGGGCTGAGGCCTTGTGCCTGGACAAACCTAGAGTCAATCAAATTAAACCCTGCCCTACTGTCCAGAAAGGCCGCCACCTCCACTTTAACTTCCCCCACATGAACTACGGCTGGCAGGAAAAATTGTGTCCTACCTACAGAGGTGATAGGTACACCTGGGTTACTAATCTCCCCACAAATCGGGCCATCTAGTTTTCCAGCGCTTGCTTACTATGAGGACGGGAAGGACACGTACTCAAGAAATGGCCCTTTTTTCCAATAAAGAAATACATTCCCCCCTTATGCCAGACTACCGGCAATTTCCCAGAGGAAGATGTCTCACCCACCAGCATGGGTTCCTCAGGTGACTCCATGTTGACCTCCCTGGACCCTGGACCCTCCCACACACGGGGCCGACTCCCTATGTCTCTGGCGAAGACGATGATCAACTCAAATCGCCAGAGACATGGCGGTGTCAAGGAAGTCAGGAGTCTCACACAGGGCCAAGGCATCCTTCACCCTTAATGTAAGCCCCTCACAGAACAGACTACGTAGTGCGGAGTCATTCCACTTGGTGTCCGTGTCCCACCTCCTGAACTCAGAGCAATTTTCCTCCGCCGGCCGGTCTCCCTGCCGAAGTTGGCGCTCTGTGACCTCGGCTAAGGAGACGCGATCGGGGTCATCATATATAAGGCCCAGAGCTCGAAAAAAAAACCTCCATTGTCTGAAGCGATTGTGAGTCAGACAGGAGAGAAAACGCCCATGCTTTGGGATCCCTCTGAAGGAGCGAGATTGCTCCTCTGTGCATGAGGAAATCGGATGTAGCCTGAAGCACAGTTTACAGGCCTCTCTGAAAACCACAAACTTGTCCCGCCCCCAGAAAACCTGTCAGGCAATGCGACCTTGGGCTCCACTTCTGTTTGACTGAGAGATGAAACTCCCACACCCACTGTATTAGGGGACTGCAAAACCACCATGCGTAAATCCGCCACCTCCAGACTGACCTGCTGCAATTGCCTCGTCAGAGCAGTAGTGAGATCCATCATGAATTAGAAGAAACTGTTGCAGTCAGAGCTAATGTCACGACACAGCTGTCGGATGACCAGGGACCAAGGGCTCCTACCCTGTCCCCTAACACTAGGGGGAGCCCTAGCTTGCCTATTCCCCGGGATACCTCTGAAGGTGAGGATGCCGGGGCCTCCACCCTCGCCTTAACTCCTGAGTAAGCCCTCCGTCTGTTCACTCCTCCCACCCAGAGAAGGGGACACTACTGTGCAACGTAGTACACCAACCCGACAAACAGGGTTACACAGACAGGGGTAAACAGAAATATCCAGGCACACGAAATATTCACTCACATATAACAGAGGGAAGCACTGGGGTGTGAAGGTAGGGGAATAAACCAAAAATGGAGAAGGATAAGGAATTACCACATACAAACCAGACTACAGTCACAAATAATTCCTTCAACTACCCTCCTCATAAGAACTCTCCCTCCGTTAGCCATGCCGCAAAAGCTAGCTCTGACAAGGATTTGTATCAGAGCCCAGATTATAAAGGAAAAAGGAGTGGAAGGGAATTTCAACATGGCCCATTAACCCCTGCTCTGCCGGAAGAAACAAACACATTTAAAATGACGGAGAAGTGCTTCTTCTCAGAGCAGGAGTAGGAGCCATCCAACGCTGAGGCCTTCTGGCTCCAAACTGTCGCGCTGACCACGTGAGAGCAACATTTACTCAAGTAAATAAATTACATATTTATGGAGAGTAACCTTTTCCTCTTTAAGAAGCATGGAACATTCTCCAGTAATGATCTTTACAAGTTTTTGTCATGGAACTCCATCCATAAAAAACAGGTCTGTATGACTCCTATTCAAAATGCATCAGTAACAACCAGAGATGTTGACAATGTTGTAGGTTGGATCAAAAAACAGCATTTTTAACAATTTTTGCTCATATCTCCTTATCTTTACCTTTTTCATATATTATTTTTTTCATTTACTTAAATATATAACATGAATGAGTAGGAAATACAAGATCTCTGTACTCACAACGTTTCCCCTGCAAACAAATTACAAGTAACAGTGGACAAATTGTATTAGTTGGGAAAGCAAAAATATTTTATGTTCCCACTAATACAAGTAAACTAAATAGACATAATGGATTTATGAGTTTATAATAAAAGTAATTATTTAATATGCTCAAACTGATTAAATAGTAGTCAGATATCTGCTATTAGATAGATTTAAAGCTTTACAAAATTTAAAGGCATATTTCTATCTAGGATATTTTGGCGATGCCATCCACTAATTTGCTTTTGATATACAGTACAGACCAAAAGTTTGGACACACCTTCTCATTTAAAGATTTTTCTGTATTTTCATGACTATGAAAATTGTACATTCACACTGAAGGCATCAAAACTATGAATTAACACATGTGGAATTATATACTTAACAAAAAAGTATGAAACAAGAGAAAATATGTCTTCTATTCTAGGTTCTTCAAAGTAGCCACCTTTTGCTTTGATGACTGTTTTGCACACTCTTGGCATTCTCTTGATGAGCTTCAAGAGGTAGTCACCGGAAATGGTCTTCCAACAATCTTGAAGGAGTTCCCAGAGATGCTTAGCACTTGTTGGCCCTTTTGCCTTCACTCTGCGTTCCAGCTCACCCCAAACCATCTCGATTGGGTTCAGGTCTGGTGACTGTGGAGACCAGGTAATCTGGTGTAGCACCCCATAACTCTCCTTCTTGGTCAAATAGCTCTTACACAGCCTGGATGTGTGTTTGGGGTCACTGTCCTGTTGAAAAATAAATGATGGCCCAACTAAACGCAAACCGGATGGAATAGCATGCCGCTGCAAGATGCTGGTTCAGTATGCCTTCAATTTTGAATAAATCCCCAACAGTGTCACCAGCAAAGCACCCCCACACCATCACACCTCCTCCTCCATGCTTCACGGTGGGAACCAGGCATGTAGAGTCCATCCGTTCACCTTTTCTGCGTCGCACAAAGACACGGTGGTTGGAACCAAACATCTCAAATTTGGACTCATCAGACCAAAGCACAGATTTCCACTGGTCTAATGTCCCTTCCTTGTGTTCTTTAGCCCAAACAAATCTCTTCTGCTTGTTGCCTGTCCTTAGCAGTGGTTTCCTAGCAGCTATTTTACCATGAAGGCCTGCTGCACAAAGTCTCCTCTTAACAGTTGTTGTAGATATGTGTCTGCTGCTAGAACTCTGTTTGGCACTGACCTGGTCTATAATCTGAGCTGCTGTTAACCTGCGATTTCTGAGGCTGGTGACTCGGATAAACTTATCCTCAGAAGCAGAGGTGACTCTTGGCCTTCCTTTCCTGGGGCGGTCCTCATGTGAGCCAGTTTCTTTGTAGCACTTGATGGTTTTTGCAACTGCACTTGGGGACACTTTCAAAGTTTTCCCAATTTTTCGCACTGACTAACCTTAATTTCTTAAAGTAATGATGGCCACTCGTTTTTCTTTACTTAGCTGCTTTTTTCTTGCCATAATACAAATTCTAACAGTCTATTCAGTAGGACTATCAGCTGTGTATCCACCAGACTTCTGCACAACACAACTGATGGTCCCAACCCCATTTATAAGGCAAGAAATCCCACTTCTTAAACCTGACAGGGCACACCTGTGAAGTGAAAACCATTTCCGGTGACTACCTCTTGAAGCTCATCAAGAGAATGCCAAGAGTGTGCAAGGCAGTCATCAAAGCAAAAAGTGGCTACTTTGAAGAACCTAGAATATAAGACATATTTTCAGTTGTTTCACACTTTTTTGTTAAGTATATAATTCCACATGTGTTAATTCATAGTTTTGATGCCTTCAGTGTGAATGTACAATTTTCATAGTCATGAAAATACAGAAAAATCTTTAAATGAGATGGTGTGTCCAAACTTTTGGTCTGTACTGTACATTTAGGTCCAGAAATATTTGGACAGTGATAGAATCTTTGTGATTTGGGCTTTGCATGCCTCTATTTTGGATTTAAAATGAAACAACTGAGATGCAATTGAAGTGTAGACTTTCAGGTTTAATTAAAGGGGTTGAAGAAAAATATCCTAAATGACATGTTTAGGAATTACAACCATTTTCCTACAAAGCCTCATAATTTCAGGGCTCAAAAGTAATTGGACAAATTAACTTCATCATAAATAAAATGTTAATTTTTAATACTTTGAAGACAATGACTGCCTGAAGTCTGGAAGCCAAATAATATGTTTCCTGCTTTGTGATGATTTTCCTGGCCTTTACTGCAGCTGACTTCAGTTATTGCTTTTTTGTGTCTTCATGTGTGTCTACATTTACAGCGCAAGTCGGAAGCGGGTGTATGGAGCAGGCTTACAAAGCGAGCCTTCCCCACATCTGGCAGGTTATGGTTGTGTATTATGTCCAGGACCTGCTGCTAACAATGGTGGTTCGAGCGGTACTCCGCCAGCGATTGTTAGTCTGTTAAATGTCGCTGTCAATCTCAGACAGCGGCATTTAACACTAATCGTCATTCCCTCTGCCCATCGGTGCGCCTGTGATGTGATCACTGGTGGTCGATGCATTTTCAAGGCAGCCGGGGGTCAGCTAACCCCTGTGCTTGGCATTACGGAACTCATTTGAAGCCATGCCTATGGCCGGTCTTCAAAGGAGACCATGATTCTGCTATATGCAGCGATGCTGTGGCATCGCTATATATAGCACAAACGATCAGATAATCGCATCTTCAAGTCCCCTAAGGGGGCAAACAAGAAAAGAAAAAAGTAAAAAAAAAAGTTTTAAAAAATATGAAAAAAATAAATAAATAAATAAAAGTTCAAATCACTTCCAATTTTCCCCTATTGAAAATATAGATACAGAAAAAAAATAAAAAATGCACATATAGCTGAATCTAGAAGTTTACATGCACTATATAAAAGACACATATGCATGTTTTTCTCAATATCTGACATGACATCAAAATAAACTTTTCTGGTTTAAGGTCAATTAGAATTACCATAATTTTTAATATTTGCCAAATGCCAGAATAATGAAAGAGAGAGAATGTTTTAATGCATTTTTATTTCCTACAGCAAAGTCAAAGTTTACATACATTTCATTAGTATTTGGTACCATTGCCCTTAAACTGGATGACTTGTCCTCCTGACAAAACTGGTGTAACAGAGGTTTTTAGGTCACCTTGCTCGCACCTGCCTTTTCAGCTTTGCCCATAAATTTTCAATAGGATTGAGATCAGGGCTTTGTGATGGCCACTTTAAAACATTGACTCTGTTATCCTAAGCCATTTTGTTACCATTTTGGCATTATGCTTCGGGTCATTATCCATTTAAAGAAGTTGTCCACTACTTTTACATTGATGCCCTATCCCTAGGACAGGGCATCAATGTACGATCGGATGGGGTCCCGCACACGGCACCCCTGCCGATCAGCTGTTATCGGTACTGGCGGCAGTGGACGCCGGCCGAAAGTGCTCACCTGTGGGGCTCCGTCGTCAAGTGGCAGTGGTCGCCATGGTGTACTGCACATCCACCTCCCATTTAATTGAATAGGAGGCGGATGTGCAGTACACCGCGGCGGTCACTATCACTTGACGGCGGAGCCCTGCAGGTGAGCACTTCCGGACGGCGGCCACCGGCGCCAGCATCAATAACAGCTGATTGGCAGGGGTGCCATGTGCGGGACCCCGGCTGATCATACATTGATGGGGCATCAATGTAAAAGTAGTGGACAACCCCTTTAACTTCCTGGCTGATGTCTTAAGATGTTGCTTCAGTATTGCCACATAATCTTCTTTTCTCATGATGTCATCTATTTTGTGAAATGCACCAGTCCGTCCTGCAGCAAAACAACCCCACAACATGATAATGTCACCCCCCATGTTTCACAGTTGGGATGGTGTTCTTAGGCTTCCAAACTTCTCCCTTTTTCCTCCAAACGTAACGATGGTCATTATGACCAAAAAGTTCAATTTTAGTTTCTTTAGACCACAGGACATGTCTCCAAAAATTAAGGTCTTTGTTCCTCTGTGCATTTGCAAACATTAATCTGGCTTTTTTATGTTTCTTTTGGAGTAATGGCTTCTTCCTGGCAGAGTGGCCTTTCAGCCCATGTTGATACAGTACTCGTTTCACTGTGGATATAGACACAATCTTACCAGCTTCTGCCATCATCTTCAGAAGGTCTTTTGCATTTGTCCTTGGGTTGATATACACATGTCGGACCAAAGCACATTCAACTCTGGGACACAAAACCCGTCTCCTTGCTGAGCGGTATGATGACTTGACATTCCCATCTTGTTTGTACTTGCATATAATTATTTGTACAGATGAATGAGGCACCTTCAGGTATCTTGAAATCGTACCCAAGTATGAGCCAGACTTATGCAAGGCCACAATTCTCTTCCTTATATCTTAGCTAATTTGTTTAGACTTTCCCATGATGCTACACAAAGAAGTAGTGTGTTTCAGGTGTGCATTAAAATACATCCACAGATGTGTCTCTAATTAACTCAGATGTTGCCAAAAAGCTATCAGAAGCTTCTAAACATATGACATCATCATATGGGCAGTCCAGAATTGTTTAAAGGCATAGTAATCTTAGTGTATGTAAACTTTTGACTTTGCAGTAAGTAATAAAAATGCCTTAAAGCATTCGCACTCTCTCACTATTCTAGCATTTGGCAAATATTAAAAATTATGGTAATCCTAATTGACCTAAAACGGGAAAGGTTTATTCTGATTTCATGTCAGATATTGAGAAAAACATGCATATGTGTCTTTTTATATAGTGTATGTAAACTTCTGGTTTCAACAGTATGTGGTATCACCACGTTCAGAAAAGTCCGAGCTATCAAAATCTAAAATGAATTAATGAAAATGAAAATGGTTTGGGTCTCGGAAAATGGCGACACAACCCCAAAAGTTTTTTTTAAAAAACTTCAGATTTTTTTTCATCACTAAAATAATAAAAAAAAATGGTCATGATGGGTATTGCCATAATCCTATTGATTAAGTCGTATGGGGAATCATATTGCAAGGTCATTTTTACCATAAAATGTGCACCGTAAAAACCCTTCCCAAAAAACAATATCAGAATTGCGTTTTTTTCACAATTTCACAGCACTTGTAATTTTTTTCCATTTTCCAGTACACTATATGGAGAAATGAAAGGTGTCTTTCAAAAGTACAACTTGTTCTGCAAAAACATGAAGGGGTTAAGCATGTGAAATGCATACTCAATGGGGTTGAAATCTGGTGATTGACTTGGCCATTGCCGAAATTTTCACTTCTTTGCCTTAAACTCCTGGGTTGCTTTTGCAGAATGTTTTGGGTCATTGTCTATCTGTACTGTAAAGCACAGTGCAATCAATCTTGCTGCATTTGGTTGAATCTGAGCAGAAAGTATAGCCCTGTACATTTCAGAATTCATCCGGCTGCCTCTGTCTTCAACCACATCATCAATAAACACTAGTGATCCAGTGCCATTGGAAGCCATGCATGCTCATGCCATCACATTGCCTCCATCATGTTTTACAGAGAATGTGGTGTGTTTTTGATCATGAGCTGTTCCAAGCTTTCTCCATGCTTTCTTCTTCCCATCATTCTGGTACAGGTTAATCTTAGTTTCATCTGTCCAAAGAATGCTTCGCTAGGACTGGGCTGGCTTCTTTAGATGTTTTTTGACAAAGTTTAATCTGGCATTTCTATTTTTAAAGCTTAATGGCTTGTACCTTGTGGTGAGCCCTCTGTATTTGCTCTCACAAAGTGTTCTCTTTATGGTAGACGTAGATACTGAAACACCTACTTCCTGGAGAGTGTTCTTC